>NC_087342.1:28760000-30010000 GCF_030014295.1 Loxodonta africana | reverse complement strand
AAAAGGTTAAAAAAGTATTATGTGAAATATTCAAGTTTTCTACTCTAAGAAATACATTTCCCTCTCTCTTTTTTCTCTCTTTCCCCCAAATTAGAGCAGAATGTACTTCAAGATATCACCAGTGTTTATCTCTGGGTGGTTGGATTTCAGTTTTGGGTTTTTTTGTGCAAAGACCTCTTTATTTATTTATTGTGCTTTAGGTGAAAGTTTACAGAACAAATTCATTTCTCATTCAACAATTGTTAACAAATTGTTTTGTGACCTGGGTTGCAATCCCCGGGATATGTCAACACTCTCGCCTTCCCCACCCCAGTTCCCCATTCTGCTTTCTGTCTGTACACTTCAGTATTACCTGGCATGCCTCATACGAGAAGCAGTGGAGGAGAAATTGAGTGCTTGGGTATCTTGTTTATCACTAGTGACTTAATTGAAAAAGCTTGAAAAACTGAAAGCTGCTTTCTCAGATTTAGCTTGTCTCCTGGACGGAAGCAATATGGTTGATTTGGGCCAAGGAGGTGGCAAAACTTCTTCATGGCGTGTGGGCAGCACGAGGAACTATGGAATAGATTTTGGATATTCCTGAGTACATAGGTTTTAACGTGGCAGATGATAAGAGCTCAAAGAGAGAGAGTTGATATTTAATACGAAGGAGAGGGAGCTCTGGTGGCACAGTGATTTAGCAGTCAGCTACCAACTGAAAGGTTGGAGGTTCAAACTCTAAGCTGCTCCGTGGAAGAAAGACGTGGCAGTCTGTTTCTGTGAAGACTACAGCCTTGGAAACCCATAGGGCAGTTCTATTCTGTCCTACATGGTCGCTGTGAGTTGGAATTGACTCTATGGCAGCGGGTTTTCGGTGTGAAGGAGAAGCAGCTTCCTGCAGAAACAAAACCAGGGAAAGGTTTAATTAGACTTGCAAAGAAGATTGTTAAGCAAAGGCATGGATCTTTTAAATTTTATTTATTTTTCCAAAACATTTGAGATGGCCAGAGGGAGACTGATACGCATTTTGATTGAAAGATTTCATGGAATAATGAATATCTGTGATGGTAGAAAAGTACTTAAAGAATATTTGGCTTTTTCAGATAACTTGTATTTTCAAAGTAATTTTAAAATACCAAGAACCATAACAGAATTATAATTTTTTGTAATTGTTTTTTCCTAATTAGGATCCAGTTTATGGAAAAGGAAAACTTGGAGAAATCCAGGGACTTATACTGGGAATGTTGGATACCTTTAACTATGAACAGGTAAGCTACTTGCTTCTAAACCCATCCTGAGGTACAAAGAACCTGTTTCTTTTTTCTTTATACCTGTACTTTTAAAGTTACCGTCTATTTAGTGGAAGTTTGTTAGATTGAGGTGTTTTTTTTGTTTTGAATTTTTAAATTTCCCTAACCATATTTGATTTATATATATTTAGCCAAAATGTGGGCATACATAGAATTCAGATTCACTTCATCTTTTTCAATTTATTGGTAATGAGAAAAATACCTTTTTTCCCCCCCCAAATGAAAAGTGTGAAAAACTTTTCTGGACAAATAATTAAATGCAAAGATACAGCCCTCAAAAAGGAGGGGTCTGGAGTGAGTGTAGAAAATGCAAAAGAGAATTAAATGAGTGCTCTTTTAAGCCTTCTGAACAGATAATTGCCACGAACCAGAAATGGTCATTAGCCTTTCCTTAACTCAGAATTGCCTGTAGCATTAATTCTCAGTAAGAGCCCAGCTTGGTCTACAGATTTTTTTCTTAGTGTACTTCAAAGTGACTCATGAAGTCACCTAGGAAAAGTCCCGTCTAGGCATGTTAGATACAATGTCTGTTTTTTTAAGAATCCTAGATAAGAAAAATACAATTCTGCATGAGCTTCTCTTGGAGAGTTATAAGAACTGCAGTTTTGTCTGAGTGTAGCCCAGTGATGCTTGATCCCCCTGTAGGCCCAGACCCCGGGTTAGCGGAAGCAAAGCTGAGCGCAAGGCAGAAAATCTTTGCCAATTTTGAAACTATAGAAGAGGAGGAGAACATGGGGTTGATTGGAAAGAATTAGAACGTTTAGACCTGTAGAAGGAACAGCTTTGCATTGTGGGTAGAGTTAAAGGATCAGGCCTTACAGCTAGGAGAATGGTCAGGCAGTACCTCGCTCAGCCCTCCCCTTTGGGCGGACAGGGAGGAACCCCACTGGGTATTTAAATGATATGCATGGATGTTGAGGATTAGATGTGTTATGAAAACAATATTCCATAAGCACATAGAATCCTTAAAGTGACTTTTTGTGATAGCTGTGAAAATGTCTTTATGTGACTTAATGACAGATGTCACACACAGTCTTGAGTAGATTCAGATGACTCCTAAGTGTTGATTAGGGACATGTCATCTCTGCTGAACAGTGATGAAGACTGAGTAACAGCCGTTAGGTTCTCCAGGGAAAGTGGATATTTGAGACCTTGCCGTGACTGCAGGTTCCATCAAAAATCAGGGATCCACAACTTAGATATGTTCTTTCTTAGGAAACTTTGGGCCATTTAGAGAGAAGGTATTATATAAATGTAATAAATAAATAGACTTGGATTTATCTAGTAATTTGAAAACTCAAATCTATTTATTTATTACATTTATTTAGTAATTTAAAAACCCAAATCTATTTATATATTTATATAATACCCTGTCTGTAAATGGCTCAAGCTTTCATAACAAAGAGCATAGCTCAGTCTGGATCTCTGATTTTTATGGAAACTGCAGTCACAGCAATGTTTCAAACAACCTTTTTAGTAGAAAAGCTAATGGCCGTTACTCAGAGAGAAGGTATTATGTAAATATGATAAATAGTAGATTTGGGTTTATCTAGTAATTTGAAGGAGCCCTGGCGGCACAGTGGTTACGAGTTATGGCTGCTAACTGAAAGGTTGGCAGTTTGAATCCATCATCTGCTCCTCGGAAACCCTATGGGGCAGTTCTACTCTGTCCTATAGGATCGCTATGAGTCAGAATCAACTCAACAGCAGCGGGTTGTAGTAATTTGAAAGTATTGAATTAAGGAATAAAATGGCAGAGCATATATCTCTCCGTAGAAACTAGTGATGGACTTGAAGTAATTGAGAATCTTAAGCTCTGGTGATGTAGTGGTTAAGAGCTAGGCTGCTAACCAAAGGTCAGCAATTCACATCCACCAGGTACTCCTTGGAAGCCCTATGGGGCAGTTCTACTCTGTCCCGTAGGGTCGCTATGAGTCGGGATCAACTTGACAGCAGCGGGTTTCCAGCATTTAATGTATACACTCACATTACTCTGTGCTTTAAGATCGGCTGCTTAGATTTCGGGCTTTTTGATGTTTGCTTATTTCATCAGTTTTGTCCCTGGGTGGCCCAAATGGTTAAGCACTCAACTACTAGCCAGAAGGTTGGCGTTTTAAACCTACCCATAGGCACCTTGGAAGAGAGCCCTGGCCATCTGCTACCGAAAGGTCACAGCCTCAAAAACTCTATGGAGCAGTTCTACTCTGCACACGTAGGGTTGCCGTGAGTCAGAAGCAACTCCATGGCAACACAGCGTAATTGCACTTGTTTGTAGTTGAAAACTGAACGAGTGCCACTCCCCACGGAGCCCCACTTTTTCACTCTATAAGCAGTTGTTTGTTTTTTGTTTTGGTCATTCGTAGACCCTGCTGGAAACAACCACTAGCCTTCTGAACCAAGATCTTCATTGGTCATTGTGTAACCTGAGAGCTTCGGTCACCAGAGGGCTGAATCCCAAACAGGATTACTGCTCGGTGTGTCTGCAGCAGTACAAGAGACGCCAGGAAATGGCGGATGAAATTATCGTCTTTAGGTAAGAGAGGGAAGGAAACGTTACATATATGGTACATGATGTGAATGGTTATTACCGGGCAGGAATGCACTTGACACACAGTCCCAGTAGTGGTTGATTCAGTCAGTCATTCTAGGAGTGAGCAAGACAGGCAAAGTTCCCACCATTCCAGATGGGGGTGGAGGAGTGGGGGGTGAGGTGGTCAGGCGGTAAATAAATACAGAGTAATAAGAGCTATGAAGAAAAGGGATAGTCAAGGATGACTCCAAAGTTTTGGCCTAAGAAACTGGAAGATTTGAGTTGCCAGTTCCTGAGATGGGGAAGATTGGCTGAGAGCGTGGGGGGTAGGGGGGGTGGAAATCGGAAGTTTGTCTTTGGACTGCATCCAAAGTAGAGTTCTTGAGGAGACAGACATGTGGGGTTCAGGGGAGAGGCCTGGGCCGAAGGTACAAATTTGGTAGTCATCAGCTTAATAGGTGGTATTTTAAAGCTGGATGTCGTCACCAGAAGAGCAAAGGTAGCGATAGAGGAGTTCCAAGGCCTGACTTCCGGGGTCCTCCAGCATTTCAGGTTGAAGCAATGAGGAGGAGTCGGTAAAGAACGACGAGAGAATGGAGCTTCATAGTCAACTGGAGAAAGTCTTTCAAGGATAGAGCATATCAAATGCTGCTGAGAGCAAAGATGAGGGCTGGGCATCGTCCATTAGATTTAATAGCAAAGTCGTTGGTGATCTCGACGAGAGTGGTTTCAGGGGAGTGGTGGGAATGAAAGAAAGCCTGGTTATAGAGAGTGTTCAAGACAGAATAGGAGACAATTTGGAAACACCAAGTATAGGTGGCGTCTACCATCTTTAAAATTCTGCAGAGACAAGAGAAACAAGGAGTGGGGAGTAGACTTGTGAGCAGAGGGAGTAAGGTCTGTCTTTCTGAGGCTAAATAACAGTGAGAAAGATGGAGCCCTGAAGAAGACTGGTGGATATTTCAATGTTAGATTCATACTCTTACCAGCTCTTAGGTGAGGGGGAGAGTGCCTATTTACATCCCAGAAAACACCATGTGTCTATTGAAGGGCATTTTTAAACTTGATTCCCCTTCTTACTGGATCTTTGATTTGTTGGATGTGTCTCACTGAATTTGACTCAAGAATCTACACTTTTGGAGCCTTATTCCTCCTGGAAGCTACTGGTGGTTTTCAAGGCATTTATAATCACAATTCCCAACTTCTGGGAGGCTCATTTACTAACTCAGTACAATCAATAGGGAATTTCTTCATAGGGATGTTGTAAGAATTTGCTGGCATACTGACATGTTTTTTGTTGTTGTTGAGAATATACACAGCCAAACATACACCAATTCAGCAGTTTCTACATGTATAATTCAGTGACATTGGTTACATTCTTTGAGTTGTACAACCATTCTCACCCTCCTTTTCTGAGTTTTTCCTCCCCCATTGACATGAACTCACTGCCCCCTAAGATTCCTATCTAATCTTTGGAGTTGCTGTTATCAGTTTGATCCCATACAGATAGTACTTAAAAGAGCATAATGCTCAAGGCATTCTTTACTAGTTAAACGAAACTATTTGGTTTTAAGACGATTTCAGGGGATATTTTTGGTTTAAGGTTTAAAGATTATCTCAGGACAGTAGTTTCAGGTGTTCACCCAGCCTCCATGACTACAGAAAATTTGGATTCCATGAGAATTTGAAATTCTGTTCTGTGTTTTCCACCTTTTGATCAGGATTACTTCTTTAGATTCTTTGATCATAATATTCAGTAATGGTAGCCAGACACCATCCATTTCTTCTGGTCTCATGGCAGAGGAGGTAGTTATTCGTGGCGGCAATTAACCACACATTCCATATCCTCCTCCTATTCCTGACTTTCTTCTTTTGTTGCTCCAGTTGAATAGACACTGATTGTTGTGCCTTGGATGGCTGTTTGTAAGCTGTTAGGTCCCAGGCACTACTCAATGAACTAGGAGATAGAACAGAAGCACTGAATACTTTATTAGGTCAATTAACTCAGATGTCTCATGAAACCATGACCCTAAACCTCCAAAGGAACCAAATCCCTTGGTGAGTGCTGATATTTTTGTAAATGCTTAATCACATCATAACTCCTGCTTTGAATTTGATGAGGCAGACCACTAATATTATTATCAGGCTACTTATATAATGGCGGTTTTCTGTAATTAACTTTTTTTTCAAGCTGTCTAAAAGCAGTTCCTAGTTTGAGAACTGAACAGAAGTTCAACTCATTCCCCACGTGGCTGGTAGTCAGAGAACTGTGTTTCTGTTCCTACCTGAGTAAACAAATATGTCAGTCTGGGTTTGAAAAAAGAGAAGACAGCAACAGGTGAATTCCCTTTCTTGTTTCTTACCCTATGCAGTCACTGGTATATTGCAGCTTATTAGAAATCTTCGTTGCATATAAATACACACTAACATAGCTCATGTTTATGGATTTTATGATGAGGAAAAGTAAAAATTGATTGTCTTCATTTTCCAGCTGTGGCCATCTGTATCATGCATTCTGTCTGCAAAACAAAGAGTGCACCATAGAAATCGAGGGCCGAACAAGATGGACGTGCTACAAATGCAGCTCAAGCAACAAAGTGGGAAAACTAAGTGAAAATTCATCAGAAATTAAGAAGGGAAGGATAACCCCATCGCAGGTAAGACATGGTCTTTTCTTACCAAACATGTTTTAGGCCTAGCCTCATTCACTTCAGGTCTTTTGTTGTTGTTGTTAGGGGCGATTGGATCGGCTCCAGCTCACAGTGACCTTATGTATAACAGAACGAAACATTACGTGGTCCTGCATCATCCTCACAGACGTTGCTTTGTTTGAGCTCATTTTTGCAGCCACTGTGTCAATCCAGGCCTTATAGGCTTCAACAAATTCACCCAATGGTTACCCAGCGCACAGTGTCTTCTGTTGCCTCTTCTAGTGTTTGATGAGTCTCCTCTCTGCCCAGCACTGAAAAACAGGGATTTGAATAAGATTCCCAAAATATGGAAACCCTTGTGGCGTAGTGGTTAAGTGCTACGGCTGCTAACCAAAGGGTCAGCAGTTTGAATCCGCCAAGCACTCCTTGGAAACTCTATGGGGCAGTTCTACTCTGTCCTATAGGGTCGCTATGAGCCGGAATCAACTCGACGACACTGGGTTTTCCCAAAATATAGATTCTTGACTCAGGCTGAGTGAGACTCATCTGACAAATCAAAGAGCCAGTAAGAAGGGGAACCACGTTTAAAGAAGGTCTTTAAAGAAGACCTTTCCTGCCCTTGAGAAGCTTACAATCTAGCTGAACAGTGGATGTACACACTTGAGCCTACTTAAGAACCTTTGGCAACGTAACAGTCAGCAAGTCCAAAATGCTGCATTACTAATGAGTCATGTCCAAGAGCTATACTTGTTAAGTAGGGCTGATGATGGAGAAGGTTCGTGAGTGTATGCTCTGTATGTGGTTTTCTTGGCTAGGTAGCTCTCTTCAAAGAACTTGATGCAGTAATGTTCATTTGAGAAAGTTTTACATTGCCTTTGGAGTCTGACCATTGGACTCTATGCAATTTTTGTACGTTTTACAGATTTTTTAATTTTTTTTTAAAAAGAGCAGGCAGTGGAGCAGGGTTTGAACTCTACTGCTTAATAGTTTTGGGGAGAGCAGAACTTGGCAACACAAAAAAACTCAATATGGAGAAGGAGCAGTTACCAGGGCTGTGGGCTGATCATTGTGCTGTACTCAGCTCTACTTCCTTTGTGGAATTGTACCATGGCTGCTAACCAAACGGTCAGCAGTTCTAACTCACCAGCCACTTTGCGGGACAAAGATGTAGCAGTCTGCTCCTGTAAAGGTTTACAGCCTTAAAGACCCTGTGGGGCAGTTCTGTTCAGTCCTGTGGGGTCGCTATGAGTTGGAATTGACTCGACAGCAGTGGATTTGGTTTTTCTGTTCATTTGTTTGTTTTTTAATAATGTTATACAAGCTGAAATGAGAATTATTTTGGCTTTAAAAAATTTTTTTTCTAGCTGGGTCCCTCGATATTCTTAAGATACCGTTAGATGATCCCGTGGGTTAGTAACAGAGGGAGAGAAGGAAAAGTGCCACATGCCTTAGGAGTTTTCACATGGCCCATGTTCCCTTAGCCTTCACAACACCTCCATGAGGGCGATATGATGACCCTACAGCTGAAGGAAGTCTAGCTCAGGGAAGGAGGGCCAGTATTTGAACTCAGGATTGTGTGACCACCATTACTCCCAGTTTCCCTCCTCCCAGCCCTCAGCCTGTTCTCTTTTTTATCATTCTGGCTTTATTGAAACCTGGTAAAGCTGATATTTAAAATACGTCCACACCTCATTGGCTGTGCTAGTAACAGTATCTTGCATCCCGTGAACTGTTTGCATTTTCTATTGTAAGAAAATTTAAAATGAAAACACTCGATCTATATTATCATGACTTATCAAAAATTATTTCGTGGACGTTCTACTTCATCCTCTTCATGCCCTTTGAAAGTCTGTCAGCCCTGGTTGGTGAGTTCTCACCCAGAGCATCCAAACCATGTGTGTAGGACAGGTAAGGGCCCAGACTCAGAAACTAGCCAGCTTCCGCCTGCTGCTCGTCTACACCCAGAAGATACTGAATGCACGTGGTGCTTCTCGCTGCCTTTGTGATGCGATCCTTCTACCAAATAACCTTTTGTTTCCTCCTTCTCCAAGACTATGATAATTGACTTTCACTTCTTCTGTTTTTGACTCCAGCTCAGCAGTATGCCACAAAAACTTTTATACATTTATAAATAATGTCCAAGGGAATATTTACAATTTTCAAGTAATTATTCAGTAAATGGCATTTATTTATGTTCACCAGGCATGATTTTCTGTAACTATTGTACATTGCTTATTTATTTTGAATTCTCCCTGTAAATTGGAGATTTGGTTTACATGCTGTTTAATGAAATAGGAACACTAGTATTTATGGCTTGTCTTCATTTGCCAGTTTTTAAAGAGTATTAGCTTTCCATTATAAACAGGTTAGATTCAGATTAAGTACTAAATATGAGATTTTAGTATTTGGTGATAGCAACATTTCTCAAAAGAATATCTTATAAATTAAACTTACAAATTAAATGAAGATTAATATGTCTCATGAGTCAGAACCAATTTGATGGCAACAGGTTTTTTGTTTTTTTAATATGTCTCAGAAGTGTAAAGAGGTAATAGATGACCCTAACATAAATGAAATTTCATTAGAACTTTACCCATTTTCCAGTAATCTTGTTATCATACTCTAGTACTGAGTGATTTATTACTTCAGCCAATATTTAACATATGCCTACTTTGGGTGAAACGCTATTCTAGGTGCTGAGTATACGCTGGTGAACAAGACAGACATAATCTCCACCATCATGTAGCTTACCATCTAGTAAGGGAGCTAGACAGTAATCACGTGAACAAATACATCATTCCAGATTGTAGTTTGACATGCTATGAGGTACCGTGAGGAGAAAGAATGTCACGGGGATAATAGCACAAGGGAGACCTACTTTAGATCAGGTGGCCAGGGAATATCTTTCTGCAGAGATGACATTTGAGCTAAGACCTGAAGGATAAGAAGGTAGCATCCATGTGAAGAACTAGAGAAAAAACATTCCAGGCAACCACAAGGACCTGGGGAGGGAAATAATTTGGATGTTGGAGTAACCGAAAGATCAGGGGCTGGAACATACTGACTAAAAAGGAACAGGGCAAGAGATGAGGTTGAAGAGGCAGGTGGGGCCAGATCCTGCATGGCCTGATAGGCCCTAGTAAGGAATTTGGGCTCTATTATTGAAGTAATAGGGAACATAGAATGATCTAAAATGCACTGTATGGTCCAGTAACTGTGACTGCAAGACGGATGGACAACCACATTTGTATTTCCAGCCCAGGCCTCACCACTTTTCCAGAACAGCGCGACTATCAGACTCTTAAAGTTCTATAAATTTGTGGCCCTCCTTTTGATCCCCAAAAAGCTTTTATGTCCAAGAGAGCTAAGGTTGACAGTAGTGCTAAAAAGTGTTTTCCATCTTTATATAAAATTAAAGCTTTGATGGAAATGTGTGCAAAGGACTTAAAAAAAAATCCTTTGTCCCATAAAATGTGAAGAAAAAAAAGTTTAACCTTATCAGTGATTAAAGAAATGCAAGTTAAAACAGCAGTATGATTAATTTTTCTACCTATTACACTGGAAAAAAAAATTAAATACATATTAAACTGGCACACATTAAAAAATACACATGCATATATATTGATATGGACGTGAGGGAACAGACACCCTTATGCTCTGCTAGTGGGATGTACAGTTGTACAAGTCCACAATCCTTGTCCAAGACCCTTGGGCCAGATATGTTTCAAAATTCAGAATTATTTGAGTTTTAGAACAGTAATACAGGAACTTCCACTTCTGGACAAGATATATTTAGAGCTTCTTGGTGAAAAAACAGACAAAATATGTAAAACAATAGTTTTCAAGACGTTGGACATCAGGTAATGAAGGACAGTAGCCCCTGAGAGACAAGACACAAATAATGTGAACCCTGTGATTGCCTCAAATTACTACCTGGAGAAAGTTTCCAAGCCATGGTGCAGGGAGAAGAAACCCAGGCAGAGCTCATCAGTCTCTGAGTTGAGGAGACAGAGCTTGGAGTCCAGGGAAGCCAAGGTAGCCAAAGTTTGCAGTTCGGAGTATTGGAGAGAGAATGCTGCTCAGACAGAGAGCTTCAGAAGGCCTGTTTGAGTATTCAGTCGAGTACTGGCCAGCACATGTGTGTGAAGAAACTACTCGAGGCCAGAAAAAGAACCACCCAAAAGGATTAGAAGGAACAGTGTCCCAAACTTATATTGAGCCAGGAATAGTGCCTGTTCCTACCAGCCACGTTGGAAAACCTCATAATTCATTGAGCATCACTGAAGGTACTAAGTTCTGGCCTTGGGTGGTGGTGTTAGGTGCCATCTCACCTTAGCAGTGAGGGGAAAAATTAATCCTAGACTAAATGCTGTATTGATCTCACCTGACAGAGCTTAAATGCACAGCCCCAAAAAGACCAAACTATTTTCAAGTATTTTAACCACATTCCAGAACAAAGCTCAAGAATGTATTTAGGATTATAAAAATATCCAGCACTTGACAAAGAACAATTCATGTCTGGCATTTAATCAAAAATTATCAGGTATGCAAGGAAGCATGAAAGTGCAAGTGAGAATGAGGAGAAAAAAAACAGTCCATTGAAACTGACCCAGAAATGACACAGATCCTAAGAGTTGGTAGGGAAGAATAATTATTGTAATTGTATTTCGTATGTTCAGGAAGCTGCAGGAAAGATTGAACATATTCAAAAGAGATAAAGAATTCATAAAAATCCAGTAGAACACTAGAGATTAAAACAACAATGTCTGAGATAAAAAAAATAACACTGGATGGAGTTAACAGCAGAATGGTCATTGAAAAGAAAGACTAGTGAACCTGAATATATAGCAATAGAAATTATCCAAAATTAAACACAGAGAGAAAATAGACTGGAAAAAAAAAAAAAAAAACATGAGAGAGCATCAGTATACTATGGCTCTGCTTCAGGTGACCAAATATACATGTAATTGGAGTTTTGGAAGAAGCTAGGAAGGAGTCTAGAAAAAATATTTGAAGAAAGGTGATACACAGAGTTCCAATTCCAGTAATGGCAGCGTAGCCTGCATTGGACTAGCCTACCTTCTAATAACAACTGTAAGTTTTAGAAAAAAATATAAAAAGCAATTGTTTGGAGAGTTACCAGAAGCAGGCAGAAACTGTAGAGAAGGCACATGTGAAAGATGGGAAGCAAACTAGGGGAGCTCTATATTTAATCATGTTTTCCCTTAGACCACTTCTCAGTTTGCCTTGGAGTGCTGGCAAGAAGGCAGCATGCCTAGTGGGATGAAGAAACAGAGGTCAAAGTTCAGGACTGCCAAAACAGCTATAAACCAAAGGGAAAAATCCCAGAAGGGTGCTATAAATAAGGGAGCACAAAATTCTGTATACAGGTTCCAAAATTGTACATGCATAGGGCAGTGCTCTAAGAAACCCAGAAGACGGCAGCAGTGGGAAGACTAAAGAACTGAATGGAGATTGCAGCAGCTGCCTAGAGCTGCGTTTAGATTGCAAGTCCTGCCAAGTTAGAGGGACTTTGATAAACACCTCAGGTTTTCCACTGAAACTGAAAAAGGGCCATGCTTTAGCACTAAGGACTGCCCCTAAGACTAAAGGCAAAACCAAAATAAGTCCTCCCTAACAAAGCCAAAGCCCAAACTATCACAGAAGCAAAAGGAAGAAGCAAGAAAATGTAACCTAAATCAAGAGAAAAAATATCAATAGAAGCAGACCTATGGATGAATCAGATGTTGGAATTAGCAGTCAAGGACTTTAAAATAAAAAAAAATTTTAAATAGCAATTATTAATACATTAATGGATTTAGAGGAAAAGAACAGCAAAATGACTAAACCCATGGGGAATCTCAGAGAAATGGAAACTTAAAACCAATTAGAAATTCTAGAACAAATACATACATATATATAATGAAAAATTCATTAGATGGCAACAGTATTTTTAACACTGAGATGAATGTTATCAGTGAATTTGAAGACAGTTTAATAGAAATAATCCTAATTAAGCACAGAGACAAAAGAAGTTGGGGGGGAAAAAATGAACAGAGGTGTCAGTGACCTGTGAAACAATATCAAGGAGTCAAGCATATATATACAAGTAGCCCCTGACGTAGAACATATTCAGGTTATGACGAACTACACTTAATGACCACCTTTTTTTTTCTCCTATATCTTTTATTGTTAGTGGTATGTACTACATACAATGGAAAAATTTACTGAGTTATGTGAACACGCTCCAAGCATTTGATCAGGATAATATGATGGAAGGTCAGTAGGAAAACCGTCCATATGGGCAAGAACACTGAATTTAGAACTTGATATCACTGGTGTGAAACAGCTCATAGATCAGGAAGAAAGGGAATTGACAGATCAGGACTTAATGGATTTTGAAGAAGAAAGAAATGCTGAAGACAAATAATGAGGAAGGGGAAGGAGAGAAGTCAAAAAATTTTACAGTGAAAGGACTAGCTGAAGTTTTTTCTAAACTAAATCAGGGGCTTCAGTTGCTTGAAAACATGGACCTGAACACTGATCGCTTTGATGACATTGATAGGCAGATTTGGGAAGCAGTGAGGTGTTACTGCAAAATATATCAAGAAATAAAGAAAAGGACCATACAGACAATTCTCACTAATTTTCTGACTAGAAACCCCATCCGCATTCCCAGGGACAATTCAGATGATCCAGAATTTTCCACAAGTGAAGTTATTGCCACAACTGACAAAATGCCAGCGTCATCCCACTCTTCTTCATCGTCAGAGTAAATTTTTATGATTTGTGTATTTTTTTATGCATGTATGTATTAAAATATATCTATAAGTTTATAGTGTCTCCAATCCCCAAAGACTTATAAAGATACTGGTAATAAAAATCAATAATAACGGAAACTAAAAAAAAAAAAAAGGGATATTCAACTTATGTCAGAACCACCTTAGGACAGAGTCATTGGAACAGAACCCATCTTAAGTTGAAGACTATCTGTAATTGGAGTTTGAGAAAGGCAAGAGAGAGAATGGGGGATGGAGGCATTTGACCTGATATAATATCTCAAATTTCCCCTAGCAGGATAATACAAAGAAAACCACACCCAGATACATCATTGTTGTTGTTAGGTACAGTCGAGTCAAGTTGGTTCCAACTCATAGCGACCCTGCATACAACAGAATGTAACACTGCTGGGTCCTGCACCATCCTCCAATCTTTATTATGTTTGAGCCCACTGTTGCAGCCACTGTGTCAATCCATCTCCTTGAAGGTCTTCCTCTTTTTTGCTGACCCTCTACTTTAACAAGCATGATGTCCTTCTCCAGGGATTGGTCCCTCCTGATAACACGTCCAAGTACGTGAGACAAAGTCTCACCATTCTTGCTTCTAAGGAGCATTCTGGCTGTACTTCTTCCAAGACAGACTTGTTCGTTCTTCTGGCAGGCAGTCCATGGTATATTCAGTATTCTTTGCCAACACCATAATTCAAAGGCATCAATTCTTCGGTCTTCCTTATTCATTGTCCAGCTTTCATATGCATATGAGGCTATTGAAAACACCATGGCTTGGGGTCAACATCATGATAAGTGGAGAAAATATTGAAGTAGTCAAGGGTTTCATTTTGGATACACTGTCAACACGCACAGAAGCAGTAGTCAAATTAAACTACATATTGCGTTGGGCAAATCTGCAAAAAGTACATCATAGTCATACTGCTGAAACCAAATTAAGAGGAAATTTTAAAAGCAGCCAAAAATAAGACAGCAATAAGAATGATGATTGACTCTGTAAAAAAACAACAAAGGCCAGAGACAGTAAGAGCTGAAAGAAGGTAATACTATGCATATGTTGTGTAGTAGAGCACTCCACTAGGGTCTAGGGAAGCATCCCATAATCACCTGCTTATGTGGGATTATAAATTACCTCACTTGAGATCAGGTCAGATTTTACTGCCACATGAGTTTTGGTGCCCTTTTTTTTTTTTTTAATTTGGGTTTCAGAGCTTTGTGATTTACAGAATTGCAGCGAAAGGGTGTGTGGACCCATCTTTCTCAGGAGGAAAAAAATGGCAGTATATATTTTTACATGTTAAAATCACACCCTTTGAACCAGGAACTTTCAGGAATCTGTCCAAAGATAACAACAGGGTGGGTGCCAAGTGGTAAAAGCAATGACAATGCAAACAACCTAAATGTCCCCATAGTCTGGGTTTGGTTAAATCGGTGATGATATGTCTATACCATAGGTGAACTCCTTTGTAGCCATGAAAAATCATGGTGTAGAAGAACGTTGATACGGGGAAATAAATGTTCACAAAACACAATGTGAAAACGATCACAGGACAGTATGATTCCAGATGTTGATAGTAGTTGCTGCTGTGTGGTTGGCTGTGACTTTTGTTTTGCTTTTTTTGTGTTTTCTAAATTTCTATCGGTAAACATGTATTCTTCTTGTAACCAGAAGAATTAAGGCTTGTTTCAAACAAAAAAAAAGGCAAGGTGATAAGGAAACTATTCCTGTTTCTATTCAACTTCAGCTCAGATTGTTTCTTAAAGCCAGGGGTCATGTTGTTAACAAAGGTCACCCAAATTCACATTGTTAAGGCCGTGTTGTTGTTCTGTGCTGTCGAGTGGATTCTGACTCGTTGCGACCCTATAAGACAGAGTAGAACTGCCCCATAGGGTTTCCTAGGCTGTAACACTTGGTGGTGTAGTGGTTAAGAGCTATGTCTGCTAACCAAAAAGGTCAGCAGTTCCAGTCAACCAGGCGCTCCTCGGATACCATATGGGGTAGTTCTACTATGTCCTATAGGGTCGCTGTGAGTCAGAATTGACTCCATGGCAACAGGTTTTTTTGTTTTTTTTTTTTAAACACTTAACAGGAGCAGATCACCAGGTCTTTTCTCCTGCACAAAGGCCATAGCTTAGTGTATCATCCATATCCCCAGACCTTGGAAACCCTGGTGGCAAAGTGGTTAAGTGCTATGGCTGCTGACCATGAAGGTCAGCGGTTCAAATCCACCAGGTGCTCCTTGGAAACTCTGTGGGACAGTTCTATTCTGTCCCACAGGGTCACTAAGAGTTAGCATCGACTCGACGGCAACAAATTTGGGTTTTTTTTTGGTTTTTTTTGGTTTTATCCCCAGACCTGGAGCCCTGGTGGCGCAGTGGTTAAGCGTTCAGCTGCTAGTCAAAAAGTTGGCAGTTTGAGTCCATCAGCCGCTCCTTGGAAACGCTGTGGGGCCGTTCTGCTCTGTCCTGTAGGGTCACTATGAGTCAAAATCAAGTCGATAGCAGTGGGGTTTTTTTGGTTTAGTGTTTGCACACCTGTTTTAAAGGGTCTCTTTTAAGCTTCATTGCCTAAGGCATTTCCAGAAGGAATCCTGTTAAATGAAAAATAAGACCTTTATATTGCCACTTCAAACACTCTCTGACTTAATCTCCAGAGCACAGCTTTCTCAGATAAATTGTTCAGCACCACATCTAGTTCTTGGCTTGTTTTTAAAAGTCTGCAGATGGTTTCATGAGGTCATTTTTTAAGCTTATGTATGTTTTGCTTTGAAAATCTATTTTCTGCCTTTTAAAAAAGAAGCACACCAGGCAGGAGTTAAAAAGTGGATCACTTAACAAATACATCATCCACCTGGAGTGAATTCCAGAGTATTAATGTCATAGCATGATACAGCTAAGACTGTCAGGTCAAATTTTTGTAGACCTGCTGAATCTGAAAGGACAGTCTGGACAGGCAGCAGTTTTGATCCTTGAGCTGAGGCATGTTTTCTGAAGTTATTCTTAAACCCAGGGACTGGGGCGGCGGAGGCGGGGGTCCTACTTGAATAGCTGATGCAACAGTGATGGGAAATGCCTTCATCATGTACACTATAGGCTCTTAGTAGTAGACTGTTGGAGTTGGAAGAGACTTGAGATCTTGAGTCCAGTTGCTTACCCAATACTTACGGCTCTTCTACATCATTCTGGACAGATAGTATCCGGTGACTATTGAACTACTTGTAGTAATAGTTTTCTTTGTAAATTAATAAGCTGATATTCTGATTTCATGTATTAGTCTCTGTATACTTGGGTAATATTGAATCTACTCCTGAGAGTGGACCTGTTTTGGTATGCTGACAAATCAGGTTTCTGAGGCTCTCAGGTGTGGTGAGGAGCCCTGGCGGTGCCGTGGTTAAGAGCTCGGCTGTTAACCAAAAGTCAGCAGTTTGAATCCACCAGCCGCTCCTTGGAAACCCTATGGGGCAGTTCTACTCTGTCCTGTAGGGTCACTATGACTTGGAATCGAGTCAAGGGCAATTTTTTTTTTTTTTTAAGGAGTAATGAATTCACTGTGGTGATGCGTCTCTATCCAAATAGCCAGAAAGGTTCTCTTTTGCATTGCTTTGTCAAGGAACCTTCTTTCTCTAAATTGATCTCTGATCTTATCCCTTATAATAGATTACAAGCTCTCCGAGGACAAGGGCCTGTATCTAATTCCTCCTTGTGTTCTCTGCAGTGCCTAACACAGTAAAAAAACACATAAAAAACCTGATGCCATCCAGTCGATTCTGACTCATAGTGACCCTATAGGACAGAGTATAACTGCCTCATAGGAGTGACTGGTGGATTCGAACTGCCGACCTTTTGTTCAGCAGCTGAGCTCTTAACCACTGTGCCACCAGGGCTCCATGGTAGACACATAGTAAATATTTATTAAACTGATAATGCAAATGGTTAAAATGTTCTTATATTGGGTCACTTTGCCTTTTTATATTTTCTATCACGTGGGCCTCGTTATAACTTCTAGAGCAACACAGAATTAGTGCGTTCTGTGTTGCATCCCTTACATATGTCTGTTTTCAGTATATACATCTCATATATCTTTTGTTAAACTTCTTCATAAATATTATAAATTGAATTTTTAAATTCCATGCTCCAATTGCTTGCTGCTAATATTTAGAAATACAACTGATTTTTGTACATTGGCCTTGTGTCCAGCCAACTTGTTAATCCGTTAGTTTTTGTAGGTTACTTAGTTCTAGCAGATTTTTGTTTTGTAGGTTATTCAGGATTTCCTATGTAACCAGTGTGTCATCTGTGAATACAGCTTTATATCTTCCTTTCCCCTCTGTGTGCCTTTTTTTTTTTTCCCTTGATTTATTACACTCAGGAAGATCTCCCATACAATTTGAAGTAGAAGCAGTGAGCATAAACAGTGCTGGCGTGCTCTGGTCTTAGAGGGAAAGCGTATAGAACTTCGCTAGTGTGATGTTAGCTGTAAGTTTTTATATTTGCCCCTTGTGTTCCACATTTGCTGAGAGTTTTTCTCATGACTGTTGAATTTTGACAAATCTTGGTGGTTGTTGTTTGAGGTGATCAGTTTTTCTCTTTTGTTCTGTTAATGAGGTACATCGATTAATTCTCGCATGTTGAACCAACATTGCATTCCTGGCATAAACTCTACTTGGTCATGATGTAATACTATTTTGGTATATTGTTGGATTCCATTTACTAATATTTTGTAAAGAATTTGGGCTATATTCATAAGTGATATTGTTTAGCATTCCACCTGTTGACATTTCAGTTGTTTCTACTTTCTGGCTATTACAAATAAAGCTGCTCTGGAGATTTGTGTAGCAGTCTTTGTATGGACTTATGCTTTCATTTCTGTGAGTAGATACCTGGGAACGGAATGACTAGTTTATATGACACATGTGCGTTTATCAGTTTAAGAAGCTGCTGAACTGTTTTCCAAAGTGGTTGTACCATTTTACCTTCCCGCTAGCATGTGAGTTCCAGTTCCTCCACTCCTTGATATAGTCAGTCTTTTTTATTTTGGCTGTTCTAATAGAAGTATTCATTGGGGTTTTAATTTGCATTTCCTCAGGGATTAATGATGTTCAGCAACTTTCCATGAGCTTATTTGCCATCCCTATATTTTTCTTGGCCAAATGTCTGTTAAAATCTTTTGCCCATTATTTAATTGGGTTTCTGTTTTCTTATTGTTGGGTTTTGAGAGTTCTTTATGTATTCTGGATATTAGTCCCTTTTTAAATATATGCTGTGCAAATTCAAGTTCTTTAAAAGATATAGAATTACTCAGGTAATCTGTTTCACCTTGAATAAGCTATAGTAGTGTCTTTCAAGGAATTTCTTCCATTTCATCCAAGCTGTCAAATTTATTCTCATAAAGTCATTCATAATATTCCCTTATCTGTAGTGTTTCTATTTTTTAGTATCTATAGAATCTTTTTTTTTAATAGAATCTATACTGATGTCACCCCTCTAGTTCTTGATATTGATCATTTATTGTCTTTTTTTTTACCTGATCAGACTGTCAAGAGATTTATCAGTTGTATTGACCTTAAAGAACCGGATTTTGGTTTGATTGATTTTCTCTATTGTTTTCTGTTTTCTATTTATTTCATTTCCACTCTGACCTTTATTCTTTCCTTTCTTGTATTTAGCTTAGTTTTACTTCCTTTCCTTATCTAGTGTTTGAGATATTCTTCATTTCTGATATAGGGCTCTAGTATTACAGCTTTTCCCCTAATGACTACTTTGCCAGCATCCCACAAACTTGCTTTTTTTTTTTTTTTTTCTTTTTTATTCGGCTCAAAAGGGTTTCTGATTTCCTTTTGATTTCTTCCTTGATCCATGGGTTATTTAGAAATATGCTACTTAGTTCCCAAATGTTTGAGAATTTTCCCAGAGATCTTTCTGTTACTGATTTCTATTGTGGTCAGAGAACATACGTTGTATGATTTGAATCCTTTTAAATTTATTCAGACTTATTTTATTGTCAGAAAATGCTCTATCCTGGCAAATAGTTCATGTGCACTTAAAAAGAACATATATTCTGCTTATGTTGGGTAGAAACTCATAGCAACCCTTTAGGATAGAGTAGAACTGCCCCATAAGGTTTCCAAGGAGCGCCTGGTAGATTTGAACTGCTGACCTTTGGGTTAGCAGTTGTAGCTCTTAACCACTCCACCACCAGGGTTTCCTTGTTAGATAGAGTGTTCTCTAAATGTCTGTTTGATAAGTTAGTTGATTGTGTTGTTCAAATCTTCCATGTTGTTGTCAGGTGCTATCATTTCCAACTCATAGGCACCCTATGTACAACAGAACAAAACACTGCCTGGTCCTGTGCCGTCCTCACAGTCGTTGTTATGCTTGAGCCCACTGTTGCAGCCACTGTGTCAGTCCATCTCACTGAGGGTCTTCCTCTTTTTTGCTGACCCTCTACTTTACCAAGCATGATGTCCTTCTCTATATCCTTTCTAATTATCTGACTACTTGTTCTCTAGTTTATTGAGAGAGAAGTATGGAAATCCCTGACTATAAAATCTGTTTCTCCATGTGGCTCTTTTAGGTGCTTAGACATTTAGGATTATTATATCCTCTTGATAAATTGGCTCATTTTTTACTATGAAATGACCTTCTGTATCCCTGATAACAGTCTTTGCCCTGAAATGTAGGGTTACCAAGACACGTCTTTCCCATTCCTTTGCCTTTAACCTATTTGTGCCTTTATATTTAAAGTATGTTTCTTGTAGGCAGCATGTAGTTGGGTCTTACTCTTTCGTCCCTGAATCTCTGCCTTCCAGCCTTTCAGATATTTGAAGGTAGCCCTGTACTGTTAGCCTTCTCCTTCTTGGACTATATATCCTTTTATTTTGGTTTGACCCATACTTTTTCTAAATCCTACACCATTGTGATCAAACTTTTCTGAGCATGCTTTGCTTAAAAGGGATATTATATCACAGTGGATACTTGAGTTGCCCTCTGCAAGAAATACTGCCTATTGCTTATCGCTTCAGTTGACTAACACTGTTGCCAAAGTTGTATATCTATTTAGTTCCTTGCCCGTTTGGTTAAAACCATTCTGAACCATCTGCTCTACTCTTCCACCCTACTTGTATTTTCATCTTGGCTAACTACTGACTTTTTGATCTCCAGGAAATTTTCGAGGGGACTCAACACAAACTATTAATTGTTTCTCTGAAAATGTCTCTTTTATCTCAGTTACACCAGTTTTAGTTGTGTTATTTTAAGTGTGGGTCAGATAAAGCTAGACTATAACTAAAAGTGTACTAAAATATTTGCCTTTTTTCCAGGTAAAAACGTCTCCATCCTATCATCCATCCAAAGGGGACCATGTGGCCAAGGTCAGTGAGTTTTAAAGACACAGAACCAACTTCCTCCTCCTGTGTATTTCTTTTCCCCTGTTGAACGATTTTCTCAAAATGCGAATTCTTTTTAATCATCTCTAATGCTGTGAGAGGTTCTTTCTAATTGGACCCCTTAATGACATGTCACCAGGACTTCCAGAGAAGCCAAGTGGGGTTCAGGGCCCAGCATCAGTCTGTGGCCTGGGAATGTGCAGGTTGCCCTGTAAAAGAATGTACTTACATGCCAGAGGCCTTTGCATCTCTTTGTCTGTCTCAGGAGGAAAAATTACAGAATTGATTGTACACATGTGACCGATGTATTTGCATAGTGTCCATGGGGCCCATTTTTCTTTGTATCTTTCATCTTTTTTGTGTGTATCACGACCCCGTTTCTACCCCCCTTGAACTCCATCGCATTTGTAGGTAAGGATCACAGAGCAACTGAATGCTCAACAGAAAAACCTCGGGTAAGCCAGTGCTTAACTTACATATGTCAGCACAGCCGGGAGGACACCCCCAAATGCAGTCTGAAGCATTTCTGAAACCCCCTCTGAACACGTAGTGCTTTATACCCTTCATTCAAAAATGCAAGGCAAGAGCAGAGCCCTCTGGCTGGGCTTTCAGGCTGCCTACTTTCCCACCGTGAACTAGGAGGTTGCAGTGCCAAGGGGCAGTTATACTTTGTCTCCTCACCTTTTTGTCTGTTCCAAGACTTTTGTAAAAACAGTCTGCTACCATCCTGCCATTTACATTGTCTTGCCTCATTCTTCCCAAACCCTTATCCCATTTTTTTTTTTAATTATTTCTAGCATTGTATGCTCTAGATTGTAAGCAACTCAAGGCAGCTAATGCTCCTTCGTGTCCTCTAGGATGTAACTGCTTAATCAATGTTGGCAATTCTCCTGGCAACTAGGGACTTGAGGTGTTCTAGAATTCCCATCCTCTATACCGAGCACTGGAGCCCTGGTGGCACAGTGGTTAAGAGCTCAGCTGCTAACCAAAAGGTCGGCAGTTTGAATCCACCAGCCACTCCTTGGAAACCCTATGGAGCAGTTCTGCTCTGTCCTGTAGGGTCGCTATGAGTCAGAATTGAATCCATGGCAATGGATTTGGTTTTTTGGTTTGGGTACCAGTCATAGTGCCCTGCTATCAGTGAGTGATAGCAGATGCGACATAGTCTAAGGAAGAAAGCTATATAGTTTTTCTTAATGTGTTTTTCCCCAGGTGACTCCACCTAAAGAATACTGGCCTGAGATATTAACATCTTGGCACACGCCACTTAAGAAGGTCCTCCGTAAACACAGGTTGACCAGAACGCTTGCCTATGTCACTTCAGTTCCTGCTATAGCTTTGTGGCACAGATAAGATGATGTCACGAGAACCACTAAAATCCTTTTCCTTACCCAGCTGCAACCATGCAGCTGAAACATGGCAAACAGGTTGACATCTTGCTGCATTTTCTTTTACCGCTTCTCTTTCTCTGATGGTTGAAGTGTCCATGGACGTAGGTTTTCTTTACTTGCCTCTTTTTTTTTTTTTTTTTTTAGTTTCAGCCAGAGTCCCTGTCAGCAAAGGATCACAGAACAAAAATAACTACTTGCTGGCTCTGTTACCTAAGAGCAGGATTCAGCTTCAAAGCAGCATGCCAGAAATGGGTCTCTTTTGTCTTCCTTCAGAATCCCCCGAGACTTTTTCAAAGAAAAAAAAAAAAAGAACAGAAACAAAATGTGTTGTCTGAAAAGCCGTGTATGGCACATGGAAACCTAGATTCATTCTGTCAAGATAGTGAAGGCAGGCAGGACTGGGGCGCTGGCTGTCACCACTCAGAACCCTCACGCTGTGACGTTAGGAAGTGGAAGGCGTTCACACCTTTCATCTCACTCAGCAAACAAATGAGGAAATTGGAATCCAGAGGGGGCTTTTTTTGCTTAAGTTTCAACTGTTAGCTGTGTGATACATTTCTAGAGCCGTGGGTAAAAGCATGTGCTTTAGGTTCAACCATATTTGGGTTTAAAGATGGACTCCTCTACTTATTTACCCGAATGACCTTGAGTAGGTTAGCCTCTCTGTTTCCTCCTGTGTGAGTGGTGATGCTACCTCTCAGCGTTGTCCAGAGGGTTACATGAGATACTGGGTTTAAGTGCTGAGCACTGTGCTTGACACACAGTGAACACTCAGCAAATTACTGACGCATAGTAAGTACTCAGCTGTCACCAACACTGGTGTTAAAACGTGGATCTCCCAACTCCTATTCAGATGTCCTTTCACGTTATCGTATTACTGCTGTGTTATTGTTCATTCAGCAAGAATTTCTTTCTACTAGGTGCTGAGCTAAGCAATGCACTACAGAGGTAAAAAACACAATCCTTGTTCTCAAGGACCTGAGCATTCAGTGGGATAGGTAGACAGGTAAACTGCCAGTTACCTGCCTTGAGAGGAGCAAAGGATGCTGGGAGAGCTCAGAGGAGAGGCCCTGTTTGGAAATAACTAAGTAATTTAGTGCAACACCTATGTTCTTTATGGTCAAAAGACCAATGAAGGAGTCTGAGAGGTGGTTCACTGTTCCCCTACAGCCTTGTTACCAGTTATAATGAAAGTAAACGCAACCCTGGTGGCACAGTGGTTGAGCGCTACAGCGAGCTATGGCTGCTAACCAAAAGGTCAGCAGCTGCAATCTACCAGCTGCTCCTTGGAAACCCTGTCTTATAGGGTCACTATGAGTCGGAATCGACTCAGGGTCAATGGGTTTTTTTGGGTTAATGAAAGTGAATTCTGCCAAGATATGAACACTTATTAAATGAATATTCATTTAGAAACAGGCTCATGCATCCATCCTGTTTGGCAAACTTGGTAATGTCCCCACCTGTCTGTCATTTTAGGCGTCCAATCTATGTAACTTCAATATCATTTATTTTATCAATGAATGAGTCTATTTCTAATATTCACCATGCTGATTAACAGCCATTCATTTCACCGTAAAAACACTTCTAATATTTATTGAGCTAAAAGGGAAAGGCTCCAGTATTGGTCAACATATGAATAGGCTGAAGGGCTGTTAGTAGGCAATTCATGTTAGCTGGCCACCCCTGAAATATGGGTGCTCAATTAGGGCCACCGACCATCCCTATGCTGAAGCCTAAACTAATTAGAACACAGTTTTTTGTGTCTGTAATTAAGATATACCATCATAACCATACCTGTCCCATGCTAGAAGGTCAGGAAAGGCATCCCAGAGGAGATAAAGCTCAATCTAGTCTTAGAAAATGAGGGAAAGGGTGTCCCAGTCAGACATGGGAGTGATTCTATATGTCTTAAATATGGGAGCATGCGGAAGCCTGGTAAAAGACGGATGAAGGTCCAGATCACAAAGGGCCCCAGTTTGTGGAGTTTGCTTTTTATCTTGAGGGTAAGGGTTGCCATTAGAGGCAGACAGAATGATCAGAAGACTTAAGACAATTGTCCAGGCAAGGAAAAGGTCTCTAACCTAGGCTGTGTCAGTGGAGTCAGGAGATGAGATTGATTCAAGTCCTAGCTGTTTTTCCCCAGACACCATAGGTCTGAGTTAGACGTCCTTCCTTCTTTGAGCTTCTGAACTAGCTCTCCCAGCACATGAACCTGTGTTGAAATTGCCTCTTTACTTATGGTAACCCCACGTACATGTACATCCTGGTTACCATCCTTGAGCTCCAGTCTCTCTCCTCAGAGTGCACTGACAGATGGGTGCACCAGCAGTGTGTACACAGGGTGGCTGCCAAAGCGACATGTGTAAGAAACACAAAGGAGCAGTCATATTCTTGGTTTAAGCCGAAGATTCTCTATTGACCAATAGCTGAAGACAGTGTTTGGTGACTCTGCTGTCAGCACTGGTCCTGCCAAGAGCTGGATTCAAGCTCTGAGGGTACAGGAGCGATGCCCTGCAGGGCTCTGCTAGCTTCTCAAGGCAGGTGTCTCATGTAGGAGTCACTGTTCTACTCAGCTGCCGCATGTCGGGTTCTGTGCTTTTGGTTCCGTGAGCATATATATTGAAAATCTTATGCAACACAAACATTTCACACTTCAGATATTGTCTTAGGCTGGGTTCTCTAGAGAAGCAAAACCAGTGAAGCATATCTATAGAAAGAGAGAGAGAGATTTATATCAAGTGAATGGCTCTCACGGTTGTAGAGGCTAGAAAGTCCCAAGTCTATGGGTCAGGCTGGAGGCTTCTCCTGATGCACACAGCTGCAGGGGCTGGCGAACCCAAGATCAGCAGATGAGATAGCAGGCCACCCACTGGCTCACAGGCCACAGAGGCTGAGGAATGCCATGATCAGCAGGTAAGCTGCTAGCTCAAGTCCCAAGAACTGGAGGTCAGATAAACAGGAGCCAACGGCAGGATCTAGAGCGAGAGCAAAAGCCCATGAGCCTTGCCAGAAAGCTCACCTATATTGGATGCAGGCCACATCCCCAAGGAAACTCCCTTTCAACTGTTCGGCTGCTCATAACAGATCTCATCATGGAGGTGATTACATTATATCAGATCTCATCATGGAGGTGATTACATCATCACATAGCTGCCAAACTACATCATAACTGCCAAACCACTGAGAATTATGGCCCTGCCAAGTTGACTCCCAACCTTAACCATCACAGATATTGTTTGTAAAACCTGTATTATTAACTCTAGATTAGAAATATTTATGTAAAATTTCTTCTTCTGGGCTATAACCGATAACTTCAGTAATAAAGTTGGAAGGTACATGTGCTTTCCTGGACCTTTTTCAGAGTTTGACCACGGATGATTAGAAATATAAAAATTAGGAAGCACTGACCTGAGATAAAAAAAATTGACATAAAGGCCCATTACAGTGGACTCCCCAGAATAGACCAAACCAGAGGTGTTGACAATGTCTGAGGTGGGCCAGAGGAGTTTAGAGCTAGTTGAAGGCAGAATCAGAAACCACTGAGCACAGGAAGCAGCTCTTCCTGGAGGTGGCTAGAGAAAACATGAAGCAGGGTCTTTTGTAGCAAAGTTGGGGCTGTTACGTGCAGAAAAACCAGAGAAAGCACTTTTGTTTGGCATCTGGATCACATAGCATGGGTACACGCTAGCTGCTGGTGTATTTGCCGAGAGCCTGAGGGGCCAGTGCTCTGGCTGAAGAGTATCCTCAGGCTGGTGGGGCCCCTGGGACAGTCAATACTTTCCTCAGAGTGCCTACCTCCGGGAAGGGAGAAGCCACCGGGAATGAGGGAGTGCAAAGCCTTTCCAATCACTGTGACTCATTCTGTGAGTATTCAGCAAGCCTCTGCTAGGTGCCAGGCCTCAGAGAGACAACAGTCAGTGACATTCAGTTCTTTCGCTCAGCAAATCGACAAGTTAGTGGTGGACCCAACTGGTGGATTTAATGGTCAAGCCTCCCAGAAACCGATTATCAGTGTCTCAAGTATATTATAAGAATTTGGAGCTGATTTGGTTCCAGGTGGACTGGTGAGGTAAGATTTTTATACCCCAGTGCCCAGTCTTGCCGCTCATGTCAGGAATATAGAGAACTATACTTGCTTGTGGTTTTTACTGAACTGCGGGTTCTGGGTTTTTGTTTTGAGGGAAGAAACCTCACAGAGTCACTGTTGCCATAACAACAGGAAAAGCTGGCTGCCCTGTCTCAGCTGGCCAGCCCTAAGAATTGCTGATTGGTAGTTTCACAAAAGTCAAGGAAATGTGAAAAAGAAGAACGGGCTGAGATAGATACAGTGTTTTCTTGCCCATCTGATGGTGGCTTCGATAAAGATGCGTTGGCCTTTTTGTGTCTCACTCATAACTCTTTCCTGCAAGTTGCCTGTCCTCGTAAACAGCAAAGCGATGGCCCTTAATGGAGGTCCATCTCTTTCCTTAGAGGATTTATCTTAGTTAGGACTTATATCTAAATGTGATTTCAGTGCTTCTGCTGATATAAAGAAAGAAAAAAGAAGAAAAACAGAGGCCATGGTTTGATCTTATTTGGGCCTGGGCAGGGTTTGGTTACCTTCAGACATCTGGAGGGTAGTCAGCCGGAGGGCAGTGATTTGGGAGGAAGTATAGGCGTTCTTCCTAGTTCAGAGGACAGAGCTGGTAGCAGTGGGTAGCCACTCTGTAGATGAAGGCATCAGCTTGGTATGAGAATATGCTAACAGTGGAACAGGCTGTCTTACACTGTAGTGCCTTACCTCTTACCACAGGTATTCGATCAGTGCCAGGATGCCTGTCACTCAGAGCTGCTGCAGAGGGACTTCTGTCATGGGGGAGGTGTTGGACTGGTTGATTTCTAGGTCCCTTGGAACTGTAAGATCTTATGATTCCGTAGATGTATTAAAGTCAAAAAAGGAGCATTGTCTTAGTTATCTAGTATGCTATAACAGAAATACCACAAGTGGATGGCTTTAACAAAGTTTATCCTCTCACAATCCAGTAGGCTAGAAGTCTGAATTCGGGGCATCACCTTCAGGGCAAGGCTTTCTCTCTCTGTCGGCTCTCAAGGAAGTTCCTTATCATCAGTCTTCCCTTGGTCTTGGTGCATCTCAGCGCAGGAACCTCAGGTTCAAAGGACACACTCAGCTCCCGGCACTGCTTTCTTGGTGGTATGAGGTCCCCATGTCTCTTCACTTACTTCTCTCTTTTATATCTCAAAAGAGATTGGCTTAAGGCACTACCTAATCTTGTAGATCTCATCAATATAACTGCCACTGAGCCATCTCATTACAACATAGCGATAGGATTTATAACACGTAGGGAAATCACTTCAGATGACAAAATGGCAGACAATCATACAATACTGGGAATCATGACCTAGCCAAGCTGACAGATGTTTTGGGGGGACACAATTCAATCCATGACAGACATGTTCATTGATATACTGAATGGTTTGTTAGACACCAGCATCCAGCCTGAGCTAAGAGTATGTTGTCTGTCAGAGAAAAACCCATCTGTACTTAGGCAAGGAGGGACTTTGTTCAAAAGGGTTATTGCAATAAGGGGAGGGGGCTACTGCAATAGAGAGATCACTGACCATAAGATCTGCAGGCATCTCAATGACTAAGCAGAAAGGATGTTCCTTTTGTACGGAGGGGTCAACAAGGCTAAAAAGGACTAGGTGAGGGACCGTGGGTGGCATGGTAGCAGTTAAAACCTCTTCCTGAGGACAGCTGACATCCAGCGGCTTGAAGACCACCTCCTGAGATAGGGTGGTCCATCTTTAGGAACGGTGACTAAGATAGTTCTTCCTTATGCTGGGTGATTCCTCTCTACCCTCTGACCCTGGTCCTTTCTCTTGAAGCCACATAGAACCTGTCTAGTCCCTTTCTCATGTAGCAGTCCTTCCAGTCCTTCATTTAACTGAGGTCATGAGCCCCCAGCCCCTGGTCTTCTCTTATCCTGGGAGAACACCCACAATTCTCTTCCTCTGTCCCTTCCACCCCACTTTGACTGCCACCTTTTTACTTCAGGTGAGGTCCGTTAGAGCAGAATGATATCATCACCTTCTCTATTCTAGATTCTGTGCCTGTAAATGGAACCAAAAGAGCATCAACATTGTTAGCGGCCGTTTTGCATGGTTGGCTCACAGTGGACGTGTTGATGCCAAACTGCTGATTCTTTTCCCCCATCCCGCTGATCCTATCCTGTGTAAATACTGCTGCCTTCTGGAGCCGTGCGCAAGGCTCTGCTGACGTCTCAGTTTATGACCTTTGGGAATCGTGTTTTCTCATCCCATGCATCGTTACTGTCGGTTGCTGTTGAGTGGGCGCCGACTTAGGGTGACTTTATAACAGAAGCAAACATTGCCCAGTCCCGCACCGTCTTCATGATGTTGGCATGTTTGAGCCCATTGTTGTGACCATTGTGTAGTGCCCTCCAACCCAGGGCCTCATCTTCCAGCACTGCATTGGACAGTATTCTGCTGTGATCCATAGGGTTTTCGTTGGCTAATTTTCAGAAGTAGGTCACCAGGTATATATTTTCACCACAATTTTAAAGAAAGAGGGAAAAAAATAAAAAGTAGTTCACCAGTCCTTTCTTCCTAGTCTGTCTTAGTCTGCTGAAACCTGTCCACCATGGGTGACCCTGCTGGCATTTGAAACACTGGTGCCATAGATTCTAGCATCAAAGCAACATGCAAGCCACCACCACAGTAGGATACACTGACAGACAGGTGGTAGAATCCATGCATAGGCCTCTCTTGTCTTTGCCCAGGTCCTGGATGAAATATTTAACAAAGCCCAGGATCGATTCCTGCAGCTCGTCATCAGAGACCTAGCTCACCATATGACTGAGAGCCAGTGGGTGTGACTGTTCTGCGTCTTCATGTAACCTGCTTTGTGGACAGTCGACTAAGATTGTGTGCACTGAGGAGAGCCAGGGCACATGCGTCTGTCATTATGGGGCTGTATGTGAGACTAAGAGCCGATGGGTGTTCTGTCTTCCATCCTTGTACCCTTTGTATATGAAAGGGAGCTCCCTTATCAAAGCAGGTATTACCCTCATGTCTCACATCTTGGAATTTTGGAACCAACTGCACTTGAGAGTATCGATCAAGCTACATCTGTGCATTTCTTCTCCAGCAGCATTTCCTAATGAAGCCCTTAGGCACATCACACAATGCATGGCAGAGATCTTACTTTTGTCTTCAGTATGTGTGACAGAGTGACTAACAGCCCACTCGTATGCATGAAGACCACTCAGTAGGACATTCTTAATTGCACTGTGCTGAGTTACCGCCTATTTGTAAAGGTCAGGGAGCCCTAACAGCAGAGCTTTGCAGAGCGTCAGTTGCTCTGATGTCTGTGGCGTTCCCCCCAGAAGCTAAATGGCTGTTACTGCAGAGCAGAGCCTTCTGTCTCGATGCCATCCCCAGCCAGTCAGCGTGCCACCCATTCCTTTAGGATGGTATCAGAACGTGGGTTTGGGGATGTTCAGGAAACATTGAGAATCTCCTCTGGTTAAAAAGGAAGGAATAGAAGATGCATCGTGAGCTGGTGCTTAATGCAGAATGTTCTCTGTCTGACAAAGTCACTGCCTTTGGACGTTTGTGTTTTTTGTTGTTTTCTAGCCATATCCTAGGGGCGTTCTAGTTATGACTTACATTAGTTCTTCTACTATGACGTGAATATGTTTTAGCTTGTTTTTTTTTTTTTTTATAGTGAAATATCTGCTAATGGCATGTACATCTAGCATATCCTTAAAGAAGTGGTCCCACTCTACATGGTTAAGTCACTTAACTTTTCCGTTTGTTCACTGAGTCACTTAAGGCTACCTTTTTATGGCACTAAAATGAGACAGTTACTATCAGTCTCTGGCAACTTGACAGCACTGGATAAGAGAAAATGAAATTATACAGGTAAGAAATTTCTTTACGATCTTCGAAAGGAAGAAATTATTTAATTCTAATGACCTCTCTCGCTGTTTCACTTTTAGCTCTTAGAAGCCTTCTTCTAACAATGCTGACTCTCTCCTTCTCCAGACTTCCCGTTTTCTCCAATAGTGTCGTGATTCCCCCATCAGTCCATGCAGTCAGACCATTCCAGAAGTCTCCTCGCTGGCCCCTTCCCCTCTGTCTTCTGCAACTCCAGTCCATCTGCCACCTCTGCTAGTGCTTAGGACTAACTTCAGTGGCTCCCTGTTGTATGTACTTTTAGGTTGACAGTCAGTGTTTTCGATGTAGCACCAGCCCACATTTCAGCTTCAGTGTCTCTTCCTTTCAGTCTGCTTTAGCCAAAGGAGATTTCTCACTGTTTGCTGAGCACACCCAATCCCACATCCATGTTATTTGCTCTTCGTCTCCTTTCCCCAATCTGGTGTGTTCTTCTTTCCCTCCCCTTATAAGTATTGCCCAGTTTTTAGCATCCAGTGTATGTTCTGCCTTATTCAAAAATATGTATTGGGCACCTGCTGTGTGCTAGGCTTGGGTCTAAGCACTAGGGATCCTGCAGGAATCAGTCTCTGCCTTCATAGAGCCCACATCCTGGTAGCAGGGCGGATAACAAATAAAGATATAGTGTATCAGGTTTTAAAATGTGATGGAGAAAAAAGCATGGTGAGGAGATAAAAAGGGAGGCTGCTTTGGAGTGGTTATGGAAGGTTGATAGGTAACGTTTTCTGCCGGAAAAAAGTGGAGGTGCTGACCCTGTGAATAAGTGGGCAAAGCACATCCTAGGTAGAGGAACAGTAAACGCAGAAGTCTCGAAGCAAGAGAAGGCTGGTGTGTTCCAGGGACAGTGAGGTGGCACTGTGCCTGGTCAGTGGGCATGGTGCTGAGCACTCCTGGCGGTTCTTGTCTTCGTTGTGTTCTATCTCGCTGAGAAAACAGAAGCAAGTGGAATCAGTTGAGAATACGAGAGGGTGAGAAATTTGAGGAGGGAAAGGTGTAAAATAATCACCTGTGATAGTGGTAGAGTGAATGAACTAGAGAAATAATGGTTTGTTGATTATGGACTTGAGGTTCACAATCATGAATGTATGTATACTTCTTTGAACTGAGCACCTCTTTTCCTGAAATTCTTACAGCAGTTATTGCCCATATTTCTTTTGGCACTTGGTATATGCTAACTTCTATTGTTATTGCTCTTGGTATCTGGCCTAATGTTCTAACTTGTTATTTGTTGGGCTTTTTTTTTTTTAATGTGTTATACCCCACCTGGTTCCTCTGCCACTTTGAGGCACCTTCCAGTGGGCACACAACAGAAAGGGACAAAAACAAATAAATAATTGAGGGTATCAGGAAAATGAAAATATTCTTGAGTATATTACTTAAGATAATAGCTTTAAAAAAGCACCTGGGAAGGAGAAATGTTGAGTGAAACTTTTTTTTTTTTTTAAATCTCTTCTATCTAAAACAGGGCAGTTTATTGAACTTTGGTAATAACGTTTAAACATTACTGTAATTATCAGTTGCCATCAAGTCAATTCCAGCACATGGCAACCTCTATGAGAAGTGCACTTGACTGCTAACCAAAAGGTTGGAGATTCAAGTCTACCCAGAGCCACCTCAAAAGAAAGGCCTGGCTATCTACTGCCCCCCAAATCAGCTATTGACAGTCCTGTGTTCTACTCTGACATACATATGTTAGAACCCTCAGTTCTAACATCCATAGAGTCACCATGAGTCAGAGTCAATGGCAGCTCGCTCACTGGTTTTATAATAATTACCGTGATACCTGTGTTTGCACTATCTCAGTTTTCTTCTTCCGGAGATTTCACCTTGATTCCCAGGAAAAAAAAAAAAAAGTTTTACATGTACCCAGTATATTACATTCTTACAGTTTATACTAGCATGTCAGGAATATTTGGTAAAGACTTCAGTGCTTGCCATGAAACTTGCTCAGAAGAGCGTTCAGAGGCCTCTATACTTTGGGTATGTGCTTTGCATAGCTCTCATATGCATGGTAGCCTGGACAGGCATGGCAGGACCAAGGGGCCCCCTGGGCCAAAGTGTAGCTTCATTCCACAAAGGAATCTAAAAGGGACTTTCTTTTTGAGACAATTTTCTGGATTGTCCGAAAAACCCAAACTTGTTGCCATCGAGTCAATTCCAACTCATAGCAACCCTATAGGACAGAGTAGAACTGCCCCATATTGTTTCCAAGGAGTGCCTGGTGGATTTGAACTGCCAGCCTTTTGGTGAAGAGCCATAGCTCTTAACCACTACACCACCAGGGTTTCCTTATGGATTGTCACACTTGTAAAAAGTCCACAGTGACTACCAAAAACCAAAACCCATTGCCATCAAGTTGATTCCAACTCATAGCGACCCTATAGGACAGAGTACAACTGCCCCGTAAGGTTTCCAAGGAGCACCTGGTGGATTCGAACAGCTGACCTTTTGGTTAGCAGCCATAGCTCTTAACCATTATGCTACCAGGGTTTCCATGATGACTACAGTATATAGTTTTTCTCATTCAGCACTTAAAAAATGCTGTTCCATTGTCTTATGGTTTCCATTGTTTCTAATGAGTCATCAGTGATAATTCTTATCATTGTTTTCTGTGCCATGGTGTCCCTCTCCCTTGTCTTTGAGGAAAATGAGAAGCACTCATTTCGTTAGCTACTGGGAGTTTTGGCATCTGATAACTCTTCAGCTCAGTCCTTTTCCAGGAATTGTCCTCAACTAAAGAGATCCATCTTGCCAACATTTACAGCCTCTTCTGAGGGCAGCCTGCATCCAGTGGCTGGCCACTGCAGCATTATAAAAGCCAGAACACCTTGTCTTTATGCAGGACAACTCTTCAAGACTGTCTCATCGCCAGAGCTCTGCTTTGGATCACCTGAGGCTTTTGTTGTGATTACATCATAGTTCAAATTTTCCCTTTTCCTAATCCTATTTCCTTTACTTCCCCACAGGTTTCACCCAGTTTACCTTCTCACTTCAGCTTCTGCCCTCACCTCCCAACAGCCAAGTCCTACAAAGAGAAATGAACCAACAGTATTTCTATCTTTCAGACAGCAAAATCCTGTCAAAAATAACTAGAGTACAATTAAAATGCAACAGTATTCTTTTTCCTTTGGTTTATAATTACATTGTTAACACGTGTTGAGTGTTGCTAATTTCAGAGTTAAATCAACTGTTCCAGTTGATTCCCTGTTCCTCTTATTCTCAGGTAATTATTTTTAGGTCTTTCTAGTTAAGATGGGCGGGAACACTAGAACTGAAAATGTTTCAGCAGTCACGGCTCTGATAGAAAAATCATTAAGGACCCTGCCCCTCAGAAGACCGCTTTGTCATAATTGCTGCTCCACAATGGCATCTGTCAAGATAATTGTTTGACTTTCTTCTTAAGTAGGCAACAATCAGACAATCAAAGGGCAGCAAACCTTAATTACGTGTATGAAATGAATGCTTTCCCTGTTTCGATTTTTTTTTTTTAATAAGGCAGACACTTGGCCCATGAGTAATACAAAGGTCATTTCTGACTAGAAATAGAAGAGTGCCACCCAACTCAGAAGCTTTCCTTATAACTCTGCTTCACATAAAATGACATATTTCTGGATTTGGGGGGATCTTCCTTTGCTGACCACCCCCCAAAAAAAAGCAGTAATAGAGTGACCATAGTGTACCACATAGCAAGATTCCAAGTTTGCCTAAGATAGTTCCCACAGAAGGGAAGAGGTTAGGGATCCCAGCCTAATTGTCATCGGCTTTCATCTCCCAGTACTGTTATTCATTTTTTCATTTCTATTTCTAATGGTCTTTGATCCTGACATCTCTGATAGGTATGTGGTGGTGTCTCATTGTTGTTTTAATCTGCAGTTCTCTAGTGACATACATTGTTGAGCATCTTTTTATGTGCTTCTTGGCCATCTGTATATCTTATTTATTAGGTCTTTGTTCACATCTTTTGCCCATTTTGTAATTAGATTGTTTTATTATGGTTGAGTTTTAAGAGATCTTTGTATATCTCAGATACAAGTCCTTTATCAAATACATGTTTTGCAAATACTTTCTCCCAGTCTGCAGCTTATCTTCTCATTCTCTTAACAGTGTCCTTCACAGAGCCAAAGTTTTTAATTTTAATGAAGTCTGACTTATCTATTTTTTGTGTGTGTGTGGATATTGCTTTTAGTGTAGTATCTAAAAATCATGGCCAAACTCAAGATCACCTAGATTTTCTCTTATATTATCTCCTAGAAGTTGTATAGTTTTACATTTAACATTTAGGTCTGTGACCCATTTTGAGTTAATTTCTGTGAAAGGTGTAAGGTCTGCGTATAGATTTTTTTTTTTTTTTTTTTACATGTGTATGTCCATTTGTCAGTTGACTATATTTGTATGGACCTATTTCTGGGCTCTCTGTTCTATTTCATTGATTTTTTCTTTTTTGCCAATATCACAGTGTATTGATCAACTTATTATTTTTTAATCTGTTTGGGAATTTGAGGTCTCCATTCCTGTGAGGCAGTTAGACTCTGATGGCCAACCCTTTTCAGTAAATCTGATCCTTGTCAAGATAAGCAGCAGGTTTTAATGAATGTGACCAAGGAACTACATTCAGAAAAACCAAACTCATTGCCCTTGAGTTGATTCCGACTCCTAGCGACCCTACAGGGCAGACTAGAACTGCCCCATAGGGTTTCCAAGGAGCGGCTAGTGGATTGGAACTGCTGACCTTTTGGTTAGCAGCTGTAGCTCTTAACCACTGTGCCAGGAACTACGTTATCTAAAAATTCAATATACCTTCTGCAGTTGCCTAATCATTCTTTTTTTTAATTCATTCTTTTAGGCATAAGGAGATCATCAGCTTTTGTCAGCACAGATTTGCCTCAGGTTGTAGTCTTTCAGAGCAGGTTAGGCAAGGGGCAGCCAGGCATGGACAAGTACAACATTGATGCCTGAGACTTGAAACCAATTTGGGGACGTTTCTTATTGTGAGGGAGAAAATGAATGGACAAGCCAAACAAGAAAAAGGACTTGTGTTCTGTTGTCTAACAGCACAGCGTTTACGTAGTGCGGACTCATAGTTGGCCTCCCGAGAGATCATCCTGGTAGGGTTCTCAGAGAGATGTGGTATGAGCCCCCCACAAAACTGGGCAGCTCAGGTTGTCCATAGGAAGCCATAATCCCTTACACATTTATTGCCCCTTCTGTTTGTCACAGTTGTGGTATGGTGGGCTTTAGGGTCAGACCTATTATCAGGAGCTTCCCCATCTCTTATGAACTGTCTTTTCGCATGTCTGAACCTCAGTGTCCTGACATGTGAGATAAAAATGATAAATTCGACGTCACTGGGTAGTAACATACGCCCAGGAACCATATGTTTTCCCATCTCCCTTCCCTTTCCTCATGAGCCTTGTATGGTGGACCATGCAAATATTTTGTTTTAGAGATGAGAAAACTGACATCGGGGATAGCTAACACAACTAATTAGCGCCAGAGCAAGCCCAGAGTTGTTTCTGGGATGGCAGAAAGCAATCCTGAGCACCTGGTGTGTACCCAGAAATGTCTTCACAGTGTGTCTGAATCTCTCACTGCAGAACCTAGCTTAGCTCTTAACAGAGCTGGTTCTCCCTGGGCTTTGTCAGGCCAGCCTTCCAAAATGCATGTTTAAGCAGGACACCGATGTCTAGCTCATTTTAATCAGCTGCTCGTTCTCTCTCCTGGGACTTTGATACTTCATAGGCCTTATGGGATGAGTTTTGAAGTTCAAGAAGCAGAATCATGAAAGGTCCCAAGGAGGATGTCACGGGCCGCCAGTGTTACAAGAGCATGACATAGACATACTGACCCCAGACAAGTCCTAGTCTGCTCCTGACACAACCTTTTGGGTCCCTTGAGGGTGACTTTCTGTCGGGCTTCCTCCAGACTGATCCCAGAAGGCATGGCAGGTGAAAGAAAACTCTGGACAGGCTGCCCAAGTTCAGATCTGGGCCGCATCACCAACCAGAGTGACTTTGGACATGCCTCTTAACCCAGAACCTCAGTTTCTTCCACTGTAAAATAGGGATAATAAAAGTACCTACCTCATAGGGTTATTGGGATGATTAAATGGGATAAGACATGTAAAATGCTTGTAACAGAGGCTGGCACTTAGTAATTGTTGTTGGTTGCAGTCGAGTCAATTCTGACTCCTGATGGACAGAGTACAGAGTAGAACTGCTCCATGGGGTTTCCAAGGCTGTGACCTTTCGGAAGCAGATCACCAGGCCTTGCTTCCAGGGCACCTTTGGGTGGGTTTGAACTGCCAACCTTTCAGTTAGTAGTCCAGTGATGTTTAACCATTTGCACCACACGCAGAAGTAAACGTTAACAGCTGCTGCTCTTGTTGGAGACTTAAACCAGCATCTCCCCACATGCTGTGAAAAGGTCACTGTGTTGTTTCTTCCTAATTGTGCTATTGAAGGTCGAGGTTTTGTGGGTATTTTCAGTCAGCCTTTCACAGACCTCCATGTCCAACCTCAAGCGCACTCTTCCCCCGGAGCTGGTCATTCCGGACCTGTAATCACTACTCCAAATGCAATCTCCTTAAGAGATGTTCTGCCAGGACCCCCTCTTCCGTCACCTTAGCAACCTGCCTGCCTGTTTGATTATTTCATTACCTCATCCTTGATTAGCTGTGACCCCTTGAGAGTTTTGAGGCATTAGGAAGTGAGGGCGTAGGAGAGACCAGGTTCTATCTGAGAGCAGCCTGTGTCGTGTGTGGGGACTTTAGTGAAGGTGGTTTCTCTTTGCGGAGAGGAAGGAGGTGTAGCTTTGCTTTTATGTCTGAAGCCAAGGTTATATTTTTGGCAGAAGCGTTAAATATTAAGAACCTCTAATTTGAAACAGCTTAGGTGGCAGTAAAAGTCATAGCGACCCTATCGGACAGAGTAGAACTGCCCTATAGGGTTTCCAAGAAGCGGCTGGCAGATTCCAGCTACCGACCTTCTGGTTAGCAGCCAAGGTCTTAACCACTTCGCCACCAGGGCTCCGAGGCCTACAACAGATAAAGGAAAGATGTGAAAGTGAGGCTAAGGGCAGGTGGAGGCAGCCTGGGAACTGTGGTTCTCATTCCACACATACTACTCCACCTCAACCCCCATCCACCAGCAAATCACAGATGTGCCAAGAAGGTTCCAGAATACAGAAAAGATAATCACATGCCAGAATTACTCTAAGCACCCTATGTGTCTCACAGACTAGGCCTGACCTTCTTGTGTCTGTCAGTGCGGGGAGATGGTTAGGAAAGGAAGTGTTAAGATTCTTAATTTCCGGAAATAATTTCTGGCAGAGGATAACTGAGAAGTGAACAAGCAGACCTCAGTTTTCTGTGACTGTTGATATCTTCAGATATGGTTCAGGAGACCCTGTATCCAGAATCTCTAAGTAGATTATTATCCCTGTTATCATGAACCTGGCCTTCAACGTGGCAATGGGTCCTGGCTGTTTTCCTCCACTGAAGCTCGATGTGCTGGTTAAAAGGCCTGTGGATCCTGAAGGCCTGGTTTGTTCCCTGCCTTCCAGCGGGTGTAATTATAGCTCCCCCTCGCCCCACATCTTGAGTCACTGAGCTTTGAAATGTGCCGGCGCACCGGGTCGGCCTGCGGCCCTCTCCCTGGGGCTCTCGCAGATCATCAGAGCCTCCTTTTCCGCTGGACTTACTTTAATGCCGAGTGCTACAAGGTCATTTCCAGGGCCGTCAGTGGCTCTTCCTCTAATGGTCAGCTACAGTTTAATTTTCAGCACCTGTCACTGGACTTCATTACACAGAAGGAAGTAAATTCGCTCCAGCAGATAACATTGAATGCGTTTTACCACCTCCTCCAATTGGAAAATTGCCCCTCCTGAATCCTGTGCCTGGGCGTTACGATGGTCTGGGAGTACTGGGGAGAGTGTTTTATATTTATGGATTTGCCGAACTGAGATTGCATTTAAAGTTTTTTGCTCCCACGTTATCTTGTTTGTGACGCTGACTTGGCATGTCACATTCTCTGTATGGCATCTGTGGGCTGAGTCTGTCCTTTCTCTTCAGGGCTATCATGAGTCTTGGTGACAGTGACTCCAGTTGGCTGCCCTAGTTTGTTTGTGATTATGCAATAAAAGCCATGATTGGCTTTAGTAAACATTATCACTATCATTCTTGAAACTTAGATGCCCTAAATGCCTGTTATCTCACGTGTCATACTTCCCAGGATGGTCAAGTGTAGCAGGAAGTGGCTTTGCCCTTTAGCAAACTGAAACATAGACCCAGAGGAGCCGTACGACCTGCTCAGGTGATTCAGGTTGCTGGTGACAGGATGGTGGTGTAGTGGTTGAGAGCTACGGCTGCTAACTAGAAGGTTGGCAGTTTGAATCTACCAGGTGCTCCTTGGAAACCCTATGGAGCAGTTCTGCTCTGTCCTGTGGGGTCACTCTGAGTCAGAATCAACTCGGTGGCAACGGGTTTTTTTTTTGAGGGGGGGGTGACAGGATTAGAGCTCAGGTTTCCTGGTTTTTAGCCCATCCTTCTTTCTACCAAGCTCTTCTCTTCCGAAGTCTAAATAACACAGTCACAGCAATAGGTGGCAGTTATTGAACAGTAGAGAAGTTATCGCCAGTCCTCACAACAACTCTGCAAAGTAGGGTTTATAGATAAAGAAACTGAGGCCAGGAGAGGCTGCATCACGTACCTAGAGTCACTGAGCTTGTGGTTAGCAGAACCAGGACTGAGCCCAAGTCTACCAGAAGTCCCGCCCCGTGTTTCTACTGCACCGCAGAGGGCTTCTGAAAACTCCAAGGAGCAAGTCAGAGGTAAGAAATCTGCTCACTGGCCTATCTGGTCAGCAGCAGTTACTCAGCAGCTGCTCCATGGCAGGCACAGTGCTGGGCACTGGGAACAAGACAGAAGCCCCTGTCCTCGGGGGCTCGCATTCTCAGGAAGCTCTCCCGCTGCCCTAGAGTCCTCTTCTCCGAGATCTCCCTCAGGGCCAGATTTTGCCGATCTGTGTTCCCTGTGCTTTCAGGCTTCCTTTCTTTCTGTAGCCACAGTAGGACTAGGTACGTCCAACCAGTATATCCAGTAGAATGTGAGTCCATCCAGCTAACAGCACTTCAGCATCCTGGGCGTTCACTGACTGCTTTACACGCACTACCTTGCCTGATCTTCTCAGCCACTTTCTGTGGTGTGGTTGTTGCCCTTATCCCCACATTATAAAAGAAGAAACACAGCTCAGAGAGAAGAGGCAACCTGCCTGAGATTGTACTGCTAGTAATTGGTGAAACCAGGGCCAATGGACTCCAGAGCACGGGCTCCTCCTCACTACACCCAGCATGTCACACGCCCTTGGGAAGCAGCTTGGCCCCTCCCTAGCAGGCCTCCGGCACTAGGAGGTGCCAGGGCGACAACAAAAAGAGGCTTTTCCCTGGGTGGTACAGACGGTTAAGCACTCAACTACTAGCCGATAGGTTGGCGGTTCAGACCCACCTGGAGGCACCTCAGAAGACAGCCCTAGTGATCTGCTTCCAAAAGGTCACAGCCTCGAAAACCCTATGGAGCAGTTCTACTCTGCACGCATGGGGTCACCATGAGTCTGAATCGACTCAACAGCAACTAGCAACAACAGCCTACTCTTCTGGCAAATTCTGCCACCTTATTAGAGGGGGCTGGTGCTTATTTTTTCTGACACTAACAGAAATAATCCTCTCCCCAAAAGTGGATTAAGTAAAAGGAAATCGTTACCTTCACTGAGATGCTGGGCAAACATGCCAAAAGTCTACAGAGTCCAAGTTCTTGGAAATAGGAAGACGAACGCCAGTGATTTCACACCAGGCCCGGGAGAGCAGGTTGCTGCCTGCCATTATACCTAAACCGGACAGTCAGTGATTTCACACCAGGCCGGGGAGAGCAAGTTGCTGCCTGCCATTATACCTAAACCGGACAGTCAGTGATTTCACACCAGGCCCGGGAGAGCAGGTTGCTGCCTGCCATTATACCCAAACCGGACAGTCAGTGATTTCACACCAGGCCCGGGAGAGCAGGTTGCTGCCTGCCATTATACCTAAACCGGACAGTCAGTGATTTCACACCAGGCCCGGGAGAGCAGGTTGCTGCCTGCCATTATACCTAAACCGGACAGTCAGTGATTACACACCAGGCCCGGGAGAGCAGGTTGCTGCCTGCCATTATACCTAAACCGGACAGTCAGTGATTACACACCAGGCCCGGGAGAGCAGGTTGCTGCCTGCCATTATACCTAAACCGGACAGTCAGAAGAAACCAGGATAGGGGATTATTCAGCCAGTGTTTGCTGACCAGTTGCTGTGGGCAGAGCACTGGGAATAGAAGGATGATTGAGATTCAGCTCTGACATTCAAGGAGTTCACATCTAATGGGGGAAGCAAGCAGAACGGATAACGGTGCCGTGCTGAGTGCAACAATGAGGTTATGCTCAGGTTGCCTGGAAGCACAGGAGAGGACCTGATCCATTGACAGGTTTGGGGGATCTGAGAAGGTGTTCAGGAAGGGGAGCCAGAGCTGAGACATCCATGTCTCATTATACATAAGAGTGTAACGTGGACCCCAAAATGCTGAAATTTCAGGGACATTTTGATGGTTTGTGTAGATAATCCAAGAGCATATTTCAGACAAAGACTGCCCAGGAAAAGCAGCTTTGCTTATCAGCGTTGGAGAAGGTGACATCTGTGCCGTGGAGTCTGCGGAACATTCAGCTGCTCCTGTTTTTTGTACCGTAGTGCCTGATACAGTAGGTCTCGGGAAATGCTGTTGAACTGTAGAACTGAACCCCAATTAATGATGGGGTAAGAGCCAGTTAGACACCTCAGAAGTCTGCAAAGGTGGGGTGTAAACCCATCAAACGTGCCTTCTGTGGACCAGCGGCCTCCTGAGACTGTGGAACCAGGAGCAGAGTACAGAAATCCTCAGCTCAGTGGTCTGTTAGTCACTCCTGAATGCCTCCTTTTGAAAAATAGTCTATTTTATTCCAGGAAAGATTCTTAGGCAGGTGAGCATCTGCTGGATCCTAGGTACTTCTACCAGTATAGCCCTGTTTCCTCACCTCAAATGACTTGTCTTCACTTTACCACAAAGACATGTATGGGCCCGGCCAAGACTGGGGTGCTCCATGCTGCAGGGACTTAGCTGCCAGGTGGGCCTAGAGTTACCCCAGCTGTCGCTCCTGAGAGGAGGCCCTGGTTGCCCAGGACAGTGGCTTGTAGTATAAGAAAAAGCCTGTGACCCTCGGTCATTTCACACCTGTGGAACAGCCATGTTTTCCCATTTCTGGAGGGTGCTATGGCTGGAGGAGACAGCCCCTTCTCTCGCCATCTCCAAGGAGTTGGGGCCCAGAGGAGAAATGGGATCGTGGCAAGCCCAGAGCTCAGCAACCCCTGAACACGCATCTGGGTGTGTCACTTTGTTTGAAGTCCTGGGTCTGTGTGTGTGTGTGTGCGCGCACGCATGCTTACCTACTTGTTACCCCAGGCTTTCTCCCAGCTGAGGGGGGAGCTACGGCTTACAGCAGAGGCCAGGGCTATGACCTCCATCACAAAGTAACCAGGGAATAAGCAAAGGTGGGACTCAGAGAGGGCAGCTGCTGAATGGGGGTGGCTAGCCCACAGCTGAGTGTTTGGATGGCCGCATATCTTCTGGCCTGAGCCCTCCCTGCCCCCAGTTTATGGCAGTAGTACTGAAGGGTTTAGGAAAATCGAGTGTCAGGACCGTGGTTTCCAGAAGTTAAATCCCGCATAGTGATGACATTTTTCATCTTTTCAGTTCGGTTTGAGTTAGGTTTGTAGTACTTCTCCAACCTTCAGACCATCTTCAGCGTGGAACTCCCGTGTCTTCATTAGTGTCTATTGTGAGTGTAACACGGCACACGCCTTCTCCCCAAGGATATCAGCATTTTTCCTACCAAATAATATGGAGGAAAAATGTATCCTAAAATATGTCAAGACAAGTGTAAACATTCTCAGGTTGGAGAATGATCCTTTCATGCTTCTGGCAGATCCAGAGAAATGAGCCTTACAGGAGAAGAAGGGTCCCTGTGGGTCCCCCTTGTCCTGGACCATCCCCGCTTCACTGAGAGCATCGCAGGAACTGAGTTGGCTGCACCTGGGCTGGCCTCCCACCCGGATCAGCCTCGACATTGTCTTTGGGGCACCACCGTGGGATTCCAGAAGCCCAGGAGATGGGTGCTTCCATCTTGCCGACAGCTGCTTTCTGGATTCCAGAACAGATTGTCTCCGCTTAGCTAGGAGATACTTCATGAAGTAACTCACACGAGGCTAGCCTGGCTTATTTCAGGTGTGGTGCTGGGCTCCGTTCTCCGTTAGCACTTAGGTTTAAACAAAGCTCTTCCTGGAAGGCTTATTTATATAACCTCTTAAAGTTTCTGTATATAATGCATTTTAAAGTTCATCTTCTTGGGGAAAAATGGACTTGGCAGTACCTTTCTCAGAGAGCGGGTTTGAGGATTGAATGATGTAATCCATGTCAGACAGCACACAGGGCTTGGCGCAGAGCAATGCTCTGGGCATCTGCAGCGATTAGTGAACCGCTTGCCCCGGGTCTCCTCTGCTCATCTGCTCTGTTATCCTCTTGCTGGATTTCTGCCACATCTGGAACCAGGGGCGTTTGTGTTCCTCACTGTCTGTGGCTCCTCCCGCAAGGGCTTTCTGTGAGCTGAACAAAATACCTTCAGACCTCCTGCGGTAGCACCCCCCATCCCACAGCCCTCGCGCAGCCCACGTTGACAAGTGTTCATGCCAACATCCGGGCCCTTCACCTGAAACTCTTCTCATCAGATACATTGGCTTTGTGCCCAGTAATCATTTCTGTTCATGCCAAGAGGGTTTGTAATACAGGGCAAAGGAAGACATCTTTTTACTAGTCTTATATATAAGCCTGGAGCCCTGGTGGCACAGTGGTTAAGAGCTCGGTTGCTAACCAAAAGGTCGGCAGTTCAAATCCACCAGCCACTCCTTGGAAACCCTATGGGGCAGTTCTACTCTGCCCTATGGGGTCACTATGAGTCGGAATCAACTCAACGGCAGTGGGTTTTTGGTAGGTGTGATTTGACCATGAGCAGAACCATAGCATTGGCGTGTCCCACCACAGTCACCGGGGAACAAAATGAGACACCTCTTCCAAAAGGCAGCAGACTGACCTTGCTACCTTTTGTGATGTGACAGGAAAGGGAAGCGATTTGTCGTGTGCCCTGCATCCCTCACTGCAGAGGAAGAGGATCTTTGCTGGTTAAGTGACTGATAGGGAACCGAAGGCTGGCTGGAGCTAAACTGCGCTGCATAGTAATAGCAAGGGGGTCAGGAAGCGCTAAAGAAAGTTACCGAGTGTGGAGATTTAGAGACCACACAGGGAAAAGGCCCATAGAAGGGTCAACCTAGGAGGGGTGTTAGAGGGACATACCCATTTCTAATGAATGGTCGTAAAAGATCTCTCACTAATTGCTGGTGGCATGGATTTTCTTTAGAGGGATGGAGGAAGCGCCAAATCCTGCTTCCCTGTTGGTCTGGGGCAAGAACAGAGGCTGCCGTGGACCCTGTCAGATGGCGTTAGTGACTTTATGGCTTTTGATTTCTCAGGCAACCTCAGAACCGCTTCTGGATCCCCAGCAAATCCAAGCCTTTGATCAGCTTTGCCGCCTCTACCGAGGAAGTTCCCGGGTAACGTCCATGTGGTTCTTTAAATTTTCATTTCCCTATTTATAATGTATCGTTTTGAAAGTACAGTGCCCTCAAGTCCCCATTCTAGCCTCCTCCCTGGCCAGTAAAGTGCCCTGCATCTCTGCATGGCCAGGTGGACAGCTAGCCTGGCCCAGGAGCTCACTGGGCTTGGCAGACGGTGCAGAGGAAGTGGAGAGATGTCTGTCTCTTCCCAACCATGGGCCATGAGGACACAGAACTGCCCCTGTCTTCATCCCACCCCCAAGGAGAGCAAGCCAAAAGCATAGTCCTCATCTGGGAGGCCTCTGTTTGTACTGATGACTGCCAAATCTGTCCTGAGCCCCAGGCCCTGCTGGATGTTTGCATTGGTTGAATTCGTTTTGGCCATAGCAAATGCAAAACAATAGTGGCTTAAACGAGATAGAAGCGTAAATGCAGGCAACCCAGGACACGTTCCGTGAACCTCCCGGTGGCTTATAGTCACATCATTCAAGATCGTTGCTCCAGTTCCAACCATCACACCTGCATTCCAGCTAGCAAGACGGAGGAAAAGGAAGAAGACCATATGCCTTCTATCTAAAGATACTTCCTGGAAGCTGCAGACACCGCCTCCACTTCCCTCCATTGTCCCAAACTTAGATACATGGCCACGTCCAACAGCAGTGGAGGCTGGGAAAAGCGGTCTTTATTCCAAAAGCCATGGGCGAAAACTACTGGTAAACTGTAAGTGTGGAAGACGAGAACAAATTGGGGGCCCCTAGCAGTCACTGCTGCAGCCTCAGTCGCGGTGTCCCACAGGCTCTTCAGGCTTGATGTTACTCAGAAGTGCGATCACTGACCTTCTCCACCCGTCTTCCTTGCCTGGTACCCCTGCCTCGGTGCTCTCACCCAGTCACCCCGAGTAGACACGTGCTGGCATCCTGGCTCATCCCTCACCCTCCATCCACTCACTGGGGAGATCCCTCAGCCACGCTTGCTTGGTGGCTGGGGCTTGCTCCCAAGAGCTGCCTTCACTCCAGGGTGTATTACTCCCCTTTACAACCTGCCAGTATCCTGGGCCCAGGCTCCCTGTCACTCACAGGACACTGCAGGTCCTCTGATTGGCTGGTTAGGTGCCCTTCAGTCCCTTCTCCAGGCTGCTGCCTGGGTCCTCTTTCTAAGCCCAAATGTAGTCATGTTACACCGTTTCTTAAAACAATTTCCTGGATCTCCATCGTGGAAAGGATGGGCTCACCCCTACAGCTCCTCCTCCCCAAGTTACGCCCAGGCTCCAGCCGTGTCAGATGTATTCCTTGTGCCTGTCCCAAGTCTGCACAGACTGCGGAGGGCACTGCTCTGTGCCTGGACTCCTCCTCCCACTGCTTGTTCTTAGGCAACACCTGCTTGGTTGCTTGGCAGCCAGAGGGAAAATGATGTTCCCTCTTGGTGAGTTGCCCTGGGCCAAGGTTTTTGTTCTGGGAGACTTCTCCGGGGGTGTCCCAAGTGGTAAACCCGGCAGCTCTCCTGAACTGGCATCCCCTTTCCCACCCAGCCTCAGCCAAGCTCCGCCCCAGGAATAGGGGATCTGGGCCTTCCAAGGAAGTTCTGCCGCGTCATGCTGCTGAGCCATTGTCCGGGGCTCATCAATATCCAGGTCACTGAGTTACAGAAGTAGAGCATAAAAGCATCTTTTCTGGGGAGAGCAAGCTGAGGACGTGAGTGGTTGTTCCCATCTACTGCCCCAACAGCTGACCCTCTCTCCTTTGAGGCAGGTCTTAGGGGCTGAGCGGCTAACAGAGTGCAGGTGACTGGTGTCGTTGGTGGAATAGGGGAGCCAGGAGCATGGGAGGGCCTCGTTTGGAGGAGAGGGTGGCATCTGAGTTCAGCTTGGAGCCACTGTGTTTGAATTAACAGCTGAGCATCCATTGGGAGCTTTCCAGGCTTCGATAATGGGGGGTGTGAGCGGTGATCTTAATTCAGGTCCATTCACACAAGGAGCTCGAGGAATGAGGAAAGCAGAACCCGGAGAGCTCACCTCGGGGTGTCCATGACAGCCAGGGGACAGCAGGTGCTCTCCACAGGGGCTCGGGATCAGCTCTCCATAATCAGTGTCACCGCTCCACGGACCCGGGAATTGACCAGTCCTGTCTCATCACTTTGAAATAAGCAATTGAGGCCCTAAAAGATGTGAACTTGCCCAAAGTCACATGGCTAGTTCGTGCAGTACACACCTGGTCACATGTGTGGTGTACATCTGGTCACCTGTGCTGTGCACACCTGGGGTCTGAGCCCACTGCTTTTATTCTTCCCACACTGGAGTGCTGCCTCGTGTGTCTGAGGCCAGGGGCTTAGGATCCCCTCCACCTCTGTCCACATGCCCCTTCCCAGACCCATGACCCCAGCTCTGCCCTCGGGAGCTCGGCTGACATGTGTCCCCTTTGCAGACCCATGACCCCAGCCCTGCCCTTGGAAGCTCAGCTGACATGTGTCTCCCCCTTCTCAGACCCATGACCCCAGCCCTGCCCTGGGGAGCTTGGCTGACATGTGTCTCCCCCTTGTCAGACCCACAACCCCAGCCTCAGACCCACGATCCCAGCCCTGCCCTCGAGAGCTTGGCTGACATGTGTCCCCTCTGCAAACCCATGACCCCAGCCCTGCCCTCGGGAGCTCGGCTGATGTGTGTCCCCTTTGCAGACCCACAACCCCAGCCCTGCCCTCGGGAGCTCGGCTGATGTGTGTCCCCTTTGCAGACCCACGACGACCCCAGCCCTGCCCTCAGAAGCCAGGCTGACACATGTTTCCCCCTTTGCAGCTGGCCCTCCTGACAGAGCTCTCCCAGAACCGCAGCAGCGAGACCTACAGGCCCTTCAGTGGCTCCCAGAGTGGCCCTGCTTTCAACAGCGTCTTTCAGAATGAGAACTTCCAGCTGCACCTCATTCCCCCTCCCGTGACCGAGGACTGAGCCACCCTTGGGCCTGGCCCTGCGGACCCACGATGACCCCGAGGCAGCCAGGGGCTCCTCTGTGACCCCAGCACCTCCCACCTAAGCAGAGTTCTGAGCTGGGCTCCTGTGCCTGGCGCTCTCCGCCCCACTGTTCGCTGTGCAGACGCTGCCTCTTCCATCAGTTCACCAGGCTGGCTGACTTTGTTCTGCTCGCTAAGCAAAACGAGTGTCACAACCTCCAGGCAGCCTTCCAGGAGATGCATTTTTACCTATTGGCACTTATTTTTCTGTTGCCCCTGAAGCCTGGTGAGTTGGTGGTGCCTGTGCAGGTGACACTCTGGGGCCTGTCACACTCCGTCTTCCCAGCTGTCAGAAGCCCAGAGGGCTTCAGTGTCGGCTTCTGTGGAGGACAGGAGCAGTGGCCGGCCAGGCTGCAGTGGAACTCCACAACGGCATTGGAGGGAGCAGAGAACCGCGCAGGCGGGGACATGCTCTCTTCTGATTTGTTTGTGACACCCCTGTGAGTGTAAGCCTTGGCCTTCCAAACAATAAATGCCTCTGTGTTCTAAGCTCTGCAGCCACAGGGCAACTGTCTAGCTCTTGGTCTCTATCAAGTTGTGAGGACGTTAGAGCCGTGCAGTGGGTTGTCTGAGCTCTGGAGCCGCGCCGTGGCGATCCTACTTTATTCCCATAAACAGTTCCACTGCAGGCAGGCACCATTAGGAGCAGCCCAGCCATCCCAGCTGCTCCTGTGATAGGCCAGGCTGTCAGGGAGCAGTCGTTTTATGGTTTTAGTCCCTGGGACTTAATCCGTCATTGAGCCAACAACTACAGGAGGTTGCCACAGCCAGGGACCTAGGCTCCCACCTTACACGCTCCCAGGAACTCACTGCTGTGGAGTTGACTCCGACTCATAGCAACCGTATAGGACAGAGTAGAACTGCCCCGTAGAGTTTCCAAGGAGCGCCTAGTGGATTCAAACTCCTGACCTTTTGGTTAGCAGCGGTAACACTTAACCACTATGCCACCAGGGAGGGCTTCCCTTACACGCTCAGAGGCTCCATGTTATCTGCTCACTCAGGGATGAGTGGGCACTTATGGACTGACTTACACTAACCAAACCCACAGAAATAGATGCTTAAACAAATTTAATATATTGACTCTCAGTAGAAAATAGACCCTGCTTCTGCCACGTACTAGCTACCAGGCAAGTCACTTAAGCCTTGGTCTCTCTATAAGACGGAGCCGTTGTGAAGACTGCAGGAGAAAATACGAGTAGGCGTTTGGCACTGTGCGGGCACAGGGTGTGTGCTGCAGAATGTCAGCTTTGATTCTGTAGCTCGTCCCCAGTCCTAGGCTGCCCAGGGCGCCCCTCCTGATGGAGGTGTGAGGATACTAAGCTAGGGGAGTGGCTGAGTGTTAAGTGATCACCAGCTGGATGCTCATTGCAGCTCTATGAGATGGTCTTATCCCCACTTCACAGATGGGAAAGCCGAGGCTCAGAGATGAGGAGGAATTTAACCAAGGTGACATGCTGAGAAGGTGGCTGAGCAGGGATTTGAACTCAGAGCTGTGATTCCAGAGCCAGTGACGCTACCTCCACAAATTAAACATCAGAAGATTTCTCGAGCCTAAAATTAAGGCCCAAGGAGCTTGATATTCTCAAACCAGCAAACTCGGCGGTCGCCCTTCTTTGTTACACAGTCTAAAAACCCAAGACAGTTTGCTGTGGATCAGAGTAAACAGTGACAGATTCTTACCCCAGCCCCTTCTCCCTTTTAGTGGTCCCCAAGTGCTCTTTATCTCTTGTCACTCAAGTCACAGCACAATTGAATGAATTATGGCACCTCCATATTCAGGTCGTGCCTTGAAAATATACCCTGACTGGATTTGAAGAACCCTCTTTTTTTTTTTCTTGGCTCACCTGAAGGTAGTTGAGAAACCAGCTCTTGCGTTCTGGCAGTGCTGAGCACTGGGGATGTGGAGGCCTGAGCTCAGCCCCAGGCTCTGCCATCTGAAGTCGCTGACTCTGTCCCCTCGTGGCACTTGGCACATGCTGTACTCTGAGGTGAAGTCTGGTCCCACTTCGACGTCCCTTAGGGCACAGCCTCTTATCTGGAAATATCTAGACTGGGTCAGCAGCAGTAAGGTTTGGGCTAGCATAAGCCACAGGGGACTTACTGGGAGGCAGTACAGGGACTCAGGATGGCAGAGAGGGCTGAGAGCCAGGCTCAGACAGATCAGGGAAAGAGCTCCATCACACCTCGCCCCAGCTTTGGTCCTCAGCTCCAGGTATTTTTCTCAGTCACGTGTCCACCCCCGGCTGTGACAGGTGTGGGGAGAAGGTTCCAGAGACCCCCTTCAGCTACCATTTGGGAGGGCAGGCACCTGGTCTGTGCGTTCTTCTCCATGCTGCCCCCTGGGGCGAGGCGGGAGGTAATCTCCCGGAAGGAAATCAAGGTGCCGATAGGAAGGAGGAGTGGGCGATGGTCAGCCAAAAAATTACAGGGCCTGTCAGCGCTGTTTCTCCTTTGTGTGTGGCAGACAGTGTTTGAATGGATGGTGGTTGTGACACCCCTGAAAACAGCCTCACGTCCCAACTTCAGCTGAACAGCAGCCCCCTGGCCCCCGATGTGGCTTGGTTCTAGGGGGTGCCATGAGTCAGAATCGACTCGATACCAACGGGTTTGTCTTTTGGGGGCCCCTGGTGGTATAGTGGTTAAGAGTTTGGCTGCTAACCAAAAGGTCACCAGTTTATATCCATCAGGCGTTCCTTAGAAACCCTATGGGGCAGTTTTACTCTGTTCTATAGGGTCACTATGAGTCAGAATCGACGGCAACGGGCTTGGTTTTTTTGCCCTCATACAAGTCCCCACTGTACTCAGTAATTCACCTGTCCTGCATCAGACCCTGTGCCATGGACAAAAAAAGTGACTGAGTCCTGGCCCAGGCCTCTAGGAGCCTACCACATAGCAGTACGCCAGAGAAAGTTCCCGCAGCTCTGGGCACTCGCTTGTATTCGTGTAGCTTAATTCTTGTTAAACATGGCTTAGAGGGCGCCGCGTGAGCACTTCTTTTACCACTGTCAGGGTTGTGCCTTCTTTGTCCACGTGGTGGTAAACAGTCCCTGTTTCCTCCCTGTGAGCCCTGATGGCACAGCAGTTAAGCACGCAGCTGCTAAATGAAAGGCTGGAACCCGCCAGCCACCCCTGAAGAGGAAGATGTGGCAGTCTGCTCTCATAAAGATCACTGCCCCGGAAACCCTGTAGGGCAGTTGTACTCTGTCCTCGAGGGTTGCTGTGAATTTTTTTGTTTTCTTTAATTTCCTCTCTGTACGCTGCGTCCCTTTCCTGCGTTCCTTTCCTCTGGTCACTCAGGAGAATCTGGGCCTAGACTTTTCCTTGGTATAGGCTCACTTTATCAGGTAGATTTGTCATTGCCTCTGTTTTCCCGTTCTTCCGCTTTTTCTATTTTATTATCTGAAGGGAGGTTTTTTTTTTTTTTTACATGTTAGGAACCACCCTTCCCCCCACCCCCAACATTCTCTGTGTCTTCAATAGGAATATTGCTTAACGGCAGTGCGTTTTTTTTTTTTTTTTTTTTAAACAAAAAAACCAAACCTGTTGCTGTCAAGTCAATTCTGAGTCATGGCGACAGCGTATGTGACAGAACAGCTCTATAGGGATTTTTGGCTGTAATCTTTACAGAAGCAGATTGCCAGGCCTTTCTTTCACTGCACCACCAGGTGGGTTTGAACCTTTAGATTAACTGAACCTATTGCCATCAAGTGGATTCCAACTCATAGGAAACCCTGATGGCATAGTAGTTAAGAGTTTGCCCGCCATCTGGGGTCTTAAATGCTAGCAAGCAGCCATCTAAGATGCATCAATTGGTCTCAACCCACCTGAAGAACACCAAGGACACAAGGTGATTACGAGCCCAAGAGACAGAAAGGGCCACACAAACCAGAGACTACATCAGCCTGAGACCAGAAGAACTAGATGGTGCCTGGCTGCAACCGATGACTGCCCTGACAGGGAACACAACAGAACCCCTGAGGGAGCAGGAGAGCAGTGGGATACAGACCCCAGATTCTCATAAAAAGACCAGACTTAATGGTCTGACTGAGACTAGAAGGACCCCGGTGGTCATGGCCCCCAGACCTTCTGTTGCCCCAGGACAGGAACCATTCCCGAAGCCAACTCTTCAGACTGGACAATGGGCTGGAGAGGGATGCTGGTGAGAAGTGAGCTTCTTGGATCAGGTGGACAGTTGAGACTATGTTGGCATCTCCTGCCTGAAGGGGAGATGAGAGGGTGGAGGGGGTTAGAAGCTGGCGAAAAGGACATGAAAAGAGAGAGTGAAGGGAGACAGCAGGCTGTCTCATTAGGGGGAGAGTAATTGGGAGTGTGTGGCAAGGTATATATGGGTTTTTGTGTGAGAGACTGACTTGATTTGTAAACTTTCACTTAAAGCACAATAAAAATTATTTAAGAAAAAGAGTTCACCTGCTAACCAGAAGGTCCACAGTTCAAATCTACCAGCTGCTCCTTGGAAACCCTATGCGGCAGTTCTACTCTGTCCTACAGGGTCACTATGAGTCGCTATGAGTGCGATGAGTTAGATTAACCAAACCAAAAAAAAAAAAAAAACCCACTGCCTTCGAGTCGATTCCAACTCATAGTGACCCTAGAGGACAGAGTAGAACTGTCTGATAGAGTTTTCAAGGAGCGCCTGGCGGATTCAAACTGCCGACCTCTTGGTTAGCAGCCATAGATACCACTCAACCACTATCCCACCAGGGTTTCCATTAGATAACAGCCAAGTGCAAATCATTTGCAACATCCAGGGACCTTATTGTTTTCCTACACAGTATGAGTAAGCTAGCCCAGGAGTTCAAGTTTTTATGGGCATCTGCTCATGTTTGAAGAAGATCTGGTGGTGCAGTGGTTAAAGCACTGGGCTGCTAACTGAAAGGTCAGCAGTTCAAACCCGCCAGCCACTCCAAGGGAGAGAGATGTGGCAATCTGCTTCCATAAAGATTTGTAGCCTTGGGAACCCTACAGGGTAGTTCTACTCTGCCCTGTAGGGTTGCTATGAGTTGGAATGACTCGACGGCAGTGGGTTTGGGTTTTTGGTTTTGACTCATGTTGAATAGTATGGAATTTATCGAGACACAGGGTGAGATATATTTCCAAGTTTCCTTTTCTTCACGCAATGGTCCAGTTACCCTAACACCATCTTCATGCCACGGTCCAGTCACCCTAACACTGTCTTCACGCCGTGGTCCATTTGTCTTAAAACCTTCTCCACGCCATGGTCCAGTTACCCTAACACCATCTTCACACTGTGGTCTGGTTATCCTAACACTGTCTTCACGCTGTGGTCCAGTTACCCTAACACTGTCTACATGCTGCGGTCCTGTAACCCTGACATCGTCTTCATGCCGTGGTCTGATTATCCTCACACTGTCCTCACGCCATGGTCTGGTTGTCCTAACACTGAGTAAGAAGTGAGCCAGTGAGGGTAAGTGGAGGTGGGATGGGCCTCACACAGCACCTCTGCCAGCTTCTTTCCAGCTGGGGGGCAGATATCAGACTGGGTTTTCTCCATGGCTCTGGGGTCTGTCAGCCCAAAGGGGCCTGGCAGGTGCAGTGGGTGGTGTGGGCACAAAAGCCCTGCTGCTCCCGATGGTGTCTGTGGAGGGTGCGAGAGCCCTGAGCACCGCCAGGGCTGACGGTCTGCTGTCGTCTGTCCTGTGGGTCACTTTCATACCCCACACCACCTACCTGTGGGTCCATGCGGACAGAGCCTAGACGCCCTTTCTGGAAGATGCAAGATGGGTGATAGCAGCCCCTAGTCCCTAAGCCTGACTCTGGGCAGGCACTTTATTTCTATTCTCCCCCAGCACTCTGGAGGGGAGGGAGCTGCTGTGCCCCTCGTTTACTCGGATGGAATTAGACTCAGAGCGCCCAGCTAATGAGCTGCACTTGGAGCTTCTGGTATTTGACTCCAAATTTACTTTAGAATGGGGGAAAAAAAAAAACCCTCCTGGGAAAGTCATCTATTCCTGCAGATGGGCCGAGCCTAAGGGTGTCTGAGAGCTACCCTCCTGGCCTCCCGAAAGCCCTTGGGACCAGGCCGTGCTGGTCCACATCCACCCCAACTTCACAAAGAGCCACTCAGCTCCCGAACAAATGTGCTTTCCCTGGGGCAGATGTGGAGCGGCTGAGAGGAGCCGGCCAGGAAGCATTTTCAGGGGACCGGTTTGCAATCTGTAACACATTTGGGGGGGGAGGGGCCAGAGGCCCTGCGGAGCCCCGCAGGTGAGGGAGGGGTCGGCTCTGTCGGGGGCGGTGGCGGGGGCTTAGACCGGGCCACATGGGTCTCACGCACACTTTTCTCATTCAGCTGCTCATCCTGAGGGGGAACCGCCCTCTGTGACCATATAGGGTGTGGTCACGTCCTCAGAGTGAGGGGGTGCTGGAGCAAGTTTGCTACTCTATAAAGATAGGGGGCAGGGGGTGAAAATACTCCCCATCCAGGTTCCTGCGAGCGTGAGAAGTCACAGGTCGAGTTCCTGGCCCCTGTATATCAGGCATTAGCTACTTACTGAGCGCCAGGTGCACGCCAAACACTGCCCTCTGCAGTGGGACAGGCAGTGAGCCAGGCGGCCCAGTCCCCCAGGAGGACCTTATTTTACAGCTCTGAAGGAGGGAGGGATTGAGTAACTGCATCACTATACTACCAGGGTGTGAAACACTGACTGGCAGGTGTGCCACAGGAGAGTACGAGAGAGACATAATCTGTGCAAAGCTTTTGAATTTCCACCCGTTCGCTTGTTACTGTTACAAGCTTTCGTTTGTTTACCCATCAAAGGAGTAGAAAGAAGGAGTCAAAGTTCTGCTGGTCAGCTCTCCACAGAATCCCAGCAGACCCCGCTGAGCAGCAGTTTAAAAGGAGTCTGTGGATTCTCAAATGAAGGGGAGCCGTGAGCTCAGAGAAGCCCTGTCCTCACCAGGCCTGGCCCTCACGCCTAGGAAGTTGGGGAGGCTCAGGTGAGGGGCTCCAGGGAGTGGGGAGGACAGAAGCATCCCATGTCGGGCAGGAGCTCCGCAGCCGCCATGGACAGCTAAGGAATGACGTCAGCAGTCCTGAAGCAAGTGTGTGCCCAAGGAGGAGGGTGCCCAGAGCTGAGGCAAGCCCTGGCTCCAGCCTTGCTGCTGTGGGAACACTCAGCTGAGTTAGGCAGGGCTGACTGTGGCTCAGGGCACGGAGGGCGGGATCAGCTGGGGAGAGGCTGCGTGGAGGAGGCGAGATTCTGCAACCCTCTGAGGCTGGGGGGAGGGGGCAGAAGAGGCAAGCCCACCTGCAGAGCACAAGCCCAGCCCTGCTCCACCCCCAAGTCAGTCCTGACTTTTGGGACCTCGGAAGTTGCTACGCTAACTTTGCCCCTGTTCACTAGTCCCCTGCCTTATCCTGGCGGGCTCTCTAGGAGGTGTTTCTTGTGGGGAAGGGGGGCAAGCTTGGCCTTCAGCCCCAGCCAGTGGTGAGGGGGTGCAGACCAGGAGACCCCTGCGCACCTGGTTTGCCCCTCATGCCTGCCACAGGGGAGTCACTGGGTGGTGCAAACGGTTAATTGCTTGGCTGCTAACCGAAAGGTTGGAGGTTCAAGTCCACCCAGAGGCACCTGGAAAGAAGGCGACATGGGACCACCGTGTGTTGAAGCCCATCTGAGGCAGGGGTACTTGCCTTCAGGACCTGGAGACACCCAGTCCTCCTGGGAGGCCAAGGCAAACCTGGAGCCTCAGTTCTAGGCACAGACCTGCTACTGGCCCACGGCTGAGCCCAGGAGGTGTCTGCCTCTCTAAAGGATAAAGATAATACAGTGATCTGCTCCATTTACGCAAAGGTCCATGTGAGGCCTAGAGTGAGGCCTGGAGAAACGCTTTGTAAACCAAGAATGCACGAGGGTAACATTACCAACCAGGGCCTGCCATGGAGGGAGCGGAACACCTACCCGGGCCTCATCAATAATGAATGCCTTAGTGAATAAATAATTCGGCACTTCGGGGATCCTTTTAGAAACAATGTGTTTTTGCCCGGCTCTGCCTGCTGGAAATGTTTTTCCAAAGATGCATCCCCGCAGTCAGAAGTCTCTGACGTGGCACAGATGCAGGGAGGTCCTCCTGCTGTGTCGCCTTCTGGGCCTGGAGGCTGTGGGCAGGGGACCACGGGGAGGAGGGAGGACAGGCAGTGTGCAGAAGCAGAGAGGCTGGATTGCAAGGGTCAAGGAGTGAGAGACCAACGCAGCCAGAGGTGGAGCCAGACTGTTTTGAGCCAGGCACTGCTACCCACCTGCCGGTGACTGCTATGGCTGGCTTCACTCTTGGCCGCCTCAGCCACGTTGTTGCTGCTGCTGCGAGCTGCTGTCCAGTCATCATACTTTGCTGTGTGACCCCACACACAATGGAAGGTCCTGCAACTGGCTGGTTGGTTCCAGGACACACAATAACAGCCCAGACTGGAGGCAGTAAGCGGTGTGCCCGCACACGGATGCCGCTGTCCCATCTACCCCGTCCCATCTGCCCCCTTCCCAGCCACCCCATCCCATCCACCCATCCCAGCTGCCCAGGAAGATGAGGCCCTCCCTACACTCACGTGTCCTGTTACCCCCCCATATTCAAAATAACCTCCTGGGTTTTCAGATTATAAAAGTAGTACAAGTTCATTTTAGAAAACCAGGAAAACTCGAGAAAGCAGACAGAGAAAACCATATCACTACTGAGAAAAAAGCCATTTCTGCCGTGGCCTGTTGACTTTGCCTTGCTTTTTAGCGGTCCTCCCATCAGTTTCCCTGAGGAGATGCCAGCCCTGAGCCCCACTGTGACAAGACCGAGTCCCAAGGCCCTGTCTTACCCTCTTCCTTCAGCACCCCCTAGGATGGGACACTAAGGGTTATTAAAGGCATTACCAGTTACCCGTGATTGAATCGCACTGAGGGCGGAATGCTGAATTAAGTTTATTGCGGAATAAAAGTGCCGTGCAGCCAGCATTTGTAAGAGCCTACAGTGAGACGCCTTCCAGAAGCTGGCAATACAATTATGCGGGAGTTAAACTGAGTAGAGTCCACACACACGAGATGAGATGAGCTGTCTCTGCAGGAGTCACTTCAAAAGTCAAGTTATCTCCCAAGAAGGAAAAAAGAGCTAGCCGAGGGTGCTGGTGGAGATGTGGTTAAACAGGGAAGAAGCAAATGGTCCTATCAGAGGATTCAGCTATTTGCAGAGAGATCACTGTGTCTGTGTGTGCCGGGGGGAGGTCTCATGGGGCACAGGAAAGGGGGAGAGAAGGGGGAGCAGATGCCCAGCAACCAGCCTGTGAGAAGGTGTGCGCTGGGCTAGGGGCTGGGGTGGACGGAAGCTCCCCAGGACCGCCCAGCACCCCCTGCTCTCCTCCCAGGTGCGCTAAACCACCTCCTGAGACCTGGCTCAGCTTGCGAGTACCTTGGTAGTGAGGAAGGCTGCTCTGGACAGCAGACCAAGAGAAGGCAATGCCAGCAGGGGACCCAGAGCGTAGACCCTAGAGCCCCAGTGACCTGGCTTCACTTCCTGCCCCACGGACTGACATGCTGTCACGGTGGCTCACTTCGTGAGCGCTCTTTCTGATGTGTGAAACGAGGATGCTGCAGTCTCCTTCCCAGGGCTGCTGTGAAGATTACGCTCGGAAAGCAGTCAGGTACTGCTGAGCTAGGGTGACCAATACTATTAACAATGTTATTATTACTGAGAAATAATTAGCTTATCTCCCTGACCCTTGTGAGGCTGTTCAATACAAACCACCCCCCAGCAGCTGTCCTTGTCTGGGTGCGCTGAATCAAAAAGGCAGGTTTGGGACTTGCTTGCTACACTGAGGCTCAGGCAAGGTTTACTTGGGTTTATATTAGGCAAGTTTCACAAAGGCTTACTTGCGCTTACTTACTAATCTGTAGTGCACAATTTCATGCGTTTTCCACCTCAGATGTGGTGAAAGGTGAAATTGTGCACTACAGATTAGTAAGTAAGTACAAGTAAGCCTGTGTGCACCTGGCTTATCGGGTAATCAGTCCCTGGACCAGGGCAGCAGCCTCCCTTGATACTGACCCGAATTCTGCCTTTAGGACTGCAGCCAAATACTGTCTTACACAGGCTGTATACATCTACTATAAAGCTCGCAACTTTGTGTGTAAAATAAATACTGTTCGTAGGGAAATGTAGGAGCCCTGGTGGTGCAGTGGTTAAGAGCTCGGCTGCTAACCAAAAGGTCAGTAATTCGAATCCATCAGTCATTCCTTCGAAACCCTGTGGGGCAGTTCTGCTCTTATAGGGTAGATATGAGTTGGAATCAACTCAGTTGACTTTGGTTTTTGGTTGGGGGAATGTAAGTTTTATTTGCTATAAACTTCATGTAGCCAACAAGAGTTTTCATTACAAAGGATTCTGGGAGTCATGCGTGGAGAAGGAAACCCTACAGGGAGTTAGTGTAGGTAGGGGAGGAATCCCTGGGTGATGCAAATGGTTAACTCACTCAGTTGCTTACTGAAAGGTTGGTGGTTTGAGTCCACCCAAAGACACCTCAGAAGAACGGCCTGGCAATCTCCTTCCAAAAAATCAACCATTGGAAACCCCAAGGAGCACAGTTCTACTCTGACATACATGGGTCAGCATGAGTCGGAATCGACTGGACAGCAACTGGTTGTTAGTAGCTAGGAGAAAGAAGTGACATATTTGGTCAGAGTATGTCTGAGTAACAAATACCCAAAGAATTCCATCGGAGGCGATAGCCTTACGCAGCCTATGAAACGATGCCTGGCAAACAGCGCGATGCTCTTTCTGAACTGTCAGTGACTTACAACATGCGAAAGTGTTCACAATCTACAAAGGAATGAAAAAAAAGTTTGTAATAAAAACAAAAATTCTATTATTTCATTTTGTTAAAAGAATGTATGTATACATAGAAAAAAATTTAGGAGAGCCAGGCACTGTTTATGAAAGTAGGTTTTCCAGCGTTCTTTGTTTCTTCCCTTTGCTCATCTGTAGTTTCTAAGTATTCTATAAATAAGGCATTTTATCTAGTGATAAGAACCCAAGGTTACCAATAGCCTGAAATCATATCACAACGTGGGCAAAGATGTAGAGTATGACTTCACAAAATAAAATTTGGTAACTATGCTATGATACCTATAGCTTCCACAGGCAAACAGAAAAGAATCTACAAAAAGGGGATTGACTAAGGTCTATGGTTCTTTGGTTTCAAGTTGGTATCTGGGAATCAGTTATTGTAATCACTGACCGGGAAGTCCGCTGTGGTAGTTTGTGGGTATGTGGCAGGAGTACCACATTCTCTATGCAAATACCACGCACATTATACGTGTTTTTGTCAACTGTGCAACCCCCACAAGCATTATTTCCTAGGCACACTATGCACGTTTTTTATGCTGGTGCATTATTTACTTGGAAGACTGCTATGTGACATCAGAGTTAAAGTCAAGGAATACCTGGGGCTACCAGAAGCAGAGAGAGAGGGGAAAGGATCTTCCCTGGAGTCTTCAGAGAGAACACGACCCTGCCGACACCTTAAATTCAGACTACTAGCCTCCAGAGCTGTGAGACGATCAGTTTCAGTTCTTATAAGCCACTCAATTTGTAGTACTTTGTACGCAGCTCTAGGAGACTAATATGAAGACTCTTGACATCATTTTTTGGTGTTAATCCTAAACCATCTTACTCGAAGTCTCAAGTTTTCTTTACAATGGCATTTGCTTACAGTGTAGCTTGATTTTGATACTGGGTTTTATCAGGAGCTTCCTACCCTTTAATGGAACCCAGGCAGCATAGTGGTTAAGAACTGCAGTTGCTAACTGAAAGGTCGGCAGTTAGAATCCACCAGGTGCTCTTTGGAAACCCTGTGAGGCAGCTCTACTCTGTCCTGTAGGGTTGCTAGGAGTCAGAATTGACTCAACAGCATCAGGGCTTTTTTTTTTTTTTTTTTCTACCCTTTTAAAATGCACCTGTTCACACTCTATCTCAGATATCTTCAGAAAACCCTCCCAGACACAGATTCCGTGTCCATCCATCCCTCTGAACTTGAGTTCTTTCTAAAGGTCAGCTCCAATCTGGCCTCATCAGTGAGCCATCTCACTCCAGGTAGCTCCTAGGAGTCTTTGGAGGGTGGGAAGTTGCATATACGTCACTAACCCTAACTGACTGTATTCTGAAGCACGTGTTGGGAGGAGTGCAGGAGTGTGATCCCCACTGTAAAAGCTGCATCTGTCCTTGACTGAGGCGAGGGGCCACCTGGCCTAGGCCTCCTGCGTTAGAGGGTCTCAGGCTGCTTCTCCTTGCGTCACAACCCAGGACCCAGGGCAGGGAGAAGTGCCCGGTTGGAACTCACACTCTCCCCAGACCATGCTCCAGGGGGCTGGGACCCTGGACTTCCTGCGTGGGTCCTTACTGGGTCTGTCCTAAGGGTGGACCATGCTGCCCGTGTGCACACCCAAGATGTGGCCAACGGTCAGCTATTGGAGGCAGGTGCACCATGCATGAGGCCCCTCGTGGTGCAGGGTGAGCTGGGTGGAAGGCAACAGGTGTGGGGCCAGGACTGTCCCTTCTCCTTGCCCCAACATATTGCAGCGTGAAACCCTGCCAGGTCCTAGAATTCCGAACTTGAACCTGCCTGCTGGGTCATTAAGAAGGCATATTGTTAGAGAATAAAACATATGGTATTTGTCAACTTGGCTTGGTAGTTTAATAACTTCAAGCCTGACCAAATGGCCTCAGCTGGCGTGCTTTCCAAGGGCTGTTTTGCTAGGAAGACCTACGTAGCAGCCTCACCCGCTCACCCAGCTTGCTGTTTCTACCAAATCCCAGGTTACACAGCAGGTACACAAGCTTGACGGAAAGACAAGCCAGATGAGAGGAATGGGAACCCAGAGGCCTCTGTAGGCTCAGTAGGAGGTGGAGACGGGCTCCCGAGCACACTGGCTGCCCTGAGGCTTTCTCCACCCTTGGAATCTAATAAATGGGGACCCTCAAAACTGCAGTACTGAAAGTATTTCCTTTCCCTCAATTTCCCACTGAAGGAAACCCTGGTGGCGTAGTGGTTAAGAGCTACGGCTGCTAACCAAAACACTGACAGTTCGAATGCACCAGCTGCTCCTTGGAAACTCCATGGGGCCATTCTACTCTGTCCTGTAGGGTCACCAGGAGTTGTTATTGACTCTACGGCAACGGGCTTAAAGTACTGAAAGGAAAACAAAAATAGCAAATACAGTTTCCTAACTGCCACCCTGGACTGACGGTAAAGGCCTTCCTAAAATAAAGCCGTGGTGTTCGGAGGTCCTGCCCCTCAGGGCTGCCAGGTGCTGTGGCCATAGGTGGGTGGGCACTCAACTAGGCTGTAGCCTTTAATCACTGGTTTTCTGAGCACCCTCCCCCACCCCAGCCCCAATCTCTCACCATGGACTGGCCTTTTTCAAAGGTTTGTTTTAGTTTTCAGACCCTGGTACCATTGCCCTGAGAGTCTCAGCGCAGTGCTGGGGGTGGCACACAGCTTTGGAGAGAGGTGACTGGGGTCTCAGCTCTGCCCCAACCACATGATCCAAGACAAGTTTCTCAGTTAACTTTTCAGCCTCTAAGTCTCAGTGTGTTTGTCTGTACACTGTGGAGGATAATAATTACTTGCACCTGATGAAGGTTTTGTAACATTTACATGGAATTTGTTAGCTGTTGTCAAGTCGACTCCAACTCATGGCGACCCCATGTGTGCACAGTAGAACTGCTCCATAGGGTTTTCAAGGCTGTGACCTTTCGGAAGTGGATTGCCAGGCCTGTCTCCCAAGGAGCCTTTGCATGGATTTGAACCACCAATCTTTCAGCTAGTAGTCCAGCGCTTAACCATTTGGGCTACCCAGGGACTTTTTAAATGGGATGATGCTGTTGTTTTTAGGTGCCTATTGAGTTGATTTTCGACTCACAGTGACCCTATGTGACAGAGTACAACTGCCCCATAGGGCTTTCTTGGCTGTAACCTATACAGAAGCAGATCGCCAGGGCTTTCTCCCACGGAGCGCTGGGTGGTTTCGAACTGCCAACCTTTTGCTTAGCAGCCAAGCAATTAACCATTTGTCTCACCAGGGCTCCTTTCTGAAATGGGATAATGGATGTAAATTGCCTACTTCCTAGCACATGAAAGCACCCAATATAAACATTTCACATTTTGTAAATGTGGTGTTTTTTTTTTAAGCTCATATTATGTTATTGAAATGACACAGAACCTCTCCAATGGGGGAATAATATGCCACACTCAGAAATACCAGATTTGTGCTGGTAGAAAAGAAAACAAAAATCACATTTATTTTACAAGGTATTTCCCTAAAGTATATACAGAAAGGAAAGTTGAACTGTAGACTGTAGGAAAACAGAATAGAATCTTAGGGAACTACAGTTAAGAGTCAACATTGTGCTTACAACTTTAAAATAGGCAGGTGTAAAAAAACAGCACAGTAAGTGGGTATTACAAGGTATGAACAGCTTTAAAAAGTGAGTACAAACACAGCCGTGGCGTGGAAGCTCGGCGTTAAAGCCTCTAGTGATGATTAGCTTGCAGACGTCTTCAGGCTCCAGTTTTAGTAGAAGAAAGAACTCGGCACCAACGGAAACATGGCCCTTTTCTGATAGTCAACTCTCAGTTATCCACAGTTATCAGACAGCAGTGACACATGTTTTTTAATGGTAGTAATTCCAAAACTGATTTTGAGCAGTGCCTTTGTACTTGTGTTTGGATGTGAGAAATACTGACACTCCCGGGGTTCCCAGCACTAGTAAAATAAGTGGGACCCCCCCCACTCAGCTTCTCTCTTCTCCCCTCTCCCCTCCCTCCCTGGAGGAGACACCATCCCACCCCCTTCTGCTTACTAAAAGCCCAAACTGTAGCTGGCCTCCTGAATTCTGCTTCGCACCCCTCCAGAGGAGGGGGCTGGAAAGAAAACTGTTAAAACCTTGTTTTCCTCATGTAAAAACCAAAACATGGCAATGCAATTTTGCAAACCAGAGTGGGAATAAGAGGAGCTAACTGTATAAATATTATTTCACTTGTGCTCTTTTTCTTGCCTAGTGGTATTTATATTGCCAAACCTATCTGGGTGTTTTGACAGCTTTCTGCATTATCTGGTTGCATCCTATTACCCAAGGACAGAATTAAATTCGTGTAAAAGAGTTTGTTACGATTCAGTCCCAGTAGAATTTTGATGTTTTAAATAGGCCAGACAGGGGAGGGTAATACATAAAACCAGCACTCCAAAGATAAAATCAAATCCTAAATCAAACCCAGAAAGTATTTCAGGAAAACAGCTATTCGGTTTTGTTTTGGTGGTTTTGTTTTGTACTGTATTATAATTGAACTAAAGTCTTTCCATTCCAGGAAAGCAACTGTCTTCTTCAGGCTTTTCCTCAAATTTCAAATCTTGACTATTACAAGGTAAAAAAATATCTAGGTTTGATCTTAAAGCCTTTTTTTTTTTAATGTACCAAATAGTTACCAACCACAAAAGCATTTAATTGCATTGTTGTTTCTCAGAAAGGTTATAAGCATCTTTGAAAGTGCTGCAAAATCTAAAATAAGTCTCGGTTAGATAAGAAAGCTAAATTTGACAAAGCCTTCATTTTGTATCTCCTAATAGCTTTTACACCAACTTTCAACAAGTGAGGGGTTTCCACAAATGCCCAAGAAATCCAGTTTATCCACCCACACAGCCCAACCCTCTGCTCCAAGTAAGCGTACTACCAAGTCCAAATGGTAAAGCTTTCCTATCACTTAATGTAGTTATTACTCGAAAGGCTATTTAACCTGTGTTCAATGTCTACAGTACACATTGCAGTCTAAACATTTTCTAAAGTGCCTATAAATATGTTTATACAAATTAGCGTTATAGTATCAGGATTATAGAGAAATTTTTTCATATAATATAGAACAGAAAAGGCCTAGAATTTAAGTCAAAACTACGTGTGTTTCTATCCTTGCCGGTTGTTCTGGAATGCAAGTGGAAGGAAACAATCTGCTTCAATCACCTGTGATTTTCAGAGAATTCCTGATGGTAAAAGGGGCAAAAGCTAATTCTCGCTTGTGCTTACTCAGGAGAGGCTGCTTGGAGGTCCAGGGGCATTTGATGTTTAGAGTCCAGTGGACATCTCCAAGTCTATAAAATCTATAGTAGAAAGTAAAGCTTAGTGAGGTTTTAATTACAAAGAGATTGTGCAAATATTTAAAGTGGTATCAACCATTATTAAATTCAAAAATCCCATTAAAATTTTGGCTAATCTGAATGGCAGTTCGGGAGTTTTAAAAAGAGGAACCTAGGCAAAAATCGTAGATATTACAGATAAAGGGTTCAATCTGAACACTTCACCCAGTTTGAGAAGCCTGGCCCTGAGACCATGTATTTTCATGGCTTTAGAGCCTCCGTGGTAGATTCCTCTTTGTTTAATGGGTTAGAATTTGGGCCATGAATAGAAAACTGGAGCCCTGGTGGTGAAATGGTTAAGAGCTCGGCTGCTAATCAAAAGGTCAGCAGTTCAAATCCACCAGGCACTCCTTGGAAACCCTACGTGTAGTTCTACTTTGTCCTGTAGGGTTGCTGTGAGGAACGGTACAGAGAAAGAAGGCCCTCAGCATGCCCACCCGGGGGGAGGACCTTGGTGTTGCCATCACAACCCTGAGTACGTGGCTGACTGACCTCTCAGCCGGACGCCCTTGCACACCAGTTTTCAGCTCAGGACGCACTGAGACCCTTCCAACCGGGGAAGGTGAAAGCCCCCCCGCCACACCGGCCTCCGCTTGCCCTCTCCCGTGCCTTGTCATTCTGGGGGGCTCCTCTAACGGCCTTCTGGTTGACCTGTTGAGCCTTTAAACTTCGGTGAGTAGGGACTCCATGCTGCATTCTCATCCAGCGCAGAAGGTTTTAACTAACACTGTTTTCAAAGGAAAATGCATACTCTGCCTTTTAAACCCTACGGATGCCTTTGGCACCTAAACCTAAGGAAAAGTTCTCATAAATCACCAAACTAACTATACACACAGCAAGGAAAGCAGATTCTTCCTGGGGCGGTTTGAGGAGAGCGCCAATGGAGGCTTCAGGGAAGAGCACGACAGGTCTCCTGTTACGTCCTCAAATGCTCACATGGCACAGGACGCTGACCTGGACATGCTCACGGGCAGTAAGGATATAAGGGGTATTTCTCTAGCGTCAGCGTTGGTAGTTGTGGCTTCGCTGGGCCATATTTCCAATTTCCTGGACTTTTAGCTCTGCCTCAGAGATAGATTTGGAGAAATGGCAGGTAACCAACCCACAGGAAAATACCCGATGCTAATGGAGATCAGGAACAGACTTCTGAAGAGAGCTAAATAAGAACTTAAAATGACCCGCGATGTGTGTGTGAGAGAACTAAGAACACCGCTGTGGTAAGGCGAATGAGTATTACACAAAACATTTTCTCCTGACGTCGCCCTGAACTGTCTCAGCGGCTCTTGCATAAACACCCATGCACCATACGGAATTAATTCTAAGCCATTTCTCACCTGCGCCATTCTAGTGCTTCATGCAACCAAATGAAGCAGAATTAACCAAACCTATTAGATTCATTCCTAATCCCTAAAGGACTGCTTTCTTTAGCATTTCCATGCTAACTAAAACTTTTTTTTTTTCTTAAGACTTCAGATGTGGCTGCCTCCTAAATATAATACCTATATAACTTCCTAAAATTTCTCCCCAGATCTGAAGAACAATTAAGAAAAGGAGGAGAATGTTGGGGAACCCACCCAAGAGGCTGGCTCTAACGCTGCACCGCCTTCCCCCGTTAGCCCACCTCCCCTCCCCTGGGTTTCCAGACGATTCTGGGTCCTGTTACCTGTTTGTGTCATCTCCCCTACTGGACTGTGGGCCCTTCATGTCAAGAACCAGGCCTTACGCACTTAGCTGCAGAGGGTAGGTGCTCAACTAAAGCTGGATAGAGCATGAAACTGAAGGTGTCATCTCTTCTTAGTGAAGGTCTAGCTCAGCCCCAGGTCATGGAGGGCTGTGCAGATATTGGTCCTAACCAGGGGCAGAGCTGGCCTCTAGTGACCTCCCAGAAGTCAGCTGAGAAGCATTGGCCCCACCCTGGGACTCCCTGGCCCAGACCCAGCACAGGTGGTGGGAGGAAGGGAGTGAGTGTCATCTACCAGCACCCGCTCAGGGGAGCTGATTCCAGGTGGGACACGCAGGACAGGGTGCCTGTCAGTACGCCAGAAGGAGGGCCCAGAGTTTTCTGTGAAGGGTGGGCTACGTGAAAACACTGCGCCGCTCTGGGAAGCCCCTCAATCTGATCCGTGAGATGCCATGATCATTACTTCATAGAGCTCAAGTTCCCAGTGAAATTGAGGCTGGTTCACAACTCATGACGCCGGATGCCACATAGAAAGTAAGTCAAGATACAAAAGAAAACCATTTCTAGTAAAAAGCAGGTCTGAGTTGTAAGACCACTTTAAGAGTGGAGCTAAGCAGCAGACGTGGAGCTGCTAGGGTTGTCAGGGAGGGTAGAAAATATCAACTGCATTGGAAAAAAAGGATTCTTCAGACAAAAGTACAAAACAGCTCAGCGTGGGTCAGAGGCCGCCTGGCCTGGGCTCTCACACGGTGGTTTCTATTGTTTCAATCACTTCCAGGTCGGACTGCGACGGCGACAGGAGGGTGCACTCGTCAGGCTCCCAGCTGCTCTCAGGGCTGTAGTCTTCCTCGGAGCTCAGCTCAGCCCCATCTTCGGTGTCCTCGTCGCCCGACTCCACGTAGTGAGCCCCGATGGCGTTGATCCCCGAGTCCTCGGAACTGGACGGGGAGGAGCAGTGATCCAGTTTCAGCGTGTTGCTCTCCTTTGGGGTTAAGGCGTGGTGTGGGGAGCCCTCCTCCGGGCTGGCTCTGCGGGAGGGCGGCGCCGGCGGCTTCTGCACGTAGCACATCTTCCCATTGATGCACTTGACCTGGTAGTTGTCAATAAAGAGGTCTGAGATCATACAGTACCTCGGGGACTCGGGGGGCAGGGGCGGCTGGAAGACGGATGCAAATTTCAGAAAGTGTTCAGTCAGAGACACTGAGATCTGAATAGTGTTTGTGGGCTCCCGAGGCTGGGCAGGGATCTCTGTGCTGGGGAGCTGCTCCACCGGCGTCATGGGCTGGTACACGTATTTGCCTGTCAGGAACACAAAAGACATGGTTGGGATCTGAGGGGATCACACAGACTACGTTACCCTAACTATCATGGTTTCTCCCTGAGGACTCTGAATGTCTTTAAAAATATTTGAACCACAGCGTTTCAAAAGAAACTAGTAATAGAATCCTTCAAAATTGTTATAATCAATTAAAGACAGAGCAGGGCATATAACAGTTTTCATCTGAGAGACTCAACACACTTGACAAAGCTTAATTTATGAGACTTTCTAATGCCTCTGAGGTAGGTGGGAGGTTATTCACCCGTTGCCATCAATTTGATTGTAATTCATAGGGACCCTACGGGACAGGGTAGAACTGCCCTATAGGGTTTCCAAGGCTGTAATCTCTATGGAGGCAGACTGCCATATCTTTCTCCCGCAGAGCAGCTGGTGGATTCGAACCACCAACCTACTGGTGAGCAGCCAAGCGCTTAACCACTGTACCACCAGGCCTCCTTAGGTGGCTACTCTAGTCCTTATTTTACGGGTGGCTTTAACTAATTTACCCATCATGCTAGAACGAAGAATGCCCATGATACAGTATGGTAAAACCACAAATGATAAAATAGTACAAAATACTATCATTCCATCTTTATCTTTAATCACAATATTATCATTCCATCTTTATCTTTAATCACAATATGTTAACATATACATCAAAAACTGGAGGAATATACACCAATTTGTTATCATGATTATGGAAGACTTTCACTTTCTAGGTTTCTATATTTTTAGTCAGGATGTGTGTGTCTGTGTGCGTGTTTATCTTAAATGGGCGATGGCCTATAGGATCATCCTGGCCATTCTCAACGGCTGGGGTAAGGTCTGGGAGATGACATGATCTCTGTCAGGATACCAAGCTCATCAGTAGCCAAAGTAAGAAGTGGTGAGGCGGTGTCTCCCGACACCAGTTCCATCGGCACTAAGCAGCCTACACCAAACAGCAGCAAAGGCATGGGTGATACCAGCGCTGTCCTGCTGGCAGGGGCAGATTAACCAGTAAGCAAGGTACACACGGGCTTCCTTGTGCTTACTTACTAAGCTGTAGTGCACAATTTCACATGAGTTTCATCACATCTTTGATGAAACTGTGCACTAAAAAAAAAAAAAACTACAGATCAGTAAATAAGCACAAGGAAGCCCGTGTGTACCTTGCTTACCGGTTAATCCACCCCTGCCTGTGGGATGTTTCTAGGAAGCCAAGAAGCTCATTTCCAAACCTTCCCCTCTACTCTAAGCCCTCAACTGTTTCCCACATAGTTTACCTGGCAACAGCAACAATAAAAAAAAACCCACTGCTATCAAGTTGATTCCTACTCATAGGGACCCTATAGGACAGAGTAGAGCTGCCCCATAGGGTTTCCAAGGAGCAGCTGGTGGATTCAAACTGCCAACCTTCTGGTTAGCAGCTGAGCTCTTAAGCACTGGGCCACCAGGACTCCAGTTCACTCGTCGTGAACCCTAAATGTATCTACTCCTAATGTGCCCCTCTCCTCTTTACTTCATTCTGCATTTAGCAAAGCTTCCCAAGTGCGAAGGAAATTTGGAGATGAAACCTACCCAGTCTTTAAGTCTCAAAATAAAAAGCTGAAGAAAAAAACAAACACCAGAAAACCCAGAGACAACATGCCAAAATTGTGGGCACCAGCTTGGGTTTTTTCTGAGTCCAGATGTGTTAATCAGTTTACGCTGTATCTTCTGCACGTATTTATGATACGGTCTCTCACCCTCAGCCCTACTGACATTTTTGACTGGATAATTCTTTGTGTAGGGGCCTGTCCTCTCCCTAGTAGGGTATTTAGCTACATCCCTGGCCTCTGTCCGCTAAATGCCAGTAGCATCTCTCTGCTAAGTTGTGACAATTAAACATGTCTCCAGACTTTGTCAAATATCCCCTGGGGAATAAATCCAGGGCTTCAAACCAGTTCGTTTCGGTTTGACCCCGTTTAGAATTTGCATTTCCATCCAGATGTACTGAATCAGAATCTACATTTTAACAAGATCCTCAGGTGATTCTTAGGTATAACTTTCTGTTAGCAATGCAATTTCTCAGCAGGGGGTTGAACCGAAATGAACCAGTTCAAAGCCCTGATAAAATTGAATGGCTGAGAACCACTGATTATGGTATTCTCATGAGCATCTATTTGCAGGCAAATCACTCCTTATGCATGACACTTGCCCCTGTTTGTTGTATCTCGTGGTCAGACTGCAAATTCTTCTATGATAGGAGCCACATTTATAACAAAAACTATCTTAGGTTTTTAAATAAATAAGCCTGGGAAGAATAGCAACTGGAGATCAGAAACGTGAGCAGCAAACCATGTCACAAATAGCGCAACATCAGTAATCTATTCAGAGCAATTATTTTTACTTGTTTCTTGACTCCTATACCAAAAAAAAAAAAAAATCAAGCTTAGATGCCACAATGTCTTTGTAACTAAATTACCCTAAAAATATCTCCAGCTTTACTCTGGAGTACAAACACATGGAAAAAGTACAGTTGAAACTGTTAAACTTTTGTGTGCCCAGGTCAGCTTCCAAGCCTGGACATTTATCACACAAAACCTACGATCTGCTAAAAATTATAAAAGAACCCAGTCACATGTGCCCGGGGAACTATGTTTAAAATATACCAGGTATCTTGATTTCTCTGCCAACTATAAAAGAGGGTATTATTAACTTATCAGCCAAAGTTCAGATTAGGTAAGAGCTAACACATGGGGTCGCCATGAGTTGGAATCAATGGCAGCTGGTAGCAGTTTGGTACCGCATGACCTCTGCCCTCAAGCTTGTAGGCACTCACCTCTGAAGGGGCAAAGGAAGCTGACCTTCAAGCCTCTCCCTCCAAACCCTACAGCCCCAGGATGAGAGAGATTTCTGGGCAAGGGACAGAGCTTTGGTTTTTCCTGTTCTCGGCGGGTGGGCTGGTGGCTATTGAGTTCAGGAGGCTGTGGGCAGCAGGCACTCAAGAAATGCTTGTTGCAGAAGGCTGATTAAATTCATTCCAGCCAAAGAAACCTCTGGGTTAGTGACCCACTTGTCACAGCCACGCGGGAATCCTGGCAGAAGATTCGTGCCTGCCAGGACCCACTCTCATTCCCAGCTCTCAGCAGTCCACTCAATGGAGAAAGAAGAGTCTCTTCAATAAATGGCTCTGGGAAAACTGAATTTCCACACCCAGAAAAATTAAACAGGATCCATGCCTCATACCACACACAAAAACAAATTCAAAATAGATTAAAGACCTAAATCCTAAAACTAAAACCATAAAACCCTTAGAAGAAAATGCAGGATGGGCAAAGGGCCTGAAAAGACATTTGACAAAAGAGGATATTTCAAGTGACCACCAAACACATGAAAAGATGTTCAATGTCATTAGCCACCAGAGAGATGCAAATCAAAACCACAATGAAGTACAACTTCACTCCCACTAAGTGGGTTAAGATTAAGGGGAAAAAAAAAAAAAACAGAAAATAACAAACATTGGCAAAGATAGTGGGGAAACTGGCCCCCTTACCCACCCATTGCTGGTGGGAATGCAAAATGGTACCGCCTTTGTGGAAAACAGTGTGGCGCTTCCTCAAAAAACTAAAATTAGAACTACCATATGACCCAGCAAGTCCACTCCTAGGTATATACCCAAAAGACTTGAAAGCAGAGACTCAGAGACTTGTACACCAATGTTTATTGCTGCGCTATTCACAATAGCCCAAAGGTGGAGACAACCTAAATGCCCATCAAGGGATGAACGGATAAACAACTTGTGGTCCATACATACAATGGAACACTACTGAGCCAGAGAGAAATGAAGCCTTGATACATGCTACAATATGGATGGAGCCTGAAATAATTCAGTCACAAAAGGACAAATATTGTTAATAATCCCATGTTTTCAGTTTCCTCAGTGTAAAAAGTGGTTGGAGATCTCTACCTTATAAAGTGGCTGCAACGATTAAACATGAAAATACCTTTTAAACATTAACTCAATGTCTAGTACACCACAAATATTCCATTATTGTTGTTGTTTATATGGAAGGCAGAGACTGCCTGGAGGTCTCTAGGCCACTTGAGGGGCTTTCAAAGGTCACCATTTGGCCAGCCCTAACAGACCTGTGACCACACATTCCTAAGTCTCTGGTATGCCCTGGATGGACCACAGTTCTCGGCCACCCTACGTTCATCACTTACCCAGCCTCTCAAGCCCTATAATCTTCTACCATATATCCTTTCATGGACATAATAATTTATTGAGCCTCAATTATGTGCCAGGCATTTAGCTAGGGGCATGGAGTTCAAATAGCAAGCAAAACAGACCATGTCCCTGGCCCGTGGAGTCTACACTGGGGGGGGGTGGGTGGACACATAAGCAATAGTCACACAAAAAGACATGTGAGTACAAACTATGAACAGCGATAGGAAGAAAAAGCAAACAGTGATTAGAAACTATATTAGGTAGTCATGGAACACAGACTTTCTGGAGCCACTTAGGCTAGATGGCCCCCTGAAATTATTGCCCTGGGGAAATCTTTAAACCTTAAATACAACTATCCTCTGAAGTCATCTTTAAACCAAACAATACACCCAGTGCCGTCGAGTCGATTCCGACTATCAAAAAAAAAAAAAAAAAATTTTTTTTTTTTTATAGGTTAGCTTAATTAGAAAAGATTGTCTGCCTTGAGCATTGTGTTCTTTTAAATATTATCTATATGAGATCAAACTGACAACAGCAACTCAAAAGGTTAGATGAGAAGCTCAGGAGGCAGTGAGTTTGTGTTGATGATGGTGAAACAATTTGGAAAAGGATATCAAGGAAGGTGGCACAACTTTAAGAATGTAATCAGTGTCTCTGGATTATACCTGTAGAAACGGTTGATGTATGTTTTGCCATGTATATCTTCACACACACACACACAAAAAACTGTATTTGGAGGTGCTTGTTTTGGCCCAGGGAGTCAGGCAAGACATCTCTGAGAAAGTGACAAGGCATAGCACATACGACCTAAGGACTAAGTAGGACCTGACCCAACAAAGAAGTGGGAAGAGCCACAGTGGCTACAGCATGTGAGCAGGAGGAAGGACAGTAGGAGACGAGCCTGGTGAGGACCAGACCATGCAGCACCCTAGAGGCCATGTTACCAAAAAAACCAAACCTGTTGCCATCAATCTGATTCCAATTCATAGTGACCCTATAGGATAGAGGAGAACTGCCCCAGAGGGTTTCCAAGGAGCAGGTGGTGGATTCAAACTGCCGACCTTTCGGTTAGCAGCTATAACTCTTAACCACTGTGCCACCAGGGCTCCAATAGGCCTGGGGATTTTATTTTATACGGTAGAAAGTCATTCCACGGATCTCATGAGAGAAGCAACATGACCAGATTTCCTTTTCTACTTACTTCCCTTGCTGTATGGGTTTGTTGTTGTTATGTGCTGTGGAGTTGGTTCCGACTCATAGCACCCCTATGCACAAGAGAACAAAACACGCCCAGTCCTGCGCCACCCTTACATTCATTATGTTTGAGCCCATCGTTACAGTCACTGTGTCAATCCATCTCATTGAGGATCTTCCTCTTTTTCATAGACCCTCTATCAAGCATGATGTCCTTTTCCAGGGACTGGCACCTCCTGATAACATGCCCAAAGAATGTGAGAGGAGGTCTCACCATCCTTGCTTCTAAGGCACACTCTGGCCATACTTCTTCCAAGACAGATTTGTTTGTTTTTCTGGCAGTTCATGGTATATTCAGTGTCCTTCGCCAACACCATAATTCAAAGGCATCAATTCTTTGGTCCAGCTTTCACATGCACAGGAGGCAACTGAAAACACCATGGCTTGGGTCAGGCGGGCCTTAGTCCTTAAAGTGGCATCTTGTATGGGTTTAGAAAGAGTTAATCCAAAGCACTAAACAGACTCCAACAATCAAGCCACTACCTCCCCCCAGTATCACACTCAGATCTGGGTTAAAGTCAAATAAGTGAGACATGGCATGAAGAATGCCATCAACCATCAAGCCCTTCATCAACAGGACTTCCGCAGCCTACACTGGTCCAGCCGTGTTTTTCACACCCTGAAGTATGGGCAGCTTCTCTGGTGAGACCTGCCTTAAAACCACATTTCTGTAACTGCCATAAGCCAAGATGTTTACCACTCTCGCCAATTCACAGCAGGCAATCTGAAGAGAGAAATAACGAAAGCACTAGACTTTTTTTAACCATCCTTAGTACTACTGGAAGGAAACCCTGGTGGTGTAGTGGTTAAGAACTATGGCTGCTAACCAAAAGGTGGCCAGTTCAAATCCACCAGCTGCTCCTTGGAAACTTTACGGGGCAGTTCTACTGTGCCCTATAGGGTCACTATGAGTCAGAATTGACTTGATGGCAACAGGTTCGGTTTGGTTTTGCTTAGTACTGCCTGACTCGAAATCATGTAGCTGAGGGATAGATAGATACACGCAACAGACCGACCGGGGAAAAGAGAAGAAGTGTAGAATACATCCCTCTGAGAATCCAGTCTGAGTCACACAAACATCCGTGAACACCACAAGAGGAATGGTAAGTACGATGCTGTGCAGTGCAGTGGAAGAGTTCAGAGAAAAGCGGGGGCTGGAAGGGCTGGAAAAGGCTCCCCCCCCCAACCACCCCCGCCAGAAAACACAGCACGTAAACTGAAGCAGAGCTAGGATGTGGACAAAAGGAAGCGGTATGGCTCCTGAAAATACAGAGGTGAAAGAGAGGGCGTTCGAGGGACAGTGGAGCAGGGGACTCTCCTGTGACCGAGACTAGTCTCACCGGACTGGAGAGATAGCAATGCCCTTTGCAGATGCAATAAGAGACACCCTGCTGAATACATCCTGATAAGTCTGGCTAAAATAGGCTGTACTGGGGCGGGGTGGGGGGGAAGCAGACAGTGAGAACTTTCTTAGGCTCCCAGTTCCTTTCAGGTGGCTGTAAGAAGCCTAGCTGCTAACCAAAAAGGCTGGCAGTTTGAATCCACCAGCCGCTCTTGGAAACCCTATGGGGCAGCTCTACTCTGTCCTATAGGGTCGCTATGAGTCAGAATGGACTCAATGGCAACAGGTTTGATTTTTTTTTTTTAATAACAAATATGTTTTATCTCTTTCCATTTAATCTGGCGAACGCTATTTATCTACTGGAGCTGTTCTGCAGAGCTAGTTTAATTCAGTAACTGGTTAGAAAAGGGAAGCTAAGGGGGCCTTCTCTTAGGAATGGGTCTCTGGGGGTACGATGAAGCATGACAACGGTATGTTGACGAAGAAGAGAACGGCTGCTGACGGTGCATGCAGACTCGGCCAGTGCTTAGTAAGCGCCTGCAATCTGCAGTGCAGGAAAGCCCTCAGAGAGAAGCCTGATGGAGGGGAACGGGAACACACGGGAGAGTGGCTGAGTGGGGAGGCGACCACCTTTATCAGGTGCAAAAAGCCACATGAGCACGGGCCCTTTTAGCTAAAGATGGCTGTTACCAGTGCCCGTCAAGACCTCTGATTTTACACCAAGCCTTGATCATGTGAGCACACTAGGAGACCACTTGAGCCTCCTGTCTTTCTCTGCAAGAATCACTGGTTCGTGGGCTGAACTGCCAGACTGGACGAGAGAGCTCTAAAGCTGCGGTGTGAAAAAAATCCATTTCGCAAACAAAGAATCTTCCTACGGGAGGCAGCAGACTGGTGAACCGGGACATGACGACCCTGGTGTCGTTTTCTGCCCTCCCACTGGTCCACAGCCAGGCAGCCCTATAGAAGCAGACGAGTTATTAAAAATAAAACGAGTGATTAGAAACCATTAATTCAGTGGACAGATAGAGCTGACAGACCAAAGCTAAGGGAAACCATGTAAGACATCTGTCACATTTCTCTGTTGATCTGCGGATGAGAAGTTCAGAAATTCTGAAGGAAAGGATGCTAACCAGTCAACCTGATCTAAGGAAAATACTATCTTGAAGCATCTGAAGTATCCGTGTGTCACGGATTGAATTGTACCCCCCAGAAATCTCTCTCCACTTGTATGATTGTCTGCCATTTTATCTTCTGATGTGATTTCCCTGTGTTGTAAATCCTATCACTACGATGTAATAAGATGGATTAGCGGCATATTGATGAGGTCTACAAGGTTAGATAGTGTTTTAAGCCAATCTCTTTTGAGATATAAAAGAGAGAAGCCAGCAGTGACACATGGGGACCTCATACCACCAAGAAAGCAGCGCCAGGAGCAGAGAGTGTCCTTTGGACCTGAGGTTCCTATGCTGAGGTGCTCCCAGACCAAGGGACGACTGATGACAAGGGCCTTCCTCCAGAGCCATCAGAGACAGAAAGCCTTTGCCTGGAGCCGGCGCCCTGAATTCAGACTTCTAGCCTATTGGACTGTGAAAGAATAAACTTCACGTTGTTAAAGCCATCCACTTGTGGTATTTCTGTTACAGCAGCACCAGTTGACTAAGACGCCATGCTTAGCACAGGGCCCACAGTAGGGACTCAGGAAATGTGTATCCAATTTTTTTAAATGTATCTTTGTTAAAAGGCTATTTTTGGAGCAAGCCTGCCTGTGCATTATTCAAGAACCCCATTTTCAAAATTATACAAACCAGAATGGCATTCTGGAACTTGATTTTTTAATAAAGAGCCAAGATAAAAATGAAACACATTCTAAATATCAACGAGATGTCATTTAAAATCAAATTATTTAACATTTATGTATATGAATTTATATTTCCCTATGTAATTAAAGAAAATGTACTGATCATATTTTTTCTTTCATCAGTGCTAACGATTACCTCTTGTTTCTCTTGGATCTGTGGTTAGGCCAGACAATCTAAAAATTGGCGCCACTGGGAAAATGCAGAGTTTGGGGTAAGAAGTACAAATTTAGGATTTATTAGCTAAATAGTGTCTGTTCTTCACTGCCTGGAGCCCTGGGGGCACAGTGGTTAACAGCTACACCTGCTAACCAATAGGTCGGCAGTTCAAATCCACCAGCTGCTCCTTGCAAACCCTCTGTTGTATAGGGTCGCTATAAGGAGTTTACTCAACAGCAACAGGTTTGGCTTTTTTTTTTTTTTCGCTGCCCATTTCACTACTCCTGAATAGGGATGAGGAGGCTCAGATGATGGCACCAAAGCTCATGTTGAAGCTTTGTTCTTGGACTATGTCTTTGTCACATAAGATGGGCTGTAGTAAAATCTACAGAGGGAACCAACCCATGGTTGACTCAAAAGGAGTCCAGGTTACATTGAGACTGACTGTGGTCATTCAAGTTACTGCCTCCCAGCTCCAAATTCTCCCCTTAGTGTATGCTCAGCTACAGTGGGCAGCATCCCTCAACCATCTTTCCTTTACAGTGAGCACAGTGTTGAGCTTCCTCAAGCCAATAAATAAGTGACTGTAAGATACAAGGAGACTCCATCTGGTGCCCTGCAGGAGGAAGGGGCTCTCCTGTTGTTGGCTGCTGCATGGTGGGGGCAGGTGAAAACCGCACCCCCCCCCCACAAAGCCCATTGTCTTTGAGTCAATTCTTACTCATAGCAACCCTATAGGACACAACAGAATTGCCCTGTAGGGTTTCCAAGGAGCAGGTGGTGGATTCGAACTGCTGACCTTTTGGTTAGCAGCCTGAGCTCTTAACCACTGCGCCACCAGGGCTCCAAGGGGTGAGGATATCTGGTGGAGCTCTACCAAAGCTACATACCCAGGACATTTGGTTCCTTGGTGGCCTTGCAGCCTTGGCCTGGCCAGGTGATACCCTTCCCTCTCCATGTGGAAACCAGTGTTCTGAAGGCCTCCCGCCCCCACCGAGTCTCTGCTCCCACTGCACACCCACTGCGTTAGCTGCTGATTGCCTGCGTCCCACCTACACTCCAGAGGGATGATTCCTGCTTCCACAGCAGCTGCTGATGAGTCCAGCCTGGGCAAAGCAGCCGATGTCTCCACTCTCCTGGCTCTGAGCTCCACTTTCTCTGAAGAGGTCTGAACCCCTGCCTTGAGGAGGAGAGCTCCTGGCAGATCTGTCTTTCCTTTGGTCTTCTTCCTCAATGCTAGGGCACCATAGAGAGTCTCCTTGGATCTTAGAGTCACTTATTTATTGGCTTTTAATAATTACATTAAACATTCCCCCTGTCTAACCCACTCTGTGGTTCCTGTCTCCTGACTGGACTCAGAATAATTCCATAACCAAGGTCAAGGTGTGGGATTTCTTATAGGTGGTGCTTTCTGATTTGTTGCCTGAAAAAAATGTAAGCATTATATTAATAATGTATATATTTGGAACCTATATTAGTAGACAGTACATGTTACACATCTGATTGCTCATAATTCTTTAGATATTTTAAAATGAAAAAAATGAAATTTTTAACAGGTTTATTATTAATGAAGCAGGATTTAGAAGAATGCATTATATAAAAGCTACTTTTTTTTTTAAAGAGCATGGTCTTTGGTGCTTGAATATTTTTCTAAATAACTAATGTCAAAATTAACTAAGAAAAACAAAGAGAACTTACTGATGGCACTTGATTATTCTTCCCCAAAGGGGACCTATAACCATTGAACTAAAAGTGCTTTCCTTGAAGGAAGCAAAAAAACAAAAACTGAATCAAGCCTTCATGATAGACCAACAAATGTTAGTCTCAGTCCCAGAGAGAAAAATGCAGAGTAGGTTGCCAGTTACGTTCAGGAGCTTTCTGGATGTGAGCAGAGCATTGTGGCTGGCCAAGTGCACGGTGCTGCCATCTTCCCGAGAGTCTGGAAGAAAAGGGGCTTTGAAGAAAACAATGGGAGGGACAGGATGGCAGCACTCCTCCCAGTAAAGGATGTGGGACGTCAAAGGCAGACTCAACCACTGGAGAAAGGACATCCTGACTCACATGTGAAGTCCCAGACAAGGCTGGAGCAGCGTGTAAAACAAACCCAGGCATTCCGCACTGTGGTGGGCGCTGTGGGGGCTTCCGGCTGCTCGTTTATGTTGGGTGTGTGGAAATTTATGATGACACCAGATGCCCGTATGGTCTTAGCCGGCTGATACTCCAGGGAGATTTGGTAAGATGATGATATAGATCTTCACGGCCAAATAAGATTTTCCTGGGTCTGGTGAGTGTTGAAAAAAAATTTGTAAGACAATAACCACATCAAAAAAAACCCTTGCCAGAATCACTCAACAGTGATTCTGACTCAGCCAGGGTACAACCACCGGAAAACAGAAGGGAAAAGGCCTCACAACCACAAGCATCAGCCTTGCAGAGAAAGAAAGCCACAGGCCTGCGGGGCAAAGGCTGTCGCTAAAAACCACTTCCAGGGGCAGCCAGCCCCGGAGCAGGGACAAAGCCTGTCCAGATGGACGTGCCTGAGATAATCTAGGAGAATAAAAGCACCCTGGGAATTGTTTAACTGTGCAGATGGCTGGCTCAAAAAGGTCCCCAGCTGTTCCTGAAAGAGGCATCCCCATTGGGGAATTAAACGACAACAAAAAAAAATTTGCTAATAAAGAACCAAATAGGATTTCTGTGAATCCTTTGCAAACTAGGAGCCTGAGAAGTCAGATGAGGTCTTCTTGAGGGTTTCCAAACCCAGATATTAACGAGGCTTTTATCGCCTCCATCTGAATACAAGTGGGCCACATTCTATTCAAAACAGGTAGGGAGTTCACTGATGAATGCTAATAACTCAGAAAGTCTATTGTTTTCCCATAAAACCTCAAAGGATCACAAAACGGACGATGACGATGAGGGCAGGAAGAACCACCTTTCTTTACAAGAAATGTTTTTTTGGGAACCCAGAGAGAAAAAAAAGATGTATTCGCATATTGTACTGCCTGAGGAAACTAATTTAAAAACCACTCTCTTTACTGGTGGCGGGACTCTTTACCTGCAATGATGACCAGATACTGTCACGGTGATATAGGCAAGTATGACCAACTTTGGCTTCCACGAATGGGCAAAAATAACGTGCCCAACTTTTTGATGAGGCCACCTCAACACAGGGTCCTGTTCCTCATCTCCAACTGTCCCGTGGGCCAGCTGGCTGAAGCAGCACTGAGAAGCCCCAGTCGTCCATCCCTGAAGGGCAAACGTGCGCTGTATTATATCTCCAAATGGGTTAAATTATAGAGCTGGAGCCAATTCCTCGGTAATAGAATGAGAAAATCACATACATCATGGGATATTTTCTTCAGTTATTTCCAGCAGGTTTTCTTTTTTTTTTAATTTTATGTTATTGTGTTGTAGGTGAAAGTTTACAGCACAAATTAGTTTCTGATTCAAAAATTCATACACAAATTGTTTTGTAACATTGGTTGAAATTCCCACAATGTGTCAGCACTCTCCCCCTTTCCCTTTCCACTCCAGGTTCCCCGTGTCCATTCATCCAGTTTTCCTGTCCCTTCCTGTCTTCTCCTCTTTGCTTTTAGGCAAGTGTTGCCCATTTGGTCTCTATATACTTGACTGAACTAAGAAGCAGTTCCTCACGTGTGTTCTATATTTTATAGGCCTGTCTAATCATTGGCTGAAAGGTGGGCTTTGGGAGTAGCTTCAGTTCTGAGTTAGCAGGGTTCCTGGGGGCCATAGTCTCAGGGTTGCTCTAGTCTCTGTCAGACCAGTAAGTCTGGCCTTCTTTATAAATTTGAATTTTGTTCTACATTTTTCTCCTGCTTTGCCCAGTGCCCTCTATTGTGATCCCTATTAATGTGGTCGTTGATGGTAGCCAGCACCATCTACCTGTTCTGGGCTCAGGCTGGTGGAGGCTGTGGTCCATGTTGTCCATTAGTCCTCTGGGCTAATATTTTCCTCCTGTCTTTGGTTTTCTTCATCCTCCTTTCTCCAGATGGTATGGGACCTATAGCTGTATCTTGGATGGCCGCTCAATCCATCAGATTTTCTAATAAATGTTGTCAGCATGATTTTTTCCCCACGTGCTTTGTTTACCAACAGTTTAGATTTCTTAACTATCATTTTAAAATGTCAGTTCTTTCTCACATTATTTTTTATGCAATTTCATTCCAGTTGTGATCATGAATGAGGCCGAATTTGGAAGGATAACACCACCTGATGTCCAGACTTCTTTTAAACCTATGGCAATCAAGACAGTGTTGCTGGCATCAAGGTGGATCAAAAGAGGTCAGTGGAGCAGAACTGAGAGGCGAGAAACAGACTCACGCATATATGGGTAAGTGGTTTTTTACAAAAATGGAAAGGCAAGTCAGTAGAGGAAGTACAGTCTGGTCAACAAATGGCATGGGAAGAACTGTATAACAATATGCACAAAAATAAAAAAAACTTCAATCCACACCTGACGCCACACACAAAAATCAACTCAAAATGGACCCCAGACATAAATGTAAAACTTCAAGCTATAAACTGTCTAGATGAAAACACAGGAGACAATTTTTTATGACACTGAGTTACAGAAAGCCTTCTTAGATCTGACACCCAAAGCACAATCCAAAAGAACAAATTGGTAAACTGGACTTTGCTAGGGACTGAACTGTGTCCCCCTGCAAAAAAAGTTATGTTGACGTCCTAACCCCTACACCTATGAATGTGAGGCTGTCTGGGAACAGGAGTTTTCTTTTGTTACATTAATAAGGCCCCACCAAAATAGGAAAAAAAAAACAAACCCCTGGCCATTGAGTTAATTCCTACTCATAGTAGCTCTACAGAACAGAGTAGAACTCCCCCCGCTCCCCCGCCGCCCTGCCGTAGGGTTCCCAAGGAGGAGCACCTGGTGGATTTGAACTGCTGACCTTTTGGTTAGCAGCCATACCTCTTAACCTCTGTGCCACTGGAGTAGGGAGGGTCTTAAATCTAATCACTTCTGAGAGGTGTTTTGTAAAAAGAGTAGCATGTACACACACACACACACACACACACACACACACGGAGAGACACTAAAGAACCCCCAGGGCTGCTGACAAGAAAGGGCCGGCCCCTAGACCCAATGCCCTGATGTGGACTTACAGCCTCCAGAGCTGTGAGGAAATAAATTTCTGTTCTTTAAAGCACCCACTTGTGGTGCTGTTTGTTACAACAGCACTAAGGAAACTAAGACAGATTTCATCAGAATGAAAACTTCTGCTCTTTGAAAAACACGGTTAAGAGAATGAAGAGACAAGCTCAGGCTGGGAGAAAATATTGGCAAATCATATATCTGATAAAGGACTAATATCCAGAAAATGCAAAGAACTCTCAAGACTCAATAATAAGAAAACAAACAAGAAAAAATAGGGACAACGTTAGGAGGCCTAATACATGGCATAAACAGTATACAAAACATTATAAAGAATGTAGAAGAAAAACTAGATAACTGGGAGCTCCTAAAAATCAAACACCTATGCTCATCCAAAGACTTCACCAAAAGACTTTTAAAAAGACTACCTACAGACTGGGAAAAAGTTTTTCGCTATGACATTTCTGATCAGCACCTGATCTCTAAAATCTACATGATACTGCAAAAACTCAACTGCAAAAAGACAAATAACCCAATTAAAAACTGGGCAAAAGATATGAATAGACACTTCACTAAAGAAGACATTCAGGTAAAAAAAAAAAAAAAAAGACATTCAGGTAGCTAACAGATACCCGAGGAAATGCTCACGATCATTAGCCATTAGAGAAATGCAGATCAAAACTACAATGAGATTTCATTTCACTCCAACAAGGCTGGCATTCATCCAAAAAACACAAAATAATAAATGTTGGAGAGGCTGTGGAGAAATTGAACACTTACAGTACTGGTGGGAATGTAAAATGGTACAGCCACTTTGGAAATCGATTTGGTGCTTCCTTACAAAGTTAGAAATAGAACTACCATACAATCCAGCAATCCCACTCCTTGGAATATATCCTAGAGAAATAAGAGCCTTTATACGAACAGATATATGCACACCCATGTTTATTGCAGCACTGTTTACAATAGCAAAAACATGGAAGCAACCAAGGTGCCCATCAATGGATGAATGGATAAATAAATTATGGTATATTCACACAATGGAATACTACGCATCGATAAAGAACAGTGAGGAATCTGTGAAACATTTCATAACATGGAGGAACCTGGAAGGCATTATGCTGAGTGAAATTAGTCAGTTGCAAAAGGACAAATATTGTATACACCACTATTATAAGAACTTCAGAAATAGTTTAAACTGAGAAGAAAACATTCTTTTGTGGTTATGGGGGAGGTGGGAGAGGGGCATTCACTAATTAGATAGTAGGTGAGAACTACTTTAGGTGAAGGGAAAGCCAGCACACAATACAGGGGAGGTCAGCACAATTGGACTGAACCAAAAGCAAGTAAGTTTTCCTGAATAAACTGAATGCTTCCAAGGCCAGCGTAGCAGGGGCAGGGGTCTGGGGACCATGGTTTCAGGGGATATCTAAGTCAATTGGCATCAAAAAGTCTACTAAGAAAACATTCTGCATCCCACTTTGAAGAGTGGCGTCTGGGGTCTCAAACGCTAGCAAGCAGCCATCTAAGATGCATCAATTGGTCTCAACCCACCTGGATCAAAGGAGAATGAAGAACACCAAGGACACAAGGTGATCATGAGCCCAAGAGACAGAAGGGGCCACATGAACCAGCGACTACATCATCCTGAGACCAGAAGAACTAGATGGTGTCTGGCTACAACCGATGACTGCCCTGACAGGGAACACAACAGAGAACCCCTGAGGGAGCAGGAGAGCAGTGGGATGCAGACCCCAAATTCTCATAAGACCAGACTTAATGGTCTGACTGAGACTAGAAGGACCCCGGTGGTCATGGCCCCCAGACCTTCTGTTGCCCCAGGACAGGAACCATTCCCGAAGCCAACTCTTCAGACATGGATTGGACTGGTCAATGGCTTGGAGAGGGATGCTGGTAAGGAGTGAGCTTCTTGGATCAGGTGGACACTTGAGACTATGTTGGCATCTCCTGCCTGGAGGGGAGATGAGAGGGTAGAGGGGGTTAGAAGCTGGCGAAATGGACACGAAAAGAGAAAGTGGAGGGAGAGAGTGGGCTGTCTCATTAGGGGGAGAGTAATTGGGAGTGTGTAGCAAAGTGTATATGGGTTTTTGTGTGAGAGACTGACTTGATTTGTAAACTTTCACTTAAAGCACAATAAAAATTATTAAAAAAAAAAGAAAGAAAACAAACAATTAAAAATGGACAAAAGATTTGAGAAAACACTTTGTCAAAGAAGACGTACAGACGGCAAATAACACGAAAAAATGATCAACGTTATCTATCATTTTTGTTGTTGTTTAGTGCCATCGAGTCAGTACTGACTCACAGCGACCCTATGTACAACAGAACGAAACACTGCCCAGTCCTGGGCCATCCTTACAATTGTTGCTATGTTTGAGCCCATTGTTACAGCCACTGTGTCAATCCATCTCGTTGTGGGTCTTCCTCTTTTTCACTGACCTTCTATTTTATCAAGCATGATGTCCTTCTTCAGGGACTGGTCCCTCCTAATAACATGTCCAAAGTATGTGAGATGCAGTCTCACCATCCTGGCTTCTGAGGAGCATTCTGGTTGTCCTTCCAGGATAGATTTGTTCATTCTTCTGGAAGTCCACATTATATTCAATATTCTTTGTCTTAACCACAATTCGAAGGCTTCAGTTCTTCTTCAGTCTTCATTATTCACTGTCCAGCTTTCAGAGGTATATGAGTCGATTGAAAATACCATGGGTTGGATCAGGCCCACCTTAGTCCTCAAAGTGACACCTTTGCTTTTTTACACTTTAAAGAGGTCTTTTGCAGCAGATTTGCCTAATTAGTCATTAGGGAAATGCAAATTTAAATCACAATGAGGTACCCCTACGCACCTATTCCAAACCCAAAAGCAAACCCATTGTCAACTGGCTCAAATTAAAAAGACCGACTACACCAAGTATTGGCAGGATGTGGACGAACCACAACACTCATGCACTGCTTGTGGGACTGTAAAATGGTACAACCAACGTGGAATGTAAGTTAAATATACAGCTAACATAAATCCAGACATTCTACTCTTCAGTATTTACCAAAAGGAAATGAAAGCACATAGGTGTACAAAGACTTGTATGTGAATGCCTGTTCCAGCCTTATTTGTAATAGCCAAAACCCAGAGACGACAGAAATGTCCATCCACAGGTGAAGACACAAGGAAACTGGTATACCCATACAGTGCATACTACTCAACAACAAAAAGGAACTGCAGAGACAAAGCTCAGAATAATTACACAGAGTGAAAGAAGTGAGGCAAAAGTGTGCTATCCAGTTTACATAAAACTCTAGGACAGCTCTCAGCAAGCTTTCTTGTGAAGGGTCAGATAGGAAATATTTTAAGCTTTGCAGGTCGTAAGATGTCTGTCTGAAATTATCAGCTCTGCCACTGTACCATGAAAGCTGCCACCAACAACTGATAAATGATTGGATGTTGTTATGTTCTAATAAAACTGGATTTACAGAAACAGCAGAAGGTGAGATCTGGCCTGCAAGCCAACCCCTGCTCTAGAAAATTCAAACGAATCTGTAGTGACAGAAAGCAGATGCGTGGTTGCAGGCAGGGGTTACAAAGGAACACGACAAAACTTTTGGGGTGATGGGTACGATCACTATCTTGATTGTGGTGATAGTTTCAGGGAGGTACAGATATGTCAAAACTTATAAAACTGTACACTTAAATATGTGCAATTTATTGTATGCCAATTATGTTCAATAACACTGTTAAAAAAGAATTATAAGAGGAGTGGGTCTGGAAGAGGGGTAGATGATGCATACAGTGTTACCCACGCTGAATCTGAGAAACCTGAGGGATACCTACACACAGACATCCAGTAGGGAGCTGGAACATGTAGGTAAACACAGGAGAGAGACCTGAGGGGGACACAGAGTTTTAGGGGTCAGAACAGTATGTGAGGCCATGCGTATGAATGTTATCACCCCGAGAGTGTACGCCAATCACTGTCAAGTCAATTCCGGCTCACGTGACCCCAGTGTGTCAGAGCAGAACTGGGCTCCACAGGGTTTTCAGTGGCTGATTTTTCAGAAGTAGATCACCAGGCCTTTCTTCCGAGGGGCCTCTGGGTGGACTCAAACCTCCAACCACCAATTCTCAGTTGGAGGGGGTGGGGAGTAGGACCTATATAAGGACATATCAGAACCTCAGGGCAGAAATATACGTACCATATTTTTATGCAAATAAACACGTGCCTTCTGCGTTTGTTTGCCTACACGCCCTCCTGCCATGAGGTATTTTCGTTATGCTCCCCTATGCTAATTTTTTTTTTACAGCAACGTGTAGAAAAAAAAAAATTGCCATAGTGGCACTGATGAAAGTACCTCAAGGTGGGGAGGGCACGCTGGCAAACAAACATAGAAGGTGAATGTTATCTGCGTAAAATACGGTTAGTTTTTAAAATGCATCTTAACATCAATAGTTCACATTTAGTAATTTTTAAGACCTTATTCAAAGGCTCACCAAGTCCGTGTGGGAACACCCATAGATGCACACACACTCAGTGTCACGCAGTTAACTGCCCCCACTGGATATTCCTTGCTGAGCCCACTAAGGACTTGTCTGTGGCTACATCTAGCCTCAGGTGAGCTATGTTCCAGAGAAGACATCAGAGGGGCTTAAATATTAATATACAACCCACCATTCCTTCCCAGCAGTGCCTGAATGCAGGTTCCAGGGAAATGGGAACAGCCCAGATTCCGCCTCACAGACCCTCACTGCTCAGCCCACCTCCACACACGCAAGGAACAGAGGCAGCCCCAAGAATCCTTACAGCTCCTTAAGACAGATGTGCAAGCTAGACTCTAGCGAGATCTGATGTGATACCTAAGATGAGTTATTCTTCCTTCAAAATCAACTCCTCTGCAGTCAGATGACATAAAAAGAAAAGGCCTTTGTTACACCCTCTATTTGGTATCACTGAGCAGCTCAATTTCCATACCCTACAGATTCAAATACCAGCGCCTTCCCCACTGATAGCTTCTCTCAATTTGTTCTTGGTCTAACATTATCTTCACTTTAAAATAAAAGCCTTTAAATTAAGGAATTTGTGTGAAAAGTTCTAAATGTTTTTGTTTTTACAAGAGGAAAAATAAGCAAAGGGGGAGAAGTTGAAGGTATTATAAATCACGTTACGTTTGAAATGTCCTGGGAGAGACTGAGATTTAACGAATTCAACCACGAACGTTTTTATAGTGAGGATTTTTAAGAACATACTCCCCCTTTTTTTTTTTTTTTTGGAAACCTGGATCTTTACGCACTATCGGAAGTGTTTCAGACAGCACATATACTTGTATCTCAACTGGATTAGAACACTGATTTTTAAAAGCAGCAGCACAAATAGTCACTGATGGAGGAAATAACATCATTCACGTGGTGGTGTATTTTGTGTACACTCTGCTTTGGGGAGAAGAAAAGCAAAAAAAAAAACCCGAAAAACCCAAACCCGTTGCCGTTGAGTCAATGCCGACTCCTAGCGACCCTACACGACAGAGTAGAACTGCCCCATTGAGTTTCCAAGAAGCACCTGGTAGATCTGTACTGCCGACCTTTTGGTTAGCAGCCACAGCAATGAACCACTACGCCACCAGGGTTTCCAGAAAAGCAAAAGAGCACTCTCATATAGAAAGTGCTCAACAGTTATTCAATGACTATAAATTAAAAGAAGTGCCCTTGCTGAAACACTTGGAAAAGGCTTGTTATCCTGACCGCGAAAATATTTCCTTTAATATGTCCACCCAACAACTACCCTGAGGTCACTAAAAATTCTTCACTCTAAAGGACCATATGAGCAGGAGTGTATCCACGGAAAAGCTGCTTTGGGGAAAAAAAAAATTGCTTTGGGGAAATTAGGTTAACTCAAAGCAAAGTTGAGAAAAAACAGATTTAAAAAATAAATTTGCTAAAATATTACACGTGCTTTAGAAGTATACCCAAAATTAGTAATTTATTTAAAAAAAAATTATTTACCACACATTTATTTAGAGACCCCAAGGGACGTTCTTGGCTTACAACAAGCTCACCCGTTAAAACTTCCTGTAAAAGGGTGCTAGTAAATTATGTAAATATTATCCATGGAGGATCCCAAGGGACATGTACACGACAGACCTACAAAGTAAAGCATCCCACTATCATGAGGATTCCTTGATACAAGAAGAGATATTACTGTCAAATTCTGGTGAGCTGCAGGAACCATACATAAAAGAATATGTAGAGGATTTAAAATGTTAGAGAAAATTGGAATAGTTCTAAACTTGAGAATTATGTCCTATTAAGGAGACAGAGAGAAAGTAAGGGAGGGAGAGAGGAGGGGAAGGGAGGAGGGAGAGGGACGAGGGGGAGGGGAGGGGGAGGGGGAGGGAGAAGGGGGAGGGGGAGGGAAGGGACGAGGGAGGAACGGATGGAAGGAAGGAAGGAAGGAAGAAAGGAAGGAAGGAAGCTTAGCCTAGAAAAAGAAGGCTGAGGGTCATCATATTTTTCTAGTAGAGTTTGTTTTGTTTTCTGGTGGGGTGTGCGTGTTTTGTTTTGTTTTGGCTGAGGCTGGAGAGGAGCTACCCCTCACATGAATAAGCAGATAAACATTTAGCACTTCTACTGTTTCTTTTCTTCCCCTTGAAGTGTCTCTGGCAGTCCCTCTCCCTAATTTCAATTTGCGGCTTTTGATTGGCCTGAGTTCGTTTGCTCATTTGTTTGCTTTTAATGGATTCATACACGTACAAGGGGCGGGGGGTAAAAGATCAACACAGTCATGCACCCGGTACCATCTGTTTGAGCAACATCTGACCGCGGATACATCTGTGGTCCCATAGGGTTATAACAGTGTTCAGAAATCCCGATCGGCGACTGGGACTTAGGGGATTTAGGCATGTCACACTCGACAATCCCAACAATCCTCAAAAACAAAGAAAAAAGTCTCAAGCTGTTAAAGGATCGTCTCCACGGGAAAGCTACAAGGCTAACTATCGAAAACGTGAGAGGAAGCTCTATCCAATATGGAGAAATTGGTAATGACGTGGGTTGAGGACCAAACACAAGTGAATCCCTCTCAACACGCTGATGATCACTGCTAAGGCATGAAGCTTGTTCGAGATGCTTAAAGAAAAAGCCAGACTACGACCAGACTACAATATCTAGTTTAGTGCTGGCTATGGGTGGTTCGGAAACCCTGGTGGTGTAGTAGTTAAGTGCTGTAGCTGCTAACCAAGAGGTCAGCAGTTCAAATCCACCAGATGCTCCTTGGAAACTCTATGGGGCAGTTCTACTCTGTCCTATAGGGTTGCTGTGAGTTGGAATCAACTGGATGGCAGTGGGTTTTTTTGGACGGGTGGTTCAAGAGCTTCAAACATGATTTTTGCTTCTTAATGTCAAAGTGAGTGATGCGTCTGCATGTGCTGATGTGAAAAAAACGCAGAGGAATTTGTTGAAACCTCAGATAAACTAATTGTACGCATTATACTCGTTGCCATCGAGTCGATTCCGACTCATAGTGACCCTATAGGACAGAGTAGAACTGCCCCCATAGGGTTTCCAAGGAGTGGCTGGTAGATTCAAACTGCCGACCTTCTGGTTAGTAGCTGAGCTCTTAACCACTGTGCCACCAGGGCTCCTATAAACTAATTGCAGAGGGAGGTTATTTGCCCCAGCAAATTTTTAATATAGATGAAACCTCCTTGTTCTGGAAGCGAATGCCTGAGAGGACCTTCATCCATTATATGGGGTTCGCACAACGTCCAAACCACATAAGGTCCTGTTTCACAGACTGTATCGTGGACCTTAAGCGACACGACTGTATACATGTTTCTTGACACCAGCAAGGGATCTCATGAATTCTGTATTGTTTCTCGTGGCTGAGAAACTACCGCACACTCGGTGGCTTAAAACAACAAAAATTTATTTTCTCATGGTTCCGAAGGCCAGGGTCCGAAATCAAAGTGTTGGCAGTGCCACACTCCCTCCAGGGGCTCCAGGAGAGAATCCTAGCTTGCCTCTTCCAGCTTCTGGGTCTCCAGGTGTTCTTGGCCTGTGGCTATGCAACTCCAATCACTGCCTCTGTCTTCACAAGGCCTTCTTTTCTTTTTTTAATTTATTGTGTTTTAAGTGAAAGTTTACAAATCAAATCAGTCTCTCATACAAAAACTTATACACACCTTGCTATGTACTCCTAGCTGCTCTCTCCCTAACAAGACAGCACACTCCTCCTCTGTACCCTGTATTCCCGTGTCCATCAACCAGCCTCTGTCCCCCTCTGCCTTCTCATATTGCCTCCAGACAGGAGCTCCCCACATAGTCTCATGTGTCTCCTTCAGCCAAGAAGCTCACTCCTTACCAGTATCATTTTCTATCCTATAGTCCAGTCCAATCCCTGTCTGAAGAGTGGACTTTGGGTATGGTTCCATTCTTGGACTAACAGAGGGTCCAGGGACCATGACCTCCAGGGTCCCTCTAGTCTCAGTCAGACAATTAAGTCTGGTCTTTTTATGAGAATTTGAGGTCTGCATCCCACTGCTCACCTGCTCCATCAGGGATTCTCTGTTGTGTTCCCTGTCAGGGCAGTCATTGGTGGTAGCCAGGTATCATCTAGTTCTTCTGGTCTCAGGCTGACGAAGTCTCTGGTTTATGTGGCCCCTTCTGTCTCTGGGGCTCATATTTACCCCGTATCTTTGGTGTTCTTCATTCTCCTTTGCTCCAGGTGGATTGAAGACCAATTGATGCACCTTAGGTTGGCCTGCTTTTCTTCTCCGTCTTCTCTTCTGTCTCTTACAAGGACTTCTCATTGGATTTAGGGCCCACCCAGATAATCCAGGATGATCTCATTTCGAGATCCCTAATTTAATTACATCCACAAAAACCCTTTTTCTAAATAAGGTCACGTTCATAGGTTCCAGGGGTTAGAACATGGGCATATCTTTTCGGGGGCCACTATCCAACCCACACAGATTCTAAACATCAAGCAGTCAATTACCAGTCAGTGCCTTTCATGGAAGAGGCCTGGGTTCGATTCCTGGCCAGTGCACGTCATGCACAGCCGCCACCTGTCTGTCAGTGGAGGCCTGCATGTTACTATGATGCTGAACAGGTTTCAGTGGAGCCTCCAGACTAAAACAGACTGGAAAGAAAGGCCTGGCAATCTGCTTCTGAAAGTCAGTCAATAAAATCCTTATGGATTACAAATGGTCCTATCAGAAACCAATCACGGGGATGGGGCAGGACCAGGCAGTGTTTCTTTACTTTCTGCGTGGTGTCTCCATGAATCGTGGGTAACTCCACAGCAGCTAACAACAATATAGCTTCTTCCCAGTGAAGAAAAAGGAGTGCAGAGCCCAGGGGTACTGGACAGCGAGGGCAGGAGACGTGGTTAGCAACCAAGGTAGGAAGGGAGCAAAAGGAGAGTCTACCGATTCAGGAGGGAGCCTTAAAGGGCTTCACAGCTTTGTTAAAAAACAACTTTATTTTCTTCTGGGATAGGATAACTGGAAACTGCAGCAATATTTCATCATATAAGTTGCATGAATATCTGCTTTTTGTGACTTGTTAATTTTTTAAAAGGATTTTTACCTCCATTTCTTAGAAGGGAGAGTCTACTTCTCAAAAGATTAATTGGGATATTCCTAGAATCCAGTCAACAGGAAGTCTGGATGGCTTCTCAAGGGCCCTGTAGACTTACATCTGTCAGCACGGACAAGGTTTGAGTGTTTCTGAGTCATTCCCACTCCAAAGAGATATGAAATCTCACATGCAGTAAAAGACACTGATTTAAGCCTTGATGCAAAGCTACATACGTGCTCAGATAAAAGATGAATCAGCTTTTATTAACAAAAAACCCAAAGACTTAAACTAACTCTACTTAAACCTTCCCTAGTGGTGCAATGGTTAAGAGCTCAGACCGTCAACCCAAAGGTAGGCAGTCTGAATTCACCAGCCGCTCCTTGGAAACTCTATGGGGCAGCTCTACTCTGTCCTATAAGGGTCACTATGAGTCGGAATCGACTCGACGGCAAATAGGTTTGGTTTAGAAAAGTTCAGTCTTGGTTTGGTTTCCCTTTCTATCAAATGCATTCTGGTCCCAAGACTTTGACAATTGTCACTGATGACTTTCGTATCAAGTATATGATGGTCTCTTGTGGCCCATTTTGTGAAGATCTGACTATAACAATTACTGGTTGGGTGAATGGTCCTTTGCCACCTGGCCTCTCATCTCCTTACTCCCCAGCAAGCATCTTTTTATTCTGTTCTTGCTTTCTTCAATCCTGTCCTTTAGACTTCCATCATTCTGATTGTATTGCCAAATCCATTCTTTTCAAATTTCACTAAAAAACTTATTTTCAGGAAGGTTTTCAACAAATTATTCAACAGGCTGAAAAAATTACACTTATGGTGGCTGGATCGTCTACCATATTCTCATTCAGTTTACTTTTAATATTTAAAAATTATTATGAAATATTTCTATCTTATACAAACATATAAAGAATAGCATAATAGACTACTACGTACCTACCACCCAGCTTTTTTTTTTTTAATAAAATTTTATTGTGCTTTTGGTGAAGGTTTACACAGCAGTTTGGGTTCCCATTCAACAATTTCTACACAAATTGACATTAGTTACATTCTTCACAATATGTGAACATTCTTGTTATTTCCATTCTGGTTGTTCTGTTTCCATTAACCTAGCTTCCCTGCCCCCTTACCTCCTCATCTTTGTTTTAACCCACCACTCAGTTTACAAAAATAAAACTACCAATACAGTTGAAATCTCTGTACATTCATCGCCCCAATCTCACTCCTCCCTCTCCCCTTACCCTCCATCAGGTAACCTCTATCTTGATTTTTTACCTAATATATTCTTCATTATATTCCTGGACTTTGCATGTCTAAATTATTTAAAATATTTTCTTTTTTTTCATATTACTTAAAAAAAAATTCAAGATCCTGTAAATACAGTGAAGACTCACATGAAATTACCTGAAACCTGAGTCAGTGAATATAAGTGAAATATTTAACATTTTTATTCTACAGTCATAGTTACCATTCAACACGCACACAAATCCTACAGAGAACCGTGACAAAACTACAGCAGCATGCCTAATGCTTGTCTTCCTACAGAAGCCTTTATCTAGGCTAGGAAACAGCTCCACAATACGTGGAAAGTTAATGGCACTGTAAAATGAAAGACAAAGGAGGCTTAACTAACTGTGCCATACTTTTTTGGTAGAACTACAATACAGAAGTTGAAAGAAACAAAAGGTTGCTTAAAAAGAATATTCTTTTCATTCAAACATGGCTGAAAATAGCGGTATCTTGCTCTTTCCTCTTCAGAGGTTTATTCAGGAAAAAAAGTTAGAAAATAATTATATAGTCATAAAATTACAGACAAGCATAAAAGGGCCTCTCAGTAATACCAGTAAAAACATTTATTGAAATAACCCTATTCATTAGGCTTAGGGAGCGTCTATTCTAATTCACTGCCAGATAGTCCTAAAATAAAAACTCCAGTTGTGATATACATGGAAAAAGAAACAGTGGGCTATTAATACCAAAGTATAAAACAGTAATTAAGTCAACCAATATTTTTTAAAAACCAAAGACAGAGCTGTGTGGGGTGGGAAAAAGGGAGTACATAGCTTAGTCCCTGGAAGATAATAATAGGTCCTGCCCTTACGGCCAGGAGCTGTAATAATTTAAATTAACAATTCAAATTTTAAATGACACTTTCTAAGTTGATTACTATATGAAAATAAATAAATGAACACAAAAATAACTAAAAGAACGTAACTGGGTAAAATAATTTTGTCTCAGGTTGTATTTATATATTGACAAATACTAACGTCAAATTTAATGGACTCAAGTAATTGTTCAGATATTTGAACATATTCAGTCTTGGAAATATTCAAAAAGAGTTATCAGCCTTAGAGGCTACAGTAAATCAGTGAAACAGACTACAGAAGTCCACATAGTTAAGGCACTACCATTTTAAATTATGGTAGTATCTAGATTTTAATGATTGCTTTAAAGGTTCTCCGTCAGAAACTTACCCTAAAACATTTCAATTAAAAGGAGTAAATATATATTAGCATTTATCTAGCATAGCACTTGCTAGACAGTGGGTTGTTAATAAAAATTAAAACAACAGTAACTAACCCTATCTAACTATTGCAGAGGTTAAGAGCTCAGCTGCCAACCAGCAGGTCGGGAGTTCAAATCCACCAACTGCTCCTTGGAATCTCTATGGAGCAGTTCTACTCTGTCCTATAGGGTCGCTATGAGTCGGAATTGACTCGACAGCAATGGGTTTGGTTTTTAAGAAAAAATAAAACTTACACATGAAACTAAGGAATCCTGGTGGTGCAATGGTTAATGCTCTGCTGCTAACTGAGAGGTTGGTGGTTCGAACCCACCCAGCAGATCTGTGGGACAAAGTCCTGGTGATCTGCTTCTGTAAAGATTACAGTCTAGAAAACCCTACAGGACAGTTCTGCTCTGTCCTACAGGGTCACTATTAGTCAGAATCAACTCGATGGCACCCAACAACAATACATGAAACTGTGTTGTTGTTATTAGTTGCCACTGAGTCAGCTTCAGCTCAGAGCGACCCTGTGGGTAATATACGGGAACTCCGCTGAATCCTGCACCACCCTCACGACTGTTGGCATGTTGGAGTCCACTGTTTCAGCTATTGTGTAGCGCCTTCCAACCTAGGGCACTCGTCTTACAGCACTGTATCGGACAATATTCTGTTGTGATTCATAGGGTTTTCACTGGCTAATTTTCAGAAGTAGATCACCAGGCCTTTCTTCCTTGTCTTACTCTGGAAGCTCCACTGAAACCTCTCCATCATGAGTCACCAGGCTGGCATTTGAAATATCAGTGGCATAGCTTCCAGCATCATAGCAACACACAAGCCACCACAGTGTGACAAACTGACAGGTGGGTCGTGATTTGAAACAACAGAAGCACAGAATTTTATTGCTCAAAGAAACGCTGGACATGATCTTGTCCGACCCCATAATTTTTACAGATGAGGAAACTGAGGCCCAGTGATTTAAATCCAGGCTGCTGATGTGAGACTAGTGCTTTTTGCAAATTCTTTTATTGAACAGAAACTATGAAAAATCATGGGCCCACCCAAAGCTTTGCTTCCAGTAAGAGGCACTGTGCCCAGGCAGAAGGCCAGGTTCTCCCCCCGTCTCTCACTAACTACAGCTGTAGGCGAGCCACCAAAGCTCTAGGAATTCGATATATGTGTACAAAATGAGAAAGTTCTACCAGATCAGTGACTCTCAATCTTGGCTATGCAGCAAAATCCCCTGAGGGGCTCTTCGCAAAACAGCAATACCCAAGTTCCACCCCACAAGAGTCTCTTTTGAATGGGCTGGGATGGCACCCTGGCATTGGTAATTTTTACAAGGTTCCCAAGTGATTCCAACATACAACCAAGATTGAGACCCACTGGACAAAACCACCATTGAGGGCCCTTCTGTCCTCTAAAACTCAAATTCATTTTCCCTTGCTTGGCGGTTGTCCTTTTGGCTGTGGGCTTTCTCATTAAACAGATGGGTAAATGAGGTACAATAAATACACAGAAATCCAGGGGGGAAAAAAAAACAAAACTTTCAGACTCTGCTGACATCCATGGAATAGGAAGATCCTACACCATAACCATTAGCATTTTTTGAGGCCGATTACAGAGAAACGGTCTCATCTACAACCCACCATGCGGATGGCGCAGAACCAGGTATTTCATTCCATTGTGTGTGGGTTCATCATGCGCTGGGGGCCAACTGGATGGTGGAGAACAACAACTTTATGGAGAAGCCTTCTTCTCCTTCCCTCATATCTCCGTACGGAGGCAGCTCAACTGGCGTGAAACCCCTAGCCCTCTCTATGACTTGACTCCCTCTATTTAAGCAGACAGAATGGTTTGCCGACTGGCAAATTTGGAAAGAATAAACTGTATGTGCCTCACTCAGCTCCTCCTTTTGACTCTCGGGGGTGAGCCAGCCGTAGAGGACACAAGTTCCCACCTAGCTCTCTGACGACAGGCTCTGCACTGGGACTTGGCCCGGTCCGGTGTTGCTGGGACTAAGTGGGCAAGTATTCTAATTCCGAGGTTCAGAACTTGGAAGCCCATGTGCCAGCAAACATAAACTGCATCCTCTAACCTATCTGCTGTTAGAAAGAAGGTGCTACTTTGGCTCTGAGACGCTTATCCTTGTATTATTTCTCAACTGGTCCAGAGCCCAGTGAAGGAAGAGGAATGCTGTTTAATGGGTGCCCTCAGAAATCTCAACGAGGCCTGCTCTGTGCTACATCGTGGCACTGGGGATACAACGACGATAACTTAGTTTGGCAATGTTTAAAGTGAATGAATGAGGAAATAAATACAGCAGAGACAGAAAGTCATATCTGCTTATGGCCTGTATTTTAACCGAAAGAAGTCTTGTCAATCTTGCCTTAATTCAAGGTTTCTCAACCTTGGCACTGTTAATATTTTGGGCCAGATAATTCTTCATTATGGGGGCCATCCCCTGCATTGTAGGATTTTAACAGCATCCCTGGTGTCTACTCACTATTTGCAAGCAGCAACCCTTCAACTGTGATAACCAAAATTGTCTCTAGACAATGTCTTATGTTCCCTGAGTGACAAAATCCCTCTTCCTCTCTCTCTCTCCTTTCTTTCTCTTCCTCTCTCTCTCTCCTCTCTCTCTCTCTCTCACACACACACACCACTGAGAACCACTGCCTTAACCTGATATGTCAGTAGAGGAAAGTAAAGGTGTGTGACTACCTGTTGGAAAAGCAAACACAGAGTCACAGACTACAACGCCTGGAAAGGTCTTTAGAGCTCAGCTAGTCCAACCCTCTGCATTTTCAGGTGAGAAACCACAGTTATGGAAATATCAATATTTACCACCAGCCATTTATTGAAGCAGAGCCTCTCTTCCTTTTAAAATCAGCAACCTTATCAATAAAAACGCAAACAGAAGCATAATGTAGGAATTTCCTAGGTTTTGTTTTCCTCCTGAAAATGTTAGTATTTTTTCTGGAGCTGTGTCGCGTCACTTCAAAATCTGTGAAACATTATTTCCTCCAGTTCCAGCTCTCACAAGACCTGGGAGCAACCCCTGGAAGCCAAGCCCACTACAGAGGGTAGGAACCACTGTTCCTCGCACATGGGTATCACAAACAAAAAGACAGAAGAATGGCCACTGATAACGGCAGAAATGAAGGAACTAAAGTATGGATTAAAAAAAAAAAAGTACAAAACCTGTCATGTATTGCTTAGTGTCATGGATTGAGATATGTCCCCCCAAAAATGGGTGTATCAATTTGGCTGGGCCATGATTCCCGGTATTGTGTGATTTTCCTGTATGTTGTAAATCCTGCCTCTATGATGTTAATGAGGGAGGATGGGCCGCACTTGTGTTGGTGAGGCAGGACTCGGTCTACAAGACTGGACTGTGTCTTGAGGCAATCTCTTGAGATATAAAACCAAGAAGCAAACAGAGAGACAGGGGGACCTCATACCACCAAGAAAGCAGTGCCAGGGGGCACAGCTTGTCCTTTGGACCCGGAGTCCGTGTGCAGAGAAGCTCCTAGTCTGGGGGAAGATGGATAAGAAGGCCGACAGAGACAGAAAGCCTCTCCCCTGGAGCCAATGCCCTGAATTTGGACTTTTAGTCTGCTTTACTATGAGGAAATAACCTCTTTGTTAAAGCCATCCACTTGGGGGTATTTCTGTTACGGCAGCACTAGATGACTAAGACACTTGGCAAAAAAAAACAAGAGGATATTAATATAGTCTTCCCTTCTTCAATCTATCCTCCATAGTAAACTTTCTCAAGAAGACCTTTCTAAAACACAAATCTGATTATGTTTCTCCCAGCCTGGCTTCAAATCCTTCAGTGGTTCACCATATCCATCACCTTCAAGATAAAACCAACTTTCTTAAAATGGTATGCAAGACCTTCCAGGATCTTGCTTGTGCCTTTCTTTCCAGGCTCATCTTCTGTCTTCCCAGATATAGACCCTACCTCTAGCCATACTGACCTCCTCGAAGATCTCTAAAGATATCCAAGAACCTACGTTTTATAAGAATGGTTTGAGTGAAATCTTTGTTTATGGACCCCTCCTTCACTTCTCAGGTCAAGTGTTACTTCCTCAGATACCTTCCCAACCCTGACTCTATTACGTATGCTCACAGCATCCTCGACCTTTGCTTCACTGCATTTATCACAACTGTCCTTTTTACAATTATTTGTGTGATTGTGTGATTATTTTATGACTATCTTTCTTCATATAGACTGTGAGCTCCAAGAGGGCAGAAAGTTTATCCATTTTCACTCTCCAATATGTCCCTGTAACCAAAAGCCAAACCCACTACCATCAAGTCGATTCCAACTCATAGCAACCCTACAGGACAGAGTAAAATTGCCCCATAGGATTTCCAAGGAGCTGGTGGATTCAACTGCCAACCTTTTGACTTGCAGCCAAGCTCTTAACCACTGCACCGCCAGGGCTCACTGAGTGAAAACATGATAAGGATAAAATAAAATCCCAATATTTAAATTACATTAAAATTTTTCAGAAAGGACTGTGACCTAACAAAATTGCTATTAAATTTTTTTTTTTTTTTTTTACTATTCTCCTTGGTATGCTTCAAGGATGACAAAATTTTAAATCAGTATCAGAACACTAAATAGAATAAAAACCATTTAAAATCATGCATCAATTCTAGGAAAACAGGAAAGTTGAGTGTTGTACTCTGTGCAAGTGGAGTTATTATTTTTTTTTTTTAATTTTTATTAAGCTTCAAGTGAACATTTACCATTCCAATCAGTCTGTCACATGTAGGTTTACATACATTTTACTCTCTTCTCCCACTTGCTCTCCCCCATTGAGTCAGCCCTTACAGTCTCTCGTTTCGTGCCAATTTTACCATCTTCCCTCTCTCTCTATCTTCCCATCCCCGCTCCAGTCAAGAGTTGCCAACACACTCTCCCGTGTCCACCTGATTTAATTAGCTCACTCTTCATCAGTATCTCTCTCCCCCCCACTGACCAGTCCTTTTCATGCCTGATGATTTGTCTTCGGGGATGGTTCCTGTCCTGTGCCATCAGAAGTTCTGGGGAGCATTGTCTCTGGGATTCCTCTAGTCGCAATCATACCATTAGGTGTGGTCTTTTAATGAGAATTTGGGGTCTGTATCCCATTGGTCTCCTGCTCCCTCAGGAGTTGTCTGTTGTGCTCCCTGATAGGGCAGACATCGATTGTGGCCGGGCACCAACTAGTTCTTCTGGTCTCAGGATAATGTAGGTCTCTGGTTCAAGTGGCCCTTTCTGTCTCTTGGGTTCTTAGTTGTCGTGTGACCTTGGTGTTCTTCCTTTGCCTTTGCTCCCGGTGGGTTGAGACCAATTAATGTATTTTAGATGGCCGCTTGTTGGCATTTAGGACCCCAGGCGCCACAATTCAAAGTGGGATGCAGAGTGTTTTCATAATAGAACTGTTTTGCCCATTGACTTAGAAGTCCCCTCAAACCAAGTTCCCCAGACCCCAGCCCCTGCTTCGCTGACCTTTGAAGCTTTCATTTTATCTCGGAAACCTCTTTACTTTTAATCCAGTCCAATTAGGCTGACCTTCCTTGTTTTGAGTGTTGTCTTTCCCTTCACCCAAAGCAGTCAAGTGGAGTTATTTTAAAAGAATATTATCTCAAGAACCACTCTACCATGGTATTCCATTATTGAAAGGATACTTAAACTTAAGAATCCCCTGGTGATGATTTGACCCCTTTACAGACAATGGTAATGACTTCTGTAAATGTCTTCTAGGTCCCTATATTGAAAGAGAAGACTTGGTTTCTAAAGCAACTTCATTCTTCTTAACACACAATCTATCCCTCTAGACATTTGAACCAGTAAATGTTCTTCCAATGATTCCTTAATGGACATAATTGAAACAGTATAAGGAAAGAAGCTCATGATATTTGGCCGCTTCTGTCACAACCCATAAATGACGGCACATTTGTCCAACATTTTATTATGCCACCACTTGTCTGTCAGTGTGTCATACCGTGGTGGCTTGCATGTTGCTGTAATGCTGGAAGTTATGCCACCGGTATCTCAAATGCCAACAGGGTCACCTATGGTGGACAGGTTTCAGCGGAGCTTCTAGACTAAGACAGACTGGGAAGAAGGAACTGGTGATATACTTCTGAAAAACTGGCCAATGAAAACCTTACAGATAGCAACGGAACACTGTCTGATACAGTGCGGGAAGTTGAGCTCCTCAGGTTGGAATACGACTGGGGAACAGCTGCCTCCCCAAAGTAGAGTAGACCTTAATGACAAGTGTCATGGATTGAATTATGTCCCCCAAAAAATGTGTGTATCAATTTGGCTGGACCATGATTCCCAGTATTGTGTGACTGTCCTCCATTTTGTGACTGTAATTGCATGTTGAGAGGATTAGGGTGGGATTATAACACCCTTACTCAGGTCACCTCCTTGATCCAACTAAAGGCTCTTTCCCTGGGGTGTGGCCTGCACCACCTTTTATCTCTCAAGAGATAAAAGGAACGGGAAGCAAGCAGAGAGTTGGGGACTTTATCCTACCAAGAAAGCAGCACCAGGAGCACAGCTCGTCTTTGGACCCGGGGTCCCTGTGCCTGAGAAGTTCCTCAACCAGGGGAAGATTGAGGACAAGGACCTTCCTCCAGAGCCAACAGAGAGAGAAAGCCTTCTCCTGGAGTTGACGCCCTGAATTTGGACTTATAACCTATTAGGCTGTGAGAGAATAAATTTCTTTTTGTTAAAGCCATCCATTTTGTGGTATTCCTGTTACAGCAGCACTAGATAACTAAGACAACACGGATGGAGTCAAGCTTTTGGGATCTTCATTTGTTGATGTGGCATGACTCAAAATGACAAAAAACAGCCGCAAATATCCATTAATAACTGGAACATGGAATGTATGAAATATGAATCAAGAAAAATTGGAAGTCATCAAAAATGAAACAGAATACATAAAGATCGATATCCTAGGCATTAGTGAGCTGAAGTGGACTGGCGTAGGCTATTTTTAATTGGACAATCATTTGGTCTACTATGCCAGGAATGACAGACTGAAGAAGAATGGTGTCACATTCATAGTAAAAAAATACATTTCAAGATCTATCCTGAAGTACAACGCTGTCATTGATAGCCTAATATCCATATGCCTACAAGGAAGACCAGTTAATACAACTATTATTCAAATTTATTCACCAACCACTAATGCCAAAGATGCAGAAAATGAGGATTTTTACCAACTTCTGCAGTCTGAAATTCATCAAACATGCAATCAAGAAGCAATTAATAATTACTGGTGATTGGAATAATAAAGTTGGAAACAAAGGAGAAGGATCAGTAGGAAAATATCGCCTTGGTGATAGAAGTGACGTCAGAGATCAAACAATAGAATTTTGCAAGACCAACAACTTCTTCACTGTAAATACCTTTTTTCAACAACATAAATGGCAACAGTACATGTGGACCTTGCCAGATGGAATGCACAGGAATCAAACTGACTATGTTTGTGGAAAGAGACTATGGTGAAGCTCAATATCATCAATCAGAACAAAGCCAGGGGCCAACTGTGGAACAGACCATCAACTGCTCACATGCAGCTAAAGATGAAGCTGAAAAAAATTTAAACAAGTCCACGAGACCCAAAGTATGACCCTGAGTGTATTCCACCTGGATTTAGAAACCATATCAAGAATAGATTTGATGCATTGAACACTAATGACCGAAGACCAGATGAGTTGTGGAATGACATCAAGAAAGCAAAAGGTCATTAAAAAGACAGGAAAGAAAGAAAATGACAAAATGGATGTCAGAAGATACTCTGAAACTTACTCTTGAACAGAGTAGCTAAAGCAAAAGGAAGAAATGATGAAGTAGAAGAGCTGAACAGAAGACTTCCAAGAGCAGCTCAAGAAGACCAGGTAAAGTATTATATCGTAATATGCAAAGGCCTGGAGTTAGAAAACCAAAATGGAAGGATACCCTCCACATTTCTCAAGCTGAAAGGACTGAAGAAAAAATTCAGCCTCAAGTTGCAATATCGAGGGATTCTATGTGCAAAAAATTGAATGGCACAGGAAGCATCAAAAGAAGATGGAAGGAATACACAGAGTCACTATACCAAAGAGAATTGGTCAAGAAGGCAGGAGGGGACAGGAAAGCTGGTAATGGAGAACCCAAGGTTGAAAAGGGGAAAGTGTTGACATGTTGTGGGGGCAGTAACCAATGTCACAAAACACTCTGTGTATTAATTGTTTAATGAGAAACTAATTTGCTCTGTAAACCTTCACCTAAAATACAATTTTTAAAAAAAGGAAAAAACAAGATTTAATCACCGTTCAACCATTTTAGGAGGTAGCATATGATCAAGAACCGACAGTATTGAAGGAAGAAGCCCAAGCTGCATGGAAGTCACAGGTGAAAAACCAGGCTCCAGGAATTGATGGAATACCAACTGAAATGTCTCAACAAACAGATGCAACGTTGGAGGTGCTCACTCGTCCATGCCAAGAAATCTGGAAGACAGCTACCTAGCCAACCAAATGGAAGAGATCCATATTTATGCCCATTACAAAGAAAGGTGATGCAACTGAATGTGGAAATTATTGAACAATATCATTAATATCACATGCAAGTGAAATTATGCTGAAGATAATTCAAAAATGGTTGCAGCAGTACATCGACAGGGAACTGCCCGAAATTCAAGCTGGATTCAGAAGAGGACGTGGAACGAGGGATACCATTGCTGATGTCAGATGGATCCTGGCTGAAAGCAGAGGATACCAGAAAGATGTTTACGTGGGTTTTACTGACTATGCAAAGGCATTCGACTATGTGGCCATAACAAGTTATGGGTAACATTGCGAAGAATGGGAATTCCAGTATACTTAATTGTGTTCATGAGGAACCTGTACATAGCCCAAGAGGCAGCGATTCAAACAGAACAAGGGGACACTGCATAGTTTAAAATCAGGAAAGGTGCGTGTCGGGGTTGTATCCTTTCACCATACTAATTCAACCTGTATGCTGAGCAAATAATGTGAGAAGCTGGACTATACGCAGCATGAGGACTGGAGGGAGGTTCATTAACAACCTGTGTTATGCAGATGACACAACCTTGCTTGCTGAAAGTGAAGAGGACTTGATGCACTTACTGATGAAGATCAAAGACTACAGCCTTCAGTATGTATTACACCTTAACATAAGGAAAATAAAAATTCTCACAACTAGACCAATAAACTACATCACAATAAACAAAGAAAATATTGTTTTCAAGCATTTCATTTTACTTGGATCCACAATCAACACCCTTGGAAGCAGCAGTCAAGAAATCAAACGATGTATTACATTGGGCAAATGTGCTCCAAAAGACCTCTTTTAAATTGTAAAAAGCAAAGATGTCACTTTGAGGGCTAAGGTGTGCCTGACCCACAGCGACCCCACAAGACAGAGTAGAACTGCCCCTTTGGGTTTCCAAGGAGCGGCTGGTGGATTCAAACTGCCGACCTTTTGGTTAGCCACGGAGCTCTTTAACCATTACGCCACCAGAGCTTTTCCATCACCTCATATGCATGGAAAAACTAGGCAATAAATAAAGACCAAAGAAGAATTGTTGCATTTGAATTATGGTGTTGGCGAAGAATATTCAATATATCATGGACTGCTAGAAGAATGAACAATTTGGTCCTGGAAGAAGTACAGCTAGAACACTCCTCAGAAGTGAGGATGGCAAGACTTTGTCTTTGGATAATGTTACTAACAGGAACCAGTCCCTGGAGAATGACATCATGCTTGATAAAGTAGAGGGTCAGTGAAAAAGAGGAAGACCTCGGTGAGATGGATTGACACAGTGCTGCAACGATGCGCTCAAACAGCAACAACTGTGAGGACCGCGCAAGACCAGGCACTGTTTCCTTCTGCTGTGCATGGGCTCCAATGATTTGAAACCAACTCCATGGCACCCAACAACAACAGTCTCTCCTAAACCAAGAACATATGAAGTTTTCAAGAAATGAATGAATGATCAAGAGACCATCATAGTTCCACCTTACAACTGTATTTAAAATGCAATAAAAATAAAGCTCCATGGAGAGAGTGGGTGTGGGGAGGGGTTGGGCCTAAAAAAAGTGTAATAGATCACAGATCGCTCTGTTTTACTTAACAACAACATCTGGATTATACTTACTTAGAAATGGTTTCTTGGTTTCTTTCCTATATCTGATCTGATACATAAGACAAAAATACTCTTTAATAAGCTGTCTTCCTTTAGTTCCTACTTATACATGCAGCCCAGAGCCTCAGTTCTGATCCCTGCTCTGGGTTAAAACCCCAGCAGCCAATATCCAGTCTAATAACTGTCTCACAGGCGTCTAGACTAACTTCCAATCTCTGTATTCCCTCTGGCACCTGCAGATTCACCTTTCCTGCCTTCAAACCTGTCTATACATACAAAGGTTTTTTTGTTGTTATATTGATCTGAAATTATCTGGGTTTGCAGCAGGAAAAGGACATTCCTTTATCTTCTTATTCTACTGCCTCACCTGGAAATTCCTTATCATCATAAGTTACCCTTCAATACATTATATTTAGCATTTTAAGTCTTCACTAACTCTAAAAATAAAAGTATTACTTTCTAAGTAGACTTGGTCCCTTTTCCCACAATTTAATGGTGATTGATCCTAATGACTGACTGATGATAATAGGTCCTAACATGTCATTATTAGTTGCCTGCAGTTTTTTTTTTTTTAAACATGTTGGTATTGTGCCTTTATTAGTAAACAAGAGATGCAAAATTCTAAGAATGCAGTTTGCACAGGGAGTTTGCACTGTTGTTCAGTTTCAGTTTTCACTATTCTGACTGTTCAGTGAACAGCTCTGCAAGTCTGGGTAGAAAACCGCGTTTTTGGTTCCCCCTGAGGCTTCAGTCCTGAATCTGCAATTATGGAATAAGGATTTAACGAAAAACAGCAGCTTAAACTTTCTAAACATTAAGGGTTGTTTTTTTGTTCTGTTTTGTTTTAAATTGTACTTTAGATGAAGGTTTACAGAGCAAACTAGTTGCTCATTAAATACATATTTTGGTTTGTGACACTGGTTGCCAACAGCACATGTCAACACTCTCCCTTCTCGACGTTGGGTTCCCCATTACCAGCTTTCTTGTCCCCTCCTGACTTCTCATCCATGCACCTAGTTTTGTTTTATGGACCTGTCTAATCTTGGTGGAAGGGTGAACCCCAGGAGTGACTTCAGTCCTGAGCTATAAGGATGTCCGGGAGCCATACTCTCGGGATTTCTCCAGTCTCCAGTCTCTGTCAGACCAATAGTCTACTGCAGTTTTAACAGAACTTTACATTAGTCATCGAATGTCAAATCTACACAGGGTATCACAGCTCAGTACCTATTCAAATGTGAAAATGAACTGAAAAGGCATGTCTAAGTGATTATGAAGTTTTAGGTTAGGCTTTCAATTAATCTAATTCTCCATTTATCAGAACATTATCCTATTTTACGCAGATAACACACACCTACATTTGTTTGCAAACCACACCCTCTCCCTATGAGGTATTTTCATAAGCACCACTATGTCAATTTTTTTTAATGTTGCTGTAAAAAAAACTAGCATAGCTTGCTTACAAAAATACCTCGTAGGGTGGGGCACGGTTGATAAACAAACGTAGAAGGCATACGTTATTTGTGTAAAAATGTAATACATCAGTTATTTATTTTCAGCTTAATCTCTCTTGGTCGTGTTTCATTTTTGAGAATTTCCTGCCCTTTTGAAAAAAAAGGAGCTAAGTTTTATAAAGTCTCTTACAAAGATCCTACATCCGGACATATAATAACAAGACCACTACAGATTCGTTCAATGTGTAAAATGTTTGCCAGTAAGCAAACAGAAACTTAGCAAGTATGAATAATGATTCACAAATAAATATTTTAAGTCACAGAATTTTATACTTTCTTGTTTAAAAACACTAGCCAAAAACAAACACAAAACACTAACCAACTTTAAAAAAAGAAGAGATTTATTTGTGCCTTTTTTTTTTTTTTTTTTAACCCACAGTTGCCTGAAGAATTAATCAGCAAAATCACCTACCACAGACCCTTCTGCCTAATGGAGGATCTACACCTATATGTAAAGTTATATAACTCCTGGGAAGAGCCAAATTTTTAAAAGCATTAATTTGTTCATTTAACAAATACTTTGTGTGCCTGACACAGTACTACTGGATGCTAACCATTCAATGAAGAACAAGACAGACAAAATCCCTCTGCCTCCCTGATGCTGACATTCTAGTGACAGGAAGCAGGCAATATAGTAAACAAATAGAAATGCAAAGCAAAAAACAGAAATTCTGTTTATAAAACCAAAAAAACCCATTGCCATCCATTGGCCTCCAACTCATAGTGACTCTATAGGACAGAGTAGAACTGCCCCGTAGAGTTTCCAAGGAGCACTTGGTGGACTTGAACTGCCAACCCCCTGGTTAGCAGCAGTAGCACTTAACTGCTATGCCACCAGGGTTTCCACTGTATTTACAGCTAGAAGGAAACAAGCATGATTCCGTGACAAAGAATAAGGCCTACTCTAGATAGGGCGATCAAGAAAGACTCCTGTAAAGAGATAATATTGAAATTGCAACTTCATGTACAAGAAGAGTATAGACTAGAAGCTTATGGCAAAGGAGGCTGGGGTGGGGGAGCTGTGGTAGGATGCCATGGGGGTGTGAGAATATTCAAGCAAAAAACAAGCACATGGCTTATAGCAAGGAAGAATTTCACTAGTTCTACAGACTGAATTACAGCTAGTCTAACCAGAAAGTAGTGAAGGGAAGGGAGGTTGTCATGAGATAAGGCTGGTGCAGTGGATTAATTACTTTTGTGTGTGGCCTTTCCAGCCGTGGTCTTGTAACTCCCACCCAGGTGATTGTGGGATAGGGTAATTGTGGCCTGCCAAGGGGATTGGTCAGTTTTGCCTTAAAAGAGAGCCAATTCCAGAGCAGAGAGGAAAGCTCACTGCCACCAAGGAAGGAGAGGTCGGCAGCAGACGCTAGCAGGAGGAGACCCTGGGCTTCCCGGCCCACGGAGCAAGAAAGCTGAGCGTCTTTGGGCAGAGACTGAGGGCCAGGGAGACGTCTACACCTGAGCTACAAGTTTGGGACTTGCCAGCCTCCACAACCACGTGAGCCATTTCCTTTATATGCTTTGTGAGCTCTGTGAGATGGTACAGCACCGAATTAGGGAACCCAAAGACGGGAGAGAGAGTAACGAGGGGGAGGGAGCAGGTGATGTTAGACATGATGGAGTGGGACCGCAGCCTGAAAAAGTTGGACATTTAGGACGTCTTTAACCTCTGCCTCATAGGAACCAGCTTTGTGCTGATCCTTGTAAAAGAAATTATTTGTTTAGTTGCTGTCAGCATGGTGGAATTCGCTGCAGTGGACCAGTCCCACTGGAATGTGTGGTTCTGGAAAAAAGGCGACAAACGGGAGAATGAGAAACCTTTGGTTTCTGGATGGGATAAAACACACCTGTGTATTGAAGCTGCTGTTATGCTGCAACCTGTTACCCAAGGCAAAAGCTATTCATGGGATTTAGGAAGGGAGGATCCAACTCCTGAGGAACTGGTTAATTAGATGCATATGGAGATACAGAGTGATAAGGAAAGGGGCAGACATACAATTCTTTGGTTTCTGTTATCCCTAATAGCTGCAATGGCTGGGAAAAAGAATGTAGGGGCCGATTTTAGCACTGAACCAAGCCCAGATCTGGTCCAGTTAGAGCTACAATCGCTAGTCTCAGGGCCAACCCAGAAAGGAAAATTCGAGTCAGAACTACAGGCAGGTCCTCCACGACCGTTGGCCACCAAGAAGATAGTTCAGTAGGAAAACGGGCAAAACCAAGAAACTGTAGAAACCAGGAGGTGTAGTGTAAAGAAGTCTCAATTTGTAGATTGGTATCGTCAGCTTCCCGAGAAACCATTATTGAAATGGATTGTCAGAGTGATGAATTTAGGGGCAGTGTCTGTCCTATAGGGTCGCTATGAGTCGGAATCAACTCGATGGCAATGGGTTTTTTTTTTTTTTTTTTTTTTTGGTCTTTAGTTCTGAATGCTGCAGAATGGAAGAGTATGTTTGGGTTGATGTGAGACCCACAACTCACTATGGAACAGTCACGGATGATGATACAAGATCCATTTACACGGCAGGTTAACCGAGAGGGGATGCCAGCCTGGTGGACTGGATAAAACCTGCAGTAACGTTTGTTTACTCTGAGAAGGGAAACCGGCCCCTCCCCCTCTAAATACCCAGTGGAACACTCCAGAGGAAGGAGCTGATGTGCTTCTTATGCAAACCATGCTGGAGTGGCTTTATGGTGATCCTGATGTTCGTCCAATGAGTACGCCCCTTACACAGGTCATGGTACATACGGCAATCAGGGGAGCCTCTTCTACGTGGACACCCCATGTAACCTTGCTACTGCGAAACAAACCAATAAGCCAGGAAGCCTTGTTGGATCTGTCGGCACACCTTCCCCACATGGGTCTTACAGATGCAAGAAACTCAAGGGTGATTTATAGGAGAATGGGAAGAGGCAATGGGGGAAAGAACTTACCCCAGCAGGACAGAGATTTTTAGATAGTTACTAAGAAATGGGATGAAAACAGTGTACATTGATGGAACTGGGACAAAGGTTCTAAGGCAGCATTACAGGAGGTTGGGTGAACCAATGAAAATTCCTGCTGGTCCCCCGTGTGAAAGAGGCCTGGGCAAGTCTGTCCTATTCACCCAAGCCCAGCAGGGAGGAATTTAATGATGGGAATTCCCAACTGGGACCATTTGAAGCAGAGGCTTAGCTGGTTGATCAAGATAAGGATTGATGAGGGGCCAGGGTTTCCTGGTCCAACCACCAGCAAGGGACCTGAGGCTATATGCACATGTGTGGGTAAAATGGTGCAGGGGTGGGGAAGAGACCTTCCTGGGGCTCCTGGACACAGGAGCCTAATGTACTATAATCCCAAAACCTGTTAATAAAATCTTGAAGGGGCGTAAGGTTAGACTGGGGGGATATGGGGATGCTATAGTTGGCAGGACTAAGGTGACCGTTTGGGTGAGAATTGGAAGATTTACACAGATCTTGTATGAAGCAGTTGCATCTCCCTTACCTGAATGGATCATTGGCATGGATATTATGTCTAATTAGGGAACACTCCTTATACCTGATATTGTAAAACTGAAGGTATGTAAGCCTGCCCTTAGGCCAGTATTGATTGGACATGCTAAATGGGAACGATCAGAATAGCCCGAACCCAATCAGGTTGTTAATTTGAAACAGTACAGGATACCTGGTGGACAAAAGGAGATTACTGCCTTGATTAAAGACATGCAAACAGCTGGAGCATTGGCGCCAACAAATTCTCTGTATAACGGCCCTGTATGGCCCATGAAAAAGGCAGATGGCTCATGGAGGCTGACAGCAGACTACTGAGGCCTAAATAAAGTAGTGCCACCTGTGGCTTCAGCTGTTCCAGACACGGTATCAATGGTGGAGAAAATATAGCAGGCTAAAGGAGACTGGTACTCAGTGACTGATCCTGCAAATGCCTTTTTCTCCATACTGATCTCAGAAAAGAGTTTGCTATAGTTTCCTCTCACATGGGAAGGATCTCAGCTTATTTTCAGTACATTGCCACAGGGTTACCTGAATTCACCAGCTTACTGTCATGGTTCTGTTAGAAGAGACTTCGACTTGGTGCAGATCTCAAGTACAATGATACATTGATGGTAATTATGTTAATATCAAGCACTGAAGAACAGGCTAGGGCTGATTTGAATACCGTAGCCCACATGACCAACAGAGGCTGGTTATTAAATCCAGCAAAAATCCAGGGCCCTGCACAAATGGCGAAATTCTTGGGAATAACTTGGGCAGGAGCCACCCAAGACATTCCGCAGGCAGCTAAGAATAAGTTGTCATCACTACCTACTCCCAAGACTAAGCAGGACGCCCAATGTTTGGTTAGTTTATTTGGATTTTGGAGAATGGATACTCTACAACTGGGAATCTTGCTGGCCCCCATCCATAAAACCACTCAGAAGAAAACTTAATTCAAATGGGGGCCAGAGCAACGGCAGGCTATGTCTCAATTACAAAAAGCAGTTTCACTTTTCCTGCTTTTAGGCGCTTATGATCCACGTTCAGACATGGTTTTGGAGGTGTCTGCCACATGTGCTTATGCAGACTGCAGCTTATGGCAAAAACCTGGGAATGCTGTCCTATGGTGACACTAGGATTCTGGACTAGAGAGCTTCCAGGTGCTGCAGCACAATACATGCCATTTGAACAGCAATTACTCGCCTGCTATTGGGCATTGATTGAGATTGCCTCAATGACAGAAGGATATAAAATCATCATGAGACCCGAAATACCTATAATGTCTTGGGTGATGTCAGATAAATACTCTAATAAGGAAGGAGGTGCCCAAAATAATTCCATAATGAGATGGAAATGGTTCATACAAGAAGAACCTACTGTGAGAATGCAGGGAGGCACCCACCGTATCCACGAACAACTTACCTTTTTTCCCATAGGTCCTACCTACCTGAGAAGCTCCCAGAGCCCACTGCTACATGGACAGAGCCCTATGAACAACTTTCTGCTGACAGGCAGAAGGCTGCTTGGTTCACAGATGGCAGCTCCAGGATATATGCACAACACATGATGGGGAAGGCTGCTGAGTTAAGACCAGCGGATGAAAAGACTGATTGAAGAAGGTAAGAACAGGTCAGCTCAATGGGCTGAACTGAATACTGTTTTCCTAGCCCTGACGGAAGAATTGTGCAATGGTGAGAGCCCGTATGTTTGGATTTTTACTGATTCATGGGCAGCTGGCAGCACTGGGCCAACGGCCTGGCTACATGGTCAGGCAAATGGGTGATGGAAAACTGGACTATTAAGGGGACACCCTGTGGGGCATGCACCTATGGAAAGCACTCTGGGAACTTAGAGGGTGCATCAGAGTAGGGCATGTCAATGCCGATCAGAAAATCCCCTCCCTAGATTAGAAGGTGACTGGAATCACCAAGTGGACTTGCTGGTATGCTCATTTGAGGTGCCCAATTGGGCCCATGAAATGAGTGGACGTGGGGGTGCTGCAGCAACGCAGAGATGGGCTGAATCTAGACGCATTCCCCTTGCACCCCCTTGCCAATAAGGACCACTCTGTCTACCAGCAAGAAAGAGGCTGCAGATGGCTATGGGGCAGATTCCCTGGGGGCAAAGCCTTGCACATAGCTGGCAAGTTGATTATATTGGACCGGTAATGCCAGTGACACCAGGTGGCTACAAATGGGTCCTCACAGTAATAAATACTTACTCTGGACTGGGCTTTGCATACGCCATGACAGATGCAAATGCTGAAAATACCATTAAGGGACTGGAACAAGAGAGAACTGTACCAATTTGGGCCACAGAGTTATATTTCATCAGACCAAGGAACATATTTTCCAGCCCACAGGGTATACCAATTGGCCAAGAAACATCATATTAAATGGACATACCACACTGCACACCACCCTCAGAGTAACAGTTTGATAGAGAATTGAAATAGGCAATTGAAATAATAAAATACAGACCATACAAACAGTAATTAAAAGAAAGCTGGCATAGCTTGGTTAATTTCAGAGAAAGATTTCGTAACAAAAAATATTACCAAGGATGAAGAGGGATGATAAAAGAGTCCACTGAGTAAGAAAATATAACAATCTTAAATGTATATAAACCTAAAAAGGTTTCAAAATATATAAAGGTAAAACTGATGGAAGTGAAAGAAGAAACAGACAGTAATAGTTGAAAACTTCAGCATTCTTCTCTCAGTAATCAATAGAACACGTAGATAGTATTGTCTCAGTCTTTTATATCCTTACTGATTCTATATCAACCAGCTTGACCTAATCAACTTTTAAAGAACATCATACCCAACAACAGCAGATTAAAAATTATTTTCAGGTGATCAAGAAACAGTCACCAAGATAGACCATATTCTAGGTTATAAAACACACCTCGACAAATCTAAAAGAACTGAAATCATATGAAGTATGCTTTCTGACCACAATAGAATTAAACTAAAATTCACTAACAGAAGGATACCTATAAAATTCTTAAAAATTCAAAAGTTAATCAGCATACTTCTTAAATAATCCATGGGTCAAATAGGAAATTATAAGAGAAAATAGACTGAATTAAATGAAACTAATGATACAGCATACCAAAATGTACTAAAGCCAAGTTTAAAGGGAACCTTACACCACTAATGCTTACATTAGAAAAAAAGAAAGGTCTCAAGTCAATGATAAGCTTCTACTTTAAAAACTAAAAAAAAAAAAAAAAAACCCAAAAGAGGCAGAAGGAAGGAAATAGTGAATGTAAGAACAGAAATCAATGAAACTGAAGAGAAAAATAAAGTCAATAAAATTGTAAGTTCTCTGATAATATCCAAAGATTGATATCCCTCCAGCCAGACTGATTAAGGAAAAAATATATATATACTAACAACCAAGATAAGGACCGAGACAGGGTATATTGCTGCAGGTCCTACAAACATTAAAAGGATAATCAGAAAAACTATACTCAAATCTGAAAACCTAGAAGAAATGGATGAATTCCTAGAAACACACTACCTACCTAAACTAACACAAACCAGAGGTAGAACAACTAAATAGACCCATAGCAAAAGAAGAGATTGAAAAGGTAATCAAAAAACTCCCAACAAAAAAAAGCCCTGATCCGGATGGCTTCACTGCAGAGTTCTACCAAACTTTCAGAGAAGAGTTAACACCACTACTACTAAAGATATTTCAGAGCATAGAAAAGGATGGAATACTACCAAAATCATTCTATGAAGCCATCGTATTCCTGATACCCAAACTAGGTAAAGATACCACAAGAAAAGAAAATTATAGACCTAGATCCCTCATGAATGTAGATGTAAAAATCCTCAACAAAATTCTAGCCAAAAGAATTCAACAACATATCAAAAAAATAATTCACCATGACCAAGTGGGATTCATACCAGGTATGCAGGGATGGTTCAACATTAGAAAAACAATTAATGTAACCCACCACATAAATAAAACAAAAGACAAGAATCACATGATTTTATCAATTGATGCAGAAAAGGCATTTGACAAAGTTCAACAACACTCATTCATGATAAAAACTCTCAGCAAAATAGGAATAGAAGGAAAATTCCTCAACATAATAAAGGGCATTTATACAAAGCCAATAGCCAACATCACCCGAAATGGAGAGAGTCTGAAAGCATTCCCATTGAGATCGGGAACCAGACAAGGATGCCCTTTGTCACCACTCTTATTCAACACTGTGCTGGAAGTCCTAGCCAGAGCAATTAGGCTAGATAAAGAAATAAAGGGCATCCAGATTGGCAAGGAAAAAGTCAAAGTATCTCCATTTGCAGATGACATGATCTTACACACAGAAAACCCTAAGGAATCCTCCAGAAAACTACTGAAACTAATAGAAGAGTTCAGCAGAGTATCGGGATACAAGATAAACATACAAAAATCAGTTGGATTCCTCGACACCAACAAAAAGAACATCGAAGAGGAAATCACGAAATCAATGCCATTTACAGTAGCCCCCAAGAAGATAAAATACTTAGGAATTAATCTTACCAGAGATGTAAAAGACTTATACAAAGAAAACTACAGTACACTTCTGCAAGAAATCAAAAGAGACATAAGTGGAAGAACATACCTTGCTCGTGGATAGGAAGACTTAACATTATAAAAATGTCTATTCTACCAAAAGCGATCTATACATTTGAAGCAATTCTGATCCAAATCCCAACGACATTCTTTAATGAGATGGAGAAACAAATCACCAATTTCATATGGGTGGGAAAGAGGCCCCGGATAAATAACGCATTATTGAAAAAGAACAACAAAGCAGGAGGCCTTACTTTACCTGATTTTATAACCTATTATACCACCACAGTAGTCAAAACAGCCTGGTACTGGTACAACAACAAATACATGGGCCAATGGAACAGAACTGAGAATCCAGACATAAATCCATCCACATATGAGCAGTTGATATTTGACAAAGGCCCCAAAACAGTTAAATGGGGAAAAGACAGTCTTTTTAACAAATGGTGCTGGCATACCTGGATATCCATCTGCAAAAAAGTGAAACAAGACCCATACCTCACTCCATGCACAAAAACTAACTCAAAATGGATCAAAGACCTAAATATAAAATCTAAAACGATAGAGATCATGGAAGAAAAAATGGGGACAACGTTAGGAGCCCTAATACATGGCATAAACAGTATACAAAACATGATAAAGAACGTACAAGGAAAACTAAACTGGGAGCTCCTAAAAATCAAACACCTATGCTCACCCAAAGACTTCACCAAAAGAGTAAAAAGACTACCTACAGACTGGGAAAAAGTTTTTAGCTATGACATTTCTGATCAGCGCCTGATCTCTAAAATCTACATGATACTGCAAAAACTCAACTGCAAAAAGACAAATAACCCAATTAAAAAATGGGTAAAAGATATGAATAGACACTTCACTAAAGAAGACATTCAGGTAGCTAACAGATATATGAAGAACTGTTCACGATCATTAGCCATTAGAGAAATGCAGACCAAAACAATGAGATTTCATCTCACTCCAACAGGGCTGGCATTAATCCAAAAAACACAAAAGAATAAATGTTGGAGAAGCTGTGGAGAGATTGCAACACTTCTACACTGCTGGTGGGAATGTCAAATGCTACAACCACTTTGGAAATTGATTTGGCGCTTCCTTAAAAAGTTAGAAATGGAACTACCATATGGTCCAGCAATCCCACTCCTTGGAATATATCCTAGGGAAATAAGAGCCTTTACACAAACGGATATACGCACACCCATGTTTATTGCAGCACCATTTACAATAGCAAAAACATGGAAGCAACCAAGGTGCCCATCAACAGATGAATGGATAAATAAATTATGGTATATTCACACAATGGAATACTACGTATCGATAAAGAACAGTGAGGAATCTGAAGCATTTCATAACATGGAGGAACCTGGAAGGCATTATGCTGAGTGAAATTAGTCAGTTGCAAAAGGACAAATATTGTCTAAGACCACTATTACAAGAACTTGAGAAACAGTTTAAACTGAGAAGAAAATATTCTTTTGTGGTTACAAGAGGGGGGAGGGAGGGAGGGTGGGAGAGGGGTACTCACTAATTAGATAGTAGATAAGAACTACTTTAGGTGAAGGGAAAGACAGCACACAATACAGGGGAGGTCAGCACAATTGGACTAAACCAAAAGCAAAGAAGTTTCCTGAATAAACTGAATGCTTCCAAGGCCAGTGTGGCAGGGGCAGGGGTCTGGGGACCATGGTTTCAGGGGACATCTAAGTCAACTGGCATAATAAAATCTATTAAGAAAACATTCTGCATCCCACTTTGAAGAGTGGCGCCTGGGGTCTTAAACGCTAGCAAGCAGCCATCTAAGATACATCAATTGGTCTCAACCCACCTGGATCAAAGGAGAATGAAGAACACCAAGGACACAAGGTGATTACGAGCCCAAGAGACAGAAAGGGCCACATGAACCAGGGACTACATCGACCTGAGACCAGAAGAACTAGATGGTGCCCCACTATAACCGATGACTGCCCTGACAGGGAACACAACAGAGAACCCCTGAGGGAGCAGGAGAGCAGTGGGATGCAGACCCCAAATTCTCGTAAGGCCAGACTTAATGGTCCGACTGAGACTAGAAGGACCCCAGTGGTCATGGCCCCCAGACCTTCTGTTGCCCCAGGACAGGAACCATTCCCGAAGCCAACTCTTTAGTCAATGGGTTGGAGAGGGATGCTGGTAAGGAGTGAGCTTCCTGGATCAGGTGGACACTTGAGACTATGTTAGCACCTTCTGCCCAGAGGGGAGATGAGAGGGTGGAGGAGGTTAGAAGCTGGTGAAATGGGCATGAAAAGAGAGAGTAGAGGGAGAGAGCGGGCTGTCTCATTAGGGGGAGGGTAATTGGGAGTGTGTAGCAAGGTGTATATGGGTTTTTGTGTGAGAGACTGACTTGATTTGTAAGCTTTCACTTAAAGCACAATAAAAATTATTTAAAAAAAGATAATCAGGTAATACTATGAACAACCTTATACCAATAAATCTGGTAACTTGGATGAAATGGACAAGTTTTTGAAAGACACTAGCTACCAAAGTTTACTCAAGAAAATACAGATAACCTGAATAGTCCTACATCTATTAAAGAAATTGAATATGTAATTTTAAGTCTTCTAACACAGAATACTTGAGGTCCAGCTGGCTTCACTGTTGAATTCTAACAAACGTTTAAGGAAGAAATAATGCTAATTCTACACAAGCTATTCCAAAAAAAGAGAGAAAGGAACACTTTCCAACTCTTTTTATAAAGCCAGTATTACCCTAATTACAAGAAAACTACAGATCAGTATCTCTCACGAACACAGGCACAAAAATTCTCAGCAAAATATTAAACTAAATACAGCCATATATAAAAAGGATATTACATCACGACCAAGGGCAGTTTATCCTGAGAATGTAAGATTGGTTCAACATTCAAAAATCAATGTAATTCACCATATCTAAAGACTAAGGGGAAAAAAAAAAACTATATGATCATCTCAATAGATGCAGAAAAAGCATTTAATGAAATTCAACATCTCATGATAAACAATTGTGAGTTTTAGGAATAAAAGGAAATTTCCTCAACCTGATAAAAAGCATTTAAGAAAAATCTATAGTTTTTTTTTTTTTATAGCTAGCTTCATACTTACTGGTGAAAGACTGAACGCTCTCCTACTAAACATGGAAAGAGACAAGAATGCCTGCTCTCACACTCCTAGTCAACATTGTATTGGATGTTGTGGAGGGCGAGAATAAGAAGTAAAAGGCAAACAGGGTGGAAAAGAAGAAATAAAACTGTCTTTATCATGAGCTACATGATTATCTACATAGAAATCCACCCCCCAAATCTACTAAAAGTAATGAGTTTAGCAAGGCTGTAGAATACAAGGTTTATATACAAAAATCAAGTATGTTTCTACCTACCTTTTTTTTTTTTTTCCCAGCAGTGAACAATTGGATTTTTTTTTTTTTAATTTCCATCTAAAATAGCACCAAAAATCATGAAATACTTAGGGGTAAATGTAACAAAGTACGCACAAGCTGAAAATTACCACTAATAAGAGACATCAAAGATGACCTAAATAGAGATACTGTGTTGGTGAATTGAAAGACTCAACACTGTTAGGATATCAAATGGTCCCAAATTTTCTACAGAGTCAATGCAATCCCAATCCAAATTCCAGAAGGTGGTTTTTGTCTTGTTTTACAAATCAAGAAACTGATTTTAAAATGTATATGGAAAGGCAAAGGAATAAAAATAGCCAAAATGATTTTGAAATCGAACAATGAAGTTGGAGGACTCACACTAACTGATTTCAAGGCTCCCAATAAAGGTATAGTAACCAAGACAGTGTGGTATTAATGAAAGGATAAGCATAGATCAATGAAACCAACACATTTACAGTCATTAGATTTTCAACAAAGATGCCAAGAAAATTCGATAAAGGAGGGTTTTTTCAATAAATGATGCTACATCCATTGAATCCATATGAGGAAAAAAATCTATCTGGAAAAAAAAATTCCAAATAATACTTAATACCATATACAAAAATTAAGTTGAAATGGAAGAGCAGAGAACTAAAAGTAAAGCCTAAACCATAAAATCTAGAACACACATGAGGAAATCTTTGTGACCTTGGCTTAGGCAAAGAATTCTTAAATAGAATACAAAAGGTACAAACCACAAAAGAAAAAAAATTGTTAAATTGGGCTTCATCAAAATTAAAAACACCTTTCTAAAAAATACCAACAGAAAATGAAAAGAACCCACAGACTGGGAGAAAATATTTGCAAACACATATCTGATAAAGGACTAATATCCAGAATATATAAAGAACTCTCAACTCAATAGTAAGAAAACAAACAACCCAATTTTAAAACTAAGTGGTCAAAAGATTTGAACAGATCCTTCACCAAAGAAGGGACACAGATGGCAAACAGGCACATGAAAAGAAGGCAGGATCATTAGTCCTTGGAGAAACCAAATTAAAACTACAATGAGATACTACTACACATATATTTAAATATGGATAATTTTTTAACTTGACAATAAGAAGTGCTGACAGAGATACAGCACAACAGACACCCTCATTCATTGCTAGTAGGAATGCAAAATGGTACAGCCATTTTGGAAAATAGTCTGGCAGCTTTTTTTTTAAGTAGAGTTAAACATACACCTACCATCCAACTCAGTAATCCCATTCCTAGGTATTTACTCACAAGAAATGAAGACGTGTCCACACAAAAACATACATCCATATGTTTACAGCAACTTTATTCTTAGTAGCCCCAAACTGGAAACAACCCAAATGTCTGCCAACTGATGACTGGATAAACAAATTATGATACATCCATACAATGGAATGCTAAACTACAATAAAAAAGAAACTACTGATAACATGTATATCTGGATGAATCTCAAGAGTATTATGTTAAGTGGACGAAACTATAAACTATCATTCCATTTATACAACACTCTGGGTAGTCATAAAAAGTGTCATAAAGAGGCTGCGTACTACATTTATAAAACATTCTGGAAAAGACAAAATTATGAAAGGAAAAAGATTAGTTTCCAGGGGTGGGAAAAGGGGCTTGACTAGAAAGGGACTTGAGAGAACATTCTGGAGGGGTGGAAATGTTCTACACCTTGACGTGGCAGTGGTCACACAACTATGTAACATTTGTTAAAATTCGTACCGCTGTATACCTAAAAAGGAAACCCTACACTCAATACAAGGAAGGTCAGCCTAATTGGACTGGACTAAAAGCAAAGAGGTTTCTGGGATAAAATGAAAGCTTCAAAGGTCAGTGGAGCAGGGGCTGGGGTCTGGGGAACTTGGTTTGAGGGGACTTCTAAGTCAATGGGCAAAATAATTCTATTATGAAAACATTCTGCATCCCACTTTGAATTGTGGCGCCTGGGGTCCTAAATGCCAACAAGCGGCCATCTAAGATACATCAATTGGTCTCAACCCACCTGGAGCAAAGGCAAAGGAAGAACACCAAGATCACACAACAACTAAGAACCCAAGAGACAGAAAGGGCCACATGAACCAGAGACCTACATTATCCTGAGACCAGAAGAACTAGTTGGTACCTGGCCACAATCGATGTCTGCCCTGTCAGGGAGCACAACAGACAACTCCTGAGGGAGCAGGAGACCAGTGGGATACAGACCCCAAATTCTCATGAAAAGACCATACCTAATGGTATGACTGCGACTAGAGGAATCCCAGAGACAGTGCTCCCCAGAACTTCTGATGGCACAGGACAGGAACCATCCCCGAAGACAAATCATCAGGCATGGAAAGGACTGGTCAGTGGGGGGGGAGAGAGATGCTGATGAAGAGTGAGCTAATTAAATCAGGTGGACACTGGAGAGTGTGTTGGCAACTCTTGACTGGAGGGGGGATGGGAAGATAGAGAGGGAAGATGGCAAAATTGGCACGAAACGAGGGACTGAAAGGGCTGACTCAATAGGGGGAGAGCAAGTGGGAGAAGGGAGTAAGATGTATGTAAACCTACATGTGACAGACTGATTGGAATGGTAAATGTTCACTTGAAGCTTAATAAAAATTAATTAAAAAAAAAAAAAAAAAACTTCTGTGTGCCACTCTGAGAGATAATCCATGAGATTGCCTCTTTAAATGAATATTTTATGCTGTTTCCTCACAAGCAACTATGATAAAGTGGCAATAAACATATTAAATAAAGCTCCAAAAAAAAAAGGAAACCCTGATGGCACAATGGTTATGTGCTACGGCTGCTAACCGTCAGACTTCAAATCCACCAGGTGCTCCCTGGAAATTCTATGGGGCATTTCTACTCTGTCCTACCGGGTCACTATGAGTCGGAATGGCAGTGGGTTTGGTTTAGTTTGGCATCTCTAAAATGTGAATTTTATGGTATGTAAGTTGTACGTCAATAAATCTCACTTTTAAAAAAAAGGACAAGAAAGCAAGGATGATGGTAAGGATCATGGTGAGTACAACTGCATGCCCCCGAGGAAATGCGGGCAAAAATGAGAAATACCTTACAATTCTATAATGCTCAACTTTCCAGCAGTTTCTTACATATTAACTCATTTTAAGCTCACTCTTTAACTTGATTAATTTCCTGAATTAAAAGAAAAAGTCTAGGGATATACCATGAAACCCATGAGAGTCAAAACTCGCCAAGACTGCCTTGTTTTTCTGGATCTTGCAAGTTTTCCACCTTTGACAGGGTGCAGTCTTACTGCTTTTCCATCGCTGTCTAGTAGTGGAAAATACTTGTGTTTTCCTTCTCTGACAGGTTTCTGCCTTACACAGGTTGCAGCTTTTCCAGGGTTAATGGTAATGGAGAGGTCTGGGTACAGGCTGCCAGTGCCTTTGCAGAGCTAACGAATTCTGACAGCTGAAAGCTCTAGGCCTCTTTTCTACGGATGGCAGCTTAGAGAACTTGCTGCAAGTTGATAAAAAGACATATGAGTCACAGACTGAAGGAACTGTCATTTTAGACAAGTGAAACTCAGGCATATGTGACAAAATAGCTGTAGAACAGGGTCATTACTGTCACAGCAGGGAAGTCCCAAATAACCTTGCCGGACGCCTCTGGGTACATGCAGCTGGGAAGACAACTGAGAAATGATGCAGAACACAGAAACCACGCTGCATGTCGGGGAGGCTCAGACTGGACAGGAAATGAACATTTATGTAGCCATGCTCTGGTTGGTCCTTTCGCATGTTTTAGCTTATCAAATTGGGATCAGTCCCTGGAGAAGGATATCACGCTTGGTAAAGTAGAGGGTCAGCGAGAAAGAGGAAGACACTCAAAGAAACGGATTGATACAGTGGCTACAACAATGGGCTCAAGCATAACCACAGTTGTGAGGATGGCGCAGGCCTGGGCAGTGTTTCCTTCTGTTGTGCACCGGCTCGCTATGAGTCAGAACCGATTTGATGGCACCTAATGACATAACTCTTCAAACAACCCTGAGAAATATGTACTCTTTTGTGCTACATGAAGGGCATGTTGTTTCTTTGCCTTAAGTGGAAACAGTCATGGGAAAAAGGCAGGGCTGGCTACATGATTTTCAGGAACCAGTGCAAACTGAAACTCAAATCCCTTGCTCAAAACTTATCGAGAATTTCAGGATGGCAATAGAAGATCATTAAACCAGGCAAGGGGTCCTTGTAAAGGTGGGGCCTGTCCAACTGCACAGTCACATGGCCAAGAAACCAGCCCTGGGGAGAAGGCGAAGTCCACTGACAAGTTCATAAACACACAAGAGACCTCTTTCTTATCCATTCTCTTACCGTACTGGTAATTATGCCATGAAAGTATTACTTCAAATCTTCACATTCAAATCTCCAGAGGATATTCTATAGCTTTTTAAAAATCTATTTTACTCTCTCAGGTATCTTTTATCTGTCTTTTCTATTGAAATTCCCCTCCTCCCTCATTTCATGCCCAGGAATAAAATGTCTCTAACAGAAAGTATCTTTCCATCACTTCCTATGAGATATCCCTTTTATATGTCTGACGAACACTGTGAGCTATCTAGAACCATAAGGCCAAATAAAAGTTAAAAAAAAAAATCACTCATTTTGACCTCCATACAAGTCAGAATCGACCCAATGGCAATGGGTTTTTGGTTTTTACTCTTCGGAGAAGAAATTAATCAGGTTGAGGAATGAGCCTAAACACGAGATGATAAAGTGCTATCAGAAAGCTAAATGTGTTGCCGAAATGTAAGCTTTTTATAACTTCACCTCAATTTCTGAAGAAATGTCTAATTAGTCTCTAACTCCTTGAGAAGATACACAATATCGATTAGTTTATAGAAAGGAACTATGAAGGCCTAGGAATTATTCCCTTAAGAAGGCAGCTGCTTTTTCTCATGTCCAAGTAAACTCCCTCAGAGAGGGCCGGCCCATGTAATGGACACGCGGAGACATGTCGACCAGAGAAACAAGCCCTGGAAGGCTGAGAAACAATTTTCATGAGGTAGGAGGTTAGAGGATGATTTAGCCCCGAAGATTTTTCTCCTAAAGGTTGACTTTATCGGTGTGGTTTATCTTCAAACAAACACATAAAATTAAGGATAAATCCCTTAAGTTCGGCTTTTACACAGCTACAGAGCAGAAACTAATTTTCAAATTAAATACACGAGCAACAAAACAATAACCAAATTAGCCACATTAATTGAATGTGAAAATGATGCTGTTTTTAGAGAGTTAATTGCTGCTTGAAACCTGACCACAGTGCTCACTGCCACAGTACAGATTCTTTCCAGTCTGTCAGCCCAGAAGGCTTTAAATGAGCATTTTTATAACAACATAAAACAGCCACGTAATGTGAAAATTTTCGGCAAACCAGAGGTTGTGTCTCTACAATCCACAAATCTATGAAATCAGAAATTAATCAGAAATTAATTTTTAATTCTATTCTGTTGTACGTAAATTATTCACAACACTTAATCCTACATTTCTGGTATAACTAAGCAGCAAACGCAGTTGTAAAAACAATGCCTCTAAAAATGCTTTTAAAATAAGGTCATGAAGAAACAGGGAACATGTATGGTGGAAGAAACATCTTTAAGCCTAGAAGTAATTTGGTAATTCAACCCTCCCTGTCCCCATTGCCATCAAGTCGATTCCAACTCATAGTGACCCTACCACATCCCAAACACCTGTTAAACCAATAAACAACTTGCAGTAAGTCCTTACCTTCAGTAACTTTAAAATAAGCAGGTAGAAACACATACAACCACAGTTGCGTGTATCTTTCAAAGTAGGACATATGAAAAGTGAGAAGAGAATCAATTGCTATGCCATGACATCAAAACACCAAAAATGGCTCAGAAAATACATATGACTTGTTACACTGGGAGGTAAATCTGTAACAGAATCTAGACACTTCATAACCTCTATGCTACTAAACTTTACAAATCTACTTCCATTTCTCACTCTTGGTAACAAACTGTACCACCTCAGACTCGGATACAAAGTATCTGGCCAGAGAAGAACTGCCTACCTTCAGCAAACCTGTTGACTCACTTCTTTTGTGGGTCAGAAGAGAAAATGTTTTGGTTTACACGTTTCCAAAGAGAGGGCGGCAGCTCTTGTTTTTCTTATTTTGCTTTTTGTTGTTTATTAGACCTTTTCTTTCAAGTTTCTGCTCAGCTAGAATAACAAAGTACAGAGGAATTTTTCCTTAAACTGGTTTTCACTTATACATAGAATATGGGTCATTGAGATTATTCCTGAAAGAGAGAAACCCGTTGCCATCAAATTGATTCCAACTCATAGCAACCCTACGGGACAGAGTAGAGCTGTCCCATAGGGTTTCCAAGGAGCGGCTGGTGGATTTGAACTGCTGACCTTTTGGTTAGCAGCCATCGCTCTCCATAGTTCTTAACTACTGCGCCACCAGGGCTCATATTAAAAAACCAAACCCACTCCCGTTGAGTCAATTCGGACTCATAGTGACCCTACAAGACAGAGTAGAAGTGCCCCATAGAGTTTCCAAGGAGCGCCTGGCAGATTTGAACTGCCAACCTCGTGGTTAGCAGCCGTAGCACGTAACCACTACGCCACCAGGGTTTCCCGGCTCACACTGAGGCTCACATTAGCTACTCATTAAACGTTAGTTTTCTTCCAAACCCTGGGAGACTCTGAATTCCCTAAAAGGACAGGCTGCCCTTACTCTTGTTTTTATCACCCAACAGATCTAGCACTGTGCTTGGCAGATAAAAGGTGCTCAATAAATAAGTCTAACTTTCATGCATGGGACATATAAAAACGAAAAACCCAGCCATCTAGCTAATTCTGACTCACAGCGACCATACAGAATTTCCAAGGCTATAAATCTTTACGGCAGCAGACTGCCCCATCCTTCTCCCTCAGCGCCCCCTGGTGGTTTTGAACCACCAACGTTTCGGTTAGCACTTTACCCACTTTACCTACTGTGCCACCAGGGCTCCCTATGACACACAAAAAACCAAATCTGTTGCCATTCAGTCGATTCGGACTCATAGCGACCCTATAGAGGACTGTACGTAATGGGAGGGTCTCTTCCAGAGTTGTCCCATGTCCCCACAGAGGCACGGGGACAGTGCGTGCCCTATAAAGACACTAGAGCAATAAAGGAAGGTGTCTTGTTTTGCCCAAATACAGAGAGGCACAGGGTCTGCAAGACCCATGATGCCAGTTTACAAGGGATGAGAAGACGTTACCAGAATAAATGGGGTGTAGAGTTCCAGTAAACTCAGGTTTCTACATTTTATAGTGAAACAGAAATTGGTTCTGTCATGGCTGAGGGAGATAGCTTCTTAAATGGAAACTGCTGAGGTCACTTATTTCTGAGTATTTTGCAACACGAATATGAGAATAAAAATGTTATATTGCATTTATAACCTACAGTCCTTTCTTCCTGAGCGTAAAGTAATTCACTTTTTTATTTCTCCTCACTCGTAATAAATGTTAAAACATTTACTTTTGGAAGTAGATCACCAGGCCTTTCTTCCCAGGTATCTTTGGGTAGATTCAAACTGCCAACTTTTTGGTTAGTAGCTGAGCGTTTAACTGTCTGTGCCACACAGGGGCTCCTGTGATCACAGCCGTTGTTGCTGGGTGCCATCGTTCGATTTTGACATGCAGAGACCCCACGTGGCACAGAAGAACTGCCCCACAGGGTTTTCTAGGTTGTAATCTTTATGGGAGCAGATCATCAGGTCTTTCTCCTGCAGAGGTGCTGGGTGGGTTCAAACCGCCAGCCTTTCAGTTAGCAGCCAAGCACTTGACCGCTGCACCACCAGGTCACAGTCAGCAGAAGAAATGCATAGTGGTGGGGGCACCAGTGATGGTCAGGGGTTTCTGCTGCTGAATTCTTCAATTAACTCAGTTAAAGTGGATCTGCTCAACCTCTCTACACTTCTGGTCTTAACAGCTTCCCCACACGTCCCTTTACTGTTGGCATCTTGTCCTTCTCTCAATGAACGGGGTAACTCCGGTGAACGTCCAGAAGCCTTTGGAACTGAACCCTGGGCCCTGCCCTCTGGCCGTCACTGTCACTGCTGGCCAGGTGTCTACAGGGACTGTAATGACAATTATGATAATGTAGTTGCCAATGCTACAACGTATTACGTTATCTCTCATTCTCACAATGACTCTGTAAGTATTACCTCCACTTGACAAATTAGTAAACTAGGGTTCAGGGAGGTTCAGTTAATGACCCAAAGTCATGTAGCAAATGAACACAAGTGACAAAGCTAGAACTCAGTTTCAGGTTTATCTCACCGTAATGACCGTGTTCCTTCCACACTCACTGCCCTCTGTAGTATCTGCGTGATCATAATAGGTTATCCAAACAACATTCTTAAGAAAGGAAGAGAGAAAGAAACTACACACACGTGAAAAATCTCTTACTAGCACTTAAGACAATACCAAAAAGCCAGTTTTGTTTTGTTTTTTTAATGACTACGCTCACATCCCACGCGTCTGTCAGTTTGTGTACTATGGGGCCTTGTGTGTTGCTGTGATGCTGGAAGCTATGCTCTTGGTATTCAGATACCAGCAGGATCACCCATGGTGGACAGATTTCAGTTGAACTTCCAGACTAAGACAGGTTAGGAAAAGGGACCTGGTGATCTACTTCTGAAAAAAATTAGCCAGTGAAAACCTTATGAATAGCAGCAGAACGCTGCCAGAAGATGTGCCGCTCAGGCTGGAAGGCACTCATGTCCCTGGAGAAGACCATCATGCTTGGTAATGAGTCGGCGAAAAAGAGGAAGACCCTCAACGAGATGGATTGACACAGTGGCTGCAACAATGGGCTCAAACATAACAATGACTGTGAGGAAGGCAGAGGACCAGACAATGTTTTGTTCTGTGGTACACAGGGTCACTATGAGTCAGAAGCAACTTGATGGCACCTAACAACAACAATAGAAGTAACAAAACCTCATGCATCATCATTGCTAATAACTACTAGCATGTCACAGCTTCACGAGGACCGGTTTTTGTGTTTTGATCACTGCTGAAGGCTCAGCATCTAGAACAGGACCTGGCACAATTAGGTATTCAACAACTATTTGTTTAATGAATAACAAAAAATGTATTCTGACAAAAAATTGCTTACATCATTAAAAGTGCCATGCTTTGCACGACAGGCATTCTATAAGTCTCTTTGAAGTCAGAACCTGAATAAGAGTAGAATATGTACAAGAATGAATGAACCAAACACTGGTTCCCGCCATAATGAGAGGAAGAACAAATTCACAGGGAGAAATATATATATATATATAAACCATATAATATCTAAACTGTTTTAACGAGAAAGTTGAAATACAAAAAAAAAAAAAAAAATCGCTTTTAGATTTGTAATAAAATGTATGAAACAGTGCAGATACACAGTGTTTGCTGAGCGACTCCTGAATACAGCATGTCAGCTCAGGGAAGATCATCAGGGATAAACAGTATAGACCACGGAGTCCCTCTCCCCAGCACAATCTTCCAAAGAGCTCATTGAACAAGAGAGGTGCTCAACCTGTAGGTTAAGATGTCTTCGGAGAGTTAACTCACAAGTAAAGGAACTTTTTAAGGAACAGCAGTGGTTGGAGGTCTTAGATTATGGAGAAGAGTGAGGGACACTAATGGCCGTGACGATGTCTTCCAGGCTCAAAAAGAATCTAAAGCCAATTACTGCAGCAATCACTGTACCCGAATCGGACCCTGCGCTTTTGGGAGGTGTTTCTGTCAAAAGAGCCAGATACGATCATCTGCTTTTAAAAAATAAAACGGTATCTCTGGTTACAAGTTAAATAGAAAAGGAAAACATGAGACTAAAGGGGCACACCAGCCCAGGGGCAAGGACTAGAAGGCAGGAGGGGACAGGAAAGCTGGTAATAGGGAACCCAGGGTTGAGAAGGGAGAGTGTTGACATATCATGGGGTTGCTGCCCAATGTCATAGAACAATGTGTGTACTGTTTAATGAGAAACTCATTTGTCCTGTAAACCTTCATCTAAAGTACAATAAAAATAAAGGAAAAACAAAAAAAAAAAGTTAAAGAGAGGGGAAAACAGAGAAAAAGGAAAAGTGGAAAAAACATTAATATAAACTGGGAGAAATTCTGTCAATTCATGCTGCTGTAACAAACTCATGAGGACCCAAAATTAAAAGACAGAAATGTTAGTGGTAATAACATGCTCACAGCATTTTGTCTGTTTGTAAAACAAGCAACATGCTTAGAACTTGATCTAAGAAGGTTCCTTCCATACAGCAGAGACTATAAGACACCTCCAAGCGTTCTTTTGGGAACGTGGTCTGGAATACTGCCAAGTACATTCCCCTTACAACATGACGTGCATTCTGACTCCTCTGACTTCATGACTGTTTCATCTTCCTACATTCTCTGTACCAGTGATGAACGTAATTAAATGCACGGGTATGGAAACAGACGTGCCAAATCAAGGACTAACCCAACAAGTGAACAGGTAAGCTTGTAGTAACTGAAGTAAAGCTACAAATTTTCAGGTTTCATGAAGTATTTGGAGAAGCTGAAATTAATACAAAGAATGGCTTAGAAAATGAAACTAATCAGACCGCATTCTGTTTAGCAAACAGTCTTCAGGGAGTCTGAGAGCTTTCTGCCTCCTTTTCTGAAAACGAAGGGTTTTATATCTGATTAACCTTGTGAAGGGCATCAAGTCCAGGAAACCTAACTTTCCTTGTTTTATGATAATGTTGATGGTTTCTTCAGTTTTTCCACTTTATGGAAAACAGATACCTAGACGCCTGGTTGAAGTGGAACAGGAGGGCCCAGAACAGATCACCCTCACCATGAACTTCCCAGGCGCTTCCATCAAACCCTATCTCACACTATCAGTGTAGGATATTGAATCACGTAACCACAAATAACATTGTCTGAGTTTCATCATTTAATAGAATATTCATTGAGTGCGCTCCATATTGATCACAAATTATTTTTTTATTCAATTGCTTATTCCTTTTTAACAAAAGCTTCCTAAGTATATAAGCTTGCCCCTTAAAGTATTATATTTTTGAGAAATTCAATGACTGAATGACATTAGTGAATAGAATATCATTCTGACACCTTTATTCAAAGTAAAGGGATATCCAAAAGATAGCTGTAGATAGAGTGGAAGACTTCTCTAGGAGGATCATACACAGATCTATGATCCTGTTTACAGTGAATCCAAAGCTAAATCCAGAAGTTAATTACAGTGATCACAGCCTGAAAATAAAATATGAAGAAAAACATCACAGTTTGAGCCTTAATTTCACATGCACAATTTGGAATGTGTATCAATTCTAAAAGGAAAGTTCACGAGCTGCTAAAAATTGCTAATAATTCTTTGTTATTTAAATCAGGTTTGATATTGCTAACAGAAGTTTATAAAATAATAAAAACACCTTCCAGGTAGATTCGCTGTCAGTTAACATCAAATTACAGAGAATTATAATAAATGCCTTGGTTATTCGACATTATCTCAAACCAAGCAACAAGACCAAGACAAAACTTTATTCTGATAATAGTTGTAATAGGCGCATTAGTTCTTAAACAACTGCCTGGGGCAAATCAAAAAGCCATTATAAATCACATCAGAGGGTATCTGCTGACTGTGTCAAAAATTTTTTTAAAAAACTAACACCTTCAAAAATTACAATAAAATTAATTACTCTAACACCAGGACAGAAGAAGAGGAAGAGTCTACAATTTATGCTGTTCTCTGAAAGCTGAGAAATCATAATTCTATAATAATTACATGGTAACACATATAAAATGTTCAATTTTTAAAAAGCTAGTTTACCAATTGTATATTCCCTGAATGTAAATACTGGGAAGCACCAGACAAGCCTAATTTAAGGGACAGTCTACAAACTAACTGGCCAAAACTTTTAAAGTTTTCATGTTAAAGGTGACTAAGGAGACATAATGCAACATAAATCCGTTGTCATCGAGTCGACTCTGACTCATAGCGATCCTACAGGATAGTGTAGACCTGTCCCACAGGTTTCCAAGGCTATAATCTTTACAGAAGCAGGCTGCCATATCTTTCTTCTGAAGAGTGGCTGGTAGGTTTGAACTGTCGACCTTTTTAGGTTAGCTGCTGAGCTCTTTAAAGTGTTGAAGAGCAAAGATGCCACCTTGAAGACTAAGGTGCGCCTGACCCAAGCCATGGTATTTTCAATGGCATCATATACATGTGAAAGCTGGACAACGAATAAGGAAGACCAAAGAATTGACGCTTTTGAATTGTGGTGCTGGTGAAGAATACTGAATATACCATGGACTGCCAAAAGAACAAACAAATCTGTCTCAGAAGAAGTACAACCAGAATGCTTCTTAGAAGCAAGGATGGCAAGACTGCATCTTACGTACTTTGGACATGTTGTCAGGAGGGATCAGTCCCTGGAGAAGGACAAGGTCAGCGGAAAAGAGGATGACCCTCAATGAGGTTGACTGACACAGTGGCTGCAACAATGAGCTCAAGCATAACAACGATTGTAAGGATGTCGCAGGACTGGGCAGTGTTTAGTTCTGTTGTACATAGGGTCGCTATGAGTCGGAAGTGACTCGACGGCACCTAACAACAACAGCTGAGCTCTTAACCACTGTGCCACCAGGATTCCTTAAATGCAACATACGATCCTGGATTAGATTCTGACCAGAATAAGTGCATTAATGGAACAATTGGGGAAATTTGAATAAAGTCTATCGATTAGATCAGGGGTCAGGCAAACTTTTGTGTAAAGAGCAAGGTAGTAAATACTTTCAGATCTGTGGGTCAAATAAGGTCTCTATTGCATATTCCTCCTTTAGAAAAAAAAAACAAACCTTAAAACTTTTGTTGTTGTGTGCCCTCCAGTCAATTTTTCACTCATAGCAACTCTATAGGACAGAGTAGAACTGCCCCACAGGGTTTCCAAGGCTGTAATCTTTATGGAAGCAGACTGCCACATCTTTCTTCCACGGCATGGCTGTTGGGGTTTGAACCACCGATCTTTTGGTTAGTAGCTGAGCCCTTAACCACTGCATCACCAGGGCTCCTTTTGACAGTGAATAAACCAAAACAAAACCAAACCTGTTGCCATCAAGTTGATTCCAACTAATAGCTACCCTATACAGCAAAGAACTGCTCCACAGGATTCCCAAGGAGCTGCTGGTGGATTCTACCTGCCAACATTTGGTTAGCAGTCGAGCTTTTAACCGTTGCACCACCAAAGCTCCAACCCTTTACAAATGTAGAATCCATTCTGAACTTACAGGTCTTACAAAACAGGCAGGAGGCTTGATTTTGATACTCATGCCTGGGAAATTTAACATGAATATTAAGGGAATCTGGGAGAAGAATATATAAGAAAGGACACTATTTTGCCACCATTTTCTAAGTCTGAAATTATTTCACAATGTAAAGTTAAATACAAGTTAAATAATAAAGTGCAGTTCCTGATTAGATCACTCCATGACCAACAAAGAACCTAATAACAACGAAAATGTGTATGGCTTTCCACCACCCTGAGGATAATCTCTAACCTCTCTACGCTCCAATGGCACTGACCTTCTCTCAATTCCTTGAAACCACCAATCTTCTTTCCTCTCTAAGGATCTTCATGCATCCTCTCCCCCTGTATGCAACGCTCTTTCCCTTACATAGTTCCTGCTGATAATTCAGCTCGCAAGTCAGGCATCACTTTCTCAAAAAAGCCTTCCCCCTTCCCCTGCCCTTGCCTCTGTAATATACTCAAAGCGGCCTGTGTCTTTCCTTCTTAACAGAAATGGTAGTTGGAATTAAATACTTAATTGTGTAACAAGCTGTTTAATGTCTGTTTCCTCTACTAGAATGTAATCTCAGAGAGAGCAGGAATCACGGCTGTCTTGTTCATTGCTATATTCCCAGTGCCTAGCTCAGGGCTTTGTACGTAGCAGTTACTCAAAAGTGTCAGATGGGTGGCTAGAGGGAGGGAGCAGACCTCTTCAGTGTACCTGCAGTAGGGAGAGCGAGGACAAAGAGGCAGACGTTAGAGTCGAACCAAGTAAAAATTTAAGAAATAACTTGTTAATGATTTATACTGTCCAAAGACAGGACCAGTAGCTTTCTAAGAGAGTGAATTCCAATCTCTCTAGAGGCTGACCACCATCTTGGAAAAAGGTGTAGAAAGGATTCTAAGTAATAAGTTAGGCTCAGATGGTTTTTAAGTTTCTCCAATTTTATAATCCTGTTAATATTATTCACAAGCAGTTAGACCCTCACATGTTATACTAGTTAATGTGTTCACAGGATCATGACCATACCTCTAAAAACTCTTTATAAAAAAGCCACTCTCAAATGTAGATAGAGCAACATAACTAACAAAATAAACACTGTGCCATTTAACAAAATTAACAATAAGAGAATCACAAACTTCTCAAAATCTGCCTGGGGCAAAAGGTGGCAGGGCAAGTATAGTAAAAGTATAGTTGTGAATAATATTAACAAGATGATAAAATTGGAGAAACTTAAAAGCCATCTGAGACTAACTTATTACTGAGAATCTTTCTACATCTCTTTTCAAAAGTATAAGTTACATATGATGAAAGGCAGATATTTTGACAACAAATATCATAACAATATTGGTAGTCTGTTCAATCTACTTAACTCCTAATTAAAAAGGCAATACGTTTAGACTTGTCCTGTTACCAAAATATTTACATTCAAACAAACGAAAATGATAACACACTTGTTCATGTCACTCTGAATTAAGAGCAGATGGTAGAGCAGTAAATAATACGACATTCAAATACTAAAGCCTATATTACAATAAACCAATTACCCATAAATAGCATTTCCACTTTAGTTATACAATGAGAGTTAAACACCCACTGAGATTTTGGCTTAGAGACAGTCTCAAAATGAGCAGCTAAAGTCTTCTTTGGTGTGCCGGCTTAGATACAATCCTTTGATTAAGGTAAATTGATATTACTTCAAAAAACAAAAAACAAACTTTTTCCTATTTTTTTCCTAAGAAATCATATCAATTATATAACAAAATGATCCTATAAAAATATTTTTCTCACATTTCGGCTAAAAATCAACATATTTAAAAAATGGTTTCTCAAGATAAGTTATAAAATTAAACCTTTTTTCATACAATCTTTAAATTCACATATATGTGTGAATTATATGTCCATCCGTCCATCTATCCATCCAAGATCTGACCTCTAAAAGGGGCTACATGCAATAGCATCTCAGTAGAAGTAAGCATACCCAAAGCCCATATAACGGTTTCTGTACCATTCCTCACTACAAGGAACCCAGGTTCCTTAGAAAAAATGGCTGATTTCTGTACTGGAGCAGGCAAATTACTAGGTAAGCCTGGACCACCTTGTTGTGCCAGAAAGCAAGGGAAGTACTCAAAAATGACAGTGACATGTCAAAAGAATACAGAAGCCAGCTTGAAAAAAAGGCTGTCACTGGCCAAATTTAAATCAATTTGAGCTTCAAAAAGAATTATGATGCTGGATTGTAACACACTAAATTAAAAAAGAATCAGTCTGTCCATTGTAATACTTAAAGAATGCAGGGAGAGAAGAAAAACCACTTGTTTTATAGAAGACTATCAGTAAATGGTAGAAAGAATGACAGAATTGAAAACTATTTTGCAAACACCAGTATAGTAAGCAAGTTAGGCAAGGATCCTTGGTAACCTCTAAAACCACTCAGTTAAAGCTTGCTGGAGAACAGGATACTCAGTCTCAAGGTATCACCCCACAGATTACTTAGTAAAAGCAGAGGGAAAACTGTCCTTACAATGGAGAGATTTCAGCAACAGTGGAACAACCTGACATTCTGTGCCTTCTCACATAATGCAATACACACAGGATACAGTATCACCTAGGTACGGTCATGTACCGTATAACATCCGTTCAGGCAACGTCTGATCACATATATGTCTGTGATCTAGCATGTGCCCGTGGAGGATACCCACAGCCAGACTTGTTAGCAAACCCACCCGACCGCCCCCTACCTGTGGGAGCAGGCCCAAGGTCGGCAGGCATCAGGGCCCTGGCCAGGGTGGGGGAGCCGGGTCACCAAGAGAGCACCCCTGCTGCCCAGGCCTGTGCCCACAGCCTCCTGACTGTGACCCATATGTTCACTCAAAGTCCAAATCACATAACATCCTATTTCACAGAACGTATCGTGGAGTTTAAACCACGTGTGACTGTAATAACTCGACCAAAAAAAAAAAAAATTAACCTAAATCTAATAATGATGAAACAATTAGGAAAATTTAGGATATGTGGTATTCTACGGGACAATTAACCTGGACTCTTCAAAAACGTCAATGCCATCAAAAACAAAAGTGTAAGGGTTGTTCTAGAATGATTAAAGGAAACCAAGGTGATATAACAATGAGATGCAATGTATGAATTTTGATTGGATCCTGAATTGAAAAAAAAAAGAGCTATAAAAAGTATTTTTGGACAGTTAAGGAAATTGTATATTAGATGATATTACTGAATTAATATTATCTTAGTTTTTTTTTTTAGGTTAGGTGTAATGATGTATTGTGGTTACATAGGAAAACATCTTCATTTTTAAGAAAGGCATGTTGAAATATTTAGATGATGTCAGGAAATATTTAGAAGTGTCATGATGTCTGCAACTTACTTTTAAATGGTTCAGAAAACAAGTGAATGTCTGTGTGAGAAGAGCGAAAGACAATGAGTCCAAAACAATTTTCCCACAAAATAACATTATTACAGTCTTAGTGGGTAGTACAGTGTGTTTATTTCGTTAGTTTGTTAAAATGAGATACAGAGAAATCAGTGCATTGCTATTACACCAAAACAACCGGTTTTAAATAGACAAATAAGCAGCAGAGAGATCAAAGACTTGGTCCTGAATGGGCTGTTTGGGGACACTGTGCAGACACAGCTGGACAGGTGTATACCACGCTGCCGGCACTCCACAGGTATCACACCTTTTTGGCAGTGTACTTTCAGAATACTGTTCAACGTCAGCAAATTCAGGAAGAAGCCAACAAAAAGGACAAGAGCAAAGCAAAATAAATCCGGCAAACCGCAGTCAGTTGCAATGACTACAATTAAGTCGGCTTTGTCCAAGATTCTAGCAGTCAGGACTCCTCTATTAGTTAGCACTTTTGTCATTTTTCTGTATAAAATCAGTATTCCAACTGATGATGAAGGATCCTGACAAAACTTCTAAATCATCAAGATGAAATATGTTCAGCTTAACATACTGCAAGTTTTGTGATATTCTAATTCTTTGACACTTGGTAACCCATGTTTGATACACACGAGAGTCCTCTATTAACTAGCATACTTGATTGGCCACAGCTACTCCTTGCTTAACAACGGTGGAAAACAGGAAGTCTCACAACATGCAACGTCCATGATAAGAAGCAGACAATGATCAACAGTAACTATTACAATACAGACCTTGCAACAACGAGAGCCTATTTTTCCTCAGGCAGCCATAACAAAGTACCACAAATTGGGTGGCTTAAAAGAACAGAAATGTACCGTCTTACAGTTCTGGCGCCTAGTAATCTAATTCAGGGTGTTGGCAGGGCCATGCTCTCCCCAACGATTCTGGGGGAAGATCCCTTCTTGCCTCTCCCAGCTTCTGGCACCCCCAGGCGTTACGTGGCTCATAGCTACAGGGTAGTTCCATCACATGGCTGCCTTTTCTGTGTCACTTGTCTTTCATAAGGACACCACGCATGGGATGAGGACCTATACTACTCCAGTATGATCTCATGTTAACTGATAACATCTTAAAAAATCCTATTTCCAGAGAAGGTCACATTCACAGATACCGGGAATTAGGACTTCAACATATCTTTTTTGGGGGAAACAATTCAATACATAACAAAGGGCAATAAAAACACCATATGCCGTGGGTTATATACTTTTGTGCATGGCCTTTCCCACCCAGGTGATTGTGTGATAGGGTAACTGTGGCCTACCAAGGTGATTGGTCAATTTTGACTTAAAAGAGGGCCAATTCCAGAGCAGAAAGGTGAGCCAACCACCACCAAAGCAGGAGAGACCCGCAGGAGACAGGGCAGTGGGCACATAGAGCGATGAAGCTGAGTGCCTTTGGGCAGAGACTGAGGGCCAGGGAGAAGTCTATGCCTAACCCACGAATTTGGGACTTGCCAGCCTCTACAACCACGTAAGCCATTTCCTTTACATGGTTTGTGAGTTCTGTCAGATGTTGCAGCAAATTTGGGAACCCAAAGACACAAGGGAGAGTAACGAGGGGAGAGGGAGCAGTTGATGTTAGAGATGATGGAATAGTTAGACATTTGGGATGTCTTTAACCTCCACCTCACAGGAACCAGGGTTGTGCTGATCCTTATAAAAGAAATTACCCATTTACCATACAACTTACTATTCAAAATGTGTATGTCTACTATATTTGTTGTTTTTAAGTAACTGAGCAGATTAGTATGGTCACAAAGTGAACTTCAAATGAGCCAGACATTAGTAGAAGCGGGAAGCTGAAGTTGGAGTTGGGGACACTGACAATCACAATACTATGAGGCTGGTACTGTTGCTACCCTCAAATAAAAACCAGGATTCTGAAGGACAGAGAGATTAAGTAACTTCCCCCAAAGCCACACAGCCAGTAAAGGGGCAGAGCCAGGATTCAAACACAAAGTCCAACTCAAGAGCCTGCTCTCAAGATGACAACGACGACATCCAGTGTTTCCACTGTTCTTACAGGACATAACAGTGATGGCATCCTCACCAAACATCTGCACTGAGCACTTGCTTTTATCATGTCCTTTAATCCTCTTGGATCCCTGGCGGCGCAGCGGTTAAGCGCTGGGCTGCTAACCAAAAGGTTGGTAGTTCAAATCCACCAGCCGCTCCTTAGAAACCCTATTGAGCACTTCTACTCTGTCCTACGGGGTCGCTGTGACTCAAATTGACTTGATGGCAACAGGTTTGGTTTAATTTTGGTAAATCCTCTTAAAACCCTGTGAGTGTGATTTTTATCACTACTTTTTCAGAAGAGGGAATTGAAGCTGGTAGAGGTTGAGTAACCTGTCCAACAAGTGGAAAAGCCAGGATTCAAAGGCAGGTATGTCTGACTCAGGAGCCCTGGTGGTGCAATGGTTAAGCACTCCAGTGCTAACTGAAAGGTTGGCAGTTTGAACCCATCTGCTGCTCTGCGGGAGGAAGATGCGGGAGTCTGCTTCTTCAAAGGTTACAGCCTTGGAAACCCTATGGCGCTGTTCTACTCCATCAAAGGAGCCCTGGTGGTGAGGTGATTAAGCGCTCAGTTGCTAACTGAAAGGCCAGCAGTTCTAACCTACTGTGGGAGAAAGATGTGGCAGTCTGCCTCTGTAAAGATTACAGCCTTGGAAACCCTATGGGGCAGTTCTACTCTGTCCTGTAGGGTCACTATGAGTTGGAATCGACTCGATGGCAATGGGTTTGGGTTTTTTTAGTGTCTGACTCCACAGCCCTCATTCTGTCTAGGACTACACTCCACCTTCCATGTTCTGTGTACAAACTATTCCTTATTTTCCAAGAAAGCGCATCTTCCACTAGACAACTTCTTGTTGACCATGAGTTTTTATATTTATTTGGACTGAATAACACTAAACTTCTTTGAAAGTATTTTCTGTAATTAACGAGAGTCTATAATACGAGAGAACCAACTGAGATAAAGTGAGGGTTTTGTAATGCAGGAAATCATCAAACAAAGCCCCTCTAAAGACACTTGGTTCAAACACCTACCGTCAACAGGCTTGGCAGCCCAGCAACAGTTAACAGTGCCTGTAACAGAAAACCTAACAAAAAAGGCTCGCACCAGTTAGGGATTAACTGAGATTACGACACAAGTGAAGCTTCCTGTCATACAAATACATTATCAGATGTTTTAAACAAGATTTTTATTAATCCACTAGTTCATCAAAATCACAAGCTTACTTTTACACGAGCTCAACCCAAGTCCCATTCTAAGCATTGACCAGTGATCAGTCGGGGAGGAGGGTCCCTGTACTTGTTAGAAGAGGAATGATTTCCTTCTATTTAGCAGGGAATAAAGGAGCCCACTAACCAAAAGGTTGGCGGTTCGAACCCGCTCTGCAAGAAAAAGACCTGACGATCTGCTTCTAGAAAGATTACACCCTAGGAAACCCTATGGGGCAGTTCTACTCTGGCACACATGGGGTCGCTGTGAGTCGGAAGCGACTCAATGGCACCCAACAACAACAGCAGCAGCAGTGGGGAACGGAAAGGCAGATATTGCAGTTATAGGGCGGCAACTTTCAAAAAAAGACTATTTGGAAGAGGCCTGGGTTTGTCCAGTGAAGTGTTAAGAACCTATCATTTGGATGAACCTTTTTCTAACTACCGACACGTACCACTGTCTTATTACAGAGGCTCTGATTTTCTCCTCCTGGTGGCCATGTGACCAAGTCCCGGCAAATGGGATGTTAGCAGCAATGGTGTGTGTGTGTGTGTGTATGTGTGGAGGGGAGGGGAGGGTTCCTCCTCTTCCTTTCCTGCTTGCTGGGTTACATGTTTTTTAAAAAGCACAGTTTTGTCGATTTCACAACCACCCTGAAAATGTTCATAATGCATGTAACTGTCCTTCACATAAAATCAGAAACCATTCTCGTGTGACTAATTTACTTAACTTCTGCTTGTTCCGAAAAGGATTCAAAACAGCTGAAATCATTCTCACTTTACCTTGAGTGGAACCAAGAGACCCACAGCCGTGGTTGCCAGTCGATTTTTTTGGATTCTGACGTACTTACACCATCCGCAGCCAGAGCTACTCTGTGTCACCTTCGGCAAGCTTCCTAACCTAAAAACTGAGGATAGTAACAGTATCTATTCTGTAAAGTTGTTGTGAGGCTTAAGTGATCTGATATATGCAACAACAACAACTTAGAACCTTGCCTACATAAAAGCATTACGTGTGTTTTTTGTTGTTGTTATGGCTGAAGCTGATGTGTGTCTATGATGGAAGCACCAGCTGCACGGAAACACACTTACCAGCTTTCCTTATCTCTGGAAATGCTGAGGAAGGAGCTTGTCCTCTTAACATCTGTATCCTCTTCAACCACCAGACACGGTCAGGACCCTCATTCATGGAAAAAAGCTTCAGCTGACTCCTCCACTCAAACTATCGCTCCATTTTTTTTTTTTTTTCTAGTTTTCCCTGTCAAGCTTCTTGAATAAACTTTCCTACCTATTGTCGTTGATATGACTGAAATGGCCCATAGGCAAACCCCGGCTGGCATTACCCCGGGGAAGTCAGGACTTGGTTTGATGAGTTTCCCCAGAGTTGTGTAGAAGCACAGAAACAAAACAAGCAGGATAATACAAACACCACAGTGCTGATGGATTTACTAACGGTGAAAAGTGTATTTGCCCTAAGGTCCCGAGGTCTGAAGTCTCTAAACAGTTCTTTCTTTCTTTATAGACAACTCATAAATAGGAAGCCAAATTGTAGCCAGAAGCTTGCTGGGACAGTCCAGCCCTAGGGGACCATATGTAAAAGGCTACACCACCTTCTCTAAAAGTCCCAAAAAAACACTTCCAAATTCTGTCTCTCCAACTCTCGTTTTTCTGTATTTGCCTGTTGCCCATCTACATTTTGCTGTGACAGTCTTTCTTTAGCTATGCTAATATCTATTCGGCTACACCGAGTCCCACTCTTCCTGCTTTCAACCTGAAAGAGACATCTTTAGGGTGTCTCCTGCATAAAACCGAGCTCATCTACTGTGTGATTTTATGAAGCCAGCGCTGAGTTCTGCTGGTGGCACCTACGTTATACCACGTACACCCACTCCCGTCACCTTCTAATCACTTTCTCTTAACCCTTAACTTGGATTTCATCTCCTGCCACATCCAGTGGCTCATTACGGTTCTTATTCTTCTGGATTTTACTGATGTAGTGGATACAATTTGCCAACCATTTCTTAAAAGCTTTCCCGTCACTGGCTTTAATGGAAACAAGCTCAGCTGGTTTTACTCAAATTTTAAATTGCTCTGTAGTATCTATAGTGGCATAGTGGTTAACAGCTATGGCTGCTAACCAAAAGGTCAGTAGTTCAAATCCACCAGCCACTCCTTGGAAAGCCCATGGGGCAGTTCTACTCTGTCCTATGGGTCGCTATGAGTCAGAATCGACTCGACGGCAACGGGTACGGTACATGTTGTACCTATAGTGGTTAAGAGTTCAGGTCTTACACTTGAGAATATGTGGGCAACTCCTGTCTGGTGGCGATATGAGAAGGCAGAGGGGGACAGGAGCTGGTTGAATGGAATGGGGAATACAGGGTGGAGAGGAGGAATGTGCTGTCTCATTAGGGGGAGAGCAGCTGGGAGTACACAGCAGGGTGTGTATGGCTTTTTGTATGAGAGACTGACTTGATTTGTAAACTTTGACCTAAAGCACAATAAATGAATTAAAAAGAGTTCAGGTCTTAGAATCAGACAGACCTGGATACAAACCCAGCCTCTGCTCCTTACTAGCCCTGTGCCCATGGTTAAGTACTTCCCTAAGCCTTTTTCCACATCTGTAAAATGGACCTAATGGCATAATTGGCTACTAAGTGTTTCGCATAATGAGCATACTCTGGCACAAAGTAATCAATCACTCAATAAATGTTAACTATTATTTCCGTGTCCTAATTCTCAGCTCTTGGCAAGCCACTCTTCTACATTCACTGCCTTGAAGAATTCACTCTCTCAACTAGCTTTGACCGATACTGCAATTAATTTATTCCCTAAGTTACTGTTACAAATCTCCAGTAATTAAGGAAATCACTAATTGTATATTTCACTAATACATAAGAATTAACCTGCTAAAAACTGGTCTCATCTTCTTCTTAGTCTTTCTTGAAACACTCATTTCCCTTGGCTTCTGCAATACCGCACAGAGATTTTTCTCCTCTGACCATCTCTTCTTAGCCTCCTCTGCCAGCTCGTCCTCCTATACATGCAGACTCTAAGCGCTGGTGTTTTACAGTGAAACCTAAAAGCTTTCTTCTTTTCTCACACTATCATCTCTCCCTTGGCGATCTCAGTCCTCCTCATGGCTACTACTGTAACCCATACATAAGGAAATGACTTCCATATTGCCTCTAGTCCAGACCTCACCCCTGAGTTCTACATCCCTATATCCCACTGCATACCGACATCACCTCAGGATGACAAAGACAGCTTAAACTCAATACATTCAAAATGGAACTCATGATCTTCCTCCCAAACCTAGTCATTTTACAGAGTTTGTTGTTAATGAATGGGATCAGCATTCTTCTAAGTTGCGTGACGCAAAATTCTAGAAGTTATCCTTAATCTTCTTTTTCCTCCCTCTCCAAGTCTAATCCTACAGATCTCACTTCCCATGTATCTCTCAAATCCAACTCCACCTCTAACACCCTGGTGCAAGCTGCCATCATCTCTCTCCTCCAGTTGCCGTTGAGTCGATTCTGACTCACGGTGATCCCATGTGTTGCAGAGTAGAACTGTGCAGTGTAGGGTTTCCAAGGCTGTAACATTATGGAGACAGATCGCCAGGCCTTTCTTCCCAGGATGAGTTTGAACAGTCAACTTTCTGGTTGGTAGTCTAGTGCTTAACCATTTATGCTACTCCATCTGTCCTCCAGACCACAGTAATAGCTCTTAACTGGTCTCCCACATCCATTCTCTCCAGACACAGCTGGAGCATATCACTCTCTAACTTAACCCTTTCATGAGCTTTGTGCTGTCTGGCCCTTGCCTGCCTTAACTGCTGCCATTTAGCCCCTCAGTCTCTCCACTCCAGCCAGACACCCCCACCCCATCTTGCAGTTCCTCAAGCTTGCCCCACTCCCACCTGCCTCAGGTACTCCAGTCACTGTCTCCTCTCTGCCTGGAAGGCTCTTCCCTCTCCACAATCTTTCCCTCTCCTTTGCCTACTTAATCCCTACGCATCCTTCGGATCAAATGTCATTTCCCTAGGAAAGCCTGACTGAATCAGATCCCCTTGTGATACATCAACAGAACATATTACAGTTTTCCTCCCTGACATCATCCTCGAAAATGTGCCATTACTTGTGGAAACAACCAAAATGTCCATCAACAGATGAAAGGATAAAAATGTGATATATATATATATACAATGGAATATTACTCAGCCATAAAGAGAAATGAAGTCCTGATGCACGCCACAACATGGACGAATCTTGAAAACATTACACTGAGTGAAATAAGTCAGTCACAAAAAGACAAATATTGTGTGATCTCACATGAAATAAGCAAATATATAGAAACCAAAGGTTATTAGTAATTACTGGGAATAGGAGGGAGGGCGGACGGAAGAGTTTCTACTTAAGGAACACTGGGTTTATGTTAACGGTGGTAGAATAATCTGGAAAAGGATAGCAATAATGGTTGCACAGTATAAAGCAAAGAAAGTCACTGAATTATACATGTAGAAATTGTTGAACTGGAAAAATAAAAAATCTGCCATTACCTAAATACACTAACGCCCCTTAATAATGCGTACATACTTTATATGTCTTTGGGGAACATGTGTGTATTTTTCAGCCTTCTTTATTTCATAAGGTTATAAATACCATAAGTTTACGATCAGCCGTATGAGGCTGAACTTCCTTAATTTGTTCGGAATTTACCTCCTTCAAGCATCGAGGTAAAAAGCCCCTATTTTAGCATATTCAGATTTGGTGAACAAGCTGATAGTTTTCTCACCCACATCGCTTGTGATTTTTAAGGGGTACAGAAATAAATACTGCACAGATCATGCCCTGAGACTGTGCTTAAAGGGCATGGTCCAGCTGTCCTCACATTTGCATTCCTAGTTTCCGTAACAATGACTCATAGAAAGAAGCTGCTTGATATACATTTAACTGAACAGGGAGGGAATTCTACTTAGGACCGATGTTGTAATCTTCATGAATGCAAAAAGAAAGCAGGATGTCTCCAAAATGTTAACTCTCCTTCTTTTCAAGAAAAATTTGGGCTGAAAAACTTAGAATTGAGGTCCAATATAGGTGAGGAGACTGGGACAGAGCACCTTGCTGTAAAGGAATTCAAGCTCCTGGTGAATGGGATCACGGGATCACTGCCAGTGGAGGAAGTATGGTGACTCAGAGGGCTGCCAAAGACTAGAAAGAGCAAATAAACGTAAGCCTGATTTTTTAAGACATGGAAAACACTGCCAACGACAGTCCAGCGTACTTGACGTCAATCCTTTTCTAAATTCAGAATTTTTTTTTGAGAGAGTGTGTATAGATCATAACTTAAAAAGTAGTAGTAGAAATAGTGTCAGTAGAATTTCAACAAGGTATCTTTTTTTTTTTTTTATCTGACTAGGTTTTCGTCACACCCATACGGGTAAGATAAATATAAGCTTTTTTTTTAATAGTACAATTAGGTGGCTAAGTAACTGTTTGAACAACCAGAACTGACAAATGCTCATTGACAGCTTGCTATCACCTAAAGAGCCGGTCTGCCAGCCAGCTTCAGGACTTCATGGCCTTCTGCCCAACCATTTTTACCAATGACATGAAGATGCAGAAGGTTACTGGACTGCTACTGGCATCCAGCGTGTGGCTGACATGAACCAATAGGGAATAACTAATTGTGTATATGAAGACAGAGCCAGGATCTAAAAAGACAATAATCCAGAAATATGGGCTAATTTTAATAAAATTAAATAGAGGAAAAATATCTAGGGGTTCAGGATGGATGAATGGATGGACAGACGATGTTAGGTGCCACTGAGTCAATTTTGACTCTTAGCGACCCTGTGAGACAGAGTAGAGCTGCCCTTGGCTGTAAGCTTTCCGGGAGCTGATCGCCAGGTCTTTTCCCCACAGAGCCACTGGGTAGGTTTGAACCACCAACCTTTTGGTTGGCAGCTGAGCACTTAACCCTTGCACCATCAGCACTCCATATATAGATGTACAGACATATAGAACTGTGAAATGGGAAAGCTGTGGTTTAGTTGCCACGTATGTAAAAAATTTAAAAAAGATAGCCTAATGGCTTCAGTTAAGAGCTCGCTGAGTACAATCTGACAGCAGCAATTTCAGTATGATGTGACGTGGGAATCAGAAAAACTAAGGTAATGCTGGCTGCAGCCACAGTGGTATCTCAAACATGGGAGGTAGAGATCCTGCTCACCTCTGGACTGATCAGACCACAAATGAAACCCTGCGTAGCTTTCCAGGGGTGGCAGTCATCAAAGGATCATAACCAAATCGGCACGTGTTCAGAATGACCAGGGTGCTTAGGAGTCTGGACATTTTCACACAAGGATGGGTAGAAGGGAATAAAAAATACAGATAGGTAAATAGGACACAATGAGGCCTTGGGAGGAACACAATGACTATCTTCAGTCATTAAACAAACACAAATTTCAAACTTAGCTGTGGGTGCTAACCAAAAAGTCAGCAGTTCAAATCCACCAGGTGCTCCTTGGAAACCCTATGGGGCAGTTCTGCTCTGTCCTATAGGGTTGCTATGAGTTGGAATCAACTTGACCTCAACGGGGTTTGGGTTTGGGCCAGACATTGCGACCGCAGATACAGACAGAAGATAGCTCATGTCCACAAGAAATTCAGATGTGTATCTGAAAAGTTGAAACAGCCATGATCTAAACATGGATTCGACTGTTCTACATGATTTTGTAAGGTTGAAATAGGACTAGGGGAAGAAGTTAGAAAGTAATCAATTTCCGCTCCATATAAGGAACCATATTTTGAGTCAAAGCAGTTTAATGATGAAAAAAGTCACCTGAAAAGACTACAAAGTTCCTACCAGTAATAGTGTGCTAAGAGGGAATACCGCTGAAATAAGGCAGGCAATGACCTGGACCATCTTCAGTGTCCCTCACATTTCTGCTAGGATTCCGTACTTCCCCGGGAAATGGACTCTCGCAGGATTTCCCCTGAGTACTTCAGCATTCCAGGTTTCCTACAGTTGCTGCTTCCAACTTCGTACCCTGTCCCTGCTTAAGCAATGCTTCATAATTGGCAACAAATGTGAGAGCAATAGGACTAAAGAGAATTAGGAAGAAACTGACCCATCAGCAGATGGAACTCAAAAAAATCAATACTCTTCCATGTGCCTTGAATTTTTTAAAGAAAATGTAAAAATTCTCTACCTTCTCATTCATAAATACAATAAAAAATATTCAATTCTGTTCAATTACTGTAAGTCAGGATTCGTTATGTACTGTATCTCTGCTGGGAACCATGTTTTCTAACCAACAAGGAAAAAAAAAATTTAACATAAGGTCACTTAAAGGATATGTGCCCTAAATAAGCACTCCAAAAAACCCCTATTACAAGGTTATATGGAAACTAAGTTTATAATACATTTCTAAAAGAAATGATTCATCAGGTATGGCAGGCCAAATACCATGAACTAATCAAATTCTGAAATTCTGATTAAATGGCAACTTAAGCTTTAATCCATTTTAAAACCACAAGCAGCATGAACAGAGAAAGGCCCTAGACCATTTAGTTGTAGCTTTTATAAATTGCTTTAAGATTATCTGAGCTTGCCTTTCATTTATTTCAGTGTGTAATTTTAAAACAGTCTCATATATCAGCCTTACACGCTGCAGCTGCCTGCTGAAGGAGTTCGCCCTCCCAAACTGTTAATAACTTTTTGGAAGCAACCCATCTCACTCGAGCGTTTTCTGCATTTGGATGCAACAAACGGGCCACGCACGATTCGATTTCCAAGAGCTCGCTCTTAAAGAGCAGCCCAGAAAGACAGAAGTCAGGGAGAAAATTTAAACAGCAGCTCAGAAAGACAGAAGTCAGGGAGAAAATTTAAACAGCAGCTCAGAAAGACAGAAGTCAGGGAGAAAATTTAAACAGCAGCTCAGAAAGACAAAAGCGGGAAAGAAAAGGAGCACCGTTCCCCCACCGGCCCTGAAGACTTCCTCTGGGGCTGTCATCAACCCCAAGGGCTTGCTAGCCTTTCAAACCCAAAACCCACTGCCGTGCAGTCGATTCTGACTCACAGGGACGCTCTAGGAGAGCAGAACGGCCCCATAGGTTTCCAAGCCTGTGTATCTTTATGGAAGCTGACTGCCACATCTTTCTTCCGCGGAGTCGTTGGTGGGTTCCAACCTACCACCTGGTTGGCAGTCGAGCGCTTTAACCACTGCACCACCCGTTAAAAAGACAAGATTCCAGTTTCCCGGGACGCGGACTCTCCCCTTTGCAGAAGTGGCTATGGCTGCAGTGCCCCTGGGGGTTTCGGCTCGTTGCCACGGCGGCGGCGCGAACCCGCGGTCCCAGCCTGCGGCAGAGCCCCCGCCGAGCCCGGACCCCGGGGCGCGAGGCAGGGGACGCGGCCGACTTACAGTGACACCATCCTAGGTGACAGCACCAGTGCAGCTTGAAGCACTTGCCATGGCTGTGCGTGGCACAGATGGAGAGCCCGTCGCACGGCTGGAAATCGGGTCTGCGGGCGGCGCAGCTCCGCGCCAGGGCCTGCGCCTCGTCCACTTTCTCGCTCTTCCAGCCCCGCTCGGCCGCTGCCGCCGCCGCCGCCGCACTCATGTCCTCGCCCTCCGCGCGGAGCCCAGAGCCGAAGCCCGGGAGGAGCCGCGTCTGACGGGCAGGGAGCCCAGCCGGCTGCGGGCGCGGTGCTGCCCGGGAGCGCGACGGCCCAGGCTGGCGGAGGAGGCGGGCCGGGCGCTGCGACCGCGGGCCGGGCCTGCAGCCGCCGCCCTCCCTCGCTGCCTCCCGCCGCCGCCGCCGCCGCCGCCGCCGCGCCCCCTCGCGCACGCGCACGCGCTCGCCAGGCGCCCCGGCAGGCGCCACGCGTCCCTGGGCCGGGCTGCCTCTCCACAGGCCCAGCCGGAGCGCCGTCGTCGGCGTGCTTCGGGTCACCGCGAGTCTCACACCTCCTCACACAGGCCCCGGTGGGGCGGGCGCACTGGGGGCTCCGTGGTCACACGCACGCCGGCTTACACGCGCGCTTCCCACACACGCTTCCCTCCGAGCTAGGCCGTCTAGAGGACTGACACACGCGTCCACGCGGTCCTCGCGGGTGTGTACACGGACTGACACGTCCACGCGCTCCTCGAGGGCGTGCACACTGGGCTGACACACAGGTCCCCGCGCCCCTCGGCGGGTGTGTACACGGACTGACACGTCCATGCGCTCCCCGTGGGCGTGCACACTGGGCTGACACACACGTCCACGCGCTCCTCGAGGGCGTGCACACCGGGCTGACACACAGGTCCCCGCGCCCCTCGGCGGGTGTGTACACGAACTGACACGTCCACGCGCTCCTCGAGGGCGTGCACACCGGGCTGACACACACGTCCACGCGCTCTTCGAGGGCGTGCACACCAGGCTGACACACAGGTCCCCGCGCCCCTCGGCGGGTGTGTACACGGACTGACACGTCCATGCGCTCCCCGTGGGCGTGCACACGGGGCTGACACCCGTCCACGCGCTCCGCGGCGGGTGTGCACACCGAGTCCACACCCACCCGCGCCTGGCAGGGCGCTGGTCTGCGCGCACCTCCTAGCAAGGTGTCCTCTCATGGCGTCTCCACACGCACTTCACATTTCCCCCAACACGCCTCCCACGGCTGCGCAGGGACCCTCGGGGGCGCACATGCTCGCACGCGCCCACAACCCCAGGATTGCCTCCCACACGGAGAGTGGCCAGAGCGCGGTAGAGCCCACGCCGCCAGGCTTCCTGTGACCCCAGCTCCGCGCGCAAGTAGCTACCGCCGCCGGCCACCCCGCGCTAGGCCCAGGCCGGAGTCACCTCAGCTGAATGGGACAGCAAGCAGGCTGGGTGCCGTGGGGTGGGTGCGTGCGTGCGTGCGTGTGTGTGTGTAACATGCACGTGTGGTGCTTGGAACTGGTGTGTGGAGTGTATGTATGTGTGCATAGTTCGGTGTGTGCATCTGTAATTTGGAGTGTGTGTGTATAGTTTGGGGTATCTGTGTGTGTAGTTTGGTGTGTGTCTAGTTTTCATGTGTGCACATGATGTATGTATGTGTGGTGTGTATGATTATTATACGGAGTATTTGTTACGGATATGTGTGTTCGTGGAACTCTTGTGGCACAGTGTTAAGAGCTGGCTGCTAGCCAAAAGGTCAGCAGCTTGAATCCTCTGAAACCCTGCGGGGCAGTTATCTGTCCTGTATGGGGCAGTTCTACTCTGTCCTGTAGGGTTGCTGTGAGCCAGAATGGACTTGACTGCAATGGGTTTGTGTGTGTGTGTGTGTGTGTGTAATTTGGTGTGTTGTTAGATGTGTGCGTGGTACATGTGGTATGTGTAGTGTAGGTGGAGTGTGTGTGGGGGTATGTATATGTGTATGTGGTATGGGTGTGTAGTTGACTGTGTGTGGTGTATATGACTTGTGTGGTATGTGTGGTACACGGTCTATGGGTGGGTATGGTTGTTAAGTGGAGTGTGTATGGTGATCTGTGTGGTGTGTGTGGTTGGGTGCGATGTATGCATGTGTACACGGTGTGTGGGTGGTTATGGTTGTTAGGTGGAGTGTGTGTGGTGATCTCTATGGTATGTGTGTGGTTGGGTGTGATGTACATGTGTGTACACGGTGTCTGGGTGGGTATGATTGTCATGTGGAGTGTGTGTATGGTGATGTGTGTGGTATGTGTGCAGTTGGGTGTGACGTACGTGTGTGTACACAGTGCATGGGTGGGTGTGATATGTGGAATGTGTGTATGGTGATCTGTGTGGTTGGGTGTAATGTACGTGTGTGTACACAGTGTGTGGATGGGCATGGTTGTCATGTGAAGTGTATATGGTGGTGTGTGTGTATGGTGGTGTGTGTGGTATGTGTGTGGTTGGGTGTGATGTGCATGTGTGTACATGGTGTGTGGGTGGGCATGGTTGTCATGTGCAGTGTGTGTATGGTGATCTGTGTGGTATGTGTGTGGTTGGGTGTGATGTGCATGTGTGTACATGGTGTGTGGGTGGGCATGGTTGTCATGTGGACTGTGTGTATGGTGATGTGTGTGGTAGGGTGTGATGTACATGCGTGTACATGGTGCGTGGGTGGGTATGAGTGTCATGTGGAGTGTGTGGTGATCTGTGTGGTTGGGTGTGATGTATGCATGTGTACACGGTGCGTGGGTCGGCATGGTTGTCAAGTGGAGTGTGTGTATGGTGATGTGTGTGGTATGTGTGTGGCAGTGCGGTAAGTGCATATGTCCAGTGTGTGTAGTATATATGGATATAGTTGGGTGTGTGTTGTACATGTTTGCACGGACACACAAGCAGGACTTATGTTTGCCTGGGACTCTGTGTGTGTGTTCGTGTTAAAGCCTGTCTCGGCCAGCGGGTCTGAGGAGCGTGGCTGGTGGCTGTGGCTCCCCCACACAATCGACTTGCATTCTTCCCTCCTGGGGGCAAGTTGCTCCAAATAGATTTTCCGTGCCAGGCTGCGCTGCAGAGAACCCACCCCAGACTGGATTTGGTAAAGAGAAAACAAACCATTTGCTCCCAGGAGCACTGCTGGGAATTCGTGTTTCCCTGCAACAAGGCCAGAACCCAGCCTTGAACAGAGAAAAGGAGCGGGGGACCCCTCATTTTTTGCCAGCGTTTTTCAGAGCAGAGCAAAATGCCTGTAATTATCAAGGTTCAGGAAATAACAACAAAGCCCTTTCAGTACAGATGCTGTGTGAGAACAGGCTTACGCCTGGGTCCACTTTCTCCGTGACTTTATTCCCTTCCTGCTTTGCGTTGACAACAGAATGGTCGTGGTTTTGAAATAACAAAATTCATCTCCAAGCAAGAGAATCCTCACTGCCATAAGCCATCTTTCAGGATTCTCCTTTTTATTTAACCTTGGCTTGAGAAGGGAAACGTAACTTCCATATACCTAACTGATCGCAAAGAAATCTTCACCTATCAGGGGTCTGAGAGAGACTCAATGTGATCACAAAAGTATTTTCAAGGAAGGCTTGAATCAGAATCACAAAACATGGTTTCCCCAGGTAACCTAACACTGAAGCAGTTGTAAGTGGGAAGTGACGTCTCTTCAGCCCCAGTCCTGACAAAACAAACCCTGAAGCATGTTCCTGACTCACAAAGTCTACCCTCTCCGTTGGTTATTTTAGTCTGCCTCACCTCAGCATAACGTGAGGAAGAGGAAGAGAAAACTTCTCAAAAAAATTTTTTATTGTGCTTTAAGTAAAAGTTTACAAGTCAGTCTCATACAAAAATTTATATACACCTTGCTATATACCCCTAGTTGCTCTCCCCCTAATGAGACAGCACACTCCTCCTCTGCACCCTGTGTTCCCCGTGACCATCCAGCCTCTGTCTCCCTCTGCCCTCTCATCTCCCCTCCAGACAGGAGCTGCCCACATAGTCTCATGTGTCTACTTGAGCCAGAAGCTCACTCCTCATCAGTAACATTTTCTATCCCATTGTCCAGTCCAATCCCTGTCTGAAGAGTTGGCTTCGGGAATGGTTCCAGTCTTGCGCTAACAGAAGGTCTGGGGACCATGACCACCAGGGTCCTTCTAGTCTCAGTCAGATCATTAAGTCTGGTCTTTTTATGAGAATTTGGGGTCTGCATCCCACTGCTCTCCTGCTCCCTCAGGGGTTCTCTGTTGTGTTCCCTGTCAGGGCAGTCATCGCTTGTGGCCGGGCACCATCTAGTTCTTCTGGTCTCAGGCTGATGTAGTCTCTGGTTTATGTGGCCCTTTCTGTCTCTTGGGCTCATAAATACCTTGTGTCTTTGGTGTAGGAAGAGAAAACATAATCCAAGAAGCACTTTATTGCAGCAATAAGCCAATCAAGAATTTTTTGACGGGGTATTTCCATCTGTCCCATTTTATTTTTCCCTTTCTCCAACTCAGAAACTCACTCTGATACTGACCATTTAATAGGCAACCTTATAACAATCCTTCCAGTATTTCAGTAATTAATATTTGAACAGTGTTCTTCCATTGCCTTTTCCTCCATGATGATCCACGTTATGAGTCCACCATATATGAAACAGAACCATCTCAGCTAGTGAAAAATGAGCATAAGAAATAATGCAATATAGCACTTCAGCCAGGAGGCAAGGAAGATTACCCCAACACCCTACCTTACATTAGCCCCATGACTTGGAGCTGAGAAACCTTTACATTTTCTAGAACACAATGCTTATTCCATCCACTTTCGCAAAAGATGCTTTAACCTCCACTCTCTAGAATGGAACAGGAGGAGGTAAACGTGCTGTAACCTCTCAAACATACGTACACATGGCCTTCAGGATATGTTGTCAGGATACAACTTCTAAAACAGTTTTATTATGGAAAATTTCAAACACGTACAAAAGTAGAGGGACTAGTATAGTGAACACCATGTACCCATCAACTGATGGGGAAAATCTTGTTTCATTTACGGCCTCACTCGCTCCTGTCCACCCCCTACCCTCACCCCTGGATTATTTTGAAGCACATTCTAGACATCACATAATTTCATCCATAAATATTTTAGTGTGTATTTCTGAAGGAGCTCTTTTTAAAACCATAACCTGACATACCATTATCACATAATAGGATTTAATTTGATCATAAATATGAGCTTGTCCAATAGCTGTGGACCACTTCTCTAGCTCCCCTTTAAATAGCTCCCCTGCCACCCTTCTCCCCCGTCTACCTCTTCAGGTTAATTGCCACATCTGCAAAAAAGTTTCCTTTGACCAATCCAGACTAAGTTATATCCCTCTTTTATATACACTCTCCTTTCTTATCACATACCCCAACTTTAAACAAATAATTAAGGAGGTAATTGTTGAATTGTTTGTCTCTATCCCTCCCTTGCAAGCTGCAAACTCCCTGAGGGAAGGGATATGTGTCTTGTTCATTACCTTGTTCTGTTTTGTTCATTACCTTATTCTCAGTACTCAGGACTTATTTGTTGAAGGAATGAAAGTTATTTCCTCTTAGACTCCAACAGGCTGGAAAAAGTCTATCTGTAACCACATCCTTGGAGAGCCCCCTTCCACAGTGACTCTGGGCTTAGCTATATGTGTTAGTTATCTATTGTTGTGTAACAAATCACCCACAAGTTTAGCAGCTTAAAACAACAGACAATTCATGTGGGGCAGGAATCCAGGCTTAGCTGGGTCCTCTGCTTCAAAGTCCTTCACAAGGCTGCAATGAAGTTATGTGCCAGGGCTACAGACTCATCCGAAGTTTCGACTGGGGAGGATCTGCTTCTGAGCTCAGTGACTGGTTGTTGACAAAATTCGATTCCTCAAGGAACTGTTTGACTGAGGGCCTCAATCCCTCCCTGGTTCTTGGCTGGAGGCCACCCACAGTTCTTGCTGCATGGGCCTCTCCCAAGCAGACGAAAAGAGTCAGAGAGTAGTCCTGAAAGTGATATGCCATATTTTGCCATATTCTATTAACCAGAAACAAGTCGTTAGGCCTGGCCCTCACACAGAGGAAGGAGATCGCACAGGGCATGAATACCAGAAAGCAGTAATCATTGGAAGCCATTTAAGAAGCTGGTTACCACACCATGTGACTTGCTTTAACCAATGAGAGTAGGCTCATCATGGTTTGCGCTCTCTTGCTATGCTGAGAACCTTGAAACCACCGCCTGTGCAAGCCTAAGCCAGCCTTCTGCAGGATAAAGTGCTTTGTGGAGGAGAATTGAGGTGCCCCAGTAGACAAGCAGCCAATCCTCAGCCAACAGGTTGCCCATACATGAATGAAGGCATTCTAGATCATCCTAGACCCACCAGCTAATCGTAGAAGTGATCACAGATTAGCAGAGGTCAGCTAAGCCAATCTAGACCAGAACAACCACCAAGATGAACCACAGAATCACCAGCTGCATAAAATGGTTGTTTTAAGCCACTACATTTTGGGTAGTTTCTTATATAGCAAACACTAACGGATACACCCACCAATCATCTCATGTGGTAAACAAAGTATGGAGAACTCAGAGACTAAATGACTTGCTTAATCCCAACATTGCAAGCATAGTGGAAAAAGTCCTCTAGGACCTGAAGTCAGAAAAATACAGATGGCTCAAGTCTAAGCTCTGTTGTTTTACTGGCTGGGAGACCTTGGCAAAGCCCTTATGCTTCCTGGGCTTCAGTTTCCTTATTAGCAAAACAAAACAAAGTTCTCCAGAATGTCTTTTAGCACTCAAAGCTATGACTTGTCCATCTGGTGACAGAGCTTGGGTTAGAATCCTTTTGGTTCAGATGTCATTTGCAAAGAGCCAGATACTATGCCACCCCTCCCTTCCTACTCTGTACACATATTTGTCCAACACAAATGTAACTTATGTTTACGCACACCAACTATTGAGAACACTTTGATAAATCGAGTCATTACAAATCAGTTACTTTTGGGTTGCTTGATTGAACTGAGCGACTAGTTCCACTGCGGTTATAAATAACCTCCTTGTAATTGGTCAATTTGTCATATGAAAGCAATTAGAATGATGAAGTGGATGAAGAAGGTTCCAAGTGAGGTGCAACTAAATTAGGGTTCTTCTGTGGGGAGGGAGGATGCTCGCTGGCGTCACTCTGGCCCTCATCACCCCCTGTGCTGTGAAAGAAAGAACAGAGGATTTAGAATCAGAATGGAATCAAATCTCACCTCTCCTGGGTGATCCTGTACAATTACTTAACCTCTCTGAGCCTTGCCTCTTAAACGGAGATCATAATTCGAACTTGATACACTTGCAGTGAACATTAAATAAGGCAAAATACGTAGAGACTAGCAAGCACTGTGCCTGGCACATTGCAGACGCGCAATAAATATTAGTCCCCCTCTTCCCAGCACCTCCAAATGGCCTCCATGTCCACAGACTCTCTTTGCTCTAATCATTCCACCACAATGCTGAGAAAACCAAAAAACTCACTGTGGTAGAGTCAATTTCAACTCATAGTGACCCTGTAGGACACAGTAGAACTGCCCCATAGGGTTTCCAAGACTGTGCATCTCTAAGGAAGCAGACTGCCAGATCTTTCTCCTACAGAGTCACTGGTGGTTTCGAACCACCACCCTTTTGGTTAGCAGTCAGTCCCTTTAACCACTGTGCCCCTGGTTAGCAGTCAATCGCTTTAACCACTATGCCCCCAGGGCTCCTTCCAATACTGAGAAGAGATCTCTAAAACATAAATCTGATCACATCACCCCTGAGCTTAAAAACCTTTGAAACTTCTCATTGTCTGCTGTGAAAATCCAAACCCCCTTGTGGGATGTACAAAATCCTCCCAGCCTCTTCTCCAGCTCCCCTTCCCAGGCTCCCAAATCTGTGCTTCCTGGGATTACTGCTTTGTTTCTGGGCGTGTAATACTCTCTCCTGCCTGACTCTGTGCCTTCCTGCTTGGCCTTTTAAAAAAAAAAAAATAGGTGTGGCCAATTACTGATTGATTACTTTGAATGGCCTTTCTAGCCATGGGCTTGTAACTCGTACCCAGGTGATGGTGTGATAGGATAATTGTGGCCTACCCAGGCGATGGTATGATAGGGTAATTGTGGTCTACAAAGGAAAGTGGTCAGTTTTGCCTTATAAGAGAGCCAATTCCAGAGCGGGGAGAAGAAGCCCACAACCAAGGAAGGAGAGACCGAGCAGCAAAAACCCATGGCAGGAGACAGCATGTGGGCCCACAGAGAGAGATAGCTGAGTGCCTTTGGACAGAGACCCAGAGCCAGGAAGAGGGGTGACTGTGAGCACAGCTAAGGAGAAGCTATCCTGATGGAGGAACTGTACCCTGAGTGTTCTTGAGCCTGAACTGTAGCTGTTACTTCTCTAATAAACCCCATAATTTTGAGCATGGTCTGTGAGTACTGCGTGGCCATTGCAATGAATTATCAAACCCAGTAGAGCAGTACAGTGTGCTGAGGGAGGGACGGTTGGTGTCAGACTTAGAAAAGATAGCGGAGAGAGGAGGCTTGTCTGGCCTCCGCCTAGTGGGAATCAACCTTGGGCTGTTGATCTTGGTTCTCCTTCCCCCTTGTAGGGTTGGAGGAGGTCAGGCACTGCCCCCAAGCCATTTTTACAGCCTCAAATTGCCCAATCCCCTTCTTAAAAGAGTTCCTTCAAGGAACTCCTACTTTTCCTTTAAGTTCCAGCTCAGATGCTGCAGCCTCTTCTGAGCCCACTGTCTCCTCCTTAAGGACTTGTGCTTACCTCCTGGTGCCTCCAGTGGTGAGGCAGGTACTTGCATTTCCATTGTGTTGGGTACGTGGGAGACACTCACCAAATATTTTTGAATGGACACATCAAAAGATTTATGGCAACGGATTCATTAATAGTATGGAAAATTAATAGAAAAGCAAAAAATCTGTTTTTCGCCTGTTAGGTCCCAGAACTAGAAGATTGCTTTGGAGCCTTTAAAATGAAAATGAAGCTGGCTGGTCATTTCATGGAAAATGACTGGCTGGTCATTTCATGGAAATGTCTTATCTCTATAGATGACCTGGCTGCAACAACTGCAGCTTCAAAGAGGGTATTTTAGACATCAAGAGAATGACAGTCATATAATGCAGGAGTGTTCCTGGCCCCTCCCTAACCTTTTGGTATCATACCTTGAAGGGCAGCTTTCCCATGAAATATCCCATTGTGCCACCATCAAAGGCAAAATAGAAAGCCATACAACCACCAGCTTGCTCAAAACAACATTCGGTGGGTTTTTTTATTGTGGTAAAGTATATACAACAAAACACTTGACATCTTAACTCTTTTAAGTATGATTTAGTGACAATAATTACATTCACCTTGTTGTGCAACCATCACTAATATCTATTCCAAATGTTATTCATGACCCCAAAGAGAAACTCAGGGCCCCGTAAGTGATAACTCTCCATTTCTCTCTGCCCTTCAATCACTGAGAGCCACTAACCACCTTCCATCTCTATACAATTGTCTGTTCTAGGTATTTCATGTCAATGGGATCGTATAATACCTGTCCTTTTGTGACTGATTTATTTCACTCAGCATGTTTTCAAGGTTCATCTGTGTTGCAGCGTGTGTCAGGACTGCATTTCCCTTCATGACTGAGTAATAGTCCATTGTATGTATATAGCACATCTACCTGTTGATGGACATTTTGGTTGTTTCCACTTTTTGGTTCTTGGGGCAAGGTCTACAAGGAACATTGGCGTACAGCTTTCTGTTTGTGTTCCTGCTTTCACTTCCTTTGGGTGAAAAGCACCTAGGATTGGGGTTGCTGGGTCATAGGGTAATTCTATAGTTAACTTCTGGAGGAAAGACCAAACTGTTGTCCACAGCAGCTGCACCATTTTACATTCCCATCAGCAGTGGGCAAGGGCTCTGATTCCTCCACCTCCTCGCCTACACTTATTGTCTGTTTTATGGTCCTAGACATACTAGTAGGTGTGAAGTGATATTTCTGGTATTTTTTTTAAGTGGTAGAACTGGTAGATAGCTGTGGATCACCTTAATATGATATTCAAAATTCACCATTCTATCCCTCAGCTGTTCTTTGAAAAGGACACGCCAGTTTTATGCCAATTTGTTGTATCAACTGAAGAAGTATTTTTATCTATGAAAAAATTTAGTAGAAAAATGAACCTCTCAATAGGTTTTGAACATAAAAGGAAAGGGCAAAAAGGTCAGTCACTAACCTGCCAAAAAAAACCCGGCTCCTTGCGGGCATTGGTAAACACTCTCAGGGTTCATGCTCATCTGGACCAATAACCACTGGACTTTTCCTGAGTGATGTGATGTGACACTAATGGAAGTAGGATCTGGGTCAATTTTGTGCTCCAGACACCACGACCCGTTCTTCATGCTCTGATGGTCCACGCCTACTTCTGGAAGCAATGGACCGATCATAATTTTGAAACAAGAACACTCTGGCTTCATTTGATGGTAGGGTAATACACACATTCTGCCATTTCCATAACAAAAATACTTTTTTCTTGATGACTAGCAATTAAAATAATTCACCTTTAATTAGCTCATTTCAGGAAGCAGCTAAAGGCTAAAATGACAGCAAAGAACAATGGGAATACAGTGACTGACTCCTGGATTATGAATGAGGCAGCTGAGGTACCACACACAACCTGCTAAGATGCTGGGCTGCGGTGAGCTCCCGTCCGCATCCCCAAACTCTCAGGCAGCACCCAGTTTACAATGCTGGGCTTGTTTATCCACTCCACAAATAACTATTGTGTGTCTTCCACGTGCCAAAGCCTGGACTGGGTACAGGAGATCATTTACAGGAGAGACATAAACCAGCCATAAGAGTATGCAAGTAAATGCTTTGATTAAAGGGCTCAAACAAAACATAGTAGAAGACTAAGGGAAGAAACATGTTAGCCTGCCTGGAGCCATCAAAGAACAGTTCATAGGAAGGATGAGTTAGCACTGGCGGTGCAGACAAGCTGGGATGAGACGTTAGGGGAGAGAGAGCAGCATGCATGGGGGCCGGAAAGGTGAAGGGCCGCTCTGAACTTCTGCCCTGCTTGAAAGAAGTAATGTGTGCCCAAAGCAGCTATCAGTTGAGAGGTGGGATTGGTAGACAGGGCCTAAATGATGAAAAGCCATACAAAGTTTAGGTTTCATCCTCTAAACCACTACTTTTTGAACATCTTTCCACTGGGAGCACTTTGTTCCATGGAAATACTTGTCAGAAAAGCCTAAATGAAAGCCATTTGTAAAGTCTGACTGATCCAGTTGAAGCTGGTGTGGGTTGGTGGGGGAATGGAACATATTTGTAATCCCTGCAACACCAGAGCAAAGATTGAAAACCCTGTGCCAGGAGGTGGGGAGTGTGGTTGGCAACTTCCATGATGGCTATAAATGGTCCTCACCTCCTGGTATTCACAATCTTGTTTAATCCCCTCCTCTTGAGCGTGTTGCAGTTAGGTACCGTCGAGTCAGTTCCTACCCATAGTGACCCTATGTACAAAAGAACAAAACACTATCTGGTCCTGTGCCATCCTCACAATCGTTGTTATGGTTTCTGGAGTATGGACTGGACTTAATGACTCCAAAATTGATGGGTGTCACTTCCAAGATTTGGTTAATTCTTTCTCTCTCTCACTCTCTGGGGAAAGCCAACTGCCATAGAGCAAGTGGTCCTATGGAAAGTCCCAAGTGGCAAGGAACTGACATCTCTGGCTAACCACCAATAAGAACCTATGGGACAAAGAATTTGGTAGTGAAAGCCAGCAGGGAGGCTATTTGGCAGAAGCTGGAAGGACTAACTTTGGATGGTTAGGGTCAGAGGGAAAGTGTCAAATAGATGGCTTGTGTCAGAATGAAATGGTTGGTGTCAGAATGATGAAGTGAGGAAGGAGGGACATGAATTACCTGAAATTTCAGAACTCCGGACAGCAGCTGAGGTGCTGGAGAGTCCTAAAAAACAATGACACAAACAGACATATGCACACCTATGTTCAAAGCTGCTTTATTTACAGTAGCAAATAAATGTAAACAACCGAAGTGCCCATTGATGGATAGATGGATAAGCAAATTGTGGTACATACTCTATGATGAGTCCAGGAAGCCAATTATAACATGGATGGACCTGGAGGGCATAATGCTAAGTGAAATAAGTCAAGCATGTAAGGACGAATATTGTGTGATCCCTCTTTCGTGAGAAGACGAGAATAGATAAGTACAGACAGACCAATATTCATTGGTGCTTACCAGGGAGAGGAAGGGATATGAAGTAAGCTTTAGACCGTAGGGACTTGTTCTTTTTGGTGATGGTAAAAGTGGCACCGAATGTGGATATAGTGAGCACAGCACAGAGTAAAAAAGAGCATTTGAGTACATATATATGGGTGTAGGCAAATTGGCATATGGGCAGGTACAGGTGTGTACGTAGGTGAGAACAGACAAATATCTATAAGCCAAAACCAAACCCATTGCCATCGGGTTGATTCTGACTCATAGCAACCCTATGGGACAGAGTAGACCTGCCCCACAGGGTTTCCAAGGAGCGGCTGGTGGATTCGAACAAAATGTGTTATTCAGAGTGATATTGTTGAACTCATAATAGATTGCTTTGGAAAGGGTGGTGTCAGGTCAGCGGGAGATGGACTGAATTTCTGGATGGCCCAGGAAGGAAAGTGCATGAGGTTTCCCACATGAGCCCAAAGAAACTCAAACCTGGGAAAGGTGGCCCCGTGCCCCTGCCCATTCTACCACCCGCTTTGGGTTAGGTTCGTCCAGAGCCCTGTGGCCCCTCCTTCTCCAGGCTGGGGTCCAGTAGAGCTTCACGTGGGCAGGTGGGTTTGTGGTTGTCCCTGGAAAGGCTGCCTCTGCTCAAAGGGGACGCCCATCTGGCAGAGCTCCGGCCAGGCCAGCTGCCTCTACCAGCCGCCCTCAGCCTGCGCAGTGGTCCTATGCCCTCTTTTAGCCCTTCACTTACCTGATTAAGGCTCACCTTTTTTTTTTTTTGTCTAGTAATTTCAAATTGCATGTCATTTCCACACTTCCAACCCATCCAGTGCTCCCTCACAAGGTAGCTCACACCTCTGAGCCGTTGTTTATACTGCTCCCTTTGTCTGGCGCACCCTCTCCTTTTCCCTCCTTCATCTGGATTATTACTTTCTTCTTTATGACTCAGATATCTCCTCTGGGGAACCTTCCTTGACCATCTCCAACTGAACCAAAAGCCTCTCTTCCGGGCATCATAGTGGCCTGTGCTTTTCTTCCCTAAAACAAAACAAAACCAGTTGCCATTGAGTTGATTCTGACACATGGTGACCCAGTATGTGTCAGAGTAGAACTGTGCTCCGTAGGGTTTTCATTGGCTGTGACCTTTCGGAAGCACATTGCCAGGTCTTTCTTCTGAGGCTCCTCTCAGTAGATTTGAACTGCCAACCTTTGGGTCAGTAATTCATACCACCCAGGGACTGCCAGTGTTTCTCCCCTAAAATCCATTGCCATTGAGTTGATTTCTCATGTTGACCCCATGTATTACAGAGTAGAACCGTGCTCCATAGGGTTTTCTTGGCTGTAATCTTTATGGGAGCAGATCTCCAGGTCTTTCTTCCACAGCAGCACGGGGTAGGTATGAAGGCCAATCTTTTGGTTAGCAGACGAGAGCAAACTGTTCACGCCACTAGGTTGTAAATTCCTTGAACTCTGCAGACACTCGTGGCTCTTTGGCATTGTAATTCGCAGCACAGTTCCTAGCCTACAGTGGTACTCAGAAAGGTTTATCTCACCCACTGCTGTCTGTCCCACTGCTGGTCCCTAGTTTAGGCATCACTATCTGTCTGACTGAAGCTGCTCATACTAGTTTAGCCAGTAGTTCTCAACCCTGACTGCATTAGAATCTCCTGAGGTGGGGGGCTTGTAAAGATACCAGTGCCTGGGCCCCAGCCAAAGCCAATTCAGTCAGACTCTCTGGGGGTTCATCCCAGGATTCAGAATTTTTGCAAAGCTCCCAGATTGATTCACCTGTGCATCTAGGGTTGAGAACAACTGACTTTGGACATTACTCAGAGCCCCACTGAGAGGTGATCTTAATACTGGCTCTGACTAGGACAGATGGGGAAGCTCACCCCTGCTGCAGTGGTTGCTTTGCAGAGCCATGGGAGACAGGAAGCAGCCCAGCTCCCTCTCCGTGCTTTTCCCCACCCCACCCCACCCCCCCAACTATCCACCCCTATCAGGCTGAATACTTAAGAGTTCTCCCTTTCACTTCCCCTTGGAGGGTGTGCAGCTTAAACCCTTCCTGTGGGAACTGGCTTTGAACGCTGCCTCAGAGGTTCACATCCACCCACATCCCTAGCTTGCCTTTCCCGTAAATCAGTGGGGTGGAGCACTCCAATTCACATCACAGTCTCTCATCCCTCAAGTGCTCCCTTTAGTGTTAAACAAACAAAAAAACCTGTTGCCGTCAAGTTGATTCCGACTCATAGCGACCCTATAGGACATAGTAGAACTGCCCCAGAGAGTTTCCAAGGAGTGCCTGGTGGATTTGAACTGCTAACCTTTTGGTTAGCAGCCACAGGTCTTAACCACTATGCCACCAGGGTTTCCCCTTATGTTAAAGCGTAGCATAACAGTAATGGGGAGAATCCAAAGTAAGCCTGAAATGCATAGAATTTTAAGGGTCCTCTTTAAGGTGCAGGATATAAATTACAAAACATGAAATTGTTAGGGCTTGGAAACAGCCCCTATAAGTGCCTCACCCTGAATCTGCCTCTGAGAATAATGACTAGCATTTATCGTGTCAATATGTACCAGAAACTTTTGCTTTCCCTTTTATGATTCTTGGGGCAGCGTACACCCACAAAAGTTTTTGGTTTCTCAGGTTTCTTGGGAGGCCGCCTGTCCCACTAAAAGTACATGCTGCTCTCCAGTGGGGGCCTATGTAATGGGTGAAAAATGAAAGAAACCTTCTTTGGTGAAAATTCACTAAGTTAGCAGGGTTATGTATGAGGCAGTGCATCCAGGAAGTGTGATTGGGTCAAAGTTTTGTCTGTTTTGACTTTTGTACCACTAGACAAGCCTTATCAGCATGTTTATGGTTTCCTGTGTGATAGTTATGGAGCCCTGGTGGGTTTGGGCTTTTGTGTATATGTACATCATGTTTGGAAAACCAGAGGTGCCTGATGAAACCAAATGGAAGGTATCTTTATGTATTGACTCATGTTCAAAAACTTTAATGGTTCCTCTCAGAATCCATATATCATAACACAAATTCAGAAAGACTCCTTGATTTTGCAAGCCTTCCATAGCTGAAAATGCACAGGATCAAAAAAAAAAAATTTTTTTTTTTTAAAGGAGAAAGTAGTAGGGTCTTGAAAGGGTTTTGTAGACGCAACAAACAAGCAAGGACGTGGTATTCCTATTTTACAAATGAGGAAACTCAGGCTCAGAGAGTTTTGTTATTTATCCCAAGCCACACATGTGGACTAGAATTCATACCTGGTTCTGGCTGGTTCCTGAACTCAAGCACTTTCTACCACAGTGTATCTCAACATCTCCAAAAGCTGTGTACTGCCAGGAGTCGGGGGGTTTATAAGAGGCAGGCAAATCAGTATGTATGCCAAGTATTGTATGCAGACTGAAAAGTTAACATGACTTGAGTATGTGTGCCCACTTCTACATCATAGCGATGCTGTTGTCATTAATAAAATAAAGCCATTTGAAAACCCAAATGTTACTTAGTAGCTTTAGTCATTGGGTCCTTTCTCAAGCAACGGGTACTAAAGGCACAACTTTTACACGAGCAGTTTGAAAAATGTTTTTAGGTTAAAATGGGACCATGGATAGGATATTCTCCAGCCATAAAAAGAAATGAAGCACTGATACTGCAGCATGAGTGAAACTTGAAAGCATTAAGCTAAGTGAAATAAGCCAGACACAAAAGGACGGCTATTGTACTTTTAAACCAAAACCAAACCCATTGCTGTCGAGTCAATTCTGACTCACACCAACCCTACAGGACAGAGTAGAACTGCCCCATAGGGTTTCCAAGGAGCACCTGGTCGATTTGAACCGCTGACCGTTTGGTTAGCAGCTGTAGCGCTTAACCACTGCGCCAGCAGGGTGTCCATGGCATGACTGCACTTACATAAAATACCTAGAACAGGCAAATTCACAGAGACAGAAAGCAGATTAGAAGTTACCAGGGGCCGAAGAGAGGGAAGAATGAGGAGTTGCTGCTTAATGGCTACAGAGCATCTGTCTGGGGCATGGAAAAGTTACAGAAAGAGATATGTTGATGGCCACACAACGTTGGGGATGTAATTAATACCACTGCGCTGTGAAATGTAGTTAAAAATGGTTACAAAGACAGATTTTATGTTGCATATATTTTATCACTAATTTTTTTAAAAAGTGAGAACGACCCTGGTTCTAGAAAAGGTTGGAAGCTCCACCGCATTGATGCTTATGTTTCATAAGGTATATATCATCAGAGTAGCATATCAATGTGACTTGTAAATAAGCACGTATGGCGTGGCACAGTAGTTAAGAGCATAGACTCTAGGGTCCGCCTGTCTGGGTTCGAATCTTGGCTTTGCCACTGTGTAAACTTGGGCAAGTGGTCCTCTCTGTGCTTTAGCTTCCTTATCTGTAAATCAGAGACAGCTAGGACACCTACCATGTGAGAATTAAATGTAGGATATTTAGAACACTCCCTCACAATAGGAAACCCTGGTGGCGCAGTGGTTAAGAGCTACAGCTGCTAACCAAAAGGCTGGCACTTCGAATCCATCAAGTGCTCCTTGGAAACTGTATGGGGCAGTTCTACCCTGTCCTATAGGGTTGCTGTGAGTTGGAATTGACTCGACAGCAAAGGGTTTAGTTTTTTTTTTTTTTTGGTTTGGCCTCGTGATAAGAATTGTGTAATTTTTTTTTTTTCTGTAATAAAGACAATGATGATTGTTATGCATCTATTTTTGCCCCAAAAAAGGTGCTATTTAGGAAGTTTGGCAATCACAGCTCTAACTACTCTAGAGGTCCAGGACAACTGACTGGCACACCCCTCCCCAGCCCTCTCCCTCCAACTGAAGCCAGCCTCTAGCCTAGGGACCTGGGCTAGTACTGCAAAGCACCTAACTCCACAAGATTAAAAGATGGCCCTCACACACTGGCATTATTTCTTTCTGTACTGTCCTCTGACCAGCCCTGCCCAGGAACGGGAGACAGACTGGTATACAGAGCCTCCCCTCTGATAACTGGGGGATGGAGAGGCTGAGAAAGAAGTCTCTGTTCACAGCAGCTTCCCGCTGCCTCTCAGGAAGAAGAAAGGGGTCTGTGTGCCAGGGCTGCTCCACCACCAGCAGCCAGCAGAACAGCCACACAGCCTCCAGCCCCCTCCCCCACCTCCAGGCTGAGCACAAGGAAGGGGGGATATCAGCTGACAAAGAGGAAGAGAAAGAAGGACACTGAGTCTTGCTCATCCTGCTTGTTTTTCTTTCCTCTTTTGCAATTTCCAGTGACAATCTCATGTCTGTGTCTTGGCAGCTTCCGATGCCCTCAAGCCCAGAGATCTCTGGAGGCTGTCTGGTTCCCTCCCCTTCATGGGAGGTCCCTGAAGGGCCTTGCTAAGTCCCAACCCCTGCCCCAGGCTCCCCTTACCTTCTTCTCTCTTGCTGGGTCTGCCTCTCATTCTCTCAGATTTATTAACTTATGCAAATAAATGTAGATGATTATGCAAATGACCATGTAAATGACGTCTTCCCTTTTCTCATCCCAATTCTGGTAATACTAGGAAAACACAACAATGATTGAAACGTGGGGAAAAAAATCAACATGTAAAATGTAAAGAAGCTGGAATTTAATCTAGACAAGAAAGCATAATAGCTATTCCAGAACACAAACCCATCTCCACAGACAATAAAATAAAAGAGATCTTTGACCCTCAAATTTCTACGAATGCCTCAAATCCATAGCAGCTTCTAGAATCGGGCTACATCTGCTCAATGCATTTTTCACTGAAATTAGTGGCTTTTAGGAAAAGGTCAAGTGAACTGCCACAAAAAGAAACTGCTATAGTTTATGCATGGTTCATCCTGTAACATGGTTTATCAATGGTTCATCCTGTAACATGGGTATACAATGTATATCACATGCTGAAAACATTTTCTGAACTTACTAATAGACAAAATGTCTGTGTAGAAAGAAGTGTACGTCCAACTGTTCAATTATTGTTTTTAAAAACTCTTGTCCATATTTTAAAGAATTAATAAAGCTGGCTTTTCACAAAGCAAGTAGGAAATAAGCAATTGGGCTTTTAAAACTGGACCAGTATTCTAATGCTCCCTTCTGTAGACTGAACAAGATCTAAAAGAAAATCGTGTACCTCTTACATAATTTTAATTCTGGGAAAGGTTGTTTGAAGCCAAGAACATTATGATCACTGGGGACCTAATAATTTCAAATGTGGCCGCAGCTGAAATTCTATCTCCAATTTCCACCTACTACTGTTGCCTATTATGGATAAAACTGACCCGTGCCATGTCCATACACAACCTCCAGAATCCCACAGAACATTTTGTCTAAAGTTATAAAAACAAATGCTATTAGAGAGCCAACAGCAAGCATGTGAATTCTTTTCTATTCTCTTGCTTAATTAAAAGTGGACTCCCAAATAAGAATGTTTACGAGAACTTCTCAGCAGCACCACCTGGTGGGGAGTGCCGCAAAAAACCCAAACTGGGTTTAACTCAGATCTTGGAAGGGACTTGTTTAAATTGTACTTCATGGAGTTTATTTCATTTTCCTCTGAATCCGACATAAACCCGAAACCCGTTGCCTTCAAGTCCATTCTGACTCGAGGCAACCCCAGGTGTTACAGAGTAGAACTGCTCCATATTGTTTCCTTGACTGTAATCTTTATAGAAGCAGATTGCCAGGCCTTCTGCCGTTGTGTAGTTTACTGGTTCAGCATAAACTGTTTGTGCTACCCAGGGTCCTCTGAATCCAATATAAAGTCTACATTATGAAATATTCCTGAGGGCCTGTTGAGTAAAAATTCAGTGGTATGAACTTAGGGAACAATGAGTTTATATTAATAAGGGAGGATTAACTTGAAAAAGCAGGGTGAGAATGGTTGCGCAACCCGAAGAATGCAGTCAGTGTCTCGAACTGCACATGCAGAAATTGTTGGATTGGTGTATGTCCTGCTGTGTATATTCGCAACAACAGCAAAAATAAAATAAACTATTTTAAAAAGCAAAGAAAAAAATTAGTGGTGTGGCAAGGCTTGATTCTCTTCAACAGTCTGGAGATCACATTTTCATACATTCTAATACCATAAATCCTTTTGAGTTTTGTACTTCTTTTTCTGTAATTTTATTGTCTTAAAGAGAATTTGTTAAAGGTGTAGTAAAATGTAATTTAATTTTTAGTTCTTCATAAGTATTTTTATGCAAGTCACAAATCAGGAAAAAAACTTTATTAGTTGATATGTTCTGCTGTTAGTGGACATTGGGCAAGGCAAAAAGTTAGGTTACTAATGGAAATTTAATTTTTACACCATTTTTTGTTAAGCATCTCATATACTTTGGACATGTCAGGAAGGATCCCTCCCTGGAGACAGACATCATGCTTGGTGAAGTAGAGGGTCAGCAAAAAAGAGGAAGACCTTCAATGAGTTGGATTGACATAGTGGCTGCAACAATGGGCTCAAACATAGCAACAACTGTGCAGATGGCGCAGGACCGGGCAGTGTTTCCTTCTGTTGTGTATAGGGTCACTATGAGTCGGAAAGGACTCGACGGCACCTAACAACAACAACGTATTAAGCCAGGAGCCCTGGTAGTGCAGTGGTTAAGAGCTTGGCTGCTAACCAAAAGGCCAACAGTTCAAATCCACCAGCTGTTCCTTCATAGACAGTGGATGAACAGTCTTTCCATAGCCTTCTTTTAGTGCTCTTAAGATGGCCTGGGCTAATCCCCAGCAAGCAGAACACGAGGTGTGATATTTTAGAATGGCAGGTCTCAGACAACCGGCAAAGTAAGATTGTCATTTACTGAGCAAATATATTGAGCATCTCCTATATGTCAGGCACTGGTCTAGGTTCCAGACACACCAACAGACAAAACACACAAAATGCCTGCCTTCACGGAGCTTCCATTCTAGTGTGTGGGGGGGGCATACAAAAGACAAATAAACAAATATATTCCAGATGGTAATTCTGCTACAGAGAGAATACAGAGTCAAGGAGAGAGGAGGACCGGGGAGAGGAGAGTTACTATTATATACGGAATGGTCAGGGAAGGTAACATTGGAGCAGAAGGAAGGACGTGAAGGAGCAAGCTATACAGATATTAGAAGGAAAGGAGTTTCAGGCAGACAGAATAGGCAACACAAAGGTCTTGGGGTGTGTCCATTTGGCATGTTCAGAGAACACCAAGGAGGTCAGCGTGACTGGGGTGGAATAAGCCAGGCAGAGAGAAACAGGAGATAAGGTCAGACAGGTAGTAGGGCCAGATCAAGTAGGGTCTTACAGCATTGTAAGGCTCTCACTTACACCCTCAGTGAGATGGGAAGCCACTGGAGGGGTTTGAGTAGATGAGTTCCACTGGCTGCTTTGTTGGTAAGGGCCGTAATACAACAAGAGTTGAGGCAGGGAGTCTAGTTAGGATACTGTTGCCTCAGTTGAGAGATGATAGCTTAGGTCCAGGTGATAGCAGAGGAGGTAGTGATAAGTTGTTGCATTCTGAATATATTTGATGGTAGAGCCACCAAGATTTGATGATGGATTAGACATGGGGAGTGAGATAAAGAGTCAACGATGACTCCAAGGTTTTTGTCTTGAGCAACTGATAAGATGGAGCTGCTATTTACTGAAAATGGGGAAGTGTGTTTTTTTCATTTTGGGGGGTGTGTATGGTTTGTATGGACATCAAGAGCTCAACTTTGAACATGTTAAGTCTTAGATATCCATTATTGTTGTTGTTGTTAGGTGTTGTCCAGTTGGTTCTGACTCATAATGACCCCATGCACAATAGAACAGGAACTGATCCCTCCTGATAATATGTCCAAAGTATGTGAGAACTAGTCTTGCCATCCTTGCATCTAAGGAACATTCTGGTTGTACTTCTTCCAAGACAGATATCTATTAGACATCCGAATGTAAACGTCAAGTTGACAGTCAGACAAACAAGTCCAAAGTTCAGGGGAGAGGTCTAGGCTGAAGGTGTGAATTTAGTAGTCTTCAGTGAGTAGATGGTATTTTTCCAGTCCCTGGAAAAGGACATCATGCTCGGTAAAGTAGAGGGTCAGCGAAAAAGAGGAAGACCCTCAATGAGAAGCATTGACACAGTGGCTGCAACAATGGGCTCAAACATAACAATGATTGTGAGGACAGCACAAGACAGGGCAGTGTTTTGTTCTGTTGTACGCAGGGTCACTAGGAATTGGAGCCAACTCATTGGCACCTAACAACAACAGGAGATATTTAAAGCCATGAAACTAAGTGAGATCACCAAGAAAGTTGGTGAGGATAAGAGAAGAGTGTGAAGGCTGGGCCCTGGAGACCTTCGACATTTGGAGGTGGGAAAACAAAGAACCAGCAATGGGGACTAAGAAGGAGATGAGTGAGGTGAAGAAAAATCAGGAGAGTGGTGGTGTCCTGGACTCTGGCAAAGCAAGCATTTCAAGGAAGAGGAAGTGATTGATAAGTAAAATGAGAACCAAAGAATTGACCATGGCATTCAGCAACAAAAAGGTCATTGGTGACCTTGACAAAAGTAGTATTGGTGGAGTGGTGAGGATAAAAGCCTGACTGGAATGGGTTCAAGAGAGACTGAGAGGAAAGAAATGGGAGACAAGGAGAATAATCAGTATAGAAGTTTTGGTATAATGGAAAGAAAAGTGTTTATAGCTGGAAGGGAAAATGAAATCAAGATTTTTTAAAGATAGGTGGAATTTTTTAAGGCTATTTTTAAAATTTTGTAAAATTTATATAACACCTTTACCAATTCAATATTTTTCAGATGTACAATTTAGTGATATCAATTGCACTAATCATGTTGTGAAACCATCACCCATAATCCTTGCCAAATTTCCCATCACCAAAAACAAACACTCCCTGCTTCCTAAACAATGGTCCCCCCTTTCCACCACCCCCTTCCTACCCATAGTAACCGCTAATAAGCTCTGGACTCTACACATTTGCCTATTCTTGTTACTTCATATAAGTGAGATCATGCAACATTTGTCCTTTTGTGATTAACTTATTTCACTGAGCATAAGGTTTTTAAGGTTCATGACAGCTATTTTTTTTTTTTTTTAGGTTGGGAGAGATTACAGCCTGTTTGTATGCTGATTGGAATGGAGCCACAGAAAGAGGAAAGTTAATGAAGCAGAAGAAAGGGAAGAGAATTGTTGGAAGAGCGTATTTGAGTAGGAGAAATGGAGTGGGACGTAGCGCACAAGTGAAGGAGTTGGATTTGGGTAGGTGGAAAGACAGTTCGTTCATAGAAATAGGAAAGGCAGGATATATGTGTATAGATGAAGGGAGGTGGGTAGATGTGTTGGTGGGTGCTCGTGGAAATTCTGATTGTTTCTATTTTCTCAGTAAAGGAGGGTGGAGAAGGAGGTGGTAGAATGTGGAAGAACAGGCGGTATGAAACAGTCATCAGGAAGAGTGGAGGAGTAAATGGTCTAGAAAATGTAGTAGAGTGGCCTTCATGAAGTTGGTGGGCATTGGTGTTTTTGGTGACCACCTCCAGTACTAATATTCTATATCATTCATTTGTCATGTGGCACATGTTACATTCTATTATTATTTGTTTCTGAGGGTCCTGTCTTTTTTGTTTTTTCCCTAACTAGACCTCACCTGTTTGCAAAAAGAATCTGAGACAACTTGAATGCAATAGAGAATGATTGAAAACTTTATGACCAAGGGCTTCAGAAATAATGGGATATATGTGTGGACAGTGCTGCTGAGCCTGTGGCATGGCGAGGTCCGTGTAATTCTCGGGTACAGTCTTACCAAGCCCACAGGGTTAGTATATCTAACTATATCCTCTCACCTGGCTCCTATTCACTCATAAGTGTGATGTCCTGGGCTCCCATAGTTATTTTTTTGTTTTATTTCTCAATTTATTTCAAAAGCTGCTTGATGAAACCATTGTTTGGAGACTTTCTTGAAGACCCCAAGAATTTAGGCCAAGAAGGTGAAGGAATGTTCAGAGGACAGTTAGAGGCTAGAGAAGATTTTACTGATGCAAATTGTGGATTCTAGAGGACCCGAGGGAAGGATTTGGCAAGTTGAGGAAGACACGGCAGCAGACTAGATGAGGTCCAGGGCTGTACAGGGATGAGAAGCCAGGTCATGAGAGATGACTGAAGTCTTGGTCTTCTTGTGGTGAATGGCCAAAATAGAGATAAAGGTATGATGAGAGCAGTACTAAAGGCCTACAAGGCAGAAGCTGCATGTGGGATGCTGTGGTGCACTGCCCAGGCACACCCCTTCCCACCTTCAGTCCAAGGGACTTATTCCCCCAGCTTCTGGAAGTGTTGGCTGCTGGGGGAGGCTAAGGACTTGAGTTTCTCCAAGGAAATTGCCCTTGGCTGGAGGTAGATGCCTAGTCCAAGGCCAGGCCTTCCTCCCCGTTGGCAGCCCACATCCAAAGGCAAGTCAAGGTGATGGCACAGCCCCTCTGCCTCAGTTCAGAACATCTCTAAAGGGCTGTTCCAGCCTCAGAGCTCCCATGAGCCAAATGAAGCCTCTGTTGAACCCACATCACAGTTCAATTCCTCCTTTTGCTTAAGTCCTGCTTTCTTCACTCCCTTACAGAAATCCTGGTGGCATTGTGATTAGGAGCTATGGCTGCTAACCAAAAGGCTGGCAGTTCAGATCCACCAGGTGCTCCTTGGAAACCCTATGGGGCAGTTCTACTCTGGCCTATAGGATCACTATGAGTCAGAATCGACTTGACGGCAACAGGTTTGGTTCATTCCTTTACAGGTGTTATTCCCAAAACACTCGCCAGCAGGTCTTCTGCAGGAAAATCTCTACCTCAGAGTCTGTTTTCTGGGGAAGCTGGCCTATGACAGTTGCTAACAGAAGTGGTCTTAGGAAGCAAACTCTAATGGAAATTTGGAGCTGGATCAGCAACTAGCCAGCTGGCAACGAGGGCCTCCTCCCTGGTGGTAGGTGGAGTATTGATAGCCCCTGACATGCTGTAACGGTGTAAAGGTTAGAACTTTCAGCAGTGAAGTTGGGATGGGATCCCAGTAGAAGCCATCTTGGGCATTTGAGAGGTTTATAGGAAGTTGTAATTCCATGGAGTCAGATGCTGTTGCTGGGGGCCATTGCTGCAGTAGAAAAGCAATAAAGGTGTGAAAGTGATTTATTACCAACGTCAGGTGAACTGTGAATGGCAGCGGGTTCCTCTGGCAATGTATGAATAGGCTCTCATCTCCTGTGGTCTCAGGGTAGAAAATGCAGAAGAGCAGGCCAGGACTTAATTATAAGGCAAGTAGAGTTCCACAGAAGGTCGAGCTCTCTATCCTACAAGTCTGCCACGCCAAGGTTAGGGCTTTGACTGGAAAGGAGGGGAACCCGTGACTGGGATGGGACCATCTGGGTCAATGAATTTGATAATCTCAAATTCTCAGATTCCTCTGAACCCTTGGGCTTGCAGAGGTGACCACTCCTCCCTGCTAAAGGCTTGTGCTCCTGTCTTGCTTGAAGACAATGCAGAGATTCCTACCTTGCAAGTCAACACGTGCCCAGCTCAGATCTACCCTGACCTCCCCTCCTGGCCACCAGAGCAATAATTAGAGTCAAGTCACAAAATAATCCATCCAGGGAGGTGCTGAGGCTGCTGAGGGGGGAAAGGAACTCTGCCCTCTGGGAGCTGCAGGACCTGGCCAACACCTGTCAGCAGAAGCCGGGAAGTGTGTGGGGGACTGGACCCTGAGGGGCTGCATTAAAGGGGGCAGATATACACTGATAGTGAGAGTTTACCAACATGGAAACACGGCCCCATGATACAGGGAAGGCCCCAGAAGATGGTACTAACATACTGCTACATTGGCTCTTGGAAGCTTTGAGAAGGTGATGGCACACATTTAGGCAACCCTCTCCCCCGCCAAAAAAAAAAAAAACATTGCTGTTGATTCCAATTCACACAGACCTTATAAGAGAGTGGAATTGCCTCATAGGGTTTCCAAGGCTGAAATCTTTAGGGAAGCAGACTGCCACATCTTTCTCCTTGGAGTGGCTGGTGGGTTCAAACTGCTGACCTTTTGGCTAGCAGCTGAGTGCTTAATCACTGCACCACCAAGCCTCCTGGGACACAGTAGTTGTGTTAGGTACTGTTGAGTTGGTCCCGACTCATAGTGACTGTACAGGACAGAGTAGAACTGCCCCATAGGGTTTCCAAGGAGAGGCTGGTGGATTTGAACTGCCGACGTTTTGGTTAGCAGCCAAGCTCTTAAACGCTGCGCTAGCAGGCACACACTGAGTGAAGTAGAAATGCCAGAACCACCGCAACAGATGGTGGAAGAAGCAATCAGAAGACTCAGAGAAACGCTTTGAGGAACGAATACCCGGGTAATGGCAAATGGCTTGGCTGATTGGTCAAGGCCTAGAAGAAGAAATATTGGAAGACGGGGGACAGGGAGGGCTGGGAACTGAAAGATGGATGTATGGCAGTGGGCACAAAGAGTGAACAGCTGCGTATCCCAAGGGGACTCTCTGAGAACATCCACCACTGACCTCTGCATTTTGGAACTCACCCTCTTTCCTGACCCTTGGCCTCATTCCTGACCCGTGGCTATCTGAGATGCAACATGGAGAGTACAACGCTGTGTGTCTGCACATGAAATACTAATAAAGATTGATTTATTACCGTTTAGACAAAATTGAATTGCAGTAGGAATTCTAATATTTTCTGCCTACACGTCTACATATCATCTCTCATTTTCCCATAGGTAGAAGCACCCCATTTTGAAGATCTCTTACCTAGTGGGCAGAATGTTTGTGCACCCCAGATTCAGCACCTGCCTTTTGGTCAGGGCTGAGAGACCCTGCTTCTCAAATTATAGTACTCTGCTTTTCCTTTGTGCTGTTGTAAACCACCTCTCCTTCTGATCCTCTACTTTCTCTATAAGTAGCAGTGTAGTGGCTCAGTGGTTAAATTGCTCAGCTGGTAACTGAAAGTTCGGTGTTCAAACCCATCAGTTGCTCCACAGGAGAAAGATGTGGCAGTCAACTGTCCTATAGGGTCACTATGAACTGGAATGGACTCAATGGCAGTGGGTTTGGTTTAAGTAGCAGTCAATCTGAGGTTAGAGTAGGCCTATGAGACTGTTTCCTACGAAATGTTGATTTAAAGCCCCGTTTTCAGGTTCTTGGAAACCCTAGTGGTGTTGTGGTTAAGAGTTTGGCTGCTAACCAAAAGGTCATATTTCAAATCCACCAGCTGCTCCTTGGAAACCCTATGGGGCAGTTCCACTGTGTTCTACTGGGTCGCTGTGAGTTGGAATTGACTTGACGGCAATGGGTTTGGTTTTCAGGTTCTTATTGGGCATTTTCACAAACTACCTACAATTATACATGAAACATAATAGAATTTATGAGCAGCTCAGCGTCAAGTTGGAAGACAAGAGATGTCTAAATCGGGCCTTTCCACACCAGGTTGGCCAAAAACAAAATAAAACCTTTTTTTAAAACAAGAAATTCTGTTTAATAAGACTAGAGTAGTAATTCCCAAACCTGCCTGAGCATCAGAATTACCTGTGGCAAGGAGAAAAAACAACAAAAAAACATATTTTCAGGATCCACCTGCGTTCCTTAGAATCAGGTTCAGCTGTGAGTAATTAGAAACCTACAGTGTTGTTTGTTGTTATTAGCTCTCATCGAGTCAGTTCTGACTCATGGCAACCCCATGTGCTACAGACTAGAACTGCTCCAAAGGGTTTTCTTGTCTGTAATCTTAACAAAAGCAGATCACCAGCTTAGGAGTCAAGTGCAAACCATTTCGCCACCCAGGGACCTTAAAACCTATAATCCAACCCATTGCCATCAAGTCAATTCCAACTCATAGTGACCCTATGGGACAGAGGAGAACTGCCTTGTAGGGTTTCCAAGGAGCGCCTGGTGGATTTGAACTTCCAACCTTTTGGTTAGCAGCTGTAGCTCTTAACCAATGCACCACCAGTGTATCCTAAAACCTTCAATAGCAGTGGCTTATCCAAGGTAGGAGTTGATGTCTCCTTCATATAAATGACTATTGTTAGACAAAGTGGCAACTCTGCTCCATGTGGTCCTCAGGGACCCAGGCTGTTGACAGCTCTACTATCCCTATGTCCTTGTGGTCCAGCGTCGGGGTGGAACTCCAGCCATCACACTTCTGCAAGATTGTGGAAAGGACCAAAAAAGGGCAAAGGAAGCTCATCTGACTTTCAAGGTAGGTTCCCAGAAGCTGCCATGAGACACTTCCACTTACACCCTAGAACTTACCCACTTGTCCATGACTTGATGCAAGAGAAGTCGACAAACATATTGTTTATCCTGGACAACTACATGCTTGCTAAAATTCAGGGAGTTTCTTACTACAGAAGAAGAGAAACACTGGGGGAGTGCCAACCTTCTCTGTCCAAGTTTACAAACCAACAACTCTCTAGGCCTCGGCCAGCACAGAGGATCCAAGGGCATTTAGGGTTTTATTGGAGAAGGTTTTGCCCTGCCCCTCCTATGGACCTTACATTACAGCTAAAAGCAGCAAGTGCTTCTGTATTCTCTTAGAGCAAGTGGAATAACCCTAAGTGCAGTGACAGATTAGCACAAGATAGATGGCATCAGCTCTGCTCATGGCATCTTACAAGCTGCTTCCAGCACTCATTCTACCAGGTTATTTTAAGAGCAAAGAAAGAGAACAAATAAATATTGCAATTTAAGAGCCTTGAAATTCTCTGGACAAGAATTAAAAGTACCGTTCATCTCTCTCATGTTCCTCTTTCTCAGGGTGCTAGAAAAAATATTAACAGTGTTATAGGTTGAATTGTGTCCCCCAAAAAAGATATCTTGAAATCCTAACCCCCAGCCCTTGTGAATGTGACCTTGTTGGGAAATAGGGTCTTTGAAGATGTTACCAGCTAGAGCAGTATGGACCCTAATCTAGAATGACTGGTGTCCTTACATAAAGAGGCAAGACATAGCAGGAACCAGAAACAGACTTAGAGGGAAGACAGCCAGATGAAGATGGAGGCAAAGATAGATGTGATGCATCTACAAGTCAAGGAACACCGCTGATTGCCAGGAACCACCAGAAGCTAGGAAGAGGCAAGGGAGGATCTTCCCCTAGAGTCCTCAGAGAGAGCGTGGTCCTGCTGACACTTGATTTCAGACGTTTAGCCTTCAAAACTGTGAGAATAAATCTCTGTTGTTTCAAGCTTCTCAGTTTGTGGTATGTTGTAACAGCAGCCTTACAGAACAGATACAAATAGACAAAGTATAATCATTTTCTAAAAAGTTGGTCCCACTAGAAGCAAAAATATTAATGGATATTTTTTCCTCCACTTGTCATCTAACTTTTGTCTAGAAAGATAGAGCAGTAAATAGAAGAAAGAGCTTGAGACCTCCAAACAGAGTGCCCTGGAAATAATACTGGATGTCACACAGCTCTAAAGGGTGTCGTCCACATTACCTCATGGAAATGGCAATCCCTGGGAGCACAGCGGGAATGCTGTCCCCTGGAGCTGGGTAATGCAGCTGCCTTGCCTGGACACTGCTAATTTATCTGTTAATCTCAAGACGTGTATGAGCTGGCAAGATAAGCAGATGGCACTGACGGTCCCAAGAAGAGTCAGGGACTATTCTGTTCTGGCAGAAAGCTGTTTTTAAACATAGTTCAGAAAACGTGATTTAGATTAATCTCCCCAATCGCTACCAAGAGGGATTTAGAGAATCAAGCTCATTATTATTTCTGATTTCTAGGTGTCTATTTTAAAGGCGGTAAGACAAACTGACAGACACACGGGGCTTGTGTGTTGCTGTGATGCTGGAAGCTATGCCACCGGTATTCAGATACCAGCAGGGTCACCCATGGACGACAGGTTTCAGCTGAGCTTCCAGACTAAGACAGACTAGGAAGAAGGACCCGGCAGTCTACTTCTGAAAAGCATTAGCCAGTGAAAACCTTATGAGTAGCAGCAGAACATTGTCTGATATAGTGCCGGAAGATGAGCCCCCCAGGTTGGAAAACACTCAAAAGATGACTGGGGAAGAGCTGCCTCCTCAAAATAGAGTTGACCTTAATGACGTGGATGGAGTAAAGGTTTCAGGACCTTTATTTGCTGATGTAGCATGACTCAAATTGAGAAGAAACAGTTGCAAACACCCATTAATAATCGGAACCTGGAATGTACGAAGTATGAACCTAGGAAAATTGGAAATCGTCGAAAATGAAATGGAACACATAAACATCGATATCCTAGGCATTAGTGAGCTGAAATGGACTGGTATTGGCCATTTTGAATCGGACAATCATATAGTCTACTATGCTGGGAATGACAACTCGAAGAGGAATGGTGTTGCATTCATCGTTAAAAAGAACGTTTCAAGATCTATCCTGAAGTACAACGCTGTCAGTGATAGGATAATATCCATATGCCTACAAGGAAGACCAGTTAATACGACTATTATTCAAATTTACGCACCAGCCACTAGGGCCAAAGATGCAGAAATAGAAGATTTTTATCAGCTGCTGCAGTCTGAAATTGATGGAACATGCGACCAAATGCATTGATAATTACTGGCGACCGAAGACCAGGCGAGTTGTGGAATGACAACAAGGACATCAACCATGAAGAAAGCAAGAGGTCACTGAAAAGACAGGAAAGAAAGAAAAGACCAAGATGGATGTCAGAGGAGACTCTGAAACTTGCTCTTGAGCATCGAGCAGCTAAGCAAAAGGAAAAATTCATGAAGGAAAAGAACTGAACAGAAGATTTCAAAGGCCCTCTTGAGAAGATAAAATAAAGTATTATAATGACATGTGCAAATAGCTGGAAATGGAAAACCAAAAGGGAAGAACACACTCGGCATTTCTCAAGCTGAAAGAACTGAACAAAAAATTCAAGCCTCAAGTTGCAATAGTGAAGGATTCTATGGGGAAAATATTAAATGATGCAGGAAGCATCAAAAGAAGATGGAAGGAATACACAGAGTCATTATACCAAAAAGAATTAGACAATATTCAACCATTTCGAGAGGTGGCATATGATCAGGAACTGATGGTACTGAAGGAAGAAGTCCAGGCTGCTCTGAAGGCATTGGCGAAAAACAAAGCTCCAGGAATTGATGGACTATCAAGTGAGATGTTTCAACAAACAGATGCAGCACTGGAGGTGCTCACTCGTCTATGCCAAGAAATATGGAAGACAGCTTCCTGGCCAACTGACTGGAAAAGATCCATATTTATGCCTATTTCCAAGAAAGATGATCCAATCGAATGTGGAAATTATAGAACAATATCATTAATATCACACGCAAGCAAAATTCTGCTGAAGATCATTCAAAAACAGCTGCAGCAGTATATCGACAGGGAACTGCCAGAAATTCACGCTGGCTTCAGAAGAGGACGTGGAACCAGGGATATCATTGCTGATGTCAGATGGATCCTGGCTGAAAGCAGAGAATACCAAAAAGATGTTTACCTGTGTTTTATTGATTATGCAAAGACATTTGACTATGTGGATCATAACAAACTATGGATAACACTGCGAAGAATGGGAATTCCAGAACACTTAATTGTGCTCATGAGGAACCTTTACATAGATCAAGAGGCAGCTGTTCCCACAGAACAAGGGGATACTGATTGGTTTAAAGTCAAAAAGTGTGCGTCAGGGTTGTATTCTTTCACCATACCTATTTAATCTGTATGCTGAACAAATAATCCGAGAAGCTGGACTATATGAAGAAGAACGGAGCATCAAGATTGGAGGAAGACTCATTAACAATCTGCGTTATGCAGGTGACACAACCTTGCTTGCTGAAAGTGAAGAGGACTTGAAGCACTTTCTAATGAAGATCAAAGACCACAGCCTTCAGTATGGATTACACCTCAACATAAAGAAAACAAAAATCCTCACTACTGGACCAATGAGCAACATCATGATAAATGGAGAAAAGATTGAAGTTGTCGAGGATTTCATTTTACTTGGATCCACAATCAACAGCCGTGGAAGCAGCAGTCAAGAAATCAAAAGACTCATTGCATTGGGCAAATCTGCTGCAAAGGACCTCTTTAAAGTGTTGAAGAGCAAAGATGTCACCCTGAAGACTAAGGTGTGCCTGACCCAAGCCATGGAATTTTCAGTCGCATCATATGCACGTGAAAGCTGGACAATGAATAAGGAAGACCGAAGAAGAGTTGACGCCTTTGAATTGTGGTGTTGGCGAAGAATGTTGAACATACCATGGACTGGCAAAAGAACGAACAAATCTGTCTTAGAAGAAGTACAACCAGAATGCTCCTTGGAAGCAAGGATGGCGAGACTGCGTCTTACATACTTTGGACATGTTGTCAGGAGGGATCAGTCCCTGGAGAAGGACATCACGCTTGGCAGAGTACAGGGTCAGCAGAAAAGAGGAAGACCCTCAACGAGGTGGATTGAAATAGTGGCTGCAACAATGAGCTCAAGCATAATGATTGTAAGGACGGACCAGGACCGGGCAGTGTTTTCTTTCTGTTGTGCATAGGGTCGCAATGAGTCGGAACCAAGTCGACGGCACCTAACAAAAACAACAACAACAACATTTTAAAGGAAAATGTAAGACCCTAGAAATTCCTGGGCCTTACAGAGCTGTGGAGTAAGACTTGCACAAACAGTTCTGTAACATCACTAATCATGGGCATTTAGGACCCCTCGCTTTATCTGTCTCATGCACACCTGTTCCTGCTGGAAATGAATCAGGAGATAAGACCGCAGCCACACAGTGGGTTTACTGATTCCAGCAACATTGTTAGTCTAGCCTTTGAAGCTGGAGTCTTCTGGCAAATCTTTCCATATACAGTTCTCACCAGAGTCAATTACCATCAGAACACGTTTTTAAAAAGTTCTTTTTTTTTCTCTCTCTTTTAAGATAGTTTTGAAATGATAAACACCAACAGAAACAATTTCAGCCTTTTAATCGATTGCACTTTCAAGGATGGAATAGGTTATCCTAGAGAGCTTTATTCGTGTGAACTACTGTTGTCATTAACAAAGTAAACCAAGAAAACCTGTTGCCATCAAATTGATTACTACTCATACCGATGCTATAGCACAGAGTAGAACTGCCCCATAGGGTTTCCAAGGAGCAGCTGGTAGATTCGAACCGTCAACCTTTTGGTTAGCAGCCATAGCTCTTAACAAATTACACCCAACAAATTAGAATTAGTTCTTCCTCTTCGATATGAAATAAGAATACATGGACTCCTATCTCTTCTATTTTCTAGAGCATTGGTCCTTAACCTTGATTCAATCGTAGGTACTTTTGAGAATACGGTGTTCAGGTATTTAAGAACTGCACTCAGATACACACACACAAGAGTAGAATATAACTTTAGGGGTTATTGAGTAATGAAATCTATTTAAGGACCCCCTATTTTCAAAACCTAAATCCACAGGCTAGCCAGAGTGAAAATGAGGTTTAAGAACTTGAAATAAAATCCATTCAAGCTTTGAAGAAGAAAACTTAATGTATTCTTTTCTACGTCAATTTGAAAATAAATCACTTGGAGATAAAGTTACTCTTTCAGGAACATTTCCCATTGATGTCTGCAGTTTAAAACACCAACTTACATAAAATTCAACAATATGCATCTCAAACATTATTCTAAATTGAACAAGAATTCAAGGCACACTCTAATTTTTTTATATAATGGAAAATTTATCTTACGCTATATCCATATTGTTGTTGTTGTCAGGTGCCGTCGAGTCGGTTCTGACTCATAGCGACCCTATGCACAACAGAATGAAACACTGCCCGGTCCTGCACCATCCTCACAATTGTTGTTATGCTTGAGCTCATTGTTGCAGCTACTGTGTCAATCCACTTCGTTGAGGATCTTCCTCTTTTCCGCTGACCCTGTACTTTGCCAAGCATGATGTCCTTTTCCAGGACTGATCCTTCCTGACAACATGTCCAAAGTACATAAGACGCAGTCTCGCCATCCTTGCTTCTAAGGAGCATTCTGGTTGCACTTCTTCCAAGACAGAGTTGTTCGTTCTTTTGGCAATCCATGGATTATTCAATATTCTTTGTCAACACCACAACTCAAAGGTGTCAATTCTTCTTCAGTCTTCCTTATTCATTGTCCAGCTTTCACATCCATATGATGCAATTGAAAATACCATGGCTTGGGTCAGGTTCACCTTAGTCTTCAAAGTGACATCTTTGTTTTTCAACACTTTAAAGGGGTCCTTTGCAGCAGATTCGCATTCATATTATGCTATATTATATATATTGTGCTGTACTCATGTTGGTGAAGAATGTTGAATATACTACGGAATGCCAACAGAACGAACAAACCTGTCTTGGAAGAAGTACAACCAGAATGCTCCTTAGAAGTGAAGGTGGCGAGACTTTGTCTCACATACTTTGGACGTATTATCAGGAGTGATCAGTTCCTGGAGAATGACATCATGCTTGGTAAAGCAGAGGATCAGCAAAGGAGACGAAGACCCTCAATGAGATGGATCGACATATTGGCTCCAACAAGAGGCTTAAGATAACAGTGATCATGAGTACTGGGCAGTGTTTCATTCTGTTGCATATAGGGTCACTATGAGTTGGAACCAACTCGATGGCCCCAAAAAACAACAACATATTCATTCACAATGTCTCTATCAGAACTTTTGGTAAGTTTGTTTGGGTTCACAGATGAAAATACTGTGAAAACAGTTCATTTACATCACCCGAATGACAACAACTTCAGCTCATTCATTTATTTAAAACTATTGACAGCTTTATTGAGATATAATTCACATGCCACATAATTTGCCCATGTAAAGTATATAACTCATTGGCTTTTAGAAGTATGCAATATCACTTCACTAATTTTAGCACATTTTCATCATCCCAAAAAGAAACCCCATGTCCATCAGCAATCACCCCATTTTCATATCAATGGAATCATACCATGTGGTATTTTGTGATTGGCTTCCTTCACATAGCATAATGTTTTCAAGGTTCACCCATGGTGTGGCATGTATCAGTACTTCATTCCTTTTTTGACCTAATAATTTTCAACTGTATAGACATACCACACTTTGTTTACCCATTCATCAGCAGATGGACATGTAGGTTGTTTCTACTTTTTGGCTATAATGAATAATTCTACTAGGAACATTTGTGTACAAGTTTTTTCATTGCCTAGCCCCTTAGTTTTTAATCACACAGGCCACAAAGTAAAAAGAATTCTTACAGCTATGTCAAAGTTATACAAAATTTGTTGTGCAATTGTCCCAGAGTTTTCAAGAATTAAACATTCCCGTTTCCAATATTACAAAAGCTTGTTCTGACAGGGAAACTGGCAACATTATTTTATGACAGAGTCAAAAAATCCTAGATTAGATGTTCTCTAAGGCATCTTCTTATGCTAAGTTGACAACTTAATATTTTCTATTACTTCACCTTAAGTGGAAACCCTGGTGGCATAGTGGTTAAGAGCTACGGCTGCTAACCAAAAGGTCAGCAGTTCGAATCTACCAGGCACTCCTCGGAAACCCTATGGGGCGGTTCTACTCTGTCCTTTAGGGTCGCTATGAGTCAGAATCAACTCTATGGCAATAGGTTTGGTTTTGGTTTTTCTCCTTAGATAGAATAAAGACAAGGCTGTGGATATCCCCTGGTCTGGGGGAAATTACCAACAAACATTACTGAGTCCCTTCCATGTGCAGGCAGCAAGTACAACTGTGCTCATGTAACTTGGCCTTGGGCAGAAGTGATGCACTGAATGTGACTTGCCACGCTACCCCAAGTTCTGCACTCTGGTCTGCCATGCTTGGTCTCTCACCAGCTCCCAACTCTTTTTTGCCCATAATTTCAGTACTGTTCTGCCTTTTACACTCTGTCTTTTTTTCTGATTACTACCTCTGTCTCTCCTTGGGAAGCTTTCCATGCTCACTCTCAGAGACCCTCACCACTGTCTTTGCCAGCCATCTCCACCCCACTTCCAAGACTATGGACTATATTTCATCACAGGCTTCCATGCTGGCTCCATGCTTTTCTGAACTCTAGGTCTGCCAAGTGCTATCAGATAGTGCAAGACGTTCAGGAGGCACTAAATGAATGTTTGTGGAATAAATGATCCATAAGATTTCCCATCGGTGCTGTGCCTGAGAGGTTGGAAAGGGTCAAAATGAATTCATGGCTCAGCTGCATTTATCATTTATTGATTGGTGACATATTTCTCCAATGATCAAAGCCCTTGGGAACCTCAGCTTATTCACAAGGCTCTCTCCTTAGTCATTGGGATGGAAATGATTTATCTGATCAGTGCAGATTCAGAGGCACAGGTAACACGTTCCTAAAGATTTGCCCCCTGAGAATCATCAGACAGAAGACCCAAAAAGGAGATTTAGCTGATCGAATATTGTTTCTTTTGCTTTTTAGGCCAGAACAATCTTACTCTGTATCTTCGAATTTCCGTGTGCATCGCCTGATACCAGCGTGCACAGCATAACCTGGAAGGCTGAATCACAATTTACTGTGAGGGGGCCCCAGCAAGCTTTGCCATTCTTTCACAGGAGGGTTTCCCAAGGAAGCCAGTTTTTTTAGATAGTCACTAGGCTCCAGCTGGGGAATATCAGGGTTCTGCTGGGAATACTTCTGCAACTTCTCCAGCACTATGGGCAACCCAACAGTGGACGCGTAGAACATGGGACCGCCTGTGTGCCTTGGCCAGGCATACCCATGTAAGTAGATAACATCAATGTGCTCTGGGCGAGCAGCTATCCCCTCTCCCAAGATACGGAATCCTTCATTGATAAGTGAATACAAACAGCGCTCAAGGATCTCCTCCTGGCTGATGGTACGCGGTTCAATGTGCTGGGTTTCTCTATACTGAGACAGAAAATTGGCAAGCCAGGGATCGGGTTTGTAAATCCTACCCAATGGCTTGTCATATTGGTACCAACCCTTACCTGTCTTTTGGCCAAATCGTCCTAGCTCACAGAGCATATCAGGAATTGGGCAATATCTTACATCACCTCGTTTTCGGGCAGGAGTTCTCGGAGGCAATTCAGGTCCAGTAAGACCTTGCTCCTTCCGAGATCTCCAACCCACATCCAACCCAGAAAGATCGGACGTTCTAAAGGGCCCCATTTTAAAGCCAAACTCTTCCAGCACCCGATCTACCTCCTCTGGCTTACTGCCTTCCTCTAACAAGAAATATGACTGATTGTAATAAGGAGCCAACATTCGATTCCCAACGAATGCAAAACAGTTCCCAACAACTACTCCAATCTTCTTCATCTTTTTTGCTAAGCTCATAACAGTGGCAACGGTAGTAGGAGAGGTGTACTTGCCGGGAATAACCTCTAACAACGTCATGACCTGTGCTGGTGAGAAGAAGTGGGCGCCAATGACCAAGTGAGGACGGTCAGCGGCAGAAGCAATCTTATCAATGTCCAGGGCTGACGTATTGGTACACAAAAAAGTTTCTGGCTTGCATATGGCTGACAGTTCGGCAAAGACCTTCTTCTTCAGGCTCATTTCCTCAAATACTGCTTCAATGACTAGATCTACCCCACCAAGCTCCTTCATAGACGTAGTTAGCCTGGGTTTTGGTATTGACCAGGGGTGGCCATCCTGTTGCATTTTGGATGCTTCCTTTTCCAAGAAGGAGTTTATGACCTTGTTTGCAGTTTCCAGCTGCTGCTTGTCTGATTCCACACCAATCACAGGGATCCTGGCCCTTGCAAGAGAAATGACGATGCCTTTACCCATTGTTCCCAGGCCTGCAGATAGGAGTGAAGGAGAAAAACAAGAATTCAGTGGTGTTGAGAACTAGGAATTTTCTCACTGGATGAAAAGCAGCTACGGTAATGTGGCATTTAAAGAGATTGATTCAAAATCTATTAAAGAAAACATTCTGCATCCCACTTTGGAGAGTGGCATCTGGGGTCTTAAATGCTCACAAGCAGCCATCTAAGATGCATCAATTGGTTTCAACCCACCTGGAGCAAAGGAGAATGAAGAACACCAAAGACACAAGGTAATTATGAGCCCAAGAGACAGAAAGGGCCACATAAACCAGAGACTACATCAGTCTGAGACCAGAAGAACTAGATGGTGCCTGGCTACTACCGATGACTGCCCTGACAGGGAACACAACAGAGAATCCCCGATGGAGCAGGAGAATAGTAGGATGTAGACCTCAAATTCTTAATGGTCTGACTGAGAGTAGAAGGACTCCAGAGGTCACAGTCCCCAGACCTTCTGTTAGCCCAAGACTGGAATCATTCCCAAAGCCAACTCTTCAGACAGGGACTGGACTGGGCTGTAAGATAGAAAATGACACTGGTGAGGAGTGAGCTTCTTGGCTCAAGTAGACACATGAGACTATGTGGGCAGCTTCTGTCTGGAGGCAAGATGAGAAGGCAGAGGAGGACAGAAGCTAGATGGTCACAGGGAATACAGGGTGGAGAGGAGGAGTGTGCTGTCTCATTAGGGGGAGAGCAACTGGGAGTACATAGCAAGGTGTATATGAGTTTTTGCGTGAGAGACTGACTTGATTTGTAAACTTTCACTTAAAGCACAATAAAAGAAAAATAAAGAGACTGATTCAAGGAATACAATAGACAATTAGTTAAGGCTAGGCACTGTGTTAAGTGCTTCAGGAGACATAAGGATGAGTAGGATTCACGCACATACACAACTAGAGCTGAAAAATAAGTTGAGCAAAGTTGCAGGATATATGGTCAATATACAAAAATTAATTGCATTTCTATATGGTAGCAACAAACAATCTGAATATGAAATTAAGAAAACAATTCCATTTATAATAGCATCAAAAAGAATAAAATACTTAGGAATAGATTTAACAAAAGAAGCATAAGACTCACACACTGAAAACTACAAAATATTATCGAAGGAAATTAGAGAAGACCTAAATAAAAGAAAGATATCTCATGCTCATCAGTCAGAAGACTTAATATTGTTAAGATGGCAATATTTCCCCAAAATGATCTACAGACCCAACTCAATCCCTATCAAAACCCTAGCTGGGTTTTTGTGGCAGAAACTGAAAAGCTTAAATTTATATGGAAATGCAAGGAACATAGAACAGCCAAAACAGTCTTGGAAAAGAACTAAGTTGGGGGACTTACACATCCTGGTTTCAAAACTTATGACAAAACTACAATATTCAAGACAGTATGGTATTGACCTAAGGATAGACATATAGATCGATGGAATAGAATTGGGAGTCCATAAACAAACCCATACAGTTATGATTAGTTATATGTGCAAGACCATTCAGTAGGGAAAGAATGGTCTTTTTGAAAACTGGTGCTAGGATAGCTGCACAGCTGACTGAGAAGAGGTGGCATGGGCCTTAAGTTGGGTTGGTGCCAGAGAACTTCACAAGGGTTAAGAAAGATGGTGTGTTTGGTAAGCTATGGACCACCCACCCCAAAAACTGTATATTGAAAACTGTATATAGACTGATGTATATAACATTTTACCATTTCAGTGAGTTCTTAAACTCACTGAAATGGTAAAATGCTATATATATTTTAATCCCCCGAAGACCATCCCCGAGCCAAGACTAAGAGCAAGTGATGGTTAGGAAAGTAGAGCCAATCAGGGAGGTAGCTTCAGAGGGAAGAAGACATTTTTGGGGGGAAAATTTGGGCGTGGTGTGGGGGAGTAGGGAAGCCACTGTTTTAGAGTTCAGATAGATTTTAAGATAGTGGTTTTGAACCACAAGTGAATGGACCCAGGGATCAGAAAGACAGAGCCTTCACTCCAAATTCCTAGTTACGAGAGTGAGAGGCAACACCTTAAAATGTGGTAGATTAATAATCATCACTGGGAAATCCAGTAGGGAGAGATACATGCAGGGAAAAGGAAGGGGTGAGTAACAATACACTCAGAATCTGGAGTTAGATAGACCTGGGGTCAGATTCCACACACCACTTGTGTTTAGCTCATTGCTGAGAAGGTTGGTTAGTGTCTCTAGTCTGTGGTGCAAATGGTTTGCGTTCAGCTACTAACCTAAAGGTTAGAGGTTTGAACCCATTGCACCACCAAGAAAGTCCAGGTGATCTGCTTCGGTAAAGATTACAGCCAAGAAAAACCTACAGCGCTCAGTCCTACTCTTGTAACACATGGGGTCTCCATGAGTTGAATTGATTCGATGGCAATGGGTTTGGTTTGATTTTGGTAGCTTGTGGTGAGAATGAACTTAGCTAACACAGCTAGTATGTTTAGCATAGAGTCTGGCACCCAGGGGCCCTCAGCAAATGGTGGTACCTTCCATGTGTAGAATTGGAGAATTACATTAACCATTCTTACCAAGAACGCCAACTGAGGAGATAGGCCTTGCTGATGCTGTTTTCCAGGATGCTCCAGAGGGAATGGACCACTTATTTGCCACCTTCTCAGCGAAGAAAGCGTATTGCAGGGCTCTAGCTTGCCCTGATTCCCGAAGGTACATAAACAGTTCCTCCTCCTTCTTTATGCCCACCTCGTAAGGATAACACACAGCAGCCTGAACCCCAAGAACACAAGTCTCTCGAGAAAGGCACCCAGGGTACTGCTTCCGCATCTTCAGAAGGGCTTCATTGAAAATGGCATCCATGTTGGGCAAGCTCTGAACTGGCTTGTTGCAGAGTCTACGGGATTCTAGAGGTTGATCTGAAAGGAATAAGAAAAGAAATCAGATCTTTGGAAATGTTACTTAATACAAAGGGAATACAAGTACCGTATGTAATAATAAGGGGCCCTGCTGGCACAGTGGTTAAGTATTTAGCTGCTAACCAAAATGTCGGCAGTTCAAATTCACTAGCTGCTCCTTGGAAACCCTATGGGGCCATTCTGCTCTGCTCTATAGGGTAGCTGTGAGTTGGAATTGACTCCATGCAAACGGGTTTGGGTTTTATATAATAATAATGACAATGACAACAACCTGTTCAAATCTAAGGTAGAAAATTTAATACTGTTCATCAAGATGTTTAATATAACACTAATATCAAAATGTGACATCTTTACAACTTAGTCCTATAAGACTAAGCAATTTTAAGTTACCTAATTCAGGCACGGAAACCCTGGCGATGTAGTGGTTAAGAGCTATGGCTGCTACCCAAAAGGCTGACAGTTCAAATCCACCACGTGCTCCTTGGAAACTCTATGGGGCAGTTCTACCCTGTCCTATAGGGTTGCTATGAGTCAGAATGAACTTGATGGCAATGGGTTTAGTTTTGGTTTAATTAAGGCATAAAAGTTGTATTTTCCTTTTATTCCGAGGCCAAGATAATTTTATAATGGATTAAATATTAATCTATCAACGAATTTAAGAAAAACTGTTCTGGGTTAATAATATTTTAAACTTAAAATAATATTAACTCTATTCCTAACAGAAACAAAGAAGAGTGTAATGGTGATGAATAGGCACACCTATCAATGAAAGAGAACTGCAAGTTCAGAAATAAACCTTTACAATTATGGCCAATTGGTTTTCCATAAAGATGCCAAGACCTCTGAGTGGAAGAAAGGAGAGTCTTTTCAATAAATGGACAATTGGATATCCACATGCCAAAAAAAAAAGAACTTAGATACTTACCCAACAGTACACAAAAATTAACTCACAATGGATCATAAATCTAAATTTAAGATTTAAAGCTACAAAAAAAAAAAAAAAAAATCTAGAAGAAAGCAGGAAAAATCTTTGAGATCTTCCCTTAGGCAGAGTATTCTTAGATACAACACCAAAGCATGATTCAGAAAACAAGTCAATAAATTGGACGTCATCAGAATTAAAAACTTTTTGTACTTCAAAGGATACCATTAAGAAAGAGATGATAAACCAAAGATTGGAAGAAAATACTTGTGTGGTAGGCAGAATAATGACCCCCTACCGTCAAAGGTGTTCAGGTCCTAATCCCCAGAACCTATGAATGTCACTGTACGTGGTTAAAGACGTTGGGATGGGAAGATTATCCTTGATTATCCACTTGGGCCCAATCTAATCCTTAGAAGCAGAGAACCTTCTCTGGCTGTGGTGAGAGATTCGAAGACGGAAGAACAATCAGAGATGCAACACGAGAAGGACACGACCTGCCTTGGCTGGCTTTAAAGATGGAGGAATGGGGCCAAGGGCCAAAGAATGCAGCAGCCTCTAGAAGCAGGAAATGACCCTTAGTTTACAGCCAGAAAGAGAATGGGGACCTTGGTGTTACAACGAACACAAGGTACTGGATTCTGCTGATGACCCAAATGAGCAGGAAACAAGAGTCTCCTTTATAGTCTCCAGAAAGGAACACAGCAGTTGACACCTGGATTTTAGTCCAGTAAGAGCCATACCAGACTTCTGACCTACAGAACTGTAAAATAATATATTTCTGGTGTTTAAGCTGCGAAAATCGTAGGAATTTGTAATTGCAGCAATAGAGGACTAATACAACTTGCAAATCAAATATCTAATAACAAACTTGTAACCAGAATACGTAAATAACCCTTACAATGCAGTAATAAGACAACCCAGTTTTTGAAATAGGCAAAAACCTTGAGTAGGTATTTCACCAAAGAGGATATAAAAATGGGTAATAAGCACATGAAAAGATGCTCAACATTGTTAGTCATTAACCCACTGCTCAACATCATTAGTCATAAATGCGTTACTGTCAAGTCGATTCCGACTCACAGTAACCTTATAAGACAGAGTAGAACTGCCCCACAGCGTTTCCAAGGAGTTGCTGGTAGATTAGAACTTCTGACCTTTTGGTTAGCAGTGGAGCTCTTAACCCCTGTGCCACCAGGGGTAAATGAGAATTAAACCATAATGAATGTGGTAGGCAGCTTTTATGTAATGGGATATCATTTCCAAGGTTAGGTTACAGAGACTCTGGCTTTGGTCTGGCTCGCCCTCTCTTGCTCTGTCAGTTGCTCTCTCTGATGGAAGTCAGCTGCCATGTTGTGGACTGTCCTTTGGAGAAGCTTCTGTGGCAAAGAACTGAGTAAGGCCTCTGGCCAACAGCCAGTGAGGAATGGAGGCTCTCAGTCCAACAGCCCATGAGAAGCTGCATCTACTAACAACCACTTGAGCGAGCTAAGGCTCCTCCCTCAGTCAAGCCTCGAGATGGCTACAGCCCCAGCTGACACGTTGAACACAGCCTAAACCAGAGAACCTATCTAAGCCACACCCAGATTCCTGACTCACAGATAATAAATGTTTGATTTTTAAGCTACTAAGTTGTGGGGTAATTTGTTGATAACCTGCACAGACCCACTAGAATGACCATAATAAAAAAAAAAAAAACAATACTAAGTGCTGGTAATGGTGTGAAGGGATGGGTAGCCTCACAGGAAGCCTTGTGAGAATGTCAAACAGTACATTTATCTTAAAAAGATAAACTTATTGTTTAATTTTACTCCTGGGAATCTACCCCAGAGAAATGAAAATATATGTTCACACAAAAACTTGTACGTGAACTTTCATAGCAGCATTGTTCGTAATAGCCCCAAATTGGAAACAACCCAAATGACCATCAACTGATGGATGGATAAAGAAAATGGGATCTAGCCATGTGGTTGTTGTGTGCCATCAAGCTGGTTCTGACTCATAGTGACACCATGTGTTACAGAGTAGAACTGCCCCATAGGGTGTTCTAGGCTATAATCTTCATGGGAACCCCATGGGGCAGTTCTACTGTGTCCTATAATTGGAATTGACTTGACAGCAATAGGTTTGGTTTAGTTTTCGGAATCTTTACAAGAGCAGATCACCAGGTCTTTCTCCCAAGGAGCTGCTGGGTGGATTAGAACCACTGACCTTTAGGGCAGCAGCCAAGTGCTTAACTGTTGTGCCATCAGGGCTTCTGGTCTAGTCACACAGTGAAATAATATTCAGTAATAAAAAAGAACAAGCTACTGATACATGCTACAACACAGATGAACCTCAAAAATATTACAGTAAATGAAAGAAGCCAGATGTAAAAGACTACATATTGTATGCTATCATTGACATTAAATGCCCAGAAAAGGCAGATCTATAGACAGAAAGATCAGTGGTCACCTAAGGCTAAAGGCAGGAGGGAGGGTTAACCACAAATGGGCATGAGGAAACTTTCTGGAGTAATGGATGTGTTCTAAACCTGAATTGTGGAGATGGTTGCAAAATTGTATAAAGTAAATTATACATCAGTAAGCTGCTAAAAACAAACAAAACAAAAAAGACCCTGGAAATGAATTTATCAAGAAAGGTACAAGACTTTTAAGAAGATAACTGTAGTATTTTATTGGACAGCATAAAATATAAGAACTGAATAGAGACCTCATAAATCTGGATATAAGAATTTAATAGCACATCAACTGACTGGATCAAAAGCAAAGAAGTTTCCGGGATAAACTGAATGCTTCAAAGGTCAGCAGAGCAAGGGCGGGGGGTTTGGGGACTATGGCTTAAGGGGACTTCTAAGTCAATTGGTAAAATAAGTCTATTATGAAAACATTCTGCATCCCACTTTGAAGTGTGGCATCTGGGGTCTTAAATGCTAACAAGCGGCCACCTAAGATGCATCAATTGGTCTCAACCCACCTGGAGCAAAGGAGAATGAAGAACACCAAGGTCACACGATAACTAAGAGCCCAAGAGACAGAAAGGGCCACATGAACCAGAGACTTACATCATCCTGAGACCAGAAGAACTAGATGGTGCCCGGCCACAACTGATGACTGCCCTGACAGGGAGCACAACAGAGAACCCCTGAGGGAGCAGGAGATCAGTGGGATGCAGACCCCAAATTCTCATAAAAAGACCAGACTTAATGGTCTGACTGAGACTAGAGGAATCCCGGTGGTCATGGTCCCCAAACCTTCTGTTGGCCCAGGACAGGAACCATTCCCGAAGACAACTCATCAGACATGGAAGGGACGGGACAATGGGTTGGAGAGAGATGCTGACGAAGAGTGAGCTACTTGTATCAGGTAGACACTTGAGACTGTATTGGCATCTCCTGTCTGGAGGGGAGATAGGAGGGTAGCGAGGGTTAGAAACTGGCAAAATTGTCACGAAAGGAGAGACTGGAAGGAGGGAGCGGGCTGACTCATTAGGGGGAGAGTAAGTGGGAGTATGGAGTAAGGTGTATATAAGCTTATATGTGACAGACTGACTTGATTTGTAAACATTCACTTAAAGCTCAATAAAAATTATTAAAAAGAATTTAATAGCACAACAATATAAGGCTTTTGTATGTCATATGTGTGTATGTTGCATATATATATGGAGAGAGAGAGCCCTGGTAGCATAATGGTTAGGTACTTGGCTGCTAACTGAAAGGTCAGCAATTCGAACCCACCAGCGGTTCCATAGGAGAAAGACCTACTGATCTTCTCCCATAAAGATTACAGCCTAGGAAGCCCTATTGGGCAGTTCTACTCTGTCCTATAGGGTTGCTGTAAGTTAGAATTGACTCGATGGCACACAACAACAGCAGCATATATACGTGTGTTATTGTTAGTTGCCATTAAGTTGATTCCAACCTCACAGTGACCCCATGTGTGCCAAGTAGAACTGCTCCATAGGGTTTTCATGGCTGTGACCTTCTGGAAGCAGATCGCCAGGCCTGTGTTCTGAGGCTCCACTGGGTGGATTTGAACTACCAACCTTTCAACTGGTAGGTTGGCCCACCCACCTTATTTTTTCTCAATGCATTATTTTTTTCTAAGGCATAAGGATATTCAAGTGTTGACAAAAAGAAACAAATCATGCTCCTAAAGGAAGAAAAAAGGAGATGATTATTTTTCCCTCCTTCCTCCTGCTGAGATTTTCTCTGTCCAGCATAAAGAGAGGCTGAAGATGCGATTCACAGAACTGGTTTCTACAGACATCAAGGACTCTCCCTTCTCTAACCCTGCTAAGCAGTAAGCTGGTCTCTCTCAGAAGCGCTGCAAAGGACAGACAGAACACTGTACATGCAGGGGCTTCAGGAGGCCACCCATGAACTCGTGTCTTAGATAGCCAGAGCTGCTATAACAGAAATACCACAAGTGGGTGGCTTTAACAAACAGAAATTTATTTTCTCACAGTCCAGGAGGCTAGAAGTCCAAATTTAGGGCATCAGCTCTAGGGAAAGGCTTTCTACCTCTGTCGGCCCTGGAGGAAGGTCCTTGTCTCCTTTGAACTTCTGCTCCCGAGTGATCTTCATGGGACTTGGCATCTCTCTTCCCCCACCTTTTCATACTTTCTTGCTTGTTTAATCTCTTTTATATCTTAAAAGATATTGTCTCAAGACACACCCTACACTAGTCCTGCCTCATTCACACAATAAAAAAACCCATTCCCAAATGGGATTATAACCACAGGCATAAATTCGTTGCCCTTGAGTTGATTCCTACTCATAGCGACCCTGTAGGACAGAGTAGAACTGCTCCATAGGGTTTCCAAGGAGGGGCTAGTGGATTCGAACTGTTGACCTTTTGGTTGGCAGCCAAATGCTTAACCACTGTGCCACCAGGGCTCCCCAACCACAAGCATAGAGGTTAAGATTTACAACAGAAATTTCTGAGGGACACAATTCAATCTATAAAGTCATGTAACCAATAAAAAGAAAGCTCAATTTAGACATGTGCTTAGACTGCCTAAATAAGGCAGCATCCCTTTGTTCATTGGAAACATGTTTATAGAAATGTCCACCAGCAGTAAAAATACATTACAAGGAGGAAAAGATAACATAAAAAGAAAGGCAGATGAAACAGCTAAGATTCTTTAAAAGCCAAGAAACCCAAACGAACAAATAAGCACATAAGGTAACCATCTTTAGGCAGAATTAGAATTGCTAAAAATGGCTAACCTAGCCCAGTGCAGCCATGGTGACAGCACCAGGGCTCATTAAAGGGACCAACGCAGAGCAGTAGGTTCCTGAGTCGAGGCTCCCAGTTGGGTGTCGCTTGTGCCCTCCCACCTGTGAGGTCTCCTCCAGGGAAAGGTGGGCAGGGAGCCCTAAGTCTCTTGGCCTTGGCATTACAGCACGCGTCTTAAGCTTCCTGCCAGAAAGGTGCAGGGAAACAAGGAGTTCTTACTCCGCGTGGGAACAAAGCAGGTGGCTGGTCACATGCACGTGCAAACAAATACCATTTTACAGGAGCCTCCCTTCCCCTGTGGAGGCAGAGTGATCTGGTTTGGCCAAGTAGTTCTCCATTGCTCTGCTAAATCTACTGCGCTGCAGTCGTCTGAGAGGCTTCATGCGTAACAAGAGCGTGAAGATGCGTGAAGCTAGTTAACTACAGTCAGCTCTCCGGGTTACATGTTAAGTTTGTAGAGGAATCTGCAGCTACTTCCCAAATCACACTTTTAGATACGTAGTAACCCCCTACAGTCCTCTCCCACCTGTAACTGGTTGGCAAACTGCTGATAAGTAATAACATTGACCATTGGAAATCCCTTCCTTCCCTCCTTTCCTATTGGATGTGGAAACTAAACGTCATTCTTGTACATGGCAACCTCGCATACAACAGAACACAACGCTCCCTGGTCATCCTCACAATCGCTGGCACGTTTGAGTCCATCGTTGGGGCCACCCTGCCAATCCATCTCATGAGGGTCTCCCTCACCCTCGCTGGCACGTTTGAGTCCATCGTTGGGGCCACCCTGCCAATCCATCTCATGAGGGTCTCCCTCACCCTCGCTGGCACGTTTGAGTCCATCGTTGGGGCCACCCTGCCAATCCATCTCATGAGGGTCTCCCTCACCCTCGCTGGCCCTCTGCTTTGTGATCCGTAAGGTTTCTATTGGCTGATATTTGGAAGTAGATAGCCAGACCTTTCTTCCTAGTCTGTCTTAGTCTGGAAGCTCCACTAAAACCAGTCCACCATGGGTGACTCTGCTGGTATTTGAAATATCGGTGGCTTTTAAAAAATCTGAGCTTCCAGCTCAGACAAACTGAGAGACGGATAACTGATTCCAAAACTGCTGTTAGATAATGACACTGACTGTTGCAAATTCTTTTCCCTCCCTCCTTTCCTATTCCATGTGGAACTTCTCCTTTTGTTATTTTTTTCCTAAGGCCATCATTTGAAAAGCGAGGGGAGTTGGGAATAAGCTAATGTCATGGATTGAATTGTTTCCCCCCAAAATGTGTGTCAACTTGGCTAGGCCATGATTCCCAGTATTGTGTGGCTATGCACCATTTTGTGATCTGATGTGACTATACTATGTGTTGTAAATCCTACCTCTATGATGTTAATGAAGTGGGATTAGAGGCGGTTATATTAATGAGGCAGGACTCAATCTACAGGATTAGGTTGTATCTTGAGTCAATCTCTTTTGAGATATAAAAAGAGAGACTCCTGGAGAGAGGAGAGGGACCCTGTATCACCAAGTAATAAGTGCCAGGAGCAGAGTGTGTCTTTGGACCCAAGGTCCCTGTGCTGAGAAGCTCCTGGACCAGGGGAAGATTGATGACAAGGACCTTCCCCCAGGACCGATAGAAAAAGAAAGCCTTCCCCTGGAGTTGATGCCCTGAACTAGAATTCTAGCCTCCTAGACTGTGAGAGAATAAATTTCTGTCCGTTAAACCCATCCACTTGTGGTATTTCTCTTATAGCGACACTAGATAATTAAGACAGCTGAATTACTAGAACAGTTTCACAAAAGGGAAAAGGGAGCTCAAAAATTTTATGTCTGTTTTTTTAATTGAGATATAATTCACATACCATAAAACTCACCATTTTAAACTATACAATCCAATGGTTTTTGTAGTATATGCAGAAGGCTGTGCAGCCACACATGTATGTCTTTCAGCCATGTCTTTCACAACTGATTTACTAATATCTTTAACACTGCGTGTCAAGTGTAAAAAGTCAAAACTAAGCAAAGTAACTTCCATTCTTACCCTTGTTCTCTGTACATCAGTGGTTCTCAAAGCGTGGCCCAGAAACAGCAGCAGTAATATCACCTGGGAACTTGTTAGAGATGCAGATTCTTGAGCCCCCCTTCCCCAGACCTACTGAATCAGAAAGTAACGACTGGGGCCCTGCCATCCATGTTTTAACAAGCCCTCCCCGTGATTCTGATGCACAGTAAAGAACCACTGTTCTAGATCAAGACTATTGCATCTGCTTCAAATAACTATAGATTTGTACACATGTCTATGTACTCGGAGCCCCGGCGGTGCAGTGGTTAAGAGCTTTGGCTGCTCACCAAAAGGTCTGCAGCTTGAGTCTACCAGCTGCTCCTTGGAAACCCTGCGGGGCAGTTCTACTCTGTCCTATAGGGTCACTATGAGTCAGAATTGACTTGACAGCAGCAGGTTTGTCAGTTAATTTTTAATATATATACTTATGTATAATAAACGCCCATATATTTAATATATTAGATTTTTGAGGAACCTATCCTCCAAATCAACCTGTCAATTTTGTTCTGGCAAAATGACCACATAGTAATTGCTGTGTTTAGAAACAAAGAAGGGGAAAACAGGGACGCACAAAAGAGGAGAAACAGAAGACCTCAAATGAAAACAAAAGGCAAAATAAATAAGCCTAGCTAAATTACTTGTTTTGTAAGATAGATGACAAATGTAGGTAAGATTCTCTGAGCTAGTCATCCATTGGATGGGCCCTGTTTCTCTACCTTCTATCTCTATTACAACACAGCACCAAGAAATCATAGTGTTTCAAAGAGTAGAACCCATTCAAAAATTAAACAAAGAGTTAAAATCCTAGAGTTTTTCATGTTTTAGGGTTTAGACCCTAATCCCTCAAACCCAAAACAGACACTGTGGAGCTGCTCTGGTTGTAACAATGACAAAAAACGGGGAGACCCAACTATTGAGCATCCCCTCCCACCCCAGGGGGTCATGAAACATGGTTTGAAACCAACTAATTTTGTTGAACCCTTTCCTTTTATTCATGAAGAAAACGAAGTCCAAAGAGGCAAGATGATTTGTTAAGGCCCATATGGCTAAAGTTGAGACTAGTATCTTGAAGCCATTTCTTTACGAGGCTGCAACCCTTCCACACTGGCAGGTCTTCCCTTTGTCTTTTGGGTAAATTTAATGACATTAGAAAAAGAGAACATAAAAAATAAAAAACAAAAACAATCAAGTCTTCACTACCGGCCACCCAAATATAACTACTGTTAAGGGTTTGATGTATCTCCTTATAGTTTTTCCTTATGTAAATATATACATAAGTATACACACACACACGTGCTATTTCCTATCTAGCTGTTTTGTACTTGATATTATATGCAAGCATTTTTCCAAGTTCTTCAACAGTCTTCAAATGTGTAGGTTTTAATGGCTGATTGGGGTTGATTCATTGAGATCTACCATCTTTTATGAAACCAATCTGCTAAAATTAGATTTTTCAGTTATTTGTAATAAAGCTTCAGTGAGTATCATTGTATGCAAATCTTTGGTACTTGTGTGATTATTTCTCTGATAAATTCCTAAGAATAGAATTGCTAAGTCAAAAGATGAATACTTTTGAGCTTCATCATTGCCCATTTGCCCTATAGATAGGATTCACTATAAGCAGCAATGGGAGAATATTTAAACTTCATCTCACCATATTACTTTTTCCTGTCTTTTCCAATTTTCTCAGCAAAAATTAGTGTCTTCTAAATCATTAATGATTTTTCATTAATCATTGAGTTTAAAAAAACATTTAAGATTCCAGCATACACTTACTGTATGATGCAACCATCCTACTTTTACGTACTTATCCAAGAGAAAAGAAAACATGTTTATAAAGACTTGTGTAACCCCAAAGTGGAAACCACCCAAATGCCCATCAACCAATAAACGGATGAACAAATTGTGGTACACCCACACTATGCAATACTAATCAATAACAAAAAGGAATTAATTATTAATGCCTACAATGACATGGATGAATCTCAGAAATACTGTGCTAAGTGAAAGAATCCCCACGTGTCTGTCAGTTGGTCAGACTGTGGGGGCTTGCGTGTATCTGTGATGCTGGAAGCTATGCCACCAGTATTCAGATGCCAGCAGGGTCACCCATGGAGGACACATTTCAGCTGAGCTTCCAGACTAAGATAGGCTAGGAAGAAGGACACGGCAGTCTACTTCTGAAAAGAATCAGCCAGTGAAAACCTTATGAATAGCAGCAGAACATTGTCTGATATAGTGCCAGAAGATGGCACTATAAGTGAAAGAAGCCAAACAGAAGACTACAGACTGTAATATATGATTCCAGCTATACCCACTAAACCCACTGCTGTCGAGTCAATTCCAACTCATAGTATATGAAATTGTAAAAAAGTAAGCCTACAGTGACAGAAAGCACATCAGTGGTTGCCTGTGGCAGAGGGCAGAGGAGGGGCTTAACTGGAAAGATTCACGAGAATACTTTTAGGGTGCGAGAACTACATCATGACTGTGGCGATGGTTATATGAGTGTACACAATTACCGAAATTCATCAAACTCTACACTTAAAATGGGTGAATTTTATTGTGTGTAAATTATACCTTGATACCTTGATAAAGCTGGGGAAAAAATCAAAGCAAAAATCTTTTAGAAATGATTGGGAAAACTGACTTTTCCTAACCTGAAAAAAAAAAAATCAAAACAAAGGAAAAATCACTTAGGAAAATTTGGGGAGATTTTTGCTTATTTTCTTCTAAGTTTTCTCTGTATTCATACATACTCTATAAAACAAAAAACCAAACCCGCTGCCATCCAATCAATTCCAACCCATAGCTACCCTATAAAAATAAGACAGAGTAAAACTCCCCTACACGGTTTCCAAGGAGCGACTGGTGGGTTCCAATCACGGACCTTTTGGTTAGCAGCTGTAGCTCTTAACCACCATGCCACCAGTGTTTCCACATACTCTATGTAGCTATAATAATACAGTATATGAACATTTATATTTTAAAGGTTTTAAATCACAACATTTTTACATATTTCCGTATAGTCTTCAGGAGCCCTGGTGGCACAGTGATCAAGAGCTAGGCTACTAACCAAAAAGGTCGGCAGTTTGAATCCATTAGCAGCTTTTTGAGAACCCTATGGACAAAAAAAAAAAAAAATTTTTTTTTTTTTTTTTTATGGACAGTTCAACTCTGTCCTATAGGGTCACTATGAGTTGGAATCGACTCAATGGCAGGAGGTTTTTCGTTTTTATATAGCCTTCATGATTATAATTTAAGACAGCTACGTAATTGTCCATAGAGTTGAAAGCCTAGAACTATCCCCCTACTATTAACAGGTGAATGACCAAGTTTTAAGGTAGGTGATTCTCTAACATCGGGATGCCACCAAGTGGACAAGCTGTGCGATGTTGCTGGAGTAAACAGACCATTTTATATGACAGATGGACTAGACCATGACCCTCATCCATCTCTTCACGAACCTAACTCTCAAATCTGAAACTAGGGAAATCAGTTAAGGAAAAGAACTTTCTGTTGATAGCAGGGTTCTTACAAACTTAAGCCACAGGTGTAAACGCTAGACACGTCTGTAGCTCAACACTCTTCCCGATTATTTCTTCTGACAATCCTTAACCCTCTCCACCTTGCTCATTTAAAGCTGCCAACCTCCATAGATTGAAAGGAATAGTTAAAAAAGAAAGGAGTACCACTCCAAGTAACTCTTAAAGGAATCCCATGAGTCCATGAAGGAGAAACCAGAGACAGAAGGCTTGCTGAAATAGTGAACCTATAAGAAGAGTAGAGCTGCCCCATGGAGTTTCCAAGGAGCACCTGGTGGATTCAAACTGCCAGCCTTTTGGTTAGCAGCCATAGCAGTTAACCACTACACCACCAGGGTTTCCCAGAAACCCTAGAGGCCCTGGGCTTAATTGTGGCAAATGATAGAGGCTGTCTTCTCGTTGCCAAAATGTTTGTTTGCTTGTATTCTATTTCTCAATAAGAAATATATTCATGTGATAAAAACTGAAAAGGTACAAGAGAGAAAACAGTGAAATGTCTCCTTCCTACTGCTTCCCTTAGCTGCTTATCCTCATCCCCAGAGGCAACCGTTAACCGTTTCTTGTGGATCCTTCCGGAAATACTTATGTATAGACGAACAAGTATATATACACACTCTTCTCGTGTATACCTTCTACGAATCCCCCCTTTTTGTTCCACAAATGATAAACCCCTGTAAACAAGGATTCTTTTTCACTTAGGAATATATTTTGGAGATCATACCATATCCGTACATAAATAGTTTCTCATTCCTTTTTAAGATGTATTGTATACCGTTGTATGGATGTGTGCCATAAGATATTTAGGCAATTCCTTATAAAAACAGACAGTTAGCTTGTTTCCAATCTTGTGCCATTTCTCCTATCTTCTTACCTAAAACTCTCTGGGCTAGTTTGATTGCTTCTTCAACAGGGTCTGAGTTTACAACTTCATCTACAATGCCCAGCTTGAGTGCTTCATAGGCTGGAACGTGCCTTCCTAAAACAAAACAAAATGAAACACATCAAAGAACTTCGAGAGATTAAACCGAAAGCATTACCCTCTACGGTATGGAAGGTTACCCACCCTGGACACGAGCACCTATTACTACTAAATAAAACAAATAGGAGCACACTGACCATTGTAGTGGAAAGAGCACTACCGAGGTGACCAGAAAGCCTGGATTCAAGCTCCAGTACTACCTTTTACAATTCGTCTGACGGCGAAGGCCTGGATCTGGACCATTTCCTCACTGGTAAGCGGGAATAATTACGCTTACCTCAGTGATTCAGAGTATTAAGTAAGAATATATGTGAGAGCTCTTTATAAACTATAAAGCTATATAAGAGATTGTTAACATTTTTATAACAATAATGAAAAGAATGGCAACAGAGTAGGAGCAGAAGTAACTACCTTATACCTAACATACCAGGGGTTGGTGGTTTGAATCCACCCAGAGGTGCTTCCAAAGCAAGACCTGTAGATCTACTTCCAAAAGACCAAACCAAAAAAACCAAACCCATCGCTGCTGAGTCGATTCCGACGTATAGCGACACAATAGGACAGAGTGGAACTGCCCCGTTAAGGTTTCCAAGCAGCAGCTGGTGAATTCGGACTGCCGACCTTTTGGTTAGCAGCCCATCTCTTAACCACTGCACCACCAGGGCTCCTTCGAAAGGCCACAACCATGAAAACCCCATGGAGCAGTTCTACTCTGAGACACACAGGCTCGCCATCAGTTGGAATTGACTTAACAACAACTGGTTGGGGTTTCTTTTGATGGTTGATTAAGAAGAAAAGACATAGTCTCAAAACATATAGTTGGGGAAACAGGAAAAAACTATTGATTAAGTCGATATTATGTAATAGTTACAATCAAAATTACAAAGGACAAATAGGGTGGACTTCTGCCATTTTTTGGCTTCCCAGCATCTCAACACTTCCCTTAGTTTGTGGAACTGCTATTGTGTGAGCTTTGCAGCCCTGCATCCTGTTATGTAAGATGAAAAGAAGCAGAAATGATCAGACAATTGTTCCCACAGACCCGTGGCAGCTAGGGTGGCCCATGACCCCAAGCTCGGCCAAGTGAATGCTTTGTTGAGCGTTTTTAGCTGGGCCTGATGAAACTAAGCAGCAGAAACAGGTTAGCTCTCATTTCACAGATGGTGACATCTAGGGTCTGGTGGTGCTGGTGGCACCAGAATCTAGTGTCCAGCAGTGGCGCTGGCAGTCTTCAGTGGCCAACGGTGGCACTTGCAGTCACTAGAATAGAACAGCAGCTCTAGGGGGTTATAGAAGCTTGGTGAGGGTTTGCATCGTTCCGGAATTCTGCCTTGATGGTTCTTCACCAGCTGTAAATATGTCATTTGCTCTGCATACTCTGAAGTAGAGGGTAGGGAATACAAGCATCACTTTCCACAGGGTTGGAAGGAAGGAGACAATGACACGTGGTTTGCTTTCTTGCCAGCACCGTCTTGTCTTCTGAAGAGCCATCATCAGACCAGTCTTGGTGGCAACAATTCCCTAGTCTGGTTGCTCCTATGGTTCATTTTGCTGAATGACGTCTCCCAGACAAACCCTCCATTCCTGGTTCTTATTAGTGTTTCAAAGGAGCACAAATAGGTTTTCTTCATCAGCTAGCTTGATGCTTTTTGGCAGGGGTCACTCTGTAACAGCAATAAACAACAACAACAAACACCCAAACCCATTGCTGTAGAGTCGATTCCAACTCATAGAGACCCTATAGCAATATTTGGGTGTGTTTCTGGAATTGCCTTTGAAAATAGGCTTTGAGATCTCCTCCTGAGGCAAGGAGTGGGATGGGAAATCAGGGAGTAGCTCCAGGGGTCAACTCTCCCATATATAAAAATCACCTAGGTGATGAGTGAGTGGGTCAGCATACCCAGGTTAAGGGGGCCAAGTGGACATAAAATGGAAGGCAGGAACCTGGGTACTAGAAGAATCTTTGGGGCAACAAAGCAGGGGAGACATGAGCTACCCACGGGACGGACTAAAACTTTCTTCAGCTATAATGAATTCTTCTGGCCTGGATTTCACAAGAATGGAGGAGTAACCCTAATGTTCTTACAGAGTCAGTGAGATCCCAGGTATTTTATTCCGTTTTAAACAATCAAGGACCTAAAGACATGGCTCTGTATGTCCAACCCAAATTCTCAGACTGACGTTTAAACTTGTTCTTTCTTGGGTTGCCCTGAGTCAGACAACAAGCACCACCCAATGGGCTCTAATGGAGTCCTAAGCAGATGTACCATAAGGAGATGCCAAGGCAGCTGAGGCTGAGACTCCTCTTCTCCAAGCTGGGTAACCTCAATTTTTTTCCAGTTTTCCTCATGGCTTATTTTCCAGTCTTTTCTACAGAGTCCTTTCTAGACGTCATTCTAAAGTGGCCCTAAAATTGGACCTCCCCCCCCACAAAAAAACCTTTTGTCTTCGAGACGATTCTGACTCATAGTGACCCTAAAGGACAGAGTAGAATTGCCCCATAGGGTTTCCAATGCTGTAAATCTTTATGGAAGCAGACTGCCACATCTTTCTCCCGTGGAGCAGCTGGTGGGTTCGAACTGCCCACCTACAGGTTAGCAGCTGAGTGCTTTAACCACTGTGCCAACAGGGCTCCTTGAAATTGTACAGGCTACTTAAAAAGATACAGTTGGAGTATCAGCCTTCTCCTAAATCAGATAAAAATCCATCACATTCTTACTGTTTTTACCTCTTATCTTCATCGCGTTAAAAATAGTGGTATTTCTATAAGCCTGCTTTGGGAAAAAGCCAATCCAAATTTGCTTTACTTCTTTTTCATAAAAAAAATCAATTCTCTTCATGATTTCTGTCAAGATACTCTTGCCTTTCAGATTTAATACTGAAAACTGGGCCACAAAGTTCTTCAGTGTTCCTCCACATGCTTTCATTTCTGTAAGCCTTCAAATTTACGGACTCATTTCACACTGTTCTGATTTCCCCTCTATCCTTTAAGCTTCATGGCTTATTTTTTCTTTTGTAGCATGAAGTGTCTCATGTGCTCTGAATTTCTGCAGTATGCCGGACTGTAAGCATCCTGTAATGAGTTCTACTTTAGATCCTGAAAATAGTTCACATTCTTAAAAGTGTACTTATCGTACATAAAATATATAAATTAAAACAATTTCTAACTTCTTGTATTGGAGAAAAAGATTTAGTAGTATTAGTTTTTCCAACTCCTCTTTCATATTTTATAGGATTTATACCTCTTCATTCAAAAGAAAAAAAAACATTTTTGTGCATACAGACTAGTATTATTTTTATATCTGGATCCTGTACACAAAGTTTTGTATCATGGTTTCCACACCAAAATATACAGATTTTAAACGGCAGTTCTCAAACTTCTTAGTCTTAGTGTTATCGCAATTTCACGAGTTAGAGCCGCCTGCCGCAAATAGCCAATTCTTGAGACAGGGGTGAGGTGGGTAGCGAGAGCTTTATTAGATATACCGGTATATGGAGACAGAGGGGAATGATCTCCTCCTAAAGTCGTATGTATCACCAGACTATCAAACATGTTGATCTTTTCCTGCCATTATCCCATCAGTCCAGGGGGTAGCTGGCGCCACCCTTCATCTTATTTGACAGGCTTAGATCAATATCACTTGTTTTCCACAGTCTTAGAGGAAACATTGGTTAACACTTAACCACTTGGGGAGCTAACATCAGGATCTTACTTGGAGGCAGGCATAGGCTAGGTGAGGGGAAGTCTTAGGTAACACTAAGGATGGGATGGGCTAGGGGAGGGGAAGTCTTAGGTAACACTAAGACTAAGAAGTTTGAGAACTGCTGTTTAAAATCTGTATATTTTGATGTGGAAAACCTGATACAAAACTTTGTGTACAGGATCCAAATATAAAAATAATACTAGTCTGTATGCAGAAAAATGTTTTTTTTTTCTTTTGAATGAAGAGGTATAAATCCTATAAAATATGAAAGAGGAGTTGGAAAAACTAATACTACTAAATCTTTTTCTCCAATACAAGAAGTTAGAAAGAAAAAAGAAGAAGGAAAAAAAAAATTGGCTCAGGTACTATTCAAGATATGGCTGAGCAGCCTGTTTCATCAAAAAAAAAAAAGGACCCCTTTATACTCTTAAGAATTGAGAACTACAAACAGCTTTTGTTTATGTGGGTTATATCTACCAATATATGATTTAGACAAAGCATTCTAACATATGAATGTCCCAAAGTTTGGCATTTAGTTGTGGCTGGAAGAATTTTTAGTTCCCTTGAAAGTAACATTTTATTTTGCTTTGCTTTTATTCTTTGGAAGCTTGCAGGATTCTGTGGCCTAGAAGTTCAAAATCTTTACCAAAATACATCAGGACATTGCTATCTCCTCATCAGTTTTCCCAGGAAAATGGTGCGCTTGCTAAAATTCAACGTCTGATTCTATTTCATATCTCAAAAGTTTCTTCTCTGTTTCCCTTTTTTTGTTGTTGTTTCTCCTTTTTGTCTTGTGCTTTGAGAGCTCTTATGATCCATAATAAGGAGCCCTGGTGGCGCAGTGGTTTCAAGTGCTCAGCTGCTCTCTGAAAGGTCGACGGTTCAAACCCACGAGCCAGCCACTCTGAGGGAGGAAGATGTGGCAGCCTGCTTCCGTAAAAATTACAGCCTTGGAAACCCTATGGGGCTGTTCTCCTCTGTCCTATAGGGTCACTATGAGTTGGAATTGACTAGACGGCAGTGGATTTGGTTTTGGTTAGCCAGTGCTAAGCATATCATTTCTTCATCAGCTGAATACTAGAGATTTTGTTTGTCTAAGGCTAGTGCAGAGAAACCCTGGTGGTTCAGTGGTTAAGCACTCAGCTGCTAACTGAAAGGTTGATGGTTTGAACCCAGCAGCCGCTCCACGTGAGAAATGTGGCAGTCTGCTTCTGTAAAGATTACAGCCCTGGAAACTTTATGGGGCAGTTCTACTTTGCCCTATAGGGACACCGTGAATCTGAATTGACTCAATGGTATGATTCACAGCTAAGAACTGTGTTACACACTTGCCATGTCTGCTATGTTCATTTGCATTTTATTTATCTTTTTGTTAAACTTCCCTAAATTCTTTTTTTTATTATACCATACTTATTTATTCTTTTTTTTTTTTCTTGTATTTTAGATGCAGGTTTACAGAACACTAGTTTCTCATCAAACAGTACACGTGTTGTTCTATGACACTAGTTAACAACCCCATGACATGTCAACACTCTCCCTTCTCAACACTGGATTCCCTATTACCAGCTTTCCTGTTCCCCACTGCCTTCTAGTCCTTGCCTCTGAACTGGTGTGCCCCTTTAGTCTTGTATTGTTTTATAGGCCTGTTCAATCTTTGGCTGAAGGGTGAACCTCGGGAGTGACCTCATTACTGAGCTGAAAGGGTATCCGGGGGCCATACACTCAGGGTTTCTCCAGTCTCTGTCAGGCCAACAAGTCTGGTCTTTCTTTTTGAGTTAGAATTTTGTTCTACATTTTTCTCTAGCTCTGTCCAGGACCCTCTCTTGTGGTCCCTGTCAGAGCAGTCAGTGGTGGTAGCCAGGCACCATCTAGTTGCACGAGACTCAGTCTGGTGGAGGCCGTGGTAGATGTATTCCATTAGTCCTTTGGACTAATCTTTCCCTTGTGTCTTTAGTTTTCTTCATTCTTCCTTGCTCCTGAAGGGGGTAAGACCAGTGGAGTATCCTAGATGGCCACCCCTGAATTCTTTAAGTGTGTCTCTAGCCTCCATGTTGCTACCTCAATTACCCCTCCTATCATGTCTTGTTGCTTCAAAAGGAAATTATTTTGGCTAATGCTTTGATTTTAAATAGGGTGTTCTTATCAATAAATAAAATATATTATTTTCTAATTTAGACTAATGTGATTTTCCTAAAATTTTTTGTTTCCTTTTTTTTAGTTTACCCTGTTTCAGCAGACTCACACTTACGTTTGCATTTTTCTAATGTGACAGAATTTTTTTTCATGGGCTTTTAGGTTTCTGGTTGTTTTACATTTAAGTATTTTAGGTTTGTTTGTTGGTTGGTCTTTCAACACAATTTGATGATCCTCGGAGCTCTGAGGTCCTGGAGCTAAAACTCACACCCAATATCTTGTTCAAAACTAGAGACGACCCACCTGGACCTAAAGCTGAAAGGCAGGACAAAGGTGCCCCTCCCAACTTCTCCTCCAGGGTGTGGGTACTAGGAGACCTGGTGCCATGGTGGTTAAGACCATGGCTGTTAACCAAAAGGTTGGCAGTTTGAACCCTGCAGCTGCTCCGTGGGAGAAAGGTATGGCAGTCTGCTTCTGTAAAGATGTACAGCCTTGGAAACACTGTGGGGCAATTCTACACTGTCCTTACAAGGTCAGTATGAGTCAGAATCCACTTGCTGGCCACAACAGGTTTGTTTTTTGTTTTGTTGTCTGGGTACTAAGAGCTATCCTTCCAAAGCCTAGAACCTGAGGCATAAATAAAGATAACCATCAAGGCAGGGCAAAGCTCTCCTTGAGTACAGCACTGGCTTTCTATCCTGTTCGATGAACAAGGAGGGTTAAAAAAAGAAAAAGAAAAAACCATTGCCATGGAGTTGACTCCAACTATGGCGAACCCATGTATTACAGAATAGAATTGCTCCATAGGGTTTCCTTGGCTGTAATCTTACAGATGCAGATTGCCAAGCTTTTCTACCATGGTACCACTAGGTGCGTTCAAACCACCAACCTTTTGGTTAGACGTCTGTCACAAACCGTTCATACCACCTGGGGAACTTAAACAAGGAGGATGACCCCTAGAGAACGAAAGCAGAAGGAAGAGTGTGGACTGTGGTTCTCAGTCAGACGAGTGGACAAAGACATAAGGGAGTACACTGCCATGTGTTCAGGCATGTCTTTTGTGGTTACTGTTAAAGGTTCTGTCGTTTTCAGGTGGCATTTTGAGGGACTTGTGGAGAAGCTGTGGCTGGTGCTTGCAATCCCTCCAGCTTCCAGAAATACCTGTCTTACAAATTTCAGAAGATTAGAAATGTGTAGCCATCTATATCTGTTTACTTACTAATATATTTTCAGGACTGTGCCTATAGAGTTGAAGTTTTGTCCTCACTCACAACAGTAACAACTTTTATTACTATTTTTTTTAACATCTTTTCTTAGAAAAACAATTTTTTTTCCAAACCATAGGGCACTATTCTTAATATCATTATTATAAACAGATACTATGTTAGTTTGCTACTATAACAAATCACCACAAAATTAGTGGCTTAAAACAACACCAATATGACACCAATGCACTATTTCCAGTTCAGGAGGTCAGAAGTCTAAAATCCGTAGACTTCTGGAGTCTTAAGGGAGAATACATTTCCTTGTCTTTTCTAGCTTCTGGAGGCTGCCCACATCCTTGGCTTGTGGCCCCTTCTTCAGTCTTCAAAGCCAGTAGTGCAGCGTCTTCTCTTGTCTTTGAGCTCCTGCCTTCCTCTTCTAAGGCCCCTTGTGATTATATTGGGCTCACCCAGATAACCCAAATAATTCCCCATCTTAAGATTCTTAATTTTTTCTTTTAAATTTATTTATTGTGATTTAGGTGAAAGTTTACAAATCAAGTTAGTCTCTCATACAAAAAGCCAAACACACCCCGCTGTGTACTCCCAGCTGCTCTCCCCTTAATGAGACAGCACATTCCTCCTCTCCACCGGGTATTCGCTGAGTCAAGATCCTTAATTTAATCAAATCTACAAAGTCCCTTTTGAATAAGGTAACATATCCATTGGTTCCGGAGATTAGGATGTGGACATTTTTGGGAGGGGCAATATTCTGACTACCGCAGCTGCCATTTACCAAATGCCTTCTATGTAACAGGCACTATACCTGAAACAGGTACGATACCTGAAGTACCTGTTACACAGGTACTATACCTCATTATTCCTTAAAGCAACCATATGTGTGGTTGTTTCACCGATGAGAAAGCAGAGGCTAAGAGGAGTTCAGAAGACCTCTCTCCTGAACGCAAGGTCAGTGTCTCCAACTGTCTACATGACATCTCCACTTGGATGTCTCACAGACCTGTGAAACTTTAACATGTCAAAGCTAAGCTCCAAAAGCCTGCTCTACTGCAGACCTCACCATCTCAGTAATGGCACTATCCCTCCAGCTGCTCAGACCATTAGATTTGTCCTTGACTTCTCTCTTTCTCTCACATCTCCCAGGATTTCCTACAAAATCTTATTAGTTCTACCTTCAGGATACATCAGGATTTGACCACATCTCACGTCTACACTGTACCATCCAGGTCCAAATCCCCATCATCTCCCCACTGGATCATTACAACACCCTCTAACCACTCCTGCCATTTCTGCCCTTGCCTCCTGTTAGCCTACTTCAACAGCCAGAGTGATCTTTTAAAAGACATTAACTAAGAGCATCTTACTGCTCTGCTGAAAACACTCCAAGGCCTTTCTACCTCACTCAGATGAAGAGTGAGAGTTCTTTCCATAAACTATGTCTTAGTCCTCTAGTGCAGCGACAACAGAAATACCACAAGTGGGTGACTTTAACAAACAGAAATGTATTTTCTCATAGTCTAGGAGGCTAGAAGTCCAAATTCAGGTTGTTGGCTGTAGGGGGAGGTTTTCTCTCTCTGTGGTCCCTGGAGGAAGGTCCTTGTTCCTTGGTGATTTTCACATGGTGTGGCATCTCTCTTCCCCAATCTCTGATTCTCACTTGCTTGTTTAATCTCTTTTATATCTCAGAAGAGATTGATTTAAGACACACCCTACACTGATAGGGTCTCATTAACATAACAAAGAAAACCCGGTCCCAAATGGGATTATAACCACAGGTATAAAACCAAACTTGTTGCTGTCAAGTCGATTCCGACTCATAATGACCCTCTAGGACAGAGCAGAAGTGCCCCATAGGGTTTCCAAGGAGAGGCTGGTGGATTCAAACTGTCGACCTTTTGGTTAGAGTCGAGCTCTTAACCACTTCGCCACCAGGGCTCCAACCATAGGTATGCCCACTTCCACTGCTGTCCAGTCGATTCCGACCCATAGCAACCCTATAGGACAGATCCATAACCAGAGGTATAGGGATTAAGATTTATGACACCTATTTTGGGGGGAGCATAATTCAATCCATAACAACCTTCAAAGCCCTACGTGATCTGACTTCATCCCTAACACTCTTCCCTTCATTCACTTCACTCCAGCTTCATTGACCTTGACATTCTTTGAACATTCTAAGCACACCCGCCTCAGGGATCTGCATTTGCTGTTTTCTCTGTGTGGAATGCCCTTCCTGCAGGTATTGGCATACGATGCTTCCTTACCTCCTTCAGTTCTTGACCCAGATGTCAATTTCCTAGCTATCCTACCTAAAATATTAAAGCCCCCCATCCCTAACACTTTATATCCTCCTTTCTGCTTTATGTTTTCTCCTTAGCACTTATGTCCACCTAACCTACCATATATAAAAAACAAAAACAAAACCGGTTGCCATAGAGTCAGTTCTGACTCATAACAGCCCCACGTGTGCAACGTAGAACTGTGCTCCACGGGGCCTTCAAGGCTGTGACCTTTCAGAAACAGATCATCAGGCCCTCCTTCCTAGATGCTTCTGGGCTGATTTGAGCCACCAACCTTTTAACTAGTAGTCAAGTGTTTAACCATTTTTGCCAGCCAAGGACTCTGCATACTATATGTATATAACTTACATAATAAGGGAGCCCTGGTGGCACAGAGGAAACCCTGGTGGTGTAGTGGTTGAGTGCTACGACTGCCAACCAAGAGGTTGGCAGTTCAGATCCACCAGGCACTCCTTGGAAACCCTATGGGGCAGTTCCACTCCATCCTATAGGGTCGCTATGAGTTGGAATCGACTCAACGGCAGTGGGTTTTTTTTTTGTTTGGTGGCACAGTGGTTAAGAGCTTGGCTGCTAAACAAAAAGTTGGTAGTTTGAATCCACCAGCTGCTCCTTGGAAACCCTATGAGGCAGTTCTACTCTGTCCTACAGGGTTGCTATGAGTTGGAATCGACTCGATGGTAACAGGTTTGTTTTTTGGGGGTTAACACTTACAGAATTACTACCATATCTAGGACTGTTCTAAGCAAATTGCATGTATTAACTTATCTAATTTTCACACACACCATGTAGTAGGTACTGTTATTGACCTCAATTATGAAGACACTAAGGCACAGAAAAGTAAAGTGGCTGGCCCAAAGGCTCATGGTTAGTTTGACTTGTTCAGAATAAACAGGTATGTTCTTTCTTCCAGCCTTACTCCAAGGGAAAATCTCTTGTGTGTCTTAGGATATGTGATGCATTCAGAGTCTCTAAATATTTCCTAGTGTGGCACTGTCCATATTCCATATTGAAAGAGAACAACTTCCATTTGCACCTAATATCTTAACACTTGGGAAATAAAAAATTCAGTCATTTCCACACTAAAGACTTGCCATGAAAATTCTGGCTTTAGTTCTTGTTTATATTACAATGTCTAAATTGGATTCGAATATAATGCACCCTATGTGAACACTGGAAAGCCTGGTGGCACAGTGGTTAAGTGCTACAGCTGCTAACCAAAAGTCAGCAGTTTGAATCCACCAGATGCTCTTTGGAAACTCTATGGGGCAGTTCTACTCTGTCTTGTAGGGTCACTATGAGTCGGAATCGACTCGATGGTAAAGGGTTTGGTTTTTTGGCTATGTGAACACTGATGTCCTCTGTTTATGAAGAGACACTTGGACCACAATCAAACCCTAAATTTGATTGGAGCCCTGGTGGCGGAGTGGTTATGTATTTGGCTGCTGTGATCCCCAATACCCCCCAGCATGTTTTCTCCTTTTTCAGAACGGGCAACTGAGAGCTTAACATAACTAAGGCCATGATAAACCTATAACTTGTTCTTCTTCTCCCTGCCTCCTTCACATACCTGTGTTAATGACTTTGTTTTGACCAAATGTTAATGACTTTGTTCTTTGTTTTAAACTGATGCAAATAACCTTTTGTTCTGTCCGGACTACCTGTGGCATACAACCACCACAGGAAAGTTGGAGCCCAGGTATCAGATATGTATATATTTAGCCTATTAAAGAAATGTCTGGCAGGAGACTACAAAGACACCTGTAACCCTTGTAAGATTCTATATAAGCTGTAATGTAAAATTGCTCTTTGGGACTCCATAGAGACAGCCTGTGTTGCTGCTGGTCCCCGGTGATGCATGCATCTCCTTAATAAACTTTCTCACTCTTTCTGACTTCGAGTATGTTTCATTGGCTCGACTGCTCCAGGGCACGGACCCTAATTCGGTAACACTGCTAACCAAAAAAGTTGGCAGTTCAAATCCACCAGTCACTCCTTGGAAATCCTACAGGGCAGTTCTACTCTGTCCTATAGGGCTGCTATGGGTCAGAGTCGATTAGTCGATGGAATGGACTCTACAACAATGGGTTCGTATACACTTTCATTCAGAAGGCGTTCACATTTGATCTTTATGGTAACATTTGAGAAACTCTCAGAGAAGGTATTCTTTACAGATGAGAAAAAATGAGAGTCAAAGAAATTAAAGTATCTTCTTAAGGTTACGTGCATAATAAGTAATAAGCCAGGATTTTCCTAAGTCTTGGTCCAGTTTCTCACATAGATCTAGTCAACTGTTGGCAAGGTTTGTAGTATCTTTATTGCTGTTAGCTGCCATCGAGTACTCACCTGAGGTAATTAAGTCAAGTGCAGCAGGGACTCCAATGAGCCTGGGGAGAAGCTGGGTTCCTCTTGCAGCAGGAAGAATGCCTAGTGTAACTTCTGGTAAGCCAATGTGAGCCTACCAAAGATTGAAGGCATACAGGCAGTTAGAACGAGATGCTACCTTCACAATCAAGGCAAGCATTCCCCTGGATTCCCAAACCTTCTAAACATTGCTTCATGGAACTCAGTAAAAGTTTCTGCAGGGAAATTACTGCATTCCCTCCTCTTGAGTAACAGCATAAACAGAGCTGTGCTTGCTCGAGAGTCTTCATGCTGAAACACATCTGTAGCACTTGCACACAAATTTTTCTTTGACTCTATTATGACTTGTTATACCAAAGAAAAAACCAAACCCATGGCCGTCGAGTCAATTCCAACTCATAGCAACCCTACAGAACTGCCGCATAGGGTTTCCAAGGAGTGTCTGGTGGATTCAAACTGCCCATCTTTTGGTTTGCAGCCAAACACTTAACCACTGTGCCACCAGGGCTCCAAGGCTTGTCATATCCAACAAAAAAAGGGAACAGTTCTCTGGACCCCTACAAGAGTCAGGTAGCACAAGAAAGTGAAATGACAACCCATGGAATGGGGAAAAAATATTCGCGAATCATTTATCTGATATGGAGTTGGACCTCTTCCTTATTACCAAGCACAAAAATTCACTCAAAATGGATCACAGACCTAAAATGTATTCCCATTTCTGAATAAAGTTGTCTTTGCTATGTTCACAAGGCCATATCAGTGTAGGGTATGTCTTAAGCCAATCGCTTTTGACATATAAAAGGAACACATTAAACACAGAAGCAAAGAAGCACAGTGGGGAAGACAGGTGCCATGCTACATGAAGATCACTAAGAAACCAAGGAATAGAAGGTGACAAGAGAAAAGGACTTCCCCCTAGAGCCAACAGAGACAGAAAGCTGTGAGAAAATAAATTTCTGTTCCTTAAAGTCACCCACCTGTGGTATTTCTGTTATAGCAGCACTAAGAAACTAAGACATATAATTACAAAACCCTTAAAAGAATTAAAAAAAACACAGAAGTAAATCTTTGTGATACTGGATTAAGCAGTGGTTTTTTTAGATATGACAGCAAAAGCACACGTAAAAAAAGAAAATAGAAATAAACTGGACTTCAGGACAATTAAAGACTTTTATACAGCCCAGAAAATGAGAGAAAATACCTGAAAATTATACATCTGATAAGGCCATGTATCCAGAATATATAAAGAACTCTTACACCTCAATAGTGAAAAGATAAATAGCTTAATTTAAAAACGGGAGTGACTGCTAAAAGCTATAATGCTTCTTTTCAGGGTGATGAAGTGTTTTAAAATTGACTGTGGTAATGGCTGTACAAGTCTGTGAATACACTAATATGCCATCGAATTTTATGCTTTAAATGGGTGAGTTATATGGTATGTGAATTTTATGTAAAAAAGCTATTAAAAAAAAAAGAGGTAGCAACCTCAGCCTAGAAAAAAGAGTGAGTTTGAGCCCTTTATCCTATAGCCTCTCCTGGCCATTGGAAAGTGGTCATTAACAGGTACAAGGGTGGGAAGAAGGTACTTGAATGCAGACCACCTTTTACCCAGATTGTGATGCCAGCCGCTCCAAAAACCTGGCTCATCTGAGGTGTCTCCCAAGTCAGACTTTCCTAACAGTCTGTCACTGTTACTGCAATTTCGCGAGTTAGAGCCGCCTGAATAGCCAATTCTTGAGACAGGGGTGAGGTGGGTAGCAAGAGCTTTATTAGATATACCGGTATATGGAGACAGAGGGAAATGATCTCCTCCTAAAGTCGTCTGTCTCATCAGACTATACCGATAGGTTCGGGTTTTTAAGGGAAAAGGGGCCATGAGTTTTAGGGACTTGTGGATTGTGCGCTCTCTTTCTTCTGTTTGGTTTTGGTGGTTGTATCTCAAACATATTGATCTTTTCCTGCCATTATCCCATTAGCCCAGGGGGTAGCTGGCGCCACCCTTCGTCTTATTTGACAGGCTTAGATCAATATCACTTGTTCCCCACAGTCTTAGAAGAAACATTGGTTAACACTTAACCATTTGGGGAGCTAACATCAGGATCTTACTTGGAGGCAGGGATGGGCTAGGGGAGGGGAAGGAGAGAAAGAAGGAAAAAAAAAATTGGCTCAGGTACGGTTCAAGATATGGCTGAGCAGCCTGTTTCAACACCATCCTTTTCATCCCCACCCCTGACTTGTTATTGCTAGTAACTCACATTAGGGAGTGTGCAGAAGGTCATGGTGAAGGAGATATATAAGAGGAGTATTTAAAATATATGTGTGTCTTTATTTATAAGCTTATACAAAAATTAAACCGTCATAGGGGAATGGCTAAATAAAGCATTGTTATATGTATATAATGGAGAAGTATGCAGTCATTTAAAACGGTATTTTAAAAGAATATTTACATTCAGATACAGATGTACCACTTTGGCTGGGCCATGATTCCTGGTATTGTGTGATTTTCCTGAATGTTGTAAATCCTGCCTCTACGATGTTAATAAGGGAGGATGGGTGGCAGTTGTGTTAGTGAAGCAGGACTCAATCTACAAGATTGGATTGTGTCCTGAGGCAATCTCTTGGGATACAAAAGAGAGAAGTGAGCAGAGAGACAGTGGGACCTCATACCACCAAGAAAGCAGTGCGGGGAGCAGAGGGCCTCCTTTGGACCCAGGGTCCCTGTGTAGAGAAGCTCCTGATCCCCAGGAACACTGACGAGAAGGCCGACAGAGAAAGCCTTCCCTTGGAGCTAACACCCTGAATTTGGACTTTTAGCCTACTTTACCGTGAGGAAATAAATTTCTCTTTGTTAAAGCCATCCATCTGTGGTATTTCTGTTACAGCAGCACTAGATGACTAAGACAGGATTAATCCAAACTAGGTTGTTATAAATGAATATGTTAATTGTAATCTCCAGGGCAACCACTAAGAAAAGACCTCAAAAATATATTTAAGAAGGAAACACATGAGAATTCAAAGGGTACATTAGAAAGTATCTATTTAATGCCAATGAAGGCAGTAACAAGGAACTGAGGAAGAGAGAAGACATAAGACATATAGAAGAAAAAAAGAGCAAAATGGCAGAAGTAAATTCTTCTTTATCAGTAAATGTCAATGGATGAAGCTCAATAATTCCAGGACAGAGATTGGGAGAATGGATAAAGAATATTTAATGATGAGTTTAATATTAGTATAAAAATAGTATAATCCTAAATGCAGGCTTATATGAGGATTGCTAGAGAGGAAAAGGCAGTCTACTCTGTCTTATAGGGTCACTATGAGTTGGAATCAACTTGATGGCAATGGGTTAGGGGGAAAATTGTAAAAAAGAATTATATAGGAAGAAGTCCAGAAGTAAATAGGTGGTTATTGTTAGCTGCTGTAAAGTCAACCCCTGACTCATGGCAACCCTGCACACAACAAAACAAAACACTGCCTAGTCCTGAGCCTTCCCCATGATCTGTTACAGATCAGTCCATTGTGATCATAGGGTTTACAATGGCTGATTTTCGGAAGTAGGTCACCAGGCCTTTCTTCATAGTCTGGAAGCTCCCCTGAACCTGTTCAGCATCATAACGACACTCAAGCCTCCATTAACAGAGTGGTGGCTGCATATGAGGTGCATTGGCCGGGAATCAAACCTAGGTCTCTTGCATGGCGGGTGAGAGTTCTACGACTGAACCACCAGGGCCTCTCAGAAGAAAATGTAATAGAATGTTAATAGTGATGATTTCTGAATTGTGAGTTTATGGTGATTTTAGTTTAGATCTTTATACTTTCCTGCACCTTCTAGTCTATTACAATGATGAATGTTACTTTTTATATATTTTATATATTAGAAAAATATATTACTTACAAATATGTTACTGTTATGTCACCAGTATTACAGACCTCATTCCACATGCCTAATACCCCAAATTAAATTTATTTCCAGAAATAAATGCATATACTAATTTTGTACTGTTTTCCAATAGGAACTTGTCTTCTTAGGTACTCTCTGAAGAAATTAGCATTTAAATAAGTATGTGTATATACACAGGGATGACAAACTATTTAATGCCTCCTAGGCATATTTCATGGCTCAGTGAGATCTGACATGGGCCACAGTACTGCAGCAGAGTCCTGGAGGCCCTCTCCCAATCCAGGAGTTCTTCTTTAGCTGGTAGATCATGGAGATGTCCAAAGTATAGGGTAGGGTGAAGCAAAAGGACACCCGGGGCTTAGGCTAGTAGCTATTTACCAACCAGAATGGAAGTCTTCAGCATTTTTACCACCAGCACCATTGTCTTGGAACATACGGGACAAACACTAGCACTGGAGAGACCCAAGAGTTGTCAATCAGCAAACTACCAAGCCACGGTGTTTTCAATCACCTCGTATGCATGTGAAAGCTGGACAAAGAATAAGGAAGACCAAAGAACAATGGATGCCTTTGAATCATGCTGTTGGAGAAGAATAGTGAATGTACCATGGACTTCCAGTCTTGGAAGAAGTTCAGCCAGAATGCTTCTTAGAAGCAAGGAGAGTAAGAGTTCATCTCACATACTTTGGACATGTTATAAGGAGGGACTAGTCCCTGGAGAAGGGCATCATGCTTGGCAAAGTGGAGGGCCAGCAAAAAAGAGGAAGACCCTCAATGAGATTGACTGACAAAGTGGCTGCAACAATGGGCTCAAACATAACAATGATTGTGAGGGTGGCACAGGACCAGGCAGTGTTTCATTCTGTTGTACATAGGGTCTCTGAGTCAGAACCTACTCAAAGGCACCTAATGACAACAACAATAACAAAGTAACCATTCAGAAGTCATCACTTCTGACGCTGTGACTACATTTAGGGATGGCCCTAAAGAAAAGCCCTGCACATCAAGCCCCAATGGCACCTCAAGCTGTTACCTCTGTGTGGGCAATCCTGTAGTGACAGCCAAGGGCCACCTCTAGTCCACCTCCTAAAGCCACGCCTTGGATAGCCGCCACCACGGGCTTCTCACTTCTTTGGATATCATCTACTAAGGGTCCCAGTGACAAGTCAGAGGACCTTGGGGCGCTGAAGCTAGAGATATCAGCACCTAAGGACACAAAGGCAAGAAAAAAGAGGGTTGAGAAAGACTTGGGTTTTGTTATACAACAATAAGGTACCGGACAATTCTTTTTTGTTGTTGCTGTTGTAAAAATATAGATAACACAACATTTGCCAATTCAACATTTTTCACATGTACAATTCAGTGATGCCAATTACATGAGTTATGTTGTATGATCATCCCTAACACCTGTTGTGAAATTTTCCATCATCATAAATGGAGACTCAATGCTTCCTAAATAACGATAACCCTTAAGGAGTCTCAGGCCTCTGCGGGCCCATGAGATGTTTCCTTTTTTGGATGGAGACGCAGTTAAAGAATAAGGAGTCTGGAAATGTAGAAAGAGAGGATTAGACGCTGGTTACCTGCAGAGAAATGGCCATCTGCTCCACAAATCACAATGGCTTTTACCCTGTGGTCTCCGACAGCTTTCTGCAGGCCCTCCTTTATTCCATAGATTACGGCCTTACTAAAAGAAAGAAAAAAATAACATGAAGCAAATTAGTAACCAGAATTAAACTTCTACCATCTCTCTTTTCTGTCCCTGGTTAAATTTATTCCTAAGTATTTTATCTTTTTAGGGGATGATCACGTGACTCTTTTTTTTTTTTTTTTTTTGGTTTGTTTTATTTAGGTGGTGGATTACGTTGATTGATTGTCTAATGTTGAACCATCCCTGCATAGCTGGCATGAATCCCACTTGGTCGTGGTGTATGATTTTTTGCTATGATGCCAAATTCTTTTGGCTAGAATTTTGTTGAGAATTTTTGCATCTATATTCATGAGAGATACTGGTCTGTAATTTTCTTTTTTTTTGTGGTGTGTTTGCCTGGTTTCAGTATCAGGGCTATGCTGGCGTCATAGAATGAATTTGGGAGTATCCCTTCCTTTTCTATGCTCTGAAATAGTTTGAGTAGTACTGGTGTGAGCTCTTCTCTGAATGTTTGGTAGAACTCTCCAGTGAAGCTGTTGGGCCAGGGAATTTTTGGTGGGAGTTTTATGGGTTTTTTTTGTTTTATAAATTACCTCTTCAGTCTCTTCTCTTGTTATGGGTCTGTTCAGATTTTCTATCTCAGTTTGTGTTAGCTTAGGTACATAGTGTGTTTCTAGAAATTTGTCTATTTCTTCTAGATTCTCGAAATCATTGTAGTGCAGTTTTTCATAGGATTCTGTTATGATCCTTTTTATTTCCGTTGGGTCTGTTGTAATGTCCCCCATCTCATTTCTTATTTGGGTTATTAGCTCCTCTCGTGGTTCTCTTTGGATGCTGGGTTCGAATCACTGGCCTTTCAGTTAGCAGCCAAGTGCTTAACCACTATGCCACCAGGGATCCTTTTCTTCAGTACAAAAGTATGGGGAAAAAAAGCAAAACAAACAAGCAACAACAAGGAGCTTCTAAAAAAGGCAGATTGTTAACACCAGCAACTAGGAGATAAAACCTCAGGAATAAAGGAGATACTTGCCCTCACTTGTGATAATTCCCTCTCACCTAATTACCTTTGACCATTTAACTTAAAGAAACCAAACCAAACCTCTGGCTTTCAACTGGTTAATTAGTTGCTACTTGAAAAAACAGACTCTGAACCCTTACACATTACTGTTAAGTCCCAACTGCATGTATTTCCTTCTGGGTAAATAAACAATGGCTCTAAAATTAGCCAAAAATTGGCTCAACTGGTGCCACTATGAAGAAGATGTTGGCTTTTTCCGTTTCAACCAACCCCTCCTCTTTTATTTCTTATTTCTTTGTTCATTTTGCAAAAACTCAAAAAGAGGAAGTGAGAAAAACTAAAATGGCTGTAACTGATACAGCTTTATTGAATTCAAGCCAGCTGGAAGGGACCACAGCCTTGCAGCAATGTAAAGATCCCCAGGGTGAAGGACTCATTTTCTTCCCTCGATACTGTCAGGTGAAATGGAGTCTGGAGTCACGTGTGCTGTGACCAAAACCCTTTAGCTTCTGTGACCACAGGAGGTCTTTTTTAGATAGTATTTTGTCTTGCTTTTAAACTGAAGGTCACCACATCGAGTCTGTGGCCTGTGACTGGCACTGAAAAAAGAGAGAAAATAGACTAAACTATATCAAACTGTATAATATGGAAGGGTTAGTTTTGTTTCCAGAAACTTTGGTTTTAGCCATGTATTTGTATGTATGCATGGCCTGGGTTGTAATGTAAAACTTGGGTTACTATGCGGGTCAGTCAAAAAAGTGTGCAAGCCATTGCTCTGTGAGACAGTGGTTAAGAGCTATGGCTGCTCCACCAGACTGAGTCCAGTACAACTAGATGGTGCCTGGCTACCACCACTGACTGCTCCGACAGGAACCACAAGAGAGGGTCCCCGACAGAGCTGGAGAAAAATGTAGAACAAAATTCCAACTCAAAAAGAAAAGCCAGACTTGCTGGCCTGACATAGACTGGAGAAACCCTGAGAGTATGGCCCCCGGACATCTTTTCAGCTCAGTAATGCGGTCACTCCCGAGGTTCATCCTTCAGCCAAAAGATTGGACAGGCCCATGGAACAAAACAAGACTAAAGGGGCGCACCAGCCCTGGGGCAGGAACTAGAAGGCAGGAGGAACAGAAAAGCTGGTAACAGGGAACCCAGGGCTCAGAAGGGAGAGTGTTGACATGCTGTGGGGCTGTTAACCAATGTCATACAACAATGTGTGTACTAATTGTTTGATGAGAAATTAGTTCTATAAACCTTCATCTAAAGTTCAATAAAAAAAGAAAAAGAATGATTGCAATTGGAACAACACCAAAAATAGAGCTACAGCCGCTAAACAAAAGTTGGCAGTTCGAATCCACCAGGCACTCCTTGGAAACTCTATGGGGCAGTTCTGCTTTGTCCTATCGGGTCACTAGGAGCTGGAATTGACTTGATGGGTTTGGTTTTTTTGAGTGTGGTGTGGTTCTCCAGGAGTCCCCGGGTGGTGCAAATGGTTAAAATGTCCAGCTGCTAACTGAAAGGTTGGTTGGAGGCTGGAGTCCACCCAGAGGCATCTCCGAAAAATGGCATAGTGATCTACTTCTGCAAAGTCAGCACAGTTTTACTCTGACACACACAGGGTTGCCGTGAGTCAAAGTCTACTCCACAGTAACTGGTTTGGTTTTTTGCATGGTGCTCTGTTTTCCATCCCCCTGCCAAGGCGTCCTGGGAGCCACATGTTGAGATGGTATCCTCCAAAGATTAAAGTAGCTTGGATTGCTGTGTCACTGCAAGGGGGGCAGCTACCCTGCAAAGTCACCCCAACCAGCCTTTGTAGTGTAAAACCAAAAAAGCCCGTGGCCACAGACTCAGTTCTGACTCATAAGGACCCTACAGGACAGAGCAGAGTTCCCAAGGAGTACCCGGTAGATTCCAACTGCCAACCTTTCGGTTAGCAGCCATAGCTCTTAACCACTATGCCACCAGGGTTTCCCTTGATTGGCACAGTTTCCCATTATGAGCAGAGGTGTGGCAGAGAGTCCTAACGTCTGGTAATTCTAACCAGAACACAGACAAGTCCAAAACTGATACATAATCCTATTACTTGGGGTTTTTTCATCCAAAGCAAGAAACTTGACGTACTGTTCTTTTCAATCAAGCGGACATATTGTCCTTGTGGGAGTGGTTCCTGCGATTTTTTTTTTTGTATTATTAAATGCAAGCATTCACACTATAATATGAACTATAACAGTAACATTAAAGATGGAATCAAATCTGATAACAGAAGAATAAACAATGCAGTTAAAATTAGCAGGCTTCCTCATTTCAGTCTCTCTTTGCTTCAGTAGTCTACAGTTAAGAATTCTGATCAAAGGCCCTTGTATAACATGATTATTTATGCTAATTTCCTCTAATCCCGCTTCCTGTGGATGGGTGGCTTTTCTTAAGGCTAAAGTGTCACCATACTTTTTTTTTGCAGAGATATGGAAGGACCAAACCTGTACCATAAAGTCATTAATTTTCAAAAAGGCAGCATTACTCTCACTTTTAAAAGTAATTCTGCAAGTGTACTGCACAAATCTCGGTTAGAGAGTTTAACAAAGAAGTTACCACGTGATGAAATAAAAGGTGATAAACTGCACAGTAGCTTTTCAGAAAATGCCATTTGAGGGTTTATTCTGACATGGACCTTTCACAGAAGCATTAAGACCCTGTGGTTTGGAGCAGATCAGCTCATGCTCCCTGCCTTCTCATGAACTGGGGCCTTGTGTTGTTGTTAGTTGCCAGTCCAACCCACTCTGACTCAAGGCGACTGTAAACCATTTTATTTTCTGAGTTCTAAAACTCTTAGCTACATGTTTTAAGGGCAGCCTGGATTTCAGGCGGGGGAGTGAGGGTCCAGGGCCCAGGACTGTACTGAACCAAGATCTTTGGAATAGAAACTACTGAAGACCCAAAGCTGTGAGCTAGCAGAAGGGTCTTGCATGAAGTTGGCGTGGACAGAGCCGGTTCGAGTCCCTTTCTCCTACTTAGTAGCTACACCCCTCAGCCTCGGTTTCCTTACCAGTCAAACCGAGATGAGCGTTCTCTGCGAAAAGTCCCCAGACCAACCCCTGTAAAAACGTCCCCGCAGATGCCTGGGGTTCAGTCGGTGTCAGTTTCTGGATTTAAACCAGCACCGAGCGGGGGGCCGGTGAACCTGCCAGGTCTGTTACCTGATGGCGTTGACCGGCGGGTTTCGCAGGCGGATCCGCGCCACGTAGTCCCGCACTCGCGTATACTCGACCATTGCCCCTCTGTCGCCGAGGTCACTTCTGCCTCCGACTGCCGGCCGAAGCCTCTCTCCCCGGGCCGGGCCGCCCTGCGAGGAGGGGCGCCGCTGAGCCAATGAGAGCCGGGCGCCGCCCCCGAGCGCCCGGACCGCCCGCCGGCTGGCCCCGGGCCGGCACCCGGTCTTCCCAGCCCGCCCTCCATTTTCCTGCGGTCCGCGAGGACCCGCGCCGCCCATCCCGGCCCGACTGCACCCGGACCCGCACCCCATCTTCCCACCCAGCTCGACTGCACCGAGGCCGCACCCCTTCTTCCCTCCTGGCCCGAATGCACCTGGGCCGCACCCTATGTTTCCACCGAGCCCTCTCCATTCCCGGGACCCCACCCTGCGCTCTACAAACACTTGCCATCTCTTCCTCTCTATGGGTGCCCATCCTGCTCCCATCTTCCTCCCATCACAAAGCAGTCCAAAGGGGGCTGGGGAAAACCGGTGGAATTACAGGGAGTGGAGGTTTGTGACAGTCAGAGGGGCTGACTTCGGAGGACAAAGTCTGGGCTCACTAAGCTGGCCAAGCTGTGAAGAGTTTTCATGATCCTTCTGAAAGGGGGTAGATATCTGAGGCCCTTGACAATTGTGTGAAATGGCACACACCTGGAACACAAGCATCACAAGTTTGACCTAAGGAGTAGGGTACTAACATCAGCCAAACATTTACCTAAAAATCCTGTTACTAGTCCTAGGTTCACATGGCAATCAGTGAAACCCATGAGTTTGTCTGCCCAATCCTTTGTCTTTTAAAAATTCTGACATTCTGAAGGATTGTGACTTCTAATATTTCACTTATTCAGAAGTTGAACACATACTATAAATGGTTAAGAGCTAGGGCTGCTAACCCAAAGGTCAGCGGTTCCAGTCCACCAGCCCCTCCTTGGATAGTTCTTCTCTGTCCTACAGGGTTGTTATGAGTTGGAATAAACTCAATGACAAAAAGTTTGGTTTTTTTAAGTGTAGGCTGGAGACTGTAAAAATAAACCAGGCTTAGTCCCTTCCCTCAAAAAGTGAGGACCAGGTTTCTCTAAGCATGATTAGCCTCCAGTAGAACCCACCCTCCATGAAGTGATCAGAAGGCAGCCTGAAAGTTTCAGAGGAAAAAAACAGTGGAATAGCTTTGTTCACTGATATTTCACAAATTTTAACTATGATTAAGGGTTATTTTCATTGTTTTGAACCCTGGTAATAAGTAGCAAAACCCATTCAATAGATCAAGGGCAATTGCCTCAATGAACCCACTTTTGAAAGCCAACCTGTCAATGACAGCCCCTCACTTTCATAGCCAGCCAATCACAAACCATACAATACTCACACTTCCGAGGGCCACCAATCAACAACAGGCTCATTTAAGCAACCAACTTCTACAAGTGATGTCAACCCTAAAAAAAAACCCTAAATGCCTCTGGAAATTCCCCAGTCTCTGAAGTCCATGTTGCCCAAAAGCTGTATGTAAAATCTACAGTCTGTTCTGCTTAGAGAGATTGTACCTAACCAGCATAACTTTCCCCTACTGTGTTGTTGTTTGCAGAAAAGCTGGCCCCAACTCATGGCAACCCCATGCACAATGGTAACAGACCGTTGCGATCCATAGGGTTTTCACTGGCTAATATTCAGGAGCAGATCCCCAGGCCTTTCTTCCTAGCCTTAGTCTGGGAGCTCCACTGAAACCTGTTCAGCATCATAGCAACACACAAGCCTCCACTGACAGAAGGGTGGTGGCTCTGCTTGAGAAGCATTGGCTGGGACTCGAACTGGAACCTGGAAGGTGAGAATTCTACCACTGAACCATACTGCCCCCTTTTATTACTAAAAAATTCATTGCTATCAAGTTAATTCTGACTTATAGCAACCCTACAGGGTTTCAAAGGCTGTAAATCTTTACAGAAGCAGACTGCCACATCTTTCTTCTATGAAGCAATTGGTGAGTTTGAACTCTGACCTTTTGGGTAGCAGCAGAGTGCTTAACCATTGTGCCACCAGGGCTCCTTCTATTACTATTACCCATTGCTGTTGAGTCAATTCTAAGTCATAAGTGATCCTACAGGACACAGTAGAACTGCCCCATAGGGTTTCTGAGGAGCAGCTGGTGGATTCGAACCGCTGATCTTTTGGTTATGCAAATCTGTATGCATACTAAAAAGAACAGAGATAACTATCTAATCTTGCTTTTCCCTGCACTGGTGATCTATGAACCTTGAAATGCCGTGTTTGTCATGAAAATTCAGTAGTGGCATGAAGCCATGGAAGCTGACTTCTCTGGTAAACCAGTCAGAAATTTTCTAGAATAAGGACAAGACAATGCTTTCCAGCCTGGGTGATAAAATCTCTTCCATGCTTTCTTCCATGTACTTTCCCATTTCACTCTGGGATATCCACCCACCCACCTGATGCCATGAGTCAATTCTAACTTATAACAACCCTATAGAACAGAGTAGAACTGCCCCATAGGGTTTCCAAGGAACGCCTGGTGGATTCAAACTGCTGACCTCTTGGTTAGCAGTCTGAGCTCTTAACCACTATGCCACCAAGGTTTCTGTCTTAACTAATACACTGAAGAAATGGGCAGTGAGTACAAAATTGTTCTTCCATAGTGAAGTTGGCTGCCATTTGAAGAGGAAAGCTGCTCACATAAGTATGTGAGATGAGAGATGGGATAAAAATAATTTGTTCACTACACCAGTAATATCAACAATGGTGAGTTCTATAATTTCAAGTGGCTTCCTCAAGTGTTAAACCTTAAACATATGTTATGGATTGAATTGCATTCCCCCAAAATATGTGTCAACTTGGCTAGGGCATGATTCCCAGTATTGTGTGGTTGTCTACCATTTTATGATTTGATGTGATTTTCCTATGTGTTGTAAATCCTATGATGTTAATGAGGCAGGATTAGAGGCAGTCTTGAGTCGATCTCTTTTGAGATATAAAAGAAAGAAGCGAGCAGAGAAGAGAGGGACTTCGTACCACCATGTAAGAAGTGCCAGGAACAGAGTGTGTCCTTTGGACCCAGGGTCCCTGTGCTGAGAGATTCTTAGACCAGGGGAAGATTGATGACAAGGAACTTCCCGCAGAGCTGACAGAGAGAGAAAGCATCCCCCTGGAGTTGGTGCCCTGAATATGGACTTCTAGCCTCCCACACTGTGAGAGAATAAATATCTATTTGTTAAAGCCATCCACTTGTGGTATTTCTGTTGCAGCAGCACTTGATGACTAAGATGGAATTTGGTACCGAGAGTGGGATGCTGCTCTAACAGATACCTAAAACGTGGAAGTGGTTTTGAAACTGTGAATGGGTAGAGGCTGCAAGAGATTTAAAATGTTTAATAGTAAAAGCCTAGATTGCCTTGAGGAGACTGTTGGTGGAATTATGGACATCAAAGAAAATTCTGGTGAGGACTCAAAAAGAAATGATGAGAGCTGTAACACCAGAGAACTCACAGATGAAGCAGCAGCAGAGAGACAGTGGCAGCACGACCAGGAGACTGGCACGAAACAGCACTGGAGCCAACCCATTCAGTCTGGATTCCTGACCGACTACAATGAGCAGACCCTCTCTGCAGACCCACAGTAGTCTTGTAGCAAGAGCAAGAAATTAATCCAAGTTGTTTTTTTTTTTTTAATTTTTATTGTACTTTAAGTGAAAGTTTACAAATCAAGTCAGTCTCTCACACAAAAACCTATATACAGGGGGCCAAGATGGCTGACTAGGTAGACGCTACCTCAGATCCCTCTTGCAACAAAGACTCGGAAAAACAAGTGAATCGATCACATATATGACAATCTACGAACCCTGACCAACAAACACAGATTTAAAGAGTTGACCTGAGTGACAGAGACTGAGAACGAACAACCACGGGGAAGCAGCGACTGTTTTCGGAGCCTGAAGCCAGCGTCCCAGTCAGGAAACCTTGGCCCTGGGCTTTGGACTGGGCATAGGGGAGCTGAGCATGGCATCCTGAGATGGCACAATCACGGGGTGCAGCCCTAACCCCCTGAACTGACCTCAGGGGAAGCCCAGCCAGTGCACGCAGGCAGCGCAGCAACATGGCTGACAGGAGGAGAAGTCACCGGGAGGCAGTGACTGTTTTTGGAGCCGGGAATGCGGCATCCCTGCCGGGGAACCTTGGAGCTGGGCTTCGGACTGGGAGCGGAGGAACTAACCGCAGCTTCTGAGACAGCGCAAGCACGGGACGCGGGCCTGACCCTCAGGGGCAATCTCTACCCAGCCAGCGCACACAGTCAACAACGCACCCCTCAGGAATCTCAGATAAAACAGTCATCCCAAGCAAGATAAGTAACTTTGTCTATATTCCGGGGTGCTACTCTCTCCTATTTATCTAAACCCTCCCCTCCCCTTCCCAGGCGGCTTCATTAACATTGTAATTTCCTGAGCCAGAGAGTAAACTGCTCTGCGGTTTTTCTTTCTTTCATTTTGTTTTTGTCTTTTCCTAACCCATTCTCCTGGCCTGAGAAAAGCAACTACAAAAAACCCAGGGACCAAAAATCCTTCCCTAATTGGACTAAAAACACAGAACCAGCTCCAGCCAAGCATATGTGATCCACAGGGCTTTCATCCCTACAGGGAACAAGGCAGCTATTATAATGCAAAGGCATTTCTGATAGGGATCTGACTGTAATTGTTTTAGCGGATTTACTGGAAAGACAGTTTCCCAGGTCTGATATCTCTGCATATTCAACAGAGCCCTCACTGACCCACAACAGGGAACTGAGGGCTGAAGCTCCCCCCAGACAACTTAGCCTCCTGCCTTAGGGGTCTAAGGAGGGTGACACCTACCAGTCTGTAGAGGTACTTGCATTGGGGGCCTAAGGTACAGCTGCAGAGCCAACCCACCAAGGTGCTTTAGGAATAGAGACACGCCTACCTTACTGACACTTGGGGGAAGCCTGTCAGCATCCTGCCCCCCCGGAGTGTGAACCCCAGCTGCTACAAGAGAATCTGGTGCACGCAACTATCACCACTACTTCTTGAGGTGGATAGGTGACAGTCTGCATCACACGCTTGATGACCCAAAATCAGATGCTACTCAAGAATAGTGAATGGACTCAGGCTTATATATCTGGTAACAGCCCAAACCAGCTGGTAATAGGACATAAGTGAGTTAAGGGCTACAACACTCAAGACAGAGCAATCTAGTAGCCCATCTACGTATATTGAAAGAAAACAAAACAAGATACAACTCAGTGAGCAAATATAGAATAAATCACTACAATATCTTAGTGATGGCTCGGAGACAGCAGTCAATATCAAACCACATGAAGAAGCAGACCATGATTGCTTCTACAATTCCCCAAATTAAAGAATCAAAATCTTTCCCAAATGAAGATACAATCCTGGAACTGCCAGATACAGAATATAAAAAAACTCATTTACAGAATGCTTCAAGACATCAGGGATGACCTCAGAAATGAAATAAGGCAATCTACAGAAAAAGCCAAGGAACACACTGATAAAGCAGTTGAAGAACTCAAAAAGGATTATTCAAGAACACAGTGGAAAAATTAATAAGTTGCAAGAATCCATAGAAAGACAGCATTCAGAAATCCAAAAGATTAACAATAAAATTACAGAATTAGACAACGCAATAGGAAGTCAGAGGAGCAGACTCGAGCAATTAGAATGCATACTGGGAGATCTGGAGGACCAGGGAATTAACACCAATATAGCTGAAAAAAAAATCAGACAAAAGAATTTAAAAAAAATGAAGAAACCCTAAGAATCATGTCGGACTCTATCAAGAAGAATAACTAGCGTGTGATTGGAGTCCCAGAACAGGGAGGAACAACAGAAAACACAGAGAGAATAGTTGAACATCTGTTGGCAGAAAACTTCCCTGACATCATGAAAGACGAAAGGATATCTATCCAAGATGCTCATCGAACCCCATTTAAGATTGATCCAAAAAGAAAATCACCAAGATATATTATCATCAAAACTTGCCAAACCCAAAGATAAAGAGAAAATTTTAAAAGCAGCCAGGGATAAAAGAAAGGTCTCCTACAATGGAGAATCAATAAGAATAAGTTCAGACTACTCAGCAGAAACCATGCAGGCAAGAAGGCAATGGGATGACATATACAGAGCACTGAAGGAGAAAAACTGCCAGCCAAGGATCATATATCCAGCAAAACTCTCTCTGAAATATGAAGGTGAAATTAAGACATTTACAGATAAACACAAGCTTAGAGAATTTGCAAAAACCAAACCAAAGCTACAGGAAATACTAAAGGAAATTGTTTGGTCAGAAAACCAATAATATCAGATACCAGCATAACACAAGCTCACAGAACAGAGCATCCTGATATCAACTCAAATAGGGAAATCACAAAAACAAATTAAGATTAATTAAAAAAAAATTTTTTTAAAACGCTCAAAACAGGGAATCGTTGAAGTTAATATGTAAAAGATCACAATAATCGAAAAGAGGGATTAAATAGAGGTGGCATAGAACTGCCATATGGAGAGGGATACAAGGCGATATAGGGCAATACAAGTTAGGTTTTTACTTAGAAAAATAGGGGTAAATATTAAGGTAACCACAAAGAGGTATAACAACTCCATAACTCAAAATAAAAACCAAGAAAAATGTAACGACTCAGCAAACATAAAGTCAAATACCATGAAAATGAGGAACACACAAGTTACAAAGAAAAACGTCTCAGCACAAAAAAGTAAGTGGAAAAATGAAATTGTCAACAACACACATAAAAAGGCATCAAAATGACAACACTAAACACATACTTATCTATAATTACGCTGAATGTAAATGGACTAAAAAAAAAAGGCACCAATAAAGAGACAGAGAGTCTCAGACTGGATAAAGAAACACAACCCGTCTATATGCTGCCTACAAGAGACACACCTTAGACTTAGAGACACAAACAAACTAAAACTCAAAGGATCTAAAAAAATATATCAAGCAAACAATAAGCAAAAAAGAGCAGGAGTAGCAATATTAATTTCTGAAAAAATAGACTTTAAAGTTAAATCCATCACAAAGGATAAAGAAGGACACTACATAATGATAAAAGGGACAATTGACCAGGGAGATACAACCATATTAAATGTTTATGCACCCAATGACAGGGCTGCAAGATGCATAAAACAAATTTTAACAGAACTGAAAAGTGAGATAGACACCTCCACAATTATAGTAGGAGACTTCAACACACCACTTTCGGAAAAGGACAGGACATCCAGTAAGAAGCTCAATAGAGACACGGAAGACCTAATTCCTACAATCAACCAACTTGACCTCACTGACTTATACAGAACTCTCCACCCAACTGCTACAAAGCATACTTTTTTTTCTAGCGCACATGGAACATTCTCTAGAATAGACCACGTATTAGGTCATAAAACAAACCTTTGCAGAATCCAAAACACTGAAATATTACAAAGCATCTTCTCAGACCACAAGGCCATAAAAGTGGAAATCAATAACAGAAAAACTAGGGAAAAGAAATCAAACACTTGGAAACTGAACAACACCCTGCTGAAAAAAGACTGGGTTATAGAAGACATTAAGGAGGGAATAAAGAAATTCATAGAATGCAACAAGAATGAAAATACTTCCTATCAAAACCTCTGGGACACAGCAAAAGCAGTGCTCAGAGACCCATTTATATCGATAAATGCACACATACAAAAAGAAGAAAGAGCCAAAATCAGAGAACTGTCCCTACAACTTGAACAAAAAGAAAGTGAGCAACAAAAGAATCCATCAGGCACCAGAAGAAAACAAATAATAAAAATTAGAGCTGAACTAAACGAATTAGAGAACAGAAAAACAATTGAAAGAATTAACAAAGCCAAAAGCTGGTTCTTTGAAAAAATTAACAAAATTGATAAACCATTGGCCAGACTGACTAAAGAAATACAGGAAAGGAAACAAATAACCCGAATAAGAAATGAGATGGGCCACATCACAACAGACCCAACTGAAATTAAAAGAATCATATCAGGTTATTATGAAAAATTATACTCTAACAAATTTGCAAACCTAGAAGAAATGGATGAATTCCTGGAAAAACACTACCTACCTAAACTAACACAATCGGAAGTAGAACAACTAAACAGACCCATAACAAAAAAAGAGATTGAAAAGGTAATCCAAAAACTCCCAACAAAAAAAAGCCCTGGCCCGGATGGCTTTACTGCAGAGTTCTACCAAACTTTCAGAGAAGAGTTAACACCACTACTACTAAAGGTATTTCAAAGCATAAAAAATGACGGAATACTACCTAACTCATTCTATGAAGCCACCATATCCCTGATACCAAAACCAGGTAAAGACATCACAAAAAAAGAAAATTACAGACCTGTATCCCTCATGAACATAGATGCAAAAATCCTCAACGAAATTTTAGCCAATAGAATTCAACAACATACAAAAAAAATAATCCACCATGACCAAGTGGGATTTATACCAGGTATGCAAGGCTGGTTTAATATTAGAAAAACCATTAATGTAATCCACCATATAAATAAAACAAAAGACAAAAACCACATGATCTTATCAATTGATGCAGAAAAGGCATTTGACAAAGTCCAACACCCATTTATGATAAAAACTCTCAGCAAAATAGGAATTGAAGGAAAATTCCTCAACATAGTAAAGGGCATCTATACAAAGCCAACAGCCAACATCACTCTAAATGGAGAGAGCCTGAAAGCATTTCCCTTGAGAACGGGAACCAGACAAGGATGCCCTTTATCACCGCTCTTATTCAACATTGTGCTAGAAGTCGTAGCCAGAGCAATTAGGCTAGACAAAGAAATAAAGGGCATCCGGATTGGCAAGGAGGTAGTAAAATTATCCCTATTTGTAGATGACATGACCTTACACACAGAAAACCCTAAGGAATCCTCCAGAAAACTACTGAAACTAATAGAAGAGTTCGGCAGAGACTCATGTTATAAGATAAACATACAAAAATCACTTGGATTCCTCTACATCAACAAAAAGAACATCGAAGAGGAAATAACCAAATCAATGCCATTTACAGTAGCCCCCAAGAAGAAAAAATACTTAGGAATAATTCTTACCAAAGATGTAAAAGACCTATATAAAGAAAACTACAAAGTACTACTACAAGAAACTAAAAAGGACCTACTTAAGTGGAAAAACATACCTTGCTCATGGATAGGAAGACTTAACATAGTAAAAATGTCTATTCTACCAAAAGCCATCTATGCATACAATGCACTTCCAATCCAAATTCCAATGTCATTTTTTAATGTGATGGAAAAACAAATCACCAACTTCATATGGAAGGGAAAGAAGTCCCGGATAAGTAAAGCATTACTGAAAAAGAAGAAGAAAGTGGGAGGCCTCACTCTACCTGATTTCAGAAACTATTATACAGCCACAGTAGTCAAAACAGCCTAGTACTGGTACAACAACAGGCACATAGACCAATGGAACAGAATTGAGAACCCAGATATAAATCCATCCACATATGAGCAGCTGATACTTGACAACGGCCCAGTGTCAGTTAATTGGGGAAAAGATAGTCTTTTTAACAAACAGTGCTGGCATAACTGGATATCCATCTGCAAAAAAAAAGGAACAGGGCCCATACCTCACACCATGCACAAAAACTAACTCCAAGTGGATCAAAGACCTAAACATAAAGACTAAGACGATAAAGATCATGGAAGAAAAAATAGGGACAATGTTAGGAGCCCTAATACAAGGCATAAACAGAATACAAAACATTACCAAAAATGATGAAGAGAAACCAGATAACTGGGCGCTCCTTAAAATCAGACACCTATGCTCATCTGAAGACTTCACCAAAAGAGTAGAAAGACCACCTACAGACTGGGAAAGAATTTTCAGCTATGACATCTCCGACCAGCGCCTGATCTCTAAAATCTATATGATTCTGTTAAAACTCAACCACAAAAAGACAAACAACCCAATCAAGAAGTGCGCAAAGGATATGAAAACGCACTTCGCTAAAGAAGATATTCAGGCGGCTAACAGATACATGAGAAAATGCTCTCGATCATTAGCCATTAGAGAAATGCAAATTAAAACTACGATGAGATTCCATCTCACTCCAGCAAAAAAAAAAAGGCTGGCATTAATCCAAAAAACACAAAATAATAAATGTTGGAGAGGCTGTGGAGAGATTGGAACTCTTATACACAGCTGGTGGGAATGTAAAATGGTACAACCACTTTGGAAATCTATCTGGCGTTTTCTTAAAAAGTTAGAAATAGAACTACCATACAACCCAGAAATCCCACTCCTCGGAATATACCCTAGAGAAATAAGAGCCTTCACACAAACAGATATATGCACACCCATGTTTATTGCAGCTCTGTTTACAATAGCAAAAAGCTGGAAGCAACCAAGGTGTCCATCAACGGATGAATGGTTAAATAAATTGTGGTATAGTCACCAAATGGAATACTATGCATCGATAAAGAACAGTGAGGAATCTGTGAAACATTTCATAACATGGAGGAACCTGGAAGGCATTATGCTGAGTGAAATTAGTCAGAGGCAAAAGGACAAATATTGTATTAAGTTCACTATTAGAAGATCTTGAGAAATAGTATAAACTGAGAAGAACACATACTTTTGTGGTTACGAGGGGGGGAGGGAGGGAGGATGGGAGAGGGTTATTTACTGATTAGTTAGTAGATAAGAACTACTTTAGGTGAAGGGAAGGACAATACTCAGTACAGGGAAGGTCAGCTCAACTGGACTGGACCAAAAGCAAAGAAGTTTCTGGGATAAACTGAATGCTTCAAAGGTCAGTGGAGCAAGGGCGGGGCTTTGGGGACTATGGCTTAAGGGGACTGCTAAGTCAATTGGCAAAATAATTCTCTTATGAAAACATTCTGCATCCCACTTTGAAATGTGGCATCTGGGGTCTTAAATGCTAACAAGCGGCCATCTAAGATGCATCAATTGGTCTCAACCCACCTGGATCAAAGGAGAATGAAGAACACCAAGGTCACACGACAACTAAGAGCCCAAGAGACAGAAAGGGCCACAGGAACCAGAGACTTACATCATCCTGAGACCAGAAGAACTAGATGGTGCCCGGCCACAACCGATGACTGCCCTGACAGGGAGCACAACAGAGAACCCCTGAGAGAGCAGGAGATCAGTGGGATGCAGACCCCAAATTCTCATAAAAAGACCAGACTTAATGGTCTGACTGAGACTAGAGGAATCCCGGTGGTCATGGTCCCCAAACCTTCTGTTGATACAGGACAGGAACCATTCCCGAAGACAACTCATCAGATATGGAAGGGACTGGACAGTGGGTAGGTGAGAGATGCTGATGAAGAGTGAGCTACTTGTATCAGGTGGACACTTGAGACTGTGTTGGCATCTCCTGTCTGGAGGGGAGATGGGAGGGTAGAGAGGGTTAGAGACTGGCAAAATTGTCACGAAAGGAGAGACTGGAAGGGCTGACTCATTAGGGGGAGAGTAAGTGGGAGTGTGGAGTAAGGTGTATATAAGCTTATATGTGACAGACTGACTTGATTTGTAAACATTCACTTAAAGCTCAATAAAAATTATTAAAAATAAAAACTTTTATACACCTTGCTACCTACTCCCAATGGCTCTCCCCCTAATGAGACAACCGGCTCCCTCCCTCCACTCTCTCCTTTTCTGTCCCTTTCACCAGCTTCTAACCCCCTCTACCCTCTCATCTCCCCTCCAGAGAGGAGATGCCAACATAGTCTCAAGTGTCCACCTGATCCAAGAAGCTCACTCCTCACCAGCATCCCTTTCCAACCCACTGTCAAATCCAATCCCTGTCTGAAGAGTTGGCTTTGGGAATCGTTCCTATCCTGGGCCAACAGAAGGTCTGAGGGCCATGACCACCAGGGTCCTTCTAGTCTCAGTCAGACCATTAAGTCTGGTCTTTTTATGAGGATTTGGGGTCCGCATCCCACTGCTCTCCTGCTCCCTCAGGGATTCTCTGTTGTGTTTCCTGTCAGGGCAGTCATAGGTTGTACCCGGGCGCCATCTAGCTCTTCTGGTCTCAGGCTGATGTAGTCTCTGGTTTATGTGGCCCTTTTTTTCCTGTCTCTTGGATTCGTAATCAGCTTGTGTCCTTGGTATTCTTCATTCTCCTTTGATTGAGGTGGATTGAGACCAATTGATGCATCTTAGACGGCTGCTTGCAAGCGTTTAATACCCCAGACACCTCTCTCCAAGGTGGAATGCAGAATGTTTTCTTAATAGATTTTATTATGCCAGTTGACTTAGATGTCCCCTGAAACCATGGTCCCCAAACCCCTGCCCCTGCTATGCTGGACTTCAAAGCATTCAGTATATTCCGGAAACTTCTTTGCTTTTCAATTAGTCCAGTTGTGCTGACCTCGCCTGTATTGTGTGCTATCTTTCTCTTCACCTAAAATAGCTCTTACATACTATTTAATTAGTGAGTACCCTTCTCCCACCCTTCCTCCCTCCCCCCTCTACTAACCATCAAAGAATACTTTCTTCTCTGTCTAAGCTATTTCTTGAGCTCTTATAATAGTGGTCTTATACAATATTTGTCCTTTTGCAACTGACTAATTTCACTCAGCATAATGCCTTCCAGATTCCTCCATGTTAGGAAATGTTTCACAGATTCATTACTGTTCTTTATCGATGCGTAGTATTCCATTGTGTGAACATACCATAATTTATTTATCCATTCATCTGTTGATGGGCACCTTGGTTGCTTCCATGTTTTTGCTATTGTAAACAGTGCTGCAATGAACATGAGTGTGCATCTACCTGTTCGTGTAAAGGCTCTTATTTCTCTAGGATATATTCCAAGGAATGGGATTACTGTATTGTATGGTGGTTCTATTTCTAGCTTTTAAAGGAAGCGCCAAATGGATTTCCAAAGTGGTTGTACCATTTGACATTCCCACTAGCAGTGTAGAAGTGTTCCAATCTCTCTACAGCCTCTCCAACATTTATTCTTTCGTGTTTTTTGGATTAATGCCAGCCTTGTTGGAGTGAGATGAAATCTCATTGTAGTTTTGATCTGCATTTCTCTAATGGCTAATGATCGTGAGCATTTCCTTATATTTCTGTTAGCTACCTGAATGCCTTCTTTAGTGAAGTGTCTGTTCATATCTTTTGCCCGTTTTTTAATTGGGTTATTTGTCTTTTTGCAGTTGAGTTTTTGCGGTATCGTGTAGATTTTAGAGATCAGACGCTGATTGGAAATGTCATAGCTAAAAACTTTTTCCCAGTCTGTAGGCAATCTTTTTACTCTTTTGGTGAAGTCTTTGGATGAGCATAGGTGTTTGATTTTTAGGTGCTCCCAGTTATCTAGTTTTTCTTCTGGATTGTTAGTAATGTTTTGTATACTGTTTATGCCATGTATTAGGGCTCCTAACGTTGTCCCTATTTTTTCTTTCATGATCTTTACCATTTTAGATTTTATATTTAGGTCTTTGATCCATTTTGGGCTCATTTTTGTGCATGGAGTGAGGTATGGGTCCTGTTTCATTGTTTTGCAGATGGATATCCAGTTATGCCAGCACCATTTGTTGAAGACTGTCTTTTCCCCATTTAACTGTTTTGGGGCCTTTGTCAAATATCAGGTGCTCATATGTGGATGGATTTATGTCTGGATTCTCAATTCTGTTCCACTGGTCTATGTATCTGTTGTTGTACCAGTACCAGGCTGTGTGGCAGTATAATAGGTTCTAAGATCAGGTAGAGTAAGGCCTCCCATTTTGTTCTTCTTTTTCAGTAAAGCTTTACTTATCGGGGGCCTCTTTCCCTTCCATATGAAGTTGGTGATTTGTTTCTCCGTCTCATTAAAGAATGTCCTTGTAATTTGGATTGGAATTGCATTAAATGTATAGATCGCTTTTGGTAGAATGGACATTTTTATACTGTTAAGTCTTCCTATCCATGAGCAAGGTATGTTTTTCCACTTATGTAGGTCTCTTTTGGTTTCTTGCTAGAAGTGTATTGTAGTTTTCTTTGTACAAGTCTTTTACATCTTTGGTAAGATTTATTCCTAAGTATTTTATCTTTTTGGGGGCTACTGTAAATGGTATTGATTTGGTGGTTTCCTCTTCAATGTTCTTTTCGTTGGTGTAGAGGAATCCAACTGATTTTTGTATGGTTTTTTTTTTTTTTTATTAATCTGGTATCTCAATACTCTGCTGAACTCTTCTATTAGTTTCAGTAGTTTTCTGGAGGATTCCTTAGGGTTTCCTGTGTATAAGATTATGTCATCTGCAAATAGACATACTTTTACTTCTTCCTTGCCAATCTGGATGCCCTTTATTTCTTTGTCTAGCCTAATTGCTCTTGCTAGGACCTCCAGCACAATTGTTGGATAAGAGCGGTGACAAAGGACATCCTTGTCTGGTTCCCATTCTCAAGGGGAATGCTTTCAGGCTCTCTCCATTTAGGATGATGTTGGCTGTTGGCTTTGTATAAATGCTCTTTGTTATGTTGAGGAATTTTCCTTCAATTCCTATTTTGCTGAGAGTTTTTATCATGAATAAGTGTTGAACTTTGTCAAATGCCTTTTATGCATCAATTGATAAAACCATTTAATTCTTATCTTTTGTTTTATTCACGTGATAGATTACATTAATTGTTTTTCTAATGTTGAACCATCCCTGCATGCCTGGTATGAATCCCACTTGGTCATGGTGAATTATTTTTTTTATATGTTGATGAATTCTATTGGCTAGAATTTTGTTGAGGATTTTTGCATATAAGTTCATGAGGGATATAGGTCTGTGATTTTCTTTCTTTCTTTTTTTTTTTTTTGGTGTGTTAACCTGGTTTTGGTATCAGGGATATGCTGGCTTCATAGAATGAGTTTGGGAATACTCCATCTTTTTCTATGGTCTGAAATACCTTTAGTAGCAGTGGTGTTAACTCTTCTTTGAAAGTTTGGTAGGACTCTGCAGTGAAGCCGTCCGGGCCAGGGCTTTTTTTTTTGTTGTTGGGAGTCTTTTTTATTACTTTTTCAATCTCTTCATTTGTTATGGGTCTATTTAGTTGTTCTACCTCTGTGTTAGTTTAGGTAGGGAGTGTGTTTCTAGGAATTCATTCATTTCTTCTAGGTTTTCAAATTTGTTAGAGTACAATTTTTCATAGTGATCTGATATGATTCTTTTAATTTCAGTTGGGTCTGTTGTAATATCATCCATCTCATTTCTTATTTGGGTTATTTGCTTCCTCTCCTGTTTTTCTTTTGTCAGTTTAGCCAATGGTTTATCAATTTTGTTGATTTTTTCAAAGAACCAGCTTTTGGTCTTGTTAATTCTTTCAATTGTTTTTCTGTTTTCTATTTCATTTAGTTCTGCTCTAATTTTTATCATTTGTTTTCTTCTGGTGCCTGAGGGTTTCTTTTGTTGCTCTCTTTCTATTTGTTTAAGTCGTAGGGATAATTCTTTGATTTTGGCCTTTTCTTCTTTTTGGATGTGTGCATTTATTGATATAAATTGACCTCTGAGCCCTGCTTTCGCTGTGTCCCAAAGGGTCTGATAGGAAGTGTATTAATTCTCATTGGATTCTCTGAATTTCTTTATTCCATCCTTAATGTCTTCTATAACCCAGTCTCTTTTGAGCAGGGTATTGCTTAGTTTCCAAGTGTTTGATTTCTTTTCCCTGACTTTCCTGTTATTGATTTCCACTTTTATGGCCTTATGGTCAGAGAAGATGCTTTGTAATATTTCAATGTTTTGGATTCTGCTAAGGCTTGCTTTATGACCTAATATGTGGTCTATTCTAGAGAATGTTCCACGTGCACTAGAAAAGAAAGTATAGTTGGTTGCTGTGGGGTGGAGTGTTCTGTATATGTCTATGAGGTCAAGTTGGTTGATTGTGGCATTTAGATCTTCTGTGTCTTTATTGAGCTTCTTTCTGGATGTCCCATCCTTCACCGAAGTGGTGTGTTGAAGTCTCCTACTATTATCGTGGAGCTGTCTATCTCACTTTTCATTGCTGATAGAGTTTGTTTTATGTATCTTCCAGCCCTGTCATTGGGTGCATAAATATTTAATATGGTTATATCTTCTTGGTATAGTGTCCCTTTAATCATTATATAGTGCCCTTCCTTATGCTTTCTGATGGATGTATCTTTAAAGTCTATTTTGTCAGAAATTAATATTGCCTCTTCTGCCCTTTTTTGATTGTTCTTTGCTTGATATGTTTTTTTCCATCCTTTGAGTTTTGGTTTGTTTGTGTCTCTAGGTCTAAGCTGTGTCTCTTGTAGGCAGCATATGGACGGATCATGTTTTTCAATCCATTCTGCCACTCTCTGTCTCTTTATTGGTACATTTAGTCCATTTACATTCAGTGTAATTATGGATAAGCATGAATTTAGTGCTATCATTTTGATGTCTTTTTTTGTGTCTTGTTGACAGTTTTTTTCCCACTTAATTTTATGTGCTGAGTAGATTATCTTTATACATTATCCTTTCCTCATATTCATTGTTGTTGATTTTGTTTCTGCTGAGTCTCTGTTTTTTTCTCGTATTTTATTTTGATGAGTAGGATAGTTTGTCTTCTTTGTGGTTACCTTACTATTTAATCCTACTTTTCTAAATTTAAACCTAACTTTTATTTCTTTGTATTGCTGTATCTTCCTCCCCGTATGGAATGTCTGTGATTACATTTCTTAGTCCCTCTTTATCGTTTTAATGTTGTCTTCTTTCATATAATAACATCGCTGTTACCCTGTTTTGATCTTTTTTGTTCTTTTGTTTTTTTAATCTTGCTTTTTTGTTTTGTTTTGTTTTGTTTTGATTTCCCTGTCTGGGCTGACTCCTGATTGCTCTGCCCAGTGTTCTAGTCTTGGATTGATACCTGATATTATTGATTTTCTAACCAAAGAACTCCCTTTAGTATTTCTTGTAGTTTTGGCTTGGTTTTTACAAATTCCCTCAACTTGTGTTTATCTGGAAATGTCCTAATTTCACCTTCATATTTAAGAGACAGTTTTGCTGGATATATGATTCTTGGCTGGCAATTTTTTTCCTTCAGTTTTTTAAATAAGTCATCCCATTGTCCTCTTGCCTGCATAGTTTCTGCCGAGTAGTCCGAGCTTATTCTTTCTGGCTTTCCTTTGTAAGTGACTTTTTGTTTATCCCTAGCTGCTCTTAAAATTCTCTCTTTATTTTTGGTTTTGGCAAGCTTGATTATAATATGTCTTGGTGACTTTATTTTAACATCTACCTTATGTGGAGTTCAATGAGCACCTTGGATAGATATCTTCTCATCTTTCACAATATCAGGGAAGTTTTCTGCCAACAAATCTTCCAACAATTCTCACTGTATTTTCTGTTATCCCTCCCTGTTCTGGTACTCCAATCACTCGTAGGTTATTTCTCTTGATAGAGTCCCACATGATCCTTAAGGTTTCTTCATATTTTTAAATCCTTTTATCTGATTTTTCTTCAAATATATTAGTGCCAAGTGATTTATCTTCAAGTTCAGAAATTCTGGCTTCTACTTGCTCAATTCTGTGCCTCTGACTTTCTATTGAGTTGTCTACTTCAGTAATTTTATTGTTAATCTTCTGAATTTCTGATTGTCTATGGATTTTTCCAGCTTATTAAATTTTTCTTATGTTCCTGAATAATCTTTCTAATTTCTTCAGTTGCTTTATCTGTGTGTTCCTTGGCTTGTTCTGTGTATTGCCTCATTTCCTTCCTGACGTTTTGAAGGGTTTTGTGTATTAAACTTTTGTATTCTACCTCTGGTAATTCCAGGAATGCACTTTCATCTAGAAGATCCCTGGATTCTTTGTTTTGAGAGCTTGTTGAGGTGATCATGGTCTGTTTCTTTATGTGACTTGATATTCACTGTTTTCTCTGAGCCATCTGTAAGTTATTGTATTAGTTTATTTTTGCTTACTGTGTCATAGCTTCTCGCTTCATTTTGTTTTGATATGCCGAAATGGGTTGCTTGAGTGAGCTAGCTTGATTATTTTTGTCTTTGGAGCTCTGACGTCCTGTCCCCAGATGGCTAGAGCTGTTATCATGTATATCAGCCTAGGAGTCCATTCAGTTTTCTTGTATGAATTCAGCTCAGGTGTCTAGGTAGCCGATCATCAAGTACGTGGTACAGGCTCTGTCCTACGGTCTTGGAGGGGCAGGGGTGATTGGTGTAGGTACCAGTATCTGGTTGCAGCAGGGGTCACGCTCTGAACAAGGCAGGGGGCTGAAAATCATCCCCCATGTGTCTCTGAGGAAAGCATGTCCCTGTTCCCTAGAGCACACAGGTGGGTGAGTTCTGCGGGTGGACCATGGGCACCCAATGCTTTTAGTTGTAAGGATTGGGAGGTACCAGTTATCTCTGGACCCCTGTCGCAGGTGGCTAGGTGACCTGAATGGAGCTACAAGTCCTTAGGCCCCTGATGTGGGTAGGTGAGGACCCTGTTTCATAAGCAAAGCAATGTCAAACATCAAACACCCTCCTCTCCATCGCACAGCTGAAATAGTTGGAGTCTGCCAACAAGGGCCTATTCTCCTGAAATAGGCCCACACAGGTGCACACAGAGGGGAAAGATGCTCAAAGTCCAGTGACCATTTATGCCTAGACAGGAGCTGCTTATGTCCTGAGATCTCCTGGTTAGTGGAGCTGGCAAATTATCTTTTCCCCCAAATGCAAATTTTTTCCTTCTCCAAGGCCGGGAGAATGGCCCTAGGCACTCAACAGGGCCTATCTCAGGGCCAGGGATTCAGCCGCTGAAGCCAGTTTGTGGGTGGAGGGCGGGGGCACGTTAAAATATACGTAAGTACTTAGCTTTTGCCGGGAGCACTGTTCTTCTCAGGTTCCGGAGGTGTGGGTAGGCTGTGTGGCTGGCTGCTTCTCCCTGAGGAAACTGCGGCCGGCCGAAAGCTAGTGCCAGCCCACCCCCACCGCCACCCGAGGAATGGTGCCTGGGGGCTTCTCATGATTCAGGTCCAGTAACTCCTCTCCACTTCTGAACTGTCTCTTCCTCCCCCTGCCCCTCTGTTCATTGTCTAAGCTTGCCTTTGATGCTCAGGGCTCCTAGCTTGTCATAAATATACTCGTTTCACTTGTTTTTTCGGGTGTTTGTTGTAAAGAGGGCTCGTCGGAAACGTCTATTCCACTATCTTTGCTCCACCCCCAATCCAAGTTGTTTTAAGACACTGAAGTTTGGGGATTGTTTACTGCGGTATAACCTCACCTATCCTAACTAATACAAGATTCTAGGGTTAGTTCGCGACTACATGACACAAAATAGACAAGTCTTTCTGTCTAAAGGAGTGGTGTGAATGGTTAATGGGCTCAGCTGCTAACTGAAAGGTTGGTGTTTAGAGTCTACCCACAGGCCCCTGAAGAGAAAGACCTGGTGAGCTGTGTTCTGAAAAATCAGACATTGGAGATCACATGGAACAGTTCTACTCTGACACACATGAGGTCACAATGAGTCGTACCCTGTGGCATCTGGTGTTTGGTGTCTGTCTGAAAGTTGGGATCATAGCCTCTGCAGTGTGATATAACGTTTTTTGTGTGGCTTTTTTTGCCATGGTCTTGTAGCCCTCACCAAAGTAATTGGTGGGACTCTGTGATAGGGTAATTACGGCCCACCAAACAGATTGGTCAGTTTTGCCATCCTGCTGGGCTTGAAATGAGCCAGCCCCCCAGGCGGGAAAGAGATGATTCCAGCTCTGCCAGTGAAGAACATCCAGGAGCCAGCTTGTCCTTTGGACCCAGGATTTCTGTGCTGAGAATCTCCTGGAACCAGGAGACAGAGCGAGCGAGAACACTGAAGAAACAAGAAGTGGAGACAGAGGCCTTCCAGCAGAGACCCAGCAGCAGTAGCCGGTGTGGTGGTCTTCCGGGCCCATGGAGAGAGAAACCTGAGTGCCTTTGGGCAGCGGCCAACGGCCAGGGAGAGGCTTGCCTGCCAGCACAGTTGGGAAAAGGCTGTCCTGATGAAAGAACTGTATCCTGAGTGTTTCTCAGCCTAAATTGTGACCTGTTACTTCCCTAATAACCCCCATAATCATGAGTATTGTCTATGTGTTCTGTGTGGCTTTTGCAATGAATTATCATACCCAGCACAGAAGTAGACAGTGCCGTGGAAGGGACAGTTGGTGTCAGAATTGGTAAAGACAGCAGACAGAGGAGGCATGTCTGACCTCTGCCTCGCTGCAGTCAGCCTTAGGCTGTTGATCTTGTGTCTCCCTCCCTTTTGTGAAATTAGAGGTCAGAATCTGCCTCCACGCTATTTTTACAGCCTCTAACACTGATATCTAGCAGTATCTATATGAATATTTGACTCTAGAAAGTATACTGCTTGTATAAGTTTCACATGCACAGCAATTTCTTTAAAACCTTTTCATGAAAGGCAGGCATGACCTGACCATTCTAAATGAACCCAGAACAATGTATAAGCTAATTTGAGAGTAGTTTGTTTCTGCAGCGTATTCAGCCATTTCATTGGCAACTTAAAGACCTGGAAGACAAATTTGTGGAGGGAGATCTGATAGGCTGGATGACAAATCAATTCAAAATCACAGGGTTGGACCTGCCTAGTAATAATAAACGACCCCTTGTCTGTCAGTTTGTCATACAGTGGTGGCTTGTGTGTTGCTGTGATGCTGAAAGCTATGCCGTTGGTATTTCAAATACTAGCAGGGTCACCCATGGTGGACAGGTTTCAGTGGAACTTCCACACTAGGACAGACTTGGAAGAAGGACCAGGCGATCTACTTCTGAAAAAACTGGCCAGTGAAAACCTTATGGATAGCAGTAGAACACTGTCTGGTACAGTGCTGGAAGATGAGCCACTCAGGTTGGAAGGCACCCAAAATATGGCTAAGGAAGAGTTGCCTCCTTAAAGTGTTCAAAAGCAAAGATGTCACCTTGAGGACTAAGGTGTGCCTGAACCAAGCTATTGTATTTTCAATCACCTCATATGCATGAAAAAGCTGGACGTTGAATAAGGAAGACTGAAGAATCGATGCCCTTGAATTATGGTGTTGGCGAAGAATATTGAATATACCATAGACTGCCAGAAGAACAAACAAATCTGTCTTGGGAGAAGTACAGCCAGAGTGCTCCTTGGATGTGAGGATAGTGAGACTATCTCATGTACTTTGGACATGTCATCAGGAGGGATCAGTCCCTGGAGAGGGACGTCATGCCTAGTGACGTACAGGATCAGCGAAAAAGAGGAAGACCCTCCGTGGGATGGACTGACACAGAGGCTGCAACAAGAGGCTCAAACATAGCAACAATTGTAAGGTTGGTGCAGGACTGGACAGTGCTTTTGTTCTGTTGTACATAGAGTTGCTATAAGTCAGAACTGACTTGACGGCACCTAACAACAACAACAGTGGTAATTAAAAACCCTTTGCTGTCGAGCCAGTTACAACTCATGGCAACCATGTGTTACAGAGTAGAACTGCTCCATGGGGTTTTCTTGGCTGTAATCTTTATGGAAGCAGATCGCCAGGCTTGTCTTCCATGATGGTGCTGGGTGGGTTCAAACCACCAACCTTTAGGTTAGTAATCTAACACAAACTATTTGAGCCACTCAGGAGCTTTTAGCCGGAGGAAATCTAATGCTGACAAATGTAAAGCTCTACACTAAGGTTGAAAAGGTAAAAACTGTAGAAAGTAGAGGGTCTGGCCCCAAGATTAATGTAGTGCACTTTTCTCTTTTCTAGCCAGATGAATTACTTGGAATTCATCTTGGAATTACTGGATGTGGGTCCACTCACCTTGGAGGGTGTAGTGTGCACGTGTGAAGGCTGGGACTGGTACAGCCTTTGGTCACCCTGACAGCAGCTGGCCATAAGCTGAAGGAGATGCTACCAAAGGCAGAACAAAGGAGGAAAGAAACATAGGTCCTACGTGCTGAGTTGCTGGAGCAACCAACCTTAATGCCTGTCATAGCATTCCAGTTATAGAAATCAGCGCATCCCCTTGTTGTTTAACCTGCTTTGCATTGTGTTCTGTGGAAGATAGAAACACTTGCTGCCCAGCTACAGAGAGTGTGGTTAGCTGGCACCTCCAGCTGTCAGGTTCTTCAGGGTCAGCCTCTGTTGCAGAGAGGTACCTTGCTTGAGAGCATAGTCTTCCTGGAGCCGAATGCATCCAGTGTAAATAGCAGGCCGTTTCAGCCTGACACAGGACACTCTGGTGGGCAGTACTCACTCCAAAGCTCCCTCTGGGGTTGGTCAAGCAGTCCTCGGACCTGAATAGCAGGTCAACCTTTTTCTCTGTGCAGCCTGCTTCCTCTCCATTTCTAATAAAAATCTTTCTCTCCCATCTCTGCATCAGTGTCTACTTCTGGAGAACCCCACCTATAATAAGTTTTCTGTACCATTCAGCCAAAAGCATCCTAATAAAGTTCAATAGGATAGTTTAAGCTCAGTTTTTTTTTTCTAGAGGATGGGAAATGCACTTATTGCCTTTCTTATTTTTAACTTCGATTATGGAAATTTTCAGGCATACACAAAATATATAGAGAAGAATATAATAAGCCTCAATATACCCACCACCCACCTTCAACAATAACAATGTGTGACCAATCATTATCATATGAACCTTCCCAGATTATTTAACAATAAGTCCCAGACATTGTATTATTTCATCCATAAATACTTCAATGCACTGATGATTGCTTTGAGACATAGTGCAATACCTTTATTTTTCTCCATTTTTCTCTCAATCCAACTCCAATCCAACTACTTTGTCCTTTCTTTCTCTTCCCACCACCGTAGCTTTAAAAATAGAAGGTGTTTCAATTGGAAAGCGGGGGGGGGGGGGGAGCAGTGGTACTAGGGGATAGGAAGACCCAGAACTAATCCTGGAATCCATTCATTCCCTTAGTCACTCAACAAAATTTCCAGACCCTTCAACTCTTAGAGTCTTGGGATACTTGATTGTCACCAGTATATAAGTGGTAGTTCACATTGGTAGTATAGTGATGTGTTTGGTCCAGGGCTTCAGATTGGTTCAGTCATTGCTGACCAAGCAAAATTGGAATGGACCAGAATTTTTACAATTGGGGTAATCCAGAATGATAGCCAGAAAGGCAAAAATTATAGTTGAAGCCCTGGAATGGGAGACTCGGAAGAGGTGTAATGACAACTTTCAGGAGCATGATGCATGAGACTGGATTATTGGCAGGACCATGGAGAGTGACACACATTCAAAGCAGTGCCATCTCTGAGGGAGGCACCGCTGTTTCCCACTCTGCTCAAAATCCTACCGGCAAGAGATTCGGTTGCTACACAGCACATATGCTACCCTTGTTTTCTTAAAGGGAGATTAGGTTTTTATCAGGGCTTTGACCTGTAATTTTTCCCATTCTGGTTAACCCAAATTTTATTTTTTTAATTGTGCTTTAGATCAAAGTTTACAGAGCAAATTAGTTTCTCAATGAACAGTTAATATACAAATTGTTTTGTGACATTGGCTGCCAACCCCACGATACGTCAACACTCTCCCCTTCTCAATCTCAGGTGGTTCACTCAAAGTTAAAAAATTCAGATCTGTTTCAGTTTTGCTTCCTTGGCTATGACTGAACCAGAAAGAACTGGTTTGAAGTCCTAGTTTGGTCAGATAAACACAAACGGGGAAAAAAAAGAGCCTAACAAGAACCCCTGGTGGCACAGTGGTTAAGCATTCGGCTGTTAACTGGTCAGTTGTTTGAACCCACCAGCCTCCAATGGAGAAAGGTGTGGCAGTCTGCTTCTGCAAGGATTACAGCCTTGGAAACCCTACGGGGCAGTTCTACTGTGGCCTAAAGTGTTGCTATGAATCAGAATCCACCTGACGGCAACAGGTTTTTGGTTTTTAACCCCTGGAACCCTGGTGGTGCAGTGATTAAGAGCTTGGCTGGTAACCGAAAGGTCAGCAGTTTTGAATCTACCAGCCGCCCCTTAGAAGCCCTGTGGGGCAGTTTCTACTCTATCCTATAGGGTTACTATGAGTTGGAATCAACTTGACAGCAATGAGTTTTTTTTTTTTTTTCCCCTACCTAGCCAGTCCCTTTACACCAGCCATCTAGTGGTCACACTAATAAGTTTCATGCAAATTTTCTACTAGACAGATTGATACAGTGAAACTTGTGAAAGCTGGGACCAGGTCTCACAAGTTTTCCACCTTTGACAGGGCCTAGTCTTACCACTTTTCTATCGCTTTCTATCAGTGCTTCCAGCTTTTGCAGGTTTTACTGTACAAGGTTTGCTCTAGGGAGGACCTTAAAGAGGAAACTGAGGGCCAGAGAGGGAGAGTGATTTGTCTAAGGCCTTATGGCTAGATAACAGCACAGTTAGGCGCTGAACCCAAACAAGCAGACCTGTGTAAATTGTGACTGCTTGAAACTTTTTAAAGTGTGGTTAAAATGATTTAAGATACATTAAAACACCATCATATTTTGTATTTCTTTTTATCAAGTTATGATGTATTGGTAGCAAAGAAGGAAAAGCTGAAGTGATTGAATGAAGAAAGTAGATAGGCCTATGATAATATTTACATTATTTCTCCATTAACAGGTGTTTCCTTCACTAGATCAGAAGCTCCTCGAAGGCCAGGGATTGTCCTCCTCATTTTTGTTTCCCTAATGCTTGGTCTACTATCTGGACTGAATGAACAAATAAATGAATTAGGAAGCTGAGATTTCTAGAACTGACCGCTATTGGCTAACTGTGTAGTTTTAAGCAGATTATTTAATACCTATATGGTACTTTTTTTTTTTTATGGTACATAGAGGGAGCCCTGGTGGCACAGTGGTTAAGAGCTACGGCTGCTAACCAAAAAGTTAGTAATTCGAATCCACCAGCTGCTCCTTGGAAACCTTATGGGGCAGTTCTACTCAGACTCGACTCGATGGCAGAGGAGCCTGGGTGGTGCAAGTAGTTTGCAATTGGCTGGTAACCTAAAGGTTGGCAATTCAAACCCACCCAGAGGCTCTGCGCAAGAGAAGTCCTGACAATCTGCTGCTGTAAACATTTTGTTGTTGGATGCCATCAAGTCTAGTCTGACTCATAGTGACCCCATGTGACAGAATAGAACTGCTCCATAGGGTGTCTCTCCGGAGGATTGGCTGGGTGGGTACGAACCACGATGCTTTCGGTTAGAAGCCAATCGCCTAACCGTTGTGACACCAGGGCTCCCAAGAAAACCCTATGGTGCAGTTCTACTCGGTAACACGTCGTCGCCGTGAGGGCTGACACAAGGGCAGTTAACAACAACATGGTCCATAAACAAACAACAACAAAAAAAACCCAAACCCATTGCCATTGAGTTGATTTTGACTTATAGTGACCCTATTTTTTTTATAGGATAGGACAGAGTAGAACCGTCTTTTATCCACTGCGCCACCAGGACTCCCTTGGGGAAACAGAGGGTAACAGGAAAACTGGTTACAGCCTTTCTGATCACTTAAATGTTCCAACAGCGAACAAGAAGAGCGCATATGGAGCAAAAGTAATAGTTAGGACTCATTGAGCGCTTTCAAAGTGCCAGCGCTTTCCCATGTATCATCTCAAACAATACACAAAAGAGCCTTATGATCTGGATACTATTATTACTCCATTTCACACGTGAGGAAGCTGGGGCGCAGAGAGGTTACAGTAACTCGCCTAGATTAACATCATTTTGAGAGAGGCAGCATTCGAATCCAGGCAGCGCGACCTGAGCCTGCACTCAAAAGCACTCGACTGGGCAAAGAAATCAGGAAAATTGGTGATTTCTCCGAGAGCCCGGGCAACTTCAGGGAACAGTGATGAGTTGAAGGTACAGAAGGTGCAGAGGAAGTGGCCAAGAGAAGGCTGTAGAAACTGGCAGAGAAGTTTGCCCGTCTCCGAGCTGGATCACATAGCCGAAGTCCCGGGAACCGGGCGGAAAAGAGCCTGACAGACAGCTTCCGGAGCACGACCGGACCCTTGGGGAACACAGGCACATACCGGAAGTGACGTTACCTAACGGACAGTGGGGAGGAATTCCGACAGGACAAGACGTACAGGAAGTTACGTCATGGGGCGGTACTTGGCCGTGGAGGGCGTCGCGATGGGCGGGGCGAGGCTTCAGAGGTCCGCTTGGAGCTTTGGATCCAGGGCAGGTAACCTGCGGGCTCAGACCTGGACAGGGGCGGTAGCTGGAATTAGTGGCCTGGGTCGCTCGGGGTCCCAAGCTCGGGCGGGGAGAGGTGGCTGTCACGTTCTGTGGTGGCTGCAGGAAAGATTCCTTGGCATGGGACCCTCTGAGGGCATAGGGATACGAGGAACTCTTGGGGACGGGGTTATAGAGCCGAGGTCGTCGGAGAAATAAGGACAAGCTGAATCTTCAAGGAGTCGGGACTGGGGGTCATGGGCTCTCAAGCATAGGCGCTCGGGGGCGGAGAAACGGGGACTGGAGATGAGCTGATCCACCGACCCTCACTGTCACCCCCGCTCTCCTAAGAAGGGCTCTGGGATTACGTCTGTTCCTCTCTGTCCATAGGGCAGTGCAACCTTGCCACTGTGAGGAATTCTGTCTTTAGATGCCGACGAATGAATGAATGAGTGAGTGAATGAACAAACTGACCTGATTCTGGCTCAGCGGGGCAGTTCTCCCAAGGCCCAGTACCCCTCCGCGGGGAGATGACTACTTTAGCTTTCTAGCCAGTGGTTTCTGAGGTGCCAGTGCAGTAGAGACCCAGGACACTATTGTTTTTTTGTGGTTACTGCAATTTAGAAATGTGTCTTAATACTTTTTCTGCTGTGTGTGGAGAAGCTAAGACAATTAATTTGGCTTCTTTCATGTTCCTTTACTTTTCTTGGAAGAACTTAGAGGTGAGTAATACTGGGGACCAGCTGGCCATCACATAAGCTGTAGCTGTGGCACTGAGTTTCTCATTAGCATTCTGAGTGCTTTCTTTTCAGCAACAGAAACCCACTTTGCTCTTTCTTACTGTTTTCTTTCCTAGATTGGGATACTTCTTACATTTCAGATGTAAATGAGAATTGTTTCATAACAAAAATGAAAATAGTAATTAATAAAAATTCTATCAGAGGTTTCATCTGGTGTGTGTTGATAGGGTCACTATGAATCGGAATCTGCTCAACAGCAGCGGGTTTTGGTGTACACATAAGGTTAACTCCTGCCAAATAGTTGTAGGGGGTCTCAGAATAAATCTTCGAGAATTAAATTGTTTTTCCATTGTACAGTGTTTATTTGTTGTGGTTGTTAGGTGCCGTCCAGTCGGTTCTGACTCATAGAGACCCTGTGTACAACAGAAGGAAACACTGTCCAGTCCTGCGCCATCCTCACAGTTGTTTTCTGAGCTTGAGCTCATTGTTGCAGCCCTGTGTCAAGCTATCTTGTTAAGAATCTTCCTTTCTTTTCTCTGACCCTCTACTTTACCAAAATTATGTCTTTCTCCAGGAACTGGTTCTCCTTATCAGTATGTGAGATGAAGTCTCACCATCCTCGTTTCTAAGGAGCATTTCTGGCTGTACTTCCAAGACAGATTTGTTCATTCTTCTGGATTATTCAGTATTCTTTGCCAACACCAAATTCAAAGGCATCAGTTCTTCTTCGGTCTTCCTTATTTATTGTCCAGCTTTTGCATGCATGTGAGGAGATTGAAAATACCATGGCTTGGGTCAGGTGCACTTTAGTCCTTAAGGTGGTGTATTTGCTTTTGAACACTGTAAAGAGGTATTTGGCAGCAGATTTGCTCAATGTGGTATGTCATTTGATTTCTTAACTACTGTTTCCAAGGGCATTAATCATGGATCCAAGTAAAATGAAATTCTTGACAACTTCAATCTTTTCTCCATTTATCATGATGTGGCTTATTGGTCCAGTTGTGAGGATATTTGTTTTCTTTAAGTTGAGGCATAATCCATACTGAAGGCTGTGTTCTTTGATCTTCATCTTCAAGTTCTCTTCCCTTTAAAAAAGCAAGATTGTATGGTCTGCATATCCCAGGTTGTTAATGAGTATTTAAGTGATGGACGTGGGTGTAGACCTAAAAAACAAGTACTGTAACCAGATTGCTTGTGTTCATCAAGTGGATAAAAGTGCAGGCAACAAATCAGGCTGTGCAGTGGGATCTGGGCATGCTCAGTAACTGGACGCAGTTCCAGCGAGGTGACTGTGTGTATGGGCTTCATGCTGTCTAAAGAGATAGACTAAAACCTGCGAAAGCCAGAACCTGTGTAAGGTGGAAACCTGTCAGAGAAGGAAAAACGCAAATATTTTCCACTAATAGAGAGCAATAGAAAAGTGATAAGACCGCAACCTGCCAAAGGCAGAAAACTTGGACGGAAAAACAAGGCAGTTCCATCAAGTTCCAGCTCTCACAGGTTTCACTGTAGTAGCTATTGAGAGGGTCCAAAATCTTATCATTAGATCAGATGTAATGGGGCAGAAAATCTGAATTTATGGCATATTTTTCACAAAGAAGAAACTAGTAAGCATTTTTAGGTTTAAAATCTTAGATGTTCTTAACATAGGTTGAAACTTTCCCCCAAAGTAGACAAGTTTTTATTTAAATGACATGTAGTATACTAGTGCATGTCATTTAAATATAAAAAAAAAGGTCGCTATGAGTTGGAATCGACTCAATGGCAGTGGGTTTTTTCACCTTTAAAACTTGCTTCTTCACTTCTGGAAAGTGCTGACAAGTTGGAAGTAATGTCCAAATTTACTCCTTCTTTGTGTGCCCTTACTGTGGTGCTGGAGTCCCTGTATGGTGCATATGGTTACTCACTGGACTGTTGGCTAAAAGGTCAGTGGTTCAAACCCACCCAGAGGTGCCTCAGAAGATAGGCCTGGTGATCTGCTTCCAAAAGGTCACAGCCCTTAAAAACCCAATGGAGCCCAGTTCTATTCTGACACACACAGGGTTGCTATGAGTCGGAATCAACTTGATGGCAACTAACACCACCAGTATGGTGCCACCTTTCGGATACATATAAATATTGTACAAAGAAAAGTTTTGAGATCCTCTGAATTTATGCTCATGTTAAAATGTCTTGGGAGCCCTGGTGATGCAGTGGTTAAGAGCTCAGCCGCTAACCAAAAGGTTGGCAGTTTGAATCTACCGGCTGTTCCTTGAAATTCCTGTGGGGCAGCTCTACTCTGTCCTGTAGGGTTGCTGTGAGTCAGAGTCGACTCGACAGCAATGGACTGATGTCTTAAAAATAAAGCCTAGTTTTGCTGCTTCAGTTTGCTGTTCAATGTCATATCCATTAAGTTTTGCACATCTAGATATCCATAACTGTTACTTCACGATGAAGTGGTATCTAAGCGATAATGTAGGCAAATACGTTGACGTTTTTGAGGTTTTCAGTTTTGCAGAGCACTGGTATCTGTGGACTCTAACATGGACTTCATTTAAAGAAACCTGCGGACCATTAAAGGACAAAAATATGAATCAGTTTGTATTGTGGCACTCATAGCCCTTTGGGAGAGGTAAGTTCTTGACTGTTTTATGTTAGGTGAGAAGTACAACAGCCCTGGGCTGGCCTAGGAAATTTAAGATTATAACTGAAAAATATAGGCCTAATATCTTTAAATTATGTTTTAATCAGGACCTCCCAAAGAGAGGTTTGCTTTGTATATATGAAGCAGGTGTTAATGTTTCCCTGTCAAATTGATTAGAAATGAGTGAGATTGACTAGGTCCGTTGTTCCTAGAAGCTTACTGCTCTGCCTTCTTTTTGGGGGCAGTCTTTTCAATACTGTAGATCACAGTGGAAATAAAACAACTTATGGGTACCTTGTAGGAATAAAGCCTCAGATAGCCACTTAAATCATCTTGTAACCAAATTTGGTTCTGTAATTTTATATGTCCCAATTTTTCTGATCAATTTCATTTTATCCTTAGGTTTAAGAAAGAAAAGAGGCCAACAAATGTCTTTTTTTTTCCTTCTTTCTTTATCCTGCCTTATACAGCCTTTTTTTTTTTTTTTTTAAAAAAAAGGTGATTTATTCTCCAAAGCTTTTGTCTTTCTGTCCCAGGGGTTAAAGTTTCTCTTTTTTCCGTTTTACCTTTCCTAATTTAAATGTCTTCTCCGTCCCTTAATTTTCAAAACCTTTACTTCTAACTTTGTGTTAATGTTTGGTGCCTTTTAATCACTAAACACTAAACTTACAATGTTTCCTGGTCTCCTTTGTAGATACGTTGGCTCCTTGTTTAGAATTTGCTCAACTCTAAAAGCAGGAGGTACTTCCAGGCATTCATCCTTCAGATATATTTGTGTATGTGCACAAAAATTTGCATACAAAGGTATTTATCACCATATCGTTTGAAATAACAAAAAACCAGAAATAACCTAAACATCCTTTAACAGGAGTCTGGTTAATTAAATTATGGTACCTTCATACAAGGTATTTTGCAGTTGTTAGAACAAAGCAGATCCATTGTTGCTGGGATAGAAAAATCTCTAAGATACATTGCTGACTGAGAAAAGCAATATAGAACTCTATGTATAGTATGTTCCCATTTGTGTTTTTAAAGCCTAAATTTATATACATGCATGCAAAATTTCTTCAAACCTATTAAGAGAAACAGGCGTCATTGTGGCACAATGGTTAAAAGCTCGGGTGCTAACCAAAATATCAGCAGTTTGACAAAATATCGGCAGTTTGAATCCACCAGCTACTCCTCGGAAACCCTATAGGGCAGCTCTACTCTGTCTTACGGGATCACTGTGAGTCAGGTTCGACTCGACGGCAACAAGTTTGGTATCCTTAAGACTTTTTGAATTATTTAGGAGTGGGGTTACACACAAGCAAGTTAAATTTTTTCAGAGTTGCATGGGAGGTTTGGTGATATTATAACAGGTTTTTAACCTTGACATTATGGTAGATTGTTAGAATTAATATAGATATGTGAATAAACTAAAGAGCCCTGGTGACCCAGTGACTAAGGGCTTGGCTGTTAACTGAAAGGTCGGTGGTTCACAACCACCAGCTGCTGTATGGGAGAAAGATGTGGGAGTCTGGAAACTCTACGGGGCAGTTTTGCCCTGTCCTGTAGGGTCGTAGGAAACCCTGGTGGCGTAGTGGTTAAGTGCTGTGGCTGCTAATGTAAAGGTCGGCAGTTCAAATCCGCTAGGTGCTCCTTGGAAACTCTGTGGGGCAATTCTACCCTGTCCTATAGGGTCGCTATGAGTCGGAATCGACTGGACGGCAGTGGGTTTGGTAGGGTCGCTATGAGTTGGAATCGACTTGATGGCAACAGGTTTGGTTTTTTTGGTTATATAAGGAATTATTGACTGAGAAATCCCCGAAGAATGAGACTACGAGTCTAGAGTATAGAGTAGGAAGGAGACTCACATTTTCTCTGTGTACTTTTTCTGGTGGATTGAATTTTTTACTATAAAAAAAAAAAAACAGGTTATATAAGGAATTATTGACTGAGAAACACCCGAAGAATGAGACTACGAGTCTAGAGTAGGAAGGAGACTCACATTTTCTCTGTATACTTTTTCTGGTGGATTGAATTTTATTTTTGTAATACTAAGAAACAAACAAATGGCAATGCTTTAGGATAATTTAATAATTATGCGAGCCTACTACCATTCCTGGAATCCCTGGGTGGTGTGCAAATGGTTAATGAGCTTGGCTACCAACCGAAAGGTTGGAGGTTGGAGTCCACCCAGAGGCACCTCAGAAGAAAGGCCTGGTATGCTGCTTCTGAAAAATCAGCCATTGAAAACTGCATGGAGTGCAATTCTACTCTGACATACGTGGAATCACCATGAGTCGGAATCAACTCAGTGGCAACTGGAGAGAGAGAGACTACCGTTCCTTAAGACTTTTTGTCCTTACAATTATTTGAATTATTTAGGAGTGGGGTTACACAAGCAAGGTAAATTTTCTTCAGAGCTGCATGGAAGGTTTGGTGATACTATAATAGGTTTTTAACCTTGATATTATGGTAGATTGTTAGAATTAATATGGATACGTGAATAAACGAAGGAGCCCTGGTGACCCAGTGGTTAAGTGCTTGGCTGCTAACTGAAAGGTTAGCAGTTCAAAAACACCAGCTGCTGCATGGGAGAAAGGTGTGGCAGTCTGCTTCCATAAAGATTACAGCTTGGAAACCCTGTGGGGCAGTTCTACCCCATCCTATAGGGTCACTATGAGTCAGAATCAACTTGACAGCAGTAGTTTCAGTTTTTTTTGTTTGTTTTTGTGAACAGAGTATGTGCTTAGTGAATTCTGTTTCCTGTACAGTGTGTAATATAGCGTGTTGCCAGCAGGACTGTGCGGTGTGGGTGTTTTTGCCTTTGCGGCCTGGGTTTATGTTACATCGGCCTGGCTCTTCTGAGTTTCTCAGTATTACTGCACTGGGATGGACTTTGTTTTATTTGACCTGCTGTTTAGGGGCTCTCTACTCTTTAAACAAGACATCAAATGATTATTTCACTTTGTTCTTGATGTTGAGAACTGGCTTAGGGCATTTCAAAGACTGCCTTGTTCTCTCTGTTAGAAAAACCAATAAACCAAAAGGATCACTTTGAGTTACACATGGGTAATCTCATTCTGTACTGGGAATATTACTTTGAGTTGGCTGATTATCTGCCGTGGGGCACAGCAAAAATTTCTGGAGACTTCTTTGACTCTCCGACTTTCATTGTGGGAAATTTTTAATAGTAATAGCTGGGTAAAATGAATTATGTAATATAAAGTTAAAATAATCTTCATTGTATCAGCAGAGGGATTTTATTTGAAACTTGCCTGAGAATAGTCTGTGTAAGTTGCATACCTATTTGATACCACTCATTGTGTATCTTGTTAAGGTCATAATGAAGGCCGCCGATCTAGGTGCTGGGCCATGACTAAAGGAATAGGGCATGTTGCAGTATGTCAGGTGTTTTATGTCAGAGTATCTTGTATGTGGTCATTTCTGTTAAGTGATGCCTTGCTTCTTGAGGTCCTGGGGATTAATCACTAACAGCCAGGAAGGGGCAATCACTGGGCAGGATGCCTAGAGTATGGTTCCTTATTCTTGGGAAAATCCACTGCTGTCGAGTCGATTCTGACTCGTAGCGACCCTTTAGAACAGAGGAGAACTGCACCCTAGGGCTCCCACGGCTGTAAATCTTTACAGAAGCACACTACCACACTTCCTCCCAGAGTGGCTGGTGGATTTGAACCACACCAACCTTTTGGTTAGCCTCCAAGCACTTTATCCACTGTGCTACCCAAAAAAAAAACCCAAACCAAATCCATTGCCATCAAGTTGATTCTCACTCAGAGTGACCTTACAGGACAGAGTAGGACTGGCCCATAGAGTTTCCAAGGAGCGCCTGGTGGATTTGAACTGCCAACCTTTTGGTTAGCAGCTGTAGCTTTTAACCACTATGCCACCAGGGTTTTCCTGTGCCACCAGGGCTCCTCTATCCTTGCTAAGAGAATGGATAACATTGAATTGAGCCTAGGGGTGTATGAATATATATAATACACGCCAGGTGCTCCTTGCAAACTCTATGGGGCAGTTCTACTCTGTCTTATAGGGTCGCTGTAAGTTGGAATCAACTCGACGGCAATGGGTTTTTATGGGTATGTATTATATGGAGCCCTGTTGGCGCAGTGGTTAACAGCTATGGCTGCTAACCAAAAGGTCAGCAGTTCGAATCCATCAGCCGCTTCTTAGAAACCCAGAGTACTATCCTACAGGGTCACTATGAGTTGGAATCGACTCAACAGCCACAGGTTTTTGGTTTTTGGTATGTATTATGTAATATATATGTAACATATAAAATCTGGAAAACCAAAAGGAAAGTATCCAGTTAGTGCAAGGGGAAAAGGTATAGAACTAGTCAGCTATGGAGCAGATTGTGTCAAGTGGTGGTATATGCTTCGTAATTAGGGTTACTTAAACAGAGTTTGTGGAGCCCTGGTGGTGCAGTGGTTAAGGGGTCGGCCGTTAACCAAAAGGTCAGCAGTTCAAATCCACCACCTGCCCCTTGGAAACCCTGTGGGACAGTTCTGCTTTGTCCTATAGGGTCTCTGTGAGTTGGCATCAACTCAATGGCAATGGGTTTGGTTTAAATAGAGTTTAAACAGAGTTAAGGAGCCTTGGTGGTGCAGTAGTTAAGCACTCGGCTGCTAACGGAAGGGTCAGTGGTTTGAACCCACCAACTGCTCCTCAGGAGAAAGATGTGGCAATCTGCTTTTGTAAAGATTACAGCCTCGGAAACCCTACAGGGCAGTTTTACCCTGTCCTATAGGGTTGCTATGAGTTGGAATCGACTTGATGGCAATGGGTTTGGTTTTGGTTTAAACAGAGTTTGAACATCAGGAATGTTGTATAGGTTGTTTCTCATTTGTATGGGAAATTGTGCTAGATTATTTTGAAAAAAAATTAAAAAAAAAATTTTTTTTTGATTATTTTGAAGGTCCTTTGAAATCCTAATATTTTTTTATAGGGCTATAAAATGATTTGTTATAGTATGGGTATACATTCTGTTATCCCTGTTCTTAAATACTAGTAGCTAACTGGAGCCTTGGTGGCACAGTGGTTAAAAGATTGGCTGCTAACCGAAAGGTTCAGCAGTTAGATCCACCAGCCTCTCCTTAATACCTTACGGGGCCATCCTGCTCTGTCCCACAGGGTTGCTAGGAGGCAGAAGTGACTCAACAGCAATGCGTTTGGTTTTGGTTTTTAGTAGCTACTTTATCCAGTGGCCACTTATCCACCAAATTCAATTTACCCATAACCAGGAAATACATTTAAAAATCATCTGAACACTCACATTATAAGACACAAAATCCCTGTGCTTTTCCCAGGTCCTCATTCACTCTGCTTACTTTTATTTCAGACACGGTTAGCTCCTAGACTGACTGACTAGACGGAAAGGCCTGGCAATCTATTTCTGACAGTTAGCCGGTAAGATCCTGTGGCTGTCGGTCTGACCTGCAGCAGATCATGGGGCGGCACGGGGCTGAGCCGTGTTCGGTTCTGTCGTGCATGGGGTGCTGTGAGTTGGAGTAGACTCGATAGCAGCTAACAAGAAGAAACATCTTAGAGGTGCGCTTGATTTTCAAATCCTCTGCAGTTCCTGCAGGATGTCGCCTCTGAGTAGTGGCTGCCGAAACTGATTCTGCATCCCCACTTTTGGGAAATTCCAATTAGTCAGTTTCTAATCGTACTGAAAGCAGTCTTGTAGAGTAGTAGCTTGGTGCCAGAGGGCCTGAGTTTGAATCCTGGCTTCCCTGTGTACCAGCTAGGTAACTACCTGAGCTTCTTAACTTCTCTACGCCTTGGTTTCTCCATCTGTAAACTGGGGATAATAGTGTCTAATTCATCAGGTTGTGGTGAGAATTAAGTGAATACCACTGGTTTGGAAAATCACATGTACAAAAAGCACTTAGAGCAGCGTCTAGCACAGAGTACGGCTCAGGAAATATTAGCTGCTGTTATTGTTATTAATTTTTAGCTTAAAGTTTTCTTGAAAAAAGATCAATAGAGAAAAAAGTGAAACAAATTAGAATAAGTATAAAAGTAATGAATGAGATTAAAAATTCTCTCAAAAAAAGAGAAGGGAGATGCCTGGCAGGGATGCTGGTATCTCTGAGGGACCTCGGGCCACTGGCAGTCATATCCAGAGCTGGCATTTCAGATGGCTGTAACCATTGTTCTGTTACATGTCGTCCACGTTTACAATATTTTGGTGTATGTTTTTCATTTAGAAACTTGCAGAGTAGTCTGAGTTTTTCTGTTTGAAGGCTTTGTTACTTTTTCTCTCCATTTAAATATTTTCAAATCGTAATATTCCTAGTTCCGTTTCTTTCCCTACCCGACAAAATCAATTTCATATTATGCTATATCTTCCAACAAACATTTTGGCCATGCTTTCAGAAATCAAAAGCCTTTTAAAACCATCTAAAAAATCAGTTTATCAGACTACAGCCCAAGGCAGTTTTATAAGAACTTTAAATTCCATTGCAACTCGCAGTGACAAATATTCATCAAAGAGATAAGCCAGTGAACATATTTAGCCATTCTGTATACTATTACCTTTTTAAAGTCTTTCCTTCCTTCCTTTCTTCCTTGTCTTTTTTATTCTTTCAGCATGGTATCTCGTGATTTGGTTAATTGCTGACCAAAAAGTTATAGCTTTTCAAAGCCCTATTTTTTTTTTTTAACTTATTAGACTTGCTAGTAGAATTTTTTGTGTTTGTGTGTTTTGTTTTAAAGCATCGAGTACCAAGTTTTTGAAGACCATGGCTTACCATCATTAGGCATTCAAGATGCGAGTCTGAATAACCCCGTCAAGACTCAGAGCCTCTTCAAAAGCTTCAAGTGTCACCTGCATTAAAGCTCTCCATTGAACCCTCCCACAAAAGTAAAAGCTTAAGGGGACTCCAATCCATTAATACAGTCCATTTTATATCCTCTCGTCTGACTTCTCTTCCATTTCAGGTCATAATGCTCTTGTCCCTTTAGACCAGAGCCAAAGAAATGGTGCTTTGCAAAAAATGCACGGTCCGTGGCCATACGTTTTCACCGGTAGAAAAGTATAAACCCAGCATGAGAAGTTTAGAATCAGGTCTTTTGTTGTATCCCAAGATAAATAACTTGAGTCAACAATGAGAAAATGAGAATAAAGAAGTAAAAATTACTAAGTTTAGGTTATACTCAGAGGCTGTGTGGTTTAGAGAAAAAGCCCTCAACCTAAAATTTCTCAGTTCTTATTTTGTCTCTGCCCTTTACTAGGTATGTGGTGACTGGGACAGTCACTTACCCTGCCTTAGACCTTAGATTCGTCATCTGTAAAGTGAGTCTGATGATCTTCTCCCTGCCTGCCTTACAGGGTTGTTGTGAGATAAAATGAGACACTGTACATAAAGAGGACTTTATCTAAAATGTGAAATAGCGACGTAGATAGGGCCCCATTCTATGGTGGCAGGTCATTTCTCTCAGCCTGTAGGCCTGGAAAGGTAGGTAACATAAGCGCACTGAAAGCCTGCACTGTGTCCATGCTGGAAAATGGCATGAAGGCTAAGTTCAACTTTTTTCCTCTGGTTTAAATAGAATGCTATTAAGGGATTAATTCTAAGAAGGAGTGTGGTTGTAAATTTCCCTTAAATTATAAGCCTCTGGAGCAGTTACAGAGTGGAACACATTCCTGGTTTGTAAAACCTGTTTACTAAGTCACAACCAGCAGTTTTTTTTTTTTTTTTAATGAAAAAACAAACAGAAAATTTTCCAATGCATCCCACACGGCGAGAGTAAATATTGTTTTAGTTACATCTGTGTGTGTGTGTTTGTATTTGTGTCCTTGGTCATTGAATAAAATGCCTTTTTTTCCTGCCAGCTACAACCACTGTCCTAGGAGTGTCCCTTTAGTCCTAAGGCCTTTCTACACCTTTGGGCCCTTAGATTCGGGGTTTCTTCTCACATCATACTACTGCTTGTGACAAAGGCATTAACAATATCAATTTGACTTTTTTGTCTGACTGATGAGGTATTTTTTATTTCATAGCACAGAGAAGGTCTGTCGGCCTTAAATGGGTATTTTATTTAATATTTTCGTACTGTCTTCTCTGACACCTAGACTTCTATGGCCTTTAACAATTCAACCTCACACTAGTAGACAGATCATGTTAAATGTTTTTCTTTGAAAATTTAAAAATTTTTTCTCCCTGGCCTAATGGAACATGAAAATCTCCCACTTGGTTTAGCATTGTTTGAGAACTCAGTGGAGAGAAGCTATAGAGAGTATCGTTAGTATGACTGGGGATTTGATGATCTTTAGAAGAGAAAATGTCAATTTTTTTTTTCCCCCTGAATACCTAAATTTATCTTTAGATGAGTGATTTAAGACAAACAAGTCACTGCCATTAACTTGTTCAACTGGCATTGAATTAATTTATTCAATTTCGGGAAAACCCTAAAAAAAGATATCTCGCCCTTTGGTGATAGCATGGTCAGGAATAGATGACTTTCACACTCTCCGTGAATGACGGGGAACGGTTTCTTCCTCCAAGGAGTGTGCATTCCGATTCATTGATGAGGAACTAACTGCAGGTGCTTTAGTGCACCGAACTGCTGGATTTAGGGTACTGGGATTACTCATGTGGCTTTGATGGAAGGTTGCGGAAAATGCTGATTTTCCCTGCTTACAACTTATATAAATGTATACAGTCCTAGCACCACGAATACCCATCAGAAGATTTAAAATGTAGAATCTAACTGCTTCATTTCCCCTGAACACTAATGGCCAGACTTCATGCCTTAGTGGAGACAGAATGAGTTGCATAGATTGTACAAGTTGAGGTGCTTATTTGTATGACAGTTGGCAGCTGTGGCGTAAAGCCTCATTACTTCTATGGCCAACTTTGTGTTCTCTCTCGCAAAAAAATTACATTTGGCATTTGCTACCTCTCCGTGTAGAAAGGAGCATCTACCCATGACAAAGGTCAAGAAAAGTAATTAGACAACCTTAGCCATCCTTGATCATTCTTTCCTCAGCCCTCATACCTAGCCTGTCATAAAATTCTGCCTTTTCAACCTCCTAAGTATCTTTCAAGGAGCCCTGGTTGCTCAGTAGTCAAGAGCCAGGCTGCTTACCAAAAGGCCGGCAGTTCAAATCCACCAGCTGCTCCTTAGAAACACTATGGGGCAGTTCTACTTTGTCCTATAGGGTCGCTATGAGTCAAAATCGACTTGATGGCAATTCTTTTTTTTTTAAATGTCTTTCAAAGTATCCATCTCTTTCTGTTCTCCTTCCCATCATCTTTATTTGTGCTTCCATCGTGTTTGCCTGCACTTCTGCTGTACAGGCCTTATTTTACATGTGTCTTCAGAGAAGCCTTCCCTTACACCCCACACTAGATTAGACTTCCTCCCCCATTATTTTTTCACAAACCACCCGGTTTTTCTCACACCTAGCATATGCGTAATTATTTGCATAATCGCTTGTTAATAATCTTACCCACAAGACTAAAGCTTCGTGAGGGCAGGAACTGGTGTTTGTTTTATTAACCACTCTATCTTCAGTGGGGAGCCCTGGTGGCTCAGTGGCTAAGAGCTCAGCTGCTAACCAAAAGCTTGGCAGTTCAAATCCACCAACTGTCTCTTGGAAACCCTACGGGACAATTCTCCTCTGTCCTTTAGGGTCACTATAAGTCGAAATCGAAGGCAACGGGTTTAGTATCCACAGTCTTCAGGGATATGCCTAGCAGATAGCAGGGATTCAGTAAATACTTTTGGACAGCCACCACTCCGTTCCCTAAGTTATGTCAGGTGCTGTAAATTCTTCCAGGTTGTTTAACTTCTCTTCAGAACCCTCCAGTTGCTTCCTGTCTCGCTCCAGGTATAAGCCAATGACCTTGTTATGGTCTCCAGGGCCTAATATGATCTGCGCCTCTCTCCCTTTACCTCTGTCACCATTTAACAGCCTATCCAAGCCACCCTGGTCTCCTAGCTGACCTCAGAGATGCCAAGCTTTCTTTTGCCTTGGGACCTTTGTACTCGATGATCCTAGTGCTTGGCTTGTTCTTGACTTAGCTATCCATCTGGATCAATCCCTCATATCCCTCAGTTCCCTCAGGCCATGAGATGTCACCTCAGGGAAGCCTTCTTTCTTCACCCTATTTAAAACTATAACCTCACGGTCACCCCGTGACATCACTGTTCCCTTTCTTTTTTCTTTTTCCATGCCACTGATCTCTGACTGGAAACCCTGGTGGCGTAATGGTTAAGAGCTACAGCTGCTAACCAACAGGTCAGCAGTTCGCATCCACTAGGCGCTCCTTGAAAACTCTGTGGGGCAGTTCTACTCTGTTCTATAGGGTTGCTATGAGTCGGAGTCAACTTGACGGCAACAAGTTTTTTTACTCTCTGGGTGACATGCTGTCTGTGTTTGGTACCCAGAATGTGCCTTACATGTGGGAGGTACTGAGAAAATATTTATGAAATGAATGGATTTAACCTGTACTCACAGAGGTGCATATTTGGGACAATGAATCCTGTAACCCAAATTATGGGGCTTAAAAAGCTGAGTTAATTAAATTTATGCCCTGCCTCGTTCTAAAAAAATATTTGAGGTGGCTTCTAAAAATGTATGTAGTAAATGGGACAAAGATCTATAAAGAGAACAAAACAGAGAACGTGATGGTAATTTTAAAATGCATAAAGTTAATGCATAAAAGGTCCTGCATAGTGGCCAAAGGCAGGGTGTGAATTTGACTCCTTGAAGAGCGAAGTTGGTGCTTCAGCAGCGCATATACTAGCATTAGCTTGCTCAGAAATGGTGACTGGACCGGAATCAGGAACTTTGTCATGTGGCACAAGTTACAAACATTTGAGTCTGGACAATCTATTTGATTTAACTTGAAGAAATCATGAGATTACTCTTCTAGAGAAGACTTGCTTTCTAATTTAGGAAGAAATCATGAGATTACTCTTCTAGAGAAGACTTGGTTTCCTATAAAACATACATGGTTTCCCCGTTATGAAGTCTCTGCTGTGTCTGGGAGAGAGCAGTCACGCCTACTAACCTCTGGTTGCGTCCAGGACATTTCCAAGGTCAATTCAAACTCAGTCATTGAATATTTGTGAACGTCCACCGGTAAAGGTCCCCAACCAGCACATTAGTTGCCCTGGTTTCTGATCATGAGATAGCCTCAGAGTCCAGTGTTTGTGGCTCCCTTTTTGAGGTCAACAGTTGGTGACTTAGCAGTAAGCGTTTATACAATTAACTGAATTGAGATGGAGGATGGGGAATTACTTAAGTGAATTAGACTTCAAAACATCTTTGAGCAATATGGTAACCAACACCGGAGCGCTCTCCTATGTGTGTGAAGTTAGAGGGGAAATCATACAGCACGTATCTTTTTGTTCACGGTGCATCTACTTCCCTCATTCTGTTTTGTCCGGTTTTTGGTCATTTAAAGCTGAGTCAGAGACTTGGAATACCTGCAGGCCAGATACAGAGCAGAGGATGTGAGGGTGACCTGCTGGACTTTCGGTGAATTCTACACTACTCCAGTAACACAGCTGGTTCTTCCAGGCAAAGGATGAGAATACTTAGCTAAGTGGTGTTCCACTGGCAAAATATGCTAACACTTACTTGACTTTTTCTTCTTTTTTTGCTCTTCTCCTGTCTTTGATATGGAGATAAACAGTACTTTTGAAGTCAAATCTTATACCCCACCCCATTTTTCAGGGTTGAAAGAAGGACACTAAACCAACAGTGGACTTTTAGGGAAATGATGGAAGCATGCATTTTTTTTTTTTTAAATCATTACATTCATTCTACGTATTTCCAGGAAAAGATATGAGGATACACATTAAGAACACAACAGAACTATTGAAAAGGACATCAAAGGACAAACTTTGTAAAGGGAAGGTAATTTTACTGAAAGAATTATGTAAAACTTGTTGCTGATTAAATGACCCTATTTGGCTGTGCTTATCTGTAAGTATACATTATCCTAACTAATTTTATGTGTATTAATTGAATTTGCTTTATAGATTTTATTTATTTAATGTAACCTTGCATTTTAAGAAATCATGCATCTCTTCATTTTGGCCTTTGCTGAGAAGCAGGAGATAACTCGAGAACAAACAGAACCATCAGTGCAGAAATACTACAGAGGTCATCATATCTTCTGTAATAAGTGATGTCGAAGCAGAAAGATCTTGTTTCCAATACAAGTGTTGAAGTGGCAAAAAAAAAAAAAAATCCCCCGACATCTTCACTGACACAAATTTTGCCCTACAGTGAGGACGGAAAAATATGTTCAGGCTTTTAAATCAGTTATTTACCCAAACTGTGACCTCAGAATGCCTGACACAGCTTAAAGAGACTGCAAGCCAAAAGGGTTCAGTAGTGACAAGTTTGGAAAATGTTGCATCCCCTTTTGGAAATGTATAATGCATATTAGCATTTTCCAAACTTACGTGTGACCAGAACCCCTTTTTGCTGTCAATAACCCCTTTGGAATAATGTTTTAGGAAATGCTGTTCTAGATTGCAAAATAAGAAATTAAAAAAATATATATATATGTATGCGCATATATATGTACCTAAACATTAGGTATACATAATACATTCTATAACAGTGTTTGATATACTATAAAAATGAGTAAACAAATCCTGATTGATGAGGAAATTACTGTCCAATGACCTTAATGAATATTAAAAATATTCCAAAAATGATACATTTGTACTAAATTGAGCGTGTAGTCATTAAATGAATTGTGTGGCATTGACCCTGCTAATCACTGTCTGTTCCTGGAAACACTTTCTTTACTTGGCCTCCAGTATATCACACCATCCTGGCTTTCCTCCTCCTCTGCTGAGTGTCCCTTCCAGTCTTCTTTGTTGGTGTCTTCTCACTTTCTTGACCTCTAAACACTGGAGGGCCCCCTTGTTTAGACCTTATCCATTGGACCTTTCCTCCTTTCTAGCTATGCACATTTCTTTTGGTGATCTCATCTATTCTCATGGCTAAACACCATCTGTATGATGTGGGTGGAATCGACTCCAGGGCAGCTGGTTTGGTTATGATGTTCATGCCCATGTTTTTATCTTCAGCCTGGACGTCTCCCCTGAACTCCAGACTTTTGTATACAATGACCAAAATATCTCCATTTGGACGTCTAATATGCATCTCAGACTTAACATGTTCAACCTTAACTCCTAATCTTCCTTCCCATCCAACTTGCCTCTCGTTCGTTTTCCCTTCATTCCCTTCATAGTTATGGGCAATTCCATCGTTCCTGTTTCTCAGCTTTAGAGTTATCCTTGACTCCCCTCTTTTCTCTCACACCCTGCACTCTGAGCCGTTAGGAAGTTCTGCCAAGTCTGTGCTAGAAGCATAACCAGAATCTGACCACTTCCTCTGCTTCCCCTGCACGTGCACCCTAACCTGCCTTTCTGCTTCTGCTCCCACCCTCTCCCCTTTCATTCTGTTAATGCAGCAGACAAGGTGACCCTGTTAGAAGAGACGTCAGATCAAGTCACTCTGCTCAAAACTCTCTAATCTCACTAAGAAAAATAACAATAAAGGTAATATTAGTGACCTGCCATCTGATTAATAAAAACCCTTCACCTCTTTGACCTAGTCATTGACTTCTTTTTCCAGATTTACTCACTTCAACTGCACTGGCCTTTTCTCGCTGTTCCTAGGCCCTTTGCTGGTACCCTCTTCTGGATTCCACGGAGGCATTCCCTTATCTCCTCCTGCTCTTGGCTCAGACGTCACTTCCTCAGTGAGGTCTCCATTAGCCACACTGTTCAGAATCCACCCCCAACACACGTCCTTTTCTCTTTTCCTGCCTTTTTTTTTTCCTTGGCATTTGCCACTATGCGACCCTCTATATATTTTACTTGTTTATCCTGTTGATTTCTTTCTTGCAGCACTGGAATGTAAGCTGATGAGAGCAGGGTGGTTTGTTTGTTTTTTGTTCACTGCTGTAGAGCAACAGTTTCTAGCAGTGCCTAGAACAGGGCCTGATTCATAAAAATATATATATATATATACTAAATAAGTATTTGTTGAAGAAATTTAATGAGTTAATCATGGATGGGATCAATTATCTTCACATCGCTGAATATAAAATAAAAATTCCAGTTATCAAAAAAATCAAAATAGTTCTGAGATGTGAAAAACCCCATGAGAACTGGGAGTTTCTCAGAATGTCAGTATACATTTATTCTCATTCATTCAGTTGATATTTATTGACCACTATTTTCAGACATGCTGTCAATATGTGATTAATACTAAAGCTTTAGATCAGTTAGAATTCAGTAAATTGCTCTTGAATGGATAGGGCAAACATAGTCAACGTAGTGGTGATATCTTTTTCTGAATTTTCCATAGCATTTAAAAATAAGTGTGTATAAAATGGTAGCTGATTTTATTTGGGAAAAATAAAGGAGCACATAGTAATAGAAAAATTGCTAAAGAAAGCACGAGAAAAGAAAAGACTGGCTTCCAGATTTTTATTGTGCTGCAATGCAGCTGTTCTTATAAGCATGTGGTATTAGTACAGAAATAAACAAAAATATATAAGGAGCAAAATTGAAAACTCAGATTCATGAGTATTATGAGGATTATTTTTTAAAAGAAGCATTTAAAGATTTTTTTTTAGAAAATGAAAAATAAAAACCTAACTCAGGAACAGAAATAGACACGGATCCAAAATCAAGAAAAAAACGCTAGTATATGTGTTGCAGGAGCCCCTGGGTGTTGCAGATGGTAACGAAGCACTCAGCTACTAAAGGAGAGTTGGCAGTTTGAACCCACCTATAGGAGCCTCAGGAGAAAGGCCTACGATCTTGTGAAAGTCACAGGGTGGAAAACCCTATGGAGCGGCTCTACTTTGCACACACTTGACGGCAACTGGCTTTTTTGTCTTAATGTGTATTGCAGATTCATGTATAGAATAAAAAGTGAAGCAAAACCAAGGTACAGGTGATTTATGAAATCCACTCGTTTAGAAATGTTTAACGATAAGCTTGGAACATCATAATGTAATAGCATTTTCTTATATAACATGTAATTTGTGCCAAAAAAGAGAAAATTAAGAGCCATTAATAAATAGGTCAAATGTGATGTGATTGAGGTGCGATGAATCGCTTTTATATGCCTTTCTCTCCATGGTCTTATAACTCCCACCCAAGTGACTGGGTGGGCCCATGCAGATAAGGTAATTGTGGCCCACCAAGAGAATTGGTCAGTTTTACCATTCTGCTAGGCTTAAAATGATCCACCCCAAAGGCAGAAAGAGGGGATCTCACCACCACTAAGAAAGAAGAGCCAGGAGTGGAGTACATCCTTTGGACCCAGGATCCCTGCACTGAGGAGCTCCTGGAACCAAGAGAGTGAGAGTGAGTGCCGAACCACGGAAAATGGCACAAAGTGGTGGCAGAGAAACAGCAGCTGAACCAGGAGACAGTGCAGTGGGCTTCCTGGACCATGGAGCAAGAAAGCTGAGTGCCTTCAGGCGGGAGGCTTGCTACCAGAGTAGGGTGCCTCTGTGGAGCTAGGTTTGCAGACCCACAGAGGGCCCACAGGCTGAGGCTTACTGGTGGAGTTGGGTGCCTCTGGGCAGTTATCAGGAGAGCTAAAAGAGCTTTGTAACCCTTGCCTGAGCAGGGCAGAGGCCAGGCTGAGGGGTCAAGGGGCTTAGGGCCAGAAAGAGACCTGCCTGCAGGCACGGCTAAAAAGAGGCTGTCCTGATCTAAAAACTATCCTGAGTGTTCCTGAACCTGAATTATAATGTTACTTCCCAATAAACCGCATAACTTTGAGTATGGTCTGTGAGTTCTGTGTGGCCATTGCAATGAATTACCAAACCCAGCAGAGAAGTAGAGAGTGCTGTGGGAGGGACGGTTGGTGTCAGAATTGGTAAAGATGGCAGAGGGAGGAGGTGTGTCTGACCTCTGCCTCATAGGAATCAGCCTTGGGCTGTTGATCTTGATTTTCCTTCCCACTTGTGAAGTTAGGAGAGGTCAGATGCCACTGCGCTATGGTGATTTTAGATCAAAAACTATTTTCAGTTATATGAAAATTAAAATGTCTTGAATATAAAAAAATGTGCATATTATGGGAAGAGAGTTTTCTTCCATTTAGGATGTGGAAAGTCACAAGAGAATGTAATGCCCACCGTAACAATGAGGAAAAAGCCTGGTAATCTGCAAAATCATAATATTTCTTGAGCCTATCAGAGAATTGAGGTCATAAGACGACCAAGTGAACTGAATTTCCTAAAAAGACAGGCCCTTCTGAGGAACAATAGGACTCAGAGACTGTTCCACCTTTGGCAGAGCATGAGAGGAAGTGACAGCCACCATAAAAGTGGATAAGAAGAAAGCAGCTAACCTTTTACTGAATTCTTAGAGTAACTGGGAGACCCAGACACAAAGGGAGTCTATGCTCACTTGCAAGTTCTTTCCTACATAGCTTTACCAGTGTTCAGAAAAAGATTGGGAAGGACAAGAAATTGGAGAGAGCCTTCCTTGATTAAGTGCTACGACTGCTAACCAAAAGGTCAGCAGTTTGAATCCACCAGGCACTCCTTGGAAACTCTATGGGGCAGTTCTACCATGTCTGTAGAGTCGCTGTGAGTCAGAATCAATTCCGTGGCAACAGGTTTGGTTCCTTCAGTGACGCAGTCACAAAATCCTGCCCACTTTTACCAAACTTTCTCTCATACGAAGCAAAAACCTTAAGCCGCTGGGAAAGAAAGAATCCATCCATTCCCCCAGGATCTAAGCAAAAATCCATTTGCTTCTAGGGATGGAGTAGAAGCAAAAGCAGTCATCCCTGGGGAAGGGGCAGCAGTGACTGCCGCTGCCTTCTACTTAGTGTGGGGCCTGGGGTGCTAGAAGGCTTTTCTCAGTGTCCCCCCACAAATGTAAGGCACAGTTTGGCTTCCATGGGGTCACGTGAGGAACAGAAAGCCCCACATGCCAGGCATGGGTGCACAGGGCCTGCCTAAAACTAAGACTCTGATCTAGGAGAACCAAGAACAGTTAGCACTAACAACAGCAGTCTGCCACGGAGGGAGGGGCAAGAATGTGGAGAGAGAAGCCCCTCTGTGGCACAGGCATGCTGGACCTGCTGAAAACTGAAGGTGGAGCAGGACTAGTGAGAAAAACCTTCCGCACTCCAGGCTTCACACTAAGGACAAGGTAGCAGCTGTCCACTGCTGGAGGAAGGTACACAGCAACAACAAAACAAACCCAGCTAAACTGACTAGATCATCTGTTTTTGGAATTTCAGTGGACTTGGTAAACTGACAGAAAAGCGGGCATGCTCATTTCCAGGAGTAAATATCCTTCTCAGTTTCTACTGTTATTCTATGTACAACACCTGGAGTTCAATAAAACATTACAAAATATAAAAAAGCAAGCAAAACAACAACCCCCCCACCCAACAACCCATTTTCAAGAGATAAAGCAATCAACAGAAGCAGACCAAGAGGTGACTCAGATAATGGAACTATCAGATCGGGACCTTAATTATGATTAATATGTTAAAGGTGGACCATATGTGTAAACAGATGGGGAGCTTTAGCAGAGAAATGTAAACTATAAAGAGTCAAATGAAAATGCTAGAAATAAAAAATACATATATTAGAAAGGCTTATTGACAGACTAGACACAGATGAGAAAGGAATAAGTGAACTTGAAGGTGATAAATCAGTAGAAATGATCCAAAATGAAAAGCATGTATATATATGGCTTAACTTTTCAACTACCTAAATATCTCTATTAATGGAAAGAAGGGGCCAGCACATGTCACCACTGCTAGCACTGCCATTTCTCTTCATTACTGTGTTCCTTTGTGCTTCTTGCTGCTCTTTGCTTTTTGTGCAGGAAGGCCATATCCCACTTGTCAGAAGAAGCCAGACTCTTTTGGTAGAACTTAAGACAACTTTTTTGTTGTTGTTGTTGTTAGGTGCCATCCAATTGATTCCAACTCATAGTGACTGCGTGTACAACGGAACAAAATGTTACCCAGTCTTGCACCTTCCTCACAGTCGTTATGCTTGAGCCCATTGTTCCAGCCACTGTGTCAGTCTCTCTCATTGAGGGTCTTCCTCTTTTTCACTGACCCTCTACTTTACCAAGCATGATGTCCTCCTCCAGGGACTGATCCTTCCTGATAACATGTCCAAAATACATGAATGAAGTCTTGCCGATCTTGCTTCTTAAGAGCTTTCTGGCTGTACTTCTTCCAAGACAGATTTGTTCGTTCTTCTGGCAGTCCATCGTATGTTCAATATTCTTCGCCAACATCATGATTCAAAGGCGTCAGCTTAGTTAAATCAGAATACACTTCAGATTAAACTATTTTGTATTTCTCAGAATTGTATGTCTCTAAACGGCTGAAACCAATGGTACCTTAATACTCCTGGTGCCTTGATATTCTCATATTTTTTAATCAGTTTCTTAGGGACATCCCTACTCCAAGTTGTAGCACCCTTTATCTCATCCCTTCTTGGTTTGAAAATGTCATTCCTGCAGTCCCAGGTGTTTACTGCCAGCACCAGAGTTGTCTTTACTGATTATTTTCTTGGCAGCCCAGGGAGGTCCTTGGGCTATCGAGGTTTTGGAAATCTTTTCTGATGTCTCAGAGTTCTCAGGGCTCCAACCGGCAGGGAGACCCTCTAGTTATTGTCTGGACCCTCCTTCCCTTCTCATTCAGATATTTTGAAAGAGTTTCTACACTTTTGATTGAAAGAGAGAGAGAAGCTCAGCCGTGTTTTTGTTCTTAATGTGGTGGTCCTTCATATTTGCTTAAGGAATCTACAGAATGTTTTGAAAGACAAAAAAAAGAAAGAAAGAAAGAAAGAAACAATCTGTCCATCAAGAGGAGAACGGGCGAATGAGTTTTGGTGGACTATTTATCGGAATAAAATTCAACAGTAAATTATAGAGCTGCTTCTATCAACACGGGTCAATCAATCTCAAAAACAATGTTGAACAAAAAAAGTTTCAGAAGCATTTTTATAAAATGAAAACTGGTGGATATTCTTCTGGATTTTAAACGCCAAATTCAGAATAATGATCAAGTCTGAAGAATTAGAGAGGAAAATGGGAACTTCACGGGTTAGAGAGGATTTTCAAAATATCTGATACAGCCATGACAAGTCATGAGGTAGTTGTGGGAAAAAGGCAAATTACTGTAAAGTTACCTGTGGACTAGGACTGGAAAACTCTTTGGAATCTTAGACAGCTCCAGGGACTGACTACCTCCTCTACTTGTCTCTCATGGCCTCTGGACTCTAACCAAGGAGAAATTATTGTAACTGAGTTGCTTAATCACCATGAGAGGGAGTGCTGTTATTGCAAAGACCATGTTTGGGGCATGGATCCCCGGGTCAGGGCAGCAAGATGTTTTGGCACAAAGCAGTGTCTCTCAGAAGGATACAGCAGGTGCCGGAGGGCAAGCAGAGGCTAAGGCACGGTCCTCAACCTACTGCTGATTGCCCCCTTGGCATTGTGGGTACAGCTCCTTCACAGCGTGTACCCGGAGGCATTGCGATGATTAAGTTCTGCCTCTCTTACCAGCTGTTAGCTCTTCAAGCACTCATTCTCCACCATATACAAGATGCTTGGGAACCCTGGTGGTGTAGTGGTTAAGAGCTACCGCTGCTAACCAAAAGGTCAGCAGTTCGAATCCACCAGGTGCTCCTTGGTAAACCCTATGGGGCAGTTCTACTGTGTCCTGTAGGGTTGCTATGAGTTGGAATTGACCCAGTGGGTCTGTCTTTTTTGTTGTTGTTGTTGCTAGGTGCCTAATAAATGTCTATGGAATGTCTCTTTCCAACAAAATTAGTTTAAAAAAAAAAAGTGTAATTATACCTTGGTGTGTGAAATATGGAGTCCCTGAGTGGTGCAAAAGGTTAATGCACTCGGCTGCTAACAGAAAAATTGGAGACTTAGGGCACCTCAGAAGAAAGACTGGATAGTCCACTTCTGAAAAATGAGACACTGAAAACCCTACAGAGCACAGTTCTGCTGTGACACACGCAAGGTCACCATGAGTCACAATTGGCTCGACAGCAACTGGCACATAAATATGTGACCAAATAGGACCTTTTTAATAACTAATAGATGTGTTACACATTAGAACAATAGTTCTCAAACTTTAATGTGCATCAGAATCACCCTGGAGGAATAATTTAATAATAACACAATGTGTGTGTCTGTGTTTTAAACAAAAACACAGATTGCTGGGTCCTACCCTAGAGTTTCTGATTCAATAGGTCTAGGGGCCCATAATTTGCATTTCTAACAAGTTCCCAGGTGATGCTGATGCTGCTGGTCCAGAGACCACACATTGAGAATCGGAGCATTAGAAAAACCCTGAAAATAAACGTGGCAACACCTAATGAAAATAACAAAATCACATATCCCTTTCCCCCCAAATATAGTACCTTTGGGAATGCCCTCTAAAGAAAACAAACAAAAAATGAAAGGAAATTATTTAACTATAACACTAACACGTTTTGCTACTATGTCCAGTTGCAAATAGAATATCAGCCCTTGCTTCCTAATATGTAAAAATGGGGATAATAAAACCAAAAAACCCAAACATGTTGCCGTCAAGTCAATTCTGACTCATAGCGACCCTATAGGACAGAGTAGAACTGCCCCATAGAGTTTCCAAGGAGAGGCTGGTGGATTTAAACTACTGACCTTTTGGTTAGCAGCCATAGCACTTAACCACTGCACCACCAGGGTTTCCAATCTAGAGGTACCTCACAGGTTGTTGGGAGAATTGAATTAATTAACGTAAGTATTTGGAACAGTTTCAGGTTTAACACATGTCAGCTCCTATTAGAGTTTTGGTTTAAGAGATTTAAAAACTAACCACAGAAAAGAGAGAGGTCTGTCTGAGCAGAAGACATCAATTTGGGAGTCATTAAGATATAAGAGGTCAACAAGAGAAAGCTCTGAAAAACAACAACAAAAGACACTGAATATATTTTCCCTTACTTGTGAACCTGAAATTGTATCTTAGAAGCCAAAATCCTTCTTGGTTTTGCATTTGAGAGTTTACTCTTTGATAGGTAACTTCACATAAAAATATTTGCATTGACTGAAGCGCAGATGAGAACTGCAGGGGGCAGAGAGTCCAAATGAATGGTGATGAAACAATACGGGTAGAGAAAGCGAGACGGCTGGCACAATGTAGGATGTGTTACCAATGTCATTGAATTCTGTGTGTGGAAATTGTGAAGGGATGTATGTTTGGTTGTGTATATTGCCATGAAAACAATAAAAATAAATAACATTTTTGCATGAATAGTTCATATTTTTATTTTCTAAAGTGAAAATAACTTTCATTGACTTTCTTAGTTATAAATATATTTGAGCCAAAATACATTAAAAAAAAAAACATAAAAGAAGAAAAGTTCTTGAAATCCCCCCTCCAGAGGGTTAACTGCCGCCAAAGTTTTTATTCATACCCTTTAAGGCCTCTCTGTATATAGCGAAGCGTTTAAGCAGAGTATTATGGAAGGAAAGGTCAGGAGATGATGATGAACGATTTACATTAAAAAAAAATAATAAATATTAATATTTCCAAAGTAATATTATCAAAAGCTTTTTTTTCCCTTCTTTTTGCTGACTTGATGGGGACAGGAAGGTACGGTTCTTTCTCCCTCTTTGCCCCCACCCACCACATTTTTATTCCATGGTATCGTTGTTGTCATTAGGTGTCCTGGAGTCAGTTCTGACTCACAGCAACCCTACGTACGACAGAATAAACCACTGCCCAGTCCTGCGCCGTCCTCGCAATCATTGCTGTGCCTGAGCCCATCCTCGCAGCCATTGTGGCAGTCCGTCTCGTTGAGGGTCTTCCTTTCTCTCCAGGACCCTCTACTTTTAGTATTGCATTCGCTACTCTTTCCTACATTGGAAGCAGTGGGGATAGGAAACTTTGTGAGCTTGAACACAAAAGACAACAGCCAGGCCTTGAATTCCATCCTGCAATTATTGTGATATCATGCTAATGGTTTAAAATTTTTATTTAAAAGACCTGTAATAATGGAGATGATTCCAGCCACCATTATAAAGCAGTATATTGAGATATTCTAGAAAAACAGTAAAAAGCAGTGCTTTGTCTACTGCATTTTCCCTGATGCCCTCTTCTTTCCCACTCCGTCTCCTGTACCTTTCTTCTCAACTCTGAACCACCACTGCATTCTCTTTCTAGATGTTTTATAACTCAGATTGCGAAATGTTATTTTTTTCCTTCTGCCCTGAAAACAGCTTCTGAGAGTAAGATAGGTGACTGGGCTGGAGTCCCAGGGCAGTACTGATTGTACTTTCGCCTTCTGAGGTGAGGGGGAAGTGAAACTGGAATGAAACTGGAGGCGGGGCCTCAATGGGGAGATGTTTTGTCTCCACTCCAAATCAGGCCCACTGTGGCTCCCGACTCTGTATTGATTGTCAGTGGTTTCGGGTTAGTTTCTTAACTGCCTCACACTGGAAAGGATGGGATTCCCATAAACTTTTTCATAGTAAATCTGAAATAACTTATTGCTCAAAATGGATATTTTAGAAATTCTAATATAAAGCAAAACCATAAGTGCTTTATACCGTCTAGATTTTTAGGTAGGCATACTAATGTAGGAAACCCCGGTAGCATAGTGGTTAAGTGTTACAGCTGCTAACCAAAAGGTCAGCAGTTCGAATCCACCAGGCCCTCCTTGGAAACTCTGTGGGGCAGTTCTACTCTGTCCCATGTGGTCGCTAGGAGTCAGAGTTGACTCGATGGCACTGGGTTTGGTTTTTGGTTATACTAATGTAAGGAGCCCTAGTGGCTCAGTGGTTAGGAGTTATAGCAAGCTACAGCTGCTAACCAAAAGGTCAGCAGTTCAAGCCCACCTTGGAAATTCTATGGGCCAGTTCTACTCTGTCCTATAGGGTTGCTATGAGTTGGAATCAACTCAATGGCAACAGGTTTGGCTTTTGGTTTAAACAATTTAAACAGAGTTAAGGAGCCCTGGTGGTACAGTGGTTAAAGCACTCAGCCGCCAACTGAAAAGTCGCCCATCGGAACCCACCAGCTGCTCCACGGGAGAAAGATGTGGCAGTCTACAATGGGTGTGGTTTTGTTTTTATACTAATGTAACAGGAATTAAAGATGGAACAGCTTCTCACTTCAGCATGATATATTCAGTGCGTGAAGCTGTATCCAGGGTAAATTTCTCAAATTCAGTGATTATGTGAATCTCTTCTGTGTATAATTGGCCCCGTAAGTATATGATGTCAAATATATTTTAAATTTGATTTTTTCTTAAATGGCCTAAAAAGAAGGGGGAAAAAAAAGCCTTTCTTTCTATGTAAAGTTTATTGGTGCATCTGTAACATAACATCCAAGTCCAAGGTACAGAGGCAGATAACACTTGGCATACCTTTCTCTTGTATCATGTGAAAGTAGTTTCTGTTGGAAACTTCCAGGTAGATACTCCAGAGCTGACAGGGGAATTCCAGCGAGGTCACTCACCGATTAAAACATTAAAGGAAAAAAATATGGCCTTTGTATAAACATTAACCTAACTGCTTTTAACTGGCTTTTTTTCTTTTTTTTAAGTTAAATGGGAGAGTTCAAAATGGATTTTTTGTATATATTTCAAATAAAAAATAATAAATTCACTTAATTTGGAAGTGAAATTTCTACCTTTGTGGTCTCTTATAGCGCTTCTACATTGGCAGAATATCCCACTGTCTAGAATACCCCACCATAGGATACAAGGAACAGAGGGCGGGCAGGACTTGTGAAAATGTTTCTATTGTGTTTTCCTTGGTCGTTGTCTCAGTAGAAACAGACTTTGATCTTGCTCTTGAAGCTTTATAAACCTGTCCTTAAATGACATTGACAAACAGGCATTTGACCAGGCAAACATTGCTAGCAATACACGATGAATTCAAGTATTGTAATTCTGTTAATATCTTCTGTGTGGTCTAAATACAGAATGAGATGTTGACTGGTTAGAACATAGCAGGGACTTCTTCATCCCCAGGCAGCCAATTTATTCAGTCCCCGTTGTTTAAATTCATATTTCATTGGATGTTAAAATGTGTACATATGGTGCCTCATTAAATGATAGCGTATTGAATTTAGTGTCACTCTTGCTTATTTTTGTAGCTTTCCAATCTGTTGGAGTTTTATGTGAGTCTATAGGGCCTTTGTGAAAGATTCAGGACAGCCCTGCAGCGTTCTGTATAATTTGGTGCTAGCCCCTCCTAGTCCGTGTCCCTCAATGTCCTTCATGCTGTCACAGGGATGGTAGATGTATTCACTCCCTGCCTTTGGACAGAACAGAGCATTGAAAAAAGATGGTTCTTACATATCGGGTAGATACAAAATATTTATAAAGTATCTGTAAGGTTTACAGAAGACTCAGAATAACTGTATGGAGAGTGTGCACCTAGAGCCCAGTGGAAGCGAAGCAATGCCACCGTTACCTCTCATGTCTCCTGTTGCTCTTCCCTGAGCTCACACTTTCTGTTCCCTCAGAGATAACCAAAGTTCTGAACTTCGTGTTAATAACTCTCTCGCTTTTCTCAATGGCTTTGCCACGATTCTGCCTATCTCTTAAATGATATGTTGATTAGTTTTGCATGCTTTTGGACTTCATAAAAATGGAATCACGTCATGTATATTTTTCTGGGATTTGCTTTTTTACTCAACGTGACAGCTCTAGATTTCAGAGACCCTGGTGGCATAGTGGTTAAGAGCTATGGCTGATGACCAAATGGTTGCCAGTTCGAATCCACCAGGTGCTCCTTGGAAAGGGTATGGGGCAGTTCTACTCTGTCCCATAGAGTCATTATGAGTCAGAATTGACTCCATGGCAACAGGTTTGGTTTGTTTATCTTTTTATAGCTCTAGATTTAGCCATGCCAATGCATATAGCTATTGCTCATTAGTTTTCACCGCTGTGTAATATTCCATTGAATGCATATTCCAGAACTTATTGATAGATGAATTATCAATAGACATTTGGGACGTTCCTGTTTTTGGTTACTACAAACATTGCTTCCACGAACATGTCTGGTACACAAATGCAAGTACTTCTCTAACAATGTTTCCAACCTTTCTCATGTCATGGGTACACATAGAAAATGAGAGATAATGTTTGTACAAGATACTGTGTTACAGTACTGAAGCTGTGCCTCTGGCCTGGGGCTGCTGCTTGGCTGGAGGGCTGAGGGGAACCATATCTGGGCACATCTGTAACCCATTCATTCCACACTAGCTTTGGCTCACCAGTTGGGCAGCTCTGCCAGGGTGCGTGCCCAGGAGTTGAGTTGCTGGTTGTAGATCCATGTTTCTTCAACTTTTCTAGGCAATGCCAGATTGCATGGTGGTATTAATGATTCCATTTAACTGACATTCAAAGTGCTTGTATCAATTCGTATTCCCTGAATGTGTTTTTAAAACAAAGATGAAATCATTGAGGACTCATAATCTCATGATTATGAAGGCCAAATCATAAAATAAAATAATTTATTATTCCCTAAGATACCAGTTCAAATTTGCTTTCTCAAAATATGATAATTATGTCAAAATTCCCTGGAAATTTGACAGCAGAGAGCTGTAGATGGTAGATGGTGTTAAGAAGTGGCAATGTGCCCCAGAGTTGTTATTAATTGTGAAAGCCAACAGCCAAGGCTGAAGGAATTAGTTATGAGAGCTGTAATTCTGTCACCAGGTTTTGTATTGCATTAGCTTTTTGTTTCTTAGTCTAAAGAGGTACCTTCAGACAATGTGTACAAGATGGAGTCATGGAAGCTATTTGCTATATAAATAACTTTTAGTTTAGAAACCCAAACCTATGGAAAAGAAGCTGGCTTATTTTGGCTATTCTTAAAACCGGTTTTCTTTTAAACAGTAAAAGTCCCTAAGTATCAGAAATATATTAGGGTAATGAATGATGGTATTAATTTCTCCATTCGAATGACATCAGGCTAGCCAACTGATTTTAGAAAGCTCACTAACCCTACATGGCTCCCCCATGACATTTTCAAGAAGGTCTGGCACCTCACTTATTCTGTACGGCTTTTACAGCCTCTTACTCAGAAGGTTTAAAAGATATCTTTCCTTAGTGCCAGTGTGCCTCGTGGTTCATATATTGAGACAGTTTAAAGTCAGATGGAAAATCTCAGAGCAAAGCTCTCGGGCTTACGCTTAGCCTGGTTCACGAAGATCTGATGCTAAAGTAGCATTTTACTTTACTTGGCAGAGAATTACAGGTGAAAACTACATTTCCCTTTTACTGGCATGCTGTGCACAACATGTAAGTCAGGGTTTCGATTGTTTTTATAGAAATTAGAGTTTGATGCTTAGTCACCAACGCTTGTTTTAGCATCTATGTCTACAATATACACACAAACGTGGGTGTATATATGCATATGTTGTTGTTGTTGGATGCTGTTCAGTCGATTCCGACTCATAGCGACCCTATGCACAACAGAGCAAAACACTGCCCAGTCCTGAGCCATCCTTACAATCGCTATGCTTGAGCTCATTGTTGCAGCCACTGTGTCAATCCACCTTGTTGAGGGTCTTCCTCTTTTCCACTGACCCTGTACTCTACCAAGCATGATGTCCTTCTCCAGGGACTGATCCCCCCTGACAACATGTCCAAAGTATATAAGACGCAGTCTCGCCATCCTTGCCTCTAAGGAGCATTCTGGTTGTACTTCTTCTAAGACAGATTTGTTGGTTCTTTTGGCAGTCCGTGGTATATTCAATATTCTTTGCCAACACCAAATTCAAAGGCGTCAACTCTTCTTCAGTCTTCCTTATTCATTGTCCAGCTTTCACATGCATATGATGCGATTGAAAATACCACGGCTTGGGTCAGGCGCACCTTAGTCTTCAAGGTGACATCTTTGCTCTTCAACACTTTAAAGAGGTCCTTGGCGGCAGATTTGCCCAATGGAATGTGTCTTTTGATTTCTTGACTGCTGCTTCCATGGCTGTTGATTATGGATCTAAGTAAAATGAAATCCTTGACATGTATATATAACCAGTTGCCTTTGAGTTGATTCCAAACGATAATGACCCTGTAGGACAAAGTAGAACTGCCCCATAGGGTTTCCAAGGAGCGGCTGGTGGATTTGAACTGCTGACCTTTTGGTTAGCGACCGTAACATTTAGCTACTGCACCACCAAGGCTCTATGTATGTATGTATTTAAAAAAACCTATTGCTGTCGAGTCAATTTTGATTGATAGCAACCCTATATAGGTATGTATGTGTAGATATATACACACACAGGTATGTGTATATATATATATATATGCATGTGTGTGTGTGTATACACATATATCTGTGTGTGAAGGAGCCCCGGTGGCTCAGTGGTTAAAGCGCTTAGCTGCTAACTGAAAGGCCAGTGATTCAAGCTCACCAGACCAAGTAAAAGTACACATACACACATATATAATTTTTTTTAAATAAATTATTCCAAATGCACACACTATTTTTAAAAAGTAAATCAAGGTAAAAGGCGGCTATGAGTTGGAATGGACTGGACAGCAGTGGAAGAGGGTATGTGTGTATGTATGAATATATCGTATTACATGTGTATGTATATAGTATTGAGTGGTGGTCAGTGTATATTCATCACCATCAGACAGCATAGGTCAAGCATCTGAGTGTAGTCTACGTTGTCTGTGGCTTTCTTCTAAGTGTGTAGCTAAGTTCTAGCTACAAACGTAGTAGGATCAATGATGTATGGTTACATAAATAGGACTCAGTAGCAAAGTAGTGGTAAATAAATTTGATAAATTCAAAATTTGTTGTTCTTTTTTTGTTGTAATTTGTCATGTGAGTCCATAGTTCATAAACTTATTTTTTAAATTATAAGTTTCTTGAGTTTTCATAGCATGCAGACATTTCAACAAAGCTGGCCATTTTGCCAGTGCTTCTCAACTTTCAGCCAAGCATCTCCCTAAGAAAGTGGAAGGTGAATTTGTAGCCCCGGAAGTTAGGAGGTAAACCTGAGATGGCCACCAGTAAAGAAATTCTGTGATTGAAATCTCAGTGTTTGTCTTAAAACTCATGCACATTTTACGTTCTTCTCTCTGCTCCAGTATATTTTCCTCCAAACAAAGCCGATGCTACAAAAAGATCCATCCTATGACTTCCAAGTACCCCAGTTTGAGAAGCATGGTAATACATGGAATCCCATTTCCCAAAGGCCTTTAAATCAGAAGAGCTTTCTTTTAAGAAAATTTTGGCTTCTGTATTGCAGGCTCCACGTAGGCTTTACTGAAAGTGAGAGAGGTCTTTTCAGTGACTCCTTTTTTTTTTTTTTTTTAAATAATTTTTATTGTGCTTTAAGTGAAAGTTTACAAATCAAGTCAGTCTCTCACACAAAAACCCATATACACCTTGCTACGCACTCCCAATAACTCTCCCCCTAATAAGACAGCCTGCTCTCTACCTCTACTCTCTCTTTTCGTGTCCTTTTCACCAGCTTCTAACCCCCTCCACCCTCTCATCTCCCCTCCAGGCAGGAGATGCCAACATAGTCTCAAGTGTCCACCTGATCCAAGAAGCTCACTCCTCACCACCATCCCTCTCCAACCCATTGTCCAGTCCAATCCATGTCTGAAGAGTTGGCTTCGGGAATGGTTCCTGTCCTGGGGCAACACAAGGTCTGGGGGCCATGACCACCGGGGTCCTTCCAGTCTCAGTCAGACCATTAAGTCTGGTCTTATGAGAATTTGGAGTCTGCATCCCACTGCTCTCCTGCTCCCTCTGGGGTTCTCTGTTGTATTCCCTGTCAGGGCAGTCATCGATTGTGGCCGGGCACCATCTAGTTCTTCTGGTCTCAGGATGATGTAGTCGCTGGTTCATGTGGCCCTTTCTGTCTCTTGGGCTCGTAATCGCCTTGTGTCCTTGGTGTTCCTCATTCTCCTTTGATCCAGATGGGTTGAGACCAATTGATGCATCTTAGATGGCTGCTTGCTAGCGTTTAAGACCCCAGACGCCACTCTTCAAAGTGGGATGCGGAATGTTTTCTTAATAGATTTTATTATGCCAATTGACTTAGATGTCCGCTGAAACCATGGTCCCCAGACCCCTGCCCCTGCTACGCTGGCCTTTGAAGCATTCAGTTTATTCAGGAAACTTCTTTGCTTTTGGTTTAGTCCAATTGTGCTGACCTCCCTTGTACTGTGTGCTGTCTTTCCCTTCACCTAAAGTAGTTCTTACCTACTATCTAATTAGTGAATACCCCTCTCACACCATCCCTCCCCCGCCCCGTAACCACAAAAGAATGTTTTCTTCTCAGTTTAAACTATTTCTCAAGTTCTTATAATAGTGGTCTTAGACAATATTTGTCCTTTTGCAACTGACTACTTTCACTCAGCATAATGCCTTCCAGGTTCCTCCATGTTGTGAAATGTTTCACAGATTCCTCACTGTTCTTTATCGATGCGTAGTATTCCATTGTGTGAATATACCATAATTTATTTATCCATTCATCTGTTGATGGGCACCTTGGTTGCTTCCATGTTTTTGCTATTGTAAACAGTGCTGCAGTAAACATGGTTGTGCATATATCTGTTCATGTAAAGGCTCTTATTTCTCTAGGATATATTCCAAGGAGTGGGATTCCTGGATTGTATGGTAGTTCTATTTCTAGCTTTATAAGGAAGCGCCAAATCGATTTCCAAAGTGATTGTACCATTTGACATTCCCACCAGCTCAGTGACTGCTTTTTGACATCAGCAATCTCTCTCTCTCTTAACTGGCTGTTTGTGCCCTTTTGTAGATCCTTGTGTTCTTGGACAGTACATCTGATGGTACTCTTCTTCTTATATCCTGGTTTCTAGAAAATTACACCATGCTGTTCTGTTCATTACTGTTGGCTGTCCCTCCCTGTCATCTTTGCCACTGCATTCTTCCCCTAATTATTCCAAGATTCGGCAGGCCTCTCCTTCCTTCCTTAGTATCACCTTCCTCAGCTACCCGAGTCCTGTCCTTTCACCTGAGTTCTTGTCCTGTATATCCAGAGACTTTTGGACAAATCCACTAGGACATCTCTAGTGCCTGGAATAGTAGGTACAGATAAATATTTTTCAAATGAATTAATTAAGTGAAACTCATTCCTTTTCAAACAAGCTTCCTCCTCTAATATCCACTTTTCAGTGCTGGTATCATTCTTGCCTGTCTTTGATAGTGCAAAAAATTTTTTTTCTTTTGAAATGTGTCTTAGATCTGTGTTAGTTGTTGTCTTTTCATCACCTCATGCCAAAATTACTACCAGTTTCCCATTTGGCCTCTTGGGTTCTAATCTCTCCCTCTCCAAGCCATCTTCTCCATAGCTGCCCTACCCGTTGCCTTTGCCATCAAATTGATTCCGACTCAAAGTGACCCTATAGGACAGAGTAGAACTGCCCCATAGGGTTTCCAAGGAGTGCCTGGTGGCTTCGAACTGCCAACCTTTTGGTTAGCGGCTATAGCTCTTAACCACTACACCACCAGGGTTTCCATAGCCACCTTAGTAGCTTTTAAAATGTCTATTTATTTACTGTTTTAATAAATTTTTTATTTTTGCGATAATCCTAAATTTACAGGAAGGTTTGCAAAGGTAGTACAGAAAGTTCCTGTGTAACCTTTACCCAGTCTCTCCTAAATTTAGCATGTTATGTAACCGCAGCTCATTTGTCAAAACGAAGGGGTCAATATTAGCTCATGGCTAGTCACTAAACTCCAGACTTTATTTGGTTTTCACCAGCTTTTCCACTGCCATTTTTCTATTCCAGGATCTAATCCAGGGTACCACATTGTGTTTAGCATATCTCTTTTATTTCTAAATAGGTAATACAAGCCTTGATAAAAAATCAAAAAGGGCAAAAAAAAAATGTCTCCTTCCTACCCCCAAAGCCCAGCTATCCAGTCCCTTTCCCTAAAGGCAACCCACTGCTCCTGGTTTCTTAGGTATTCTTCCAGAGACATTCTCTGCTTGCATGCACACGCATTTAAAAAACAAACAAAAATCTAACAACAAAGCCCCCACAAATAGTTACATTCTAAATGTACTGCCCTGTACCTTGTTTTTTTCTGCTTGATCATTTTTTATCGACAATACATAGTTGCCTTACCTATTTTATTTCAGTATTCCATTGGATGACCGTCCCGTAATTTAACTTACCAGTTCCCTCCTGATTGCCATCTTTTCCTTTTGCAAGCAGTGCTGCAGTGAATATCCATGTACCTGTACCAGCTCACGTGTGTGAATATGTTTTCTGTTATTACTGAGCAAGAAGGCATATGCATTTATAGTTTTGATTGCCTGTTTGGTCTTCAGGTGTTCTACCAATTTATCCCCCTGTTATTTCCTCACAACCTCACCAAAATCGTGTTTCCTGAGACTCTTTCAACCTTGCCAATTTCATAGGCTGACATACAGGTTAAAATGATGTTGTGGTACTTTTCATCTGCGTTTCTCCTGTAATGAGGGAGGTTGAGTGTCTTTTCATGTATTTAAGAGCTATTATATCTCTTATCCTGTGAACTGTCTGTTCATATGCTTTGCCCATTTTTCAGTGAGGTTGTTTACTCCTTTTATTATTTTATTTCCTTGCTATAAAAATCTTTTAATCTTCCTGTTTTCTGATATTTTAAGCTTAAATCCTAGTCCACTTTTCAAGACTACATCATATGATTCAATGCCAGTTTGACACTACACTCCAGCAAAAAATCACTGCCCTAATCAATCTGATTTCATCACGTGGTGCCTGTTCCTTCCACTAGGTCTTCTTTTGTAATGCTCTCCCCACATCTCCCTCTTCTGAGACAGAGACCAGCGTCGCTACTTACAGGGGGGGAAACTTCCTTTTAATCTCAAGCAGAATCCTAGAAAGAATAATTAACTGATAGTTTGTAAACTCTTAAAAGGAAAAGCGATAATTACTAAGAGCTAGTACCCAGTTACCAACAACCTGCTGACATTAAACTCACTCTGTTTCCATTTCCAGTGGGGTTCGAGTGAACTGGTGTGCTATAGACATAGCTCTCTCTATTAAGGTATTTTATTGTCCTGATACGTTTGAGAAGCCCATAAAATGTAAGTGGTATAAGAGGAGGAGGTTTTATAGCTAGCTGATCAGACACACATACCCAGGGAATATTAAGTCAGGATCAGGGTTAAGCCGAAGAAAAGCCCCTACTAACAGGTTTCAGAACTCTGTTCTTGATTTTGACTTTTCAATGTTTATTTACTAATAACTTGGATGAAATCATGGAAGCTAAGTAGATGCTGTTAGGCTAAAAAGGATACTTCCTACAACAGAGGAGAAGCCTGGGTGGTGCAAGTAGTTTGCGATTGGCTGCTAACCTAAAGGTTGGCAGTTCGAACCCACCTAGGTGCTCCATGGAAGAAAGGCCTGGTGAACTGCTTCTGTGAAGAGTGGAAGTGATAGGAGACGCCAGCAGAAAAGCAACTTTCTGTCTCTTTCTGCCATGATTGCACAATGTATAGATTCTGAGGAGGAAGGAAAACTTTTATGAAAGGAAGAAAGCTAGATTTTTGATGTTTGGAGGACTCTGCTATTGCTGTCTGCCCTCCCCCCACCCCTGACATCCCACTTCCAGGAATATATGGGAAAGAAATCCCCTCTGAAACCAAATTCCCAACCATCAGAGATGATGAGGTTTTTCAGGCTTTCCCTATAATCTTCTTTGCACTTGTCTCTTTAAACACGTTGAACTTGACCTTTGAGGAGTTGCTGATACGCAGTTATCAAGCAGGAGTTAAGTTAACAAACCCTCCCACCTCGCTCGGTTGGATGCCAGCTTCCAAAGCACTGTGGATGTGTGTCAGCGTGAACCTGATCCAGAAACAGCGAGGAGGGGACAAAGCTTAGTCTGTGAGGAAACAGAGGCTGCTGGCAGTTTCATGCCACCTGTCCTGACTTCAGTTTGCTGTGGTGTAAGTAGTTTTTTTTTTTTTTTTTTTTTAATTCTGTGGCCTTTTAATATAAAAAGGATTATAAGAATAATTTCCGCCTAAAATTATATCCCGGTCCTACCTGGCTCTAACTTTCGCAAGTCAGACCTACGTGAAAAAGCACCAAAGCATTTCATCAGCAGTAAAAAGAACGAAAGGGAAAGCCAGGCAATTTTTCAGCAAATGTTTTGCTAAAACAAATTCTGCTCGCATGAAATGGTTATCAGTGTCTCGTGTGGTTGCGCGTAGGTGCTCACAGTCAGGAAAGAAAAGTGGGCGAGCGTACGCCTGGTGCCCAGACGTTGGTTGTTCCTGAGTGGTGCTGAGATCTCTCGCAGATGTGCTTGTCAGCTGCTGCTGCTTCGCTTTAGGTCCTTGTCACAAATGTATCCTAGCAAAGATTTAGTAGTCTCTCAGGCAGTTAAGCTGGAGGTTTTGATGCTGAAAGAAATCAAATGAACGAGAACGGAGGAGAACATCAGGCGATGCAATAAGAGGTTGGAATCCTAGATTTTCGAGCAGCAGAATGTATTTTCAAAGAGGAGGAACTTGGCAAAATGGATGGAAGTGGCAAGCAGCCTCAGAAATGTCACGCATTTCTGGAGGGATCTGTTTTTAAGACTTTCGTCATCCGTACTAATGTCCCTGACTAAGTTCCTAGCACCACGCTGTGTGAAGTAAGTTTCATAGATGGAATCAGAGTTGCCGAGTTTGGGCTGTTGCAGCCCTGTGGTGAGACAAGGATTCCAGGATCTGCTCACTGTTACACAAGCGTCTTGCCTTTGTTGAGTGCAGCTTGTGAGAATGTTAAGGCCGCCTTTGGTGTTGGAATGGTTGGTATTTTCTATTACCCTTTTGCCACAATATGTTTTTTAAAAAGCCTCCCCATCCCTGATCATTTTATGGAGTTTGAATATAGAAACAAAGTTTGATGTGGTTAATATATGAAAGTTATAAAGGCTGGCCGTTAGCCAGTAGCCTTTCAGATCACTCAGGGAGTTGCTGAGGAGAGAGATTGTGTACGTAGAAGTTCACTGGGTTTCCCCTTTCCTCTGTATTCATCTCAGGCCTCTGGGACACTCGGTCTGTTTCTCTAGCCTACCTTTTATTCCTGCTGTGGGTGGGTGCCCAGCAGGAGCCCAGGCTCTGTCATTGGGCCCCACTGACTCTTGGTGGGATTGAAGCCCAGGACACAGTCCTACACAGGCTCTAGGACTGTAATGAGGGAAAACCCTTACTCGCTCCTTAGGTTGCTAAATCTCAATGATGTTAGGCTTCTGAGCTAACTAGCTGCCCCACCTCAGTAGCCTCTGCTGGGCCAGGTCGCTTGGTTAGTTGTTTGTTGGTTCATGGGGTGGAAGTAGGGAGGTGAGGAGTGGTCCTGGGAAAGGAGCCAGCATGGTCGGTGATGTTTTTTACCAGAGAAGCAGCTATTTGCTAACCGATCTGATGTATCTCAAACTTTTGACATCCTGGAAGGCTATACAGGTGTATACTGGCTGGATCTTAACTGAGCCCCTCTGGGGATTTTTTTTAATGCTTCCAGTTGCTGCCTGTAACATCCAAACCCTTGCCCATGGTCTACAAAGCCCGTACCATCTGGCTTCTGACCGTCTGTTCTCATCATTGCCTACCATTGTTCTCCTCGCTCACGTTGCTCCAGCTTCCAGATGGTTTTGCTGATTGTGGAACACATCAAGCTTGTTCTTGCCTCAGGGCCTTTGCTGCCTGGAAAGCTCTTCCCCACATTTTTTCCTCCCTCACTCCATTCAGGTGTCTACTCAAATGCCACCTCCTTAGAGAAGCCTTCCTAGATTACCCTACCTAAAATATCGCCACTACCCCACTTCTACCTTGACTCTTTTTCCCTTTACCCTGGTTTACTTTTTTGAAACAGTAAGTGCATTTGGAATAACTTAGTTTATTTAAGAAAAATAAATTATATACCTGTGTGTGCATGTGTATGCCTGTGTATGTGTGTGTATTTTTATTTGGTCTTTCCCACTAGAGTGTAAGTTCTATAAGGGCAAGAACTTTGTCCTGCTCAGTGCCCAGAATACCGTCTACTTGACATATAGTAGGCACTTGGTAAATATTTGTTGTATGAATAAGTTAATGTCAATTGGTACCATTAAAATTTATTTTTAAGCATGTTTAATTTTTTGAATAAGTGATTTATTCATATGGTTTAAAGACCAAACACTTAAAAAGTGAAAACTCTTTCCTCCCTGTCCAGGCCCCTATCATTCGGTTCCCATTCAGTGCCCCCGAATCACTGTTATTATTTTCTCTTGTACCCTTCCAGAGTTTCTTGATGTACATGTCAAGAAACATAAAAGTATAAATAGGTTCTTATTTCCTCTGTTTTTACACATATTATTCTTAATTTTATTTTTTTAGTTATGTGTCATAATATATATTGAATCTCTTGCTGTATTAGTACATAGAGAGCGTCCTCATTTGTAAGTAGATGTGTAGTATTTCGCCGTATGGATGTACTGTAATTTATTTAAATAGTCTCCTACCGATGGGTATTTGGGTTGTTTCCAGCATCTTGCTATTATAAAGTATGCTGAAGTTTACATAGGTCATTTCACACATGCTTACAGTATATTTGTATGGTTAATTCCCCAAAGTAGAAATGCTAGGTCAAAATGTATCATAGATATTATCTCATTGCCTTCCATAGGAATTGTACTGACTTGTACTGTACCTGCAGTGTATAAGAGCGGTGTTTCCTCTGTCCTTGCCAACTGAGAGTGTTATCAGACATTTGGATTTTTGCCAGTCTAATAGATTAAAAAAATGCTTTCAGCACAGTTTTAATTTATATGTCTCTCACTATGAGTAGGGTTGAGCATCTTTTCATGTTTAAGAGAAATTTGCCTTTTTTCTTTCAATTGTTTGTATCCTTTGCCATTAATGGGATTTTTTTTCTATGAATAATTTGATAACATTTTTTGTACTTGTGCCTCTGAATTTTCTAAATTTATAAGCTAGTGGTTATAGGTACAGGTTCTAAAGTAAGCCCACCTGGGTTTGGGATTCTAGATCTGTTAATAGTTGTGAAATCTTGATTGCTCAAGTTACACAACCTTTCTGAGCCTTATTTTCTTATCTGTAAAATGGAAGTAGCATTGGGTTGTTTGTTATAAAGTAAGTGCTTAGTATGGGACCAGTATGATAAGATAATAAAAAGAAATAAAAGATATAAAGCTCAGAAAAGAAGTAAAACTGTCGTTATTCATACATGAATGATTGTGTACATAGAAAATCCTATGACTCTATAAAATAAAAGGTACTTGAACTAATGAATGAGTTTAGCAAGGTCGCAGGTTACATGGTCAAACATTTTTAAACTGTTTTAGAAATAATTGGAACAACTAAAGCAATTAGAAAATAAATTAAAACATTAATCAAAATATCAAATACATAAAGATAAGTACTTAAATAGATCACAAGATCTCTATAATGAAAACTATAAAACATTGCTGAGAGAAATTAAAGAAGACCAAAATAAATGGTATAATATACCAGGGTCATGGACTGGAAAACTAAAAATTGTTAAGATGCCATTTTCCCCTAAATTAACCTATGGGTCCAATGCAATCCCTATCAAAATTCTTGAATTTTGATTTTTGAAGAAATTAACAGGCTAATTCAAAGTTTATGTGGAAATATAAAGGATATAGAATAGCTAAAATAATCTTGAAAAAGAACAAATTGGATGATTTATGATACCTGATTTCAAGACTTAATGAGAAAGTTACAGTAATCAAGACAGTGTGTGGTATTGTTGTAAGTATAGACAGGTATATCAAAGGACAGAATAGTGCATCCAGAAATAGACCTATGTCAATTGATTTATTATCAAGGTTTCAAGTCAATTCAGTGGGAAAAGGATAGGCTTTTTAACATGTTGCTGAAGCACATGAATTTTTCTTACGGAAAAAAATGAACCTTCACCCCTTTCTCACTCCACACACAAAATTGAACACACATGGATCATAGACCTCATGGAACTCAGAGCTAGAAAGCTTACAGAAAAAAAACAGAGGAGAATATCTTTGCAATTTTTGGGTATTCAAAGATTTCTTGAGCAGGACACCAAAAGCACTAACCATAAAAATGAAACAATGATTAAGTACATGTCACTTAAGTTAAAATGTTCTGTTCATCCAAAGACACCATTAAAAAAATCTGATAGAGAAGCCACAGACTGGAAAAAAAAAAAAAATTCACTGCCCATATACTGGACAGAAAACTTGTATCCAGAATATATGAAGAACTAAAAATCAAAACACAACTAACCTAATTTTTTAATTAGCAAAAGACAAATGAAGATATGTGGATGGCCAAAAGAACCAACAAATCTGTCTCAGAAGAAGTACAGGCAGAATGCTCCTTAAAAGCCAGGATGGCAAAGCTTCATCTTACGTACTTTGGACATGTTATCAGGAGGGATCAGTCCCTGGAGAAGGGCGTCATGCTTAGTAAAGTAGAGGGTCAGCGGAAAAGAAGAAGACCCTCAACGAGATAAATTGACACAGTGGCTGCAACAATGGGCTCAAGGATAACAACAATTATGAGAATGGCACAGGACCAGGCAGTGTTTTGTTCTGTTGTACGCTGTGTTGCTATGAGTCAGAACCAACTCGATGGCACCTGACAACAACAAGTACCTGAAAAGTTAGTCAACATCATTAAAAATATCACCAGTTGCTGTCAAGTTGATTCTGACTCATGAGATCCCATGTGTTTCAGAGTAGGACTGAGCCCCATAGTGCCTTTAATGGTGGTGATCTTTCAGAAGTAGATCTCCAGACCTTTCTTCTGAGGTGCCCCAGGTGGATTCAAACCACCAGCCTTTCGGTTAGTAACCAAGCACTTAACAGTCTGTGCTGCCCAGGGACTCCTCGACGTCATTAGCCAAGGGTAATGCAAATTAAGAGTAACACCACAATGAGATACCATTTCACACTCACCAAAGTGGCTACAGTGGAAAAGGTTGGCCACACCAGATACTGGCAAGCAGTTGGAGTATCCGGAACTCTCATACGTTGCTGGTGGAGGCGTAAAACGTTACAACCACTTTGAAACAGTATTTGGCAGTTTCTTATAGAAGTAAATCCCATGATTCATCAGCTCTACTCCTAAGTATTTCCCAAGAGAAACAAAAAAAGACTCCACAAAAAAATGTGTGCAAAAACGTTCATAGCATTATTCGTAATAGCTCTATACAGGAAACACCACAAATGTCTATCAACAGGAGAGTGGATAAACAAATTGTGGCATATTCACCCAATGGAATACAAGTCAGCAGTAAAAAAAAAGAGCTACCAATACATACAACATCATGGATAAATCTTGAAAAACACTGTATGAAGTATAAAAGACACCAAACTCAGAATATATACTCTGTGTGTGTGTGTGTTTGTGTGTATGTATGTATACGAAGTCAAAAAACAGGTAAAACTAATCTACAATGAGAGAAATTAGAAATGGTTGCTCTGGGGAAGGGAAAGTGAGTCCATTGGAAAGGAACACAAGAGAATTTTGTGGGGTAATGAAAATGTTCTATATTCTTTTTTGAGTGGTGGTTACACAGAAGTATTCAATTGTCAAAGCTAAGATTAAAAAAAAAAACTTTCCCACAAGGAAAACTGCAGACCCGAATAATTACTGGAAAATTCTATCAAACATTTAAGGAAAAAATAATGCCAATTCTACTCAAATTCTTTCAGCAAACAGCACAGAACATTTCCCAACTCTTTTTATTAGTCAAGCATAAACCTGCTTCCATAATCTGATAAAAAGTATTGCAAGAAAAGAAAACTATATGTCCCTATGTCTCGTAAACATGGATTTAAAACTTCTTAACAAGATATTTGCAAAGCAAGCTCTACAACCTATAAAAAAGATAGATCATAAACAAGTTTACCCAAGGAATGCAAGATTGATTTAACATTTGAAAATCAGTGCAATCCATCATATTAACAGAATAAATAAGAAAAAAAAAACCATCTCAATAGAATGAGAAAAAGCATTTCACAAAATTCAACATCCATCGTGATAAAAATCTCTTTGCAAACTAGGAAGAGAAGGGAACCTCCCCATTCTGATAAATAGCTTCTATGAAAAACCTACAGCTAACACCATTTAAGGGTGAATATTAAATAATTTCAGGAATAATACAAGGATTTCCATTTTTACCACTTTTAATCTTCAGCTTTGTTACTGGAAGTCCCCCAAGTCAGTGCAATAAGGCAAGAGAAAAGACATTCAAATTCAGGAGGGAAAAGTAAAACTGTCTTTATTTGCAGCTAAATAGTTGTTGATGTATAAAGCCCTAATGAATCTATAAAACAACTATGAGAACTAATAAATAAATTTAGCAAGGTCATAGGTACAAGATCAATCTACAAAAGTCAGTGCATTTCTATATACTAGCAGCAAACAATTAGAAAATGAATTATGAATTTCATTTATAATACTTAGGAATAAATTTGACATAAGACACGTAAGACCTCTGTAACGAAAACTACAAAATACAGAGAAGAGAAACTGAATGGCAACACATGCCATGTCCATGGATTGGGACTCTCAATATTGTTAAGATATCAAATCTTCTCAAACTGATCCATAGATTCAAAGCAATCCCAATAAGATCTCTACAAGCTGTTTATAGAAGTTGACGAGTTGATTGAAAACTTTCTATGTAAAAGCACAGGTCCTAGAATAGCCAATACAATCTTGAAAAAGAAGATCAAAATTGGAGGATGTACACCCCTTGATTTCAAGCTTACCATAAAGCTACGGTAACATAGACAGTGTCAAATTAGAGTAAGGATAGATAAATACATTAGTAGAACAAATCAGAGTCCAGAAACAGACCCACAAAAATGTATGGTCACAGGTAGCTAACAGATATATGAGGAAATGTTCACGATCATTAGCCATTAGAGAAATGCAGATCAAAACTACAATGAGATTTCATCTCACTCCAACAAGACTGGCATTAATCCAAAAAACACAAAAGAATAAATGTTGGAGAGGCTGTGGAGAGATTGGAACACTTCTACACTGCTAGTGGGAATGTCAAATGGTACAACCACTTTGGAAATCGATTTGGTGCTTCCTTAAAAAGCTAGAAACAGAACTACCATACGATCCAGCAATCCCACTCCTTGGAATATATGCTAGAGAAATAAGAGCCTTTACATGAACAGATATATGCACAACCATGTTTACTGCAGCACTGTTTACAATAGCAAAAACATGGAAGCAACCAAGGTGCCCATCAATGGATGAATGGATAAATAAATTATGGTATATTCACACAATGGAATACTACGCATCGATAAAGAACAGTGAGGAATCTGTGAAACATTTCACAACATGGAGGAACCTGGAAGGCATTATGCTGAGTGAAAGTAGTCAGTTGCAAAAGGACAAATATTGTCTAAGACCACTATTATAAGAACTTGAGAAATAGTTTAAACTGAGAAGAAAACATTCTTTTGTGGTTACGGGGCGGGGGAGGGATGGTGTGAGAGGGGTATTCACTAATTAGATAGTAGGTAAGAACTACTTTAGGTGAAGGGAAAGACAGCACACAGTACAAGGGAGGTCAGCACAATTGGACTAAACCAAAAGCAAAGAAGTTTCCTGAATAAACTGAATGCTTCAAAGGCCAGCGTAGCAGGGGCAGGGGTCTGGGGACCATGGTTTCAGCGGACATCTAAGTCAATTGGCATAATAAAATCTATTAAGAAAACATTCCGCATCCCACTTTGAAGAGTGGCGTCTGGGGTCTTAAACGCTAGCAAGCAGCCATCTAAGATGCATCAATTGGTCTCAACCCATCTGGATCAAAGGAGAATGAGGAACACCAAGGACCCAAGGCGATTACGAGCCCAAGAGACAGAAAGGGCCACATGAACCAGCGACTACATCATCCTGAGACCAGAAGAACTAGATGGTGCCCGGCCACAACCGATGACTGCCCTGACAGGGAATACAACAGAGAACCCCAGAGGGAGCAGGAGAGCAGTGGGATGCAGACTCCAAATTCTCATAAGACCAGACTTAATGGTCTGACAGAGACTGGAAGGACCCCGGTGGTCATGGCCCCCAGACCTTGTGTTGCCCCAGGACAGGAACCATTCCCGAAGCCAACTCTTCAGACATGGATTGGACTGGACAATGGGTTGGAGAGGGATGGTGGTGAGGAGTGAGCTTCCTGGATCAGGTGGACACTTGAGACTATGTTGGCATCTCCTGCCTGGAGGGGAGATGAGAGGGTGGAGGGGGTTAGAAGCTGGTGAAAAGGACACGAAAAGAGAGAGTGGAGGCAGAGAGCAGGCTGTCTCATTAGGGGGAGAGTTATTGGAAGTGTGTAGCAAGGTGTATATGGGTTTTTGTGTGAGAGACTGACTTGATTTGTATGTTTCACTTAAAGCACAATAGAAATTATTTTTAAAAAATGTATGGTCAATTAATTGACTTTTGACAAGGGCACAAAGGCAATTCAATGGGGGAAAGAAAAGTCTTTTAAGTAAATGTTGCTGAAACTCAATTGCTTTTTCACTCCGTGTATAAAAATTAATCTGGATTAGATCATAGACCTGTTAAAGCTAAAACTGTAAAGCTTCTAGAAGAAAACATAGGTTCATATTTTTGTAAACTCAGAGATAAGAATGATGTCCTAGAATGCAAAGAGCAGAAACCATAAAAGAAAAAAATGATAAGTTAGATTTGATCAAAATTAAAAATTTCTGCTCTTTGAAAGATGTTGATAAGAAAATGAAAGGCAAGCCACAGACCAAGAGAAAACATTTACCCTATGTATTCTCCTGACAGAGTAAAGAATTTTTACAGCTCAATAATAAACAATTCAACTTCATAAATGGGTAAAAATTTTGAATTGATACTTTACAAGAGGAGATACCCAGAAAACCCAGTGCTGTCAAAAAGAGGAGATAGGAATGACTAATAAGCACATAAAAAGATGGTTAATCTCTCTAGTCACCAGGGAAATCCAAATTAAAACCACATGAGGTACGACATTTACTAGAATGGCTAAAAAGACTGACAACACCAAGTGTTGACAAGGATATGGAACAATAAGAACTCTCATATGTTGCTGATTGCAGTGTGAAATGGTAGGGCCACTTTGGAAAGCAAGGCATTTCTTACAAAGTTAAACATACACTTACCATACAACTTAGCAGTTCCACTCAAGAGAAATGAAGATATGTTCACACAAAGACACAAGTGTTTACCGTCTTCTTATTCGTAAAAGCTTCAAACTGGAAACAACCTAAGTGTTGATCAACAGAATAGATAAACAAATTGTGGTATATTCACACAATGGAATAGTACTCAGTAATAATGCAGAATGAACTCCCAATACATGCAACAACATAGAAGAATTTCAGAGTCATTTTGTCAAACGAAAGAAGCCAGACACAGAAGAGTACACATTACATGATTCCGTTTACATGATATTCAAGACTCAGTGAGGGAGCTTTTTCAAAATACAGGTTCCAAGGTGTCGTACCCAGGGACCTACATTTTTAGTTAGCACTCCTAAGAGTTTCTGATGTGGTTAGCCACAGATGTTGCAAAGCCACATTTTGAGTAGCAACAACCTAGCATATAGCAGGTACCAACTAATACCTTAAAAGAAAAATGGAATAGGCCTGATCTTACCAATAGATGGCATATATGATCATTAACATAAGATGACTAAAGAGGCACCAGAAATAAAATCTGCTCAGAATTATCTCCTTTACCGGCCTGCCACACTTCCTGACATACTACCATTAGCTATTGTCTTAGTTTCCTGGTGCCACTGTAACAAAAAATAGGGCAACTGAGTGGCTTTAAGAACAGTAATTCATTTCCTCACAGTTCTGGAGGCTAGAAGTCTGAATTCAGGACATCTGTAGGGCTAGGCTGTCTTTCTCTGTTGACTCTAGGGGAAGATCCTCGTCTCTTTAAGCTTGTATCTCTGTTGCCATTGAGTCAATTCTGACTCATAGAGACCCTATCGGACAGAGTAGAACTGCCCCATAGCGTTTCCAAGGAGAAGTTGGTGGATTCTACTGCTGTCCTCTTGGATAGCAGCTGAGCTCTTAACCACTGCAGCACCAGCGCTCCACCATTGCGCCTCCAGGGCACTATGGGGCAGTTCTATTCTGTCCTATAGGGTCACTATGAGTCGAAATCAATTTGATGGTGACAGTAAGCTTTTATAACCCTGGGCATTTTTTGGTGTTCCTTGGCTCCTTGCAGATATACCTTCACATGGCATCTGTCTTCTCCCTGTGTGTGTATCTCTGTTTTTATAAGACTCCACTCACAGAGATTAGGTTTAGGACACACCCTACTCCAGGATGACCTTATTAATGTAACACGAGAAAACCTCTCTTTCCAAACAGGGTCATATGTACAGAAAGGCCTGGTGATATGCTTTCAAAAGGTCATAGCCTTGAAAACCTTATGAAGTAGAGTTCATGTGATCTCTGCAACACATGAGGCTGCCATGAGCAAGAATTGATTCAGAGGCAACTGGTTGGTTGGTTTGGAATTGAGTGCATCACAGATATTAATTCCTTTGGATCAATATTTTCCGAAGTTCGGTTGGCAGTATATAAACACAAGTTTTGTTAAAAGGCTTTTATGGTTAAGTAAATCTGAGGAATTCTGCATTGAATAAAATTAAACTAGCTCATGTACTTACTGCAAGACTACTCAAGGCCTTTCATATGTTCACGTTTCTGGTTAGAGAGTCATGAAGCATATCCCAGTGTTTGACTATAGGATCCTTTTTTCATCCGGAACATCAAACTAAAATGCAAGAGTGAGTATGTCATAGAATACAGTTGGAGAAATGTTGCTTTAGTTCTCTCCTCAAAACATTACTTTTTTGAGGGCTATAATAAGTTAGTGATCAGTTTCTCCATCTTTGTGAATTAATGTCTTTGAATCCATTTCCTTTCGACAACCAGAATACAGAAAACTCTTGTGCCAAAAGAACTGTGATTACTCCTCACCCTTATTCACTGGTCCACCAGCCAACTGTTGCAGGTATTACTACTGGTGGGATATTAGGCAAGTGTCACATTGGATTGGAATTTACCATAGCAAGAGGAATAAAGAGAGGCTGAGGGTGCAAAGCATGTTGCATTTTCCCTGCTGCTAGTTCTGTATATTTGTTCTGCCTCCTTTGTGCCTGCTCCTTCACTACCTATCAGTCTCCACGTTGCTAACCTGTTGCTTCTCTGTAATTGCTCAACTCCTTCAGTTCTTCTAGCTTTTAATCGTTTTCAGACCTTTGGACTGAAGGTCTTTATGCATTCTTGATTTCCATGGCATGCCTGGTCTCTGACTCATAGTTGCTCAGACGTTCCCTGTCCTAATAGATTTCTGAAGTTTCGTGGCATAAGAGTTGTCACGTAAGAAGTAGGAGAGAAGCCAGAAAGAACCAGTAAAAGGAGGCCAAAGCCAAACTTCACCTGAGCCAGAATTTGGCCCAAGGTTCACCTGTCAGGGAAAGATATCCCAGGAAAAAATCAAAATGGTGTAGAATGCCAGAAGGAATATTTGAAGAAAGGAAGGAAGGAAGGAAGGAAGGAAGGGAGGGAGGGAAGGAGTGAGTGAGTGAGGGAGGTTTAAGGAATGTCTGCATAAATAATATCTCTGGGTGTATTTTTAAAAGTGAACTAATATAATGAATATTAGTTTTTCCTGGGTGTGGATAGCCAGTAACCAGCTATGGAAACTTTGTCTGTGCCATCTGAGTGGGGCTGACTAGAAAGACTACATGTGGCTAGAAGTTAAGAGGTTAAGAAGCTTTCATTTTATATCTGCCATTAATTTGCCTTTTAGTAGTGACTACCAAAACCCATTGCCATCGAGTCGATTCTGACTCATAGCGACCCCTGTAGGAACTGCCCCGTAGGGTTTCCAAGGAGTGGCTGGTGGGTTCAAACTTTTGGTTAGCAGCTGAGCTTTTCACCACTGCGCCACCAGGGCTCCTAACAATGACTATGTATACTCATTTAAAGTTTGAAAAAAAGTATTGCCCTTTCCCAACTGGAAATACACACACACACACACACACACATACACACACACGCATATGTTTGTTTATTGGAAATCCTATGGGGCAGTTCTGCTCTGTCCTATAGGGTCTCTCTGAGTTTGAATTGACTTATTGGCAATGGGTTTTGGTAATCTTCACAGGAGCAGATCGCCCGGCCTTTTCTTCTACGGAGCAGCTGGTGGGTTCAAACCACCAGTCTTTCAGTTAGCAGCCAAGCTCTTAACCATTGCACCACCAGGGCTCCTATATGTATGTGTGTGTGCATGTGTTCATATGCATGTGTAGACATACGTACACAGACACACCAGCCTCTGTCCTAAGTACTTTCTCATATGTTGTCTATCTCTCCATGTGGCAGCTGTGGCAGCTGGAAAATGGGATGATAATCTCTCTGCATTCCTCACAAGAACAACAAATGAAATGATAACTAGATAATAAAATACATGACTTTGAGCATTTTTCTACCATTTAAGGGATCAATCTTGAATGCCATGTTGTGAGATGTATCCCAGGAGTTTCCATAGCAAAAAGGTGTGATGAGTCCTGGTAAAATCCATTTTAAAATCCATGTGCAATACAAACTTTGCTGGGGCAATTTACTCAGGGTGTTGCACAGACATCAAAGACAATCATGGAACACCTGGGAAGTATTGAACTACCCTTTCTTCTGCTGCTCAATAAATACAATGTAAAGTAAACATACCCTTCACAGTAGTTTATGATGCATCTCATCAAAGAAAAATGAGTAAATAAGTAGAGGCGGGATGACAACCAAAACAAACCAAACTCACTGCTGTGGAGTCGATTCTGACTCATAGTGGCCCCACAGGACAGAGTAGAACTGCCCCCATAGGTTTCCAAGGCTGTAAGTCTTTATGGAAGCAGACTGCCACACGTTTTTGCTGCGGAGTGGCTGGTGGGTTCAAATAGCTGACCTTTCAGTTAGCAGCTGAGCGTTTAACCGCTGTGCCACCAGAGCTCCTTTAGTAAAGATTGCAGCCTAGGCTACCCCATGGGGCAGTACCACTCTGTCACGTAGGGTGGCTCTGAGTCAGAATCAACTAGACAGCACACAACAATATCTATACAATGGAATACTACTCAAAAATAAAGATGAACAAATTACTGACATGCAACAATACTGATGAATATAAAAAACATTTTGTTTAGTGAAATAACCCAGATGAAAAAGTATACAGATTGCAAATATGTGAGTCCATATATATGAAGTCTGAAAACAAGCAAAAACCACCTATAGTCATAGACATGTGAAAGTGGTTGCTTTTTTGGAGGAAAGGGGTGTTGGATTGACTCAAAAAGGATACCAGGGAACTTCTGAGGTGATAGAGGTGTTCTAGATCTTGTTTTCGGTGGCGTTTACATGGATATATTGAATTGTCAACACTCATTGAACTGAACACTTGTCTGATTTATGTATGTGTAATTTGCATATGTAAAATGAGATGTGCTTGTTTTGCGTATGTAAATTATACGACATTCAATGATTTTTAAAATGATAATATAAAGGTCTAGAATAATCTATCTGCAGCTCATGCTAGATGTCATCCTTACTGTAGCTAAAAGCTGATGGAAGCTACGAGAGAGAATTGTAAATTCACCAGGAAGGCCAGTCCATACAGAGGAAACAACATTTGCAGCACTTGGGAAGAGATACAGGAATGAATGAAGTTTGGGAAACACTCCTCTCTCTATGCAATGTGGAGCCATTGGAGGATGTTCATCAGGGGAGTGAGATAATCCAACTGTATCTTGGAAAGAACACTCCTCTATGAATTGGAGGGAAAAGAGAAGGAGGCGGATAAGTTTGAAAGCTGGTGTTACAGTCCAAGTGAACGATGGAAAGAACTCATCTAAGACAAATACCATGGGAATCAAGAGTAGGGCATAAACTTAAATGATATTTTAGCTGGAATCACTTGGATTAAATGACTGACTGGATGGTTGTATTAAGATATTGGCAAACAGTTAATGACCACATGCCATGAAGTAGGCATTGTACTTTGAGCTCACATGTCTTACCTCATTTAACCTTTACAGTAGCTGCATAGGTACATATTAGAATTATCACCACCACCATCATCATCATCTCTGTTTTAGAGATAATGCTTAGAGATAGTGTTTTGTCCGTGGTCACACAGCTGAAAAGTGGCAGAGCCACTATGATAAAGTAAAATTTCTCGGAAATAAATTACAGGAATTTTTAAGACAATTTATGTCCAAAATGGCTAACACACACACACACACACACACACATGCACACACAAAACCAAACCTGTTCCCATCGAGTTGATTCTGACTTATAGCAACCGTATAGGACAGAGTAGAACTGCCCCATACAGTTTCCAGGGAGCGCCTGGTGGATTCAAACTGCTGACCTTTTTGTTAGCAGGTGCAGCTCTTAACCACTACACTACCAAAAAAAAAAAAAAGGGGGGTTTCCACAAAGGAAAACAATAATGGAGAATAATTTCATGACCAAATACAGAAAGTCAAACAAATTGTAAAATCGAAAGAAATACTCACTAAGGGCTAGAGGAAGGGGGAGGTGGGGAATTACTGCTCCATAAAAAAAAAAAAAAAATTTTTTTTTTTTGGATATGGAGTTTGTTTAAGGTGATGAACATTTTTTGGAAATAGTGGTAATGGTTGCACAACATTATGAATTAATTAATGTCAATGAATTGTACACTTAAAAATGGTTAAAATGGTAAACTTAATGTTTTATATTATTTTACCACAATAAAAACATTTTAAATAAATACTCAATTGAAATCAAATACTTGTAACATACAATCCATACCATATATTCAAGGGAACAATTAAATAAAATTATGCATAAATATATGCCTTTATCTCAAATAATTTTCCAAAAAAAGTCTTTAGCACCAGAGATTAACAAGTTATTAGTATACATAAGAAAAAAAAACATAAAATTGAAATCACATTGTAATATCATTAAAAGGAATGTATATATATATTCACATCAAATATATTAAAAATGTCATAAATACTATAACCTTGAGAAATGTTATAGGCCACAGATTAAATTTAATACCTTAGGCAAAGCTTCAAAAGCACTGCTAAGGGAAAAGTGCATTGTATTAATTAACGTCTTCAAAAAAGAAAAAAGGCAGCATCTATATCACCTAACCAAAGATTTTTTTAAAAGCTAAAAAACTGATAATGGCAGCAGGCATATGACTAAAACTAATATTCTAAAAACCAGAGGGAAATAACAAAATAAAAGCAGCAAAAGTAATTGCCAAAGAAAAACAAGAAAGCAATTAGTTTAACGAATAGTCATTGAGTGTCTCCTCTCCCCAGGCATCATGCAGACGCTAATGCAGTACTAGTGAGACAGACACCACCATCCTATCCTCACAGAGCCTACATGGTCCAAGGGGAAGCCCAATATTTTTTTCAAATTTGTAAAAAAAATACAAAGTAAGTTTCTCAATTATTACACTAGCACAAACATAGGCACGTTAAGTTTATTTAAGCATGGGGAAATGCTTATGTTTTAAAATGTTAAGTTTAAAAAGCAGAATATAAAACTGCATAAAAACCATGATCCTCACTAATTCATAAACATGCAATGAGAAGAAAAAAGACTGGATGGTAATGTATAAAAATATTAACAATGGTTATCTTTGAGGGGGACGATTTTTAGTATTTCTTTTAATTTAAAAAAACAGGGAAAAAAACACAATTTGTAAAAAGAGTCAGTGTCGACCACTTTGGAAAACTATTTGGCAATATCTACTAAAGCTGAACATATACCTCATCTGACTCAGCAGCTACTAACATTTACTGAACACTTCTTTTGTGTCAGACCTTGTAATGAGCACTTAATAAATATATAATGCTTAATATACACTTGGAAACCCTGGTGGTGTAGTGGTTATGTGCTACAGCTGTGAACCAAACGGTCAGCAGTTCAAATCCACCAGGTGCTTCTTGGAAACCGTATTGGGCAGTTCTATTGTGTACTATAGGGTTGCTATGAGTTGGAATTGACCCGACAGCAGTGAGTTTTGTTTTTTTTTAAATATACACTTAATATATATATTACTTTATACACATACACACACCTCCATGTATTATATAAGAAACCCAGTGCTGTCGAGTTGATTCCGACTTGTAGTGACCCTATAGGACAGAGTAGAACTGCCCCATAGAGTTTCCAAGGAGCACCTGGTGGATTCGAACTGCCTGTGTGTATATATTTGAGGGGGCATTTGCATCTTTGTTGTGAATTACCTGTTTGTGAACCTTTTCTTCCCTCTCCCTGCCTTATTGGTATATTTATCTACCTTGATGATTTTTGAGCTCAGAGTTGTTCAAATTAGTAAAAGTGTATTTTTTGTACTTAATTTTGCTGATAGCTCTGAATTGGGTTTTTCTCAACACAAAGGAAGACTTTTTTGTATGTCATATAAAAGGCTGTAGCTTGACAGAGCTATTAATATTGCTCTGGGCAGTTTACTCTGTTTCTTTATCCAACAGAACCTTTTTATCATTCAGGGTTCTGAGATAATTAATTATTCAATTAAAAGTAAAGCATAACAGGTAGGAGTAGGGGTTCCTGGCCAACATGGCACTATGGACAGAAGCACCATGCCATCCCTCTGCAACAAAGACCTGAAAAACTGAGTAAAACATATACAAACATCAATCCTGGAACCCTAACCACCAAATGAAGGAATAAAGAACTTGACCAAGCACCAAATGGAATAAGAAACTGTCAGAACAGAGAAGGAAGAGAGCTGTGGAGTGGAGGTCCCCTACCAGCTAACATGGCCGAATTCATCATCTTGGACTACAGTCACCAAAGAGCGCGGACAGGGAGCGTGAGAAGGCAACTCTGTGGAGCTCCCAGCAGGAGACAGAGTACCCAGTAACCAGGGATACACACTTTCCCACCCCCCCTTCCCTCTATGCAGCCTCCGCTACTTGCCAACAGGCCAAGGTTGCTCAGCCAGAGAGATAGTAGCTCACTGCCACTGGGGCCTGCCCCATCCCCACCGGCCAGCCCCTTCAGTGCCATTTTTTGTTCACATTTTTTGGTTTGTATTTCTGTTTGTTTTTTGATACTTTTTTTTTAAAGCTTTTTTTGTTGCTTTTCTCTGTCTCTCCCTTCCTTCCTTTACTTTCTCCCACTCAGCTAGCCCTGTGTGCCATCCCCTCCCCTTCTTGACAGGCTGTGATTTTCTGGTTTGTTTGCTTTGTTCTTTTTTTCTTCTCTCTCCTTTCCTTCCTTTCCTTTTTCCCACCCACCCAACCCTGTTCACTGCCCCCAGACCTTCTGGAGGGGCTGTGCTGCACAGCTCGGTTGTAGAGTCACTGTGTGTGGCCTCCCCGAGTCTGCGCTGCCATCACCAACCAGTTCCCTCAGCGCCATTTTATGTTATTTATTGTTTGTCTGTTTACTGTTATTGTTTCTTCTCTCTCTCCCTTCCTTCCTTTCCTTTCTCCCATCCACCCAGCCCTATGTGCCATCCCCAATTTCTTGGTGGACTGGGAAGTACCACTCAGCTGGAGAGCCTCTGGCACATGGCCTTCCCAGGTCTGTGCCACCCCTACAAGCCAGCTCCCTCAGCATCATATTTTTTTACTTTTTCTCCTTTTCCTTCTTTCTGCCACCCAGGCCCTGTGCTACTTCTGCCCCTTCCTGATGGGCTGTGTCGTGCCACCTGGTGACAGAGATATCAGCTCGCCACCACCCGAATTCTGCCCAGCCACCAATGGCCAGCTCCCCAACTACCATATTTTTTTGTTTTTGTTATTTTTTATTCATTTGTTTGTGTGATTGTTGGTTTCTTCTCTCTCTTTCTCACAGGGTCTGTTCCACTCCCACTTGCCAAATCCTACCACACCGCCATTTTATTTCCTTTTTTTCACTTCATTTTTTTAAACTTTTTGCTTTTTTTCTCTCTCTTCTTTCACCTACCCACTTAGTTCTTTACAGCACATCCTCTCCTTTCCTTCCTGCATATCTGCACCATGCACTGAGTGCCAAACCACTGGACAGTACTGATGTGGTACGCTGGATCCCGCCCTGCACTGACCTCAACCCCCAACCCCAGTTCATGCCACAATCTACCCATCCCTGCATCTCCACCCCCACTGGACTCACCCTGCTGCACCATAGCTGAGTGACTGGCTCTGGCCACCTGGACAAGGTGGTGAGAAGTATCATGTCCATAAGTGAGCAAACCACAAAACACACCCAGCCCACCTGCCCAGACATAACCAAATAAAACAAGCAGGATGAAACAATGAAATCTACAATCAATAAATGAAGAAAAGAATATCTAAATGTCCCAAGGACAGTAGATAATATCAAAATATATTTAAAAAAAGAGAGAGAGAGAGAGAGAAGATGGCTCCAGAAAACGACCAAAAATAAAACACTAGATGACCTTCTGCTGGAAGAAAAGTCACTGGAACTACCTGATAGGGAATTCAAAACTTTAATATTGGGGGTTCTTCAGCAGATGAAGGAAAATGCAGACAAAAATAGGGAAAAAATAGACAAAATTATGGAAAAGACAGACAAAACAATGGAAGAATTCAGGAAAATAATACAGGAACAAAATGTCAAAATAAACAACTAGAAGTCATACAAAAATAACAATTAGAAATCCAAAAGATAAACAAAAAGATTTCAGAAATGGACAGTGCAATAGAAGGTTTTAGGAGCAAATTTGAAACAATGCAAGACAAGATCAGTGAAATTGAAGACAAATTCTTGGATACCACTTTGAGGAAAAATCAGAGAAAAGAATGAAGAAAAATGATGGAACCCTGAGAACAGTCAAAGGCAAAAATTTGCATGTGATTGGAGTTCCAGAACAGGGGGAGGAAATGGAAAACAGAGATGCTCATTGAAGATTTGCTGACAGAAAACTGCCCTAATATCATGAAAGACAAAAAGCCAACCACCCAAGAAGCCCAAAGAACCCGACATAGGCTAGACCTGAAAAGAAAAACACCAAGACATATCATAATCACACTTGCTAAAACCAAAGGTAAAGAATCCTAAGAGCAACTCAAGAAAAATTAAAAGTCACATACAAAGGGGAAACAATAAGTCTGAGTTCTGATTATCTGGCAGAAAACCATGCAAGCAAGAAGGCTATGGGCTGACATACATAAAATCTTGAAAGAAAAAAAACTGCCAACCAAGAATAATGTATCCTGCAAAACTCTCACTCAAATATGATAGAGAAATTAGGACATTTCCAGATAAATAGAAATTAAGATAATATGTAAAAAGCAAACCAAGCTTACAAGAATTATTAAAGAGAGTTCTTCAGTTAGAGAACTAACAACATCGGACAACACCCTGAACCTAGCACATAAGACAGCATCAACCAGATACCAACCTACATAATGAACTCTCAAGGATAAAATAAAACTGAAAAATTCACAACAGGAAACCAGAGATGTCAATCTGTAAAAGACAACAATGTCAGACAAGAAAAGAGGGAATAAATGGTTTAGGTATAGAACTTTCAAGTGGAAAGGAAGTCCAGGCATTATCAAGTGATAAAAGACTGATTTAAACTTTAAATTTAGGGGTAAATTTCAAGAAAACCACAAAGAAAGTTAATAAACCTACTCATCAAAATAAAGAAGAAAAACACAAAGTCTCAGTAAACAGAAAATCTACGAAAACAAAAGAAATGAAAAAAAAAAATCCACAAACAAAAGGAATTCAGTGCAGAAGAGTAAGAGGAACAAAGAAAACATCAGCATTACAAAATGACAGCAATAAACTCACACCTATCAGTAATCACACTGAACATAAGTGGCTTAAATGCACCCATAAGGAGACAGAGAGAGACAGAATGGATTAGAAAAAAAGAAAGTACCCACCAATGTGCTATCTACAAAAGACACACCTTAGAAAAAAAGACATAAATTTATTCAAAAATCAAAGGATAGAAAAAATATATCAAGCAGCTACCAAAAAAGAGCAGGAGTGACAATACTAATCTCAGATAAAAGAGACTTTAAAATGAAAGCCACCATAAAAGACAAAGAAGGGCATTATATAATGATTCAAGGGATAATCCACCATGAAGACATAACAATAATAAATATCTATGTACCTAAAAACAGGGCTCCAAAATACATAAAACAAACTCAAACAGCACTGAAATGAAAAATCAATAGTTCCACAATAATAGTAGGAGACTTCAACATACAACTCTTGGTAAAGGGCAGAACATCTAGAAAGAAACTCAACAAAGATACAGAAGACCTAAAGGCCACAATCGGCCAATTTGACCTCATAGACATATATAGAACACTCCACCCAAAAGCAGCAAAGTACACATTCTTTTTCAATGCACATGGAACATTCTCCAGAATAGACCACATCTTAGGCCACAAAGCAGTACTCAACAAAATCCAAAACAATGAGATAATACAAAGTATCTTCTCTGATCACAACATCATCAAAGTGGAAATTAATAACAGGAAAAGCAAGAGAAAAAAATCAAATACATGCTAACTGAATAATACCTTGCTTAAAAACCACAGGGTAATAGAAGAAATCAAAGATGGAATTAAAAAATTCCTAGAATCAGATGAGAATGGAAATACATCATACCAGAACCTTTGGGACATAGCAAAGGCAGTGCTCAGAGGTCAATTTATAGCAATAGGTGCACTCATCAAAAAAGAAGAAAGGGACAAAATCAAAACATTAGCTACTCAACTCGAACAAATAGAAAGAGAACAGCAAAAAAAAAAGCCCACAGCCGCCAGAAGAAAGGAAATAATAAAGATCAGAGCAGAAATAAATGAAATAGAGAATAAAAAAATAATAGAAAGAATCAACAAAGCCAAAAGTTGGTTCTTTGAAAGGATCACCTAAATCAACAAGCCATTGACCAAACTCACAAAAGAAAAACAGGAGAGGACTCAAATAACCCAAATAAGAAATGAAATGGCGGACATTACAACAGACCCAACTGAAATAAAAAGGATCATAACAGAGTACTATGAAAAACTATACTCGAACAAATTTGAAAACCTAGAGGAAATGAATGTATTTCTAGAAACACACTACCTACCTGAACTAACACAAATTGAAGGTGAAAATCTGAACAGACCTGTAACAAGAGAAGAGATTGAAAAGATAATTTAAAAAACTTCCAGCAATAAAAAGCCCTGGCCCAGATGGCTTCACTGGAGAATTCTACCGAACATTCAGTGAAGAGCTTACACCAGTACTACTCAAACTATTTCAGAACATAGAAAAGGAAGGAATACTTCTGAGTTCATTCTATGAAGCCAGCATAACTCTAATACTAAACCAGGCAAAGACACCAAAAAAAAAAAAAAAGAAGAAGAAAATTACAGACCAACATCTCTCATGAATATAGATGCAAAAATTCTAAATAAAATTCTAGCTAATAGAACTCAGTATCATATCAAAAAAAGAGTACACCACAACCAAGTGGGATTCATACCAGGTGTGCAAGAATGGTCCAACATTAGAAAACCAATCAGCATAATCCACTACATAAATAAAAGGAAAGAAAAGAATCATATGATCATCTCAATTGACGCAGAAAAGGCATTCAACAAAGTCCTGATAAAAACACTCAATAAAATAGATACAGAAGGGAAATTCCTCAACATAAAAAGGCATCTATATAAAACCAACAGCCAACATCATTCTTAATGGAGAGTGGCTGAAAGCATTCCCTCTGAGAACAGGAACAAGATAAGGATGCCCTTTATCACTACTCCTGTTTAACATTGTGCTGGAAGTCCTAGCTAGAGCAATAAGGCAAGAAAAAGAAATAAAGGGCATCCAAATTGATAAGGAAGAAGTAAAACTGCCCCTATTCATGGATGATATGATATTATACATAGAAAATCCAAAAGACTCCAAGAGAAAACTTACTGGTACTAACAGATTCAGTAGAGTAGCATGATACAAGATAAGCATACAAAAATCAGTTGGATTCCTATACACTAATAAATAGAACTATGAAAAGGAAATCAGGAAAATAATACCATTTATAATAGCCCCTAAAAAAAATAAAATACTTAAGACTAAATCTAGCCAGGGATGTAAAAGACCTGTAAAAAGAAAACTACAAAACTCTATAGCAAGAAACCAAGAGACCTCCATAAATGGAAAAACATACTGTGCTCATGGATGGGTAGACTGAACATTGTGAAAATGCCAATTTTACCCAAAGCAATATACATATTCAATGCAATTCTGATCCAAATACCAGCAGCATTCTTGAAAGAGATGGAAAAACAAATCGTTAACTTTACATGGAAACGGATGAGGCCCTGGATAAGTAAACCACTACTGAAGAAGACTAAAGTAGGAGGACTTGCACTACCTGACTTCAAAACCTACTATGCAGCTATGTTAGTCAAAACAGCCTGGTACTGATACAATGACAAACACATTGACCAATGGGACAGAATTGAGAACCCAGATGTAAATCCAACCATCTACTGTCACCTGATCTTCAACAAATGCCCAAAGTCCATCAGATGGGGAAAAGACAGTCTTTTTAACAAATGGTGTTGGCAAAACTGGATGTCCATCTGCAAAAAGAATGAAACATGAAACCAAAAATTATAAAGGTCATAGAAGAAAAATAGAGTCAATACTAGAGGCCCTAATACAAACCGTAACTAACAGACAAACTCCAGAAGATAAGCTAGATGACTAGGACTTTCTAAAAATTAAACACTTACGCTTATCAAAACACTTCACCAAAAGAATAAAAAGAGAACTTACAGACTGGGAAAAAATTTTTAGCTATGCCAAATTGGACAAAGGTCTAATCTCTAAAATCTACAGGAAAATTCAACACATCTACAACAAAATGACAAATAATCCAATTAAAAAGTGGGCAAAAGATGTGAACAAACTCTTCACTAAAGAAGACATTCAAGTGGCTAACAGATGCATGAGGAAATGCTCGCAATTACTAGCCATTAAAAAAAAAAAAAGTTGCCATCAAGTCAAATTCGACTGAGCAACACTCTAGGACAGAGTAGAACTGCCCCATAGGGTTTCCAAGGAGAAGCTGGTGGATTTGACCTTTTTGTTAGCAGCAGAGCTCCTTACCACTGCACCACTCAAGTTCCCACTAGCCGTTAGAGAAATGCAAATCAAAACCACAGTGAGATACAGCCTTACCCGGACATTACTGGCACGAATGAAAAAAAAGAAAATAACAAATGTTAGATATTCTTCAAGGAGAGTGGAACTCTTATGGACTGCTGGTGGGAATGCAACATGGTACAACCCTTTTGGAAAACAATATGGCGATTCCTTAAAAAGCTAGAAATAGAAATACTATATGATCCAACAATCCCACTCCTAGGAATATATGCTGGAGAAATAAGAGCCATCACATGAATAGACATATGCACACCTGTGTTCATTGCAGCATTGTTCACAGTAGCAAAAAGATGGAAACAACCTAAGTGCCCGTCAACAGATAAATGGATAAACAAACTGTGGTACATACACACAATGGAGTATCACGCAACGATAAAGAAAAATGATGGATCTGTGAAGCATCTCACAACACGGATGATCTGGAGGGCATTATGCTGAGTGAAAAGTCAATCACAAAAGGACAAATATTGTATGAAACCACTACTATAAAAACTCATGAAAAGATTTACACACAAAAAGAAACAATCTTTGATGGTTACAAGGGAGGGGAAGGGTGGGGATGGAAAAACACTAAATAGACAATAGATAAGTGTTAACTTTGGTGAAGGGTGTGTCAGTACACGATACTGGGGAAGCCAGCACAGCTGTCCAAGGCAAGGTCATGGAAGCTCCATAGACACATCCAAACTCCCTGAGGGACCAAATTACTGGACTGAGGGCTGTGAGGACCATGGTCTTGGGAACATCTAGCTGAATTGGCATAACATAGTTTATAAGTTTATAAAGAAAATGTTCTACGTTCTACTTTGGTGAGTAGCATGTGGGATCTTAAAAGCTTGTGAGCAGTCATCTAAGGTCCTCCACTGGTCTCACCCCATCTGGAGCAAGGGTGAATGAAGAAAACCAAAAACACAAAGGAAAGATTAGTCCAAAGGACTAATGGACCACAACTACCACAGCCTCCACCAGACTGAGTCCAGCACAACTAAATGGTGCCCGGCTACCACCATCGACTGCTCTGACAGGGATTGCAACAGAGGGTTTTAGATAGAGCCGGAGAAAAAGAACAAAATTCTAACTCACAAAAAAAAAAAAAAAAAGACCAGACTTACTGGTCTGACAGAGACTGGAGAAACCCCAAGAGTATGGCCCCTGAACACTCTTATAGCTCAGTAACGAAGTCACTCCTGAGGTTCAACCTTCAGCCAAAGATTAGACAGGCCTGTAAAACAAAATGAGACTAAAGGAGTACACCAGCCCAGGGGCAAGGACAAGAAGGCAGGAGGGGACAAGAAAGCTGGGAATGGGGAACCCAACATCAAGAAGGGGAGAATGATGACATGTGGTGAGTTGGCAAGTAATGTCACAAAACAGTGTGTATGTGAATAGTTTAAACGAGAAACTAGTTTGCTCTGTAAACCTTCATCTAAAGTACAATTTTAAAAAAAGTAAAGCATAATGACATTTTTATCAGTTCTCTTGACTGACTTGTAAATTATTCTTCAGTAATATTAGTATTGGAGCCCTAGTGGCACAGTTGTTAAGAGCTCAGCTGCTCACCAAAAGGTTGACAGTTTGAATCCACCAGTCACTCCTTGAAAATCCTGTGGGGCAGTTCTACTCTGTACCATAGGGTCACTAGGAGTTGGAATCAACTTGAAGGCAGTGGGTTTTTAATATGAGTGTATTGAATTTTCTTTTAAGTTTTTCAAGTACGTTTTTCACGTTTATAGTAGGTAGCAGCAGCAGAAGGCATGCTTTCAGTTCAGAATGCAATCAGGCATTTATGGGGGACAATATAAAGGAACTTGACCTAAATGTGAAAGGCTTTGTCATGCGGCGACTCAAGAAATGTAAATTCAACAGGTAATATGTGAGCATTTCATAGCCCAGCTAAGTAAGCCCCAACACATACTCTTTTCGGGAAAAGGCATTCCATTTTTCAAATGTTGCAGTATCTACCAATGATAGTATAGTATGTTTTACCATATTTATGGGATCTTATTTTTCCCCTGACCTCTTTTTACAGTTATTTTACAGCAAAGGCTGCTTCAAGACATCAGCCTCTTTCCCTTGAATGCTGATCACTGAATACAGAATTGTATAGACTAAGAATACATGCTAAGAAAATATGGCCTTTTTAGGCCACTGCTGTCAATGCGGATGGTCTTCCATAGGGTTTCAGTCTGCTAATTTTAAAATTCAGGACAGGTGTATAAACAACTGCATCTCTTAAGAGTATTTGTCAACGTTGTTTTTAAATCATAGGCTCAGGTCAATACTGGGTTCTGTGGCCTGGGAGAGGTGGCTGTAAGATGGGTCTAGTGGTTGTGGGTTGAGGCCAGAGGAGGGACACCTGCCACTGTGGCCAGTTGAAAGTGAAGAATGATTTTGGTGCCAGAGAGGCCAGATTGTACAGAATCTGGAGCAACAGAAAAAAAAAAAGCAACAGAGGCTGTAGAAAAAATATGGAACTGCAAGAAATGGCTTCTTTTTCTACCCTTGCTTAAGACGGCCTCATGATGAGAAAGAACAGGTTGGAATGCAAGGGGCAAAGTGAAGGTGGTCTGGGGTGGTTTTCCTGACTTGAAAGATCATGTATTTTGGGTAAAGCATTCCTTCACCCTTAATTCCATTCTTCTCAAACCCTATAAGCGAAGATGTATTAAGAAAGAAACGTTTCCAGCACTGGGCTGTAAGCTACGGAAGGCAGGGACCACGTCTTTATCATCAGATCCTAGCTCAGCGTCAGGCTTAGATTTTATCAAATGAATAAATGAAGTTAGCTACCTGATAGTGACCATCCACTCTCATTCTCTCCTTTTGTGCCTCCCTAAAACTGTCCCTGTCTTCATGTGCTGAGTGTATGCAATGAAGTACATATTAACTCTTCCTCCTCCATAAGGATACTGCGTCAAAGGAGAGAGGTCTCTGGTGGAGAACGGCTATTGTTGGCTACATAACACAGAAGAAATACCCTGGTTGAAGCCTTTGGAAGTGGTTTGAAAAAGATTAAAGTATTAAAACTTCCCAGACTAAAGAAAAAGAAGAGATTTTTATGATAATTGAAAAGATATTCACAGACTCAGCATGTTTAATTAGTCTTCAAGAGAGCACTTGTGAATTGAGCCAAGTATTCTTGAATCATTATCTTCTGTATTTCCAAAGTACTTTTGTTATCAGGAGTTGAATGGCTTCATAATCATTTTATGATCATTTCCACTTATGTCTTGTTAGACCTGTGACTGTAATTGCTGGGGTCTGTATTTCCTGTGTGTTTGTTTTAGCAGGTATAGTGCCACACAGTTATGTTGGTATTCTCTCTTCTGTTAGATTACAGATACCTTTGAGACACAACATGCCATCTTTTGTTCTTACTGGCTTTCCTTTAGAACTGAGGATAATGTCCTGTGTGTCCATGAGTACTGAGGGAGCTTAACTGACTGAGCCGAGGAGAGAAAGTGGCAGCGTTAATGGTCACTGTTATTCCACAGCTAGGCAGGACAATGTAATGCAAAGAACTCTCAGGAGACCTGGGATCCGTTCCTGTGTTCCAAAACTGTGGGCAAATGTCTGAGCCTCAGTTTCTTCGTAGGTGAAGAAGAAGAGGACAGAGTAGATTGAGTTTTCAAATTTCTCCCAGGTCCTTGATCCTCTGAGTCAGTATCTCCTCTGAGAATGTCTAGAACAATCATTGCGTATTTATCTCATTTGGGAAATAACTATGTACCACATGGTAACAGGATATGTTAGTTGAAATATAAACTAAGCAGCAGTAACAGAGAGTCTCAAAAATATTTGGTGTCCTGTACATAATACTGGGGAAGTGAGCATAACCTGTCCAAGGGAAGGTCATGGTAGCTCCAAAGACAGACACATCTAAACTCCCTGAGGGACCGAATTGCTGGGCTGAGGGCTGTGGGGACCATGGTCTTGGGGAACATCCCACTCAATTGGCATAATGTAGTTTATAAAGAAGGTGTTCTACATTCTATTTTGGTGAGTAGTGTCTGGGGTCTTAAAAGCCTATGAGCAGCCATGTAGGATACTCCACTGGTCTCACCCCTTCAGGAGCAAGGAAGAATGAAGAAAACTAAAGACGCAACGGAAAGATTAGTCCAAAGGACTAGTGGACACATCTGCCATGGCCTCCACCAGACTGAGTCCAGTACAACTAGATGGTGCCCAGCTACCACCACTGACTGCTCTGACAGGGATCACAGTAGAGGGTCCTGGACAGAGCTGGAGAAAAATGTAGAACAAAATTCTAACTTAAAAAGAAAGACCAGACTTACTGGCCTGACAGAGACTGGAGAAACCCTGAGAGTATGGCCCCCAGACACCCTTTCAGCTCAGTAACGAGGTCACTTCTGAGGTTTACCCTTCAGCCAAAGATTGAACAGGCCTGTGGAACAAAACAACAGTAAAGGGGCACACCACCTCTGGGACAGAGACTGGAAGGCAGGAGGGAACAGGAAAGCTGGTAGTAGGGAACCCAGGGATGAGAAGGGAGAGTGCTGACATGTTTTGGGGCTGTTAACCAATGTCATAGAACAATGTGGGTGCTAACTGTTTGATGAGAAACTAGTTTGTTCTCTAAATGTTCATCTAAATTACAATAATAAAAAAAGATAGAGATAGAATACTAAAAAAAAAAATTTGGTGTCTCAAAAAGGAAGGATTTTTTTCTCTTTATTAAACTATCCTAAAGTAGGCAGGTGTTCCAGGAGACATAGACAGCTCTGATCCACTAGGACATTCAAAGACCAAAGCTACTTCTGTTTTGTTGCTCTGCCATTGCGTAGGGTGTTGTCATCGTCTGCGTGGAAGAAGCTGACTCAGCTCCACATCTTTATTCCAGCACGGAAAGGCATGGGAAGAGTCCATGGCAAATAGCTTCATCTCTAAGAAGACCTGGAAGTTGCAAACATCACTTCCACTCACATCCTGTTGACTAGAGCTTAGTGAAGTGGTCACTCTTTAGCCAGAAAAGTAGAGACAACAACAGGAAGCACCACTCTAAAACCTAATCCATAGGTCTCAAACCGGGTCAGCCTCAATCCCCTCGTGCCTAGGGGGACAAATGTGTGGGGGACTCATTTGGCTGTGACAAAGACTGGGGTTGTTGCAGGCATGGAGGGTGCTAAACTTCTTACTATGTAAGGAAGAATATTTTAGCAGAATGGCCTGGTACTCACCTAAAACTAAAACTTTAAGAGTGGAAGAGGGGGACAAGAATTTTTTTTTTTTTTTTTTTGCTAAAAGGAAGGAGAGGAGATTGGATATGGGGGACAGTCTCTACCACATACGCCCTCTATTATTATTTTGAGCCACTGTATTTGTTATGTTACTATTTATTGCGTTTCTGTCTTGTGTAATGAAATAGGCTGAGATCGGAACCTGTGATGTATCTCTATATGTACGCCCCACACCTGTCCAGGTATTTTGACCATAGAAGGTATACAATAAAATGTACATATTTGATTTATATATTGATTTTTTAGGGCTTTTGATTAAATGCCAAGCCCAACCCCTCCCCCAGTGCTCTGCTCTACCTGGTTATTGCTTGTTTAGTGAATGTGACCTGTAAAGCTTTAATTCTCCACTTAATTGAAAAGACTAGATATGAACCTATGAAGTAGTAAAATTTTAAAATATATGTTATACATAGGTAGTAGATTTGGGGCAGATTAATTATCTTTAGGTAAAATGTCACAATGGTTAGCGCTCAGCTGGCCACCCAGCGACTCGGTGGCAGAAAGACCTGGCAATCTGCTTCTGTAAAGGCTACAGCCAAGAAAACCCTAGGGGCAGCTCTACTTGGTAGACACCACATGGTGTCTCCATGAGTCAGAATCGACTCCATGGCAGCCAACAACCACCACCACCTGAGGCTCCTTTTATGAAAACTGAGACCATGGGCTCCTGAGTGATGATCTTACCCACTCTGACCTCCAGTTCTTCGTCTGCTGTACTGGTACAGTCATCTTATATTGGCATGAAAAGTACTAGTACGTGTCTTGCCAGTTCTACATTTGACATGGACTACCTTGGAAGAATTGTCCCTGTTCTCTTATATCATGTCCCCTCATCCTTCCCCTTCAAGGTCCAGTTCCAGTCTACTTCCTTGTCGTCACTGACCATAACCACGCCAGCCTGCCACGGTCATTCCATCAGAAAGAGGGGAAGAAAGGCTTAATTCAAGCCCCGGGTAAGAGCGTGGCAGTGTAAACTGGGGATGATGGAGCAAACTGTAGCATAAAGACAGGGGGTGTTTGTGTCAGGACAAGCCTTTATTCCCTTTACAAACATACCGATTTGACAAAGACAAGCAAACAGCTAGTACTGCCTGTATCCAAGAGTGTCCTTGGTATATTTTTCTCCAAGGGATTTAAATTTTTCCCTCAGGGATTTGACACGCTTTATCTGCTAAAAAAAAAAAAAAAAAAATTTTTTTTTTTTTTTTTATCTGCTAAAGGCCTGCTCTTACTTCCCTATGTCAACAGAGGGCAGCAGAGAGCACCACTCTAAAGCCTAATCCATAGGTCTCAAACCAGGGTAGCTTCAATCCTCTAGTGCCAAGGGGGACGAATGTGTGGGGAACACTTTGGGCTGGGACAAAGACTGAGGCTGTTACAAGCATGCAGGGTGCTAAACGTCTTGCTATGTGCAGGGCAGTCCCGTGCAAGGAAGAATATTCTTGCCCCTAAATGTCAGTTAATTTCCTTCTAGCATTGCTGTCCAACATCAAGTAAAACATACCTGACTATCCCACTAATTTAGCACTGACACTGTTCCCTGTTGTTACCTCACCAAAGCTCCTCCATACCAGGGACTGGCTTTTTTATCTTTGCATTGCCACTCTTTTTTTTCACCTTTAAGTTTTAGCCATTGGTTGATCGAAGACAGGCCTTTAAGGGTGGGTGGGTAATAGAATTGAAAAGTATAGTCAGTTTTCAGTAGCTTAGCAGAGTTTAGGTAGAACTACATAGATAAACCAATCTTCCTGGACCTTAATTTTCTCACACATAATCATTTTTCGTCTGTGTATGTGTGTGCTTTTAAACTTTTTTTTTTTTTAACAGCTTTATTCAAGTAAAACTGACCTGCAAGAAATAGCACATACCTAAAATGTATCATTTGGTAAGTTTTGACAAAAGTATATGCCCATGTACCCATCACTTACCCTACTTTAAAGTACTTTGTAAGCTCTAAATTGCTGTGGAAGACTGTTTACAAAGACTGTCTAGGACCAGATTCGTTCCAGATAATTATTTCTGAAATTTAGATATTGGAACTCCAAAATAGTACATTAGATAAAAAAGATAGCCTAGCACAAGAGGCGTGGTACGTAATATGGGACATAAAAAATGACGAGAGATAGATGCGTATTAAATGCCTGTATCAAAGAACAGCGATTTTTAAAACTTTTGTGTACCTCAACCCACAGTAAGTAATGATACATACACATAACAAACACAAGTTTCCTGAAACAATAATACTTAATATCACCACATGAGATGGACACTATTTTTAACTCTGTTCCATTTTATTTCATCTTTAAAATGCTAGTAATGACCCTCTAAGTTGATTTCATGGTGCACTCATTGGTTGCAACCACAGTTTGAAAAATAATTTCTTAAAAATTCCTTTACGTATCATGTGAGTTAATTCAAGATTGCATTTTCCGTCATCCTTTTGAACCTGTCAAAAATTTGTTCACCTTAAAATGGAAAAGCATAAATTTTACCCTAATGTTTAGGGCTGTGAATACAACACATTTGTTTTATTTATTGTTCTCACACTGAAAATTAGAATTTGTAATGCAAACTCTTTACCTTAAAAATGTCAAAAAACCATCATGTGGTAATTTTGAAATACATGAAATTTTAATTTATTGAGAAATTCCTATGGCTATACAGGTGGATGTACGGCAGAATCAGTTTTTGGCTGTGTATGTGTGTGCTTTTAAACTTTTATTTAACAGCTTTATTCAAGTAAAACTGACATGCAAGAAATAGCACATACTTAAAATGTACCATTTGGTAAGTTTTGATGTAAGTATACTGTACCCATGAACCCGTCAGCATAGTCAAGAGAATGAACATACCTAACACCCTCAAAAGCTTCCTTGGTAGAGGTGGAGAGGAAGGGAGACATACCCCCTAGGCAGTAGTCACTTTTTGTTTACAGAAATGGGAAAGGTGCCACCGAATATGAATGAAGTTTGCACAGTATGACTGATGTAACTGACGCCAATGTCAGTAAGCTATACACAGGGAAAAAGGATGGATGGGCAAATGCTAGGTGTGTATGGTTTTGCAACAATAATGACAACCAAAAAAAAAAAAAAAAAAAAGCAGAGAGGGGGCTACAGATGTTGATACTAATAAGACATAACCAATCACCCCATGGGATTAGTTCTCTTGGTTTGGGGGTTTAGGACTGTGCTCATGGGACAATCCAGTCAATTGGCATAATATGGTTCTTGAAGTTTATGTTCCACCTCCCAGTATGGTGAGTAGTGTCTGGGATCTTAAAAGATTACGAGCGGCTGTCTGGCACAAAGGACAAAGAAGGAAACCCAAGAATCAGAGAAGAAAGTGAACTACAGGACTGATTGTCTATATGAGCCACTGCCACCTCCACCTTGAGACCAGAAGAACTAGATGGTGCCCAGCTACCATTACCAAACATTCTGATCAGAGACGCAATAGATGAATCCCGGTAAAGAGGGAGAAAAATGTAGAACAGAGCTTCAAAGTCTTAAAGAATCCGGATTTACCAGACGGACCTATTGAGGCTGGAGGAGTCCCTAAGACTATGGCCCTAAGTTGCTCTTCGAACTCTTGAATTGAAACTATCCCCTGAAACCACCTTTAAACTAAGTAGCAGTTTAGCCCAAAGAGTAAAGATTGTTACCCTTGACTATTGTGTTTCTTTTAAAAACAAACAAACAAACAAAATTATCTATATAAGACCAAAGAATCAACAGCTATTTTAAAACAAAGGTGAAAAGGTTGGGGAAGGTGAGATTGAGTAAATGAAAGTGAAACTGCTAGAACAGAAGTAACAAGAATATCTACACAATGTGAGGAATGTAACCAAAGTCAGTTATCATTATGTCTAGAAATGGAAGGGAGTGGGTTTTGCTGTGTATATTTTCACAAAAAAAAAAAAAACAAATAAATAAACCAATCAAAAAAATAAATAAATAAAAAAAGACAGCTTCCTCAGGCCCCTTTGTAGTCTCTCTCTACTACCCCTCCCCCCCCTTAACTGGCAACCATTGATCTGCTTTCCGTCACATTAGTTTGCATTTCCTAGAATTTTATATAAATAGAATCATGCAGTGTGCAGTCTTTGAACATGGTTTCTTTCACGCCATTTCTACATGTAGATTACAGCCTTGAAAACCCTATGGGATCGCTGTGAGTCGAAATGGACTTGACAGCAGTGGGTTTTGGTTTTGGTTTTTGTTTTTATGCAGCGTAATTACTTTGAGATTCATCTGTGTCGTGTGAACCACTGTACATTTCTTGATGGTGTAGTGGTTAAGTGCTACGGCTGCTAACCAAAGGGCCAGCAGTTCGAGTCCACCAGGCACTCCTTGGAAACCCTATGGGGCAGTTCTACTCTGTCCTGTAGGGTAGCTATGAGTTGGAATCCACTCAAGGGCAATGGGCTTGGTTTGGTGTTTTCTTTCTTTAGTATCCCATTGTATAGATATACCACAGTTTGCTTATTCACCTATTGAGGGGCATTTGGGTTGTTTTCATATAGGAGCTACTGCAAATAAGGCTGCTATGAAGATTCAGGTACAAGTCTTTGTATGGACAAGTGCTTTCATTTCCCTTGGATAAATACTTAGGAGTGGAATGGTTAGGTCACATGGTAGGTAGGTATATGTTTAACATTTTAAGAAACTCTGTAGAAGAAGGATATGACAACAGTTCTTTTGAAGAGATTCACCAGGACAGCCATCTTCCTGGTGTCCTACCTCTAGTTGTCAGCTTGCCCTTACAGACTGTACAGCTGGAATATCTTCTGCTTAGGAGAAAATGATCTTTGTTCTATCAATCTATGAAATTACTATGTTTTAAAATCCAAGACTGGATTCAGACTTTTATGATTCCAAAAAAAACACTCGAACCCATTACCGTCAAGCCAATTGAGACTCATAATGATCCTATAGGGCAGAACAGAACTGCCCTGTAGGGTTTCCAAGGCTGTCATCTACAGAAGCAGACTGCCACATCTTTCTCCCGTGGAGTGGCTGGTGGGTTCGAACCACTGACCTTTTTTGGTTTACAGCCAAGTGCTTCACTATTGCACCACCAGGGTTCCTTTATGATTCCAAACACGAGGAAAAAATTATCTCTTGCCCAAATATTAAGTTAAAATCATCAAAACATGCTAACTGTATAGTACATAATGAGGTCCAATAAAATTTTTATTTTTCCCACAATGGCAACTTTGATTCTTTAAAACAAATATGTCAAATATCTGATTCTGTGATAAATGAATATTTTGGGTGCTTCCTTTTTTTTTTTTTTTTTTTTTTTTGCTGTAGGTCTAAGCATGTACATCGTCTACGTGGGTGATCCTGAACAGTTCTCTTCATGAAATAGGTTCTAATAGACTGGTTTTCATTTGCCCTATTATGGTCCTTACCACTATCACAGATTGGGATGCTGGGTACCCCTATTGGTTATTCAGAGGCCTGTGGATCACGCCCTTACAAAGGGCCATATATGATAGCAAATACTTCTTCAATAATTACTGTAGGATAACTGTTTAAATGGATGATGATTATACAAATTTCTCTTAAAACATATCTAATTGCTTGGATCTTTCTAGTGTGAGATCCTTGGTTCAATTATCTTTTGTTTTATAGTCTGGCATAATAACAGCATAGGTTCTGGAGTCTGCCGCTTTTGTTAAAAACTGGCCTTGTGATTTGGCAAGTTACTTAGCCTTTTGGCGCCTCACATGGAGACCTGGTGGCACAGTGGTTAAGAGCTCAGCTGCTAACCAAAAGGTCAGTAGTTTGAATTCACCAGCCGCTCCTTGGAAACCCTATGAGGCAGTCTACTCTGTCCTGTAGGGTCTCTATGAGTCAGAATCAACTCGACAGCAACAGGTTTGGGTTTTTTTTTGGTTTTATGCCTCACATGGAGCCCTGGTGGCACAATGGTTAAGAGCTCAGCTGCTAACCAAAAGGTTGGTAGAGCGAATCCACGGGCTACTCCTTGGCAAACCCTATGGGACAGTTCTACTCTGTCCTATTTGGGCGGTATAAGTCAGAATCAACTTGACGGCAACAGGGCTTTTTTTTTTTTTTTTTTTTTAATGCCTCACATTCCTCATTTTAAAACAGACTGAAACCCCTACCTCATATCGCTGTAGGGTTTAAATGAGATAATAATGTGGGGCTCTTAGCACAATGCTTGACGTGTAGTACAAACTGACCGTTTGTAGCTATATTATTATTATACTCAATAATGCTTATCTTCATGAATGGAAGAGAGTAATGGCACAGATAATTCAACTTAGTAAATGATAAAGTAATTTTTTCACTTGGGACAAAAAGTTCTTGGGCAGATGCATGCTGTTTACATTTTGCTTGGGCTTCAATTTTTCAGCATACGCAGATCAATCACAGGAAGGCCATAAAGCAGACATTCAGACAACAATAATTGAGAATTGACTTTAAGATGAAAGTCAGGGAAAGGGAAGATCATAGGAAAAGCAGGTTTTTATAATCTCTGAATAGAGAGAAATAATAAGCAATCTGAGGGATCCAGAGTTATAAAGTCTGCCTCAGAACAGGATAACCAGTGAGGAAATCCACGAAGTGTTGAGACACACAAGGTAAGTTTAGTTATGACTTTGACCATGAGGTTGTTGGGTATGTGGCTGGCACTGACTGTTCACCATGTTGAGGTACTCTGCTAAATCTACAGTTACTTCCATTTTACTGTGATGCACATGGCACCCAAGAAACTTGCCCAGGGTTTCTGAGTGAATGCATTTTAAAGTCTGGGTTAATTGAGAATACTTCTTTGAAAGTCACTTGCTTTAAAATGCCAAAGAGTTTACTACTGAGAGGAAATGCTGGGTCTTAAGAATGTTGTACATTTGAGGATGACAAAGACAATAATAAGGGCAAACACAGAGTGAAAGAATGCAGAATTTAAAAGTTAATCTACCAAAATATGGAAATGATTAGTGTCAGAAAAGAAACTGTCATAGTACAGAGTCTGATATTAATTTGGGTGAGTCTTGAGCAAAACTGAAGTGAATTCAACGAATAACGTATTAATAAGGACTCTTTTGGCTGCAAGTAACAGAAACCTATATTAAATTGGTTTAAGCCCCTAAAAAAGGAGGAGGAGGAGGAAGGGATGTATTGGTTTATGTAATCTGGAGGCTTCGGGCATGACTGAAGGTAGGCACTCAGTCACTGACAGGAATCTGTCATCTTTTCTCTGTCTCTCAGGTCTGCTTTCACCTGCCCTCTATATGTGAACAAAGATGACAGCTGTCTGCTTAAGTGCCTTATACTTATAGCCAGCCTGGTGAAACAAATGTACCTTTTCCCCATAAAAGAGTTGCAGCAAACATTCTGGGGATGACTTAGATAACTCTTACTGGCTGGCTTGGGTCATGTGTCTATCCTTTCACTAATTGTTTTGACCAAGGAGGTGAATTAGCCGGCCTTGGGTCACGTGTCCTTTCATGGCGTTCTAGTTTCAGGTGGGGTCAGCTCCACCTGAAGCACTTGGTCCGAGTGTGAGGGAGAAACAGTTTCTGTGGATGGAGAAGATGCAGGACAGACTAGAAGAAAAGTGGCAGATGTCCACTCCTCTCATATTTTGGTCTCCATTCATGTTACCTGCACTATGAGGTTAAAATGGAAATGCCAAGTTTTATCTACCTGAAGAAGGGGGAAATTAAAACAGGATCAGAAGGTGAGAAGTTAGATGGCTACATTTCTTTCTTTTTTTTTTTTTTTATAATTTTTATTGTGCTATAAGTGAAACTTTACAAATCAAGTCAGTCTCTCACACAAAAACTTATATGCACCTTGCTACATACTCCCAATTACTCTCCCCTTAATGAGACAGCCCACTCCCTCCCTCTACTCTCTCTTTTTGTGTCCATTTCACCAGCTTCTAACCCCCTTTACCCTCTCATCTCCCCTCCAGGCAGGAGATGCCAAGATAGTCTTAAGTGTCCACCTGATCCAAGAAGCTCACTCCTCACCAGCATCCCTCTCCAACCCATTGTCCAGTCCAATCTATATCTGAAGAGTTGGCTTCGGGAATGGTTCCTGTCCTGAGCCAACTGAAGGTCTGGGGGCCATGACCACCGGGGTCCTTCCAGTCTCAGTCAGACCATTAAGTCTGGTCTTATGAGAATTTGGGGTCTGCATCCCACTGCTCCCCTCCTCCCTCAGGGGTTCTCTGTTGTGTTCCCTGTCAGGGCAGTCATCGGTTACAGTGGGGCACCATCTAGTTCTTCTGGTCTCAGGATGATATAGGCTCTGGTTCATGTGGCCCTTTCTGTCTCTTGGGCTCATAATTACCTTGTGTCCTTGGTGTTCTTCATTCTCCTTTGATCCAGGTGGGTTGAGACTCATTGATGCTAGATGGCTACATTTCTTTTCATGAGCTCTCTGAAAGTAGTACAGATTTTATGTGGATGAGAAAAAGCAAGCCAAACAAAAAAACCAAACCCATTGCTGTCGAGTTGATTCCAACTGATGGCAACCCTATGGGACAAAGTAGAACTGCCAACCTTTTGTTTGGCAGTCGAGCTCTTAACCACTGTGCCACCAGGGCTCCATGGATGAGGAAAGAAATGTGTAAAGCTTTCTTTTGCTCTTTCAATGTGTAGAGTGCCCTTATAAACTCAAGATATAATTTTTAGTCCCTCGACAGCAGTGGGTTTGTTTTTTTGCCATAATTTGCGTGTGATGGAATGATGTCTTTGGGGGCTGTTAAACATTTTATTAACTGAGAAGTCCATTTACTTTTGATTTGTTTCGGTGCATTTGCAACCTCGATCAGAGAAGAATTCTTACATCCTTCATTTGTAGTCATCCTTTCAACAGGGATGATACATTAGAAGTTCATTAAGTTGTGAAGATTTATTCTAAATAGCATATAAAATCTCAAAGCAATTTCTTTTCTCCGCCTGATTAGATGTTTTATTTTCCTTTAATACAAAATAGGGAAGTGTTCAAGTCCAGTTAACTTCTTCAAAGTCTGCCATACTTATGCGCACATTTAGGGTTTTCTTTTATCATAAAGATGATTTTAGAATTTACCGACGTGAGGTGATTTTCACATCTTTAAAAGTTAATAGTTAATAGAGTATGAATTTGTATTTATAGCCTGTCTTTTCAAAAAGAATTTGAAGGGCTTAACATGAAGGAAACACCTATAGAGTAAGCTTGACAAGGAGCCCTGGTGGTGCAGTGGTTAAGAGCATGGCTGGTTAACAAAAAGGGAAATCAAAAAGTCAAAGAAGAAGGGAAAGCACATATGCCAACTGCAAAAGCTACAGTATATATTATTGAACACAAAAGTTGCCTCTGAGCTTCCCAGGAGCAGGAGCAAAAAAAAAAAAAAAAAAAAGAAGAAGAAAAAAATGGAAATGTGATAGATTACGTTGTTATCGTCTGAGAGGTGGATGCCTAATATTCACCAAGAACAGAAAAGCTTTCCCTGGTATTAAGTTCTAAACTGAAGTCCTCTCGTGAACTCCTCACACGGGGGACATTGAGCACGGTAATGAACATCGCAGAAGCAATATGACTGTTCCTTATAATAATAATTCTTGGTAACAGCACAGTCACAACATAAAAGTTTAACTTGATGGTAGCGATTCTGCTGGGGCCTAGGAGTCTAATGATATTTAGGCGGTGTGTACCGTTTCTTTCTTTTGCCGGATATTTCTAACAGAGATTGCCACTGGGTCATGATACTTTGGATTTCCGTTAGATTCTGGCCGCAATGAGTCATTTGCTTGTTTAAAAAACCTACATTTTTTCTTTAAAAAACAAAACAAAACACCATCACCCCAAACTAGAATACCTCATTTTTTAGAGCTGAATGATAGTACCTTAACTCCTGTTCTTAGATTTTTATCCAGTAATGAATCTTGAATTTCTTCTTGGGTAATGAGACCAGAGTTGTCTTCTAGTCATTACTGAAATCTGAAGAGGTTCTTTTGGTCCTGAAAAGAGATTACGCGCCTTGATAATGGCTTTGTCGTCCTCTGAGCTTAGCATGCTCACACGCTGAAGTAAAAATTACTTGTGATGATGGGGCTTGGCTGGATTTTTTTAGAGCTTCACTGTCCCATATGGTAGCCGCATATGACTATTTCTTTTTAAATTTAAATTAATTAAAATTAAGTAAAATTTAAAATTCAGTTCCTCAGCCACACTCATTACATTTCAAATGCTCAGTAAGCACACGTGGCCATTGTGTCAGTGCCAATTCTAGAACATTTTCATCATCGCAGGAAGCTCTCTTGGGCAGTGTGGCTCCATGTCTTTTCCATGTATCTCTATCTCTCCCTCCCCCTCTTCCGCCCCACAAATGGTAGCTTTCTCTGAGACTGACCTCTACAGCTTCTACAATCTGGGGAAACCATTTATCTTTCCAGCGATTTCCCATGATATTTGACATGGAGAAATTTTTTGTTGTCCAGTTTATATTTCTGTAGTACAGGGTACAAAAAACCAAAACCAAACCCTGAGCCACTGAGTCAATTCCAACTCAGGTGACCTTATAGGACAGAGTAGAACTGCCCCATAGGGTTTCCAAGAGGCGACTGGTGGATTCAAACTGCCCTGACCTTTTGGTTGGCAGCCGAGCTCTTAAGCACTGCACCACTAGGGCTCCTGTGGTACAGGGTGCTACTTACTAAAGTGACAAGTCGATAGAGCCAGCTAGTTTTTATTTGCCAGATAATAAATATTGAGCCAGCAGTCTTAGGAGGTGTTGTTAGAGGCATTTACAGATCCTGTTTTGCTGAATTGCTTCAGAGACTAACCCCATCCTTGATAGTAATGACATTGCTGTCAAACCTCACAGCAAACTTGTTAGCTTCTGTAACAGATTTCGCCAATCTCATTGACATTTTCCGTAAAGAGGTTGCCCCCTTTTTTTTAAATTAGTCTGTGTCCAATCCCACTGTGCATAGGGTCACCAGGAGGCAAGGCTGACTTCACGACAGCTAGCAACAACTACAATTATTTTGGAAGAAAAATGTTTTCTATAAATCTGATTCTTTTGGTGTATCCTTGGTACACATACATGTTGTTATAGGCCTGTGTGGTACAACTCGGGCCTATTGGGAACGTACCAGTGCTGCATTGGCCTTGACCACTCCCATCTTACACAGCTAAACTTTGGATCTATCTTTCACGTAGTAATATTCCACAGTAAGCTCCTTTAGAGAAATTTGTTGAATACGTTGTTTGCCAATCATCTTATTCTATGGCTTGAGTATATAGAAAAGTACAGTTAACATCTTTGCTGTGTATAAAGTTGTTGTTGTTAGGTCCCATCGAGTCAGCTCGGACTCATAGCAACCCTACATACAATAGAAAGACCGCCCGGTCCTGCGCCATCTCACAGTCTTTGTTATGCTTGAGCCCATTGCTGTAGCCACTGTATCAGTCCATCTCATTGAGGGTCTTCCTCTTCTTCGTTGACCCTCCACCCCACCAAGCATGATGTGCTTCTCCAGGGACTGATCCCTTCTGATAACATGTATAAAGTAGTCCTGGAAAGGTCTCTTGTTCCAGATGAGCTGAGCACTGTGTGGTACTCATTAGTCTGGGGTTTGGATCCCCCACAACCACAGAAACAGGCTACCACCTTCCTTCTCTCAGCTGTACAAAAGAACCTGACTGAGAAAGAGAGCAGATCTCTGTTCAGAATGTCCTTGGTCACTGGACACCTCAGAACTGAGGTTTCGTATTAACCATGAATGCGTGTGCCAGTTTCAAGGATTTGAGGACATTTCCCAAGTTCAAAAAAGTCATGATATCGGTAATTTCAAAGCAAAGTGATGGGGTAGAAGGACAACAAATTAATCTCTACTTTCGTGTAACGTTGCAACTTTTTAAAATAAAGAGTAAAGAAACGTCGTGGGGATGGCATAGGACGGGGAAGGGTTTTTGTTCCGCTGTGCGTGTGGCCACCAGGAGGGGGTGTGGGGGTGACACCATAGCAGCCAACAACAACAACAGATAAGTGTCACCAGCCCGTTGGGTGAATTTAATGTAGTTATTTTTACTCTTAATGATAAGACTTCTTACTGAAAGGCAAGTTTTCTCTAAGATTCATTAAGATCCCTTTTGGAGCTTTGCCTTAATTGAATATCAGAAGTTGAATAAACCAACAAGGAAATGTTCTACCTTATTCAACTGTAGCAGCGAATTACCCTTCCACGCCCTCTTTGCTTTATCACAAAGGTCAACAAGATGTTATTGTTATACAAAACAATTACACTTGTGTAATATCGCCTTATATTTGTATGTTTGTGTTTCTTTAGTCATTAACCTACCCATCCACCCCTTCCCTACTATTTTGCTTTTACAAGTCTTGGTGCACAGGGCATGCATTCCACTGGGCCCCAGTTTTATAAACTATTTTCCTTGGGTTTTTTTTTTTTTTTTAATCACATGGGCCACATTGCTGAACAGCAAGAAATAGATTAAAGAGAATAACTCTAGAGAATAAAAGATTATGGAATTTTCTTCTGTCTGCACTTTTTGGTGGCATTGATTCTACCGAAATTCTATTTTGATTCCCTCCAATAATATTGTTCTCATGACTGTCAAGGCATGAGGCGCGTGCGCGCGCGTACACACAGACACACAGACGCGCGCGCGCACACAGAGACACACACGCACACACTCCTCGAGCTGCCTGTCTGTCGTAAGGCAGTGGCAGGCGACTGATTGGCGGGCTGTGTGTACTCTGTGACCAGATTCCCTCTACAGGAAGGCAGGCCATAACTGCCTGAAGCCCATTGGCCGGGCCTCCCCTGGAGCCTCCCTTTCTTTTTCACGGCCCACCCACAGCCAAGTCTGTGCGGAATCCTGAACCAGCCCGATTTACATCCATTCATGAGTCTGTGACGTCAGCAAGCCTCTGGGCCCCTTTGCAGTGCGCTGGGGGGATTGTGTGGGTGGAATCCACCGCCCTTGATTTTTCTAATTCTGCAAGGCCGTTTTTTTTTTTTTTTTTTTTTTTTAATTAACCGTCCATCTTTTTAAAGCAAGAAAATGGGACGGCATGTGTAGGAATCCTTCATCGTGGTGAGTACTGCACTCTGTTTTTCTGTTTCCTTCGCATTTATCTCGCAGGGGCAGATGGAGAACGTATTTGTGATTGGAGGTGATTAGCAAACGGATAATATTGAGGGAGACAGAGGGAGCCAGACAGACAGAGACGGGGGCAGAGAGAAACCCGAAACCCCGTTACAGCTAGGAGCCTCTGAAACTGACAGCTGGTTTTCCTTTGCTTGTCTGCCTGCTAGACGTGGACATTTTTCGTTTACGGCTCTGCACATTACCTCCAGATGCTGGCTCGGCTCTCCTTAAAGGGAGGTGCGTTTCTCTGAGAGGGGATGAGGGTGGTATGAGAGGAAAAGCCCAGGTCACCAGCACGGTGCCGGGGAGAACCGGGCCCGCTAGAAACAGCAGGTTCCAGCCCGCTGGGCACTTGTCTTGCTTTCTGCTGTCCTTTCTGTTGTTTCTCGCCCTTCACCTTGCCTTTGTTTCCTGATTGTCCAGCAGTGGATAACCTCAGATGGCAATCTGGGGAAGATGAGTACTTGTTCAATCATTTTTTTCTCAAGCTTTTATTATGGGAGCTATAGTGGGGTATTTATGCATATCTATAACTCCTCTATGTCACGGTATACACCTTATTTACACTGTCTGGAAAAAACCTCAAAGCCTGTACTAGAGGCAAGGGGGAAGTTATCCTTAAAATTCTAATTTTTAAAAAATGTCCCCTAGCAAAAACTAAGAAGTGGTTTCTTACTGCGTTCCATAATTATCTTGCATAGAAATGCACACAAATATGTTCATAAGGTAAACTTCCCACTGAAGATAGTTTATTCCATTGGGTTTGGGAAACACGGTTAAGATCTGATGCGGTCCACGTCTTAAATTGGTTTGATAGTTTGCTCCAAGTTTTAGCAGTAAGTCAGTATCTGTGATTAAATCTGTTTTCCAAGACTCTGGTTTGTTCTGGCGCAAGTTGGTAGTGATAGTAAAGAAGAGGAATGTGACACTGTGACATGTCTGCCTCTGGGGCAGATCCTCAACCCAAATAATCTAGTAACATTTTCCAACTGTCTCGCTTTGAGCCATTTATATGCTAGTCCACTGCATGCATCTGACTGCTCCTTCCAGTGAGAGGGAACCCAAAATGCCTGTGACTGCTTATCATCCCAAGTTGTCATGTTTAGCTTGAATAATCAATATTTGGTTTTGAGATTTTCACATCCTAATGTTATCTCATAAAGCAAGGCTTCTGAAGTATGGCTCTAATGCTATCTTTTGGATTATTCTTCTTAGTGAATCTTTCAACTCATATTTAATTTCAAAGTTTTCATGCCTGGGGATTTGGCATTTTCTTTTGTCTCTCAATCTGGCAATGCCTTCACTCAGCTCTTCTTATTTATTTATTTAAGTGCCATTGAACTCGCTAGAGTTGTAGGAGAAGGGAAACCTCTGCCTGGTTCTAAATCAGATCTTTGTCCTACATTTAGGTGGCTGTGGTTTCATATTTCGCTGTTTTTTATTTGCTAGGTGGAATAAAAGGAGCCCTGGTGGTATGGTGGTTAAGAGCTTGACTGCTAACTGAAAGGTCAGCTGTTCGAACACACCAGCCACTCCAAGGGAGAAAGATGTGTGACAGTCTGCTGCCTTTAAGATGTACAGCCTTAGAACCCTATGGGGCAGTTCCACTCTGTCCTGTAGGGTCACCCTGAGTCGGAATCAACTCAGCAGCAACTGGTTTAGGTTAAACAAATGAAATGACATTTTATACCCCAAACCGTGCATAATATAAACATCTCCACTTATTTTAGCATTTTTCTTTTTTTTTGTGCACCTTCAGAAACTTTGTTGAAAGTAGCCATTTCAAAGTCATTTTAAATTATTGAAGCCTACTTTCAAAATACTGGACACCGGATTGGACTGGACGAAGGGTTGGAGAGGGATGTTGGTGAGGAGTGAGCTTCTTGGATCAGGTGGACACTTGAGACTATGTTGGTATTTCCTGCCTGGAGGGGAGATGAGAGGGTGGAGGGGGTTAGAAGCTGGTGAAAAGGACAAGAAAAGAGAGAGTGGAGGGAGAGAGCGGGCTGTCTTATTGGGGGGAGAGTAATTGGGAGAGTGTAGCAAGGTGTATATGGGTTTTTGTGTGAGAGACTGACTTGATTTGTAAACTTTCACTTAAAGCACAATAAAAATTATATATATATAAAAGACTGGCCACCCTGGTGGCATAGTGGTTAAGAGCTAAGGCTGCTAACCAAAAGGTTGGCAGTTCAAATCCAGCAGGCTCTCCTTGGAAACGCTATGGGGAAGTTCTACTCTGTCCTATAGGGTCACTATGAGTTGGAATCAACTTGACGGCAGCAGGTTTCATTTTTTTTCTGTATCTAAAGTCTAAATTGTTAGGATCTTTTAAAGAAATGGGTTTATGTAATTTAGCTCGCCTTAGGAGATGTTCATCAGACTCTCTTTTATGTACATTTTGTGACGAAGCTGCACTTTGGATTATTAAGGTAAAACTATCCCTTTATGGCACAGAGTGACTCTAGAATCTCCCACTCTCTCCCAGTGGCTGTATTCTAGGTTATACTTATTTTCATATATAGGGTACTCGTAGGAAAAAAACAAACACAAAACTCTTAATTGTTTAATATCAAACAATAAAATCCTGTGTATCAGTGACAGTCAATAGATGGCTTTCTGTTTAAAAATTGAAGCTACTCCAGAAGTAGGAATTAATTTATTTAGTAAACAAAGTCAGTCAAACCGGAGCCGTGTCCGGGGGAACTGTCCAAAGAATGGTTTCTAAGGGCCGGAGGCCACATCCACTGGTATCTGAGGGAACAACCAGACTGTGGACGGCAGAACCGGTCAGTTTAGTTTGCTGTCTGCCTGCCCTCTGACCGCCTGCTTCAGCTGAGCTAATTGCTTGGGGGACTCAAATGAATCAAGATAGCCAAGATGACCAATTCTGCCAGGTGGCAGCCTGACTCTTGCAATTTTGATTAAAAGGAAGAACATTTTCTCAGAGCCCTTTGATAATTAAAAAAAAAAAAAAAGTCATTCAAAAGATACCACACTCTTGGGTGTTGGTTATTATGCTGTAAGGATATAGAGAAGATGAAGGTTTAGACGATGCAGTCTTCCTCCCCTCCCCAAAGTCATCTAGAAGGCAAATTACCAAGCACATAGTGTCATGGTTCAGAAATTGTTCCTTGAAAATAGACTTTAACATTAGAATTTTCAGGGGAACTTTTTCTTGTCTTTTTTTTTTTTTTTTTTTTACTATTCAGTGTTTGTAGAATAGTCACAGAGTTCTGCGACCATCATCATAATCACTATTAGAACATTCTCCTCACCCCACAAAGAAGCCCCAAGCCCATAAGTAGTCACTCTTCATTCTTCACCACCCACCCTGCGCCCACCCCTCACCACTAGTCCTAGGCAACCATTAATCTACTTTCTCTATATGTAACCCCAAAACCAAACCCGATGGATGCCCTCGAGTTGATTCTGACTCATAGTAACCCTACAGGACAGGGTACAACTGCCCCATAGGGTGTCCAAGGAGTGGCTGGTGGATTCGATCTGCCAACCTTTTGGTTAGTAGCCGAACCCTTAACCACTGCGCCACCAGGGCTCCTACCATTAGCCCTAGGCAACCATTCATCTATTTTCTCTCTCTATAGATTTGCCCATTCTGGACATTTCAAATAAATGAAATTAAACAATATATGGTCTTTTGTGACTTAACATAATGCTTTCGAGTTTCATCTATATTGTAGCATGACTGAGTAGCTGATTCCTTTTTATTGCTGAATAGTATTCTATTATGTCCACTCATTAGTTGATGAACATTTGGGCTGTTTCCACCTTTTGGCTATTATGAATAATGCTGCTATGAATATTCATATGCAAAATTTTATGTGGATGTGTGTTTTCATTTCTCTTGGGTATATGCCTAGGAGTAGAATTGCTAAGCCATACAGTAACTGTATGTTTAATGTTCTGAGGAAATGCCTGACTATTTTCCAAAGTGGCTGCATCATTTGACATTCCTACTAATAGTGTGCCAGCGTTCCAGTTTCTCCACATCCTCACCAACACTTGTTATTCCGTCTTTTTCATTAGAATCACCCTAGTGAGTGAGAAGTGGTATCTCATTGTGGTTTTGGTTTACATTTCCCTAACTGGAAACCCTGGCGGCGTAGTGGTTAAGTGCTACGGCTGAAAACCAAAGGGCTGGCAGTTCGAATCTGCCAGGTGCTCCTTGGAAACTCTATGGTGCAGTTCTACTCTGTCCTATAGGATCGCTATGAGTTAGGATCGACTTGACAGCACTGGGTTTGGTTTTGGTTTTTTAATGGCTAATGATGTTGAGCATCTTTTTGTGTGTTTATTGGCCATATGTATCTCTTCTTTGGCCTATTCAGATCCTTTGCCCATTTTAAAATTAGGTTATTTATCTTTTCATTGTTGAGATATAAATATTCTTTATATATTCTGGATATAAGTTCTTTAGCAGGTATATGATTTGTAAACATATTCTCCCATTGTGTGTGTTATCTTTTCATTTTCTTGATATCTTTTGCAAAAGTTTTTAATTTTAATGAAGCTCAATGTATCTATTTTTTCTTTTAACTGATTGTGCTTTTGGGGTCATATCTAATAAACCACTGCCTCATCCAAGGTCAGGAAGATTGACTGCTGTGATTTACCGTAAGAGTTCTGAAGTTTGGCTCTTCCATTTAGGTCTATGATCCATTTGAGTTACTTATTGTGTATGGTATAAGGAAGAAATCTAACTTCATCCTTTTGGAATGTGGATATCCTGTTGTTCTAGCACTATTTGTTAAAAAGGCTATTCTTCCCCTCAGTGAATTTCTTGGAACCCTACCTGGGCAATTAAAAAAAAGAAACACTGATACCATATCCCTCCCTCCCTTCCTCCCCCCCAGAGATACTTAATCCATCTGTGGTAGGGTCCAGACATCTGCATTTTTAAAAAAATCTTTCTAAATGATTCTAATCAATGTTGAAAATTATTGGCACGGATGGGTTAGTCTTAGAAAAGGAACACCACTTATACCTCAGGATGAGTGAAGAGAGAGAATTCTGACGGGGAAAGGAGGAAAGAGAGGGAAATTAAGATTCATACCAGGAAGCAAGGATTTTCTTGGTTAAATAGTCACCTGCAAAAAGTGAGATGTTATTGGAGGTCAGTAAAATATGTTAAAGATGAGGAACTAACATTTATTAAACAGCTTTCTGTATGCCTATGGAGCCCTGGTGGTGAAGTGGTTAAGAGCTCGGCTGCTAACCAAAAGGTCGGCAGTTCGAATCCATTAGCCACTCCTTAGAAACCCTGTGGGGCAGTTCTACTCTGTCCTATAGGGTTTCCATGAGTCAGAATCGACTCAACTGCAATGGACTAGGTTTTGGTTTTATATGCCTGTAGACCTGCTAGGAGCTTTCACATACATTATTTCATTTAAAATATAATCCTCATGATATGAAGTAGGTACTGCTATCCCCACCTTACTTATGAGAGAACAAGCTCAGAAAGATTGCTGACTCAACCAAAGACACACCAGACAATGCACATCACACCTAGTTTTCAAACCCAGTTCTAATTCTTAATCCCATTCCCTTTCCTCTGTCTACCATGGATTTTGAGCACTGAGTACTACCATGATTTGTTATTGGCCAAGTCCAGCATGAATTTAAGATCTAGGAAGGCTCAGGTCTGGACAAAGAGTAAGGTAAATTGGAAGGTGAGGGTAATACAGGATTAAGGGTTGGCACAGCAGCTGTGGTGGAAGATGACAGGGTGAGAGTAAATGAGGATTTTCATGTGATAGCTAACCATGGAGCCCAGGCTGCCTGCTCTGCCTATACTTAGCCAGCAGGAAAGGGCCTAAGAGGACGGAGGGCCAATATACTGGGCGTGGGAGAATGACTGAAGGGGATGGTGGGGAGACCATGATGTACCAAGTAGAACTGGCAAATGTAGTGGTGTTTTCATTCATTTAATCAGATATTTATTGAGCATTTACCATGTGTTCTAGGTAGTGGATACACAGCAGAGAATAAAACACAAAAATCCTTGCCCTCTTAAGGCTTGTTTTCTTCTAATGGGTAGAGACGATAAGTAAGTAAATTATGTAGTATATTTCAACGGTGGAAGTGTTAAGAGGAAAACATAAAAGTAGGAGGAGGATGGGGAATATTGAGGGTGGGTTAAAGTCCAAAACTTTTTAGTCTATGGTTGATGTGTAGATATAGATCCCTCAAGAAGATAGAGGAACCATCAAACTGAGGAGCCTGTGGTTGACCAAGTCAGGCACCTTGGGTATAAAAAGAGCTTAATCTAAATCCTAAAACTCAAGGTATTTTTAGTATTGACTTTTTATGTGTTTTGTTCACCACTTTATACCCAATGCTTGGCACATAGACGTTCCATAAGCGTTTGTTTCAGTAACAGTGTCATTTTTTTTTTTTTCTTTTTTTGGATTATAGATTTTTCCATTCCAGGGCAGGTGTAATGCTTAGGGAACCTTTTCAAACTTTGCCTGTGCCCTGTTAGGCTAGCTACTCCGTGTGTGTGTGTGTGTGTGTGTGAGAGGTCCTTCTGTGATATCACCACTGACAATCACTGCATAGTAAGCCGGAGGTAAGGGTGGGCTTGTGCTCTATTTCTCAGATGAATTGGGGCAGAGAACCACCACTGTAGGCAATACCAGAGACACTTAACATTTCTTGTGCTGTTTACACTTTAGCAGGAGTTTCACATGCACCACCTTGAACAGAGGGTGAATTAGACCCTTGGGGTGGCGGCGTTAGTAGTTGCTGCTGAGTCAGTTCCAACTCATGGTGACCGCATACGTGCCAGGTAGGACTGCTCCATCGGTTTTTCAAAGCTGTGACCTTTTGGAAGCAGATCCCCAGGCTTGCCTTATGAGTTGCCTCTGGATGGGTTCGAACTGCCAATCTTTCTGCTAGTAGTGGAGCACTTAACTGTTTGCACCTTCCTTTACCTGCCTTCCTTCTCTATGTAGGAGATTATTTATATTAAATGGATAAAATTAACACATTTTCTCTTTTCTTGCTGTATGGCTCAGTGATACAATGGAAGAAGAATGGGACTAAGATATTAGGGTCTCTGTAGCAGTCTCAGATCATCTTTGGTAAAGCAAATACTCACTCAGCTTTTTAAAAATTTTTCCTCAGCTTTGGTTTTAACATACGAGATGAAGAAATTGTACGTAGTGATCTCAAATACCTTTTTAGCTCTAACATTGTAGAATTCTTGGAATCTGGTTGTTAATTACCAACATCACATAGGCATGTGACAATTTCTAAGGCAATTTGGTTAAAATCTACCTTTATTCCATTTTTTCACTGTACAGTGAAACCTATGAGAGGTGGAACTTAACAGGACTGCCTTGTTTTTCCAGGTCTTACAAGTTTCTCGCCTTTGACAGGGTGCAGTCTTATCACTTTTCTATCGCTCATTTTAGTGGAAAATATCTGAGTTCTCCTCCTCTGACAGGTTTCCTCCCTATACAAGTTCCAGCTTCCGCAGGTTTTACTGTATTTTTATAGATGTCTGACCCCCACGGATGCTGCTACAGCTGAGGAAGAGGAAGAGGTATGCTGCTACAGCTGAGGGAGAGGAGGAGGTATTAGAAGTGTTTCAGATGGAGACATCTGTGTTAAATCACTTGCACATTTGCCCAGGGATTTCCTCATTAGCAGGAAGTACAGTCCTGATCAGATCTGACCTTGCCACCTCTAGGCATGCCCATCATCAGTCTCATTTGTTTGGCCCCCTTGTCAGGAGAGGAGCTTCCATTAACCTAGTGATCTGGAGGACTGGGATAATAGGGGGTGTGGCTACCCATAATCCAATAGCCTGTTTGGTTGTGTTTAGCCCTTTCCTGGATCTGACCTTTATTAGAGTTCTTAAGAACAAAATTCATCATATTGGCTCTTTCTATCTCTGTTTCTATCTTCTGTTATCTTCTAACTCAGTCTGAAGTGTGATGAAAGGCTATAGTGAATGAGAAAATGAAGACTCACTAAATTCATAAGTGGCAAACCATGAAACCCATGAGAGCTGGAACTCAATGGGATTGCCCTGCTTTTCCTGGTCTTGCTGGTTTTCTGCCTTCGGCATGATTCAGCTTATCACTTTTCTATCGCTTGCTATTAGTGGAAAATATTTGAGCTTTCCTCCTCTGACACAGGTTCCGGCTTTCGCAGCTTTTACTGTATAGCCAGTCTTTGAAAAAAACAAGATTTCATTATTGTGTATGATAATCTCTAGCTTTGGAAATTCTTCTTTTCAGAATTCTCCCAATCCAAGTTGGTTGATGGATTGATGTTTTAAAAAATTTTATTGTGCTTTAGGTGAAAGTTTACAGTTCAAGTTAGTTTCTCATTCAAAAATTTATACACAAATTGTTTTGTGACATTGGTTGCAATCCCCACAATGTGTCAGCACTCTCCCCCTTTCCCTTTCCATCCTGGGTTCCCCATGCTCATTCTTCCAGTTTTCCTGCCCATTCCTGCCTTCTTGTCTTTGTTTTTGGGCAGGAGTTGTCCTTTCGGTCTCGTATATGTGATTGAACTAAGAAGCACCTTCCTCACGCATATTGTTTGTTTTATAGGCCTGTCTAATCTCTGGCTGAAGGGTGAACTTTGGGAGTGGCTTCATTCTGAGTTAATAGGGTGTCTGGGGTGGATCGATGTTTTGAATTTGCAGGTTTTGTCAAAGACAAAAGAGTAAAAAAAAAAAAAAAATCAGAAAATTCCCTTTTTACTGTTGTGTTCATTTCATCAGTCTGGAATTTTTCTATATCCTTTTTCATTTGTCTAAGAGTTAAGCAGGGAGCTCCACTGTCTAGTCCTGACAGCTTTAATACTTTCATGTACTGGTTCCATGGAATAACAATAATATATGCAGCAGTGTGGTAGAAACACCTTGCAAAAAGCAGTTGTGAATTACAGGGGACAACCCTAGGAGAATGTATAATTTTAACTGTGCCATTTTCATTGTTTAAAAATTTTAAGGAAAAACAACGTAGGGCTTCCCACTGGCAGATGGCGAGGACCTTTAAGGAACTAATTTGTACTGTGCATTCCTGAGCTGGGAGTAATATTGGAATTGAACAGGTCCTAGAAGACTTTTTAGTGCAATTCTGGATTCCAAAAAGGCGAGAGAAATGAAGGAATGAGCTGATTGAGGGTCTTGGGCTGAGGAATAGCCCAAGAGGAAGGACTGGAGAAAGATGAGAGAGAAGATGAGGACAGAGCCCAGGGACACCCTGGCTGAGCCGATGGGGCAGGTGGCAGCCAGGACAGCGCTTTCCACCTTAAACCGAAGGGACTGGATCCGCGACCCAGGCAGAAATAGGTTCCTTTAGAGTCCTGAAGGGAGCTGTCACACTTGTTACTATTAAAAAGAGGGCTCAATTTTCAAATCAGCCCACAGAGGCTTACTACCCCTGGGGCACTGTGCCTGCATCTTTGGCAGCAGCCCCCTGCCTTTAACTGAACTCATCAGGCTATCTGCAGATGTGGATAACTGTGGGTCATGGAGACCAGTGAGATAAAGCTCACCAACAACAAAGCCACAACTGCTTTTTCCAGGGAATGGAATCCCTTGATTAAAGTGAGATTAAGCATTTTACTAACCAAACCAAAAAACCCAAACACGCTGCCATTGAGTCCATTTCCCCTCACACAGCAAATTCAAACACCTCTGCACACTAAAAAGGACCTGGTGCCACATACCTTGAGATATTTATCTTTACTCACTGCTTCTGGGCCTGAATTACGGATGCACTCGAAATCTTTGCACTGTTTAGAAACTCCTGGGAAATCCCCACCTGACGCTGCAGCTGCCAGGGCTCAAGAGCCAATCTGAAACGACATTTTACTGCTTTGCCAGGTTCTCCACCCCCCTCTTCTCTTCCGCCTCCTTTTTCAGGCCATATCTGGGCAGAAGTCCTTCCCATCTGTTTGTCTAACCAAGAATAACTGAGCATTTTCTTCATGCTGCTTGTATTAACATCGAAGCTCGGCCCTAATCTACCTGTTAAGTATTCTCAGAGACCAGGAGATCCAAGTAATGAGGTTTCTTGGAGAAAGAAAAACAATCATATAATCCTTTCTATGTTCTGTAATGATTTCTTTTCACCACTGAGGACTTCCACCGTAACACATCGAGGCAGCACTCTGTATCTATCACCTGCTGTCCTCTGAGCAAAAGGTTAGCTACATGGATAAGCCTTTCTTTTAACTAAATCTCATACCTATAATACTGGCTCTTGAGTATTTTGTGAGAGTCAAACAGCTTTCACCACAGATTGTTTTATAAATAGCCTTTGTCTCTTTCTTGCTAAGTATTTAAAATGCCATGGGATGATTTTAAAAACAAAGAACAGCCACATGGGTTCTTAAAAGCTTTGAACCACATCTGGAAAGTAAAGAGGGGTGATCAAGAGACACTTCTTATTACAATAGGGTAAAAGGCACCCTACCACAACGAAAAGGAAGTGACTCCAAGGGAGTATCTAGTACACACCAAACTGTAATACTTTAAAGCTTTGCCAAGCTCATGAGTAACGTGACCTGAAATGCATATTATTTGTACCCAGAAGTTCCTCTAAGCTGAAGAATAGTTAATGCATTTGAGCAGGCCGTGAGCTGGACTTGAAGGCTCACAGTAAGGAAAATATAGCCTCAAGGCTTCTGTCTTCTTCTAAGGAGAAGCCTCCTCTGGTATATTCCTAAGTGGTGGCAGCCAAGGAGCTGCCAAAGACCAGGAAACTAAGCTCTGGGGGCCTTGTTCTGGACCTACCCTTCATGGTTAATTCCTGTTATTTTTCATCACAGGAAACTGAAAAAGTAAAAATTTTTCTTTGATTTTTTTTTTAACCAAGCAGACTCCTCAGGATCTCTTATTTTCGTATATAATTTACAAAATAGTTTATGAAAGAAACTTTTAGATACTTTAACAGTAGATTATTTTATAGAGTATGCTTAAATAACAAAGGAAAAACAATTTTTCCTTCTATTTCTGTTTCTTAGTTGACCTGCCGATATTGGTCTCCATCAACCAACCAGCCATGACTTTTGTTGTTGGTTGCTCTTGAGGTAGTGCCGACTCTAGGTGTCTTTACGTCTAACAGAACGAAATGTTGCTGGGTCCTGTGCCATCTTCATGACTGTGTGCTGAGTTCATTGTTGTGACCTTTGTGTCAGTCCATCACATTGATAGTTTCCTCGTTTTCCTTGATCTTCTCTAACCAGTACTACAACCTGGCTAACTAACCTAACTGCACAAAATCTGGCCTTTAGAGAGGGTTAAATGAGATAAATTATGTAAAGACTGAGCACAATGCATGGCATGGAGTTAAAAAAAATTACTGTGGAGTACATTCCAACTCATGGCGAATCCATGTGTTATGGAGTAGAACTGTTCCATAGGGTTTTCTTGGTTGTAATCTTTGCAGAAGCAGATCTCCAGCTCTTTCTTTCACAGCGCTGGTGGGTGGATTTGAACCACCAACCTTAAGGTTAGGAGTCAAGCGCAAACCATTTGTGCCACCTAGGGACCCTGACATATACCCAAACCAAATCCATTGCCATCAGGTCGATTCCGACTCATAGTAATAGGACAGGGTTGAACTGCCCCATAGAGTTTCCAAGGAGTGCCTGGTAGATTCGAACTGCTGACCTTTTGGTTAGCAGCGGTAGCTCTTAACCACTGTGCCACCAGGGTTTCTATAGAGCATTAGGCTTTTAATCCGAGGGTTCAGGGTTCAAGTCCGTGTTTAGGCATTGACATATAGAAAACCCTGAATAAATGATGTTGCTAATATATGTTCGTTTCCTTCCTTCATCCTTCCTCAGACTTCATTAATTATCTACCATGTAAAAGGCTGCCAGTGTATATCCTGTGGGCAATTTAAGGAAGGAAGGAAGGAAGAAAGAGAGAGAAGAGTTAAATAGGATTCCTGCCCTCAAGAACTCACAGTTCACTCAGAGAGAGATGAACACATAAGCAATTATAATAGGACAAGGGTTTTCAAACTTTTTGGTCTCCAGACCAAAAATAATTATTGCGGATCCCAAAGAGCTTTTGTTTATGTGAGTTATATCTTCTATATTTACCATGTTAGGAATGAAAACTGAGAAAATTTAAAAATATTAATTAACTAATTAATTTTAACAATAACAAAGGCATTAAACATTAACAGAAATAACATCTTTTTTTTAAGAAAAATAACTGTAGTTTCCAAAACCTCCAAAAATTTTTGTGAGAAGGGTGGTGCAGTTAAAAGAAATTTTGCAAACCACTTTCATGTCTGACTTGATAGAAGATCGCTGGATTCTCATGTCTGCTTCTGTATCCAATCTGTTGTATGTACCACGTGAGAGAAAGCAGCCTTTGGAAAGCTCCACTGTGTACTTGTGAGAGAATGAGAGTGAAAAGGCAAATAACGTCTTATTATAGAATAGTTCTGATCTCACAGACCCCCCTAAAATGTCTCAGGGATCTCCAGGGACCCACAGCCCACACAAGAGGACCATTGCAATAGAACGTGGATGTGAGGAAGGAGCAAGAATAACAGCTAACATCTATATTCTGCGTGGAGCCCTGGTGGCTCAGTGGTTAAAAGCTCATCTGTTAACTGAAAGGTCGACAGTTCGAATCTCCCAGCTGCTCCTTGGAAGCCCATGGGGCAGTTCCCCTCTGCTCTATAGGGTCGCCATGAGTCAGAATTGACTTGATGGCAACAAGTTTTTTGTATGTTTGGTTTTTGTTTTGTATTGTGCTTAATATCTACCAGTCACTGTCATAATGTTTATATATTTAAACCCCACAACAATTCTATGACTTGGTGCTATTATCATCCCTAATCTCCAGGTGAAACTGAGGTACAAAGGGTAAATTCCTCAAGGTGGAATCAGCACTCATTTTCAGACAGTCTGGCTCCAGGGTTCAAACTCTTTTTCATGTCATCACTCTGCTTCTGTACCTGGGGATCGAGTAAGATTTCATAGAGAAGACATTTTTCTTAAAAAATGTGTAACAAGGAGCTTCTTATAGGTAACCTTGTGAGAACATTTCATTGTTACTAGATACTGAGTAGGATTTTACTCTCGCGAATGTTTTCAGCCTTCAGCTTTATCTAACCCTCCTACATCACTTTACATGCAGACCTTTTTCCTTTTTGACCCCAGCATCAACAGTACCCCCACCACAGGTGCACCCCCCACCCTCCATAATCTGTTCCAGGTTCCTGCCAGTGGCTACCAGTTAGGAGGATTTGCAGCTTCAAGGCCAATGACAGGATTCTGTTTATTAAGAATAAATCGCAAGCACAGGACCTAAAGAAATCTCAGTTAATACCAGAAAAAAAAAAGGAAACTATTTTAGGATTTAAAGACAGGACCATGGACCTATAGTGCACTGTGTCTATGCCTTATTACAAAGTTACTATTTTCAACATTTATCCGAAAACTCATGATATTGCTTGGGTGAATATAAGAGGAATTCAATAGGAGATTAAAAAAAAAAAAATGCTGAACAATAGCTAAACCTTTCATGTGTATAGCCATTTCACAGGAGCCCTGGTGGAGTAGTGGTTAAAGCGTTCGGCTGCAAACCAGAAGGGTCGGTGGTTGGAACCCACCAGCAGCTCCTCAGGAGAAAGATGTGGCAATCTGCTTCTGTAAAGATTTACAGCCTTGGGGCAGTTCTGCCCTGTCCTTTAAGGTCACTATGAGTCGGAATCTACCCAACGGCAACCGGTATCAAACATGAGGCTAGAGAAGCAAATCATACCAAGGAAAAAAAAAAGAAGGTGGGCTTTATTCTAAGAGTGGGGGATTTTAAGAAGTTGAGCTTTATGTTCAGAGTTGCGTGCTGGGAAAAACACTCTGGTTATGGAGAAGAGAATGGAGTAGGGTGGAGAGACTAGACACAAGGGTACCGTTAGGGGATGTTACAACAGTCCAGGCAAAGGTGATGGTGGCCTATGTAGAAACGGTTGTTGGGATAAAGAGAAATACGTAAATTCAGGAGACATTCAGAATGTTAAAGGATATTTTTTAAAGGCTAAAATAACAATTCACACACATAAAATAAGCATGTGTCAAAGATATTATTAACTCATTAATTAATGAGAGAAACAGTAAGATGATAAAAGGAAAACTCAAAGAACACACAGATATATAGGCAAATCCAAAACCAAAAACCGATTCCCACTCATAGCGACCCTGTAGGGCAAAGTAGAACTGCCCCATAGGGTTTCCAAGGTGGGGATGTTGAATTGGAACTGCTGACCTTTTGGTTAGCAGCCAAGGTCTTGTCCACTGCACCACTGGGGCTCCAATAGGCAATTAGGGATACTAAAACCAATTTACAATTAGGTGCAAAACCGATCAATATCCACCAGGGAATAATCAATGCATCCTACCAGACACAATTCATTTGCATTTCTATGGACAAGAATCAGTTTGCTACAATTTACAGAATTATAAATATCTCAACCACCACCCCTCTGTCAGTTTATCATATTGTGGTGCCCTTGTGTTGCTATGATGCTGAAAGCTATGTTACCAGTGGTTGTGGACTGAATTGTGTCCCCCAAAAATGTGTGTCAACTTGGCTAGGCCATGATTCTCAGTGTTGTGTGATTGTCTGTTTTGTCATCTGATACGATTTTCCTGTGTTGTGAATCCTACCTCTATGATGTTAGTGAGGCAGGATTAGAGGCAGTTATGTTAATGAGGCAGGACTCAATCTAGAAGATTAGGTTGTATCTTGAGACAATCTCTTTTGAGATTTAAAAGAGAGAAGCTAGCAGAGAGACAGGGGGACCTCATGCCACCAAGAATGAAGAACCAGGAGGGGAGCATGTCCTTTGCACCTGGGGTCCCTGAGCTGAGAAGCTCCTAGACCAGGGGACGGTTGATGACAAGGACCTTCTGCCAGAGGTGACAGAGAAAGAAAGCCTTCTCCTGGAGCTGGTGCCCTGAATTCAGACTTCTAGCCTCCTAGCCCGTGAGAGAATAAATTTCTGTTTGTTAAAGCCATCCACTTGTGGTATTTCTGTTATAACAGCAGTAGATAACTAAGACACCAGTGTTTTCAAATATCAGGAGGGTTACCCATGGTAGATAAGCTTCAGTGGAACTTCCACACTAAGACAAATTAGGAAGAAAGGCCTGGCAATCTACTTCCAAAAATTTTCCAATGAAAACCCTATGGATTACAAGAGAATAATGTCTGATACAGTGCTGGAAGATGAGCCCCTAGGTTGGAAGGCCACAATGGACTCAAGCACACCTATCATCATGGGGATGGTGTGGGATTAGGCAGCATTTTGTTTATATTGTCCATGGGGTCACCATGGGTTGAAGCCAACTCTACAAAACCAACATCAACAAATATCTCAAAATTACAAAGGGTTAGGATAAACTTGGAGTGGTGCTCTTGATTGAATGGCCGGTAATCTTTTTCGCTCATTTCAATGTCTTTCCAAATTTTTCCTGATGAGAGGATGTTCATAGGATTTTCGTGATAAATGGGATGTGGTGATTGTAGGTGGGAAGAAAAAGAGGAAGCAGTCAAGTATGATCATTCATTCAAGGAGGCTGAGGGAGCATTCAGCCAAGGTGTCGCAAATGGAACAGGAGGGTACAATGGGAATGTTTTGGAGGGAGAGGAAGTGGGATCAGGGAAGAGGACCCACAGAGAAGTGTCTGTTTGAGATTATAAACCAGATGGGTTTACATTTTGGGCAGTGTCTTAGTGCTGCTGTACCAGAAATACCACAAGCGAGTGGCTTTATAGAGCAGAAGCTTTTTTCCTCACAGTTTAGGAGGCTAGAAGTCCAGTTTCAGGACACTGGCTCTAAGGGAAGCCTCTCTCTCTTTCGTTTCTGAGAGAAAACTCTTTTTTCAGATTCTCTAGCCCAGGCATTTCTGGGTTCCTCGGTGATCTCCACCTGGCATCTATCTTTCCCTCCTTTTGGTTTGCTTTTCTCTGTGCCTAATCTGCTCTTTTTATATCTCAAAAGCAATTATGTTTAAGACACACCCTACACTGATATGGCCTCATTAACATAACAAAGAAGACCCTATTTCCAAATAGGATTCCACCCACAGTTGTAGGGATATTTTTGGGGGGACACAATTCAGTCCAGAACAGGCAGTCACAAAGGAAAACAGTAATGTAATACAAGGTAGGATTAGCCGGCCACACAGTTTTGGAAAAATTATTCCCAGAAGTCCCCTGATCCATAAGGGACAGTGGCCTCTTATTTCTAACTATTCATTTACCTCATGTCCCTGTGGGCAGTTGTCCTTAGGTACCTGCTTGCTTGGAGTAGAAACCCTAAAAGAATGATGCTGATTAAGAATGAAGAAGATACTTTTGATGTAACTAAATTGACTTAATGAAAACAAACTCCAAAGATAGGGAATTGTGTCTTGCACATCTTTCCATCCCCGGGATGCCTATCATAACATCTGTCAAATATATTTCATAAATATAGAGAGAGAATGAAAGAATAGCATATTGGCTTATCCCAGATCATATGGCAGGTTAAATAAGGAAACCAGGATTCAAACCCAATTCTTCTGACTCCACGTATCTTCCGACTCGAGTATCACCAGGATAGATAATTTAAACTACAATATCTCATGGAATTTTCAGCCTATAGATGATTAGAAAATAAAAAATTATTTCTTAATTTCTCATATTTCCAGTAACTAAAAAAAAAAAAACTAAATAGAACTACCAAATTTAAATATCACCTTTTCTCAGGAGAGGGAACGTGATAGAAGGACCCAGGCATTGAAATCAGATAGACCTAACAAGTGTAACCTTGGACAACTTATTTAAACTGAGTCTCAGTTTTCTCATCTACAAAATGATGAAATGTTGATTTCCATGAAAGCATAAAGATTGAATAAGATAAGGTATATAAAACACAAAAGTGCACTAGGCACCTTAACGGATATTAGCATCTTTTCCTTCTAAGGCTTAAAGCTTTTGCGTTCTTACCTTACACCAGAATCTTTCTTTGTTTGAATATGGGCTATATTTAGCACTTAGCTCCTTTGCTTAATTCTTTATCAATCTAAATTTAGTTTCTTCAGGGTAATTTCTGTAGAAAGATCTTTGTTACTTCATACGTTTGTCACCTATTTCAAATACTTCACTTTTCACTCTTCTTTTTTTCCCCAATATCCCTACTTTCCGCTCTTTCCAATGTACTGACTTTTCGTTCTGTCTTCCCAGCATGCTAAGCTTTACCATCACATGCTTCCAGAATCGTATTGCTAGATTACAACCTACATTGGGTTTGTCATAGGTATTTTGGTTCCTTTTCATAATTTCCCAGATGCCACAGGCATTCCTAATTCAACACCTATTTTTAACTCAGCTTAAAAAAAAAAAATTACAATTCAGGATTGTCGTTTTTAAAATGTATTTCCTGAAATTCTATGACAATATTTTATTTCTCTGCCCTTCCCTGAGTATATACACATCCACTGAAATCATGAACAGATTGATCTTTATTGTGCCGGACCCCTGGTGACAAAGACATGTAAAGCAGTTGAGAGTGATGTAATAAGAATTTGATCAGTTTCCCGTTGTTAAGGGAAGCGAGTGTTACTAAACCTCCCTAAACCATAATTTTCCTCAGAAGAAGCTCCGGAATAATAACAACCTGCTCTGCCTACCTCGCATGACTGTTACCAGGCTGTTAGGAGTATATGCAATTACTTTGGAAACTCAACTCAGTCTACAAGTGTAAGCTAGTTGATTGTTGTAAGTATAAGAGATACATAAGTGATTTTTGTTATTATTTGCCACTCTGTTGATGTAACTTCCCTGTTCAAGCCAGTGGCGCACATTCACTGTAGGGAACGTCTGTGTGCCCCCCAACAAACAAGAGCTGATTGTGGTCCTCTTGCCTTACTGTTCCCGGCTGGCAGTCCCAAGTCTTTGTGTGATGAAACCCTACGTGCTCAGTCTGGGGTGGCTGAAGGCATTTAGACCTTTTCATGGCTGGGTGTTGTGTTTGCAGAGTTATTTACACGGCCCAGCAACCTGACCCAAGGCAAACAGTCCCCATGAGCTTCACAGTGACTTGCAATCCCTGTCATTGCTCTGCTAACATAACAGCGAACATTTACTGGAACCGGAAGACTGGGTATCCCCCCACCCTTTTACTGTGAAATTACTTTCATTCTCTAGTTGTTTTACGGTCTCCAGAACTAATCCGTAAAATGACAGAATCTTAAAATTGAAAGAACAGGAGAGGTCACTTGGTTTGACCCTCTTTACCAAAGCAAAAGCTATGCCCCACACTGAGCAGACAGCCAGTGAAAGAAATTCATCAGTTTGGAGATAATCTGTTCCCCGTTGTTGGAGCCCTGGTGGCACAGTGGTTAAGCGCTTGGCTGCTCACCAAAAGGTCAACAGTTCAAATCCACCAGCCGCTCCTTGGAAACCCTATGGGGGCAGTTCTACTCTGCCCTACAGGGCCACTATGAGTCAGGTCCACTTGACGGCAGTGGGTTATTCCAATCATTGTTGGATGTTCTGATTCCTTACACTCACAGAACGTTTTTTAGTTACTGAAAGGGACCCTGGTTATCCTTCTAGTCCAACTCCTTCGGTTTACAGACAATTAAATCCAGGCCCAGAGAGGTTACGTAACTTGAGCAAGATCAAACAACTTATTTATGGCACAGCTGGGACTCCTGACTCCTGCTCTCTTTTTTTCCAAACCAGCAAACTGCAAAATTACGGAAGTCATAAATGTTGACTGGAATTAAATGCTATTGTGAAGTGTGTAAATACTTTAGTATACAGTGTATTTTACCATAGTAAATATTTATGTTGCACTACAGATAAACCTGGAGCCCTGGTGGTACAGTGGTTAAGAGCTCAGCTGCTAACCAAAAGGTCAGCAGTTTGAATCTACCAGCTGCTCCTTGGAAACCCTATGGGGCAGTTCTACTCTGTCCTTAGGGTCGCTGTGAGTTGGAATTGACTCAACAGCAATGGGTTAGTTTTTGTTTTTATAGATAAAATGATTTTGATTTCATGGAGAAAGTCTAACTCTTTTGCTCTGATTATGTACAAAGATCTTAAAGCTTTAGCAGAAACTCACCGCTTTAAACAGGACTTTTATTTTTAGTTTGTGTTCTTTTTTAGGGGGTGGGGAAAAGAAGTCATCAGTCTGACCCGTGTAATGTATCTAAGAAGTCATACGGTCAAAAAAGATGCAAAACCACATTTCTCTGCCTGGCATGAGGCTGTGGAGTGGATTGAGCCAGGATTTTTTAAATATTCCTGTTGGGCTCCAGTCCCAGGCCTGTCAGTGGCCATGTGGAGGAGACTGGAGAAGAGCCTGCCCATATGCTGGGGGACTCTGAAAGGCCGCCTGGCCTCTGCCTGCCTTCTGGAAGAGCTGCACCGAGAGGGAGCCTGCAACCTTTCTGTCCTGTGAAATTAGTTACCAGACGCTTTAGGGTCACCTCTTGCCTTGAGTATGAGGATGGTGGCAAAGGAAGAATGAAGTACTGGTTGCTTAGGATGGGAGAAGCTGATAGAGCCTGGGAGGGTTTGAGGGATATGGACAGGCTGGGCAGAAGGGGTGTTGGAAATGGTGCAGTGTAAGGAGCTGATAAGCAGTGCTGTCCGTTCTAAGAAACAGCCAAGAACCGTAGAAAGAGGACCTGGCAGCAGCTTCAGGCCTGTGACCCAGTAAGCTAGCCTTAATGCCTTTTTACTTGCAGAAGCAAAAATATTCATTTAAGGCTGATCAGATGCACCAGCAAGAAAGACATTTCCCCCCAAGATTTCAAACTTTTGGGCTCATGTTTCTGTGGAGACAAATGACCAGACTTTTGTTCCCCCAAACCAGAAAGATGGATCTATTCCCTATTGTCCTAATCCACTTTGTGCCTTTATTCTAAGCACTTACATGATCTGCCTTGATTTAGAACTGCCTGTCTTAGTGGCTCTCTTCCCTACTAGACTTGAGCTTTGAAAAGCAGGGACCATGTCTTCTTTTTTGGTAATTAAATTATGGAATATGTCAGGTTTCCCAGAAGACAAACAGGATGTCATGTTTTCACCTTCATATCCCACATGGTTTCTAACAAGCCCAGAGCTTGGCATGCAGCAGGCACTCAGGAGAGCTTTGTCGAATTGCAATACTGACTTCCTTATACTTGTGTAATCCTTCTTTCTATCACAGATAATGGGGAATCAGAGTCACTTTCTCTGGAGACCTAAGCTCTGAAGGTCAGTGCAAATATACGCCAATATTCCTGGAAATAGTAGCTGTCCTGAAAGACCCTTGGAATAATGGTGCCCACATTGTTGTTGATAGGTGCTGTCAAGTTGATTTCGACTCATAGCAACCCCATGTGACAGAGTAGAACTCCCCCCATAGGGTTTTCTTTACACAGCAGATTGCCAGGTATTCTTCCTGTGGGGCTGCTGAGTGAGTTCAAACCACCAACCTTTTGGTTAGCAGCCGAGCACTTAATCATTTTGCCACCAAGGCTCCTCAACACCCACATTCAAAACCCAAAACAGGCCCATTGCCATTTAGTTGATTCTGACTCAAAGCTACCCTATAGGATGGAGTAGAACTGCCCCCATAGGGTTTCCAAGGAGCAGTTGGTGGATTTGAACTGCCGACCTTTTGGTTAGCAGCTAAACCCTTAACCACTGTGCCACCAGGGCTCCTTGGTGCCCACATTAGGCAGTCCTAACTGTTGATGGCCATTAGAACTCAGAGGTAGCCAAGTGTTGTATTCAGAAGACTTAAGGTTTAAATAAAGTCCCCAGCTGACAGCCAACAAGAAAACAGAGACCTCAGTCCCACAACCACTTGGAACTGAATTCTGACAACACCTGAACAAGCAAGGAAATGATTCTTCCCTAGAGTCCAGAGAGAAATGCAGTCCTGGCAGTACCTTGATTCTAGCCCAGTGAGTTCCATGTTGGATGTCTGATTTCTAGAAGATAATACATTTGTGTTGTTTTAAGCCACTGGGTTTGTGGTGATTTGCTACCACAGCAATGGGAAGCTAATACAATGGGGAAGACTGGGAAGGGATCGAAGGTGTGGTAGGAAAAGCAAGTGTTTTGTTTTATCTATCATATATCCAAGTGGAGGAGGCAAGAAGGCAGTTGGGTGGGCTCATCTGGAACTAATGGAGAGGTCAGTGGTCACCCCTGCCTCTTCCACCATGATTCTCAGTGGGGTAGAAGTCCCATGTAAGCAGGTACTATGTCTTTGTTTCCCACTGCAAGTGACAGATGGTAGGTTCTCCGTAAACAACTATTGAGCTAATGTTGGTTGTCTTCTCTTTTAAATAGAAATTCTTACTCCCCCACTCCAAAAAAAAAGAAACAGCACAGAAAATCTGTCCATATCAAAATGGGTTGGGCGCACCTTGGTCTTCAAGGTGACATCTTTGCTTTTTGACTTTCAAGAGGTCTTTTGCAGCAGATTTGCCCGATATAATACGTCACTTGATTTCTTGACTGCTGCTTCCATGGGTTTTGTTTGTGGATCCGAGTAAAATGAAAACCTTGACAACCTCAATCTTTTCTCCATTAAATCATAATGTTACTTAAATATAAATAGATAAAGCAAGAAACAATAAAGGTATAAGAAGCTAATGGAAATGTGGATTTGGACTTTGATAAGGTAGTTTGTTGTCTGGGTTCACTGTTGCATCCTTTAACTGACACTGGTTTATCGAGGAGATCCAAGAAATAGCTCACGGAAGACACGGTTTTCAAGAAAGGAACACTGTTGGTTTGAGGAAAGATTGTTGTTGTTGTTGTTGTTAGGTGCTGTTGAGTCATCTCTGACTCATGGTGATCTCATGTACAATAGAACAAAATGTTGCCCAATCCCGTATGCTTCACAATTGTTGGTATGCTCACGTTCATTGTTGTAGCCACTGTGTATTTTGAGTGCCTTCCAGCCAAGGGGGCTCATCTTCCAGCACTATATCAGACAGTTTTCTGTTGTGACCTATAGAGTTTTCATTGGCTACTTTTCGGAAGTAGATCGCCAGGCCTTTCTACCTTGTCTGCCTTAGCCTGGAAGCTCTGCTGAAACTTGTCCACTGTGGATGACCCTACTGGCATTTGAAATACCAGGTGGCATAGCTTCCAGCTGCATAGCAACATGCAAGTTAACACAGGATGACAAACTGACATATGCGTGGTGGGAGGAAAGGATAAGAGATTACTTGACTGTGTAGTAGTGTGTATGGGGTGGGTTGGGGCTTGGTGGTAGATTCAGGAAGATCATTGAAAGAGACAAAGGAAAATGATGAAATTACTCTTGAGAAAGCATAATACTCAATGCTCAGCTGAGGATAAAGTGAACCCAGAGAGTTTGCAATCCTTCTGACCTGAGTATGGTAATTGTGTGAAATTTTCCCTGGTACTTGTCTCCCCAATGATAATTGTCATCCTTTGTCCCAGTTTCAGTTGAGCTATTTCCTTATTCCTTGTTTCCCCGGCAGATCCTATGAAAGTATGAGCACCTCACTGCCGTTTCCAAACTGGCCTCTGGTCTGTATTTTACACCTCTTGGTCTCATCCAGTCCTCCACGCTGGAATGCCCTCTCTTACCATCACGTCATGGAAACAAACAAACAAGCAAAAATCCAAATAAGAGTAAACAAGGGCAGTCTGTTCAGAGCTGGCGACAGGAAGGGAGTCAGCCACCTTCACTTCCATTTGGCAGAGACTCAAAGGCGGGCAGAGATAGAAAGCTTTATAGTGGGAAAAGGGAAGCCTTCAGGTATGCCCTGATTGGAGGCAGCTGGCATGAGGAAGCTGGAGGTGGGCTAACTGGAAGCGGTGCATTTTATGTGATTGGTTAGGGGAGCATATTTGGCTTTTTCTGGTCAGTCCTAAGTTGGGATCTGGCACAAAAATTTTTTATTATGCTTTAGGTGAAAGTTAACAGCTCAAGTTAGTTTCTTATACAAAAATTTATACACATATTGTTATGTAACCCTAGTTACTATCCCTATAATGTGGCAGCACACTCCCCCTTTCCAACCCACATTACCTGTGTCCATTCCACCAGCTCCTATCCCTTTCTGCCTTCTCATCTTGTCTCCAGACAGGAGCTGCCCATTTAATCTCATGTATCTACTTGAACTAAAAAGCTCACTCTTCACGAGTATCATTTTATGTCTTATAAAAAAAACCCTGTTGCCGTCGAGTCAGTTCCCACTCATAGCGGCCAAATAGCAGGGAGTAGAACTGCCCCACAGGGTTTCCAAGGAGCTCATGGTGGAATCCAACTGCCAGGCTTTTGGTTAGCAGCTGTAGCTCTCAATCACTATGCCACCAGGGTTTCCTTATGTCTTATAGTCCAGCCTAGTCTTTGTCTGAAGAGTTGGCTTCGGGAATGGTTTTAGTTCTGGGTTAACAGAGAGTCCGGGGACCATGTCTTCTGGGGTTCCTCTAGTCTAAGTCAGACCATTAAGTCTGGTCTTTTTCCTAGAATTTGAGTTCTGCACCTCACTTTTCTCCTGCTCCATCAGATACTCTCTGTTTTGTCCCCTGTGAGGACGGTCATTGGTGGTAGCCGGGTACCATCTAATTCTTCTGGTCTTAGGCTGATGGGGTCTCTGGTTTATGAAATCTGAGACAAAAATTAAGGAAGCTGCCAGTTATTAATCAAGTCCTGGCCATTTTGGGCCCATTGTTACAGGGATAGTTGTTTGGCTTCCTGAGCTGGGAGCTGCAGATAGTGATTTGACATCCTGACATAGATGCTGAAGGCAGTGGTTTGTCTTCCTGGGCTGGATGCTGCAGATAGTGCGTCGGAGTTTATATATGGTCTGGACATTGTCTGTCTGTTCATTCAGTTTCTCAACATCCAGCCAGTCCCTGTGTCCTATCAATTCTGTCTTCTAAATACCCACACATTCATTCCACTGTCTCTATATTACCTGTTTTCCGCCCTCCATCCTTCCTCCATGCATCTCCTACTCTTAAATAGAATCATCTTTCAGATCTAATTATGACACCTCCCTCCACCTGTCCGTGGTTCTCCACCCATAGGAAAAATTCCTCTAATCTGCCTCCCAGCCTTATCTTATGCATTCCTCATCACCTCCCACCAACCCAACTCAAGTTTCCTCCTTTCCTCAAATAGCCATGTGATTTTCATACCTCGTACCTTCATGCATGCCAATCCGCTGACTGATACTCTTTACTAAACAAAAAAAAAAAAAACAAAAAACCAAACCCTTTGCCATCAAATCGCTTCCAGCACATAGCGACCCTATAGGACACTATGAGAAGCAGACTGCCACGTCTTCCTCCTGCAGAGCAGCTAGTGCCTTCCAACCGCTGACCTTTCAGTTAGCAGCCGAGTGCTTAACCACCGTGCCACCAGGGCTCCTTGATATTCTTTATACCGCTTCCTTGTTCATCCCAGAAAAGAATTTCCCCTTCTTTGTTCTTCAAACACTTATCCCTGTCTCCCTTAGAGAGCTTCTCAGACTACGTAGTAATTATTGACTCATATATTTCTCCTCCAATAAACTGTAAAATCTTCCAGGGCAGGGATCTACCATCTTGTTCATCTTTGCATCATCCTTACTGAAGAACTGACAGAGTAGGTGATTAACAAAGCATTTGTGGAGTCAAATGAATAAGCTGAATAGAAAATATCTGATAAGCGACCACCTTCCTCACAGGGGAGCACAGTGGTTAAGAGCTCAGCTGTCAACTAAAAGACCAGCAGTTGGAATCCAACAGCTGCTCCTTGGAAACCCTATGGGGCAGTTCTACTCTGTCCTATAGTGTCGCTGTGAATTGGAATCGACTCGATGGCAATGGGTTTGGTTTTGTTTTGGGGTTCTTCACAGAAACGGGAGGTTTTCAGGAGCTGTCTTTGGCTGGCAAATCTGAGGATTACCTTTCTTAGATGGCCGTGGTGAGAACTTAAGTGAGGATGTCTGTCAAGCTCCTGAACATCTTAGAAGGCATGGTAGACCTTAGCTTAATTGAAGCAGCATGCCAAAAAACCAGTTCTAGCACTTCCAACTTGTATTGTCTTTCTAAGAAAGATCTCAGGTGCCCTTTAAGGTTTTGAAAAAACCAAAAAAAAAAAAAAGGTTTTGAGACCTCAAAAAATACCTTACGCAGGTTTTTGAGGTTTTTTTCCTACTTGTAATTTTCTGATTATTTTAATAAACTCAATTTTCTTTACTGTTTTCCTTCATATTAGAATTGTTCCTGTCTTCTGCCTTTTTTTTTTCCCTCCCTGATTATGCCATCTTTAAAATTATTTTGGGAAAATAGTCCAAAGCAGTGGAACCTTTAGCTTACTGTAAGAGACAGAAGAGAATAGTCAGCCACTGGGGCACCTCGTTAGGGTCCCTGGGTGGCACAAATGGTTAAGAGCCTGGCTACTAGCTGAAAGGTTGGTGGTTCAAACCCACCCAGAGGCACCCGGAAGACAGGTCTGGTGATCTACATCTGAAAGGTCACAGCCTTGAAAACCCTTTGGAACAGTTCTACTCTGCACACGTGGGGTTGCCGGTGGTAGTCACAATGGATGGGAAGACAGCTCACAACAACAGGGGTTCTGCAAATTTATGCAAGCACATGCATGAGAAACCTTGTAGCTTCTTGCTAGGTTAACTTCTCATTCACAGTTTTCATTTTATGGTAAATAATGCCAACATTTTCTTTTCAAGAGATATTTGCAAGTTGATTAAAAATAGATGAAGCCGCCTAAACCTATTGTTTGTTCTCGCTCATTTGATGCTTTTTTTTTTTTTGGCCCCGACCTTTATTTTTTTTATTTTTTCTGAATCCTGAAGTCCTCTCTAATTACCAGTATTGACAGTGTGAGACTTTTCCCTATAATTTCCAGGGATTTGGTATTGGGGGTGGTGTCTGAGAGCTGCTTTGTAAGATCTGTCAGCACTGTATCCTTCTGCCATAGTAGAGTCACTTGTCTGTACTTGGAGGCTACCCTTTCCTGCAGTCCCTGCTGTGGATGGCTGCATTGATGGATGGGTTCCCTTAGGGGAGCTTCATGGCTCAGCCCTCACCCATTACCATGGGACAGAATGATAATTTACGGCCCCAGATGGTGGCTCCCTGCCTCACCATTCCTGGTCTACTTCAGTAAATCAGCACAGATATTAAGTGTTAAATTGCTTTCCTCTCTTTAAAATAATCGATGCTATTTGCAAAGTGCTATGTACAGAAATACTTATTAAAAGCGTTGAAAATAAATAAAGTTTCCTCAGAATGTGAAGAGCATAATGAGTTGTGATAACAAATAAACAGCCATGTGGTCAGGCTTCTTTCTTGGCCCCACTCTGCATGGCGGTGAGATTTGGAGACACACATTGTGGTCAGACTCCTGAATTTTCATAGAAGCTCTTTCTTCTTCTTGGCTGATTGTTCAAGTTTATGGATCTACCCTTAAATGAAAGTCCAGAATATTTGCATTCCAGGTCCTTGCCGGAGAATATAACCTGTAATTCTTAGTGATTCTTTTTTTTTTTTTTTTGGCAAGTTTGTGTATGATAAATAGCAGTCAAAATGGATTTCCTGAAGAAGGTGTAGTCCATGCCCTTCTGGATTCAATCACACTTTGAAAGAGTGAGAGATTCCTGGTTTGGAATTTCTTACTGTAAGTACTGCTTTTCTGGAATACTTGGCAATCTTGGCTTGTATGGAGGGATACTCCAAAAACTGCCCAAGGAAGGATGTAACTGTATATGCTGTGAGGACATTGTTTATTGGTCCTTGCTTCATGTGGATCAACACAAGAAAGCCCTGTCAGCCCTCAGTACAAGTAAACGCTGCTTCTCCTGGGAAGTTAGTATGTTTTGTTTTTATGTTACCTGCATATATAAAATTGTGCCTTTCTTTTTGTCTTGACCCATGGAAAGCTCTGGGCCAAATCTATGCATCATCGTTATCAGCATACAAATTATCTGTGTCTATGGTTTTTACATGGGCTTTTTGTTTTCTAATGTTTTATTCTTATTTCCCTTCACCTCTTCCCTGTTGTGCTGTGTGCATTTTTGTTAGCAGCTTCAAGTCTTTTTTGGAACAAAATCTGTGTGCCTATCTGTCTCCTGGTATGTATTTGCTTATTTAAATCTATTTAAGAAGTCAAGCGTATTATTGTCCATCTCATAATAAAACCATAATGTTGTCCCCTTTGGATTTTAGTATTTAGTTGTATACGTTTTTGAACTCTTAAGCTCTGTTACAGCTCTACAACGTGAATCATGGACGGCATTTACGAGGCAGGATGTAGAGACCAGATGACGCCCGGAAGTCTTACTGTGTAATTTAATCCTGGGTGCTGAGCTGTTTGGCTTTGATGGACTCTAAGTGTGCATATGTAATTATGTGCGCATGTGTAAAAAGGCCAGCCCTGATAGAGAGAGGGAGGAACACCATTAGCAGAGATGAGATTTGTCTCTCCAGCTGGGCAGCGCCTCTGAATTCCAAGGGCTTTCCCCAGTGTAAATTATTAGACTGACTCAGCTGCTGTTCACTTCCCCCCTGGCTGAACTGCTTCTGCTAATGCTGCTAAGCTGTGGCTCAGGAGGGAAAAAGTCCTGAGGTACTAGATATGTCTTCCGTGAGTCCAAAGAAAAATCTCTTTCTTACAGCCAGAGGATAGCAGACTATATAGCCTCCCCAAATCAAAAATGAAAAGGCAAAATGGAAATAAAGAAAGGCTGTGCACTGAAGTTCGGCTACACATACAATGGTTTGGAAATTGTCAGTAGACTGAAATAATTCCTTTCTAGCTACAGCAGATAGGAGTAATCTAATCAGTAATGCAGTTCAAATCTATTGAGGGTATCTGACCTTAGATATGCGCTGTCCTGAAATTGGTAAAGTCTAAATAGATTAGCTCCATTTAGAGCGCACTCTGAGCCAAGCACACGTCCTTGATTGATCCAAGGCCACATGGTGGTCTAGCCTTAAGTTCATTAGTAGTGATGGTACACTAATAATTAGGAAGGCTTTTAAATATAACATGAAGTATAAGGTGCAGCATAATAGACATACTTATGAATTGCTTGAGTAGAATTTACAGCTGTGTTAAGTCCTCTGTTTTACTTTCTTTCTTTGACAATTAAGCCTCTTTTTTTTTATGTTGTACCAAAAGGTCGGCAGTTCGCATCCACCAGCTGTTCTTTGGAAACCCTGTCAGGCAGCTCTACTCTGTCCTGTAGAGTTCACTATGAGTCGGAATTGACTCGCCGGCAATGGTGTATTGTATTAATGCAATTCAAAAAAGCGTAGTGTCTTCACTCTATGATTTTATAACCTAAAATGGCCAACTTATTGATACACTTAAGCCTAGTGACCAGTTTATCCATTGAAGGCCAGGGAGAATAAATGAAATGCATAGAAATGTAGGAGCTGTAATTAAGCAAGTGTGTTTATTTTTTTTTAGTCAGTGCATTAGTCCCCTGAAAAAAAATCTGTTGCTGTTGGGAACACAGCAGAGAACCCCTGAGGGAACAGGAGAGCAGTGGGATGCAGACCTCAAATTCTCGTAAAAAAACCAGATTTAATGGTCTGACTGAGACTAGAAGGACCCCGGTGGTCATGGTCCCCAGGCCTTCTGTTAGCCCAAGACAGGAACCATTCCCAAAGCCAACTCTTCAGACAGGGATTGGACTGGACTATGGGACAGAAAATGATGCTGGCGAGGAGTGAGCTTTTTGGATCAAGTAGACACATGAGACTATGTGGGCAGCTCCTGTCTGGATGGAAGATGAGTGGGCAGAGGGGGTCAGAAACTGGCCAAATGGTCATGAAAATAGAGAGTGGAGGGAAGGAGGGTGCTGTCTCATTGCGGGGAGAGCAACTAGGAGTATACAGCAAGGTGTATATAAATTTTTGTATGAGAGACTGACTTGACTTGTACAATTTCACTTAAAGCACAATAAAAATTAAAAAAAAAAATCTGTTGCTGTTGAGTCGACCCTGTAGGACCGAGTAGAACTACCCCACAGGGTTTCCAAGGAGCACCTGGTGAATTTGAACTGCCGAGCTTTTGGTTAGCAGCCATAGCTCTTAACTACTACGCCACCAGGGTTTCCATTAGTCCCCTAGGACTGCTAAAACAAAATACCACAAAGTAGATGGCTCTAAACAACAGAAATGTCTCACAGTTCTGGAGGTTGGAAGTCCAAATCAGTGTGCAGGCCAGGCCACGCTCCCTCCGAAGGCTCTGGGGGAAGGTCCTTTCTAGTCTGTCCCAGCTTTTGGTAGCCCCAGGCATCCCTTGGCTTGTAGCTGCATCTTCACAGGCCATGCTCCCTCTGTGTGTCTCTCTGACTCTCTTCCTCTTTTATAAAGAGACCACTTGTATTGGATTAGGACCCACCCTGCTCCAGGCTGACCTCATGCTAACTGAGAACATCTTCAAAGACCTTATTTCCAAACAGGTACCAGGGGTTAAACAAACAAACAAACAAACCCCATTGCCATCAAGTCGATTCTGACTCATAGTGACCCTATAGGGCAAAGTGGAACTGCCCCAAATGGTTTCCAAGGAGCGGCTGGTAGATTTCAATATATCTTTTTGTGGGGGACACAACCCAATCCATAAGAGTAACATTCTTTTTTTTTTTTTATTCTCACCAAATCTATTAAAAATTGTATGACCTGTGTTTTCTCTTCTCCTCCTTCCTTTGCTTTTCCTTTGAGGAAGGTGTCAATATACTGAGGAACAGGACTAAAATACCAAGATCAAGGAAACTATGTAATAATGAACGATGAGTTTTCGGGACTGTAAATACGCAGCCCAATGCCTAGGCGCTCAGCAAGCGGTATCCCTCATCGCCATCATCATCAACATTAGCGACAGCACAGCCATACTTACTGACACTGTGCATAAATAAAACCAAAAACCAAACCCGTTGCCGTCAAGTCAATTCTGCCTCATAGAGACAGAGTAGAACTGCTTCATACAGTTTCCAAGGAGCAGCTGGTGGATTCGAACCACCGACATTTTGGTTAGCAGCCGAGCTCTTAACCACTGCACCACCAGGGCTCCATGCGTAAACAGTAGCCCAAATAATGTATCTGTTTAAGATTAAATACTGGATACGGTTGAAAGCTTATCACCTTAACTCTTATTATCATGAATTTTATGAAGGGTTGACGATTTAAAAGCAAAAGATTAAGGAGGATGGGCCTGAGATCTCAGTGAGCAGAAGAATGGCGTTATGAGAACAGGTGAAAGGAGTTAGCACTTCTCCACGGTGGGCTGTCTTGAGTTACCACTGCTATAAAGGCGAGAAGGAAAGCTCACTGGTGGGGTTGGGGTCAACTCTGGGGTATAACTGGTGGCAAAAGTTCACCCTTGAATGTTGAGAACTGCCTTACACATTATCAGGCTATGGAAATTAATCAGATTATCACGAAAAGTTAGGGTTGGCGAAACTATCCCATGAGCTATCGTTAAATGGAAGTTTAGCCCAATTCATAAAAAGTGTTTGCCTCGAGCATAGTGCTCTTATGAAGTATTATCTATATCTCCATGAGTTTAAACTGGCAACAGTTAATCTAAAGCACAGATGAGAACCATAAGGGGCAGAGAGCCTGAATTAACGTGATGAAACATATGGGTAGAGATAGTGAGAGTGGTGACACAATGTAGCATATGTAACCAATGTCGTTGAATTGTTCACGTAGAAATCGTGAATGGATATATGTTTGGCTGTGTATGTTGCCACCAAAGATAAAATATCTAAAAGATAAAAATAAAACAGGGTTAGCCATCAGAGCCCAGCTTGCAGGTACGCAACCTGTGCAGCAGTGCAGGGTCTTGCACTTGATTTAGTGCTCTGCTGTCTCCGTCTTGAAATTCTTGATACGTTTTGAACAAGGGGCCCTTCATTTCCATTTTGCACTGGCTTTGAGAATTATGTAACCTGTCTTATTGGCAATGAATAAAATTGTCATAAGCCCCGAAATGGTGTTCTCACTAGCAATACACCTTGGTACATTGAACACTTCCTGTGGCCTGTGTCTTTTTGTTTGACAAAATGCTTAGTCCTCCTGGCTACTGTTAGGTTTCTATAAGTGGCTCTGAAGTGTGTGTTTGTGCCAGTGAATGATTTAAGGGGGACTCTGCCTCGATTTTATGTCCCAAAACAATGCTATTGTTCCATTCACTTATCAGACTGCCTCACCTTTCTGCCACAGAGCAGCTGTGGGTTCAAACCACCCACCTTTCAGTTAGCAGCCAGCACTTACCACTGCACCACCAGGGTTTCTGGTGTATGTGTGTGTATATATATATATATATAAAATATATACAGTATATATGTATAGTGGTTGTGTGCAATCCAGCCGATTCCAACTCATAGCGATCTTATAAGACAGAGTAGAACTGCCCCATAGGGTTTCCAAGGAGGAGCTGGTGGATTCGAATTGCCAACTTTTTGGTTAGCAGCCTGATCTCTTAACCACTACTCACCAGGGGTCCACAGTATATATATATGTGTGTGTGTGTGTATGTGATTTGATGTTACAGCACGATTTCAGAAACAGTATATATTTTCTTCATTCCAATCCTGTGATCCTGAATAAAAGCTTTCTGATCATTGCATAAGAATGAGTAAGGTTTCTATGAGGTCGAATTCTTCTGGTCAGAGAAAAGAGACTCGTAGCCCAGTATGCAGAACCTCCCATGATGTGGCACCACCGTATGGTTATAGCAGTGCCAATCACTGCTCTCCCTGTAACTTGGGTTCCAGCTACTCCAGGCTCTTTGCTCTTCCTGGAAAATGCCGTGTATCTTCTTGGCCTCTCTTGTTTTCCTCATGAAATTCCATTTGCCAGGATATAGCACGTTCACCTTCTCTCTCCCTCCTGCCCCACCCCTTCTCCACTGGTGCAACTCTTACTGCTTCTTCAGGGTCCAGCTTTGCTGCTCAAATGTCTCTTCCTGTATGAAGTTCTCATCTGATTTTTTCAATCAAGCGTTAGTTGCTGCTTCCTCTGCTATGCTGTGGGCTCATACTGCTCTTGAAGGCTCATTTAATTCAGTCTTACTTATAGTTACTTGGAAACCCTGGTGGTGTAGTGGTTAAGAGCTACAGCTGCTAACCAAAAGGCTCTAACCCACCAGGTGCTGCTTGGAAACTCTATGGGGCAGTTCCACTCTGTACTATAGGGTCACTATGAGTCAGAATCAACTTGACGACAATGGGTTTTTATAGTTATTTGTTTATGTGCCTATCTAACATTGTTGTACACTCCTTGAGGGCAAGACTGTTTGATCTGTCTACTCCATGATCTCTGGCATCATAACACAGTGTCTGGTACATGCTCAATGGATGTCTACTAAGTGAGTAAGCTGGACGACCTATTCTAACTCCTTTACGGTATTATCTTGTGTGTTTAAAGCACTGGGCTGTAATTCCCTAAAATGAAACGGCCAATTGACGTCAATTTACCTTGTTGGAAATAGTTTTGACTTTGAGAAGTCATTTGTGCAAGACCCACGGCCATTGAATTGATTCCGACTCATAGAGACCCACAGCCATTGAATTGATTCTGACTCATAGCCACCCTGTAGGACAGAGTAGAACTGCCCCATAGGGTTTCCAAGGAGCAGCTGGTGGATTTGAACTGCCAACCTTTTGGTTAGCAGCTGAGCTCTTAACCGCTGTGCCTACCAGAGAGTAATAATAAATGTAGGGTGATTGGTGGGTATGAGGCCGCCTAGAGCTCTGTGAGGTAGTAACCTGGGTGAGAAACAGTGAGAGTCCAGTAGCGGAAATTTTTTTTTGAAGACTGGAGAGCGCCACAGTAGCCAGGAAAAATTACCTAAAATAGTTGGAAGTCAGAAAAACAGGAAGTCCAGAATACCACTTGACTCTGAACGTAGCCATTCCTAACCAGCGATTTAGTTCTCAACTTCTCCTTTCATAGCACCTTCCTTAATTTAATTATACTGCCATGCCAAGAAAAAGCTTGAAATGAAGCCAGCAACATAACAGGCACATTTAAGAGTATGCTAAATACGTTTGTATTCTACCATTTTAACTCTCAAACTAAATCCCGGTGATAATAATAAAATTTGAGTCTTTTCTCTTGATTCTGCATAAGTACTGAGTAAGGAGAAAAAGGGAAAGAGAGAATAAGCCAGAATCTGTAGCTACACTTAATTCCCACTATTCATTATCCATCATTTCACATTTACGACAGTAGTAAAAAATCTATCCAATTATTTTGCACATTAACGACATACGTCTGGCAGTACCAAACGCCAAGGGGTGAGGCGAGAGTAACGCTGGTTGTGATGGTTAAGGCTGTGCATCACCTTGGCTGGGCCATGATTCTCAGTGCTTTGGCAGTTATGTAATGATGTGATTTGGCAGTTATGTAACGATGTGATTTGGCAGTTATGTAACGACGTGATTTGGCAGTTATATAATGACGTGGTTTGGCAGTTATGTAATGACGTGATTTGGCAGTTATGTAATGACTTGATTTGGCAGTTATGTAATGACTTGATTTGGCAGTTATGTAATGATGTAGTCATTGTCCACTTTGTGATCTGATGTGGTCATCCCCCATTCCTGCATAACGCTGATTTTCACATGATGACCTGGTTTTTGGAACCTAACCATGTTGATAAGTGAGAAGTGGATGTATTGGGTTTAAAAAATAATCAGACTCCATCATTAGTCATTGTTGTTGCTTGTTAGTTGCTAAAAAAAAAAAAAGCCATTGCCATTGATTCTGACTCATAGCAACACTGTAGGACAGAGTAGTACTTCCCCATAGTGTTTCCAAGGAGCAGCTGGTGGATTTGAACTGCCGACCTTTTGGTTAGCTGCCAAACTACTGTGCCACCAGGGCTCCTATTAGTTGCTAGAGAAATGCAAATCAAAACAAAGCAAAAATAAGATAGCACTTCATACCTACTAGGATGGATGATGATGATGATAATAACAACAACAATAATCACAATTTAAAAACAGAAAATAGCAAGGGTTGACAAGGATATGGGGTAATTGGAATCCTCATACATTGCTGGTGATTCCTCAAAAAGTTAGACATAGAATTACCATATCACTCAGAAATTCTACTCCTAGGTATGTGCCCAAGAGAAATGAAACCAAATGTCCGCACAAAACCTTGTACACCCGTGTTCACAGCAGCATTATTCACAGTAGCCAAAAAAGTGGGAACAACCCATATGTCCATCAACTGAGAAATGGGTAAGTGAACTGTGGAATATCCATACAGTGAACTATTATTTGGCAATAAAAAGGAATGAAGTACTGATACATGCTACAACATGGATGAACCTCGAAAATATTATGCTGAGTGAAAGAAACCAGACACGAAAGGCCACATATTATATGATTCTTTTCCCCATAAGTATTTAATAATGAGTTATTTTCATATTTTAAAATCTGGAGCTCATCTAAGTTGGTCTCATGAAGTTGAAGAGCAGCCCCCATTGTAATACCCATTCTCACTAATTCAAACTCACATATTCAAACTAAATCCTAGCTATTGAACCTACTCGTTTTTAGGCTGGGGAAGTAAGAAAGGGGTACCAGGTAAAAGCCCTCAAATGGATTATAAAGGAATATATAGGGAATTATAAGGTGGGCTGGGATCATCCTAGAAGAGATATAAAGTGTATTCCCACGAAATTATTACCCAGTGAAGCAAAGGTAAAATGCAACATTAAAAGCGTGTTTGGAAAGGAAAGAAAACCCTAAGAGGACAGCAGAAACCATGAAGATTGTATGCGGTAGACACGTGATACTCAAAAGTTTCTTGAGGGAAGTAGGAAAAGACACCCTTTTTTGATTTGTCTTGGAGAGTGAGGGAAGAGTTTATGAGCTGATTACGTTCTTGTTTGTGAACCCTTAGAATCTAACTAATGGCTCCTTCCTTAACCATTTCTTGCCACCAGACCCTGGATTTTTACCTCTATCCTTTAGCCCAACTAATTCCAGGGTGGGAAACTCTAGGAAATCCCTTCCCTTACGCTCCGTGTCTTCCTGATCCTAAGAGGACGTAACCTTGATTGTGCCAAACGCTTATCTCAGTTTCTTTCCTAGACCCATGGTTGTTGACACTCATTTAGAATCACCCAGAGGTACCTCTTTATCTCAAAGGGTGTTGAATGATTCTAAATGCAAAATTAATTTTGATGCACGCAGTAAATAGAAAGTTATATCTGTAAAGCAATGTGACTGCATTTTATTTTAACAAAGCTTGCCACAATTAGACAACTAAATGGATCTTGTCTTTGTCAAAGTAAAAGTGCCAGGAAAATTGTCAGCATCCTTGGAAGCCTGTTCATGCCTTCTGGAGATTCTGACATTTTCACGTCTTGGACATTTTACCTTCAGAATGCCTTTTGTACATCTCATCACTGGAGTTAGCAGGAAGAAAGGCTCACGTAGGTCGCCTCTCCCCCATACACTGCCCCTGGCAAACACTGGTCTGTTTTCTGTCCCGTAATCGTGCCTTTTCTAGACTGTCCTATAAATGGAATAATATGCGATGTAGCCTTTTGTGTTCGGCTTCTTTTAGCATAATGCTGCTTTAAAGATTCATCTGTGTTGTTGAATGTTATATCTTTTTTTTTATCCCCTTTAGTCCCGAGATCAATGCTTGTGTCCAATCTGCCACATTTAACTAGAAATCTTATTTAACTATTTTAGAAGAAATCAGAAAGTAGAGAATGAAATCCTTCGAACTTGCAGTTGACATTAAGCTTATCTGGAATGAGAAATGACAAGACGACAGAGAGAAACCATCTGAAGATTTCAGGGTCTTGTTTACAGTAAGAGGGAGCCCTGGTGGCGCAGTGGTTGAGAGCTCAGCTGCTACCAAAAGGTTGGTGGTTTGAATCTACCAGCCGTTCCTTGGAAACCCTATGGGACAGTTCTACTCTGTCCTATAGGATCATTATGAGTTGGAATCGACTGGGCTGGTGTCCTTTAGTCTTGGTCTGTTTTCATGGGCCTGTCTAATCTTTGGATGAAGGGTGAACCTCAGGAATGACTTCATTACTGAGCTGAAAGGGTGCCAGGAGCCATGCTCTCAGTGTTTCTCCAGTCTCTGTCAGGCCAGTAAGTCTGGTCTTTTTTTGTAAGTTAGAATTTTGTTCTACATTTTCCTCCAGCTCTGTCCAGGACCCTCTATTGTGATCCCTGTCGGAGCAGTCAGTGGTGGTGGCCGGGCACCGTCTAGCTGTACTGGACTCAGTCTGGTGGAGGCTGTAGTAGTTGTGATCCATTAGTCCTCTGGACTAATCTTTCCATTGTGTCTTTAGTTTTCTTCATTCTCCCTTGCTCCCAAAGGGGTGAGACCAGTGGAGAATCTTAGATGGCCACTCATAGGCTTTTAAAACCCCAGATGCTACTCACCAAAGTAGAATGTAGAACATTTACTTTATAAACTTTGTTATGCCAGTTGAGCTAGATGTTCTCCAAGACCATGGTCCCCACAGCCCTCAGCTTGGTAATTCGATCCCTCAGGGAGTTTGGACGTGTCTGTGGAGTTTTCATGACCTTGCCTTACACAAGTGGGGCTGGCTTCCCAAGTATTGTGTACTGTCTTACCCTTCACCAAAGTGTTTTGTTTTAAATCAAACACTTTATCATTTGCACCACCCAGGGACTCCTTAAGCCTTTGTACAAAACCTAATTATTAGTATTTTGCACACAGTTCTAATAAGCTTGGTTATCTGGTTTCCAAGCCCTTGATAGATTATAAGAAACATACTAACCACTCAGGCAGATTTACTGAGAGCTAAAAAAAAAAAAAAAATTTTTTTTTTTTTTTTTTTTTTTTATGAGAGGTGACGGAACCCTGGTGGTGTAGTGGCTAAGAGCTCAGCTGCTAACCAAAATGTGGGCAGTTCCAATCCACCATGCCCTCCTTGGAAACCCTATGGAGCAGCTCTACTTTGTCCTATAGGGTCACTGTGAATCAGAATCAACTCGATGGCAATGGGGTTTTGGTTTTTATGAGAGGTGACAGCAAATGGGTTGCCTAATGGGTTGACACCAGACAACGGGTTGATACTAGACATTAAGGAAGAAGAAAATTCAAATTAACAAAACAAGGGCGAAACTAAAAGTCATTAGCACTACAAAAGGATTCTCCACTTTTCAAGTAGATTTCCCAGCATTACCTCAAAGGGTAACTTCTATTGGTGATTTTAAAATGTTAATTTTTTAAAAAACATGGTTTACATACAACTTTTTAGAAACACCTACGTGGAAAACTCACCTGAGGCAAGTTCGAATTGGGAGGCAGCTAAATATGTCTTTAAATTTCACCCTTTAACTATAATATTAAATCTCTGTTTTGAGGGACTACATACCATTTCCTATCACAAAAAGCTCATTATTCTGTATTTTTCTTTCCATTAGAAATGTGTCTTGTATATTATTTAATATTTATTGATTTTTTTTCTGTTTGTCATCCTCATCTTGGACAGATGGGGCTTACCAAGGATCCTTTTGTAGTCTGCACGTTTCAGCTGTATCCTGGGAGTAGAAATGGAAACTACTCCAATGAATAATTCAGTAATGGGTATGGATTACTCTCTAGCACAAAGTCAAATTCACATTCCAGAACAGCGACACGAGACAGGTAAAAATGATTGATCTTGGCCAATTTCAAATTTCTATTCTTGGTAAAGCTCAAGATGTTCTAGCATGCATTTTTCAGAGTATCATCTTGATTGAAGTGTTACCTTAAAAAATTAAAACTGAGGATTGCTTCCATGAGCAAAAACAATGTGAAGTAAGGAGAATTGTAGAAGTCTAAAGCAATAGAACCTCTCATCAACATGGTTTTAATTACTTCTCTATTAAAATTTGACATTGGATCCAGAGTCTAGAGTTTCCTGCTCCCTGGGGTTTTTGTCCTGGAGCCCTGGTGCCTCAATGGTTAAGCACTCGGCTGCTAACTGAAAGGTCAGCAGTTCGAACCCACCAGCCACTCTGCGGGAGAAAGATGTGGCAGCCTGCTTCCATGAAGATTTACAGCCTTGGAAATCCTCTGGAACAGTTCTACCCTGTCCTATAGGGTCACTGTGAGTCAGAATTGACTCAACGGTCAGGGTTTTTTTTTTAATCTATAATTTTTTTTATAATGCAGTCTTCTCTGAGAAGTGACAAAAAGTATTGGTGATTTGGTAGACACCTCTGGTCTTACCCTTCCCTCCATTAGCCCTCCCCTGATTTCCTGCCCCCTCCTCACCTACACTTGTCGTAGGTTTAGGAATGTCAGTGAATGACAGGAGAGTAGTGGTAATCACATTTCAATTTAAAAATTCTCCATAACTGATTTCTCAATCTTCTTAAATACTTAAATTATTTCTTTGCTTCTTCTGGTGATTTTAGACAGCTGGCTATGGTCCCTCCAAAAATCCTAAAAAACAGTTCTGCCTTAATTTGATCTGGATCAACCATAATTAGAATGAGCTGTACTTCAGCATTTTATTCATAGGTATTACTACACTTTGATTGCAGATCTGTTGTTTTAAAAGAGGTAGTGGAATTCTATAGGACCATTGCCATCAAGTCAATTCTGACTCATAGTGACTGTATAGGACAGAGTAGAACTGCCCCACAGGGTTTTCAAGGAGCAGCTGGTGGATTCGAACTGCAGACCTTTTGGTTAGCAGCTGAGCTCTTAACCACTGCGTCACCAGGGCTCCAAGACTAAAAAACCAAACCAAACTAAACCCGTTGCCGTCCAGTTGACTCTGACTCATAGCAATCCTATAGGACAGAGTAGAACTGCCCCATAAGTTTTCCAAGGAAGCTGGTGGATTCGAACTACTGACATTTTGGTTAGCAGCTGAGCTCTTAATCACTATGCCCCCAGGGCCCCAGTGGAATTCTATATACTTACCAAATCCCTGTTGGTGAAGGGAAGCCACAATCTTGATTACTGCTCACACAAGCAAATCTGTTACTACGGATGCAGCACATAAAGCAGCGCTGTCCAGTACGACTTCGGGTGACAAGGAATTGTCCTGTTTCCAGCTGTCCAGTATGGATGCCACTAGCCACATGTGACTTTTGAGCACTTGAAATGTCACTAGTGCAGCTGTGGAGCTGGATTTTTTTTAAATTTAATTTAAATGTAAATAGCCGTTTGTGACTAGAAGCTACCGTACTGGACAATGCACTCACAGAGGTGTGATGTTCAAAGCGTAGAGCAACCCCTACAGAAAGTGGGGATATTTTACAATTTTCCACATATCCTTATTTGCTGCTATGAACTTTTACCTTTCACCCTGAATTTAGAACCTAAGCTCCAGGTAAGATGCGAGTCTGTTCCCTATTTTCCCCATTTAGGTCCTTTTTAGTAAAATAAAAGTCCCACAGTGAGGTTGCCGGTATAGTGTTGTGGCTGAGGGCTTGGGCATGGGCCCTGGAACTGGATGGAGTGGAACTGTGTTCAGATGTTGTCTTCACCACTTAGGAGCTGTCGGTGAGTTATTTAAACTCCCTGAGCCCCGTTTTTCCATTAGTTTTTTTTTTTTTAATTTTTATTGTGCTTTAAGTGAAAGTTTACAGATGAAGTCAGTCTCTCCCATATAAACTTATATACACCTTACTACATACTCCCATTTACTCTCCCCCTAATGAGTTAGCCCGCTCCCTCCTTCCAGTCTCTCCTTTCGTGGCCATTTTGCCAGTTTCTAACCCTCTCTACCCTCCCATCTCCCCTCCAGACAGGAGACGCCAACACAGTCTCAAGTGTCCACCGGATACAAGTAGCTCACTCTTCATCAGCATCTCTCTCCAACCCATTGTCCCGTCCCTTCCATGTCTGATGAGTTGTCTTCGGGAATGGTTCCTATCCTGGGCCAACAGAAGGTTTGGGGACCATGACTGCTGGGATTCTTCTAGTCTCAGTCAGACCATTAAGTCCGGTCTTTTTATGAGAATTTGGGGTTTACATCCCACTGTTCTCCTGGTCCCTCAGGAGTTCTCTGTTGTGCTCCCTGTCAGGGCAGTCATCAGTTGTAGCCGGGCACTATCTAGTTCTTCTGGTCTCAGGATGATGTAAGTCTGTAGTTCATGTGGTCCTTACTGTCTCTTGGGCTCATAATTATCTTGTGACCTTGGTGTTCTTCATTCTCCTTTGATCCAGGTGGGTTGAGACCAATTGATGCATCTTAGATGGCCGCTTGTTAGCATTTAAGACCCCAGACGCCACACTTCAAAGTGGGATGCAGAATGTTTTCTTAATAGAATTTATTTTGCCAATGGACTTAGATGTCCCCTGAAGCCATAGTCCCCAAACCCCCACCCTTGCTCCGCTGACCTTCAAAGCATTCAGTTTATCCCGGAAACTTCTTTGCTTTTGGTCCAGTTCAGTTGAGCTGACCTTCCCTGTATTGAGTATTGTCCTTCCCTTCACCTAAAGTAGTTCTTAAAGTAGTTCTTATCTACTCTCTAATCAGTAAATAACCCTCTCCCACCCTCCCTCCCTCCCTCCCTCCGTCCCCCCTCTCGTAACCACAAAAGAATGTGTTCTTCTCAGTTTATACTATTTCTCAAGATCTTATAATAGTGGTCTTATACAATATTTGTCCTTTTGCCTCTGACTAATTTTGCTCAGCATAATGCCTTCCAGGTTCCTCCATGTTATGAAATGTTTCACAGATTCCTCACTGTTCTTTATTGATGCGTAGTATTCCATTGTGTGAATATACCATAATTTATTTATCCATCCATCCGTTGATGGACACCTTGGTTGCTTCCAGCTTTTTGGTATTGTAAACAGAGCTGCAATAAACATGGGTGTGTATATATCTGTTCGTGTAAAGGCTCTTATTTCTCTAGGGTATATTCCGAGGAGTGGGATTTCTGGGTTGTATGGTAGTTCTATTTCTAACTTTTTAAGGAAACGCCAGATAGATTCCCAAAGTGGTTGTACCATTTGACATTCCCACCAGCAGTGTATAAGAGTTCCAATCTCTCTGCAGCCTCTCCAACACTTATTATTTTGTGTTTTTTGGATTAATGCCATCCTTGTTGGAGTGAGATGGAATCTCATCGTAGTTTTAATTTGCATTTCTCTAATGGCTAATGATCAAGAGCATTTTCTCATGTATCTGTTAGCTGCCTGAATATCTTCTTTAGGGAAGTGCGTGTTCATATCCTTTGCCCAATTTTTAATTGGGTTGTTTGTCTTTTTGTGGTTGAGTTTTAACAGAATCATATAGATTTTAGAGATCAGGTGCTGGTCGGAGATGTCATAGCTGAAAATTTTTTCCCAATCTGTAGGTGGTCTTTTTATTCTTTTGGTGCAGTCTTTAGATGAGCATAGGTGTTTGATTTTTAGGAGCTCCCAGTTATCGGGTTTCTCTTTGTCATTTTTAGTAATGTTTTGTATTCTGTTTATGCCTTGTATTAGGGCTCCTAACGTTGTCCCTATTTTTTCTTCCATGGTCTTTATTGTTTTAGTTTTTATGTTTAGGTCTTTGATCCACTTGGAGTTAGTTTTTGTGCAGGGTGTGAGGTATGGTCTCTGTTTCATTTTTTTGCAAATGGATATCCAGTTATGCCAGCACCATTTGTTAAAAAGACTATCTTTTCCCCAGTTAACTGACACTGGGCCTTTGTCAAATATCAGCTGCTCATATGTGGATGGATTTATATCTGGGTTCTCAATTCTGTTCCATTGGTCTATGTGCCTGTTGTTGTACCAGTACCAGGCTGTTTTGACTACCGTGGCTGTATAATATGTTCTAAAACCAGGTAGGGTGAGGCCTCCCACTTTCTTCTTCTTTTTCAGTAATGCTTTACTTATACAAGGCTTCTTTCCCTTCCATATGAAGTTGGTGATTTGTTTCTCCATCACATTAAAAAATGTCGTTGGAATTTGGATCGGAAGTGCATTGTATGTATAGATGGCTTTTGGTAGAATAGACATTTTTACTATGTTAAGTCTTCCTATCCATGAGCAAGGTTTGTTTTTCCACTTATGTAAGTCCTTTTTAGTTTCTTGCACTAGTGCTTTGTAGTTTTCTTTGTATAGGTCTTTTATATCTTCGGTAAGATTTATTCCTAAGTATTTTTTTTTTTTTATCTTCTTGGGGGCTACTGTGAATGGTATTGATCTGGTGATTTCCTCTTTGATGTTCTTTTTGTTGATGTAGAGGAATCCAAGTGATTTTTGTATGTTTATCTTGTAACCTGAGACTCTGCCAAACTCTTTCATTAGTTTCAGTGGTTTTCTGGAGGATTCCTTAGGGTTTTCTGTGTATAAGATCATAATCATCTGCAAATAGAGATAATTTGACTTCTTTCTTGCCAATCCAGATGCCCTTTATTTCCATTAGTTTTTATCAAGGATAATAATCCTACCTTTCTCGAAGGGCAAAGTGTTGATGTGAAGATTAGAGAAGTTAACACAGGAAAAGTGTTTAGAACAGTGAGTGCTATGTAATCTCAGTAAATGTTCACTATTGCTATGAATATGTTGTTTCTCAGAGTATACGTGTGTGTGCGTAGTTCTTTCATCCAAAAAAGGAAATGGATATTATATCAGGTTCTGTACTAGGTGCTAGGACAAGATAGAAAGGAAAGGAAGAGGAACAAGGTAAGGAGATAAATAATACTTAGGTACTTGTTGTTGTTAGGTGCCATCAAGTCGGTTCCAAACCATAGTAACCCTATGTATAAAACACTGCCCAGTCCTGCGCCATCCTCACAATCATTGTTATGCTTGAGCCCATTGTTGCAGCCACTGTATCAGTCCATCTCGTTGAGGGTCTTCCTCTCTTTCGCTGACCCTCTACTTTACCAAGCATGATGTCCGTCTCCAGGGACTGGTCCCTCCTGATAACAAGTCCAAAGTATGTAAGGCAAAGTCTCACCATCCGTGCTTCTAAGGAACCTTCTGGATGTACTTCTTCCAAAACAGACTTGTTTATTCTTCTGGCAGTTCATAGTATATTCAGTATTCTTTGTCAGCACCATAACTCAACAGCATCAAAACTTCTTCAGTCTTCCTTATTCATTGCCCAGCTTTCACATGCATAGGAGGTGACTGAAGATACTATGGCTTGGGTCAGGCACACTGTAGTCCTTAAAGTGACATCTTTGCTTGGGTACTCGGGCACTGTTGTTGTTGTTGTTGTTAGGTGCCATCGAGTCGGTTCCGACTCAACAGAACGAAACACTGCCTGATCCTGCGCCATGCCCACAATCGTTGTTAGGCTTTAGCCCATTGTTGCAGCCACTGTGTCAATCCATCTTGTTGAGGGTCTTTCTCTTTTTCGTTGGCGCTGTACTTTACCAACCATGATGTCCTTCTCCAGGGACTGATCTCTCCTGACAGTATGTCCAAAGTATGACTCGTGGTGAAACTACAAGCTAGAGTTACTTCTCTTGGAAAATAGAAGTCATAGCCCACTCACTGGTCCCTCCAATTCTAACAATCTATAATTCCACCCACCCTAAGGAAGACCTAAAAAAAAAGATGCAATGATGGTAGAAGGACCCCTGAAGAACCTACCGTGTACATAGAGGACCTGCCTGGGAACAGTGTGTTCATCCCGAAGCTTTGAGAGAAATTCTAGATATATTACTGGAAGTCTGTTACTGATACTCTTCAATAGCTCTGTTATGCCAAACTGGCAGTGACTTATATAGGAAGCCTCGTGGCACAATTGGTTGAGTGCTCAGATGCTAACCAAAAGGTTGGCAGTTTGAACCCACCCGTGCTTCCACGGCAGGAAGACCTGGCGATCTGCTCATGTAAAGATTAAAACCCAAACCAAATCTGTTGCTGTCTAGTCGATTCTGACTCATAGCGACTCTATAGGACAGAGTAGAACTGCCCCATAGAGTTTCCAAGGCTATAATCTTTATGGAAGCAGATTGCCACATTTTTCTCCCATGGTGCAGCTGGTGGGTTTGAACCGCCAAACTTTCGGTTGGCTGAGCTCTTAACCACTGTGCCAACAGCCCAGAAAACCTAATGGGCCAGCTCTACCCTATCACACGGGGTCACTCTGAGCGGAAAACAACTCAACAGCACCTAACACATTTCTGCTTCAGCATATTTCACTGTCCAGCTTAACAGTCTAAATGCTGGCTGTGAATTTCATGGGGAAAGAGAGCTTTCACAATATGATTTCATTCAAAAATATTTTCTCATAAGAGCCTTCACACAAACAGATATATGCACACCCATGTTTATTGCAGCTCTGTTTACAATAGCAAAAAGCTGGAAGCAACCAAGGTGTCCATCAGCGGATGAATGGGTAAATAAATTGTGGTATATTCACACAATGGAATACTACGCATCGATAAAGAACAGTGAGGAATCTGTGAAACATTTCATAACATGGAGGAACCTGGAAGGCATTATGCTGAGCAAAATTAGTCAGAGGCAAAAGGACAAATATTGTATAAGACCACTATTATAAGATCTTGAGAAATAGTATAAACTGAGAAGAACACATACTTTTGTGGTTACAAGGAGGGGAGGGAGGGAGGGAGGGAAAGGGTTTTTTTTTTACTGATTAATTAGTAGATAAGAACTGCTTCAGGTGAAGGGAAGGACAATACTCAATACATGGAAGATCAGCTCAATTGGACTGGACCAAAAGCAAAGAAGTTTCCGGGATAAACTGAATGCTTCAAAGGTCAGCGGAGCAAGGGCGGGGGGTTTGGGGACCATGGCTTAAGGGGACTTCTAAGTCAATTGGCAAAGTAATTCTATTATGAAAACATTCTGCATCCCACTTTGAAACGTGGCATCTGGGGTCTTAAATGCTAACAAGCAGCCATCTAAGATGCATCAATTGGTCTCAACCCACCTGGAGCAAAGGAGAATGAAGAACACTAAGGTCACACATCAACTAAGAGCCCTTAGAGACAGAAGGGGCCACATGAACCAGAGACCTACATCATCCTGAGACCAGAAGAACTAGTTGGTGCCCGGCCACAACCGATGACTGCCCTGACAGGGAGCACAATAGAGAACCCCTGATGGAGCAGGAGATCAGTGGGATGCAGACCCCAAATTCTCATAAAAAGACCATACTTAATGGTCTGACTGAGACTAGAGGAATCCCAGCGGTCATGGTCCCCAAACCTTCTGTTGATACAGGACAGGAACCATCCCCGAAGACAACTCATCAGACATGAAAGGGACTGGACAGTGGGTAGGAGAGAGATGCTGATGAAGAGTGACCTAATTATATCAGGTGGACACTTGAGACTGTGTTGGCATCTCCTGTCTGGAGGGTGGATGGGAGGATAGAGAGAGTTGGAAGCTGGCAAAATTGTCATGAAAGGAGAGACTGGAAGGGCTGACTCATTAGGGAGAGAGCAAGTGGGAGTACGGAGTAAGATGTATATAAACTTATATGTGACAGTCTGACTTGATTTGTAAACGTTCACTTGAAGCTCAATAAAAGTTAATAAAAAGAAAGAAAAGAAGAAAAAAATATATATATTTTTTCTCTACCCTCTCGTTGCTTAAGGTTACGAACAGTAGCCCCTGACAGCGGAGCCAACCCATTCTTACTAAGCAGCCCAGTATCTACCCCGTGGCTGGCATATATATTTTAATAGTAACACCCAGCTTCAGGATCCTGCTTCATAGCTTGCAAAGCATTTTCATGTCATTATCTTATCTAATCCTCACCGAAATCCTATGAGGGAGTTTATTGTACCCATTTTTCAGAACACGTATGGCAAGTTGCCTCCACCATATGTATTTAATCACAACATGGATATCATTTAGTATTTATTGATGAAATGCAATTTTGGAACATACTACCTGGTATTGAAACTCATGAATGGCCTAAATATAATAACTTGTATTTTATACATTAGAGTACTTTAGCCCAGGGAGAAAATTAGTCCAATGGATACCCAGTTACTCTAGGCAATGAACAAATCTGTCTTGGAAGAAGTACAGCCAGAATGCTTCTCAGAAGCAAGGATGGCGAGACTTTGGCTCATGTATTTTGGACATGTTATCAGGAGGTGCCAGGCCCTGGAGAAGGACATCATGCTTGGTAAAGTAGAGGGGCAGCGAGAAAGAGGAAGACCCTCAATGAGAGGATTGTCACAGTGGCTGCAACAACGGGCTCAAGCATAGCAACAATTGTGAGAATGGCACTGGACCGGGCACTGTTTTGTTCTGTGGTACATGGTGTCACTATGAGTCAGAATTGACTCAACAGCCCCTAACAACAACATAGGGCCCCTGACTGATGCCAGAGTTAGATTTCTTATGAAGCTAAAGATCCAGAAGCCAGAGGTAAATGTCTGAGGAGCAGTGACTCAGCTCTTCCAGGGTTACATTTCCACCTTTGGCCAGTACACCTACCTTTGGCCGCAGGATCTCTACTGGTGCGGTGCTTGGGATCAGATCACTTTCTGCCCTTCTCAAAGCACCCTGTTCTGAGCCTCTGGAGGTTGACTTGTAGGGGCTACATCACCGGGCTCCCTTGCCCTCTGATTTTTTATGAGGTTCAACCAACGGTAAGCACCTGCAGTAGCTCAGAGAGCAGAAGGGAGGTGAGGTTGGGGTTTAATATTAATTCCCCTGGCTCTCTCCCTGTCGGGTTGCTGGACTCTGGTTGCATCCCTCTACAAAGGCCACAGCTCTTGTTTGGATGATCTTCTTCCATAGCTACGCCCTCCAGGTTTGGGTAATCATTCTTTCTCCTGCCCTGCTAACAGCCCCTGGCTATTGCTAGCTGTAAGGCGCAGCACCAACCCTGTTGCTCCTACCCTCCACCCCCACACCTCTGTTTTTTACACTCCCCTCCTTTGCCCCGTTTAAGTATCCTGCCAGAGCCTGGGCTAATAAGATAAGGTCCTACCACAACTTCTGTGATACTGCCTGCCTCTGCCGCTTGTTCATCCTATAGGCAGTGTTCACATAGACTTAAGGAAACCTAAATTCAGAAGAATGATTATGTACACAGCACAAAACGTTTCCTTCGGTTTATTCCCTAGTGCATTTGGAATATGCATTCATCTCTAGTTTGTTGTGAGTTGTTAGCTGCCATCAAATCGGCTCTGACTCATGGTGACCCCATGTACAACATAACCCTGCCCAGTCCTGCATCATCCTCATGACCTCAGGCATGCTTGGGTCCATTGTTGCTTCCAAACTAGGGGACTCATCTTCCAGAACTGTATCGGACAATATTCTGTTGTGATCCATAGGGTTTTCATTGGCTGATTTTTGGAAGTAGATCACCAGGTCCTTCCTCCTAATCTGTCTTAGTCTGAAAGCTCCACTGAAATCTGTCTACCCTGGAGGACCCTGCTGGTATTTGAAATACCAGTGGGATAGCTCTCAGCATCATAGCAACACGCAAGCCACCACAGCACCACAAACTGACAGACAGGTGGTGGAATCTCTAATGAGATTCGGCTTATTTTTTCTTTAAAAACATACCTGGTCTACAAAGGAAGATACATATGTCGTAGTAAACAGAGGCAGTTCTATGTTAACATTGTGACATTTTTTAGAAGTAATTATTAAAGATGTTTTTGTTCTCAACATCAGATTACTCATACGGTCTCCCAGTTAGGGGGGTATTAACCTCTCACTATCTGTAATAAATAGGTCAGTGTGGGATTTTATTTTATTTTGTTTTTTGCAAACTAGACAAGGCACAGGGCCTGCAAGAGTGGTCAGAATAGCCCCAGAGCCTGAAGCCAGTGAATAGTGATATCAAATCTGCATGTTGGGCCATTGCTTGTTCCTGGGCAAAGCCATTCTATTTACCACTTGGGAATGGCCTTTTTGTTATAAAAATAATGGAAATAACCATTCTTTGCTATTGTTTTAAAAAGGATGGAAATAACCATCCCTTGAATATAACCATGGAAAAAAGGCTGGAAACCCTGGTGGTGTGGTGGTTAAGAGCTATGGCTGCTAACTAAAAAGTTGGCAATTCGAATCCACCAGACACTCCTTGGAAACTCTACCGGGCAGTTCTACTCTGTCCTATAGGGTGGCTATGCATCAAAATTGACTCGATGGCAACGGGTTCGGTTTTTGGTTTTTCCATGGTTATATTCAGCTGCTAACCAAGAGGTCTGCAGTTCGAATCCACCAGCTGCTCCTTGGAAACCCTATGGGGCAGTAGTCGGAATCAACTCAAGGGCAGCAAGTTTTTGTTTTATGTTTTCAGTTGATCTTATTCCTTTAGTTATACAAATAGTGTTACTAATAAGGAATGTACTCTCTTGTCTTAGAATAAAAAATTTATTAATTGAAAATATAAATAGCTATCTTTCATTGAGTGCTTACTCTGTGCCAGGTAATGTATTAAGCACTCTGAAAGTATTACCTCATTTAGTCCCATTACAACCTCGTAAGGTAGGTAGGTACTCATTATTATCCCAGTTTTGGGTTACGGAGACTGAAGCACACAAAGATAAGTAACTTGCCTGTGGACAGATTCGGTATTTGAACCCAGACAGTCTGAATGTAGAGCTCACAATTTGTTACAATGCTAAGTTTATCCCTTAAGGATTATGTTTTATGATTTTTCTGAGTTTGTGGGTAGTTGCTAGTGTACAGAGTTCTCTAGTCCTAGAACCACAGAAGACTTTGTAGACTTTGCCCTGGGGATAGAGCCAGCCCTTCCGGAGCAAAGTGAGGGCAAGCTCCTGGAGGACGGAGCAGCCATGCCAGGGCGTCTGCCGGAAGGTGGGAGACGCAAGGGTAGAGTTAGGTGGTCCCTGAAAGGCAGAGCTTCTTCATGTGCACCTAACGTGATGCGGAAACATGCAGATCTCTGGGAAGAAAATTCCATAATGTGTCTTGGGAACACCATTCTGAAATGGTCCTCCTGTGTTCTCATTGCTCTTTTGCTTAAAGCATAAACGATATTTTCCTAGAGATATTTTCTTGAATCAGTAAAATCACCTCCTAACTTAACAAAACCAAAACTCATTGCTGTCGAGTCAATTCTGACTCATAGCAACCCTATAGGACAGAGAGGAACTGCCCCATAGGGTTTCCAAGGAGCAGGTGGTGGATTCGAACTGCTGACCTTTTGGTTCACGGCTGAAACGTTAAAAACAATGAGGATTGATTTTTTTTCCTTCCAAATGTTAGAACTACATAGAGTTAATGTTCCCTGAAATGTTAAAGCTGCATGGAGCCCCTCCCTTTCTGGGGCAATTTAAATACAAACTGGAATGTAAAAGTTAACTGCTGCAGTTAAGCTAAAGACAAAGGAAATAAAAGATGAAAAAGAAGTTACATACATTTGGGGGTTTTCTCTCTTATTTTCTGTCTCACTTTTACCCTTTTGACCTGGTATGTCTCTGTTTATTGAGCCTCTGTGCTTTGATTTATAATTTCAAAGGACTGTTACAAGCTCAACTTGCCTCGATTTCTATGTATATTGACCTATTTTTGAAACCTTACAAATTTCTATTTCCTGGCAAGTTTATAGTCTACAACTTTGAAAATGAAACATCTTTATTCACTTTGAAACCTACATTCTAGGTTATTTTAACTTCAATAATGGTTATATTTATAGGTACTAGTGTTCTGAAGGTAATCCATGCTGTCACTGTGGAGCATTGCCTTTTTTATTTTTTTCCGGTATACTCATTATCATCAAGTCGATTCTGACTCACGGCAACCCCATGTTTTACACAGTACAACTGCTCCATAGGGTTTTCTTGGCTGTAATCTTCATGGAACCAGATCCCTAGACATTCCTTCTGCAGTACCACTGGGAGGATTCAAGCCATAAACATTTAGGTTAATAGTCCAATGCAAACCATTTGTGCCACCTAGCGACCTTCAGCTCCAGTATACTCTAGTATTATTAAGCTTTCCTAGTAAAAAAAAAATATATATATATGTATATATATATATAGGTAGACACCAGATAAGTGTTTTTGAATACATGGTTGTTGAATGAAATATTATAAAGCTGGAATGAGGTAAGTCGGTGGATTGGTTGATGTGAGGTCATTATTTGTCCTTCCAAACAGGAGTTTCAGTAGACCATTCACAGTTTTAAAATGGGAATGATAACCGTAATAGAAGAAATCTCTTAGGTTCTAGAGATTACTATATGAATTTTAGAGAAATCACTAAAAGTTCCCGTTGGCAATGTCGTGTTCATTTTAAGAAATAGGCAAGATAGTGTCAAGGAAAGAGAGGACAGGAAGACAGGCTGGGAAGAGCTCAGTACCCATGAATCAATCAGTAAATAGATAAATGATAAATAAATCTCATTGTGATGATGCTTAAATTAAAATTTTTATTCAGTTTTACTTACACTGAAAATTTTATTTGAGGGACCACATTTTCCACAATCTTTGATTTACTCATGTTTATGATATACAATTCAAAATCTGAGCATTATAAAAATTATCCGTTAAAAATAAACATAATTCTAGGGCCATTTGGCCACACTGCCTCTTCCATTTGTTTTTCTGGGGTCTTGGCACAAAGCCAATGTAATTTCCAGAAATTGACAGTGTCCTGGTAAACAGGCAGCTGCTGCTGTCTCCAGCTTTTACCTACTGATTTTGCACAAAGCACTTTCTCTTCCTGAGCCTTAGAAATTCACAGGGCAGGTGAGGTTTACCTCAAGGGCAGAAATGGGAACGTTGCCTTGTGCTCCTGGCAGATTCAGGGCTCATGGGAGGGCGAGCGGCAGCAGCACCCACCTACAGACCTTCTGTGGGGCTTACTTTCAAAATCACATTACCCAAAGAATTTGGCCTTTGTCCTTGATTCCTGAGAGATAACCTCTAAAACCTTGAAATTTCCCAGTAATCCTAAGTGTCTTTGATGCAGGCTCCAGAATGCACCTAACCTAACAGGTTATGATTTTTGAGTGGGGGCTGGCCCAACCAGAAAGACCGAAAGACCCACCCCTGTGATTGCGATCTCCTGATCACCTTGTGATATGAACCACCCTCCGGGAAGAGGGGCCTGAGTTTTAATTATGCAATGAGACTTCCAATAAAACTCTGGACACAGAAGCTCCAAGGGCTTCCTGGTTGGTGATAGACATCAGTGCATGTGGCAGGATAGCACGTCCCTTTTTGGGATATGGAAGCTCCTCAATGAAAACCCTCCCAGACCTCGGCCTATGTGTCTCTTCACTTGTATTCTTTTTGCTAGAATAAAACAATAATCGTAAATATAGCACTTTCTGTGATGTCTTTGAGTAGTTCCAGTGAATTATCAAACCCAAGGGAGGGATGGGAGCCAGCAGGTCAGAAGTGAGGGGGCTGGGGACCCTGGAGCTGACAGCCAGTATTCCGAGGTGGTAGAGAAAACAACAACAACAAAAAAACGAAACCTAGTGCCGTCAAGTCGATTCCGGCTCATAGCGACACTATAGGACAGCATAGAACTGCCCCATAGAGTTTCCAAGGAGCGTCTGGCGGATTCGAACTGCCGACCCTTTGGTTAGCAGCTGTAGCACTTAGCCACTACACTACCAGGATTTCCAAGGCGGTAGAGGGAACCGCCGAATTTGTATCTAGCAGGTCAGAAGTGAATGTGTCATGGGGACTCCCAAGCTGGTGGCTGGCATCTGAGGTTTTGGGTAGACCTTGCAGCCTGGAGGTCTACCCAAAACCTTGTGAGAGCTGACCTAGCCACAGCGGTTAGTGGCAGAGGGAGGCATGCTGCAGGAGCATGTGGCGTCAGAAAGGAAGTGGCCGATCAGGAACAGTGGCATTTGATACCTACAGCCTCCCACTTTCTCATACCATTACTTACTGACACGGGTGACATTTCGCCTTTGCTTTTTACTTTGCCCTTTATTCCTCTGCCCTTTCTTATCTTTTTCCATCAGACTCTCAATTTTCCAAATCTTGCCTCAGTTCCTTTCTGTTCCCTTCTAACAAACAATCAGCTTTGATTTTTCATGAATTAAAAAAAACACAGCCCGTTCCCATGGGGGTACCTGAGCCAATCTGGACAGGGAGAGGAACTGAGAAGGCAGAAGACAGAGGCAGAGGGAGCAGGACCGCTGCGTTCCCTCCATTTCCACTTAGCAGCATCGTCACTATGCAGGGGTGGCCTGTGGGCGTGCATACAAACACAGGTACAATCTAGGTATTCCATCCTCCTACTTGCTTCTTAAATGTAGCGACAGCTCTGATCCTATTTGAATATAGCCATGGTGATGATTTTTCTCTCCCTTTGTTCTTGTGCCTCTCAAGCTCTCTGCCTTTGTTGGCTAAAATTGGACTTTATATTCTTGGTGAGCATGAGAGAGGCCTATTTGACTGCACAACTTTACACACACCTTGACGGCCACCTTGTCCCACTCCCATAGCCACACCCATCGCTGGACAGCCTCCCACTACCCCGTGGATTCATGCAGGGTCACACTCTAGGTGGGTGCTTGGGTGCATCTACAATAACACTCTGAATTATTATATCGTTTTTGCCTTCAGTCGTCATGATACCGTTGCTCTTAGTTTCTCCTTGCCTGAATAAAAACTGGACTAGTGGAAAGAGTAAGATGAGAAAGTGAGACTCATCCCAGCTTTGCGTTAACTATTGTTTTATTGAGCAAGTTGGTAATCGCTCAGGGATTCGATCTCCTCATGTATAAAACAAGTGGGTTGAATTGTATTCCTTGAAGGTCCTGTTATTCCTTGATCTCTTAAATATCAAATTGAATGAGATGACTCTACTAAAGTTCCCTTCGCTGCAAAGACTCGTTGCCCGTGCCAGCTGGGAACAGATCAACTACATGTTGTTTATCCAACCCTTAGCCTTTTGGAGTCAGTCATCGATGGCTCGGTGGTAGACCACTTGCCTTCCACGTGGGAGACCTGGGTCCCACTGCCAATGCACCTCATACGCAGCCATCACCCATCTGTCACTGGAGGCTTGTGTGTTGCTGTGATGCTGAGCAGATTTCGGTGGAGCCTCCAGACTAAGATGGACCAGGAAGAAAGGCCTGGTGATCTCCTTCCAAAAATCAGCCAGTGAAAACCCTATGGATTACAACGGTCCTGTAGGGAACCAATCACGGAGATGGCACAGGGCCGGGCAGCGTTTTGTTCCGTTGTGCGTGGGATCACCATGAGTCAGAGGCTGACTCCACAGCGACAGCAACCACCTTTTGGAGATGGAAAGAGACTGGAAAACGTGTGTTTTGAGATTTTTGTGTTTGAGCTCGTTCCGACATGATGTCATCAGGCAGAAACTCAGGACAGCAACTGACAAAATGAACGTTTTGCCAGGTGTTAATGTAAAGTCCTGTAGTTTGATTTTTTTTTTTTAACAAATTTCGCAAATAGTGCTTGGCTGAACTTTGCACGTGCCTTTGGGTATTTGCGTTATCCTTGAGTTTGATTTCGTTTTGAGTTTGATACGAGCCAATAGCGTAATGTATGCCCCGTGCTGGATAGGATAACCAGGAGTCCCAGCAGCAAAGGAAGATGGAAAGTGACTGCCAAGTAGCCAGGTCAGATGGAACCAAGTCAGCAGTCTTCAAAGAGATCAGGCAGAGCGAGGTCGGAGAGGTCAAGGGCAAAAGACAGTTCAAGGTTGGGAGAGGAAGTCGGCAAGAAAGCAAGACGAGGGGGTGAGAAATGCCTGGGCTTAGAGATGGACGCAAAGGGACAGGGATGGGAGAACGGGGTGGTGTGGGGGTCAACTCACCGCTGAGCTATTGCTTTCACAAAGGGCTCCAGCTTTTTTTATCCTTCCTTAGGTTCACAGGCACACCTTCCCAGCCCTTGGATTTGTCCACGACCTAGAATTTTAAATCCCTCGTACCTACACTCATCCACCTAAAGTCATCCCTCTGATATGTTTAAATGGAAGACTCATCCACATTATTCTACAAGCTTTCAGGGCCCTTGGTCAGAGACAGGGGCTTCCTTTGTTGTGTACGGCTCCCCAACCTTAGCCAGTTCTCTCATTATTTCTGGGCTACCAAGCCTTTCATACATGCCCTGGTTGTTCTTGCTGTCCTGTCTCTGTCAATGCCCTTGTTTCTCCCTGACGTCTTTTCCTCTGTCAGGCTCAAGCCTGTCCTCCCTTCAAGGTCCAGCTCACGTCCTGCCTCTTTGGTTCACTCTGTGTTAACCAACCCTGCCCTCATTGTTATTTCCTTCTCACACAGCGCTGTGTAAGAGGAGAGGGTGCATTGTGGGGGCGTGGGGGGTGCTATAATTCCCTCAAGATGTAATCGTGAACTCCTGAAGTCTTGTAAGCTTCAAAAGGAGAGGAACTGTGTCTTAGAAAGGCCACATGATGCAGGAAAGCGTTCTGGGCGTAGAAAAAATACCCTGTTGTCCAGTCCTGGCTCTGCGACCTTTGGCAAGTTACTTAACCTCTCTCCGACCTTCGTTTCCTTCTGGGAAAAATAGGGATAATCCTTCCATGCTCTGGCTTCAGGGCCGGATTAAGGCAAATGAGGGCCCTAAACACTGGTCATCTGTGGTGCCCCCTCCTCTGCTTACCAACATGCATTAAGACAGGATATGTGAGTTATATATATACACGTGTGTGTGTGCACGCGCATGTGTGTGTCTTAGCTATCCATGGTATAGCTTCTTTTTAAATGCAACTATAATATCTTTTTTTTTTTTTTTAAATAATATCAGCGCTCAAATGCAAGTGGTGTGTACCATTTTAGTGGAGTGAGATGAACTGGATCATAAAATTTTTAGCAGGTGAATATAGCAAGAGTTAGACTCAACAGCCCACCCCCACCTCTTATTTGTTAGAAAGAAATGGTATCCTCTCAAAAGACCTGCCAAGATAAGGAGTTTCAATTATATGGGAGGGGCCCATAGGAGTCATATGTCAACAAAGGTGTCGAAGTGGTAGGGCCTCCTAGTTTAAACAACCTTGAGCATGGGCGTCTTCATGACTCCGTGTGAACTTTATTTCCAGCCATCACATTCACACGCACTGAGCTGGTATCAGTTTCATTTACTGCCCTGCCAGTTCCCTTCCACTGTGATGCTCTCTTTTCCTTGTGCCCTGTCTGCTTGGCATCTATATGGGTCTTTGCTTCGGACAGCTGGTGCCCCTGTTTTGTTGATGCCCTAAGCACACGCCTACCTTGCTTATTGGGTAATCTGTCCCTGTCTGGCTTCTTAGGGGCTCAAATGTTTAGATCAAATGATTATAGATAAAAGCACTTTTTAGCCTGTAAAATACTCTAAGGAAGTGAGGAGTTATGGTAAGTTTACCATTGTGTTGTTAAAAAGCAGGAGAGTTTAGGAATCTGAATTTTGAGCTAGATTCCTGCTCTACTCAAATATGACCTTCATTTTTTTGTTTTTTTACTTCTCTGTAAAATGGGAGCAACACTATTACAAGGATTATAGTAAGCGTTAAATGAGATATGTCGTGGTATGCTGGAGCTTGTTTATCCCAACTTGCCAGAGCCAATGTCAAATATTTAGAAATTTTGCAAGCAGGTTGTTAAATTGTTATTAGCTTGAAATCTGTCAGAGTAGGAGTATTTACACCAGGGAAATTGGCAAACACTACAAATTGAATTGTCTTTTTTTTTTTCTTTTGTCCCCCTGGAGAGCTGGTTTACCAGCACATCACTGTATATGTAAACAGAGCTTCGTAAGTTGTAAAGCACTTTATCTTACTTATCATTAAAAGTAGTAATGGTAACACCAGTGGTATTTATCCACAAAACCTAGCCTGGCACCTGGCATAGCTCCTAGCATATATTTAATTAATATTTTAAAATTTAACCTGGGTCTACCTTTGTGTTGTTTTGAGACTTCTGCCTCTAAACTGAATGAGCCCCCATCTTTACCTCTCATCAAATCCCTCTCTACAAAGTGTCTTTTTAAAATCAGATAACATTAATAAAGCCTGGCTCAGAGCATGACACACACCAAAAAATCCCAAGCCCATTTCCGTTGAGCTGATCCCAACTCATAACAATCCTATAGGGCAGAGTAGAACTGCCCCATAGAGTTTCTAAGGAGTGCCTGGTGGATTTGAACTGCCACCCTTTTGGTTAGCAGCTGTAGCACTTAACCACTATGCCACCAGGGTTTCCGATGATACACACAGTAGGCCTGATGTTCCGTGCCAGTAACTGAGCTAATTTTCCTCTTTCCATCCAGTATCTCAGTTAATGATATAGCCCATCTATCCATCGTCCCAGGTAAGTTTTCTGGAAGTCTTCCTCTCCTCTCCCTTTTCCTCACCCATCCCCATGTCTAATCAATCACTAGATCTTACCAATAATGTCTCTTCAATTCATCCCTTCTCTATTGCCACTGTTACTGCCTTGGTTGGGAGTCCATATCTGGGTGGTGCAAACAGATAAGTGCTTGCCCATTAGCCAAAAGGTTGGTGGTTCGAATCCACCCAGAGGTGCCTCAGAAGACAGTCCTGACAATCTGCTTCCAAAAGGCCACAGCTTTGAAAACCCTATGGAGCAGTTCTACTCTGCACACATGAGGTCGCCATGAGTGAAAATTGACTCCACGGCAAGTAACAACAACAACTGTCTCGGTTCAGGCCCCCACAATTTCTTACTTGAACTCTCCCTCCCAACTGTATCTTTCCACCTTCAATCCAACGTCTGCTTCTGCACACAACGTGATTTTTAAATTACAAACCTGGCCAAATCACTCCCTTGCTTAAAATTGCTCAGTGGCCCTCTATCATCTTGAGGCTAAAATCCAAAAGCTTTAGCTTGCCGTGCAGGTTCACCCTAATTTGACCTGACTTTTGCCCCCCTTTTCTTAGAGTTATCTCCTGCATCTCCCCAATACCGTCTGGAAACCCTAGTCTCTCTTTCCTAGTGACCCCTAACTCAACTCTAACGAAACTTCCTCTATGACATCTCTGGCCATATTCGACGGTTTTGCTTATTTTCCTCAGCTCCCATTAACACCTTGTATGTACCTGTGTTATAACTTTAACCATGTAGCTGTTAGTATCTATTTTTCTCTCTAGACTGTAAGTTCCTAAAGGATAGGAACTCTGTATCATTCAGTAATGCTGAGCACATTGCATAGCATGTAGTAAGAGCTCAATAAATGTCTGAATGAACGGAAGTTCTCAAGATGGGGTGTTTTCATTGGTTCGTACACACAAGCTATTCACAGGCTATAACAATGAAAAAATAATAGGCTTAAAACTTGGGTCTCAGTAATGAAGATAGGAAACTAATAAAACAGGGACTGTCTTCTTTTTTTTTTTAAATCTATGACCCCTGATGTACGGTACTATGGCTCCTCATCACCATCAGGATAAAATCCAGGCCTCTTTGCAGAGCACACAAAGCTCCTTACAATGTCGCTGCTGCCTGTGTCTCTATCCTTGTCTTTTTCTGTGTATACACACATATCCTACATTCTGACCACGTCCCAGTTCTCATCGATTCCGTAGTCTTTCATCCCTCCAGGCCTTTGTTCGTGATTTCCCCCATGCTTGTAATACCCTCTCCCCCCTTCTTTCACTCGCCGCCTTCCTATCTGCCTGATGGACTCCTATACTTCCTTCAAATGATTAAAAGATACCCCGTTCAGGAGGCTGTCCCTGAAACTGTCCCTCCCTCTTCTGTGCTCCAGGAGCACCTGCTTGACTCATTATAAGCACTGTACTCTCGACCTTTATTGGGATGTCTTTTGCTCTCTCTGCGGAGTGAGGTCATCTTTATACCCTGGTTTCTAGCACATTCTAGATGCCTAATACCAAAACAAAAAAACAAACCTGTTGCCGTCAACTCAGTTCTGACTCATAGCAACCCTATAGGATGGAGTAGAACTGCCCCGTAGAGTTTCCAAGAAGCACCTGGTGGATTTGAACTGCTGACCTTTTGGTTAGCAGCCGAACTCTTAACCACTGCGCCACCAGGGTTTCTGGTGCTTAATACAGAGGGAAGGAAAGAAGAACTCTTGTAGCAGCATTTGCAAAGAAAACGAATTTCTGAGAAGAAACACACCTTGAATACATTTATGATTGATTTTACATGATCTAGCCAACCTAGAACACTCTCATGTCTTTATTTGCAGAGGTTAGGTGGTCCTGAGAAATTGGCTTTAATGGACAGATCAGAAGCAGAAGACAAGTTTAAAGAGCTTGGGCTTAGGTGTGTTGCCATTCATTTGGTGCAATACAGTCAGTGCGAATGTTACATCTCAGGAAATTGCCTTGCCACACACACAAGACATGTATCTACATAACTGAACAAATACCTTAGAAAGGGAAGCAAAGCTCCAGTGAAGAAGACACTAAAGCAAAGTGAAAAGACAAGCAGCAACTTAGAACAACACAGGATGTGGTTTCTAATGAAAACATGTGTATCACAACAATTTAATTTTCCTTGTGGGAAAGAAAACAATGTTTTACTGATTATAAAATAATACATATTAATGCAAACTGCTTAGAATACCTTGAAAATGTACAGTATACCAAAACCCATTGCCATCGAGTTGATTCCGACTCACAGCAATCCTATAGGACAAAGTAGACCTGCCCCATAGGGTTTCTGAGGCTCTGAACCCCTCCCAGATCTAACCACCTCAAACCTAACCACCTAGAATTAACTATAGTTTGTTCTTTGGATGTATCCTTCCAGTCTTTTTTCTTGTATATGTTTTTGCATATACTTTTTTAATTAATTTAAGTTTATATTGTATATATGGAGCCCTGGAGGTGCAATGGTTAAGAGCTCGGTGGCTAACCAAAAGGTCAGTAGTTCCAACCCACCAGCCACTTCTTGGAAACCCTATGGTGCAGTTCTACTCTGTCCTATAGGGTCGCTATTAGTTGAAATTGACTTGGCGGTAGTGGGTTTGGTTTTGGTTTTATTGTATATATTGTTCTAGACTGTGTTTTTATACTAATATGTCATGAATGTTTTCTCATGTTAGTAAATTCTCTTCTACAACATGATTTTTCATTTTTGCACAGTATTTTTTCATGTGGCAATATACCACAATTTAACCAATCTTCCATGGTTTCCATGTTTTTATCATTATAGACAGCAGTGCAGTGGTGTGGATGACTGAAGAAAGATCACCTCATGTTCTCCTGTTCTCCCCAGGTTTGGGAGCCCTCTCTCGCACCTGAATTCTGTTCTGATAATCCTCTGAGTGTCACCTCAGGACATTGGGCACACTCATGGCACGATGGCCAACCCTCAGGAGCACCTGAGCTGCTCTTCCCCTCCACACTTAGCCTTGAGTGAAAACAAAACCTTCAGTGGACTACAAGATGAACTCACCCCTGTGGGGAACCACCCTTCACCCAACCGCCTGCAGGACCTGCAGGAAAAGGGGGTGGCTCGAACAGAGCTGATTGAGAATGTGAGCAGCCCCATTGCCACAACGGTGTTGACCAGCGTCAGTGAGGATTCCAGGGACCAGTTTGAGAACAGCGTCCTTCAGCTAAGGGAGCAAGATGAGTCGGAGATGGCCGTATCTCAGGGGAACAGCAACGCCATGGATGGGGAGAACACGAGTGGGACTGAAGACATCAAAATTCAGTTCAGCAGGTCGGGCAGCAGTAGTGGCGGGTTTCTTGAAGGACTATTTGGATGCTTAAGGCCTGTGTGGAATATCATTGGGAAGGCATATTCCACTGACTACAAACTGCAGCAGCAAGGTAAGCTAGAGTGTGGACCTGGAAGATGTTTCCTGGGGATACCTTACCACCACCACCACCACCATAAACTGGGTAACTTTGACCCATGGGTAAACTAAAGGACTACCAAAAACAAAACCAAACCCCTTGCCATCGAGTCGATTCCCACTCATAGTGACCCTATAGGACAGAGTAGAACTGCCCCATAGGGTTTCCAAGGAGCAGCTGGTGGATTCAAACTGCCAACATTTTGGTTAGCAGCCGAGGTCTTAACTACTGCACCACCAGGGCTCCATAAAGAACTAGTGCCAGATAAATACCCCATCTCAGTTTCCTGTAACCCGTTGCCATCAAGTCGATTCCAACTCATAGCGACCCTATAGAGCAGAGCAGAGCAGAGCAGAGCAGAGCAGAGCAGAGCAGAGCAGAGCAGAGCAGAGCAGAGCAGAGCAGAGCAGAGCAGAGCACAGAGCAGAGCAGAGCAGAGCAGACCAGAGCAGAGCAGAGCAGACCAGAGCAGAGCAGAGACCTTCTGAAATGAAACAGAGTCACATCAGGTGGATCTTTTTTGGTTGAAGCCCACCTTTTGCAGTTGTCCAATTCAGCGGTACCCAAAGTAGGACACACACAAGACGATCCACCGGGATACAGGAAGAAAATATTAGAGCTCCTGTTTATTTCATCTCACATTTTAAATATCTATTTTCAGGTATACTTGATATTTTAAAATAGTTGTACAGATATATATAATTTATAAATAAATTAGGACATGGGTACATGTTCAATTTTTTTTTTTTTACTGATAAGTTATGTAATGAGAAAGTCTTATGATCACCAGACTAATTCAAAGCCAGACAGAAGCCACGTGGCACTGCCTCTGAAGCTCACAGGCCTTAGGTCAAAAGGAAAAGGAATTATTTTCTCACAGTCAAGACATGAAAAGCTCTCATTTTGAGGAAGGAACAAACTACCTAACCAAACTTGAGAAGTGCTTTATTAGGTTATTATTTCTAGATCCCACAGCTTTTTATTTTATTTTATTAATCCTACAGCTTTTTAGAAAGTAAGTTTTTAATTCCCATCACTGTATAACATGTATATTCATTTATTCTAATTCAAGTGTTACACTTTTGACATAAAGAGAACGTATGACCTTAGAGTTCTTTATAATTTAACTTCGTTTCTTTAAAAGGATTTTTCTTTTTTCCTATAACAAATGTAATATATGTAGAAAATTTGGAAAATGCAGGTAAGTTAAAAAATTTTAAAATAATTATAACCCCAGTCTCTTGAGGATAACCACCAGCAATGTTCTGCTATATAGTATTTCTGTGTTGTGTGTACGCTTTTTTAAAAAATGGAATCGTACTGTTTTGCAACATTTTTTCACTCCATATTGTGAACATTTCCCGTGTGATTAAATTTACTTCTTCAGGGTCCTCTTTAATGGCTGTGTAATGTTTAATTGTGTGAGCATGCCATTATTTATTTAAGCAGTCCCCCTAATTTGTTTGCAGTTTTTCGTGATTATAAACCACACTGCAGTGAACACCTGTCTGTTAATTTACTTCTACATACATCTCTGATTACTCCTTGGGATAGATTCCTAGAAGTGGAATGGTTGAGTTCAAAGTGTTCATTGTTTTTAATACATATTTTTGTAGTCTTTATGTAAATGATTTCATTTTTAAGTGTACTCAGCAAGAAATCCTGGAAAAAAAAAATATGGACCAGAAGTGAGATTCTCTTTTGTATATAAGTGAATTTTGGACTCTGTGACCCTCCCTTAGAAGTCTGTTCATCCTGTTTAGTCAAGACTATTGACAGCTTTTGCACAATCATCAGGTGATGTCAGTAACCTTTGACCATTTTTCTCATGCAATCAATTTATCTATTTCTGAAATATTTTCCTGTGAACTAACATACCGTCCTCTCCCTGCGATTCCCCCTTCCTCATAAGTATATCGGGTCTATTGGTAGATCTATCAATTGCAAGTATACTTTTCAGGACTTGTCAATCATAACATCCACCCCTGCCCCCTACAGGAATTCTTCCTATGTCCCTAGAGTGTGTGTATCTGTCCACCTTGCTCTCCTTCACACGTACACCCATGCTTTGCCTATTTCACCCCCTTTTTCCCCTCTGTGACCTCAAGGTTTTGAGGAAATTAAAGAGTTACACCTTATTACATAAAGGGCAGTGATTCCTGTGTTAAACAAATATTATTATTAAAAAAAATTGGAAATAAAGATAAGCACAAAGAGGAAAATAAAAATCACGTGTCATCTCACAATACAGAGATAGCGTATTCTGAGCACCTTCCAACCCAAGGGGCTCATCTTCCAGCATTGTACCAGATGATGTTTCACTGCTGTTTATAAGGTTTTCACTTACCATTTTTTTTTTAGAAGTAGATCACCAGGTCCTTCTTCCTAGTCTGTCTTAGTCTGGAAGTTCCACTGAAACCTGTCTACCATGGGTGACCCTGCTGGTATTTGAAATACCGGTGGCATAGCTTCCAGCATCACAGCAACACGCAAGCCACTACAGTACAGCAGACTGACAGATGAGTAGGAGAAATACAGAAATGCAAAAAAAAAAAAAACCCAAACCCATTGCCATCGAGTCAATTCTGACTCACAGCAGCTCTACAGGACAGAGTAGAACTGCCCCATAGGGTTTTTAAGGAGCGCTTGGTGGATTCAAACTGCCAGCCTTTTGGTTAGCAGCCGTAGCTCTTAACCACTACACCACCAAGGTTTCCAAGAGGGAGATAACTGCTCAATTTATTTATTTATTTTAAATCCCTTTTCTCTGCTTAGACACAAAACCTATTAATATCTGCGTATATAATAAACTACCTTTGGCTTTTAGGATCTTCACTTGTAAGATGAAATCTCTCACCCTTTAGTTATTTGAGAGGTAATTTGTAGGTCTCAGGATCCAAATTCAGGGTCAAACCCATACAGAGGCACAACAGATAAACATCCCGTGTGTCTGTTAAAAGGAGCCTTTTGTATTTTCTTATTGTTTTACAAACTTGTATTTCATTTGCCATCCAACTGATTATGTGACTTCCAGAAGGGCTTATTTCAGGAATAAATAAGAAACAGACCTGGGCAGCATCAGATTCTTACAAGGGTTCAGCAGCTGCCTGACTCTTCAGCAGATGACAGGATATCCTGCTTTGGGCCAAAAACTAAGTGTCGTATTTGCCTTGTAGGCTCTGGGATCAGGGAGCCAACCTTTAACCCTGGGTTGCAGTCAACCAAGGGACAGCACATAGAGCAGCTGGGTGCCTACATTTGGCACTTAGGAGGAAATTAACCAGATTTTTAGAAAATGTAGTGATGCCCTCATCTTCCCTGTAGTATGCTAGGTAAGGAACCCCGAGTAAGGTAGTACGTGTTGTTGAAATCATTTTTTGCCAAATGACTTCCAGTCTTAAAGCAAGTATTGTCATAGTCGTGTCTGAATAAACAAAGAACTGCTGCCTTAAAGTCGGTGGGCGTGTGGCTTTTTCTCTGTCCTAGGGATCATGGTGGACGTTGGAATTAAGATAGTAGTCATGGTGATGAATCAGAGGAAAGATAAAAGCTGGAGAGGAGAACAAATGGAACAGATGTAAAAGCAGTGAAAGTCTGGGACTGACCCTGGAGAGAGCACAACCAGTTCCCTAGATTATGAGGTTAGCTATCTTGCTTGTCAGTTATCTAGGCCCCCATTTTGCACATTCTTATTGTTACCTTTCTCTTCTCTGCCCTCTTCCTGCTCCTTGGCTCCCTACTAGATACTGATAGGGGCATTGGGAAGACAAAGGGGACCAAACCAAAAACCCATTGCTGTCGATTTGATTCCGACTCACAGAGACCCTATAGGACAGAGTAGAACTGTGCCATAGGGTTTCCAAGGCTGGAAGCAGAATGCCACATCTTTCTCTCATGGAGGAGCTGGTGGATTTAAACTACCGACCTTTCAGTTAGCAGCCAAGCACTTAACCACTGCGCCACCAGGGCTTCTCTGTTTGGAGACAAACAAAATCTCTCCTTCAAAGAGGACTAATTCACATAAATCAATTTTACTTCCAGTAATCCGTTCTAATAAAAGATTGAAGGAAAAATGGTTGAGGTATTACTTTATTTTACGCTCTGTGATCTTGAATTACCAGTGCTATCTCCTTTACTTTTCCATGCATAATTAGGACCTAGCTGTTGATAGCTGAATAGCACAGGCATGCTCAGTAGCTGGTATAGGAGATTATCACTATTTATTTATTTTTTATTGTGATTTAAGTGAAAGTTTACAAATCAGGTCAGTTTCTCATACAAAAATTTATGCACGCCTTGCTATATACTCCTAGTTGCTCTCCCCGCAATGAGACAGCACATTCCTTCTTTCTACCCCGTATTCCCCATGTCCATTCAGCCAGCCTCAGTTCCCCTCTGCCTTCTTATCTCCCCTCCAGACAGGAACTGCCCACATAGTCTCATGTGTTTACTTGAGCCAAGAAGCTCACTCCTCACCAGTATCATTTTCTATCCCATAGTCCAGTCCAATCCCTGTCTGAAGAGTTGGCTTTGGGAATGGTTCCAGTCTTGGGCTAACAGAAGGTCTGGGAACCATGACCTCCAGGGTCCTTCTAGTCTTGGTCAGACCATTAAGTCTGGTCTTTTTACGAGAATTTGAGGTCTGCATCCCACTGCTCTCCTGCTCCCTCAGGGGTTCTCTGTTGTGTTCCCTGTCAGGACAGTCATCGGCTGTAGCCGGGCGCCATCTAGTTCTTCTGGTCTCAGGCTGATGTAGTCTCTGATTTATGTGGTCCTTTCTGTCTCTTAGGCTCATAATTGGGCTTCATTTTCCTTTGCTCCAGGTGGGTTGAGACCAATCGGTGCATCTTAGATGGCTGCTTGCTAGCATTTAAGACCCCAGATGCCACTCTCCACAGTGGGATGGAGAATGTTTTCTTAATAGATTTTATTATTCCAATTGACTTAGATGTCCCCTGAAACCATGGTCCCCAAACCCCCACCCCTGCTACTCTGCTACTCTTCAAAGCATTTGGTTTAGAATATCACTATTTATTATAATATCCTTAACCCATGGTAATTGAGTGCTAAATGTACTTATCATTTTTATTTTAATATTTCATTTATTTCTCATAAAAATATTAAATAGTAGGCGTTATTTACTTAAAAATATAGTAAATCCCAATGTAAGCATCATAAAACTGTATGAAAAGAATGGGTTGTTAAACAAATTGCTACAGAATCACTAAATAGCATGGAAAAAAAATTATATCCATCCTCATAGCATACACCAAAATAAACTTCAGATGGATATAAAGATTGAACTTTTAAAAGATCAACTATAGAGAACTCCTAGAAGATAAACTAGGCAGTGGGAGAAATTAGAAAGGAAATGACAGGCAACTATATAAAAATACTTTTGCTCAAAAAATCATAAAATTAAAAGAAAAAAGTTTTTTTTTAAATATTTTCTTCATATGTACCAAAGAAATATATAGAGAGGGCTCCTTCAGATTTAAGAGAACTACAAGATCCTGATAGATTAATGGACACAGGGTCTCAACAATTCACTCAAAGCAGATGTATTAAACAAATGTGGAGAAAATAGTCTATATCACTGGCAATTAGAGTAGGGTAAACTTATAAACCAGTAAAACACTATTTTATACCTAATTAAATTAGAACCAAAAAATAATTGGTAATACCCAGTGCTAGCAATGTTGTGGTGAAACTGACACGTTCATACATTGCTATTGTCAGCAAAAACTAGCAAAATCCCTCAGACAGCAGTTTGGAATGTCTACCAAGAGCCAGGAAACTAGACTCTTTAATCTAGTGATCGAGCCTGAAGAAATAATGTAAAGAAAAAAGTGTCAAATTTAAATTAGCAAAACAAAAAGACAGAAGCACTTTAAAGTGTCCAATAAAGGTAAGAGGGTAGACAGCTGTTCAAATTTGTAATGAAAGCTGCAAACATATGGAGAATATATAATACGGGAAAAGAGTTGAGAAAATCTTCTAATCACAATTTTTACATAACTGTAAGCATATGAACAAGGACAAGATGAAAAGTGAATATGGGGTGAGGTTACAAATAAAATATGTGTTTTTCTAATGTTTTCTAATGTATATAATATTTAACAGCAAATAAAGATTGCGTAAATAGCAAAAAAAAAAAAAAGACACCCAAATACTGGTATAATTTTAGTAGTTATTATATTAAAAATTATTAAGTTGAGCTTTTTTAAAGCTATTTAAAGAAATATTGTTCAGTTATGTTCTTGCCCCAGATTCCAGTAATAGTACTTTATTCAGTCTCCAGAATGGTCAAAATGCCACTGTCTTTAGTGACGTAGATTCTTCACTAGACCCCTAATGAGTCCAATCCTCTTACAGTGTACCATCAATATCTGTGTACTGTGTCTACTGCATGAGTAAGTCTGTTGTTAGGTGCTGTGGAATCGGTTCCAACTCATAGCCACCCCAGGCACAACGGAACGAAATACTGCCCAATAGTGCACCATGCTCACAGTCGTTGCTATGCTTGAGCCCGTGTTACAGCCACCGTGCCAATCCATCTCGTCGAGGGTCTTCCTCTTTTTTGCTGAACAAGTCTGTGAGGCTGAACGTGAGACTACATGAACCACTAATACTTGTCAGTCATAGAAGCCGTAAAGATACTGAAAGTAGTCAAGCCTGTAATTTGGTTTCGTCCCAAATGTTACCTGGTATCAATTTTTCCTTTGGTGACTTAGTAGGTCTGAGCTATTTGTATTTTAGAGAGATGTGCTTTAAAATAGCATCCATTCAATTTCACCAGAGCAGAAGCCTTTAACATTGCTCTCATGTCAGGAGAATGGGAAAATTGTCCGTGCTGTATATAAATCACCCTCACTATAATTTTTTCCTTCTCTCTGTAGTTATGTTTTGAAAGTCCATGTTTTAACCATTGGAATGGGAAACCACATTTTGTAAAGAATCTATAGAATTCCTTTTTCTTTTAAGGTAGAGAAATGTAGCTTTCTTCTAGACACTGTTTTGTGGACATAGCAGATAGTAGAACTGATTTGCTTTCAAGACCAGAATATATTCAAAGCTAACTCAATACCACCTTGTTCAGTGTTGCACAAAGAGTGGCCTTTTAGTGATCAGTCGTCTGACAAGAATCTCTCGTAACCTTTAACATTGTCACCCTCCTTCTCCTCACTCCATGGGGCTTCTAGCTCTTTGATGTGCATTTCTACGTGTGATATTGCACTGGTAGGAAGGATCAACGGATTACATTCTTCTTTGTAGGTTTCATGAGATTAAAGCACGTATTGATTGAAATTTTGAAATGCTTTATTTCAAATGCATTTTTTCCATTATAAAAGTAATATATAGGCTTATGGTAAAAAAAAAATTAATACAGAAAGGGATAAAGAACATAATATGAATCACCAATAATACCACCCTTAGAAATAGCCCCTGTTGACTTTTTGGTACCAAAAAATCAAACTCTTAGAGAGAGAGAAACAATGTTTTAACTTGGAAAGACTGCAGCTATATGGAAAGACCTATCATGAGTAATGGCCCTCCCAGTTACTTCATAGCGTCAGTGTGGTTGAGTGGAGAAAGTACTGTCCTTAGAGTTAGCCACATCTGGGGTTCTGGGCCCACTTCTGCCACTTACCAGCTATAAAACAAAACAAAAAAAAATTTGGCCTTAAATATGTTGCTAACCACCCTATAACCTTCATTTTCCCATCTTTAAATAACCTTGATAAGGCCAGACTTGTAGAATTGTGGTAAGGATTAAACACATAACATATGTAAAGCATTATGCTACTATGGTAATACTATATTAAATACTAGAGGTAAATACTAACATAGGTATTACACATAATTAAGTTCTGAGGAGAATGTCATTGAAGATTCGTTCAGTAAGGATTCATTGAACATCTGTACTAGAAATTCAAAGAGAAATAAAACAACACCTGTACTGGGTGATGGAGAGGAGTAATTGTATAGGAACAGAGAGGTGAATTGCAATCTTGAGCTGAGGAGGTAGGGCTGAGGTGTGTCAGGATATGCTTTGTTTGGAGGAGAGTATATTGAAGACCTGTGATCTGCTTGGATTTCAATTGTTGAAAACTGATAGAAATGTAGTACCAAGGCCCACAGGAATGCTATATCCTCTAGTGAGCTACCAAGTGGGAGACAGAAGGCAGTGATCGTTCTGGGTGATGGTAAAGCTGGTACCTTTGAAGTAGCCTTGTAGAATGGTCCTGAGCAGATTCCAAGATGTCTTCAAGCTTTTTTCTCGCTTGTGTGCCTAGATACTTGGGAAGTGCCATTTGAGGAGATCTCTGAGCTGCAGTGGCTGGGTAGTGGAGCCCAAGGAGCTGTCTTCTTGGGCAAGTTCCGAGCGGAGGAGGTGGCCATCAAGAAAGTGAGAGAACAGAATGAGACGGATATCAAGCATTTGAGGAAATTGAAGCACCCTAACATCATCGCCTTCAAGTAGGTCAAGGCTTTTTTTTTTTTTTCCTTAGAAATAGATTTTCTAACTCCCAGCAAACACATGTAAGTTCCTGCTTTCAAACACATGTCAAGAATGCTCTATAGACTTAGCACTGCGCTAGGTGCTTTGGGAGGGAATACAAAACTATTCAATTTGACTCACATCCTTAGGGAGCTTACAATCTAGTAGTTCTTTTTGCCAGAGCTTGGAAGGGATGCTCATGGGGAGAGGGAGGGAGGAAGCAGTTTCCTACAAACCAGTCAGATCGGCCAATTCTACCTCATTTATCAGTGGGATGACAGAGGTCACTTCCAGATAACCTGAACACCCTACAATCCAGTTAAGAAAACAAAGCTAACATATCTGCAGTGATCAGAGGACAACTAATCCCTGTGTAATAGTTGGGTGTTTTTTTTTTTTATTATTACTTTCTATTAGCATTTCTTATTAAATATTAACTTACAATGACAGGTACCTTCAGGGTGTTTCTCCCTGCCTCAGGTTTTGCTAAATCCCTTTTCAAGTGATGCCACCCAGCTTTCTTAATCTAATGATAGTAGAGTTATTGATGATAGTAAGTTATATGTTATATTCACTTCATGAAGTGATTGTCTTCAAGAGTATAAACATACCTCTCTAGTCTAGGCTATTATTTTCATATTGTTGACTGAAATCCCCAGGAGGAGGGGGAAGAGTCATAGGTGTATTTGTGGAAGCCACAAGCTTAGAAGTACAGAGCTCTGAATATGTGTAATTTCTTCCTGTAAATTTCCCTGCATTCCCTCCCTTGCTAACCTTTAAATTTTGCCCCAGGCTTAAATTAATGCAACTGTGTGGCTTTAGAGGAGGGTTACACGGGATAAAGTGAACAGGAGAGGTAGCCATTAGGTGGGGTGAAAGTTTAGAAACTGGAGCTTCTTGGCACACTAGATATATATTTTTCATTCTTGGAGAATAGTATGACCAATGAGGCTATAGATAAGTGGAATAACTTACAAATCCCCTTCCTCAAGCTGGGGAATCCCAGCCCACAAGAGGGGTCTTTCCTTCATTTAAAAACAAACAAATGAACAAGCTCTCATTATAAAGCTAAACATTCATGTGATAATTCTTAATAGGAACCATGTCCCCAAAGTAGGGAATAGAAATCTTGGGTATGAGCTTTGTAGGATGAGTTTAAATGAGTACTGAGATTGAGTTTTGGCTCTCAAACAAGACGTCTTACAAAAAGGGAAAGAGGTCTGAATAGAAGAGAAGCATTCAACTGGTATACTAACAGACCAACATCAGCTGGTATGCTAACAGACCAACATCAGCTGGTATGCTAACAGACCAACATCAGCTGGTATGCTAACAGACCAACATCAGCTGGTATGCTAACAGACCAACATCAGCTGGTATGCTAACAGACCAACATCAGCTGGTATGCTAACAGACCAACATCAGCTGGTATGCTAACAGACCAACATCAGCTGGTATGCTAACAGACCAACATCAGCTGGTATGCTAACAGACCAACATCAGCTGGTATGCTAACAGACCAACATCAGCTGGTATGCTAACAGACCAACATCAGCTGGTATGCTAACAGACCAACATCAGCTGGTATGCTAACAGACCAACATCAGCTGGTATGCTAACAGACCAACATCAGCTGGTATGCTAACAGACCAACATCAGCTGGTATGCTAACAGACCAACATCAGCTGGTATGCTAACAGACCAACATCAGCTGGTATGCTAACAGACCAACATCAGCTGGTATGCTAACAGACCAACATCAGCTGGTATGCTAACAGACCAACATCAGCTGGTATGCTAACAGACCAACATCAGCTGGTATGCTAACAGACTAACATCAGCTCGTATACTCAGACTAACCGAAGAACCTGGGTTCATTTCCTTGTGGAAGGGACATCCGTGCAGAGACATTAATGAGACCTTCAGTTGCTGTAGTGATCCTATCACTAGTTGCCCTAGTAGGGCCAGGAGGATATGAGACCAAAATGAAATGCTATACAGACCGATTATAATCTTCCCAAAGATGAAGTTTCAAAGGACAATACCACCACCACCACCATTTACCAACACGTTGATTCCAATTCATGGCAACCCCATGTACTTCAGAGTAGAACTATGTTCCATGGGATTTCCAATGGCTGTGATCTTTCAGAAGGAGATGGCCAAGTCCTTCTCCTGAAGTACATCTGGGTGGATGCAAACCACCAACCTTTCAGTTAGTAGCTGAGCGCTTAACTGTTGCACCACCCAGGGCCTCCCACAAAAGACAATAGAAGGATTGTTTTCAAGCAGACAGAATAATAAAGACCCACTTCCTTTCTTCGTGACTGAGAGGATCATCACTTTCAGACAGCTGTAATACCCTCCAAACTGGCCAGAAGGGCCAAGAGCTTTTAAATTTAGATCAACGGGAAGCTGGGTTTGAGACACAAAATATTCTACAGGCCGACATAGCTCACTGGCCTCCTGATGTGAACTAGGTTGTGGGCTTTCCGGCAGCATGCCCTGAGTATTGAAGGTGGATATGTGTCCTGAGAGGGTAGGGCTGTGAGAAGCTTTATTTTTCCTTCCTCTCTTTTGCTTTTTCCTTTTTCCACATCACTCTTATGATCCTCCTAGCTGTGTGTGCAATTTTCAGCATTTTGAACAAATATCACCAAACCCACTGCCTTAGAGTCAATTCCAACTCATAATGACCCTATAGGACAGAGTAGAACTGCCCCATAGGGTTTCCAAGGAGCGCCCGGTAGATTTGAACTGCTGACCTTTTGATTAGCAGCCTGAGTTTAAGAGCACTGCACCACCAGGGCCCCAGTATTGCCACCCCGGCCCCCATCCCTTAGACTGAAGATGCTTGAATAGTCTTTACCCCTACATGGAAAACAATAGTGAGACTGTGTCCCCGGCTCATTACACCATGCTCTCGGGGCTTTGTACAGTGTTGTGTTTCAGCCATCTGTGCGTGTGTTGCTTGGCCAGTGAACACATTCGGGACCGTCTGGAAGATATAAGGACATGCCTGGATTTTAATACTTCTCTCTAAATACTGATTTCTGTGCTTAAAGCTTCTTTTGAAGTTTGTAAGAACCATATACAGAAGGGGACGCATGGGATAAGAATACTATATATATATATATAATTTTTTAATACTCTTTGAAGCAAAGCAAAACTCACTGTTCCTAATGGAATTCAGTGTCAAGGGGAAGAAAAGGTAGCAATTAGAAGTCATTACAGAGCTGCTATTTATAGCTACTAAGAAGCCTTGTCATAGTACAGGGCTGATGGGATGATTGCTTCTCTTTCGTCAGTCAAGAGAGATGAAAAGTGCATTAACGTACCGCTGTTAGACCCTTTTAGTCTGTTTGTTGGTGAGTTAAAGCATAGTTAAGTAGGATGCTGAGCACCTTCAAATAAATATTTATTTTTATATTCTTAAGCATATTACCAGAGCCCTGGTGGTGCAGTGGTTAAGGGCGACAGCTGCTAACCAAAAAGGTCAGCAGTTCGAATCCACCCGCCGCTTCTTGGAAACCCTATGGGGCAATTCCACTCTGTCCTACAGGGTTGCTGTGAGTCGGGATCAACTCGATGGCAACAGGTTTGGTTTTTTTTTTTTTTTTTGACGCATATTACCAAACGAAACCTGTTGCTGTCCAGTCGATTCTGACTCAGCAACCCTACAGGACAGAGTAGAACTGCCCCATAGGGTTTCCGACTCTGTCTCTTTATGGGAGCTGACTGCCACATCTTTCTCCTGAGGAACAGCTGGTGGGTTTGAACCGCTGACCTTTTGGTTGGCAGCTGAGCGCTTAACCACTGTGCCACCAGAGCTCCTTCTTAAGCACATTACCCCATTGCCTTCGAGTCGATTCTGACTCATAGTGACCCTATAGGACAGAGTAGCACTGCCCGATAGGGTTTCCAAGGAGCAGCTGGTGGATTCGAACTGCCGACCTATTGGTTAGCAGCCGAGATCTTAACCACTGTGCCACCAGGGTTTCCATAAGCACGTTAGTCCTGCCTTATTCACTATTCCTCTGTAATGAGAATTAAATTATCTGTGTTTGCTGTACACTTGTGCTCCACTGAGCTTTCCTCAAAGTCAGATAACAGAAACTTGAGAAAAAAATTTTTTTTCATTAAAAATCAAGATGAGAATTCTGGGTAGCATAGAAAATGATCGGAAAATCATAGAAATAGCTTTGTGACATTTGACAGACACGTCAAGGCAGAGAAAATGAAGACTAATCATACTTCTTCATAACCTGCTACGGTTATAAAATCTTCACACGATCAGTGCCTCAAGCTGTGGCCTCTAATTTCTTTCATCCCTTACGGCAACCTAAGAGATAGAGACCTCTCTCAACCTATTTGAAAAGTTTCAAAGAGGCATACAAACCCTGGAGAGATGGGATACAGCAAATTACATGTGGTAATTCTTCTTTTCTCTCATCCTCAGAACAAAGCTGTGAAGTAGAATTAATATAGTTATTCCCACTTTTACAAGGTAACAGTATTAATGTAAGAGTCCCCAATATGCTTATCCATAAAGAAGTTAAAAAGCTAGAAGGTAGGCAGCTAGAGTAGCGAGTCAGAAGGGCTTTGAAGTTAGAGACTGAGGTTGGATCCCAGCTCTGCCACCTATCTGTTGTATGACTTAGGACAAGCCACGTCCCTTCTTTGAGATTAACTTGTAAAAACAGAAAAGGTAGTATATATCTTACAGTATTTGGGGGTGGGTTAAATAAGACAGTTAACCAAAACAAACAAACCCGCTGCTGTTGAGTCAATTCCAACTCATTATCGACCCTATAGGACAGAGCAGAATTGCCCCAGAGGGTTTTCAAGGCTGTAAATCTTTACAGAAACGGACTGCCACATCTTTCTACCGCGAATGGGCTGGTGGGTTCGAACCACTGACCTTTCGGTTAACCACTGCATCACCAGGGCTCCTACAAGACAATTAAATAAGCATAGAAACATACATGACAAATGGAAGATATTCTTTCGTGTTAGTGGCTTTCCTCCTGGCCCTTAGGTCTGTCCATGTTTGAATGGAGGCTTTTTTCAGCCAAGAAAGTTAAGGTGAAGTGAAGAACTACTTGTCAAGGACCCCCTGTGAACGTCTAGACCTTGCGGCAGAGAGAAAAAAACCTGAAGACGTCTCCCTTTGAGAACACGTAGTATACATGGGGAGAGAAAAATTGCATATATACAACTAATGGCTGCTATGTATCATGGGAATTTAGAGAAGAGAGATTTTGGGGACTGGATTAATCAGGAAAGGCTTCAGGGAAGATGTAGAGATTTATGGGACTACAGGCAGCATAAATGCATAATACATTGTGTCACATTATTTTTATTCTAAACGGAAATGTTTTTCAAAGACAGTATCATATAGAAAATGGGCTCTCTTTTGGTCCTAAGTCTAGTTAGTTATTTTTATTATGAGCAATTTAAAATTCTGCAAATAATAATAAAAATAGCAGTATTTTATTTGAATTCTCTTTCTTTCTGTACACCCTATATAAAGCCCTTTACTCAAGTTTAAAAGGAAGAGATTTTAAATTATGCTTAAGGATTTAAAACAACACAACATTTAGCTTTGCACAAACCTCGGTGAGGTGCTCTTTGTCTCTGAATGGGATGGTCCCACAGAAAACACACCAGATACAGCACAGCATAGAGGTATCTGGAATGAGCAACAAACTAGTTTCCTATATGCATAATAGAGAAACCTGTAGGTTCCCCACTCCAAACTCACACTGTTGAGTCGATTCCGACTCAGAGCCACCTACAGGACAGAGTAAAACTGCCCCATGGGTCTCCAATGCTATAAATCTTTATTGAAGCAGACTGCCACATCTTTCTCCCCTGGAGCAGCTGGTCGATTCTGTCAGCCTCTGGGTTAGCAGCCGAACGCTTTAACTACTGTGCCACCAGGCCTTCCTACCTTTCGGTTAAAAAAAAAGCCAAACCCGTTGCCATTAAGTTGATTCCGATTCATAGGTGAGAGGGGTTTTAATGCTCATTTAAGACTTACGAAAGTTGATCTCTGTGCATTTAAAAACTAATTTGGATAGGGAGTTGGTTTTTATTCATTTAATCAATATCCTTAAAATGAAGCATGTATGTTGGCACGTCTGTAGGTATGGATGTATTTCCCTACATGTCTGTGTTTTCTTGGAAGGGGTGTTTGTACCCAGGCCCCATGCTATTGCATCATTATGGAATACTGTGCCCACGGACAGCTCTACGAGGTTTTGCGAGCCGGCAGGAAGATCACGCCTCGGCTGCTGGTTGACTGGTCCACGGGAATTGCAAGTGGAATGAATTATCTGCACCTCCATAAAATCATCCATCGCGATCTCAAATCACCGAAGTGAGTTCCAGGGCTAATAGCTCAGCTATTTGGTTTTCTTGTTTTGAAATAACAGATTTTATCAGCCATCACTGACATTTTCAGTGGTCATACTGTCAGTTCAGTTTCAGTCAGCACAGTGGGTAAATTCTACTTGCGTGTCTTTTGGATTATTGTTGACCAGCTTCCTTACCCATGTGGCAGGTCAGTCCAGGCACCTGACACTAGTCTTGTCCTTTGTTGCTTTTAAATTGTACAACTGTGAAACAAAATTCGTTATTATCTGAAGTATCCACGTTCCATCATCTTGGCTAATTAGTGCTGAACTTCCCCACCCTGAAGGCTTGATTTGCTATTATCCTACCTAGTTCCAAAAAATATTTGTTTCTTTTTTTTTTTAAAACTGAGTTTCAGAAATGTACACAATACAATAGAATGAAAATGGATAGGTGAGAAACAGAAGCAAAGGGAAAAGAAGACATTAGAACTCCAGCTTACTCACAAAATTACCCCATAAATTCTGCATAGTTGTGAGAGGTGGACTACAGATTTGGCCTTGACCTTTCCAGAGTCTAAGCAAAGGAAGAAATACCCAGTGACACGGCTCACCATGTCCTGGAGAAAAATACGAACTGGTCATTTAAGAGACGCAGAGCTCTTTTCAGTAATCTCTACTTTCAAAACGATATTTTGGCTGCCAGTAGCCACTTCAGGAGAGTATTGATTCAGCTCCCCAACTGCATAAAGGAAAGAAAGGAATTGATTAAATGGTATATTTCAGCGTAGCCCCTATTTTAAAACATTATTTTTGTTATTTCTCATTACATTTTGTTTAGAGAAACCGAGAAGGATTAATCACTTTTCAGAGCCATATTTGCCTAGTGCATTCATAGCTTATGGCATTTTTTTATATCCATTATCACATCTCCTTGGAGCCTGACAAAAGCTCTGAGGGATAGGTGGGATAAGCACTGTTATTCTTATTTTACACAAGAGAAACTAGGGCTCAGAACCCAAAGGCATGGAGCTAGGACTTGAACCCAGAATTTTTGGGCCAAAGACCATTGCATCCTGCCTAATCCTGTGAAGGTAAGGGGTTCACACTGACTCCTGACTCTTCGTGGAAAATAGAACTCAGTCCTTAATTACAAGCCGCAAAGCCTCTCTCGTTTCTCCCCGTACTTCTCAATAGTGTACATTACAGTGGTTAGCTACTGAACGGCCTCCTCCCTGCTTGACTTGCAAATTAACTTTATTATATAGTGTTCATCCCTCCTATTCACATCCTTAAAACAGCCTGCTGCTGTTGCCATCCACAACACACATGTAAACTATGTATGTTACATATTCCATAAAGTATTTCCAAAGGCCTCTCTGAGTGGGCCTCCTTTCTAACTAACTTGTTCTCCTGGAGAATTAATTTTAGAAGGAAGGAGCCAGGAAATCTTGGCATATAGAAAACAACACGTCATTTAGAGAGTAGAGTAGTATGTTGATTACCCAGTAAGCCTTTCCACCTGTGATCAGGAGCAGCCTTGGCTTCCTTGGGTTTCAAGGTAACTTTGAGAAGACAAAGATCAGTCTGGCTTGCTACAATGAGAGATTTTGTTACCTGCCTTCAGGCTATGTGACACCAACTTTGTCTCAGAGAAGATTTCACAAGAGTTCCAACATTATATCTTCTCTACTCTCTTCCCAAGTCATTCCCTGTTGCTGTGCCAACATGTCCATAAAGGGTAGCACAAGAGAGGCGGAAGAGAAAGTTTCTAGAGTTTTTTTTTTCTAGGGGCCTATCACCTTTTCTGACTTTTTTGCTATATGATACCATCAAGTATTTCAGATACCTCATCATATTTTAAGCCTTTATTCATATTCACCAAGACTAACACCATTAAATCACAACTCCTGAATCAGGTAGATTTTACATATCAGGTGCAAAACCAGGGCCAGGATATGCATGCAGGCACCTGTGGCTGTCAAATTGATTCTGACTCAGTGACCCTATAGGACAGATTAGAACTGCCCCACAGGGTTTCCAAGGAGTGGCTGGTGGATTTGAACTGCCGATTTCTTGGTTAGCAGCCGAGCGCTTAACCACTGCACCACCAGGGCTCCGTGGATGAAGGTATTCTAAAGCAATTGTAAACACTGAGCTGGTCAGTAAAAGGGGAGCCACTGGATATTGGGGAGTAAATATGAGCCCCCTGGTTCAAAAAGAGGAGGGCGGGTATAGATTCAGAAGTTTTCTTTTGTTGCTGCTAGGTGCCATCAAGTCTGTTCCGAGTCACAGCGACCCTGGGTACCACAGAAAACAACAAAATGCTGCCTGGGCCTGCACCAATCCTGTTTTCTAGCCTCCTCGATTCTGACACTGTTTGAATATTAGGCTTTCTTATGATGGTAAAAATAGGTCCCTATATCGTTAAATCTCTGGAACTGTAGCTCATTAACATTCTAAAGCTGCGAAGAGGTTATTCCAAGTGAATTCGGTCTGGTGGGTGGGGACCTTTATGCTTTGGATTTGACTGGCACCAGATTATACTCATCTCGAAGGCCAGCAAAAGCAGCGTGGGCCAGAGCACATTTCAGATAACAACTGCAAAAATAAAACGTTACTTGTGTGGAACCTACCTAAGCTTAGATTTATTTCTGCTTTTTCCTAGCAACATCAGTGGAATCCCGGTCTACTTGTAAGCTTTTTAACGTAACAAATCCCTAGTGTCATGCCCCTGATATGGCTTTAGGTGGCCATCATTAAACAGTGTTTTAAAAGAAGTGGTTTTCTTAGCGGAATGGGGAGGGTGAGAAGGCACCGGGTGTGCTGAGAGCAGCAAGGATGGAGACCAGTATTTATTGAGCATGGGTGCCTTATGTATTTTACCTCACTGAATTCAAGTTAAAATTCTATGAGGTGGTTGTTACAGGTCCATAATCCCTTATCCAAAACTCTGGGAGCCAGAGAATTTCAGAAAGATAATATAGTAACAAGTGCCGTGCATTGCCTGGCACCCTGTAATGAACCACTTGAATAGACCTGTAGCAAACCCTCTGATAGTCACAGGAAGTGGGTTAAAGTGAGTTTGCCTTATACATATGGAAACATATTTATAAACCATTTTCAGAGCTGTTTTGCATTTCTAAATTATGGATAAGATTCTGTGACCTGTGCTATCTCCATTTTGCAGATGAGAAGGCTGGCTTAGAAGGGTTAAGTCATCTGGCCAAGGTCACACAGTTAGCCAGTGGTGGAGGCAGAATAAATGCAGGTGTGAAAACACACTACGCTATGCTGCTCCACAAGCTCCAATGATGCTGTTTCTAGAGTATAAAAAAAAAACCCATTGCCGTCGAGTCAATTCCGACTCATAGCAACCCTATAGGACAGAGTAGAACTGCCCCATAGGGTTTCCAAGGAATGGCTGGTGGATTTGAACTGCCGACCTTTTGGTTAACAGCCGAGCTCTTAACCACTGCACCACTAGGGCTCCAAAAAAACTCCACTACCCTGGATTTGATTCCAACTCATAGCAACCCTATAGGACAGAGTAGAACTGCCCCATAGGTTTTCCAAGGCTGGAATCTTTATGGGAGGAGACTACCACATCTTTCTTCCGCAGAGCAGCTGGTGGGTTGGTACCACTGACCTTTCAGTTCGCAGCCAAGCTCTTAACCCCTGCGCGCGCCAGACCCCAGGTTCTGGTGTATACACTCTATATACTGGTGTATAGCTCGTGTATAGCATTGGGAACTGCAAGCTGAGCTCTGAAAGATAGGAGGCAGCAAACAAAATCTTCAGTTGCCATTTAGGGGCATGGCTTTCGTTAGTACTAATGATCCAGATGTTTTCTTCTTCATTTCTTTTTACAGTGTTTTAGTGACTCACACGGACGCGGTAAAAATTTCAGATTTTGGTACGTCTAAGGAACTCAGTGATAAAAGTACCAAGATGTCCTTTGCTGGCACAGTGGCATGGATGGCACCGGAGGTCATAAGGAATGAACCAGTCTCTGAAAAAGTAGACATATGGTGAGTGGCATCACCTGTGCCAACTCGCAAGCCTTTTCTTGTTTCCACCCTATCGGCACGTTCCTCCTTCAACACTTCTACTCCCCAGAATATTCCTTAGTGTTGCTCACTTCCAGTTGGTTTCAGGCTCGTGTTATCTGACGTACTGCCCAGTCTGAAGATATATCGTAAGAAGGATTGGGAGGGGAGTTAGGGTGGATATCTACTCGGTAAATCATCCATTTGTGGGATCCTCGGAGAATATGCTGAACTTTCTCTAAAACTGAAAGTTTTCTTCAAATAATCATGCAGTATAGAAGTATTTTTGAAATTTATTACGTAATTCTCATTCTCTTAAGTGAAATGCGTTAAACTTAGTTTACCCATTCTCAATGGCTTAGACCATCATTATAGACTTGACGGCACTGGGTTAACACACTTTGCTGTGATACAGTTATGTACTCTAGGTCTATTTAAAGGGCATGTGGCTGTTTGCCCTTTTATTTAAGAGCCTCTGTGGGCTGTGTGGAAACGCTGGTGGCATAGTGGTTAAGAACTATGGCTGCTAACTGAAAGGGCGGCAGTTCAAATCCACCAGGTGCTCCTTGGAAACTCTGGGGGGTAGTTCTACTCTGTCCTTTAGGGTCGCTATGAGTCAGAATCAACTCGACGGCAACGGGTTTGGTTTTTTGGGTTATGGGCTATGTTTTTCACATTTTTAAGCTTTTTATTGGGGGGGCACTTTTTAAAAAAAATCTGTATCAGCTTTTGCTCTGAAGTTACAAGGCTTTGCTCAGTGTTAACAGTGTATTTGCTTGTAGTCGTTTTTCTTCAACCCGTAAAATTGGCTACCAATAACTTTTAGGCTTAAAACCAAAGTAATACGTTGAGTCAGCCCTGACTCCTGGCAACCCCGTGTGCGTCAGAGTAGAACTGTGCTCCGTGGGTTTTCAGTGGCTGACCTTTGGGAAGTTGATCGCCAGGCCTTTCTTCCAAGGACCTTTGGTAAACTCAAACCTCCAACCTTTTGGTTAGCAACCGAGCATGTTAACTGTTTGCACCATCCAAGGACTGCCATGCAAAATAATAGTATATGTCAGAATTGTATTTAACATCAGAGTAAATAGGATAAAACAGAAAGGTGGAATCATTTGTAATTAGCATTTCTAATCTGGGTAAAGTGTCCTCCTTAGGGCTTATGCCAATTTATGTTCCCACCAGAAATGTATAAGAATGTTTTCGCAGTCTCACTGACAAATATGGTAACAAACTTTTGGATTTTTGCTAATCAGATAGATGAAAAATGGCGTCTTGGGTGCACTGCTCTTATTATAAGTGATGTTGAGCATCTTTTCATATGTTTAAGAGCCATTTGTAATTTCTTATCTGTGCCCCGTTCAGATCCCTGCTCATTTTTCTGACCTTGAGTCTTATCTATTTGTAAGAATATTTTATATATTAGAGAGATTAGCCTTTTGTATATATGAATTACAAATATTTTTCACATTCGGTTATTTTGTTTATGGTGGGTTTTTTCCCAGCCAAAGTTTTGTTTTGTTTTTTCATGCAGTTTAACATATCGGTCTTTCCTTGTGACTTCTAGATTTCGGAGTCAGAAAGGCCTTACCCATCCAAGAGTATATGAAAAAAAAACTTCCCTTTTTTTATTCTAGGATTTTTATGGTTTATTTTTTTATGTTTAATCTTTGATTCATTTGGAATTTATCTTAATGTAAGATGAGATATATATTCAATTTCTTTTTCCCCAGTTAACTACCCAGTCGTCTCAACAGCGTTAATTGAATAATCAATTTTTTCCACTGGTTTGAGATGTCACTTCTATCATATATTCAGTTCCTGTATCTATTTGGTCTGTTTCTATCCCATTCCCTTAGTCTGGCTGTCTATTCCTACACCAGAGTTAATTACTGAGGCCTGAATATGCGTTAATATCTGGTAGTGCTGGTTACCCATCACTGATTTTCTTTTTCAGAGTTTTCCTGCCTGTTTCTGTTTGTCTTATAGCAGTATTAGACATTTTTTAGTTGGGTATCTCTATTAAGTTGATTAAATATTGTAAAAGAACTAAAGCGCAAATAAGTCCACAAATTAGTCTTTCTGAAATATCTTCTCTGTGTGTTCCTGGGGCTGTGTAGGTCTTTTGGAGTGGTGCTTTGGGAGCTGCTGACCGGAGAGATCCCCTACAAAGATGTGGACTCGTCAGCCATTATTTGGGGGGTTGGAAGCAACAGCCTACACCTTCCAGTTCCTTCCACTTGCCCCGACGGATTCAAAATTCTTATGAAACAGACATGGTAAATAATGTATTTCCCCCAATGTGCCCTTTTTCCTTCTTCCTCAAAACCATATAAAGTTTCTCTAAGACAGCAAGGAAGATCTCAGCATGTGTTTGGAGTGAGTCACCTGGTCATGGAAACACTAGGAGCTCTGGAGTTGGAGAAAGTTGGATTTAAATCCCAGCTCTGTCCTTTTCTCTCTGTGTGGTTTTGGGCATGTCATCCAGTTATTAGTTTTCTCATCCATAAAATGTGGGTGACACCTACTCATCGAGCTATGTCGTGGTGATTAAAATTTTTAAGGAAAGCCTTTGGCATGATAGCTCAGAATATGAAGCCTTAACAAATGGCAGTTATTATTACCTTACCAGTCCTGAGGGACTGTCATGGAAGGTGTGGCTGAACCCAGGGATTTCTGTTCCACCACTAGAAGTATCGCATAGTTGCGTTTTCCTTCTGCTCTTCCACACACAAAAACTGTCTAAAATGTAGCCGTGTATGGAGAGCAATAGGGTCAAAAATGTTTTTCATAAGGTAGTATAAAATCTTCATCCTTCTAGACGCAACTTCTGAGATGCAATCCTCTTACTTTTAGGCAGAGCAAACCTCGCAACCGGCCTTCTTTCCGGCAGACGCTCATGCATTTAGACATCGCATCTGCCGACGTACTCGCCACCCCTCAAGAAACATACTTCAAGTCTCAGGTAGGTCGGGAACCATGCTGCCAGGTGGTGCTGAAAGGACAGGCCGGGGACTCTCAATGAGAAACAGCAGCTCTTAGAAGTGGCCCATTCTGTTTTTTAGGACAATTATATAACCCTGTTCATTGTCAGGAGCCCTGGTGGCTCAGCGTCCTATAGGGTTGCTATGAGTTGGAATCAACTTAACGGCAGTGGGTTTGCTTTGGTTTTGGTTTATTCATTGTCAGAAGGAGCCCTAATGGTGCAGTGGTTAAGCACTCAGCTGCTAACCAAAAGGTCGGCAGTTGGAACACACCAGCTGCTCTGTGGGAGAAAGTCTGCTTCCGTAAAGATCACAGCCTTGGAAACCCTTTGGGGCAGTTCTATTCTGACCTACAGGGTCACTATGAGTCAGAATTGCCTCAAAGGCAATGGGTATTCATTGTCAAACAGTAATTATGATATATATGACATTTTGGAGTTTATTAAGCACTTAACATACATTATTATCCCGTGTGGAAAGAACTCACATCAGAACGTTATCCTCATAGTGATGAAGTTACTGAGGAGAGAGAGGAAAAGAATTGTGAAAACTGTAATGTACGGACATTTGAATTAGAATTTCTGCTTAGCTGAGAAATTATTGCTTTCCTTGAACTAGAAAAGCTGGAGTACAGAGGAGGGAAGTGAAGTAGCAGAGAGAGCCTGTGACAGAATTAGACCCAGAGAGAACCTTTTCTCTGACTTTACGTGTGTCACCTGGTAGCTTAAAATAAAATATAATTCCAATTATGCTGGCAAAACTGGATGTCCATTTGTAAAAAAATGAAACAAGTATTTTAATTTGGTTAAGACCAATTACACAGTTATTAAGAAAATATATATATAATTCCGTGTATCTGTTAGCTTTTGGTGTATTAAACAACAAAAAAAAATCCAAACCCGTTGCCTTCGAGTTGATTCCAACTCATAGCGACCCTACAGGATGGGGTAGAACTGCCCCATAGAGTTTCCAAGGAACACCTGGTGGATTCGAACTGCCAGCCTTTTGATTAGCAGCCATAGCTCTTAACCACTATGCCACCAGGGTTTTACAAACCATCCCAAAACGTAACGGCTGAAAACAATAAGCATTTGTATCGCTCATGATTCTGCAGGTTGGCAGTTTGGGCTAGGTGGTTCTTTTGCTGGCTTTGACCAGGCTCACTCATGTGTGTGCAGCACTGCAAGTTGGCTGGGAGGCTGGCTTGTCCCAGGTGTCCTCATTCACAAGCCCAGCAGCCAGCTGGCTGTTAGCTGGAGTACCTCGGTTCTCCTCCGTGTGGCCTTTCATCCTTCAGCAGCTGGCTTGGGCTTGTCCACCTGGTGTTCCCGGGGGAATAAAGGCAGCAAGAGAGCAAGCCCCTGTGCACAAGTGGTTCTCAAGCCTGTGTTTGCCTCGTGCCCGCTAATGTCCCATTGGCCAAAAGAAGTCACGGGCCCACCCAGATTCCAGGGATGAGAAATAGATGTCACCCCTTGACAGGAGGCTCTGCAGCATCACTTTGTAAGGACACGGATCCAGAGAGAGGAAGAATGCATGGTTATTAAATGTGCTGCAGGTATCACAGGGGCTGGTGATCTGATCACTATAGTAAGGTTGGGGAGTGGTGGGACCTGAGTATACATGAGGTCCTTAGTTTGCCAGACGCAGGTGACACCAAAGGAATACAATGGGATGAAACTGTGGCTTTTTAAATGAATGTGATGATCCTGAATTATAGCTTTATGTTTGCAGGATTTAACTATAAAAAATAAAAATTAAAAAAACCTGTTGCCATTGAGTTGATTCTTACTCATAGCGACCCTATAGGACAGAGTAGAACTGCCCCATAGGGTTTCCAAGGAGCAGCTGGTGGATTCAAACTCCAGCTTTTTGTTTAGCAGCTGTAGCTCTTAACCACTGCACCACCAGGGCTCTGACTTTAACTACAGTATTCCCTAAATTTTTATTTCTCATCTAGTTTTGTCTCGCTTGTGTTACTGTGTTTCTAAAATGAGTTTCTGTATAGTGAATTCCACCTCTCCCCTTGACTTCTAGTATCATGGGTTTGGTTTTTTTGTTTTTTTTTTTTTGGTTTTACCATGTGCAAGGCAGTGTTAAGGCAACTAAGCACCCACAGCCAGCATCCTCACTTATATAAACTCACTTTTATTATCAAGATACTTGTAACATGCAGAGTTAAATTTGAACTCAGGAAGTGTTCTTATGCAGCGAGAATAGGAAAGAAATGAAACAAAAAGAAATAAAAACTTTGTACATTTGGCATCTTGTCGTTGTTGGGTGCTGTAGAGTCAATTTCCGGCTCATAGCAACCCCATGTGACAGAGTAGAACTTCCCCAAAGGGTTTTCTTGGCTGTAATATTTACGAGAGCAGATCACCAGGTCTTTCTTCCACAGAGAGCCCCTGGGTGGGTTTGAACCACCAACTTTTTGGTTAGCAGCTGAGCGATTAATCATTACGCCACCAGAGCTCCTTTTGATCTTTTGATCTTCATTAATACTTCTACATTTCTCTCCCAACATAAATTTTCACTTCTCCTTAAATGGTCCTAAATCTGCTGTCTTTGCTAGTCCCTAGAATTTTTCAGGTATTTCCAAGCTGATTTGTCTCTGGTTCTGAAATCGAAACTCTCTCTGGCCAGTAAGAATAAAGGATTTATGCACTAGATACTGAGGTACCAGAAAAAGCACAGACCTTGAGTCTAAAGTGTTATTCTGTCACTTAATGCTGTGTGAGCTTGGGTAATTCACTACATTTTCTAAACTTTAGCTTACTCATCCAAACAATGAAAGCAATCATATTTTCCCTTCCCCTCAGAGTTTCTGTGAGGATCAAATGAGACAGTAAAAATGAAAGGGCATTGTAAACTATAAAGAACCAGTCGATTTTAAGACATTATTATTCACCTTCTACAAATGTTAGGGTCTTTTGGATTGTTACCTCTTCAGTGCCCTTTTGCGGTAAACTGCTGAGATGGGTAAGATGGCAGCTGGGGAGCTCCTGCTAATTGTCTTTCAGCCATGTCCTCCCTCAGGGAAGGAGAACTGGTTGTTTTGTCTGCAGCAGTCTAGTACCTGAGGCCTCCCTCCCCCTGCCTGCTGACAAGATCCTCTCAGAGTCAGTTGTCAATCAATGGTTGTTAGCCTGGTCTCCACCTTCCCCCAACACTGTCAGTTAAATGTGCTGCCAAAAGGTCATGGATGCTCCATAGACACATCCAAACTCCCTGAGGGACTGAATTGCTGGTCTGGGGACCATGGTCTTGGGGAACATCTAGCTCAATTGGCATAACATAGTTTATAAAGTATATGTTCTACATTCTGCTTTGGTGAGTAGTGTCTGGGGTGTTAACAGCCTGTGAGCAGCCATCTAGAATACTCCACGGGTCTCACCCCTTCGGGAGCAAGGAAGAATGAAGAAAACTAAAGACACAAGGGAAAGATTAATCCAAAGGACTAATGGGCCTCATCTACCATGGCCTCCACCAGACTGTGTCCAGTACAACTAGATGGTGCCCGGCTACCACCACTGACTGCTCTGATAGGGATCACAATAGAGGGTCCCGGACAGAGCTAGAGAAAAATGTAGAACAAAATTCTAACTCAAAAAGAAAGACCAGACTTGCTGGCCTGACAGAGACTGGAGCAACCCTGAGAGTATGGCCCCTAGACACCCTTTCAGCTCAGTAATGAGGTAACTCCTGAGGTTCACCCTTCACCCGGAGAATAGACAGACCCATAAAACAAAACGGAACTAAAGGGGCACACCAGCCCAGAGGCAAGGACTGAAAGGCAGGAGGGGACTGGAAAGCTGGTAATAGGGAACCCAAGGTTGAGAAGGGAGAGTGTTGACATGTTGTGGGGTTGTTAATCAATGTGATAGAACAATGTGTGTACTGTTTAATGAGAAACTAGCTTGTTCTGTAAACCTTCACTAAAGTACAACAAAAAAAATTTAAAAAAAGGGTGCTGCCAAGAACCCAGCTGACTTCTTCTGAAAGAAAATGCTTCATCTGTTTCCCGTCAACAACACATGTATAAAGATTCAGCATGTGTAGAACAGATGAACAAAGCAACCAATTTCAGTACAAGATTAGATTCTTCCAAACATCTTGCTTCACTCCTAGACTATAACCCATTTCTCCCACTAGGCAATTATTGCTCCTGGTATTCAATTACACTTGATATGAGTCTTTGGAAAATATTTTAGCCCCATCTGAGATGCCAGCTGCCAGGTGGGTCACGTACCCTGCTTCTAAGCTCCTCCACTTCCCTCTGCTTTTTGTGCTATTCTTGTTTCTTCTTGTGTTCTTGACAGTGCCACTGTGACCACCCAGAAATTCAGGGGTTGGGAGGTACCAAGACACATCAGCTTGTTATAGGGATAGATTGTCCTGCCTTAAGAGCAATCTCCACATCAGTGAGTAGGCACTTAGGCAGAGGCTGAGCAGTCATACATTGGCAGTTGGAATCCACCAGCCCCTCCTTGGAAACTCTGTGGGGCAGCTCTACTCTGTCCTACAGGGTCGCTACAAGTCAGAATCGACTTGACAGCAATGGGTTTGGTTTGGTTGGTTTTTAGTGAAATAAGGCAAAATGCCCCTCCATTCCAATGACTGAGGCTTTGTTGTAGGTCAGACTGGTACAAGGTTCCTCCTCCCCTCACTGTGTGTTCTCTCGGGAGGCCCCTCAGCTCTGTGCAAACTGGCTTCAGGCCTGTCCACCCTCCAGTTGTTCAGATACATCCAGACATATCTGAGTTGCAGCTTAGGCTCAAACTGGAACTCTTATGATGTAAAAATTCTAAGTATTTGTGATACCCATTAAACCCATTGCCATCGAGTCAATTCCGACTCATAGCGACCCTACAGGTTAGAGTAGAGCTGTCCCATAGGGCTTCCAAGGAGCAGCTGGTGGATTCCAACTGCTGAACTTTTGATTAGCACCTGAGTGCTTAACCACTGCATCACCAGGGCTTCAGTATATGTGATAAACCAAAGAAACCCAAACCCATTGCCGTCGAGTCAATTCAGACTCATAGCAACCATTAACATCTACGAGGAACGCAGTATCTTTAGGGAAAACACAGTGCTAATCTGGAAACCCTGGTGGCGTAGTGGTTAAGTGCTACAGCTGCTAACCAAGAGATGAGCAGTTCAAATCTACCAGGTGCTCCTTGGAAACTCTATGGGGCAGTTCTACCGTGCCCTATAGAGTCACTGTGAGTCGGAATCGACTCGACGGCAACGGGTTTGGTTTTTTTTGTTTGAATCAGCACTTGGTGTTTTCCCTGCACATCTTGTTCCCTCTTTACAGAAGGAAACGTCTTTTGGGGAATTTACCTTCTTATCCCGCACCCATCTGTTAGTTTGTCATACTGTTGTGGCTTGTATGTTGCTATGATGCTAGAAGCCATGCCACTGGTATACACCAGTTCAACCGTTTCTACATGTACAATTCAGTGACACTGATTACATTCTTGGAGTTGTGCGACCATCCTCACCCTCCTTTTCTGAATTGTTCCTCTCCCATTAACATAAACTCACTGCCCCCTGAGGTTCCTATCTAATCTTTCAAGTTGCTGTTGTTACTCTGATCCCATATAGATAGTTCTTAAAAGGGCATAATGCTCCAGGCAGATATTCTTGACTAGGGAAAACTAAACTAGCGTTTGGTTTTAAGAAAGCTTTGGGGCATGTTTAAGGTTTAAAGTTTCAGGCGATCATCCAGCCTCTATGGCTCCAGAAAGCCTGGAGTCCATGAGATTTTGAAATTTTGTTCAGCATTTTTCCTATTTTGATCAGGATTCTTCTACAGGATCTTTTGATCGAAATGCTCAGCAATGGCGGCAAGACAACAGTTGTTCTGGTCTCGTGGCAAAGCAGACAGTTTTTCACTGAGACAGTTAGTCACATATTCCATTTCCTTCTCCTATTCCTGACTCTCCTCCTTCCCCTGTGGCTTCAGGTGAATAGAGACTAATTGTTGTGCTTTGGATGGCCGCTTGCAAGTTTTTAAGACCTCAGGTACATAAGCAGCCTCAGCAGCTCCTTTTTTTTTTTTTTTCTGTTACTGTTCTAAGTATATCTATCACACAACTTTTGCCAATTCAACTTTTTACAGCTGTACAACTTATTGACAGCAATTGCAATTTACTGTGCGACTCTACCCTTAATCAGTGCGATTTTTCCATCACCATTAATCCCCCTTTCCCTTCCCTCCAACTCCTGGTGACCACTAATAAACTTCAGTCCCTATACATTTGCCTTTTCTCGTCTTTTTATTTAAGTGAAGTCATACAATATTTGTCCTTTTGTGACTGACTTATTTCACTCAGCATAATGTCTGGCTCCATCCCTATTGTAGCACGTATCAAGACTTCATTTCTCCTACTGGCTGAGTAGTAGTCCATTTTGTTTATCCATTCATCCATTGATGGGCATTTAGGTTGTTTCCACCTTTTGGCTATTGCAAATAGTGCTGCGGTGAACATTGGTGTACAAGTCTCTGAGTATCTGCTTTCAATTCTTTTGTGTATATATCTAGGAGTGGAATTGCTGGTCATACAGTAGTTTTATTTTTAGTTTTTTGGAGGAACCACTACTCTGTTTTCCACAAAGGTGGTACCATTTTGCATTCCCACCAGCAATGGATAAAGGTTCCAATTTCCCCTCATCCTAGCCAACATTTGTTATTTTCTGTTTTGTTTTTTTATCTTAGCCATCCTTGTGGGAGTGAGCTGGTACCTCACTGTGGTTTTGAGGCATCTATGATAGCCAGTCAGTGTCTTTTCATGTGTTTGGTGGCCATTTGAATGTCCTCTTTGGTGAAATGTCTATTCAAGTACTTTGCCCATTTTATGATTCTGTTGTCTTTCTGTATATATTTTTGTTATTAGATTCTGGTTGGATATATGGTTTCCAAAGATATTCTCCCAGTCAGTAGCTTGTCTTTTCACTTTTTTGGTAAAGTCTTTTGATGAAAAAAAGCTTTTAGTTTTTATGAGGTTCCATTTGTTTATTTTGTCTTTTGCTGTTTGTGCTTTTGTTATATTAGATAATCCATTGTTAAAGGCTAGACCCAACAGCATTGCCCCTGCATTTTCCTGTAAGAATTTTATGGCTCTAGTTTGCACATTTAGGTCCTTAATCCAATTTGAATTTGTTTTTGTGTATGGTGTGAGGCATGGATCCTGTTTCATTTTTCTGCGTATGGAAATCCAGTTTTCCGAGCACAAGTTATTGAAGAGACTCTTCTTTCCCCATCAGATGGACTTAGCACCCTTGTCAAAAATCAGCTGACCAGAGATGTTTGGGTTTATTTCTGGACTCTCAGTTCCATTCCATTGGTCTATGTGTCCATTGTAATACCGTCCCAGGCTATTTTGATTACTGTACCACCGGTATTTCAAATACCAGCAGTGTCACCCACCATAGACAGGTTTCAGCAGAGCTTCCAGACTAAGACACTAGGGAGAAAAGCTTGACAATCTACTTCTGAAAATTAGCCAATGAAACCTTATGGATCACAAAAGAATATTATCCTCTATAGTGATGGAAGATGAGCCCCCAAGGTTGGAAGGCACATAGAATATACAGTGTCCTCAATATTGGACTCAAGCGTACCAACGATTGTGAAGATGACTCAGGATCAGGCAACGTTTTGTTCTGTTGTACATGGGGTCACCATGAGTAGAAGCTGCCTTGATGGCAACTAACAACAACAGCTTTCTTATAGATTTCAATCTTCAGAAGATCCTCATAGTTCCCCTTAGCCATTAGCTAGATTTCAGGAGCTTATTTCCTCTAGAATAAAAATATATCTTATCTGTGATATCGATTCCTTGCCGCCATAGAGAGGTGTTCCTTTTATTTTTTCTTAAGTTGCTCTGCTAACCTGAGTATTGCACTAGGATCCACTGACATATTTTGAGGAGCTTAAGGCCCCAACCTGACCCTCTCCCTTATCCTTTTTTGGTCTAACAACTCTTGCTTGTCATTATTTGGCCTCTTAAAGCTAAAATGCTCTTCCTACTTTGTAATTTTGTTCTGAGGATAGAGAAACCAGCATTACATGGAGCCCAACCAAAAGTGCATTTACTGATTCCAGGCTATCAAAGGCTGTTACCAAGCTATGGGCGTAGTACATCTTTCTCATGATGTTGTTGGGTAAGCTTGGTGCCTGAAAGTCAACCAACTGAGAGAACCTTCTCTCTGATGATCAACATACACATGAAGATCTAACATATTATAAACAGATGAGCAGGATAAGCATTCTGTAAATAATTGTGATATAATTCCCTCTATAAAAATAGATGAAAAGATGTCATGGGATTGGTGACCAATGTCAGAAAACAATATGTGCACTAATTGTTTAATGAGAAGCTAGTTTATTCTGTCAACCTTCATCTAAAGTACAACAATTAAAAAAAAAAAGTGTATCAGAAAATCTACTGTTTTGTTCTGATCAGGGGGTTCAGGGAAAGAGCCTAGGTAATCTAGAATGCAAAAGGAAAGTCCCAAATAGGAGAAATTTGGGGAAGAAGCTACCATAAAAAAAAAAAGTAGCTGACTTGGCGAAAACCTTCTATAGTGTCACAATTACTTGAGAATAATTTCTTCCATGATGCAGATATATACTTCAACATGAGTCTAAATAGGGAGCCCTGGTGGCACAGTGGTTAACAGCTCAGCTGCTAACCAAAAGGTCAAGAGTTCAAATCCACCACTGCTCCTTGGAAACGCTATGGGGCAGTTCTACCCTGTCTTACAGGGTCACTATGAGTCAGGAGCAATTTATGGCAATGGGTTTGATTTTTGGGGGGATTAGACATAATGGCATAGTTTTGGGGATGATTATACAATTAGAAATATTTAGTTACACATCTAGCCTTCACTGGATATTATCTTAATCTCATTATGTTTTTGAGATGTCGTCTATCCATAGGAAGAAACTTCTTTTAGCTATTTTTTTCTAGAAACTACTATCAATTATATTCCAGCAGCGGTTTCCTGCCCTCTAAAAGTTAGATTAAATTAACTTCAAGTTCCTTGCCCTCGTGGAAAATCCAGTGTCCTCCCTAACACTTTTGGAATTCCTGGGAAATTTATAATTTCATGGCCGGTCTGGCTCTACCTACCTAAAATTTTTTGTCTCTTCCCATCTCTCCCCTCCCCCAAGGCCTCCCATCTCCAATCTACCCCTTCTCCCCCCACCTTGTGGTTGTGCTTTATCTTTGTTCTGTCATTGACCCAAATGTGAGATTCAGCACCTTTCCACCAAGGCGAATGTCAGAGACTTTACTGAAGGTTTAGGAAGTTGGAAGAGGTTTAAATTCTGGACAACTTAGATCCCTGTCCTAAAATTTGGGTTGACCTACCAAATTGATTGCCCATACTCTACCATATTCTAGCTCTCTCCTTCTTCTTCTTTTTTTGCTGTTGGTTCCCTCACCCCCAAATTCCTGTATCATTTCCCATTATTTTTACGTTCATCTCCTGCTGTTCATACCTGTGGAGTCTTCTACTCCAAATATTTTCTCAAGGTATTTTCCTAAACAAAGCCTCAGAGGAATTCTGGTGCCAGTTGTAAAGATGATCACATTCTCACGGACACAAACACCTGCCCATGGGGTTTCCAGAGCTGCTCTTTCTGAGCAGGCTATCTCACTCACCATCTTGAGCTCCGTTTTCTGGAGGTGGTGGCCAGTGTGTCAGCTGTGATATTTCTGGTGGCCACCACTGCAGGGAAATTGGAAAAGAGACAGTGTTGTATATTGGACTAGAAATGCAGAAAATGGTGTAGGGTTTGCAGATACACTGGCCTGAGACACTTAGAGATCAAGCAACAAATATTTATTGAAAATCTACTCTGAATAAGGCCCTTCAGTAGAAGCATATGGGGGAAAAAATCTTGTAGATGATCCTCTAGTTATATCAGGGATTGAAATTCCTAGAATATTAAAAAAATCTAATTTGTCCTCACCCAGGCTGAATGGAGAGAAGAAGTGAAAAAACACTTTGAGAAGATCAAGAGTGAAGGTACCTGTATACACCGCTTAGATGAAGAGTTGATCCGAAGGCGCAGAGAAGAGCTCAGGTCGGTTGACCTCCCGCCTCCACCTCTTCTCACCCCGGGGTCTTCAGAGAGTATCAGGAACCTTCATGAGAATCACCACTTGACTTTCTACACACCTTTCTCCTCCATTTTTTATTGTTAAAACCCAAAACCAAACCCATTGCTGTCGAGTCGATTCCGACTCATAACAACCCTATAGGACAGAGTGGAACTTCCCCAAAGGGTTTCCAAGCTGCCGCTAGTGGATTTGAACTGCTGACCTTTTGGTTAGCAGCCATAGCTCTTAACCACTGCACCACCAAATTCACCCTTAAAGCTGGCCCTTCTTTCTATCTCCCACAACTCTGTTATCCTTCTGTATTCTATTTCTCTAAGAAAAACTCCTGGAAAAATTCTGTTTGTTCATTCAGCTACTGTGCTAGATGCAATGGAAGCCCAGAAATGTGAATATTTAGTCCATGACCTCAGATGTTTATAATCTATCAAGGGATACAAATAAAACATGGGCACAGATAACCACAGTGTTAGACAAGGTGTGTGCCGTGGGTAAGTGTAAATGACTGACCATGGTGTCCACTTGAACTGCATGTTCCCATTAAAATACGAGTCTATTGTACTGTGTTTTTATTAAGATATTGATACCAAAAGTGATTTGTAGGTTAGTCAACAAGGCTAAAAAGATGAGTGCGGTTCCTGCCAACACGACACAGACAAAGACCACAGAAATCACATTCAGGTTTTCTCTGGGGATCTTCTGGCTGTTTTGCATGGCTGGATGCGGCCCTTAAGGATAAACTAAGCGGAGAGCTTGGCTTCACCATCACCTGCTCCATTTTGTCTAAGATGTTGCATAGGATGAAGGAGCCCAGATTTAGAGGACCCTCAGGCAGATGCTTTGGGGGCAGACCAGTTGTTCCTGATTTCACTAAAGCTGACCTCGGTTCTCCTCCGAGGCGGTCTGCTACCGCACCGCGCTAATCTTGCATTTTCTTTGACAGGCATGCTTTGGATATCCGTGAGCACTATGAGCGAAAACTTGAGCGCGCTAATAATTTATACATGGAGCTGAGTGCCATTATGCTGCAGCTGGAGATGCGGGAGAAGGAGCTTATTAAGTATGTATCCAGGCCAGCATCTGCCTTATTGACCTGGGCCCATCATTCAGCAGAAATGAATTACCCTTCCATGGTGCTGCTGCTGCCCAGAACTGGCAGATATCTTATTCGTTCGCCCAACATTCCTTAAGGGATGGGCTGCTCACAGGCCCCTGTCCCTGATGAGGCTGACAGTGAGCAGAGTTGCCCCTAGAGCTGCTGCTGGTTACAGGGAAACGTGCATTTGACAGGTATTTGCAGCTTCACTTGGCTGGGTAGTTCAGAGAAGGTGTCCCCATTTCAAGAAGAGCTTGGTTTGGATTAAAAAAACAAAAACCAAACCAGTTGCCATTCAATTCCAAGTCATGTTGACCCCAGGTGTGTTCAGAGTAGAACTGCACTCCACAGGATTTTCAAGGCTGTGGCCTTTTGGAAGCAGATCACCAGGTCTTTCTTCCAAGGCATCTCAGGATGGGTTTGAACCACCAACCTTTGGGTGAGCAGTCAAGCACTGAACCAACTGCACCAGTTGCCCCCAGGGGAAGTAAGCTGGCTGCTGAAAGTGGGTGAAGGTATTCTTGATGGTGGTAGGAAAACCCTGGGGTCCCAACCAAAAAGGCAGCTGAAAATAAGAAGGACATCTGCCATTGTGCCATGACCCCCGTGAGGTGTGTTGAGGAAGGGAAGGTCAGCCTCTGAGTCCATGTGTGAGCTGAAGAGCAGAATGAGGTCAAGTTAGTTTGAATTTAGTGTCCTCCCCACCTCTCCCCCCAATTTTAAACCTGATTAGGCAGCCTCGTATTCAGATTGCCTGAATCTGTTCACGTGTACACAGAACCTGCAGGTGGAATTACCTGTGAAAACATCCTGCTGTCCTTTCCATCTTCGGTGACTGAGGTCACTGTTCCTTTCATTCTGCAGGCGTGAGCAAGCAGTGGAAAAGAAGTATCCTGGGACCTACAAACGGCACCCTGTCCGCCCAATAATCCACCCCAATGCCATGGAGAGACTCATGAAAAGGAAAGGCCCGCCTCACAAGCCAGGGGTGCAGACCAGACGGTGAGAGGCCTGAACCGACCAGTGTTCAGATGGGAGCAGTAGAGGTCCAAGGGACGGGGATATACCCTCCTTGGGATGATGCATTATCACACAAGGGTAGGCTGGCTCTCCTGTAGCTGGTCACTGGCACGCTTGCCTCTGGATAAAACAGACCACAAAGGTGGGAGGGAGTGTGTCATGGACTCAAAGCCAAACCCGGAAAACAAACCCTTTGAGTCAATTCAGACTCATAGCAACCCCTACAGGACAGGGTAGAATTGCAGAGCAGCTGGTGGGTTTGAACTGCTGCCAAATACTTAACCATTGCCCCACTAGGGCTCCACTCCATGGACTCTTAACTTCTTGCCATCGAGTCGATTCCAACTCATATCGACCCCACAGGACAGAGAAGAACTGCTCCATAGGGTTTCCAAGGATCTCCTGGTGGATTCGAACTGCCGACCTTTTGGTTAGCAGCCATATCTCTTAATCACTATGCCACCAGGGTTGTGGATTCTAGGAATCAGTTTTTACTACCTAACCAAAAAACAAACAAACCTGTTGCCATCAAGTCAATTCCAACTCATAGCAACCTTATAGGACAGGGTAAAACTGCCCCATAGGGTTTTCAAGGTGAGAGAGGCTGGTGGATTCAAACTGCTGACCTTTTGCTTAGCAGCTGAGCTCTTAATCACTGCACCACCAGGGCTCCTTACTACTACCTAAGCCATAAATATTCATTGTCTTAATATGAAATAGTGTGAAGAGAAATAAACAGCAGGATGGACAGACCTGAATTCAAATCCTGTCTCTGCCTATTATAAGCTGTGTCATTTGGGGCACATCGCTTAACCTCTTTCAACCCTAGTATCCTCCAGGGTAAAATGGTGTGATTCTTTTTCTTTTTATGACCTTTAGTGCCCAGAATTGGAGTAATCATCATTCTTGATTTATGACACATTGGTCTATACATCGCCCACTTTTATTTCTTGAGTTAGTTATTTTTAATGACATAATAAATGCCTGCAAACCCACCACCAAAATCAAAAGCAAGGGCTTTGAACCAAAACTCTCTCCTGAAGTCTTCCTTAAGCCAAAAAATAGTTTATCTTTAGAGAAGAATGTCCGCCTTAAGTATTGTGCTCTTTTAAAGAATTATCTATGTGAGATCAGGTTGACAACAGCAACTCGAAAGGTTAGATGAGAAACTTAGGAAGCAATTAGTCTAACTCAACGATGGTGGAATAATTTTGAGAAAGACGGCAAGGACGTTTGTACAACTTGAATGTAATCAATGTCACTGAGTTGTACATGTATAAATTGTTGAAATGATGTATGACTGTTTATTTTCACCAAAATAAATAATAATAATTAAAAAAATTAAAAAGCAGGGACTTAGATAATTATCTATACCTAGCCAGGTATTTCACCTCATTCCACCCCTGGATGGGATTTCCATGAAATTTAAATAAGATAACATATATGAAGGAAACCCTGATGGCGTAGTGGCTAAGTGCTACGGCTGCTAACCAAACGGTCAGCAGTTCAAATCCGCCAGGCGCTCCTTGGAAACTCTATGGGGCAGTTCTCCTCTGTCCTATAGGGTCGCTATGAGTTGGAATCGACTCGACGGCAGTGGGTAACATATATGAAAGCACCTAGCAAATCATTAAAAAAAACTGTTGCCATTGAGTTGGTTCCGACTCATAGTGACCCTACAGGACAAAGTAGAACTGCCCATAGGGTTCCAAGGAGCAGCTGGTAGATTCAAACTGCCAGCCTTTTGATTAGCAACTGAACTCTTAATCGCTATACCACCAGGTCTCCTGGCAAATCATAGGTGCTCAAAAAATGAGTTTTTTATATTTAAAAAAAGACTGCCTTTCTTCTAGTTACAACACATTTTCCTTATATTAGTTTAATCTTAGAATACCCTTCCCATCGATTTTTATGTCCTAGAGCCTCATTCCTCCCAGCTAATGGAAAATTGACTCTTTTCTAGCTAAGTTAGCAGAAAGGAAAGAAATGTCCCTAAACCTGGGTGAGACCCCAGCTAAATGCAGTAAAAATAAAGCTAATGAGAAAACACAAACCAAGACTGCATTTTAAAGCTGTCAGAATGGTGGTCATTCCACCACAGCACGAATAATACAAACCTAAACTACAGTGAAACCTGTGAGGGCCAGAACCCGACTGGACTGCCTCGTTTTTCCAGGTCTCACAAGTTTTCCGCCTTTGACGGGGTGCGGTATTACCATTTTTCTATCGCTTTCTATTAGTGGAAAATGTGTGCATTTTCCTTCTCTGACAGGCTTCCACCTTACACAGGTCCTGGCTTTGGCAGGTTTTACCATGCAAATGAAGAACTACCCGGATTAATTCCAATTTTGCTTTTATTTACCACCCCTGACCATCTCCTGGTCAAGTTCTGGAGAATGGTTTTCAAATCGCTGCTAGCAAAACCTTTGGGGAAATCTCAACACCTCTTTTCTTTTGGTGTACTAATTAAGGACAGAGTTGGGTCCTCTTTGTAGTCTGCCAACAGGTAAAACTAAGAGCAGTGAGAAGGAAAAGAGCCCTATTTATCTGTTCAAAATATGACTTACTTTGGCCTGAAGAGTTTGACACTTCCAGTGGGTGCTTAGTTAATAAGCTAGCTGAACACGACAGGGGCAAGGAGTGGGCCATAGTTCAATTACAAGCCCACCAACCCTGCTACCAGTGAGTGGAGTCCATTAAAACAAACAAACAAAAAAACCCATCGCTGTGGAGTCGATTCCGACTCAAAGAGACCCTACAGGACAGAGTAGAACTGCCCCATAGGGTTTCCAAGGAGCGTCTGGAGGATCCAAACTGCCGACCTTTTGGTTAGCAGCCGTAGCTCTTAACCACTATGCTACCAGGGTTTCCAGAGTCCATTAAGATCATCTAAATACTTCACAAAAAGGAGAAGCTTAGAATAGGGAAAGGACTTATACTTTGGAGTCAAAGGAGCCCTATGCTTTGAGTTCAAATGATAAGTTCTGTTGTTCAATAGCCCTGTGATAAACATAAGCCATGCAGCCTGTCAGACCCTCGGTGCCGGTATCAGTAACATGGGTATTGTGATCATGGCAGCCAAGGTCTTTATATACCGTCAAGGCGTTTACATGCCATTGAGTGCTTTGTAACTATAAAGCGCTATACCAGCATCATTCTGTGATTTTTGCACTGCCAGGCTTAATAAAAGCAGCCTTCACCTGACGTGGGACTCCCTCACCTCAGCCCTAGTCTAGGCCCCACCACACACCTAGCTGCTGTGTAAGTGGACGTCTCTCACCGGCCTGGGAGGCTCTCGTGCCTCAGTCAGAGCTCTAGGCTCTCCTCAGCCCAGATCCCTCCTGGCACACAAGGTGGCCTGCTGGCCCTGCAACTTTGACATCTGGGACAGAGGGCTGCTGAAGCAGCACAGTGCTCTACCCATCTCCTCACCAACCAGTAACACCCGGGGCTTCCGTGGTCAGACAAGCCTTTAGCTGTACTGCCCCTGGAAGAGAATATAGACCATCTCCTGCTGCCTGATGCTACTCAATTTCATCTAAGCTCACTGCCGTTGAGCTGTTCCCGACTCATGGCAGCCCCATAGGACAGAGCAGAACTGCCCTGTAGGATTTCCGAGGCTATAATCTTTACGGAAGCAGACTGCCACATCTTTCTCCTGCGAAGTGGCTGGTGGGTTTGAACCTCTGATCTTTCGGTTAGCAGTCAAGCACTTAACCACTGCGTCACCAAATCAAACCACTACTGTTGAGTCCATTCTACCTCATAGTAACTCTATAGGACAGAGTAGAACTGCGCCATAGGGTTTCCAAGGCTGTACATCTTTATGGAAGCAGACTGCCACATCTTTCTCCCACGGAGTAGCTAGTGGGTTTGAACCTCCAACCTTTCAGTTAGCAGCCAAGCACGTTAACCACTGCGCCACCAGGGCTCCTTTAATTTCCTCTAAATCCTGACTGTTCAAAGTATGGACCTCAGTTCAGCATGTTTTGGGAACTTGTTAGACATCCAGAGTCGTAGACCCCACCCAGACCTACTGAATCAGAATCTTCATTTCAACAAGCTCCCGAGTGATCTCTCTGCACCTTCAGACTGTGCTCTGCTCCACCTTCAGCCTGTGGGGCAGTGGTTAAGGTCAGCTGTTTGAATCCACCAACAGCTCCTTGGCAACCCTATATGGGGCAGTTCTGCTCTGTCCTGTAGGGCTGCTTTGAGTCGGAATCGGCTAGACGACATCAGGTTTGGTTTTTTTTTTTTCTTTTGATGCTAGAGAAGAGTGAGACTGCTTCCTGGTAGGGAGGAGGTGGTGGTACCTCCCGGTGATCATAGTACCTCTGCCCTGAGTGTGTTATCAGCTGAGAAACCGTTTACTGTTTTCCTCAGTGCCCAGCAGTTTGGTGGGCCAGGTAACCCCCAGGCCTCTGGCTTCCTCCTGCATGTGACCCGCAGGACCAGCCCTGAGGACGTTTGAAAGCAGGGTCCTGAGAGGACCTCCTCCCATTGGGATCAAAACATAATGGCAGCTCTGCTCCTCACTAGCTCTTCTCTCCGTGGCTCTGTTCAGCCTCCAGGGCTCTCTGGTCCCTCCCCCTACTCTGTCCCTCCCTTTTCCTCCTAAACGTCCATTGAGCATCTACTGTGAGCAAGACTCCTTGCTAATGTCCTTCATATACAAAAATTTACACAACATTGTCCCAGCCCTCAAGGAGACCACGTCTAGACCAAGTTCCCTGGATTTAGCCTCTTGCCTAATTAAGCTAAGATTTCCTTCCCGGGTACCAGACCGCTTTCCTTCCCGGGTACCAGACCGCTTTCCTTCATGGTCCCTTGTGGGATCTGTCCAGATCCAACTTGAGACAGACTTCTGATCACAGCAAACATCCTTGCCCATTCCTTGGGATATTGGCACCAAGCTGATAACTGGGATTATAAGGAAGAGATCGAGAAACCTATAGGGTAGGCTTAGGATTTAAAGGGCATTGAGTACCAAGGCTAGGGAGGCACAGAACAAACTCCAGAAGGAATACATGGCACCCTCTAAAAGTGGACATTTAGGCTGTTTCCAGCTTTTCGCTATTTTAACAATACTGTAACATGCCACCTGTAAACCTTCGTGCACATCCGTTATCTCCATTGGATAAACCTCTGCTGGTGTGGCTGCCGACTCAAAGGCTGTGTGTATTTTACAGCTTGGGACCCATGTGCCCAAATATGAATGATTTCATCTGTTTAAAACCAGCCCTATTCTCTTCTCCCAGGCCAGACCTGTTGCGATCTGAAGGCATCCCCAGTACGGAGGTGGCTCCCAGTGCATCCCCTTTGTCCGGAAGTCCCAAAATGTCCACCTCAAGCAGCAAGAGCCGGTATCGAAGCAAACCACGCCACCGCCGGGGGAACAGCAGAGGCAGCCATAGTGACTTTGCTGCAATCTTGAAAACCCAGCCAGCCCAGGAAAATTCACCCCATCCCACTTACATACACCAAGCTCAGTCCCATCACCATCATCCTCTGCAGCCCCAAGACCAGCAGCCCTCTCCCACCATGTCTCAGGGCCACCAGCCCAGACTCAACATGCATGGACAGGACATTGCCACCTGCGCCAATAACCTGAGGTACTTTGGCCCAGCAGCAGCCCTGCGGAGCCCACTGAGCAGCCACGCTCAAAGACAGATGCCGGGCTCCAGCCCGGACCTCATCTCCACAGCCATGGCAGCAGATTGCTGGAGAAGTCCTGAGCCAGACGAGGGCCAGGCTGGCCCCTGGGGCTGCTGTCAGGCTGACCCTTACGACCCCTGCCTCCAGTGCAGGCCGGAGCAACATGGGTACTTAGAGACAGCCTCTGCTGAGCCAGCGGGGAGGAGCCCCGACCTTTCCAAGTCACCAGCACACAATCCCTTCTCGGGAAACACCCAGGGTTCTGAGAAAATGGAAGAAAAGGAATTCAACGGCTGTAGGTCTGCGACGTCCCTCGGCAACCCCCAGCACATCAGCCCACCAGTGCTACCTCGAAAAATAAGGCCCCTTCAGAAGGTAAAGTGCAATGACAGCAGAAGCCTGTGTCACTGCCCTCGAGGACTGTCAGAGTCTATCATATCATGTGCATGGTAAAACACAGATGACAAGTAGGCATTGTGTAAATGGGTGCGATAACACACACACACAAGTCAAAGTTTGATTGCTTTCTTTCCATACTACTTAAGTAACAAACTAGGGCATTTCCTTTGGGAAATATTGAACCAAGGGGACTGAACCAAATGTACAGAATTTATAAATAGATTAAAAAACCCATACACTGGGGATATATAATCAACAGAGTTTGGAAACCACTACCCAAGAATTCTAGTCCTGAGGGATGTTACAAGAAAGAAGGGTCCTATTGTAAAAACAAGTTTGGGGAACATAGCATTCTCTGTCCCTTCTTGGAGATTCGTAGGGCATGTTACACCATGCAGCAAACTTCTTTAATCCAGCATTTTCCTCATTATAACCAAAAACCAAACCCATTGCTGTCAAGTCGATTCCAACTCATAGGGACGCTATAGAACAGAGTAGAACTGCCCCATAGGGTTTCCAAGGAGTGCCTGGTGGATTCGAACTGTAGGCCTCTTGGTTAGCCGTCGAACTCTTAACCACTGCACCACCAGCGTTTCCTATTTGACCATAGCACCTTTTAAAAATAACATCTATTAATCCCCCCATGGAACTAGCTTTCTTCAGAATGTTGTTGTTATTAGGTACCATCAAGGTGGTTCTTACTTATAGCGATCCTGTGTACCACAGAACGAAACACTGCCTAGTCCTGCATCATCCTCACAATTGTTGTTATGCTCGAGCCCATGGTTGCAGCCACTGTGCCATTCCATCTTGTTGAGGGTCTTCCTCTCTTTCGCTGACTCTCTTCCAAGCATGATGTCCAGGGACTGATCCCCCCTGACATGTCCACAGTATGTGAGACACATTCTTCAGAATACTCTTTGGAAAAAAGTGCCTTCATCAATAACAATCAAGACTCAGCCAGTTCTCAGTCATTGAAACCTGTTTCTTTCCTCGTCTTCTGCTATTCGTTAGCTGGGCGACAGTCTACCGTAGTGGTTAAGAGTGCAAGCTTGGGAGTCAGACATACCTGAGAGCAAAGCCAGGCTCTTCCACTTACTACCTGTATGACCTTGGGCAAATTGCTTAGCCTCTTGGAATGGACTCATTGGCTATTGTGAGGATTAAATGAGACTATATGTATATATATAAATATATATATAAATATATATATATAGCACTTAGAACAAGGCCTGGCCCATAGCGATCTCCCAAAAAATACTACCTTCTCTTATTGCTGAGTTAAAAATAAGTTTATGAATGAAAAGTATTTAGCACACGGTAAACACCCACTCAGTGGTTTTCCACCAATCATCATCCATCAGGAGTTTAGCTGAAGGAATAAAAGGGACTAAAATTCCAGTAAATATGTTTTGGTCAACTACATGTTTAGTAGGAAAGAAGTCGAAGCTGAGGGCTATGCAGGCAGTCCCCAGGTTACCAACGAGATCTGTTCCTGTGTCTTTAAGTTGGATTTGTAGGTACGTAGGAACAGGTGCATACGGTTCTTAGTTAGCCTTACCTTAGTGTAAGAGGAGCCCTGGTGGCTTAGTGGTTAAGAGCTCAGCAGCTAACCAAAAGGTTGGCAGTTTGAATCCACCAGCTGCTCCTCGGAAACCCTATGGGGCAGTTCTTCCCAGTACTGTACGGTCGCTATGAATGGGAACCGATTTGAAGGTAATGGGTTTAGACGTTTTGGTTTACTGCAAGAAAAGGCTGCAGCAGGTGAAAGTGATTGTGATGAATTTGTTGTGAGCAGGGGTTGGTTCGGTTGTTTCAAAGTGAGGGCTAATTCACATAACATTAAAGGGCAAGTTCCAGTTCTCCATAAGTGGATGTTCATATCCCAAGGCTGCCTGTATCTCAGAACGGTATTTCTTCCTCCAGGTGGTGCTGCTACTGCCAAAGCCTTCCTAGAGATTAGATTGTGTTTTGGTGGGCACAACGGATTTGGGCTAATACATTCTTTACTCTCCCACCCCTATGAACAGTAGCATGTATTTTTTTTCCTTTTTTGTAACAGCTTTATCGAGATATAATTTACAAACCATGGAATTCACACATTTATAGTGTACAATTCAGTGTCTTTTTTTTAAATATACAGTATTCAGAATTGTACAATCATCACCACAATCAATGTTAGAACATTTTCATCACCCCCAAAAGAAAACCCATACCCCTTAGCAGTCACCCCCCAAGTAACATAGTTTTGAACACAGCATCCACGGTTGGGATGCCATCTATGGGTCTGTGTCCATACACAGCTTGTACACTTGGCCTTATTAGAACCGCTTCCTTAGAGCAGATTATCCTCTCTACGCTGAGATGCTTCCACAGGTGTTCCTGTGGTAAAGTGCCCATCTCAGCAGTCAGTATGACTCCCTTCCTGTCTTTCCCGTTCAAGAAAGCATATCAGAATACAGACAGGTGGGAGAGATGATGTTTAGAATAGATTTTTGAAGAGTTAAGTTAGCCTCAATCTTTGGTGAAATTACTCATAACCAATTACCCACCTCACAAGTAATTTGGTAAAATTGCTCATAACCGATTGCCCATCTCATAGGACTGGGAGTATAGAGAACAGATTAGCCCAAACCCACCTCACAAGAAACCATCATGACACTTTGGTTGAGGACAGTTGACCTTAAGTGTGGCTGTTCTTATGCCCTTGATGCGAGGCGGGGTCTTCTCTGTAAGGGAAGATCATCTTTTCAGAAGGGACGCTTGCCCAGGGTTCAAGATAAACCACAGAACCCAGCAATCACAGGGCCACAGAGATTGCAGGCAGAGCTTCCTCTTCCCTGCCAGTAATCTAACTCAATAAAATCTTATTAAGCACCTAGTTTTAAGGCCAACCCATTACCCATTGTTGCCCAATCAATTCCTATTCACAGCAACGCTAGAGGACAGAGTAGAACGGCCCCATAGGCTGTGGTCTTTATGGAAGCAGACTGCCACATCTTTCTCCCACATAGCAGCTGGTGGGTTCAAACCACTGACCTTTCAGTTATCAGTTGAGTACTTAACCACTGTGTCACCAAACCAAACCCACTGCTGTCGAGTCCATTCCAACTCATAGCAACCCTATAGAACAGAGTAGAATTGCCCCATAGGGTTTCTAAGGCTGTAATCTTTACAGAAGCAGACTGGCACATCTTTCTCCTGCAGAGCAGCTGGTGGATTTGAACAGCAACCTTTCGGACAGCAGCCAAACAACCATTGCACCACCAGGGCTCCCCTGTACTAGCCTTAGACAAACAAAATCTCTACCATTCAGCTGATGAAGAAATGATATGCTTAGCACTGACTAACCAAAACCAAATCCACTGCTGTCGAGTTGATTCCAACTCACAGCAACCGTACAGAACAGAGTAGAACTGTCCCATAGGGTTTCCAAGGCTGTAAATCTTTACGGAAGCAGACTGCCACATCTTTCTCCCTCGGAGCAGCTGGTGGGCTCCAGCTGCCGACCTCTCAGTTAGCAGCTGAGTGCTTATCCTCTGCGCCACATTGTATTGATGGTGGAGCGTGGGATACGATATAAATAAAATATGCTCTGATCCTTACCTAGTGTATGTTTTAATAGCGGAGAGGACACAGGCATAATAACTATAATGTAAAACCAAACCTGTTGCCGTTGAGTCCATTTGGACTGATAGCAACCCTATAGGACAGAGTAGAACTGCCCTGTAGGGTTTCCAAGGAGTGTCTGGTGGATTTGAACTGGCGACCTTTTGGTTAGCAGCTGAGCTCTTAACACTATGCCTCTAGGGTTCCTAATAACTATAATTATTAGTGAAAAAATGATGGTGCATAAAAGGGGGAGAAATAAAATAATTGTTGGGCTTTGAAGAACTAAAAGATCACTTCTTGGTGGAGTCTCAAAGACAGAGAGCCTGGGACCCCTAGTGACAGTGGTTGCAAAAGTCCTCCCCAAACTCCCAGACCTCCTCCTCTGTTTCCTGTCTCCATCACTCACCTCTGGACACATTCACGGAGTCTTCCCCTCCCCAAGGCAAAGATAAAGTCTTGCTCAGCTCTGTATGTCTTCTAGCTTCTAATTCAGGGCCTGTCATCATGGGCACCCAGGAAGAGCTGCTAAATGAATGAGTGGGGATATACATGTCTGAAGATGACATTCAGCAAACTACTGCTACATGATTTTAATGATAATTAAATCTTTTGCACAGTGTGTGTGTGTGTGAGAGAGAGAGAGATGCTACAATAAAGCTCTTTTCTCCTTGTTCTCCTCAGAGTGGAGATGACTCCTCAGAAGAGGAAGAAGGGGAAGTAGATAGTGAAGTTGAGTTTCCAAGAAGACAGAGGTAAAACCAGCAAACACACATCATTGCTTTCAGGGCAGTCAGAAAATCCTGGTTTGCCACACCTCCTGTTCCACCACAGGTCACCTGACAGACACCTCACGGGGAAATTTGAACTCACCATGTTGGTGTTTCCCCGTTGCCACATTTTGGCAGCTGGTTTATGGAATAGCAGATCCTAGTTCATCATAATTCATTTCACAGGAACTTCAAGATGAAGAGTGTAAATCCAGATTCGAGGTTACAACTGAGAATACAGCCAGCAGTCTGTGAGAGATGGTCATCCTGTTTTATGGGTCATTTTATTGGTTTCATACATCATGTGACGTGTGGCTAGATGAGTTCTCATTTCGCCCAGCCTTAGCATCAGCTTCCTGCTTAGCCAGGGACGATAATGTTGCCTAGGATTAAAGGCCCACCTCTGCCCCCTGCTGCAGCAAGAGCTGTCCCTGTGTGGAAGTGGCAAAGAAGTTTTCCTCCCATGAGGCCTTTTCAGTTAATAGGCTCTTGGAGAGTGTGGCTCTAGGAATCCTCAGGAATTCCCTCCAACCAAGGATCCCTGGCCTTTTCAGTAAATGGTATTCTGGGTCCCCATGCTGTGCTCAGAGTTGAAACCTCCTCTCATTCCCTGATCTATTCGTGCCACATTGCTATTGCTGTCTCCTCGAACACAGTTCTCTCCTCTGCAGTGAGATCGAGCTTGAGTGAAACATGTCTTTTTGCTTTCTGAAGGCATTCTACTGGCATTGTGTTGCTTCTGGCTTCTGTTCCTATAACACACCATGAGTTCAGTTCACCTTAGGGCTTCCCACCTTTCTTTTTTGCTGTGATGCAAGTTAGTTTACATTTTCACCTCATGGTTTTGCTTTCTATATTATAATATGTCCTCCGTGTCTCCCTCTGGACTACCAGGCTTAGGAAGTTGTGTGAGTCTTGCTTTCATTTCCCTTCCCCACCTGGGCTTCCTCCATCTGGCCTCCTGATTGCCTCTTGTCACCTGTCCTTTTTTTCCCTCCTTCTCTTCCTCTTCCTTTCCCTTCTCCTCCTCCTCCTTTCCCTTCTCCTCCTCCTCCTTCCTCTCCTCTTCATCTTCCCTGGTCCAGTCATCAGCCAGGCTCAGATCATACGCCAGCAAAAACACTTCACCTGTAGAATCCATGACTCAATAAGAAGTGCACTGTCAAGTTGAATATTTCCACAGCATACATACGTGTACACGGTGTGATTAGACCTGCTGCTTTTTTTCAAAGACCAGTGGTAGACCGCTCCATCAGCTTTGGAGTAGAGTGTTTAGCCACATAAACATACAAACCAAATAAAAAGGGGGCTTCAAATTTCCCACCCTGTTGATTTGAAATTGATGGCTTCTTCCTACCTGGATTCGTTTCTCCCTCAGGGGAAGGAAAAACAAATAGAGAAAACTAGATGACTTCCCACTGTGGCTCTAACTGACAGATAAGCAAAGGAGTCCTTCTTGTGATTAAGATCCCCTGGTTCTTTGTGGTTTTAGGCCCCATCGCTGTATCAGCAGCTGCCAGTCCTATTCAACTTTCAGCTCTGAGAATTTCTCTGTGTCTGACGGAGAGGAGGGAAATACCAGTGACCACTCAAATAGCCCTGATGAGCTTGCTGGGAAACCTGAAGACCGCCTCGCGGAGAAGCTGGAGGACCTGCTGTCCCAGACGCCAGAGATCCCCATCGAGATTTCGTCGCATTCAGATGGGCTCTCTGACAAGGAGTGTGCTGTGCGCCACGTGAAGACACAGATGTCTCTGGGGAAGCTGTGTGCAGAGGATCGTGGCTATGAGGTGGGCCTTCTTCTCTCAGGGCTGTTCCCTTCCAAAAACAAAATACAACCTTGTGGATCACAACAGTCCAATCCCGTTGTGCATGGGGGTCACCATGAGTCAGGGGCCAACTTGATGGCAACCAACTACAATACCACCTTTTGAGAGGTAGAATAGCAGAGTGGGTGAAAGTGTATACCCTGGAATCGGACTGCCTAGATTACAATCCCAGCCTTTCCACTTGGTGTGTGACCATGGGCAGCCACATACCCGCTCTGTAGGTCAGTTTCCTTATCTATAAAATGAGTATGATAACAGCATCCCCCTCAGATGGTTCCTGTGAAGATTAAATGGGTTAGAAGATACAAAACACTCAAAACAGTGCCTGGCACATAGTCAGCACCGTACAAGGAGTGGGGGTGGGGCAGTATTGTCACCATCGTCACCATCATCATCATCTTTTAGGTCTTCTTTCTCCATAAGCCCCACAAGGACAGGATCCGGTCTCATTTTCTTTGTACCTCCTTACCCAGCACAGTGCCTGTCCTGTGAGTGGTGTCTAATACATGTTTACTGAGTGGTGGTAGAAATGAAATACGGTTTGATTTTTTTTTTAATTGTGTTTTAGGTGAAGGTTTAGAAAGCAAATCAGTTTCTCATTGAACAATTAATACACATACTGTTTTGTGACACTGGTTGCCAGCCTGTGTCAACACTCTCCCCTTCTTGACCTTGGGTTCCCCATTACCAGGTTTCCTGTCCCCTCCTGCATTCTCGTCCTTCCTCGTGGGCTGGCGTGCCCATTTAGTCTGGTATACACAGTTGAGCTAAGTGTGTTATTGTTTGTTTTATGGGCCTGTCTCATCTTTGGCTGAAGGGGAACTCAGGTTTGATTTTGCCTTGACTTTGCAGAATCCTATGCAGTTTGAAGAATCGGACTGTGACTCTTCTGATGGCGAGTGTTCTGATGCCACAGTCAGGACCAACAAACACTACAGCTCTGCTACGTGGTAATGAAAGAGCCCCCATGCTGGAGAGCACAGACTGTACCGCCTTTCAAGTCCACCCGTCCCCAGACTCTTCCACTCTCTCCCAGCTTTTTTTGTTGGGAGGAGAGACCGTCGCCCCATCTTTCCTACCCCTAGAAATGAGCTGCAATAACAGGGACATGAGACTTCACAAATCTCTGGAAAAAAAAAAAATCCAAATGAAATTAAGTCTCACTGAACATTTCAATCAAGAACGGCAGGGATCTATTTTGTTGAATATTCTAGCTACTGTAACATGGGTATTTATTTTTGTTTGACATTTTAACACTTTGTACTGTAAAGAGTGAACTATATATGATATATAGAGAGAGACACCATAATTTGTTGCAAAAAAAAAAAAAAAAAAGAAGAAGAAGAAAAGAAAGATGGATGGAATTTAGGAGCAACGTCCTTGGGAATTTGTGGGCCAAGAAGTATTATTGCTGCTTGAACAGGGACCAGGTCTTTCGGCCGTGAGTGACCAAGGAAGAGCCAGGGCAAGACAGATTGAGCATTTTAGAAAACAGGGAACTGCAAAAGAAAAGCAATTCCAGGTAACTTGGGAACAAATCACATTAAGTTCAACCAGCTTGTCCAGATGGATGATGGAAATGACCTAGAAAGTTTGGTGACCAGGTTCTTGAGAACCCAAGGTCCTTAAGGTCACGGCCTCTAGGAGGAAAAATGAAACCATACACATGGAAGCTGCCATTTTTTTAAGTTTTAAGCAGCATTTGGTAGCGAGACTTAGAGTTAGCGGTAAACCTTGCCCTTGGCAAACACATCCCTTTTTAATGCTGTCATTGTCATGACCTTGACAGATGTATGACCTTGACCAGTGTGATGACTTTTCAGATTCCAGTGCCATTTTCTCGTAGCTTACTTCCTTTCCACCTGCTGACCACTTCCTTTAGGACAAAAGAGAGGATATGAGAAAAGAGAAAATCTACAGCAGTGTTAGAAGAGCAAACGCATAATGTGTAAAAGTACGTTCTGAGAATGTGTCCGCTGAGCCGCGTGGAGATGGGATCACCCCTCTCTGGATCCAGGCTGCTGCCTCCCTCCCACAGTCATTGATTCCAACAGGAGGACAGACATTGAGGGCAGCTAGGACATGTGCCAGCCTGTCAATGTCCAATCGCAGATCAGCCCCCTTGGTGTTATGTGTTAACTCATTCTATCCTGAAAGGTGTAAAGTCTGGCTGCCATGGTCAGAATAGAGGCAAAATAAGCAACTTGCCTAAGGCAACCTCTCTCCCACCACAACATCATTCTGGCAAATGCTCTTTTTAAAAGGTATTTTACTTCGTTTTGGCTCACTAGAATCTACAGAGCGCAGTAGTGCCATTGTGAGTAATTGGATTTGGAAGTTAGTGGAAAGAACCATCGATGTGGAGCAGAAATTAGGAAGATTTTACATTGTCAAGGCACGTGGTCCTGCCTGTCTCCAGAATCATTAGCTCTGAAAAGCATCCCAAGGTACTTCACGGCGCCTTGGCTTTTAAAGGAAATTTTTATCTAGAATTTTATATACAAACAGGTGTTGGCCCAGCTCCAGCCTTTGTCTCTCCCAGGTAGGTTAATGTCAAACAATGTGTCTAGGCTCAGGACCTGAGATAGATGGCTAGGCTCTTACACAGCACATTGCATTTCACATTAGGAAAGACGAGCATACCGGTATTGAACTATTTCCAATGCAGATGAAAATGTTGTCCCTCCTCTGGGCTTCATGGATTGCATCCGCCAGAAAGGAAAAAGGCAGGAGGGAGTTTAAAGTGTCTTCTTTTGCTTCTTTGAGCCCTCCATTTGTTTACACTTTATGTTGAGACATTGATTTTGTATTTTGGTGTCTATAATTTATAGCTCTTAGCTAGGATGAAGGAAAATGTTTAACTTATACAGAGAGCAGTATTGTTTGCATTAAATTATTCCATTTTATATAAATTCTGTAGCTGGACTACATGGAAGATCTTAAGTTATGGCATTATTACCATTGTTATTTTATTTTATAATAATTATGACCATTCTCATTTTCTGTCGATCAGAAGGTGTGGTTTAGGGCATGGCACAGTGATTGTGTTTATGGCTAACCATGAATGACCTGATTTTATATGAAGGAATGGAAAATGGAACTGCCATTGGGAAGCTCCCTGGTATTTGTTTGAGTTGTATTCCCTACTTTTCTGTGCACAAACCACAGTCATCAGAGGGTATGGGCTCGGCCCTGGGGCCCAGCGCATACGTTGGGGCTTTGACTTGATCGTGAAAGCGCCTGGGAGGGAGGTGACTGAGTGAATGGACAAATAGTCCAAAAGCTGTAAACCTTCTCACATTTCCTATGAAATAAAATCATGGGACTACATTAGAAGCAAAAAGAGAATTATTTAATGCCCTGAAAGCATTCGATCTGCAGAGTTTCTGCATGGGTTGCCTGGGTTAGCTAGTTTCAAGCACTAGCAGCATAGCTTGTCATCTCTTTCCTCCCAGGTCCCACAAAACTGGCATTTTTTTTTTTTCCTTTTCCCCCTCCCAGTTAAGCATAGAAAGGAGACTAGATGAAGAGGGTATCACATAAAATGCCTAGCTGTGATGCCATCCCATGACAAGACTAGAGGAAATTTTAGAATGAGACCAGTCCCCTGGAGGATCATCAGGCTGGAAAAGACCCAGAAAGACCATGTTTTCCATCCTCTGTCTTCAGACCACATTGTACTGTGAATCTCTGGTTCATTACTCCTAGACAAGGGATGATTACCTAATAACGCAAGGTATGCATGGGCTTCCTTGTGCTTTCCATAGTGCTCAATTTCACATCTTTGATGTGGTGGAGCCCATGTGAAATTGTGCACTACCGATTAATAAGTAAACACAATTAAACCCATATATACCTCGCTTACCATAAGGCTGTGCGTACCTTGCTTACTGGCTAATCTGCCTCTGCTCCTAGAGATGAAGATGCTACAACTTATATCCTCCTTCTGGCCAACATAAGACCTTGACAACAGATCTTCAGTGTTGACAGACACATGAGGGTATTTATTACACCTTTCACCTGATCACCTGATAATTCTGATCAGATTTTTCAGCTCCCACCTTGGCTCTCTGTCGTGATAGTGTCATACACCTTACCTGGATTAACTGTTCTGAGCATGTTAGGGTGGTAGATAATGTTGAGTCTTCACTCGCTATAGAGTCAAGAGTTGAATAAAGTCCCATATTGGGCGTTTTTACTTTTGGGGGTGACATTTAAAAAGGGAAATATCTCCTCTATCCCAACCTTCACTGCCCGCCTTGCGATAACCAGGGAAATCATGAATCGATGTGTATTTCTTTGAGAACAACTCCACGGTCATCTGAAAAGTGTTGAACAAAGAGCTCAGGGAATTAACAGCTAATTCTTCAGTTCTGACCCTTGTACAGCCGTGCTTCAAGGAGCCTCATGGAACTGGGATTCCAGGCTTCCTCGCTGATAAATGTCCACACTCATTAGCATCTTTGACTTGTAGTCAAAGATAATGAGTTTTAGCTTGTGTCACAGGGGAGCATTTAGTTCTGATGTCATCTGTTTCTAGACCACGCTCACTGAATGACAATTCCTCTTAGAAGTGCTTAGCAGAGAGATGGAGAAGCCCGCACCCACTCTGCAATTATAATGGACATTAACATTTACTCCCATTGCAAGATCATGGGGCACTCAAGCTTTGGCCTACTCAGAAAGGTGAAGATACGAGCTCTGTTGTAAGACGATTCAGGGTGGCCTATTTGAAGGTCAGATATTTTAAAAATTTCAGTGTCACGGCCATCCTTCTATAATTAAGGACATTTTTAGTAGGATTTAAGTACTGGACATTCACTTCAGAACCTCATGGCACTAAACATCCCCTAAACTCATTGCCATCGAGTCGATTCCGACTCATAGCGACCCTAAAGGACAGAGTAGAACTGCCCCATAGGGTTTCCAAGGAGCAGTTGGTGGACTCGAACTGCTGACCTTTTGGTTAACAGCTGTGGCTCTTAACCACTACGCCACCAGAGATCCAAATTTCCCCCCTCTACCCTAAATAGACTGGGGGATTTCTGGTTTTCCTGGTACCAACCAGACTAATTTACACATATGCTCCCCCTGGGAGCACCGCCATCCTGGCGCCTCTGTGTTGATTAAATGATGTTCTCACCTTTTTCCACGCTTTCATCTCAATTCTCGTCCCTTTTCTTAAAACATTCCTCTCGAACTTCCTAGAACTGAATTCTCCAGAATAGGACATAATATTTAGAATCTGAGAAATTCCTTCCCTACTCCGTACGGTGTGCTATATTTGTTTGGCTTTTTCTACTAAACCCAAATACTACCAGTGGTTTAATACCTTTCCGAGCAGCAAGATTTTTCTTCTTGGCTGATTTTATAGAACAGAGCCTGAGTTATACTCACATCACCAGTGATAACAACCTTGTAGCCTGGCATGTCAAAATCACATTAGTCCGCTAGTTTGCATGTTACCAACTGATACTGCAAAGGTCTGTTCAAGCTGGAATGAACAAGGCTGCCAAGGGGAGGACCCCTGTGGGACCCCAGACCCTTCTCAGGGACAGGTGGCAGAAAAGGGAAGCTCTGATCACTGCTCTACAAACAGGGTTACCCCAGAGGAGTTGGGTTAAGGCTTACTGTTAGTTGTTCCGTGTCCAGGGTGTGAGGCCTGATTTTAGCCAAGCCCTAAACAGACAGTAAAGAAGCTTCTGGCAGAATACCAGGCCTGATCTTTAAAGCCACTTCGGAGCACTCCGGAACGCTGGCTCCTGGCCCCAGGCTGCTGTCCCGTGACCAGGTAGATAGGGTCCCCCAATGATTCAGGCCAGAGGGAACCCCAGCCAGAATGTGAGAGCTATTAGAAAGATATCCCTTATCGACCACATTGCCTGGGTGGCTCTCCACCTCCAGAGTGACTGCTTCCCAGGCTCTGCAAGTGGAAAGACCCACTTTGACTCTTTACAGCAAAGCTTGACTTCCCACAAACGTGGGGCAAATACATTTCTTCTCCGTGGTTAAGTCTGAACATGAACCCCCCCGTCTGTGTCCCCCGTGGTCTCCTGCCCCATTGCTTTCAGATGCTGGCTCCCTCTTTGTATTGAACACAATTGTACGGCAATGGAACAAGAACGACTATCAAACAAATGCATGGAATTAAACAAAAGGTGTTACTTCATTCTTTCCTGGTCGTGTCTTTTCCTGAAGGTACTGTTTGTGTCCTGGGAGCTGCGGTGACAAGTAATGGACTCTCAGAATTTGTCAGAGCTTTAGGGGAAGGAAGACTTTACCTAACTGGGTTTCTTGCAGCCAGGAAAGACAGGTGATGGTTTCTGTGGTTCTTTCGCTTCAGACCCAACCACAGAAGGAAGAGACAATCACCGGCTTTTATTACAGTCTCTTCTTGGTAACTGTCATAACCTCCACAGACCTTCTATTCTTCCCTGTGGCTTTCCTGCTGCCTAGCTTGTAGCTGTCCCTCCCTCATTAGTGACTCTACTATACATCAGCATAGAGGAAAAACACAAAAATGGAAACCTGGTTTCCAATGAGTAACCCTGGTAAGAAGCCGACTGAGAGTGGAAAGCTAAGACAACACTGATTTTCAACCAATCCTGATTCCTGTTGGCGAGGGTAGGTGAAAATTTGCAATGTGTGCAAGCAAGTACGACACAGAACACTTACATCCATTTATTTGGGAAACTGATTGCCTATAAACTCGTAACTGATAAGGCACATTGTTGCAAAACTGGGGGACGGAGGAAAATCTCAGGATCCTGACCGAGGGCAAAGGGCACGCACTTACAAAAAGCCCATTCCTCCTTCCCTTCCCCTCCACAGAACACAGAGCCACGAGTCCCAAGTCCAATCTGCCCCCTCCCTACCCGACTCTTGCTATCAAGACTTCTTTTAAAGAAACATTTTTTAAATGAACTTCTTGGTGTGAAAGGATTATACCACATCCCAAAAACACAGCTTGGGAATCCATTCTTCCTAACGAACATGAGTATTCCCAAGAATCCGTGTAGAACCAGAGGCCTAGATTAAAGCTCTTGGCAAGAGTCTCGGCCAAGCCAAGGAAACACCCAGCAAAGGATACCCACGGGCCAGAGTCTGGTGATGATGAGTTACTCCTGTGGGCTAGAGGATCACAGAGTTCACCAGGGCTGGCACTAAGGTCCTTCTGTCTTTGGAATCATTAACCCAGATCTGTGCCAACTCAGTACTACAGCTGCAGAAGCAATGAGGGCTACAGATAACTGAGATACAACGCAAGCAAAAATCAGAAACCAAGTGTTTCTTTCTGAATTAAGAGATAAGATTATGCTTCAGTTCTCTCGGCAAATGACAAAATGAAAAACATTCAGATGGTACAGTGACTGATATCCTAGTGTGCTGAATCCATCCTAGCAGGAGAATGTTGAAGAGACGCCCACACAGGAAGGAAAGATGAGAAAATGTACTGATGGTCACTGGATTCAGCTTAGTAAAGGGCCCTGCCCCATCCGATGGGTAAGAGTTTCTCCATAACATAGAGTTTGCTCCCTTCATACTGAGTAGTCTTGCTTGCAGTCAGCTTAATTGTCAGGACATGCAACCATGACGAGGTTTGCTACACACAGTCAGGTCAGTGTGTCTGAAGACAAACGGCATCACAGAAACCATTACGCATTGTTGGAACCATCTGGGAAGTCTGGTGCAGTTCGTCAGCTTGTTCCCTTGGCTCACGGAAGAGGTAGGCCACCAACAGAAAGTGAGAGAAGAAACACTCTCCAGTAGGCTAAGAGGAGTGACGTGGCTTCACGCGTCATCTACCCTAATGACATCAACGAGGGACTTACCAGGAAACCCTTGTCCCAACAGCCTATCGCTTCGAGAGGTGCCCTCCAGAGGGACAATCAGCTCAGGGCTGGAAAGGGGCAAAGACAACAGACTGTCCTGAGTTCCCCTGTAAGTCAGTAAGATACAGACAGGGTTTCCCAGAATGCCCTGCTAAACCAGGGTGAGTTTGAGAATGAACCTGATATAATTCACCTCCTAGAACATAAGTGTCTTTTATGACAAGACAGTGCCCACTGATGAGCAGTTTCCAAATCATGGGTTTAGGGTAATTAAAAAACAATGAGGGGCTTTAGAGGACCACACCCAGTTCATAAATAAGCAACAGAGTCCACAGATGTGACGGCCAGAAAATCCACATCACGTGTCTTTTTTACAATTCAGATAATCAGCAGTGCTTGCTTCATTCAAATGCAGGTGTTTCTGGCTAAATGTTTTAATAAGGGTCCCAGGAACTAAGGCCACCAGGGCAATGGCCAGCAGCTTAAGGACAGTTTCCCAGGAGAACAGGGCATCCAGTGAGGTAAGCGTTGACAGGATGGAGCCTGTCTGCACACAGATGAAGTTGTAGGGGATCAACCCTAGAAGGAGAAAAAGGATAAGAGCCTGTTACTGGGACTGGGAAAATCACCTTTCAAAAAGGTCACCAGGAGTTCAGAACAGGGCTCCAGGGTTTTGTCTGACTCCTGACTCTAAACCTTTCCTTTTCCTTTCCACCCCTTCCCCTCCTTTCCTCCTTTCCTGTATAACCTGACTTATTCAAAAAACAAAAAGGGACTTGAAGTGGTTTACAAAAATGGAGAGCCTTTTTAAATAGTAAGATAAAAATCTTAAAATAATTTTAAAAGGCAAAATGAGCACAGAAGAATAAGTCGTGCAGTACATTTAGTGCAAAAATGTATAAGGTTCACCATTTGCTAGAGGTGGGCCCCAAATTTGGTTCTGAGAGTCCAGCAGCCACGGTAAAGAGGGAAACCCCACCATCATGCAATTTACAGTGTGCGTGGAATAAAAACAAACCAGGTTTTTAGAAGAAGTGCTGCTTTTCTCGGAGCCCTGGTGGTGCAGTGGCTAAGAGCTCAGCTGCTGACCAAAAGGTCGGCAGTTCGAATCCACCAGCTGCTCCTTGGAAACCCTGTGAGGCAGTTCTACTATGTCCTTCAGGGTCGCTATGAGTCGGAATCGACTCAACGGCAACACGTTTTTTAACAGGGCTGCTTTTCGCGATCTTTGCTGTCCCTTCCCTTCTCTAAGAGGTCATCGGACCCACTGGATCCCGAGTCTAACTGGTGGCTGGGCAGGCTGGGGGCAAGACAACCCCATTATTCGAAACGGGTTCTCGGACTCTGCCCCAGAGATTCTGGTGAATTGGGTCTGGGTGAGAGCCCATGAACCTATACTTTAAAAGACCCCACCCCAGAGATTCTCACTGGTTTGGGACTACTGATAACCCAATCCATTTCTACAGCAGATGAAACCTCAAGATCACAGAGCATTCAAGGTCACATGGCTTGTCAGATGGAGAGTTGGGACAGACTGGTCTCCAGAGTCCTCCCAAACCTACTGCCACCTGGGTCAGCCACCAGCTGACAATCTCCATTAGCTAAGGTGCTGAGACATTCTGTCTGAACATACGTATGACCAGAGTCATCTGTGGGTGATCTCGCTTAGGTTTAGGATCTCAGCGTCTCTCCACACAACAACTCTGAGGACCCACACCCACCAAGCAGCAGCTTACCGAGAAGAACAGAGAAGAAGAACTGTACAATGGGGATGTTCAGAATCGGGGCCGACAGATTCAAGAACCAGTTCGGTGTCATGGGGAAAAGTCTCAAAAACAGTAAGAAGAAAAACAAACTGTTTCTGTTCTCCTCCACCTGCAGCCAAAGAGGACAAGGCCATTAAGAAGCAGAAAGAGGGCCCAGGTATAAAACCTGCCAGTGCCAGGTGCCACTCTAGACATTCTGCAGAGTCTGTCCGCACTCTTCCAACAACCCTCCACAGTAGAGATGGCTCCCCATTTTAAACTGGGGTACCCGAGGCTCAGAGAAGTCAAGAACTTGCTCAAAGTCACAGAGCTAGTAATGGTAGAGTGGGGATTTGATCCTGGATCTATCTCTCCTGGAGACATCTAAAGAACCCCTGGGTCTTAGGTTCTTGGTCTGAGAGACACTTCCGGAGGCAGGACAGGGGAGCACTGTAGAAGTCCTGCTCCTCACTCCCCTTGGGCCCACCAGGGGCTCGATGGGGCCCAGCATGGCACATGCCCCCTCCCTTACCTTCCTCTGCAGCAGGGCCACTTTCTCAGGGAAGTAGGAGACCACCAGCTGTTTGCCAAAAATGCCGGAGAGCAGGTAACAACACGTGGCGCCCACCGAGGTCAACACACAGCACAGCAGAAGGCCCAGCCACGGCCCAAACAAGGCACCAGCTAAAACATTCTACAAAGAGAACACACTGTGAGCTATGGGAACATCTGGCAGTCGCCGGCCACCAAGTCCTGAAGCCAGAATGGTCTTCCCAGCCAAAACCCAATTCCTTTGTAAAGTGGTGAATGACAAGTGATGAAAAGGCTGAGAACTACCATCCTGGCCTCAGATGCTTTCACCTTTAAAGTAGAGATAAAGATTAAAACCTCAGCGCGCAGGAGAAAACCGAACAGGATAATATGTGAAGAGCACCCAGCCCGCCACGTGGGTTACAGTAGGTCCAACAATCACTGGGGCCCCAGGGAGGTAGAAATGAAACTCACAAGTTATTTTTACTATTTCAAATGATGAGCACAAACCAGGAGCTTTCCCTCCGTAAAGTAACACGAAATGTCCTGTTCCTTTGCTTTCTGCTGGAATTCCGTCTGTGTGGTAAGCTCCACGTTGACCAGAGCTCTAGCTGACACTTAAACAATTCTTAGATTGACAAAATGGGAAAGTGAATGAATACTTCCTAAAGGCAGTATGTCTGGTAGATGTCATCCTGCCAAACATGGCACCCAAGAGAGAAATTAAAAGGGGAATCTGCTGAGTATCTATTGTTGTTGTTAGTTGCCATCAAGTCAATTCCAGCACATGGCAACCCCATGTGTGCGGAGTAGAACTGTTCCATAGTGTTTTCAGGCTGTGACCTTTCAGAAGCAGACTGCCGGTCCTGGCTTCTGAGGTGCCTCTGGGTGGGGGGGGGGGGGGGAGGGGGGGTTCGAACCGCCCACCTACCTACTATGTGCTAAGTGCTTGCCTATCTGTTTCATTTTGTCCTCACTACAACCCTGTGGCATGGTACTACTACAGCCCCGTTTTATAGGTGAGAGGCAGCACAAGGCAGAGCCCAATTCACCCGAAGGTCTGGGTGTGAAGCCCCCAGGTGCAGCAGTGGCTCTTTGCCCTGGAGCAGGATCATCTCATGAGGGAAGACAGGGTACAGGGGCGACCCCGAGCAGTCAGCCCTCAGCCTCCAGCCCCGCCGAGCTTCCCTGTCTCTCGGCATGGACATTTGGGTTTTTCTTCCAGTTTCAACAAAGAATATGCACCAGCGGATCCAGCCTAATCCCAGGGTAGAGACAAGAAGCCAGGGCAAGGGAAAGAAGCAGGACAGAAGGAAGCGCTAAGGGCTTCCTGCTTGGTCGTTCACGCATTCAACACCATGTGCCGGGCACTATCCCTGTGCCGGTCCTCTGCACCCACCTTTTCAGTTAACCTTCCCATGCACAATCCTAGGGAGTGAAGCAGCAGCATCTCCATTTTTCAGATGAGGAAACAGCTGGAGAAGTTACGAGGATTGACAGTGGTCACACAGCTGGGATTCACCCCCACCAGCCACATATGAAACAGCTCAGAGTGCTGCTGGGAGGCGGGCACACATCTTTCACGTAACCTGAGACAGCAACTGATGAGAGGTATGTGGCCACCGGAGCGCACACCCAGGGCCAACACCACAGCCCCCAGAGCCAGTGTGTGTCGCCTGGGACATCAGAATCTCTTGTCCTCTCTGTACCTGAGAGACTTCTGAGCCTCATCAGCCCAACGTCGCCATGAACCACTTTTGTTCATAACCACACATTAACCACGGCACTTCCCTGGGCCAGGCAAAAGAATCCAAAGGCTGAGCCTAAGGAACAGGCCCTGCCCTCAAGGAACTCACAGACTAGTGGAGAAAATAGATTAAAAAAAAAAAAGAACAATTAAAAACAGTGCCAAAAACAACCTAAGCATCCATCGACAGACGAACAGGTAAACAAAATGTGGTATATCCATACAATGGAATGCGACTCAAACATAAGGAAAAATGAAGTCCTGATACGTGCTACAGTGTGAATGAACCTTGAAAACATCTGAGTGAAACAAGCCAAATACTGTATGACCCCACTTATGTGAAACAGGCAAACGTACAGAGACCACAGCTTATCAGTGGCCACCAGGAGAGAGACGGAGGGAATGGGGTAGATGTCGCTCAGGGGCTCTGAGTCCCGTTAGCAGTGGTGGGACCATCTGTGGTCAGGGATGCAGAACGTAATCAATGTGGTCAGTGTCACTCAACTGTATGTGTAAAAACTACTGAATTGGCAAATATTTGTTATATATATTTTTACCACAATTAAAAAAAAAAAAATCACGCCAAAATGCAGAACATTATAAGAACTCTGAGGAGGATGCGTTCACCCAACCCAGTGCAGATGTGTGTGTCAGAGACGGTTTTCCAGAGCTATCGCTCCTTAGGGACAAAAGCAGCACATGGAGAAGAAAGGCAGACCCCAGCCAGTCCCTTCTCACCCTGTTGCTTTAAAACCAAAAAACTCATTGCTGTCGAGTTGATCCTGCCTCATAGCAACCCTACAGGTCAGAGCAGAACTGCCCCAAAGGGTGCGCCTGGTGGATTTGAACTGCTGACCTTTCGGTTAGCAGCCGAGAGCTTAACCACTGCGCCACCAGGGTTTCCCATGTCGCTTTAGACTGTCACTTAACCTCTTACCACTTGTTTCCTTGCCTTTGACACGAGGATCATGGTGCCCACAGCAGAAGCCTGTTGTGAGGATTAAATGAGGCCACACAGGGAAAGCAAAAAGGACAGTGCCTGACCCAGGGGACACTGTCAACAAGTGGGAACTAGAGTCATCTGTCCTCGGGTCTGCATGATCACAGGACAGAAGGCGGTTCCCCAGCAGGCACAGATGGAGCTCAGGGCACTGACCAGGAAGCTGGAGCCAGGGATGGCAAAGGCCTGCTTGTAGAGGTAGGCGCTGCCGAAGAGCAGAAACACGTAGGCCTGGTGCTCCTTCCGGTACTCTCGAAGGGTCTCGGAGAGCTCCCGCAGCTCCGCCAGGTCTGAGGGGAACCACAGCGACCTGGGGATTTGGAGAAGCAGAAAGAAACAGGAGTTCGTGTCAGCCTAGTGACTAAGAAAGTCACTCGCTGTTGTTTTTTCTCCAAAGTAGATTTAGCCACCTGCCCATCCTCTGATCTGCTGGGACACACATATGAGGCCAAGATGATGGGTGACAGAGGCAGAGAGAAGGGCCCTGGTTTGGAAAAAAGAGACCTGGCCGAGCATCCCAACTCTGCTACTATCCAGCTGTGTGACCTTGGGCTGGTCTGTATGTTGGGAGGACAGTCTGCCTCCATGTTTTCTGTCTGGGCTGCTGAATCAGAAGCCTTGGGCCCAGAATATCCTCTGATAAGGAGGCTGGGAACTGGGTCTCCCTCTCTTACAGTCCCTTCTCCTTACTGAAAAAGTCTTTCTCCTGTTCTAGGCACACAGTTAACTTTCTGTCTCCTGCACACCTGCAGGTACCACAAGGCACTTGGGCAACCATGCCTCCATATATGTTCTCAGCTGGGAAGAAATAGGGTCTCTCTCGACTGTGGCGTAAGAGGGGCAGGCGTGGAACACCTGCGCTGCCCAGGCCACAAGGGAGACTCACTGGCCACGGGAGACCAGTGCCCACACCTGAAGTTGATCTCACTCTGTCTCCTGTGAGTAAAGGGTTTACCCGTTTGTTGGCAAGCTTGAACCCTGGTATGACACCCTGGGACTTGGTTTCCTTATCTACAAAACGAAGGACTGGTGCTGGACAATCACTAGGCTCCCTTTTAGCTCTCACACTTTATGATCTATCTTGAAGAAGCAAATGGATTCATTTCCAGGCAAGTACTAAAAGTCTTACATTTCCTTTCTTCTAGGGTACCACCCCCCGACCCCTGCAAAAAAAAAAAAAAAAAAAAAGCTTTAGCTCAAGAGCAATTCAGACTTCACTCTGCTTCTGAGTTACTAGGTAAAACAACTGTTTTATCAGTCACAAAAGCCTCTCCAGGAGAGCGTATCTGTCCCACACCATAAACATAACTTTCTTCGTAATAGGTCTGGGTTTAAACCAGCCCTTTCAAACAGCCTGTTGTTTCATCGTATTCTTATTCTGGTCTTGGGGCACTCCAAATCCTGTTCAAAGGTGACAGTGTAAAGGCTACCTTGCCTCTGCGATCTGAACAGCGCCTGAATCTATCAGTGATCAATTATGAGCTAAACGCTCCTACTTCTTATCAGAATTCTTCTCTCAGTACGTCTGACTCCGAGAGCAAAGCCTGCTGGACTAGGGCAAAAGAATACAGTCAGGAAAAACCACTGTCCTGATGTTCAAACTTCAGTAACATCCCCAAGGGCACAATGCTGGGTGCCAGGCTCACTTCCAGGCACTCTGTCTGCAACACTCAGACAAACCAGCCCCGCAGGCGTCTGCCTCCTGCCTCATCCAGTGGTTCTCGGCAAGCGAGAAGCTAAGACAGCCAGGAGGAGGAAAGATCTGATCATGAATTCGTTAATAATTCAAGGTCATCCAGGCAACACGTCTCCTGAAGACGAATGCCTTCAAGTCCCAAGGGCAGACCTGACTGAGGTGGGAGGGAGGGCTGCGGGCGCTGGTACACGCGGGGTGAGTGTCGGCCGGACATGGGGGTCGGGGTTGGAAATAGGGGGCAGGGCTGGAAATGGGGGGCAGAGCTGGAAATGGGGGGCAGAGCTGGAAATGGGAGGCAGGGCTGGAAATGGGGGTCGGGGCTGGGACTGGGGGGCGGGGTTGGAAATAGGGGGCAGGGCTGGGACTGGGGGTCGGGGCTGGAAATGGGGGGCAGGGGTGGAAATGGGAGGCAGAGCTGGGACTGGGGGCAGGGCTGGAAATGGGGGGCAGGGCAGGGCTGGGAAGACAGGGAACCCGGCTCGGTTAAGGTGCCCACCCACCCGACCCGCCCCAGACCGGGTAGACACGGGCCCGGACACCAGACCCGGCCCTCCAGTCCCGGAACCGAACCCCATATCCCGGCCCGAACCCGAGTCTCCAGTCCCCAGGCCCATCCCGGACCTGGCTCCCTTCCTGAGACCTCGCCGCCCGGCCACGAACCTGCCGCCTGTCTCGTCCGCCGTGCCCACTCTCGGCCCGCGGGGCAGTCGCGTCGACAACAAGTACAGGGCGGAGGTGCAGCCGGCGAAGACCAGGAGGAGGCCAAGCAGGGGCCGCATCGCCACTGCTGCACCGCGGCCCGCGCGACCCGAGGAGCCTGCGCCGGCGCCCGGCCCACGCTGAGCGCGGACTAAGCCGGCGGAGCAAGATCGCCGACGGACCGGGGCGGGGCCCGCACCAAGCCCCGCCTCCGGGCCCAGGCCCCGCCCCGGGCCGGGCTCCGCCCCTCCGCCCCAGGCTCCGCCCTCCCTGTCTCCAGGTCCGGACTCAGGCGAAAACCTGTCTTCCCAGCACGTCTGTCTTATTCTGCCTGTGTCTTTTTTACATTTATTTCTCTCTCTTCATTTATTCACGAGGCATTGAGCACCCCTAGGGCCAGACTCTACGCCAGCGCGGGGAGCTCCAGGGGTGAATGAAAACCCTCCCCACAACGAGCTTGCAGTCCCCTTGTCCGGACACCCTGTCCACGACCAACTGGAAGACAAGCAAGTCCAGATAGTGTAGAAGCAGAGTTCCAATCAAGGGCCGGCTCGGTCACAGTGAGGAGGGAATAATCAGAACTACCTTTCCCTGAGCGGCCATACAAGCCAGTTATCCCTCATCCTACACCAATAAATCCTGGAAGGTAGGTGTTTTTGTCTTTATTTATCAGATGAAAAATCTGCTTGTCAGAGATTAAGTGACATCCCCCAAAGGAGAGCCAGGATTAGAACCCAAGTCAGCCTGGATCCGAAACTAGAGGCCCTTATGATGCTGTGCGGATTCAGAGATGAGGTGAGGTTTGGGCTGACCTTAAAGAAAGGGAGATGTCCGCAGCAGAGGAAAGAGGCCAGAGCCCGAGGCCCAAGTAAGCCCAGGTCCAGTTTCAGTGAAGCCCAAGGCTCATGAGAAATAGTGAGAAGTTGGGGACAGGCTGGAACGCATTGAAAGGAAGGCTAGGAGATGGAATTTTTAATACTGTAGATGGTGGGACATCAGCAGAGGTGCTTAACCAAGAGAATGATTCAGCTCCCTCTTAGGATGTTGGCTCTGGCAGGCAATTAGAATGCTTATTTACAACTGTCCTGGCCAGAGAAAATGCAAACCTGAGTCAGGACCAAGGCTGTAGGAAGGGCAGGGGACACCAACAGGTTGGAGGAGCTGAGTTGTTGGGACGTGTGCTTGATTATATGGAGGAAAAGACAGAGAGGGCTCCAAAGTGTGGCAAGTCTGGACATTTGAGAGAAGGGTTCTTGTCATAGCATTCAGTGCAACCATTGGGCCAAATGGGGAACACCTGTCAGAATTAGAAGTGTACAAGGTCCCAGCAATGCCGTTACTGAGAATTTAACCTACAGATATGCCCACAGGTAGACAAAGATGTATGTTCAAGGGTATCCTCTCAGCTTTGTTTGTGATAGTAAGAGGCTGGGAACTACCTAAATCTCCATCAGTGGGGAACTGTTGTTGTTAGGTGCCATCAAGTCAATTTCAACTCATAATGACCCCATGTGACAGAGTAGAACTGCCCTATAGGGTTTCCTAGGCTGTAATCTTTGCAGGAGCAGATTGCCAGGTCTTTGTCCCTCAGACCCACTGGGTGGATTTGAACCACCAACCTTTCACTTAGCAGCTGAGCAGTTAAACGTGCCAACAGGAACTAGCTAGTTTAATTACGGTATATTCACCAGAGGAATATTAGGTAGTACCCTGAAAGAGTCAACTCTATACATCCTGATATGATGCTAAGATAAAAATCGAACACGTTTCTGGACAGTGTTAGAGCATACGATGACTCAGTTTTAAAGAAGTAAAGAAAAAAGGATATACTTTATCTTTTCAAGATACTGAAGTATTTATGGATGAAATGATTCAATGTCTGGGATTTGCTCCTAGTAATGGGATGGGGTTTAGTGAGTAGGGGTACAGATAAAACAAGATTGGCCATGAGTTGATACTTGTTGAAGCTGGGTGATGATGGGTATGGGGGAGGTGGATTTTACACCGTTTTCTCTATTTCTTGTCTACATAGGAACAAAAGTATCTAGGAGAGAAGTCCACAGGCAAGGAAGAGAGGGTAGGTGTCTTCATGGAAATGGGCTGCGACAGGGGTAGGGGGTGGACTGTGTTACTCACAACTGAACATGCTTCCATAGGGCTCAGAGGATAATGGAGAGCTCATTTAATAAACATTTCCTGAGCACAGACTGGAAACCCTGGTGGCCTACGGGTTAAGAGCTACAGCTGCTAACAAAAGGTCGGCAGTTCAAATCCACCAGGCACTTCTTGGAAACTCTACGGGGCAGTTCTACTCTGTCCTGTAGTGTCGCTATAAGTCAGGATCAACTCAGTGGCAATGAATTTGGTTTGGGTTTGGGAGCACAGAGTATATGCCAGACACCATGCCAGGCTCACGGCCCCTGCCTCACAGAGCTGACAGTCTAGTGAAGAAGACAGACAGATTAATCAAATAACCACACACATAAATGTGAAAAATCTTCCATTTAAAAAAATGGGGGAAATGGTCCCAGCCATCCATTCTCATTTCTCCTTTCAAGCCCTCCATGACACCATATTAATTTGTGCCTCTGACAAACTCTCCCCTTCATCTGGCAAATCTTCTGTACCTGCCAAATCCTGACTCTTCCATCGACACCCAGATCAATCATCACGTCTTCTGAGAAGCCTTCTCCACCCCGGTGCTCCCCAAGGTATGTCCACATTCCTCTTATTGCAAATGCTGTGCCCCAGTGTCGTTAGTCATCTCCCCAGTAGACAGCAAACATTTCCATAAATGAGACAATGTCTCATCTTTCTCTTTGTCTGCCCATCCCTAAACCCTGTGCTTGGCTTATAATTGGCACTTAATAATTGTTAAATTAATGGATCAGGTTTAGTGAAGAAAATGATTTGTTTGGTTTGGTACATGTTAACTTTGAGATGGCAAAGGAATAGAAACCACCTACTGCCATCAAGTCGATTCCAACTCATAGTGACACTATAGGACACAGAACTGCCAAATCGGGTTTCCAAGGAGCGCCAGTTGGATAAGAACTGCCAACCTTTTGGTTAGCAGCGGTAGCTCTTAACCACTGTGCCACCAGGGTTTCCGGCAAAGGAATGTAGGAGAGGAGAAAGTGAATGGGAAAGTAATGTTATCAAGCCTGTGTCAAATGGAATAGAGTAGTGGACAAGAAAGCAAGACTCCTGGACTCAAGGACCTCGCTTTTCCTTTGATGGGGGAAGAGCATGGAAAGAAATATAATAAGCAAGCAAAGAAATAAGGCAGAAAATTATAGAGCACAAGAAGTCCTGGTAGCGCAACAGTTAAGCACTCAGCTGCTAACTGAAATGTTGGTGGCTCGAACCCACCAGCAACACCGAATGTGCAGTTCTTCTCTGACCCACATGGGGCGGCCATGAGTCGACTCAACGGCACCTGGGTTGTTTTTTGTTTTGTGTTGTTTCGTGGAGGGAGCTGAGCTGAGTCAGAGATTCATGGCAGAGCACTAGGGTTAATGAAGGCCCGTGAACTCTTATTGCTGAAGGCTCCAGAGCTGCCCTTGTCACTGCCCTTCCTGAGGGCTGGTGATTCAGCTCTTCCCATGTTTCCATAAATCCTCACTCTACTCCTCAATAACCTCTCCGATAGAATTTGGGTTAGTAGAGTAGATTTCTATTCCTGGCATACCCAGCCTCCCTGATGAAGATGAGGTTCTGGAGGAATGAGAGCATGGGGCAGGGGTCCAAGGGTAGGAGGTTCTAATTTTAGGATTTTGGAAACAACACCGTTAAGTGTGTTGATGTGGAAATAAGGGTGGTGATGAATCAACCCCTCAAGTCCCTAATCCCTAAGGAGGAATTAATTCCATTCTGTTCCAGACATTTATTGAACACCTACTTTGCGCCTAGCACCATGCTAGGTGCTGAGAGGCACAGAAAAATAAACAGCTTGTGCTCTTCCGGAGCTCACAGTCTTGGGGGCGTTACAGACACATAAACAAACCTATTACAATATGGTGTAATAAAAGCAGTAATGGAAGCAGGTACAGTCAGTGGCAAAGGGAGTGGTGGAAGGGAGTTATGGAAAAGAAGACAGGGGAGGACTCTGAACCATGGCTTAGAGGCACCCAGTAGTGTGGCAGGGTCCCGGGAGGCTTAAGCAGTAGTGCTGAAATGGGTAAGAGGGCAAAATCTCCTCTTCTTCAGGGCAGATGGATTTGCTAAGGAATGGTGTTGGAACCATGTGGAAGATGCAGTTAAGGAGTGAAGAAAGAGCCAACCTCTGTTTTTCCCTGGGATCCTGGGAAATGGCCTCCAGAGCTAACGGGAACAATAGGAACAAAAGTCGACAGGCAAGGAAGAGAGAGGGCAGGTGTCCTCGTGGAAATGGGCTGTGACAGGGGTCGGGGGTGGACTGTGTTACTCACAACTGAACATGCTTCCATAGGGCTCAGAGGATAATGGAGAGCTCACTTAATAAATATTTCCTGAGCACAGACTGGAAACCCTGGTGGCCTACGGGTTAAGAGCTACAGCTGCTAACAAAAGGTCGGCAGTTGAAATCCACGAGGTGCTCCTTGGAAACTCTATGGGGCAGTTCTACTCTGTCCTGTAGGGTCACTATGAGTCAGGATCAACTCAATGGCAATGGGTTTGGTTTGGGTTTGGGAGCACAGAGTATATGCCAGACACCATGCCAGGCTCATGGCCCCTGCCTCACAGAGCTGACAGTCTAGTGAAGAAGACAGACAGATTAATCAAATAACCACACACATAAATGTAAAAAATTACAACTTAGCAAGCGCTATGAAGGAAAGGTACGGTGTACTGTGTAGGGAAATGAGATCCAAGAAGGCTTCCCAGAGGAAGTGATGATTTTGAGCTGAGATCCAAAGGATGAGCAGGAGATAACTGGTGAAGAGGACTTGGGATTCAGATTGACATATTGATGAAGAGAAGGGGGGGGAGACAAAGACAACAAGAGACAGAGTCAAAAACTCCAGGGCCTTAGGGGAAAGATTTTGAGAAGAGAGTGACTGTACCTGTAACTGTCTTCATTACTCCTCATCACTGTTACAGGAAACCAGGGCTCTGAACCAGTTCACTTTGGCTCGACACCCTGCTGAGAATTTTCATTTTCACCCCAGATATCGTGAATCAGAATCTATGTTTTTAACAAGATCCCTGAGTGATTCTGTGTGTACCGTCAGGAGATCGTGTTAAAACGTAGATGTATATGTAAGAGTCACCCTGGGACCTTTGTTAAAACATCGGTGTATACATAAGAATCACCTGGGAATCTTGTTAAAATGTAGATTCTGGTTCATGACATCCGGGGTGGAGATGAAAATTCTCGGCAGGGCGTCAAGCCAAATGAACCAGTTCGAAGCCCTGCAGGAAACACACCGAGATTCATCTCTACTCCAGTGAACTGACTTCCTTCCTTTACTCGTCAATTCACCCATTCCACAGACATTTATCCAAGGCCCACAGTAAGCCAGGTACTGTGTTGTTGTTAGTTGCCACTGAGGCAGTTCCGACTCACGGCGACCCCGTGTGTGCAGAGTAGAACTGGTCTTTTCAAGGCTGGGTCTTTCAGAAGCAGATTGCCAGTCCTTTCTTCCAAGGCACCTCTGGGTGGGTTCAAACCGCCAACCTTTCAGCTAGTAGTTGAGCACTTATCCGTTTGTGCCACCCAGGGACTCCGGCACTGTGCTAGAAGACACTAAAAGAGGGGCAGAGAGAGACCCCCTGGCCCAAGCAGTTTATAAATTGTTTAAAATGCTTTTCCTGGCATTTTTCATAAGCCGCTGAAAAGACCCAAATCTAAATTGTGTTGTAACCTCCTGCTCACCAAGCATGGGGAAAAGGGCAAAGAAGTAACTGTTATGCTCATCAAAATACTGGGCCGATAAAAACTCTAAAAAGAAATCAGGGCATACAGCACACTGCCCTCTCCATCCAGTTGCCAAGGAAACGGGGAAGAAGGGGAAGGATAATAAACTGTCCAGTGGGCAGGAGCATCGCTGAGCTTTATTCATGAGTTAGCCATTCACTGCTAACATCCGTGACTTCAGATGTAAGTCTGTAAGCAGGTGTGCCACACAGGAGTGTATTTACACACTTACACAACCTGTGAGCTAGAGTCCATCTCTTTAAAATAAGGGCTGTTCTCACAGAAAGCAGTGAAGAGCAGGCCCTGAAGATAGGATGAGGTTGCCGGGTCTGTGGCACTCAGGAATCCCAGGACCCTTCCTGCAGTGGCCACAGCTGGGGCTGGGTCATGCCCACCCCTCTGGCTCTGCCCACACTGGGCGTCTGGCCCCAGGGTGTCCCCCCTGGGTTCTGGCTTCTTGGTCTTAGCTCTCCAGGGCTTCTTGGCTTGACTTCTGTTGCCATTCCTGATTCACAGATCACACCTCCTCCGACGGAAGCCCGAGAATTTCTTGAAATGGAGGCCTCAGAGTCACCAAGAGCAAAAAGGTTTCCGTTCCGAATTCATATGTTAACAAAACAAGTTGCTTAGTCTCATCTTTCCAAAAGGTTAATGTGAATTACCTCCAAGAGGTCGGATGATAGATGATATTTTTTCATTTTGCATCTATATATTCTCGAAATTTCCTTCCATAATCACGGATTACACATTCCCTTCAATAATCATGGATTCATTGATAATAAGGAAAAAAAAAATGTATTTTTAGGATTGCCTAGAAGGATTGCCTGTAAAGAGGTCCCATCTCCATCCTAAGTGAAAAACAGGCTCTGCCTTCTCTCTGGTGCCCCAGCTCCATCCCTGTCCCCAAACTGAGGCTGCTTTCCTGCTTCTCTGCCCTCCTTCCTCCCTCCGCTTACTCTCCAGTCTCAGCAGCTGCCCCTTTTGCTGACGTCACCCTCACCTCCTCTAGGGAAGCCAATGACGTGGCCCTCCTGCCCTCCCAGCAAACAGCCCAAGAGAGAAGCTGGTGTTGATGAGAAGTCCCCTTACTGCAGATTAGAAAATCTGCGTCAAAATAAATAAAAGCATATTCACATTTATCAAACATCTCAGAGATGTGGCCCCCAGGGGACTTCAAAGAACCCTTTGCAGACTTGCCTCCCAAGCCCACGTGACAGCCCTGTGAGGTAGATCAGCACTTTCATTCCCTTCCACACGCGGGACCTGGAAGAACATGCCACAGGAATGTGAAGTCAAGTCCAAAGTGCGGTCTCCAGCCAGTCCTTCCCTTTAAGACACCCGACCCACAGCATCGGGCATAACTGTCCATGTGACAGGCAGCCGAATCGACGGGTCGGAACAAACGAGGCCTCAGGACACAGCCAAACCAAGCAGTGTGCCATCGGGAGCCTGGCTATTTCTGACTGCCCTAGTTAGGTGCTCCCGTCCCAGGGTGATTTTATAATCACAAGGGTGTTTGATGTTTTGCAGTGTGACATCCATAGGACACTGCTGAAAAAAAGTCCTGGTCTTTCTGTATTTTTTGTGCCTGTGGAAAAGGCGACATGCAGCTTTTAAAAAGCCTGTCGCTGTAGCTTTCTTGATGTCACCGGTGCCACGTGTTCCCGCAACATTACATCAGCAGCTTTGGGCAGGGAATAGGTTGAAAGACTGTTTCGGTGTTTTCCAGCAGTACAAGGTCGTAGCGGCACAACTGAGGCCTGTGAAAAGAAGACAAAATATCTTCGTCAACGCAATAACAAGAACACCACATTCTGGAAAAATACCTTCTATAGTATCCCTAAGAAAGAAATTATTCAGCGATATCTCTAACAATACAATAAAATGCTTATGATATAAGCAAAACAAAACAAAAAAAGCAAGATGAAACTTTTATTTACCACACAACTTCAACTAAATTAAAAAAGAAAATTAGAAAGAAATAACCAAAAATAAGTGTTCACCTCTGAATAATGACGCTATAAAAAAAACATAGGTTATCATTTTCTGCTTCTTGACACTTTCTGTACTTTCAAGATTTTATAAAATGAACATGTATTCCTTTGATAATCAGGAAAAAAGTATTTTGAAAGGCCCACATTTTTAAGATGTAATGACTATTCTCTTAGAAGAAACTTATTATCAAATGTGTTAGGGTACCTGAACCAAGAAGAAAGAACTCATAAATGTAAAGTATTAACAGCTAACATCACTGCCTATCTCTGTCTGTAGATTGGATGCTAGGACTGCATGGTGGAGTGGCATTTGTCACAAAACATACATAGGAACACAGCTCTGTACTTTAAAAACAAAATCATTGTTTCCCTTCCTTCCTTCCTTTCTTCTTCCTTCCTCCCTTTCTCCCTCCCTCACTCTTTCTCAATCTCTCTCTTTCTGTACACACACACATATTGTTTATTTTTTTTGAACCATTTGAGAATACACCTGCTCCTTACTTATCAAGTCTCTCATCAGGCATTCCGAATTTATGACAATAGAAAATAATCTATCCAACTACTTTTTGCATTAACAGTGTACGTCTGGCAGTAACAAACACCAAGGTATGAGGCAAGAGCAATGCTAGCTGTGATGGTTAAGATTATGTGTCAGTTTGGCTGGACTATGATTCTCAGTGGTTTGGCAGTTATTTTGGCAGTTATGTAATGATGTAGTCATCCTCTGTTTTGTGATCTGATGTGGTCAACCTCCACTTTTGCATAATGCCCATTTTTGAATAACAACCTCGTCTTTGGAACCTAACCATGTTGATAAGTGAGGACTGGATGGAGTTGTTCACTGCATAATACTTCAGTGTGTATTTATTAAGAACAAGTTATCAGTACAGTTATCAAATTTAACATTGATACAGTACTTTTATACTGTATCAATGGAATAAAACATACCAATTTTTCTGTACCTTTTTTATACTAGGAGCCCTGGTGGTGCAGTGGTTAAGACCTTGGCTGCTAATCAAAAGGTCAGCAATTCGAATCCACCAGCCACTCCTTGGAAACCCTATTGGGCAGTTCTACTCTGTCCTATAGGGTCGATATGAGGTGGAGTTGATTCAACAGCAACGGGTTTGATTTGGTTTTTATACTAGTCTCTCTTTTATCAGTTTATCAAACTAACTGAGGCTTTCTTTTCTATTCTTGGAAAATTTTCAAGAAATTTTCAACTTGCCGGCAGCGTAAGTGGTTAGGGAGGAATCGTATAACGCTAAGCATATAACAACATTATTTTCTCGGAATTCCAGGCCATTTACCTCTAAGCATATACCAGTATAACTTTCTTGGATTACCGGACTATTTGTTTTTATCAAGCCTATTTTTGGAAAGCCCTTCACTTCCCTCCTTGTGACTGATGGAGTCCTGTTAAAACATCACACCAAGCAGATTGGAAAAAACCCAACAACAACTTTGGAAAACAAGGGCTTGTCAAGCCCTGCCTACCGCTCACCGCTCTGGATGGGCGAGAGACCTTAACTTCATGCGGAGAATCCTGAGCTTGTACTTCGGGCCTATAACATTTCCTGTAGAAAACACCAAGGAAATGGCTGCCACTTTATCCAGATATTGATTAAATCTTGCAAGCAGACTCACTTGGTGATATTTCTGAAATGTTGCAGGTTGACTGGAAGGAAGAAACAATATTTTAAAGTAGATATAGATCTGATAATGATAGCAAACAGTTTTGCAATCTATAAATCACCGGTAAGCAGGTAGCCAGGGAACCTCTGGGTGGCGCACAGGGTTAATGCTCTTGGCTGCTAACCAAAAGGTTGGAGGTGTGAGTTCACCCAGAGGCATATTGGAAGAAAGGCCTGGCAATCTTTAAAAAAAAAACGGCCATTGGGGAAAAAACCCTGTGGAGCACAGTTCTACTCTGACACACATGGGGTTTCCATGCGTCAGAATCAACTGAACTGGTACTGGAATCGGGCAGCCACTTGACCCGCACCCACCACCAGCTGACTTTCATAGGCAAAGACCTCTGGATTCCACAGGACTGCTTTCCTCGCTGATGATGACATGCTGTGGCCTCAGAGAGGTATGCCGTTACTGACTGCCACTGCATGCCAGTCTCTTGACACAGCTCTTCAATCTGCTGAAAAATTCTGCCAGGTGGGTATTGTTATCCTCACTTTAAAGAGAGGGAACCCTGATGGTGCAGTAGTTAAGAGCTACGGCTGCTAACCAAAACGTCGGCAGTTCGAATCCACCAGCTGCTCCTTGGCAATCCTGTGGGGCAGTTCTGCACTGTCCTATAGGGTTGCTATAAGTCAGAATCGACTCGATGGCAATGGGTTTGGTTTTTTCTTTTACAGAGAAGGCAACAAATGCTCACAGAGATTATCTCACCTGGGTAACAGAGCTTATATAGAAGCTCAAAAATTCACACCCAGATCTAAGTTCAAAGTTGGGGCCTTTCCATGAAACCACGTTGCTGTACACATGTGTGTGTTTTCTGTACACGGAACGCAGATCAGGGATAAATGTACTTGCTATCTTTTGAGCCAAACTAGATATGAATGGAGAAGTTGTGCCTAGACATGTTTTTTTCCACCCTGCCTCTCATGCTGAACCTTCAGATAGCTAAATCCCAGGGTCTGATACTTTTTTCCAAGCGTGTGGAGAAGTTTTCTACAGTTGGAAACCCAAATTGAGCTTAAGGTGAGGTGGTCTGTGTCTTTTTGGCTTGCTTGGGGGAGTAAGCCATGGAAAACCGAGGACCCTCCCTGGTACAGGAACAGTCAGCTTGCTCTAGAAATGAATCCTTCGTTTGGGGTGAGAGTAGGTATGAGGAGGTGTCTGTCATCCCAGCCCCTCTGGAATCGTGTCTAAGTTCTAGAGAGGGCAGAAATGCAACCAAGAAAATGAATCTAAAATGTACCCAGGTTTTGGTTTCTAAATACCCTTCCTCGAAAGGAACCATGGCTCCCCGGAGAACGGCTGATCCCTAGGGCTTGGGGCAGGGAAAGTGCAAATTGATCCTAGGATCAAAAAAAAAAAGGAAAAACTACACGTTTCAGGGGCATGTGCTGGGAACCCTAGGGCACGACTGCAGGTGGCTCCCAGGTCCCCACAGCATAGGCCCTCCAGTTTCAGGGTGGCACAGCATGCGGATGGCAAGACTGGCAAGCAGGGGACTTGGGCCTGAAGAGTGAGTTGGGGATGTAGCGCCTCCTGGTGACCTTCCCCACGGAGCTGCAGCCCACAGACCCAGGGCACACCTGCCCTACAGGCAAGGGGCTAGGCAGTCACTTCCTGCACTTCGAAGTGCCCTGCTGGGGCTCCGATCGCTAATGGCCAGAAAAAACATATGGAAATGTAAAACAATGAAATTATAAAACCAAATACTTCTCAGAATTGTTAAAACCAAACCAAAATAAAACAAACCCAAACCTGTCACTGTGGAGTCGATTCCAACTCGTAGAGACCCTATAGGACAGAGTAGACCTGCCCCATAGGGTTTCCAAGGAGTGGCTAGTGGATTCCAACTGCCAACCTTTAGGTTCGCAGCCAAGCTCTTAACCACTGCGCCACCAGGGCTCTTAGAATTGTTAAAGACCGTACAGATATGTGCCTAAGTGTAAGAAATGTGATCTCAAACTACTGCACTCGAGCAACATACCTGGCAAGCACTTGCCCAAGTGTTTCACTACGGGATTTCAAACAGCCGAGATGGGGCTAGGAAAACATCAAGGCTCAGACCAAAACAATAACCCATATCCTTGGAGTGAATCCAGACTCATAGCAACCTTATAGGACAGGTAGGACTGCCCCATAGGGTTTCCAAAGCTGTAATTTTTACAGAAGCAGACTGCCTCATTTTCCTCCCGAGGATGGGCTGGTGGGTTCCAACCTACCTTTCTGTTAACAGCTAAGGGCTTAACGGCTGTGCCACCAAGGCTCCTTACCAAAAACAATAATGAGCCATAAAAGGAAAAAGAAAGTCTACCTCTTAGGACTCCTGTTCTAAAAAATTAAGAAAACAAAAACGCTTGACCCTATAAGACAGAGTAGAACTTCCCGGTAGGGTTTCCAAAGAGCAACTGGTGGATTCCAACTGTTGCTGACCTTTTTGATTAGCAGCCGAGCTCTCAACCACTGCACCACCAGGGCTCCACTCCTGTTCTAGGAAGGGGAAAATTGTTAATACATGGCCACAGCAGCTCGACTTCCTACAAAATCTTCCAGAACAAGGACAGGATATCACCCTGATGATGTTTCAAATAGAGAACTGTGTGATGAGGTTCACACATTCAACCTGAAGCCTCCTGTTCAGCTGTTTAACAGCAATAAAAACTATAGGAGCAAAAGATCTTAGAGTGTTTTTTGAAGGATGCATGACAATGGAATGAAATAAAAAATCAATAACAGAAGTAAGTTTGCAAAGTTCACAAACATGGGAATTAAACAACACAATCCTAAATAATCAATGGGTCAAAAAAGAACTCACAAAAGAAGTTAGAAAATACTCTGAGATTAATGAAAATGAGAAAAACAACATATCAAAATTTATGGGATGCAGATAAAGCAGTACTTAGAGGGAAATCTATAGCTGTAAATGCCTATATTAAAAAATAAAGATCTCAAATCAATAACCTAATCATCTACCTTAAGAATAAGGAAAAGAAAAATAAGCTAAACTCAAAGCAAGGAGAAGCAAGGAAATAATAAAGACTAGAGTGGAAATAAGGAGCCCTGGTGGTGCAATGGTTAAAGTACTAGGCAGCTAACAGAAAGGCCCAGGGTTCCAGTTCGCCAGCCACTCCCCACTAGAAAAGACCCTGAGGTGTGCTCTCTTAAAGATTACAGCCTAGGAAACCCTATGGGGGCAGTTCTACTCTGTCCTGTAGGGTCACTATGAGTCAGAATCAACTCGAGAGCAATTAGTGCCCGGAGTAGAGGGAGGGAAGATTACTACTAATGGATGTGGGGCTTCTTTTGGGGGGTGATAAAAATGTTTTGGAATTAGATAGTGGTAATAATTGCACAAAAGGAGTCCTGGTGGTGCAGTAGTTAAGCACTCGCCAACCGAAAGGTTGGCAGCTCGAACCCACCCAGCAGCTCCATGGGAGAAAGGCCTGGCAATCTGCTCCAATAAAGATTAGAGCCTAGGAAACTCTATGGGGCAGTTTTACTCTGTCCTATGGGCCACTATGAGTCGGAATCGACTTGCCAGCACGCAACAATAATGATTGTACAATCTTGTGGATATAGTAAAAACCACTGAATCGTACAGTTTAAAACCAACCTGTTTCTGTCAGGTTGATTCTAACTCATAGCAACCCTGTAGGACAGAGTAGAATTTCATAGTATGTGAGTTATATCACAATTTTAAAAAAGGTTTTAAAAAGCATAGTTAATAAAAAACGTGGAAACAGGGAGAATGAAATTAAAAAATGGAAAATGGATCACCAGGCAGATTATGACCTTGAATGTGACCCCCTTCTGTACCCATAGTCTGGAGAGGTTGGATAAACTAGGCCACGGGCTCCAATATAATTTCCCTTATCTTAAATTACAAAGGTAATACTAACTTTTTAAGTTTACTTTGCAAAAAAGAGAAAAATACCCATAATTTTATCATTTAACAGAACAACTATTTCCTTTTTTCCTCATTTCTCCCATTGGTGGTGACTCTTGCAAACCTGACTAAAATAAGATTTTGCGTCATTTATACAGTTGTTATTAGTTGACGTCAAGTTGGGTCTGACTCATGGCGACCCCACGTGTGTCAGAGCAGCGCTATGCTCCACGGGGTTTTCAGGGGCTGATTTTCCAGACATAGATCACCAGACCTTTCTTCTGCGATGCCTCTGGTGGACTCAAACCTCTGACCTATGAGTGTGTGGTGGGGTGCCCTTGGGGGTGGGATTGGTGAGGAGAGGAAAGAACTTGCACTTTTATGTTACATACTCCTTTATTGTTTAAATTCTTTGCAACAAGCGTGGATAACTTTTGTAATTAAATATTGAAATAACGGAAGAAAGGGAGGAAGGGGAAGATAAGGAAAGAAAACCATGGAACCACTTCCATTTTTAAAGAGCCTGGGAGATCAAGAGCCAGGGAAAAGAACTAAGCAATGCATACACTCATATCTTTTGTAGTACAGATCTATAAGTTTAAAAACTGGTATATTTGGGATTTAATTTTGCTGAGCATAAGGGAAATGGCAAGCTGCAGACTATCCCAGCTCAACTTACTGATCGATTCTGGATTCTGTCGTTTTTCCATCTTTGTCTCTTAATTTGATTGTGATAGATCCCCTTCTTACATTTTTGTTCCAAGTTATAATGTCCACAAAATAATGATACACTGCAAAACAGGGAAAGAACATGGTAAGAGAGAGGTACTCCCAACTGCTCCCTGGAAGCAGGCAGCAGGATTCCTAAAAACCCAACTTCCCTAACAATCAAGCTTCTTCTATTCCTCTCCAGTTTCTTCGGAGATCCAGGGCAGGATTTTCAAAGTCCTTTGGCTCCTCTTCGGTAAACGTGGCCTGAGCGACAGCAGAGGTCAATGGTATCCAGTCGCCATGTTTCTGAATCATCATCGAATCAGTGTTTCCACATTATTAACTGAGGTTCATGGCCTGCTACTGCATATGGATGGTTCACTTCAATCCCTGCCCATTTTAGAATAAATCAACTAGGTGGCCACATGGAGGCTCACCATGGCCAACAAGAGCCTCTACAATGTCTTCCCGTCCTCCCTCATCTCTCCCCAGTCATGCTAGGCCATCTGAATTTCTGCACTGCCAAGCTCTCCCTTGCTCTTGGTCCTTTCTCCCTGCCTGGAACACTCTTGCTCTGCCCCCTTTGCCAACTCATCCTTCAGGTCTTAGCCAAGAGGGCTCCCCGGCCCTCACACTAAGTCAGGTCTCCCTTCTTGGAGTTCCATTCATGCTCTGGACTTCCCCCATCCCTGCTCAGCACACTTTACTGTATTTACAAAAAGCAAGAATGATCATCAAAAAAAGTGGTAAATGTGTGGGTACAGCCAATAATGTCTCGTGCAGTTAAAAAAAAAAAAAGATAAAACTATAATATACAACAATAATGAGGGAGGAGTGATAATTCCTCTCTGTAATCCCAGCACTAATACCTTGGGGGCACCCAGTAAATTCCTGTCGAATAAGCGAGAATACATGATGCATCCAGAGAGCTGTTCCTCCTCCCCACTCTGCTCCCTAAGGTCAAGGATGTTTGGGGGAGATGGCCATCCCATCATGGTAGTCATATACCCTAGCTCCTAGCCAGGCTTTCAGGGAAGGGGAAAGAGTCCCAGGGAGATGACAATCCCATGAAGGAATAAGGTCAATCCAGGTGTCATTGCCATTTCATGGTCTATTATTGCTCAGAGGCTTGCCCCTTGTAGACCAGGCAGATGCCAAAATTCTAAGCTGTCACACATGGCTCCAAAGGAGAAAAGAAAGCCAGTAACCTGCAACCTCCTCCATAAGGGTTGCTCCCAAGAAAAGTGAAAAGAGGCCAGATTGCAACACGTACATCTGCCCAGGCAAATTCTTTGTGGCTTTCCAGGGTACCTACTTGTCTACTGCCCCCATTTAGCTCCCATTTGGAATACGCATCCTCTCAAAGTCTGTAGAAGGTCACCATGGTTGCTCTGGAGCTGGAACCAACCCATAGATCTGTTTTTCCTAGCCCCACTCTCAGGTCTTTTGAGGATCAAGCAATTTGCTGGAAGGACTTTGTGATCATGGTGGCCATCCAGGGAAGCTAACAAGTATGATCTATTGAGATTTTAATTCTCACAATCCAGGATAAAGCATTATTGTCCTTACTTTGAGTCAGGACATTGAGACTCAGAGAGGTCAAATGACTTGACCAAGCTATTATGTGGTAGCATCAGGATTTGACCAAGGGCCATCTGGCTGTTTCACCATGGCCCTTATTTGCCAAGAAGTAGCCAGAAAGCCGAGACTTAGCCATCTCCAAAGTAAAAGCACTGTGCAAATCCAAGCAACCATGTTCACCACTCACTGCAGAATGGTTTCTTCTCAGCTGTGTCAAAGAATGCTTTAGTCATCGGAGGGTCTTTCTCTCTTAAATAGTCTTTCCAATTATCAGCATAATAGCCTATAAAACAATTTGGGAAAGTGTAGTGTTAACATGTGTTCTATAAATGTAAACGCAGTTGGGGAGGTAGCAAGAACAGTGAGTTTGAATGCAACCACCACCAAGGAGACAGTTGGCCATGACCTCCCTTGCTGTCCCTCCATGGTGGAGACCTGCAGGGCCACCAGGGCAGGTGTCTCCCCAGCACCCATCACGTCTTGCTGGCTAACCCTACCCCTAAGGGCTGATGCTTGCCAAAGGCCCCTGCCATGGCGTTTTCCCCTTCTACTGACGTTACATTACCCAGCACTGGATCTCAGCAGCAGGGGTGGGGGACTGGGTAGTGGCACCCATTGGTGTGGACTAAAAATAGCAGTGATGTTTTTCAGCAATACATTCATCTTGTGCATTAGAACAGATCAGGTTTATACCTAACACAGCATCACTCTTGCAAAGTGATATGCTTTCCTGAAAGGCTGCAAGTGGGTCCCTAAATTACACAGAACCTGGGCTTGCCATGTGACTGTCACCAAACAGGTGAATGTCCTCCTTCAGGTCCATGCCTGCAGGCAATGAGGTTGAATGCAGACCAGTGGGGCTGCTCCCTCTTCTCTGTCCCCACCCCTAGGGAATGACCTTCAGGTTCTGACTTTATAATCTGGGGTGAGGCCCAGGCATTGGTATTTTTTTAAAGCTCTCTAGATAGTTCTGTTGTGCAATCAGGGTTGAGAACCACTTGTCCATAGCATGCCCTGATATCAACTTGAGTTTTTCCTTTTGGAAACAATTGAAAAATTCTCAAGACCATCTAGTTTTCAAAGTCTTTAGCATCTAGAATATTCGTGCTGACCCTTAGCCACCATCCAAGCAGCATCCACAGTATCTGTTACCCACCTCCCACCCCATACAGGCATGCAAGAGCCAGAGCGTAGAAGGAGGGTGTTGGTAGTCATGCCTTGCTGAAGGGGATCACTCTGCAAGACCCATTTGGCAAGAGGGTCACTGGCTTAACTTTGGACCCACAGCAGAGAGGCTGTGTGCGTGGAGGGGTGTTTCTGCCTCCATGGAAGAAGGCTGCCTTGGCTCAGCTTGGAAACTTCTGGAGCCTTCCTTTTTGTACTAGCATAGAGTGTCCATGGAGGCTGCATACTTTCTGGATGGACACCTATACAGATGTCTTTTTAACACTTTATTATTGGGAGGCTCCAGAGCAGTTTATGGAACAAACTGGGCAGAAAAATCTGAATAAATCGATTTCCTAAAAGATAAAATTTCCAGGCCCATTTTTAGACTGTAAAATGGTGCTGACATTCCCATCACACATGAGGACTTGGTTGAAGAGAGGAGACATTGCTGCTTGGGCTTACCCACGGTGGGACAGGACTCCCCTGGTGCTCTGCCACAGCTGGCACACTTGCCGTCCCTGTAATCGCGGTAGGAGTCACAGGGGTACGTGGTGATGGTACAGTTTTCGCTCAGAGAAGAAAGGTACAGGTACATGGATCTCTGGTGGTCACATTTGAAGTACTGTATCCCTGGGACGTAAAAGGAGAGATGGAACATCAGAGCATCCACACTGCGTCACCCGTTTTATACACACTCACAATATATCATATGCCTTTTTTTTTTTTTACTGGAAGTCAGACGCGGCTTCAAGTGCCAACAGCTTCTGCATTCTTGATTCCATAGCTAAAGATTCATGAGGAGCCCTGGTGGTGCAGTGGTTAAGCCCTTGGCAGCTAACCCAAAGGTCGGCAGTTCAAACCCACCAGTTGCTCCACGGGAGAAGGATGTGGCATTCTGCTTATGTAAAGTTTTTTTTAAAAAAATCATTGCTGTCCAGTCGATTCCAGCTCGTAGTGACCTTATGGGACAAAGTAGCACTGCCCCATAGGGCTTCCAAGGCTGTGATCTTTACGGAAGCAGGGCTCCTCTCTGTAAATATTATAGCCTAAGAAACCCTACGGGGGCAGTTCTGCTCTGTCCTGTAGGGTCGCTGTGAGTCAGAATCCACTCAGTGACAATGGGTTTGGTTTACGGGGTTTTAAGAATTCATGCTGGCAAGTGGTAGGAGAAAAGATTAAATCAGATTAAGATTGTGGCAGGAATTCCTATGCTTGAATAATGGCCTGGTCTGCTGGTTTAGCAGTCAAGGCAGCTTTTATTACCATCCAGTGTTTGGTTTATATGGTTATGGTTTTAAAAAATTATGTACTTGATTTATAATTTTTATTTATATTTTATAATTATAGCACCTCTATCATCTCAGGAAATTTTGTTTTTTATTTAAAAAAAAGGACTACACCAGGTAGCATAATATCAGATTTTTTAAATATGCCCTTTTTTAAAACAGACCACTCATCTGTCCGTTTGTCGTACTGTGGTGGCTTGCAGGTTGCTGTGATGCTGGAAGCTATGCCACTGGTGTTTCGAATACCAGCAGGTCACCCATGGTCGACAGGTTTTGGCAGAACTTCCAGACTATGGTAGACTAGGATGAAGGACCTGGTGATCTACTTCTAAAAAATTGTCTGATATAATGCTGGAAGATGAGCTCCTCAGGTTGGAAGGCACTCAGAATACAACTGAGGAAGAGCTACCTCCTCAAAGTATACAGTCAACCTTAATGACGTGGATGGAGTCAGGTTTTCAGGACCTTCATTTGCTGAGGTGGCACAACTCCAGATGAGAAGAACAGTGAAAGACAGGCAACAAGATGGATTGACACATTGGCTGAAACCATGCGCTCAAGCGTAGCAACGATTGTGAGGATGGCACAGGACCAGGCAGTGTTTCGTTCTGTTGTAGGTGGGATCACTATGAGTCAGAACCAACATGGTATAGCGCCTAACAACAATTTTACAAGAAGTATCTGCACTTACCTGCAAATATTGTTTGGGGGCAACCAGGCTGATCCAACCCTCCATTTGGGTAGAAGTCTATGTTCCCTAGTGGCTCTCTGTAGCCCAGTGCTAAAAAAGAACAAACACACACCGTGCTTCTACACCACTCTGTGTTTTTCATCACTCATCACTCATTTGCCTGCAGGATACGGACAGGGATTGTATTATTACTGTTCCCATGGTACCTATTTAAATGTCTTGTCCAAAGTTGCACCGCCAGTTAGTAGCTATGAAGCAATGAGTTCTAACTAGGAGACCGGAAGGTGATCGTGGAATTTACTTCCAATATTTCCGAAGACTTAAAAGGAAGTTTGGTCACTCATTCACCGCTAAACTCCAAACCAAACTCATTGCCATCGAGTCAGTTCCAACTCGTAACGACCCTACAGGACAGAGTAGAACCGTCCCATAGGGTTTCTAAGGCTGTTATCTTTATGGAAGCAAACTGCCACATCTTTCTCCTGTGGAGCAGCTGGGGGCTCAAACTGCCAACCTTCTCAGTTAGCAACTGAGCACTTAGCCACCGCACCACCAGGACGCCTTTCATTCACTGCAAGGCTGATAAAATGACATATTTCTTCATATTTGGCTGAAATTCTTCTTAAACTTCCCATTATATTTGTGTAAGTCTTTCATGAATAAGACATGGAAAAAAAAGAATTTTTATTTAAATGCAAATTAGTTAATAGGCAAAATCTTTAAAATTTGGGTCCATGATGGAAATGATTGGAAACACTTGTAGAAAATGGGCCTTCAAAAAAAGTGTAGATATATTTAATAACTCCTTATTTTCTTTAATGGAGCCCTGGTGGTGTAGTGGTTAAGAGTTTGGCTGCTAACCAAAAGGTCTGCAGTTCAAATCCACCAGCCACTCCTTGGGAACCCTATGGGGCAGTTCTACTCTGTTCTGTAGGGGTCGCTCTGCATCAGAATCAACTCCAAGGCAATGGGTTTGGTTTTGGTTTATTTTCTTTGACGATGTAATGCCAAAATAATCAGTAAAATGCTTGATAAAAAAAATTATTTATAGACACACATTTAAGTGTATGTGTGCCTGTATTGATCATGGTAATAATAACCCATCGCCTTCAAGTCGATTCTGACTCATAAAACCCTACAGGACAGAGAAAAACTGCCCCATAGGGTTTCCAAGGAGCCACTGGTGGATTGGAATTTGGTTAGCAGCTGAGCTCTTTAACCACTGTGCCACCAGGGCTCCATGGTAATAATAGTTACTATATATTGAGAACCTACAGCCGTCTGTGGGCATGATCCTAGCTGCTTTACATACCTTTCTTCTGATTTTCACAACGTCTGCAAAGTAGCCATTAGTAAATTCAGTGTAGTAACTTATGGATGAAGATACTGAGGGTCAGACAAGTGAAAGAACTAACATGACACCATTAGAAAGAGCAAGACCTGGCACTGGAGTCCCCGTCTCACAGACCACAACAGAACATGGTCCAGTATAGGGCTGAAGCTTGGTCCCTCAGGTTGGAAGGCACTGAAAATACGGATTAACACCATGTGCTCAAACATATCAAAGATCATGGAGGTGGCACAGGACCAGGCAATGCTTCGTTCTGTTATACATCAGGTCGCCATGAGCCAGAGCCGGCTCGACAGCAACTAACAACTGCCTGATTGCAACGTTTATACTCTTTTTTTCAAATTTCACTTTCTAACCAAGAATAACAAACGAACTGGGCCAGCCCATCAAGCATGGGATTGTGATGGTACATTTAAGCCATGCAATACTTTATTATCTCCGTTGTAAGACTGCAGCTGTTTCACAAAGAAAAGTTTCCTCTAAGACAAACTATTGCTGCATACCCACCAGAGTGCCCACAGTAGGGTCGTCAAGGATTTTTCAGGTGGTTGTATCAGAAAAAGGATGTACAATTTAATACCTGCTCTGCTCTGTCCCCTCAGTCCTCCCCGGGGCCTGCTCCAGCTCTTCTCCCAGACATCTAGTTATTCGGACCCATCCTTGAATGTCACTCCAACTCCACATGTACCCAACCCCAGACATGAAATCACACATATGAAAACATCTGTGCGCATGGAGTCCACATTGGCCTGCTCTTCATTGGATGGATGATCACTTTAAAAATGACAATAGATGGGAAAATACCTCCGACCCAGAGAGAGATCCTGGGTGCCTGCATTACACTAACGTCCCTTCAACATTTCTGTGGGCTTGGAGCCCTGCCCAGCAAGAAGAGAGGGAATCTGGAGAGGCCTGACCCGCCCCTATGTGGCGATGCCCCAGGGTGAGACTGTCTGGGAATCTGGGGGTTCACTGACCCACCAGGACAGGAACGTTACCATCAATGTCAGAGTGGATGACATCAACAAACTGCGCATCACTGGGATCTAATCTGTCTTGGGGAGGTCTCCCGTTGAATGAAGGGCCCGCAGGATCAAGACCTGGAAAGAAAACAGAGTCAGCTTGGCAGCCCCATGCCATGAGTCACCTGCAGCCGGGCTTTTGATCGCTCCCCATGAGGTGGCTCACAGGCTGCAGGGCACCGTCGGTGGGCAAGCGCCCACATTCCCATCCTGTTTGTCAGGACACCTTCCCGCCGCCCTGCAGACTTTTCCCACGGTGCAGATGGTTGCCCTGGCAGTGCACCTGAGAGCTCCATGCAGATCCCATCAGGAGGCTGGGACCTTGTGCAGAGCTAACAGCAGGGAGCCAACAAATATGGGGAGCAGGAAGGTGGGGAGAATAAACTGGCTTTTCGGGGGAAAAAGCCTAGATGGTGCACATAAGAGAAAAAAAGCAAACACTATACTTGTCTTTGGAGCCCTGGTGGCACAGTGGTTAGGAGCTCAGCTGCAAACCGAATGGTTGGCAGTTCAAATCCACCAGCCGCTCCTTGGAAACCCTATGGGGCAGTTCTACTCTGTCCTATAGGGTCGCTTTGAGTCGGAATCAACTCAATGGCAGTGGGTTTGGTTTTTGGTTTGGTATACTTATCTCTCCCGTTTTTGATGATCCAGAAACCTCGCTCAACCCTTTCTTCTGTTATTAATAAAATGCCTTTGTGTCCACTCGATGCTTTAAAGTTTCCAGTTTTACTCATTTAGCTCATTTGATCCTCATTGCCTGTGAGGAAGGCGGGGTAGCTATTATTAGTCCCATTTGAAAGAGGAATGAGCTGAGGTTCAGGGAGATCAAGTATCTTGACCAGTGTCACACAGCCTCACAACACAACCAGCTCTGGCTGTTGAGATCTTGGTTTCACACACCGAGTTTGGCAAAGCTAGGCTGGAAAGGGAGAGACTCATTGGCCAGGCCAGGTACTGAGGAGGGAAATAAAGTGAATGTCAGTCCTGCAGAATCATCCCACCCCATAAATGCCTGAACTGATTTCTTGCCCTTGGCCGGTGTTAGCTGGGTGTTCCTCACCATCCCTATGAAATAGCTACAAAAACAAGTGATCAAAATAAAAATTTTGTTGTAACCACAAAATAAAAAATTAAAAGCCAGAGGCTCAAAGATGTTCTGATTAGTAGAGACCTACCTGGAGTGAAGGAGGCTTGACGTTTTTAATCTATGGCTATCATTTTAGGTGACACCTGCCATCCCTTGGTGTCATGCATAAAATCCAAGATGTAGCATTTTTGCCTCAACTTTCCTGGGCCTGGCCTCATTCTCTCCATGTCTCCTCTCTCTAGCTCTCTTAGGAGCTCCTGGCTGGCACAAACAGTTAATGCGCTCAGCTGCTAACAGAAAGGTTGGAGGTTTGTGTCCAGCCAGAGGCACCTCAGAAGAAAGACCTGGCAATCTGTTTCGGGAATGCCAGCCATGAGTTGGTTTAAGACTCTTTTGCTTCCTTGGGGCATTAGTTTATCTCTCTCCTTTCCTTATCCCTTTCTCCTTTATTCCCCAGTATTTCTTTCTCTTCTGTCTACTCCCAACCGAAACTGATGTGGGAGGAGCTAGATCAGCACGCAGGCACCCCAGCCCACGGCATATTCTCAACACAACATGAGAAACTTGGAAAGAATTTGCTGGGTAAGCCCCTCCCTCCTCACCTAAGACAGCACCACTTCTTGCCTAAGAAAATTAAGTTGAGAGCCCCAGTTTACAGCAGCCTCCATGTCTGTAGACGATATACAAGCTCACTACATATCACGTCCAGAGCAGGGGAATTTTGAGAATGGTAAGGTGCTATAATAATCATACCGGGACAAAAGGCACAAATCAGGACTGTCACAGGCAAATTTGGACGTACAGTCTCCTGAGTGATTTGATAAGCCGTGGCAAATTATAAGCTTGAGATGTCAGCCAAAAATGAGATTTAAGCTGCCCTAAAAAGCTATATACTCTGTAAGGGCAGAGCACATGGGAATCAGACAAATATGGCAGGTGGCATGGAGCCCCAAATCTAGCACTAACCAGCTCTATGACCCCGGACAGGTTACTTTACTTCTCTGAATCTTTTCTGTAAAATGGAGGTAAAATGAACACCTTCAGAATAACAGAATTTGTGAGTCCGAATCCAGAAGATTCTAAGATTATTATAGAATAGAAACAGAGTAGACAAATGAATCTTGCTTTAAGATCACCGGAAGACTGTCCAGATAGTGATCCTTGGGTTTTTTCAACATTAAGTAGTTTAAGAATTTGGTGAAAGCCGTGGCCGTCTGTACAGGACAGACATCCAACATTTGGCATGCTGTTTCCAGGTCCTCTTGACCTATTGCCAGGTCACCGTGAATTCTCTAAGGCAGTGCTGTCCCACAGAAGTATAATGTGAGTGACATATGTAATTTAACATTTTCTATCTGCCACTTAAAGAAAGCATAAAGAAACAGCAAGAATTCACTTTAATAATACATTTTATTTAACCCAAAAACCAAAATGAATCCTGTTGCCATCAAATCGATTCCAATGCATAGCGCCCCTACAGAATAGTGTAGAACTGCCCGTGGGGTTTCCAAGGAGCACCTGGTGGATTCAAACTGCTGATCTTTCGGTTAGCAGCTGAGCTCTTAACTACTGCGCCACCGGGGCAGCTTATTTAACCCAGTATATCACAAATATTATCTTTTCAACATGTAATCAGTATAAAAAAATTGAAATACTGTATACTCTTTTTTTTGTACTTAGTCTTTGAAATCTGGTATGTACTTCACACTTATAACACATCTCAATTTGCACTGGCCACATGTGGCTGGTGGCTACTGTATTGGACAGCATAGCTCTAAGGTCATTTCTCAGAGTATGGTGTTCGAACCACCTGCATCTTCTGGTTATGAATAGATTCCCAGACCCCAGCCCCAAAGATTCCAATTCAGCAAGTTGGCATTGTAACCAGGACCTCAGGGGGGTTTGTACACACACTCAAGTTTGAAAAGCAAATATAATATATTATCAAGTAATGTAAGCACTGGAATATTTTAAAATCCATTCACCCTCTGCCATACTTTGTTGAAGAAGTAAAACCAGGAGAGGTGTCTGAAAAGAAAGAGCAAAAGGACGGGCAGAAGAAAGAAAGGGAATCGGAAGAGATGAAGCAGCCATTAAAAAAAAAAAAAAAATAGGGCTAGACAATTAACAGATAAAACCAAAAACCCACTGCTGCCAAGTCGATTCTGACTCATAGAGACCCTACAGTAGAAGTGCCTACACAGGGTTTCCAGGGAGCAGCTGGTAGATTTGAACTGCTGACCTTTTGGTTAGCAGCTGAGTACTTAGCCATCCCACCACCAGGCCTCTAATTAACAGATGATACCAGCTAATTAGCAGAACCTTTCAGTTCTAGGGAGTTGGGAGAAAATTGTGTCCTGGGGTAACTAGCCATATTTCCGCCCCATATTCTAATGGGCCCAGGTCAGAAAGTAGGAAGTGAGTGGGGAGGGGACAGGCTTTATCCCCTGAAGCTGCTCCAGGAGACAGCTGAGCTTGACCTTGGGAATGGGAGGATGAGAACGCAGAGATGTCGGTGGAGACAGCAAATTGAGGCCGTGCACCGCCGGCTGAATCCAGGCCACAGAGCAGAGCTACGTGGACCCAGAGTGGAAGGAAGGCCGGCTTGGGGAATGTCCATGGCCAGAAACCAGGACAAGCTGCAGTTCATATTCAAAGCAGTTATGACCATAGTTGTGCTGGGCATCTAGGGGTGCAGCTAGAGGGTAGATAAAACGAGGCAGTGGTAGGCTGGAGCCCGCCAGCACAGCACTAGAGCCCAGTGTGCTCTGTGCCTGCTTCTTCCCAAACTTTGTGGTCAGTGAGGTCATGTTAGCAGCTTGAAATCAGCTGTGGCCAGAGTATTTACACCATGGGAATTGGAAAATGCTCCAAATCAAGGCTTTTTCCTTTCTTGAGAGCTGGTCAGCTTTCGAACATAACCCTAGGAGAAGTCCTACCTGCCAGAAGGTGAACTCCCAACAGGTAAGGGACACAGGCAAATTTGAGCCATTTGTCCTTTTGTACCCAAAAGGAAATATTTTAAAAACGTGAGGATGCATTTGTTTCTAAAACATAATAATAACAATAATGAAATTTTAAACTTAAAAAGAGCTTTGCTTCCCTAGGAAAGCAGATAAAGAAGATGAGGGCAGCCTTGGTCTTTGGGGTTAAAAGTGAGAAAAACCATCAAGGAAAAAAAATGTGACCTTGAGAATCAGGGCTAGAGGAGATGCCAGTCGATGGGGTGTGTGTGTGTGTGTATGCATGAGAGAGAGAGAGAAATGGCTTGCCCAGAGCTACCTGTGCAGGTAAGTAGCACGTTCAGACTTGCGTCTCCGGAGTCTACCTCCCAAACGTAGTTGGTTTCAATCATTTACCTCTCCCCTCCTTCCATCCACTTCTACCTTCCAGATTTTCAAGATTTGAAGTAGCTATCTTGGTGTGAGGGTGGATTATGGAGCAGGTATGAATGCGAGAAGCCTCGAGTCTCTGAAAGAGAAAGCTCCTTCAATTCTTCTTTGGAAGCTGTGGAAAGTTACTAAGACACCAGACAAGGGGACCCAGCAAGGGAACCTTTGTTTGGAGTTTGACCTGCTGCGTTTCTGAGTGTTTTCATTCCATTCTGGCTTGAAAGACGATATTCAGAGAGTACGCCCCGGCCATCAAAATCCCTGTCTCACTTTCCCGTCCTAAGACTCCAGCTCCTTCTGGGGACTGATGTGAACTAGGTGTGTAGTTAAAGCTCACCTGCATGAAATGAAGAGTATCTGCCCGGGGCACGAAGATGAAATCCACATGGGAAACAGCTGGTTCCCCAGGTTATGAGAGAAATAAAGTCATCACCAGTCTTTTCTGTGACAAACACGATTTACAAAACCCTGGTGGCACAGTGGTTAAGAGCTCAGGCTGCTAACCAAAATGTCTGCAGTTCAAATCCACCAGCCGCTCCTTGGAAACACTATGGGGCAGTTCTACGCTGCCCTATAGGGTCGCTATGAACTGGAATCAACTCATTGGCACACAACAACAACAATATAGTTTACAAAGTGCCAGGTCCCCGGGTGGTGCAAGTGGTTTATGCTAGACACTAACCTAAAGGTTGGTGGTTTGAACTCACCCAGCACCACCACAGAAGAAAAGACCTGGCGATCCGCTTCTGGAAAGACTGCAGCCAAGAAAACTCTATGGAGCAGTGGGATTGCCATGAATCAGAACTGACTCCACAACAATGGGTTTGGTTGTAGGGTTTTTTCGCACATATTATGTAATAATACAAGGTCAATATTATTATGATCTTCCATTGCTTAAGGGGACACCCGCTCAGAGAGTTTATGAAACTGGAAGAGCTGGCTTGGGACCTGAGCACTTGGATTGCCTGCGTAATGAGCGCTGAGCACCTTGCCCAGGCTGCTACCTCATGTCCATTCACAGGAGGCTTACCTGTAATTCTCCCCAGCTGCCCATTGAACATTTCTCCAACAAATCCAGATATGTGGGCTCCTAGACTTACTCCAATCATGTAAATGTCACCAAGAGAAGCTCCTTCTACCTGGAATTTCAAGAGATCCGTCATTATAGATTGCGAGAGGCCAAGGAATTGACAACATTCGGAGAAATTTTCTAGCTGCTGACTTTGGAGAAACATTCCTAGGGACCTTGCATCCATTCTCTTATTTCCATGCCATGAAACCCCTGCAAAGTAAATAATATTCTGGGTTCATAAATGAGGCGCTGAGGCTCAGAGTTTAAGTAATCTGCCCGAGGCCAGGCACTTGGGGAGTGGGCAGAGAAGGCTTCAAAGCCAGTCTGTCCATCTCCAACCTTTATGCCACGATGTCTTCATTCATCCTTCTGCTAGAAACCAAGCCAAAACATCCTTAAAATCTTCAAAATTGGGGATGGGGCTACATTTTGACAAACTCCCTTTTGCTCATGCTGGCTCAGTTAATAAAGTCACCATGGGGAGAGAAGAGAGAGTGAGAAGGTAGACTGGGGTGGACCGCACAGCCCATGGGCTGCTGGGACAGTCTGTCACGTGGCATTTTAATATTCAACTTCCCAGGGCTCTGGCTGAGATGGGAAGCTTATGCAAAAGCCGTGCCACCCATAGCCACAGTGGCCACCACTCTGGACTCTCTTAGACAATTCATGAGGTCCATCACTAAATAAAAGTCAAGGTTTGTCTTTGTAGGTCTTCTAAAAGCATAAATTATACACACAAGAGATCTTCCATCAGACCATATGTCACAATTTTGGTTTTGGACAATCTGGTCATGAAACTTTTGACACTTCTAGCAAAAGAAACAGTTAACAGAAGTTGAGGAGGCACTAGGTATGGAAGCCAGGAAACCCCTATATGAACCCTTCTCTAACCATGAGACACCTTTATGTGAGTCAGAAAGTGATACCCCTTCCTCAGGACACCGTACTGTGGTATGCTGGAAAAATTATCATAATAAATGAACAAATCTACAAGGCCTATGATGGTGATGGCACTCCCCTAGATGGATTCCCTTGTGCACTGTACAACCATGCCTCTGGGTCTTACCTCCAGTCCTTCCCTCCACCACCACCACCACCCTGGGGGCTTATTCAGAGTTGGAAAATGTTGCAAAATTGTCCCTCAGCTCACTGCAGATGCCTCTTGATTTTAAATCTCCAAGTAATGGGTCAGTTTTAATTTGGCCTGAATCATCTAAGTGAATGTCTCTCTTACCAACATCCGGTCAATAAATTCCTTCAAGATTTTTGCTACGTTTCTGGTTTTTCCAGAGGCTTGGGAGTATATTACAGTGGTAGCTCCTCGATTCCAATCAACAACAACCACGTTCATGTCTTCTGCAGAGAGCAAACCTTCTACTAAGTCCTCCAACCAAACTGGAGGGGAGCCCGTTGGCCTGAATCCATGAATAATGAAGGTGGTTTTCTTGGTCACGTTCAAGTTCCCAAGTGCTGTGGAGTTGACCCCTTGGGCACAGGTTGGATTTCTCCTTGTGTAGAGCATTAGCTTCACATTTAGTCCTGTACCGACCACTGCATTGTGAAAGCTCAGTTTGGTGAACACGAGACATGTTTCATCTGTGTCTGAAATAGAAATCAAATGGCATCAGGACAGTTCTGCCTGTAGTTGGGTATCAGGCAAGATTGTTGTCCCACACTTGCTGAACTTCTTTGATGTTCCTTATAGCACCTAGCTCCAATCCCTGGAGAAGGACATTGTGCTCGGTAAAGTAGAGGGTCAGTGAAAAAGAGGAAAACCGTCAAAGAGATGGATTGACATGGTGGCTGCAACAATGGGCTCAAGCATAACAATTGTGAGGATGGCGCAGGACTGGGCAGTGTTTTGTTCTGTTGTACATAGGGTCGCTATGACATGGAACTGACTCAACAGCACCTAACAACAACAACATAGCACCAAGCAGGGGACTTGTCCACTTGCATGAAGTTGTAAAGTCATATCTGATTCAGGGCTCATAAGTAGTGCGACCTCTGGGGTTTCATACACATGTTACCTCACCAGGGAAACTGTTCTTCCTAATCCTATCCTATCCTCCTACAAATTCGGACTCAAAAGTTATGTCAATGAAGCCTTCTCCAACCTGCCCAGCTGTAAGTACTGTTGACCACAGAATGCCTACAGCCCCTTTATGTACCTCATTAACAACACACTGAAAATGCTTTCCGGGTTGTATTATGGTTATTATGTTTATGTGTGTTTCTCCTACCAGAGCATAAAGAAAAAAACAAAACCCACTGCTGTCGAGTGATTCTGACTCATGGAGACCCCATGTGTTACAGAGTAGATTGGGTTTTCTTGGCTGTAATCTTTATAGAAGTGGATTGTCAAGCTTTTCTTCCGTGATGCTACTGGGTGGATTCAAGCCACCAAGCTTTCCCCATAATCTCCTTGAAATGATGTCTTATTATCCTGTGTATCCCTCACAGTGCCCAGCACGTGTTAGAAGACAATAAATAACTGTAGTGGGTTGAGTCTAATGGTTCAAGAGCGTCTTTCCCTGTCTAGAGCACCTGCCTGGAACAGCTATGGAGAATGTGATGTGCCCTACCCTGAGCCTTTCTGTACCGGCCGAAAGTGTTGACCACTGTGGCCGTTCTTGCACCCTTTCCTTCTTTACTCTTAAAGCACCATCTTCAAGCATTCACCCTGCTGAGTAGGCGACGAGGGCAGCCTTAGAAGAAAGGGGGAGGGGTGGAGCATGAGATGAGACTGAAACATCTTGTGATGTCAAAAAGTAAAGGAAATGCTTAAAGAGATGTCAAAAGGACACGGGTGACAGCTTGAAGGAGCTCCCACTGGCCGAGTTTGAGATGATTTGGGTGCCAAAGTAATTAAGGACAGGAATGATTTCTAGGCCATTGGGGAAAAAATAGGAATCTATGATTCCATAACAAAATAAACAGATAGATAAACAAACAAAGCAACAAATAAATGAATGGAGAGGGAAGAGAGAAGTCTTGCTTACAGTATAATGCCAGCTGATGAAAGCGGGGGGAATGCTGGTATTGAAGCAACCATTTTGCAACCATAATAAAGATTGGTTAGGCAAGAAGAATCATCAGTGTATGTTAAATCCAGGTGGTGAGGGGATTTTGGTGAGGCACATCACATGTGTATGCTCTGGAAGTGTCTCCCAAAGGTTGCTTATTAGTGACTAGGGAAAAGTGGGAGGCATACAGCGGAGAATGGGCAGCACCTTGAGGGGCAAACAGGCATCAGTGCCCCCAGCTGTGATGCCCCGAGAAGGACGCAGCATCCCCTCAGTAGTATTCTGGTGGGGAATGCAGAACCTGCAGCTGACTATGAGGACATGTCAGACAAACACAGAACAAAGAATGTTCTATTGGAAAAAAAAGGACCTGTAGTCTTAAAAAGAAAAAAAGGTCAATGTCATAAAAGACAAATGTTGTGGAAATGTACTAGAGTAAAGAAGACTAAAGAGATACAATGGTTAAGAGCTGGGCTGCTAACCAAAAGGTCAGCAGTTCAAATCCACCAGTCACTCCTTGGAAACCCTATGGGGCAGTTCTACTCTGTCCTGTGGGGTGGCTAGGAGTGAGAATGGACTCGACAGCAACTAACAACAACAAAGAGACACAAATAAATGTAATGCAATACATTACAGGTCCTAGATATGGTAATGGGAGGGGAAAAAAAGCTATAAAACATATTATTAGATCAATTAACGAAACTGGGATATGCGCACTGAATTAGATGAAGTTTATTGTATCAGTGTTAAATTAGCTGAGGTTGATAACTGTACCGTGGTTATGCAAGAGAAAATGCTAATTCTTAGGAAATACAACTGAAGTATTTATACGTAAAGGGGCGTGGTGAGTGCCCTTACTCTCAAATGGCTCAGGCAAAAATACTTCAGGTAGATGGATGGATGGCTAGACAAGGCAGCGAATGACAAAGCATGCATGGCTGACTGTTAACAGCTCATGGATCTGTGTAAAGGGTTCGTGGATGTTCTATGTATTATTTTTATTTTTGTAGGTTTTTTGCAAGTTTAAATTATTTCCCAAAAAGTTTAAATAAAAAGAAGAAAAGGGGCAGGGCCATTATTGCGATAGATAGACAGGGAGGGAGGCGGTGAGTTCTGATATCAGAAAATGAAAGTAGGTAGCAATGCTCAAGGCTTCTGCTAGAAAGGGACAGACAGTTGGAAATAAGCTAAAGGTCAAGTCGCAAGATAAAAGAGGGATGAGAATGAAAGGCTTTCGAGTCCTCGGGTTTTGAGACAGTATTGTTTGCAATGTTATATAAAGCCTTGACCAAGAACCATGACCAAATAAAAGTTAAAAGTAAATCTCTGATCAGCATTGGAATCCAGAAGCAATAAATGTAACCACTGGGAAGATGGCATACTTTTGATTTATAGGAATGATTTAAAGCTGTAGTGCCATCGCCTCCCCCCGCCACACACACACCTTGCTTGGCTGCAAGAGAGTAACAGCCCAGTAGGAGGTCAACTGGACCAAAACACAATCCCTAGCTCCCAGCTGGAGATGGTCCTTTGGGATATCCAGGAGAGAACGAAAGGCACTACCAATGGGAATTTTTGGGAGGAGAAGACAGGAGAAGCCCAGACTGCCCTGGGAGACGTCAGTTCTGACTTCAATAGAAACTTAGGAACCATTGGCCCTGGGCCCCTATTCTCAGAGGATCTCAATGCAAAAACCCAGGAATTAATCCTCCTTCTTTCTGGGCCTCAGAGTAGCCTTCATCCTGGGGACCCTGCCCATCCTTAATAACCTGGATCCATTCATGTATGCATTTATCTGAAACTTCTGGCAAAAGTTCTGGTACTCAGGAGTGAGTGAAGTTCCAAAATAGGAGAAGGAGAAGACACTCAAACAGAAGGGCAAAACTGAAAGAGGCCTTGAAGTCTCTCACTCGAGAAAAGCCAAACCCATTGCTGTCGAGTCAATTCCAACTCATGGTGACCCTATAGGACAGAGGAGAACTTTCCTATAGGGTTTCCAAGGAGCAGCTGGTAGATTCAAATTGCCGACCTTTTGGTTAGCGCGAAGCTTTTAACCACTGCGCCACCAGGGATCTCACTCTAGAAAAGAGGTGGTTATTATTTATTAAGCCCCAAACTCATCCAGGCCTCCTCTTACTCTTTACCATGGGGTGAGGCCCGTGTGTTAGGTAAACATTTTCTCCACATGTTAGTTCCTTTCATGTCTCTCATGAAACTTGTCTGGCTGCTTGTAGAGCAACTACCAGGGCAAGTAATTGACTGTTTAATTAATCGTTTTATTGAACAGAAGGTATCATGGGGTAGGGCTTGGCCATCAGTAGAGCAGGGTTGGACTGCTGACTCACCTGGTGGCCTGGGTAGATTACATCATTGTTCACTTGCCACTTACCTGCCCAAGAAAGGAATGCTGCAGAGATTAATTATGAATGAGGTCATATGGGGAACCCAGGGATCTTGTAATATGTGCCACGTAAAAGAGATAAGGTGTAAAACGAGAACTTCAATACGGGGATTAGCCTGGACGGGGGTTCAAGGAATCTTTTTTCTCTTACATCATGTGCAAACAGTGTGCGTATCTAAATGCCAACAATGGGGGATTCCTTTTGCAACGTACATCACACTGAGAGTCAAATTCATCTTCCCCAAACTACTGAGCTTTAGTTTCATGGAATTTTCCTTTTATTTCCTACACTTAATGTTTCAGGAGTCATACCCTTTTTCAATTTCTTTTATTTTTTATCGTGGTAGATATGTATGTAACAGAGCCCTGGTGGTGAAGTGGTTAAGAGCTTGGCTGCGGACCTAAAGGTTGGCAGTTTAAATCTACCAGCTTCTTCTTGGAAACCCCATGGGGCAGTTCTACTCTGTCCTATAGGGTAGCTATGAGTCAAAATCAACTCCCCAGCAGTGGATTATATATGTAACAAAAAAATCTCCAATGCTCCATGAGTTTGCACCACACCCTTGCACAGGGGCCACACTAACCTTACCTGCATCATTCCAATTTTAGTCTATGTGGTGCCAAAGCAAGCCCATTTCTCATTTTAATGTGCACTTTTTTGCCTTGAACTCTACCAAGTGATACTATTACCATAATTTGCCTTTCTTTTTTGTTAGCATTTGCCCAAAATGGCTTTATACTGTTTTTAATCTTTGAATCCTTTGTTTTAGAGGAAGGGATCTGGTACCAAGCTGGGTTTTATCTTATGACCCAATCTGAGTCCTTTTTTTTTTTTTTTTTTTAAATAAATGAGTTTATGTCATTAACATTTATTGGTATAGCAGATATGGTTGGTGTGACAGCCATGAAAGTGCCCTGCTCAGATCTGCTGTCAAGAGAACCTGCAGCAGGGAGCAGGGCTGAGCTGACTGAGGGCTTCCAGCTGCCCCACAGCATTCATGCTGATGGCATGATTTCTGCGGGCCATTCCCACCAATGACTGAGCCCACAAGGAGTACCAGAGCCAGGATGCAGGAGTCCCAGTAACGCACAAAGTTTGCTCGGAACTCTCCGACAGACTGGCTGAAATAGTCTCAGAATTGTGCTGAGAGGTCTGAGGCTCTTCCTACCCAATCTTTCCTTTCCTCTCTTATAGGTGGTTAGACCTGCATCACGGTACAAAGGCTCTTCTCACCTACTTCTACTCCTCCTTTTTCCTTCCCATGCATTTCCCCAATAGATCTCTTGCACATCCAATCCCACCTTGGTGCCTATTTCTCTGAGGACTCAAATTGACACACTTGGACTTAGTACTGTAATGCTATAGATTTTCTAGTTTTGGCACTTTCTTGGTTTACTATCTTTTCCTATATAAATTGTCCTGTCTTTCCTTTCTTTCCTTCTTCCTTCCTTTCTTTCTTCCTTCTTTCCTTCTATTTGTATACTCTTTCTCATATTGAGAATTTTATAGCCTGCTTTGAATTCTTCTGGTGTTTGTCTTTATAACTTTATATGAAATACCTAAAAGCAAACCAAACCCACTGCCATCGAGTCAATTCTGACTCACCACCACCCTATAGCACGGAGCAGAACTGCCCCATAGGGTTTTCACATCTTTCTCCTGGGAGCAGCTGGTGGGTTCCAACCACTAACCTTTGGATTAGCAGCTGAGCACTTAACCGCTGCGTTACCAGGACTCCTATTATATGAAATACTTGTGCTTAAAGTTCTATTTCATGGAATATAAGTGTGTGGACTGTAGACCAGAAGTAGCCTGCCCACAAGCAAAAACTGCTGCAGACTTAGGTGTATCTATTCAGAATTATCTGGCAGGGTATAACACCAGGCGAGGAATTGTGGCGTCTGGAAATTATTTCAGGCTGTCGTGGAGCATGTTGCTGACTTCTGCCACGTGTCCCATAGCTGACCTTTGTCAGAACAGTTGTCTTTGGTTACTCTGCTTGGGTCCTTGCTTTAGTAACTTGAGACCATCTAAGGAACCCCTGTTATAAATGACGAGGGCATTAGCACACTTAAGACTTCTCCCCACTAAGTAAGTTCATTTTCAGTTCATCTGTCGATTCCCTTTATAGCTTAAAAACAAATATTTAAGCAGCTTTGTATTGATGTATGAATCACAGAAAGTATCTACTTACTGCATCTGCCCTATCCATTTCCTGCCAAGAAAAATAAGGAAGTTAACGCACCTGTATTGCCTCTCGTATCCTCCCTGGCCCCTCCTTCAGAACATATACACGCTCACACAGATACGCTTTCTTCCCCATTGCCAAAGCATACATGTTATATCTTCCAGAGCCACATTTTTCTGGTTGCGTGATTTTAGTTCTATATGTACACATTCTTTGTCACTGTGAGTCCTTTTCCTGGCTTCTGCATTCACCCCTGGGTGACTGGTTCTTGCTACCTTTTCAAGAGGGGCTCATGAAGAAGCCCTGGTGGTACAACAGTTAAGCGTTCAGCTGCTAACCAAAAGGTTGAAGGTTCTAACCCACCCAGCAGCTCCACAGGAGAAAGGCCTGGTGATCTGCTCCCATAAAGATTAAAGCCAAGAAAACTGTATGGGGCACTTCTGCTCTGTCACATGGAGTCGCTACGAGTCAAAACTGACTTGATGGCACACAACAGAGATGGCTATTATCAGAAAAAATATATTTATATTCAGTATATTTCTGAACTAAATTCATATCTGTAAATAAACTCCTTAGATGGCTTCAAGCAATATTCTTTCCTTTAGAATTTATAGATGTTATTTTACTTTTTTCTTGAATTGAATTCCTTTCTAAAGAACTTTGTTTGTAGTTCAACCGTGTATATGAGACTAAATGGGCACATCAGCCCAAAAGCAAAGACTAGAGGGCAGGAAGGGACAGGAAAACTGGACAAATGGAAATGGGGAACCTGAGGTTGAGAAGGGGAGAGTGTTGACACATTGTGATGTTGGCAACCAATGTCACAAAACCATTCGTATATTAATTGTTTAATGAGAAACTTATTTGCTCTGCGAACTCTCACCTAAAGCACAATAAATGAAAGACAAAAGAACTTTGAGTTCAGCCTGGTTGTTTTTTCTTTGTATGTCACTTAATTTTTTTTTTTTTTTAACCATGTGACTCAAGCTTTCTTTCCTTATTCTGAAATAACTTCTCCCCACTAGAATAGAAACTCCGGGATAATCGATCCATTTATCTGCTTTATCTATTGCTGTATCCCTGACGCCAAGAACAGGGCCCGGCTGGGAGTTGGCATCAATAAATATTTCCTGAATAAATAAGTAGCAACCTGTTGGCACATTCATTCAGCCATTCAAAATGATCCAGATGAACACTACACAGAATGTCTGATGGAATGCTGATAAAATAAATGGCATATGAAATGGCACATGCGCTGTGCCTGAAACAATGTGAAAATGTGTCTGCGGGTGATAAGGCCTGGAGAATAATATGCAGACAAAAACAGATTGGGCAAATAAACAGAAAAAAAAAATAGATTATGCCTTCAAATTCTGATGTTCTCAGTTAAAGATTGTCTCAGGTTCTTAACCTTCCCTCCCTCCCCAAATTAATAAAATTTTTAAAGGAAAACATCATATTTCTCTTATTTTGGACCATGTTACAAAGTAGTTAAAGCTCCTCGAGGGCAGGTACTGTGGCTTTTTTTGTCCAGCACACAGAATAGGAACTTGAATCGTTGTTGGACTCCAAATTCTCAGGCAATGTGGAGAGCCTGCAAGCACTAGATATTTGTGAATAGTAACTTTTTAAAGTGGCTTAACTCACATAAATATAGTTCTTTAAGTTCTCATTTCTGTTGGTATTTCTAAAGTAATCACCTACCTACATGCCTTCAGAAAGCAAACCTCTTTTTAGTTGCTTTTGTTGCTTTGTTACAAAGACAAGGTTGTTCAGAGTTAGTATTAACAGGGTACAAGTGAGTAAACGTAGAACATATTGAACTGGTTTCTAAAGCTTAGCCTTTTCTATTTGAAAGAGGAGAAAGTTCACCTTTCCTTTTTAGACTATTTTTTTAAATAATATTTTATTGACTTTTTGGCGAACATTTACATACCAAGTTAGGTTCTCATTTCCACACAAATTAGATATGTTTATCACAATGTGTCAGCGTTCTCTTTAACTGTGTTCTGTTTGTTCCATTTCTAGTACTCTAGTTTCCCTGCCCCCTTATCTTCTCATCTTTGCTTTTGGGTAATTGTTGACCTTTTGGTCTCATACTGATGGTTTTTAAGTAGGGCACCGATCTTATGGGTAATATCCTTTGTTTTGTGTGCTATTTTGCTCTTCCGCTAAAAGGTGACCCCAGGGGATTGGCTTGGTTTGAGGTTTAAAGAGTGTCTCAGGGCAATAGTCTCAGGAAGTCCTCTGTTCTTTACTGTTGCAATTTGTCTGGCTTTCTTTCTTTCTTTTAATAAGAATTTGAGTTCTTTGCATATTTTTCTCCCATTCCATCCAAGACAACTATTATGGCCCTGGTCAGAATAGTCAGTGGCGATAGCCGGGCACCATCTTGTTCTTCTGATCTCAGGGTAGGTGTGGGCATGGCTGGTGTAGACTTGTTTCTTTTCTGTGCTTTCGTTTACCTTCTTTTTCAGACTACTTTAAAATTCAATTAATCTGAAATGCCATTTCCCGTTGACTGGAAAGTCACAGTTGGATGGTGTCTTCAACATCCTTTGATAAGGAATTAAGACTCCTATGTATGTATTGCCTTCTCAATGCTAGAAGAAACATATCCAAGTAAGATGTCAGGGTGATCTGGTGAAGCGTGACTATATATAAAGCCCAGCATTGTTCAGTCTGTTCACATGCCATCAGGGTCAGATTATCCAACAGGTAAAGTAAGCATGGTGCTTACTTTGCTTACCAGATCACCTGTAGTGAACAATTTCACATTTTTCCACCACATTAAAGAGTCTGCTTCTAGGTATGGCTGGCATTTGTCTCTCTCCCAGCCCCACAGCCCCTTCTTACAGAATCAAAGCCTCTTTTCAAATTTACAATCCCTGACAGGGGCAGATGACCCAGTAAGCAAGGTAAGCACAGCCTTACTTGTGCTTACTTACTAATCTGTAGTGAAAAATTTCACATGGTTTCACCACATCTTTGAACATCTGTAGTGAGCAACTGCACTACAGATGATCTGGTAAGCAAGGTAAGCACAGTGCTTACCTTGCCTGTTGGGTAACCGGCCTCTGCGGGCCATTATCAACCTTTGTGAACTACCTAACAAGGAAGTGAAGACAGCCTGGGTCCAGGAAGTGCTGGCTGATTAGAAATGACTTTTCCCACGGCACAATAGCACAGGGCTGTGAAACAAGCAATACCTACCTTTATTTAAAATTTTGATATTTTGTTCATCGTCTATTTTTTTACATTGGCTTTGACTTTTTAAAAATATTTCATGAAGATATTTTTCATCTTGATTGCTGAGTTTTCGGTGCCTCTCCCCCAACTTCAAATGTTTCACCTGCTGAATGTCTCACTCGTCTCGCGCTAATCTCAACCCTGCGGTCAAGATTGTTGTGAAAATGAGACCTAGTATCTGTAAAATATCTAAAGCACTATGTGCTACACAGTAGGTGCTAAAAAAATCAGTAATTGTTCACGAGGAGGATAAATGGGATAATACCAGTGGCGTCACTAGACTTGGTGTCACCAAGTGGGGTAACTCAGGATGTCAAATCCGCCCCCTTGGACGGAACGACCCTCCCCTGTGCAGGGCTGAGCGCTGCCCAGCCCGCCCCCTCCAGGCCACGCCCCTCCAGGCCACGCCCCATGCTCCCAGAAGCTCCGCTCCTCTCCCCTTGGCCAAGGTAGAGACCCTCCTCTCCACCCGGCCCCGCCGCCTGCACCCTGACTGGCAGGTGTGGGAGGGGGATGAGTTACCGCACTGGACAAGTGACACCAACCCTAGCGACACCCCTGCCTTGACGACCCCTCACCCAGCAGTGCCTGCCTGCCCCTGAGGCACCACTGCTGCTACCATGGACCCTGGGGTGATTTTGTCACCTCTATGTCAAGCGCTTTTATTTTTGGCTAATTAAATTTTCTTTAGTTAAAACAAAACAAAAACATTGTTCCTATAATTTCACAGTTTCTTGGAAAGACCAGAGTGAAAAGATGAAAAGTTTTTTAGAGGCGAGTGAGGGCAGAATTGTCCAAATAGAGCCAGAATCCAAGTTTTCCAAATTATTTTTTTTCCTCACGGAGGCTAAGGCTGATGGACCTCTATTTTCCACTAAAAAAAAAAAAAATTTTTTTTGGTGAAGGTTAAATCAAACCCCTCACCTTGTTTATTCTGTTGGGAGGCAGGAGGCTTTGTAGCAGCTCCTGCACAAAATAAACCACTCTTCTTCTCAGACTGGGAGGTAAATACAGCTGCCATTTTTTTTTAATTGTCCTTTAGATGAAGGTTTACAGAACAAACTAGTTTGTCATTAAACAGTTAGTACACATATTGTTTTATGACATTGGTTAACAACTCCATGACATGTCAACACTCTCCCTTCTTGACCTTGCATTCCCTATTACCAGCTACAGCTGCCATTTTGTTCTATTTTTGCCAGAGAAAATCGGGTTGGCTTGAGATCTGTTTCTCTAGATTGACTTAGTTCATAGGAATCTCAGTCGGATAGAAAAGTGTGATTCTCTGAGACAAGACTGATCACTGATAAACTCATTCCCTTTCTGATGAAACTTCCAAATCCTTTTGCTCTGTGTCTGCACAGGTCCTGGGGCCCTGAAGCTAAATAAAACTGCCCGCGGTGTCTCAATGTTATCCTTAGTTCTAACTTTTACCTTCTACTTGTTTTTGGAAGAAGTGATTTCATTTCCTATTGAGGGAAACCTCTTCAAAGAGAGGAGACCCATTGTTAACTTCCAAAGAGTTGTCTGTGAAAAATGAAGATGGAATTGACCACAGAAATAACCCATCAGTGAAGCAATTGGAAGTCTGGACAAGAAGAGATTCTATGAGAGACAACAGGCAGAGGTGCAGTTCACATTGAACCCCTCAATATGCTGAGCAGCAGGACTTCTGGTTAAAAATGAAGCTGTCATGGAAAACGACAGGTGTTGGCAAGGTTAGGAGAAAATGGAACCCTCATCCATTGCGGATGGGAATGTGAAATGGCACAGCCACTGGGGAAAACAATGTGGCGGTTCAAAAGGTTAAACAGAACTGCCATATGACCCAGCAATCCCAATGCTAGGTATATACGCAAAAGAATTGAAAGCAGGAATGCAAACAGAAACTTGTACACCAATGTTCACAGTAGCACTATTCACAGTAGCCAAAAGATGGAAACAACCAAAATTTCCATCAGTAGGTGAATGGATAAACAAAATGTGGTCTATACAGACAATGGTGTATTACTCAGCTAGCAAGAGAAATAAGGTTCTCACACATGCCACAACATGGATGAAACTTGAAAACATGTTGAGTAAAAGGTCAGTCACAGAAGGGCAAACAGTATATGACCCCACTAATATGAAATAGGCAAATGTGTAGAGGCCACAGCCTTTTGTATGGATTACAGCTCAACACAAAGAAAACAAAAATCCTCACAACTGGACCAATACGTAGCATCATGATAAATGGAGAAAAGCTTGAAGCTGTCAAGGATTTCATTTTACTTGGATCCACAATCAACAACCATGGAAGCAGCGGTCAAGAAATCAAAAGACTCATTGCATTGGGCAAATCTGCTGCAAGGGACCTCTTTAAAGTGTTGAAAAACAAAGATGTCACCTCCAGGACTAGGGTGTGTCTGACCCAAGCCGTGATGTTTTCAATCGCCTCATATGCATATGAAAGCTGGACAATGAATAAGGAAGACTGAAGAAGGACTGATGCCTTTGAATTGTGGTGTTGGAGAAGAATATTGAATATACCATGGACTGCCAAAAGAACAAACAAATCTGTCTTGGAGGAAGTACAGCCAGAATGCTCATTAGAAGCAAGGATGGCAAGCCTATGTCTTACATATTTTGCATATGTTATCAAGAGGGATCAGTGCCTGGAGAAGAGCATCATGCTTGGTAAAGTAGAGGGTCAGCAAAAAAGAGGAAGACTGTCAATGATATGGATTGACACAGTGGCTGCAACAATGGGCTCAGCATAGCAACAATTGTGAGGATGGCTCAGAACCAGGAGGTGTTTAGTTCTGTTGTACGTATGCTATGAGTCAGAACCGACTCAACAGCACCTACCAACAGCAACAGCATAGAGACCAAAGCTTATTCAGGTTTACCAGGGGTGGAGGGGAGGGAAAGAGGGCGTCATTGCTTAGGGGGCACTGAGTTTCTGTTAATGGTGGAATAATTTGGAGAAGGATAGTGGTGATGGTTGTACAACATGATGAAAATAATCGATGTCACTGAATTGTACGTGTAAAAATTGTTGAATTGGTAAATCTTTTTTATATAAAGAAGCCCCGGTGATGCAGTGGCTAAAGTGCTTGGCTGCTAACCAAAAGGGCAGTGGTTCAAACCCACCAACCAATCTGCAGGAGGAAGATGTGGCAGTCTGCTTCTGTAGAGATTTACAGCCTTGGAAACCGAATGGGGCCACTCTGAGTTGGAATTGACTCGAGGGCCATGGGTTTGCGTTTGTTATATATATATTAACATTTTTACTACAATGAAAAATGAAGCTATAAGTTTCTGATAGATCTGTGGCAGGTGAAATGTTCCTTCAATCACATAGTGTACTAACCTCAAAGCACAAGCAACAGACATGAAATTCCACCCAATTTCAGCTTGATACTCAGTTTCCAGTTAGGGAGTAAAGCAGGCAGGGCCCTGACTCACACTTGTTTTATCTCAAGTTTTGGGCTTCAAGTTGTGCTCAAGGTACCATTTCCCCCTTTCAGACGTGATGCAGTTGTATGCAAATAACTTCTTTGGAACAGAAGTTTACTGACTTGATGCTGCCCGAAGACATTTACTGAGATTCACATCAAGGTTAAGAGATTCATTTTTTAGTACTTTGCATACTTGGCAATAGATGCTACTTCAATATCTGGACACAACCCTCACACAGATTAATCAATGAAGCCAAAATATTTCCAATAACCCACATGTGAGGACACTCTTGGGTTTGCCTGAAAACACCATTCTGAAGGAATTCTCAAAAATCCTGGAATTAAAAACCTATTTAAGTCAAAAACTTTGCCTTGTAGAGAATTAGAAATTGAGCTGGACACCTATTTTCAAGAGAGGTAGAGGATAGGGAGGTGACGTGTCCCTACCATGAAATTCTATTAATTTTTTTAAATCTGAAAGTTAACTCATTTTATATTTTTTATGCAGAAGATCACACAGAAATTGGTATTAAAAACCTGTCCTGAGCCGGAATTTTGAAGTGTTCACAGTTGGCCAGGGCCAAACCTGGAGGAATTTCTCTTGTTTCTCTTTTACTCCTGGGCAGAAACAACCAAGGAACATGTGGGCAAAATGCCCTCTTGATTGGTAGGACATTTCTGCCTTCAGGCACTGGTGACAACAGATGAGATGCCAGGTGTTGTCACTCTCATCTCTTATTCATCTGCATAAATATGCACATCATATCCTCTCACTCACCTTTGCCTCAACGGCAGAGAAAGATGATGCGAGCACAGGTACAGATCATCCAGAGGGGACTTCCAATACCTGAGGAAATAGTTCTCTCCGTTGTTGGCACTAAGTCATTTTCTCTAAAAAATTATCTACCTAATTTCATGCAAGTTGCCATAGGTCAAAATATTAATAGCAAAGTAATTTTAAAAAGGAATCCCCGTTCTATAGAAGAATCCTGATCAAAAGGGGAGAAATATGAAATGGAATTTGAAATTCTCAATGGAATCCAGACTTTATGGAGCCATTGAGGCTGGATGAACCCCCAAAACTATTGTCCTGAGACAATCTTTAAACTTAATAGCTTATCTTAATTGGTGAAGTACATCTGCTTTGATTATTGTGCTCCTTTTTTAAAGAATTAGCTATGTGAGATCAAATTGATCAGGGCAACTCTTAGGCGGCAGGGAGTTTAAGATAATGGTGGAATAATATGGAAAAAGATAGCGAGGATGGTAGTACAACCTGAAGAATGTAATCAGTGTGACTGAATTGCACCATCTAGACATTGTGCCCCATAGGGTCGCTATGAGTCGGAATCTACTCGACGGCACTGGGTAGATAGACATTGTCGAAATGGTGTATTTTTGGCTGTGTATTTTTTATTTTTGCCAAAATAAAAAGATTAAAAAAGAACAAAAGGAGTCCCTGAGTGGTATAAAACGTTAATGCACTCAGCTGCTAACTGAAAGGTTGGTGGTTCAAGTTCACCCAGAGGAGGCTAGTGAAGAAAGGCCTAGTGATCTACTAACAAAAAATTATCCATTGAAAACTCTATGGACTTCTGTGAAGGGTGTGTCATGGACTGAATTATGTCTCCCCCCAAAAATGTGTATCAGTTTGGCTGGGCTGTGATTTCCAGTATTGTGTGATTTTCCTGAATGTTGTAAATCTTGCCTCTATGATGTTAATGAGGGAGGATGGGCAGCAGTTGAGTTAGTGAGGCAGGACTCAGTCTACAAGATTGGATTGTGTTCTGAGGCAATCTCTTGAGATATAAAAGCGAGAAGCAAGCAGAGAGACGGGGGACCTCATACCACCAAGGAAGTAGTGCCAGGAGCAGAGCACATCCTTTGGACCTGGGGTCCCTGCGCATGAGAAGCTCCTCCACCAGGAGAAGATTGATGACAAGGACCGACACCCTGAATTTGAACTGTTAGTCTCCTAGACTGTGAGAGAATAAATTTCTCTTTGTTAAAGCCATCCACTCATGGCATTTCTATTATAGCAGCACCAGATGACTGAGACAGGGTGATTGAAAAATGAGGGAATGATTAACGGTGATGGCTGAACAACATGACAAACATAATGAACATCACTGAACTGTACACGCGAAGGTTGTGGAAATGGCAAATGTTGCATTACCTACATGTTAATTAGCTACAATAAAAAGGACAAAACAAAACAATGACAAAGAAACAAAAAACATCCCTATGGAGCACACCTCTTCTCTGACACACATGGGGTTGCCACGAGTAGAATTAACTCCGTTGCAACTGGTGGTTTTAACTTTAGAAAATACTTGTACTGGCAAAACGGTCATGAAAGGAGAGACTGGAAGGAGGGAGCCGGCTGACTCTTTAGGGGGAGAGTAAGTGGGAGTATGTAGTAAGGTTTATATGTGTGAGAGACTGACTTGATGTGTAAACTTTCACTTAAAGCAAAATAAAAATTATTTAAAAAAAAAAAACCACTTGTGACAATCAGCTTTTATTTAAAGCACTATTTCTCGAAGTGTGTCCTTTGGATCACCGAAAGCTGATAACCTTGAAGGTTTGTTAAAAATGCAGATTCCAGGATCTCGCCCCAGACCCACTGCATCTGGCTCACTGAGGGTGGAGCCCTTACATTTGTAATAAACTCCCCAGGGGATTCTGGTGAACGCTAGAGTTTGTTTGCCATTGCTTTGCTCCCTGATAAGATTACAGCAAACATTCCTCCCAGTACTGCACAAAAATTAGAGCAACAAAACAACAACAAAAAGAAACATCCCAGAAAGTAAATGACTTGTGCCCTTGGGACTTCTGAATCACATCTTAATACTTGCTAATTTTTGGATGGCAGGCCAAAGAAGGGAAAAAGAAAGAGTCTTTTGTCGTTAATATAAAAAGCAAAAATTATTCGGTGTGTTTCTGCATGCTTAGATTCTGTCATGCATCAGGGATACTCTTTTAGAATAATTTAAAACAAGGCTTTGCTTTAGAGGTAAGGAAAAAACAAAAACCAAACCAAACCGTCCAGTCAACTCTGACTCATAATGACCCTACAGGACAGAGTAGAACTGCCCTATAGGGTTTGGAAAGAACGGCTGGGGGATTTGAACTGCCAACCTTTTGGTTAGCACCTGAGCTCTTAACCATTGAGCTGCCAGGGCCCCGTTAAATAAAAAGGCAGTTCACAAAAAAAAAAATTTAAGTTTTTATAATTCCAACTTTGTAAAGAGAGATATATAATGGGAGACTGGAAGAAAGTACTCATAAACCATCACCAGGTTTTTGTCTTAGGGTGATAAGGCTATCAATAGCACCCAAACCCTTTAAGCTATCTGTAAATGTATATTCATTTTTTAAATTTAAAAAGATGATAAACATATACTTTAAAATGTTACTTCTCAGTTAAAAATATCATAAGTCTAATTTTAACTTGTTATCAAATTAACTTCAAAAGCGTAAATTTTGGGACATTTATTTGTAGGCCTTAAATCCTTATACCCCTATTTTAATTTTTCATTTCCCTTCTAGTCTTTATTTACAGGCATACATACCTGATTTTGGAAACCCTGGTGGTGTAATGGTTAACAGCTACGGCTGCTAACCAAAAGGTGAGCTCCTTGGAAACTCTATGGGGCAGTTCTATTCTGTCTTATAGAATGGCCATGAGTTGGAATTGACTCGACGGCAATGGGTTTGGTTTTGGTTTTTTGGTATACCTGACTTTAGCATAGTTGTAATCATAAAAAAAAAAAAATTTTATAGTTTACCTAAAATTTGAGTTCTGCCTTTTTTTATTTAGCATTATTTTACAAGCATGTTCCCACATTTCTGCACAGCTTCAGAACTATTTTAAAGGATCCACTTTTTATTCAGTTGACATACTGTACTTTAACAACCCATTCCTGCATATAGAAATATCTCTGTTGTTTCCAGTTTTGAGTTACTAAAAGTATCATCTTGGCATATGAGACTTTTAAAAGCTATGTCTTTAGAATAAATTTCCAGCAATGGTTTTGTAAGTTTAAAGGGTGTTTTGTTATACAGGTTATATGTCAGAGTTAGAAATGAATTCTAATATATAATATATTTCCCTCTTGCCCATCAAAAAAATCATATCAATATTCATTACCACAAGCCACACAAAAAAAGAACTGTATTTCTAAGAAGGCTCAGACGTATTGAGTTTTTAAAAAGAAATAGCATTTCAGTTTATTTTTGTTACTTTACTATGTGCATTATTCTTTTCATTTTGATTTCTTCATCATGAAAAATAATTTTTAGGTTATCAATATGCCCAGGCACCATTCTAAGGAGTTCACACACATAAAATCATGTTTCTCTTTAAGAATACTTCAAATAAACCCTTCATGCATGAAACCTATAAAAACGCACCCTCTATGTATTTTTTAGATATTATCGTAAAATAAATTACAATTGCCCCAGAAAATAAATTATCTCATTTCATAGAGTTAGGAAAAACAAAAACAAACCCATTGCCATCGAGTTGATTCCGAATCATAGTGACTCTATAGGACAGAGTAGAACTACCCCATAGAGTTTCCAAGGAGTGCCTGGTGGATTAAAACTGCCAAGCTTTTGGTTAGCAGATATAGCTCTCAACCACTGCACCACCAGGGTCACCAGAGTTAGAAAGGCACAGAAAACTCAGCTGTGAAAGAAAACAACACTATCTTAGAATTTTTGGCATGTTTAAATTTTACACGTAAGAATACCAAGTTAATTCAAAGAAATAGCAGTTTCTTATATTACTCAGAAAAAAGTGTTGTAGTTTTATTTCCTATCTTCTCTTCTTAAGAATGACCGTAGGAAACTCACCAAGTCCATTAAAGCGACTGAGGTAATATCATGTAAAGTGACAATGATACTGATGATAATTTTTAGAAAGTCATTAAGAAAACCAGTCAACAAGTGGCCTACCTGATCTCACCAAGCACATCAAACCGATGAAGAAGTATAACCTCAGCATATGGAGACTGGAGAGAGTGCGCGTCACATTCACGAGACTGATTCACTGTGCAGAGCCCGGGGAGTTTCTACTGCGAGCTTTGCTCAGCGACAGCTCAGATAACTAATCCAAAGGTGTGGTGACAACAGGAAGTTCCCGAGGAACAGACTGTAGGCAGGTCCCAGGCCTTTCAGAATCTTTGACTCCCCTTCTTTTCAATAAAAGGTCAGGTACTTTCTACCTTACAAAATTTATACATATCTTAGTATTAAAATTTGTATTTGCAGGATGACGAGTTCAAAATAGTTTCATTGCCTGTGGGCGGTTTATTAGTTGTTTGGCTTGGTGTGTTGAAATCAAGTGTGACTTGAGCTCTTCCTGGCTGCCCCCGCCCCTTGTTCTTGTGAATGAAATAACAAATCCAGTTAGTTTTCCTGTGGGCCTGTGTAGACAAAACCACTTTTTATGTTAATTCACACCCTCCTCCCTCATAGGGCAGTGTTTAGATTTCACTAAGAACATATCATTCAGTCCAGTCGTAGACCTATATTTGCCAAAATATATCTATGCTTCAGATTATATATCTATGCTCTTTTTGTGTGTGTGTTGTATATCTTTATTTTTATTTCTTCCTATCCAGAGTTCCCATTTCTCTATTAGTTAGTTCTGTTTAAAAATGAAAAATGCAAAAATTTGCATTAGAGAACTATGCTAGAATCCATTCACCTCAGAGTTGAAAGTAACTAAACTTGTGCTCCATAGTTACCAAAAAAAAAAAAAAAACAACAAACCAAACCTCTTGCCATCAAGTCAATTCTGACCCATAATGACCCTATAGGACAGAGTAGAACTGGCCCATCGGGTTTCGAAGGAGTGGCTGGTGGATTCCAACTGCTGACTTTCAGTTAGCAGCCATCGGGCTTAACCACTGCACCACCAGGGCACAGTCCATAGGGCGTTTAATTCCCTTTCTGTTGGAAGTGTTCATAACACTTTTGCAGGCTTCTGATGGACTAAAGAGTTTTAAAATAAATGAATAAGGACTTAACCAAAGCTTGCATCAGGTAAAAGCCATTTGCCATTTAGCATTTTTTTTTATCAAAAGTGTTATTGAAAACAAATAAATACATAAAAGTCAATGGTTACTGGTAGTTAAGGAGGAGGGGAAAAGACAGAGGGAGCCATCGTTGGGAAGTACGGAATTTCTGTCTATGGTGGTGGGAAAACTGGCTTTGACTAACGGTAATGAATACACAACTTGACTTTAGTAACTGATATCACTAAACTGTATACCAGGAAAATAATAATAAAGGGGTGAAATGACAAATAGAATGTCATACATAGTTGTACAACAAAAACAGCAACCAACAATAACAACAAAAAAGGCTGCAGCTGTTAATATTATACAATAAGCACCTCATGGGTAGTTTCCTTGGTTCAAAGGTTTAGGGGCATTAAATGTGGGACTTTCCAATCAATTGACCTAATATTGTTTTTAGAGTTTCTGCTCTACCTCCTAGAGCAGTGTGTAGCGCCTGGGGTCTTAAAAGCTTGCTAGAGGCCACTCAAGATACAACAAGTGGTCTCTATTCACTTAGAGCAGCAAAGGAAGAAGGAGATCCAGGAATCAGAGAAGGAAATGGCCTGTAGGTCTAATTGCCTCCATTAACTACTACCTCCTTTGCCATGAGACCAGAGGACATGGATAGTGCCCGGCTACTTACTGAATGTTTTGATCAGGGATCCAATAGTTGGATCTTGATCAAAGGGAGAAAGAAATGTGGAGCAGCACTTCAAATTTTTATTGGAAACCAGATGTACTGGATACATTGAGACTGGAGGAACCCCCAAATCTATTGCCTGGAAACAACTTTTAAGCCTTGAACAAAAACTATCCCATGAAGTCTTCTTTAAGCTAAAAAGAGTAAAAATAAAAAGTGTTTTTGAAGTGATAGCTCCTCTCACATAAATTCATCTATCAATTCTCTCTGTGTCTGCATCCCATTTGAATTAGCAGGAGATTCCTTGTAAGAAGTAGATTGTACCAATTCTCGCCAAGGACTTAGTGTATCAGAATCCCCCACCTCCAGGAGCTTTAAATCACACTGTGCACAGATTTCTGCACACCACCTCGAACCTAATGAACGTCAGTCCTGCCTAGTACTGGTCCACTGATGGGCATTCAAATCCCAAGCCTTCCACTCACTAGTCTGTAGCCTCAAGCAAAATACTGAAGTCCTCTGAGTCTTAGTTTTGTTTATTACAAAAATGATGATAATAAAACCGTGTGCCTCACAGGGCAGTTGCAAAGATTCACTGTGCCTACTACCAAGATGAGTGTGCTCACCAATTGGCATTACTGTTATTACACAGCCTGACTGGCCTTACTGTCCATCCCTTTTCCTCCCCTCAGAAGGTGCCATGCTGAAAGAGGGCTTGGGCGGAGAATCTCTGTGGAATTTTAGGAATGGAGGCACCTTAAGCTGCGATGTTCCAGGTGAAAGATGGGAACCTCAGCCCTTTAGTCTGTTTTTGTCGTTATTTCGTCTCCTGCTTGGAGAAATAAATTAAGGAAACCAAATGTACTTGTTAGTTGCTGACAAGTCAGACTCCAACTTATGGTGTTCCCATGCATGTAGAGTAGAAAGCTATGGGCTTTGGGGACCATGGTCTCAGGGAACATCTAGCTCAATCGGCATAACATAGTTTATAAAGAATATGTTCTAATTCTACTTTGGTGAGTAGCATCTGGGGTTTTAAATGCCTCTGAACAGTCATCTAAGATACTCCACTGGTCTCACCCCTTCAGGAGCAAGGGAAAATGAAGAAAACTAAAGATACAAGGGAAAGATGAGTCCAAAGAACTAATGGACTACCATGGCCTCCACCAGCCTGAGTCCAGTACAACTAGATGGTGCCTGACTACCACCACTGACAGCTCTGACAGGGATCACAGTAGAGGGTCCGGGACAGAGCTGGAGAAAAATGTAGAACAAAATTCTAACTCAAAAAGAAAGACCAGACTTGCTGGCCTGACAGAAACTGGAGAAACCCTGAGGGTATGGCCCCTGGACACCCTTTTAGCTCAGTAATGAAGTCACTCCAGAGGTTCACTCTTCAGCCAAAGATTAGGCAGGCCCCATAAAACAAAACTAGACTAAAGGGGCGCACCAGCACGCCAGCCTGGGGGCAAGGACTAGAAGGCAAGAGGGGACAGGAAAGCTGGTAATAGGGAATCTAAGGTCATGAAGGGAGAGTGCTGACAAGTCGTGGGGTTGTTAACCAACGTCATAAAACAATATTTGTACTAACTGTTTAATGAGAAACTGGGTTGTTCTGTAAACCTTCATTAAAGTACAATTAAAAAAAAAAAAAAAAAAGAGGAAATAACACCGGAAAAAAACATCTTCTACAGGTTTTTCAAGGCTGTGGTCTTTTGGAAGCAGATTGCCAAGCCTGTTTTCCAGGGCACCTCTGGATGGTTTGGAACCACCAACCTTTCAGCTAGCAGTTGAGCACTTAACCGTTTGCACCACCCAGGAACTCGTAGAAACCTAAATAGGAAAACCAAACAGGTTGCCTGCAAGCTCTTGTATTTTTCCACTTGCTCTAGGCTTAACAAATTTGTAAGTAACTGCTTCTGGAGTAAACGGAGAATTGTTTCACATTCCTCTTGGGAGCCCATTATGGAATGTATTGCTCCCTGTTGGATCCGTGTACTTGCCTGATAAATATTTGTTGAGGTCCTATCAGTTTTAAGAACCATGCCAAATGCTTATCCAGACAGAGCTAATGTACATTTTCTTGGAAACCAGCCAACTACAGAAATAAGAATCATTTCTGTGGGGAGGTCTCTTTGAATTACCGTTAATGATTCTCCTGCTGGTGGGCCCAGAAGGCACCTCAGCTTTCTAGGTATGTGCATCTTTCTATCTCCGGCATTCACAAAAACACCAGAATCAATGGGAGAATCTGTCCCTTCTCTTTTGAGTTGGTGAGAAATGTCAAGTATAAAAAACATAAAAGATTCCAAGAGATGGGGGAGGGAAAGGGAGAAGAGGAGGATGTGTATGACTATGAAGGGATAGCACAAGAGATCTTTGAGGTGATGGAATGGCCTGTATCTCGATTGTAGTGATAGTTACACAAATCCACGCACATGGTAACTGCACAGAACTATGTGTAAACCAGTTGCCATCAAGTCAATGCTGACTCATGGCACTCTCATGTGTGTCAGAGTAGAACTGTGTTCCATAGGGTTTTCAATGGCTGATCTTCCAGAAGTAGATCACCAGCCCTTTCTTCTGAGGTACCTCTGAATGGACTCAAATCGCCAACCTTTCAGTTTTTCCTGGTTTTGATATAGTACCATAGTCACATGATGTTACAGTTGGGGGAAATTGCATGAAGGTTACACCAGGCCTCTCTAGGCCTCTCTGTACTATTTTTACAGATTCCCATGGCTCTATACATTTATTTCAAAATAAAAAAAATTTCAAAAAATTCCCAAAGATGGGCCAAATCCCATAACTATTTGAATATTAGCATTTATTTAAGTTGAAACAAAAAGGTGGCAAAACTGAGGGAAAAATAGACAAATACATGCAAAAGGCAGATAAATTCTTGGAAAATACAGACAAAAAAATGGAAGAGTTCAGGGAAATAATACAGGAACAAAATGTCAAAATAAATTCATAACTAGAAATCATACAAAAACAATTAGAAATCCAAAAGATAAACAAGATTTCAGAAACAGAGAGTGTTATAGAAGGTCCAAGGAGCAGGTTTGAGTTAAGGGAAGACAGGGTCAGCGAAATTGAAGACAAACACTTGGGTACCACTTTGTTTGAGGAAAAATCAGAAAAAAGGAAGAAGCTACAACCAATGACTGCCCTGACAGGGAACACAACAGAGAACGGCTGAGGAAGCAGAAGAGCAGTGGGATACAGACCTTAAATTCTCGTAAAAAGACCAGACTTAATGGTCTGACTGAGACTAGAAGGACCCCAGTGGTCATGGCCCCCAGACCTTCTGATAGCCCAAGACAGGAACCATTCCCAAAGACAACTCTTCAGACAGGGATTGGACTGGACAATGGGATGGAGAGGGATGCTGGTGAGGAGTGAGCTTCTTGGATCAGGTGGACACTTGAGACTATGTTCGCATCTCCTGTCTGGAGGGGAGATGAGAGGGTAGAGGGGGTTAGAAGCTGGCGAAATGGACATGAAAAGAGAGAGTGGAGGGAGGCAGTGGACTGTCTCATTGGGCAGAGAGTAATTGGAAGTATGTAGCAAGGTGTGTATAAGTTTTTGTGTGAGAGACTGACTTGATTTGTAAACTTTCACTTAAAGCACAGTAAAAAGAAGAAAAATAAAGAAACCCCGAGAATCATCTGGGATACAATCAAAAGCAAAAATTTGCAAGTGATCAGAGTTCTAGAACAGCAGGAGAAAACAGAAAACACAGAGAAGATCATTGAAGAATTGCTGATGGAAAACTTTCCTAATATCATGAAAGCTGAAAAGCTGACCATCCAAGAAGCTCAACGAACTCCGTATAGGATAGACCCCAAAAGAAAATCACCAGGGCATATCATAGTCACACTCGGTAAACCCAAAGATAAAGACTCCTGAGAGCAGCTCAAGAAAAATACAGAGGTGAAGCAACAAGACTAAGCTCTGATTACTCAGCTGAAACCATGCAGGCAAGAAGGCATGGGATGACATATATAAAACCTTGAGAGAAAAAAAATTGCCAACCAAGAATAATATATCCTGCAAAACTGTCATTCAAATATGATGGTAAAATTAGGACATCTCCAGGTAAACAGAAATTAAGGGAATACATAAAAACAAAACCAAACTTACAAGAATTATTAAAGGGAGTCCTTTGGTTATGAGAACAAATGATATCAGACCACAGCCTGAATCTAGGGTGCAAGATCATACCAGCCAGTACCAACCTAGGAAATGAACTCTCAAGGACTATTCTTTGACCAAAAGATTTACAACAGGGAGCCAGAAAAGTTAATCTGTAAATGAAAACAATGTCAGAACAATAAAAGAAGGAATAAAGAGAGGAAGGCAAGGCGATACTAAGTAATAATAGACTGGGTCAAACCTAGGAAGATAAGGGTAAATTTCAAGGTAACCACAAAGAAAGTTAACAAACCTACTAATCAAAATAAAGAAGAAAAACATAAAGTCTCAGCAAAAGCAAAATCTACAAAAACAAAAGAAACGAAAAATAAACCAGAAACAAAAAGAATTCAGCACAGGAGAGTAAGAGGAAGAAAGAAAATGTCTGCACCACACAAAAAAGCACTACAAAATGACAGCAATAAACTCACACCTATCCATAATAATTACACTGAATGTAAATGGTCTGAATGCACGCATAAAGACAATGGATTTAAAAAAAAAAAAAAAAAAGCAGGATCCATCAATACGCTGTCTGCAAGAGACTCACCTTAGAAACAAAGATGTAAACTTGTTAAAAATCAAAGGCTGGAAAAAAATACATCGAGCAAACAGCTACCAAAAAAGAGCAGGGGTGGCAATACTAACCTCTTTAAAACAAAATTCATCATAAAAGATGGAAAAGGGCACTATATAATGATTAAAGGGACAATCCATCATGAAGACATAATTGTAATAAATATGCACCCAATGGCAGGGCTTCAAAATACATAAAGGGTTTTCTGAGGAAAAGCACCTTGTTTGCCATCGACTGGTCAATTTTCTAAGCACTATGACCCTGGATAAATGTTCACAACTCAATAATGTCACAATCACCCTTATTTCCAATCTAGTATTACGTACTGGCTTTTTTTTTTTTTTAACTCTAGAAACCACTTGCTACAGAAAGCAGAGTAGAAAGGGCACGCAAACTTCTAAATGCCTGGACAGGAAGAACAGGAATAGAAGTGTAAAGGAACTGAGGGGAGGTGCTTTTATAACTCTCATTGGCCTCAACCATCAGAAAAGGTGACCTATGTCCCCACCACACCCTAGTCTAGGACTCCAAGCTGCTACATGACTCACTGTAACACCCTTTGTCTTCCCATCCACATCAGCCATGCTGCCATCTTTCACTTGCTGTCCAAGGTTGGGAAGAAAATTTTGTTTCCTCAGTTCATATCCTACAAGGAGATCAGAGTTAACTGTTCTCAGGCCCCAAATCCATATCCAGTAAAACCTGTGAAAAGCAGAACCTGTATAAGGCAGAAACCTGCCAGAGAAGGAAAACTCTAATATTTCCCATTCAGAGAGAACGATAGAAAAGTAGTGAGATTGCACCCCGTCAAAGGCGGAAAACTTGCGAGACTGGGAAAAGCAAGGCAGGCCCGTGGAGTTCCAGCTCTTCCAAGTTTCACTGTATGTGATTCATTTCTTCTTCCATTTATCGACATTTCTTAAGCTTCCGTTAAGAGAAATAATAAGGCAAAATGGGACATGATCCTTCCCCTCAGGGAGACAGACACATTAAAGATAATAGTAATAACAATAATACAAAGATTTGCTTGTTGTTGTTAGGTGCCGTTGAGTTGGTTCCGACTCATAGCGACCCTATGCACAACAGAACGAAACACTGCTTATGCTTGAGCTCATTGTTGCAGCCACTGTGTCAATCCACCTCATTGAGGGCCTTCATCTTTTCCTCTGACCCTGTACTCTGTCAAGCATGATGTCCTTCCCCAGGAACTGACCCCTCCTAACATCAACATGTCCAAAGTATATAAGACGCAGCTTTGCCATCCTTGCCTCTAAGGAGCATTCTGGCTGTACTTCTTCTAAGAAAGATTTGTTCGTTCTTTTGGCAGTCCATGGTATGTTCAATATTCTTCGCCAACACCACAATTGAAAGGCGTCAACTCTTCTTCAGTCTTCCGTATTCATTGTCCAGCTTTCACATGCATATGATAAGAAAAAAAATTTTTTCTTATCATATGCATGTGAAAGCTGGACAATGAATACGGAAGACCATGGCTTGGGTCAGGTGCACCTTAGTCTTCAAGGTGACATCTTTGCTCTTCAACACTTTGAAGAGGTCCTTTGCAGCAGATTTGCCCAATGCAATGCGTCTTTTGATTTCTTTTTTTTATTGTGCTTTAAGTGAAAGTTTACAAATCAAGTCAGTCTCTCACACAAAAACCCATATACACCTTGCTACACACTCCCAATTACTCTCCCCCTAATGAGACAGCCTGCTCTCTCCCTCCGCTCTCTCTTTCCGTGTCCTTTTTGCCAGCTTCTAACCCCCTCCACCCTCTCATCTCCCCTCCAGGCAGGAGATGCCAACATAGTCTTAAGTGTCCACCTGATCCAAGAAGCTCACTCCTCACCAGCATCCCTCTCCAACCCATTGTCCAGTCCAATCCATGTCTGAAGAGTTGACTTTGGGAATGGTTCCGGTCCTGGGCCAACAAAAGGTCTGGGGGCCACGACCACTGGGGTCCTTCTAGTCTCAGTCAGACCATTAAGTCTGGTCTTATGAAAATTTGGGATCTGCATCCCACTGCTCTCCTGCTCCCTCGGGGGTTCTCTGTTGTGTTCCTTGTCAGGGCAGTCATCAGTTGTAGCCGGGCACCATCTAGTTCTTTTGGTCTCAGGCTGATGTAGTCTCTGGTTTATGTGGCCCTTTCTGTCTCTTGGGCTCATAATCACCTTGTGTCCTTGGTGTTCTTCTTTGTCCTTTGATCCAGGTGGGTTGAAACCAATTGATGCATCTTAGATGGCTGCTTGCTAGCATTTAAGACCCCAGACTCCACTCTTCAAAGTGGGATGCAGAATGTTTTCTTAATAGATTTTATTATGCCAATTGACTTAGATGTCCCCTGAAACCATGGTCCCAGACCCCTGCCCCTGCTACGCTGGCCTTCGAAGCATTTAGTTTATTCAGGAAACTTCTTCGCGTCTTTTGATTTCTTGACTGCTGCTTCCATAGCTGTTGATTGTGGATCCAAGTAAAATGAAATCCTTGACAACTTCAATCTTTTCTCCGTTTATCATGATGTTGCAAGACCAACGACTTCTTCATTGCAAATACCTTCTTTCACCAACATAAACAGCGACTATACACATAGACTTCACCAGAGGGAACACACGGAAATCAAATTGACTACATCTGTGGAAAGAGATGATGGAAAAGCTCAATATCATCAGTCAGAACAGACCATCAGTTGCTCATATGCAAGCTCAAGCTGAAACTGAAGAAAATCAGAGCAAGTCCATGAGAGCCAAAATATGACCTTGAGTATATCCCACCTGAATTTAGAGACCATCTGAAGAATATATTTGACTCATTGAACACTAGTGACCAAAGACCAGACGAGTTGTGGAATGACATCAAGGACATCATACGTGAAGAAAGCAAGAGGGCATTGAAAAGACTGGAAAGAAAGAAAAGACCAAGATGGATGTCAGAGGAGACTCTGAAACCTGCCCTCAAATGTCGAGCAGCTAAAGCAAAAAGGAGAATTGATGAAGTAAAAGAACTGAACAGAAGATTTCAAAGGGCATCTCAAGAAGACAAAGTAAAGTATTATAACGACATGTGCAAAGAGCTGGAGATGGAAAACCAAAAGGGAAGAACACGCTCAGCATTTCTCAAGCTGAAAGAATTGAAGAAAAAATTCAAGCCTTGAGTTGCAATAGTGAAGGATTCCATGGGGAAAATATTAAACGATGCAGGAAGCACCAAAAGAAGATGGAAGGAATACACAGAGTCATTATATCAAAAAGAATTAGTCGATGTTCAACCATTTCAAGAGGTTGCATATGATCAGGAACCGATGGTACTGAAGGAGGAGGACCAAGCCGTTCTGAAGGCATTGGTGAAAAACAAGGCTCCAGGAATTGATGGAATATCATTTGAGGTGTTTCAACCAACAGATGCAGTGCTGGAGGTGCTCACTCATCTATGCCAAGAAATATGGAAGACAGCTTCCTGGCCAACTGACTGGAAGAGATCCGTATTTATGCCTATTCCCAAGAAAGGTGATCCAACCGAATGTGGAAATTATAGAACAATATCATTATTATCACATGCAAGCAAAATTTTGCTGAAGATCATTCAAAAACGGCTGCAGCAGTATATCGACAGGAACTGCCAGAAGTTCAGGCCGGTTTCAGAAGAGGACATGGAACCAGGAATATCATTGCTGAAGTCAGGTGGATCCTGGCTGAAAGCAGAGAATACCAAAAGGATGTTTACCTGTGTTTTAATGACTGTGGAAAGGCATTCGACTGTGTGGATCATAACAAATTACGGATAACGTTGCAAAGAACGGGAATTCCAGAACACTTAATTGTGCTCATGAGGAACCTTTACATAGATCAAGAGGTGGTTGTTCAGACAGGACAAGGGGATACTGCGTGGTTTAAAGTCAGGAAAGGTGTGCGTCAGGGCTGTATCCTTCCACCATACCTATTCAATCTGTATGCTGAACAAATAATACAAGAAGCTGGACTATATGAAGAAGAACAGGGCATCAGGGTTGGAGGAAGACTCATTAACAACCTGCGTTATGCAGATGACACAACCTTGCTTGCTGAAAGTGAAGAGGACTTGAAGCACTTACTAATGAAGATCAAACACCACAGCCTTCAGTGTAGATTATATGTCAACATAAAGATAACAAAAATCCTTACAACTGGACCAATGAGCAACATCATGATAAACGGAGAAAAGATTGAAATACAAAGATAGGGATACAAATTCAACAGTAGATCTGAGGGGGGAGCAACTGGATGCTGGGAATTCCAGATGGAGGATCCGTCAGAAAAGCTTCACAGAGAAGGTGCCTTTGATCAGGGTTCCTAAGAATAGGCAGGAGTTCATGAGGTGAAGAAGGTGGGAGGAAAAGCATTCCAGAGAGAGGGAACAGACTTGGAGGCAGGAGAAGTGTAATTTGAGAGTTTGCTGTGTACGAATAGGGAAATGATAAAGTAATCTCAAGACAGGTTGTAAAGAACCTTGTTTGCCACCTTCAGTACATTGGATTTTATCTTCTCGGCACTGGGAACTTAACTTTTCTATTAACCTGCTATTTTACATCATTATGTGAATCAATCTTTTTTTTTTTTTTTTGGTAGTTCATTACAAAACAAGATTAACAACTGCACACAACTTTTTTGACCTAAGAAGTAATTGCTGTGGAATAGGGCAACTTTGTTTTAGAAACCATGGCTTCCTTACAAATAATGTATCAAACAAAATAGATGTAAGTTCAGCGCTTTCAGTAACTATCCGTTTTCTGAGTGCTGCACAGAACATTCCATGAGACACTGGTCTAGCAAGGTTTGTATGCAGGATGACCAGACAGAAGCAAAATATTTTTTTCTCATTAAAAATTCTTTAAAAAACCAAACGCTAGCAAGTGCCCATCTAAGATGCATCAATTGGTCTCAACCCACCTGGATCAAAGGACAAAGAAGAACACCAAGGACACAAGGTAATTACGAGCCCAAGAAACAGAAAGGGCCACATAAATCAGAGAATACATCAGTCTGAGACCAAAAGAACTAGGTGGTGCCCGGCTTAACCAATGACTGCCCTGACCGGGAGCACAATAGAGAACCCCTGAGGGAGCAGGAGAGCAGTGTGATGCAGACCTTAAATTCTCGTAAAAAGACCAGACTTAGTGGACTGACTGAGACTAGAAGGTCCCCGGTGGTCATGGCCCCCAGACCTCCTGTTGGCCCAGGACAGGAACCATTCCTGAAGCCAACTCTTCAGACATGGATTGGGCTGGACAATGGGTTGGAGAGGGATGCTGGCGGGGAGTGAGTTTCCTGGATCAGGTGGAGACTTGAGACTATGTTGGCATCTCCTGCCTGGAGGGGAGATGAGAGGGTAGAGGGGGTTAGAAAGTGGCGAAGTGAACACGAAAAAAGAGAATGGAGGGAGGGAGCAGGCTGTCTTATTAGGGGGAGAGCAACTGGGAGTATGTAGCAAGGCGTATATAAGTTTTTGTGTGAGAGACTGACCTGATTTGTAAACTTTCACTTAAAGCAGAATAAAAAAAATTTTTTTTTAATTCTTTAAAAAACCTAATAAACAAAAATTTGGGGAGAAGTTTTAAATAATGGTGCATCAGTCCTATGGATTTTAGATAAGAAAGAAGAGGAAAGAGAGGCACTAGGCACTTACCTGTGCCAGAGAGAAATCCTGGGTGGTGCAACCAGTTAATGCTCTCACATGCTAACCGAAAGAGTGGAGGTTCGAGTCCACCCACAGGCATCTCAGAAGAAAGGCCTGATACTTTTAAAAAGTCAGCCATTGAAACCCCTGTGGAGCACAGTGCTACTCTGACATACGTAGGTGTCGCCATGCGTCCGAGTCGACTTGATGGCAGGTGGCTCTTGGGCTGGGCACAGAGGTAAGCTCCGTAAATCTGAGAGGCAGATTTTATTAACGTCGTTTTATAGATTAGGAAACAGGCGTGCATAGGGCTTGCTGCTCTTTCTCCATCAGAGCAAGGCCAAGCTGTTTGCGGTAAATGTGGGCAAGTTTTGTAATGAAATCCAGTATGAGAAAGGAGTATGTGGACTTTTTATTTTTTGAACATTTTATTGTGTTTTAGGTGAAAGTTTACACAACAAACTAGTTTTCCGTTCAATAATTCATGTACAAAGTGTTCGTGGCAGTGGCTGCAATCCCTGCGATGTGTCAGCATGCTCCCCATTTCCACCCGGCTTCCCCGTTTCCATTTGTCTGTCTTCCCTGCCCCCTTTCTGCTTCTCATCTTTGCTTTTGGGCAAACATTGCCCATTTACTCTTGTGTAGTTGATTGTTCTAAGGAGCACATTCTCCACAGGTGTTATTATTTTATAGGCCAATCTATTATTTGGCTGAAAGGTGATCTCTGGGAGTGGCTTCAGTTCTAAGCTAGAAGGGTGTCTTAGGGCTATAGCCTCAGGGTTCCTCCAGTCTCTATCGGACCCGTCACTCTGGTCTTTTTTATGAATTTTAATTTTGTTATATATTTTTCTCCCACTCTAACCGGGACCTGGAGCCCTGGTGGCACAATGGTTCAGAGCTTGGCTGCTAACCAAAAGGTCGGCAGTTGGAATATACCAGACACTCCTTGGAAACTCTATGGGACAGTTCTACTCTGCCCTACAGGGTCAGGATGAGTTGTAATCAACTGGATGGCAATGAGTTTGGGGTTTTGGTTAGCCCACTTCAGGACCAAAGCAACAACATCCCATCTTTGGGTGCCTACCTCCATTAAATGGTCCAGAACTCTGTTCCCCAAAGAGGTCAACAAAACCAAAGCTGAGCAGAAATCTTTTACATTCAATGAATGCTACAGGGAAAATTTGCAAGACCAAAGGATGGATTGGGGGGGCTGAGTCTTCTTTGACCTGTGAAACTGAGGTAGGTTTTGAGGACAATGGGGTGGGGCCTGGAAGAGCTAGAAGGTAAGGATCCCTGAGGGAGGGGGATTAGGATCCTTGCAGAAAACCAGAGCATGGTTTGGGAGACGGATCCTGCGTAGGCTGAAGCTATGAGGCTGTGCCCCTCCTGCGGTACAGGGGCACAAATTAACCAAATCAAAAGCAGAAATCTCAACATCCTGGTTACTCCACTTGGCCCCGGGGCATTCTCCCCTGGCTCTCCAGTGAAGGACTCTTGGGTCCAGGAACACCTTTAGCAGTGATGGGGTTGGATTTAAGGGTAACCATACTCCATGGCCAGTGGAGGGGCTTTGGCTCACAACCCTACTGTGGACTACAGGGCACCATCTGTTGGACAAATCTCAGGCGGGAGCGACTGTAAGTCTGAGTCCCCGCCTTTTTTTTTTCCATTCTAGAGGGTAGCCCCTCCACTGGCCATTAAGAGGACACAGAGGGTGTGTGGAGGTGTGTGTGTGCATGCTTGTGCTTAAGGCCCTGGGATTCCAGCTGAGGTCGGTGAAGCCAACACACGTTCCCTTTTCATGGCAGGTGCTATCAACGAGGCAGGAAAAGCAAGAAAATTGTCTTGGTGTTTTGTACTGGGGTACTCTGAGACTTGACCCCAATATTTCTTAAATCTCTATGATCAGTTGCTCTTCTAAAGCTGCTTGCAGCTTTTTGATTTGTATTTGAACAAAGGCTGCTCTTTGGCTTTGGAGAAAATCCACCACCCAAAGGATTAAAAAAAAAAAAAAAAAAACGAGTATGGGAATAAAGACGACCTCTTTTGGTGGAAAGAAGGGTTGAGCTATTAATAGCTGAACTGCTCTGCATAACAATGTTATCTTCTTTTGAGAGGGCTCCCAAATCTTGTGAAATTTACTGGGAGTCTGGCCTAAAATGGGACAGGTAGGTGGCCTATGAAAAGATGTTGAGGAGAGTGGCCTTAGGGCTCGTAGTGTCCCTGGAGGACATGAGCAATGGACCGTAGATACTGAATAATAGCTAACTCTAAGTCTTCTTCTCGGCCTTCCGTTATTCCCAAACTTTCAGTAACAGCCTGATGGTAGCTAGGCTTTGAAGAATTAACGGAAGGACCTGGGTCAACCCTTCGGACTTGCTTCCACCTTCTAGGAACTGTTCCCCACCCCCAGCCCCAAGTGGTAGTGGCCTCAGGTGGGAGGCTGATGGTTCTGGAGCTTTAGGAGGTGACTTGCAGCAGAATTCAAGAATACTGTCTGTTGAGGCGAGCCCTGGTGGCACAGTGGTTAAGAGCTCAGCTGCTAACCAAAAGATTGACAGCTTGAATCCACCAGCCACTCCTTGGAAACCCTATGGGGCAGTTCTACTCTGTCTCACAGAGTTGCTGTGAGTCAGAATGGACCCGAAGGTAATGGGCTTGGTTTTTTTTTTCTGTTCTGTTGAGGAGGCTGTACTGGACAGTGCCAGCCTTAACTGAATCACAGGTGGAAGAACAAGTGCAGACAGGGATGGATCTGTGGAACACAAAACCTTTGAGGATTCTGCGAATTGTTTGGGGGGTGTTGGATCCAGGGGGTACTGGGTTTTCTATCATTAAATCGGCTGGGGTCTTGCTCTATGTTTGGTAATTAACTACAAGTGTGATCTCTAGGTTACAAAGGGAGGGTAATGAAAAGCACCCCTGGCTGGCCTTGTAGGCAGCGGGTGTCTTTCCGTCCCGAAGGTTCTGTGAAGCCTTCCTTGAGCAGTTCTACCCTGCCCCTGTCTCCCCCAGCGTGTGGTTCTCCTTTCTCTGGCTCCCACTGCACTTTGCACACACTTTTATAACAGCCAACTACCTTGTATTTATGACTTGTAGTTATCTGTGTACACGTCTCTCCTAGTAGACTGACCTCAAGGGCGAGAGACGGGCGCTGGTGGTCAGACTCCGGTTCAAATTTCAGTTCCGCCACTAGGCAGCTCTGTGATCCAAGGCGAATTACTTAATAGCTCTGTGCCTCAGTTTTCTTGTTTATGAAATGAGCACAAGACTTCTATCGCCTGCGGTTGCAGGGAGAAATGAAGGCGACAATACACGCGAAGTTCCCGGGCACACGGTATATGCAAAATAAAAGGTATCGATCACGATAAACATTTTTTAATTAACCTGGCCTACCCTTGTTTTTTTTTTTTTTTTTTTTTAGTTACCCTTGTCTTTATTTTTATTTTTTGTTTTTACCCTTGTCTTATGCATTCAACAAAAACAGTGGTTAAGAGCTTGGCTGCTAACCAAAAGGTTGACAGTTCGAATCCATCAGCCGGTCTTTGGAAACTCTATGGGGCAGTTCTACTCTGTCCTATAGGGTGCGCTGTGAATCGGAACGGACTTGAGGGTCACGGGTTTTGTTCTGTTTTTTAATTTGTACTGTTTCAGGGACCGGTAGCGCTTCTTCCGGGTGCAGACGCCCTCACGTGTTGCCTGTGGGCCTTGTCCCGCGGTCCGCCTCAGCATTGGCTCCGCTAGAGAGAAAACCCCGCCCACATCCCTTTCGATCTCGTCAACGATTGGGCCGGGACCCGCCCACAGGGATCTTGTGGGGAGGTGGGGCTGAAGACCCGAACGCAGACGGCTTTCCGGTCGGGCTGGAGGAGGTGACGTCGGGAGTGGTGGTGGGCGGGGCCTCCTGTAGCCCTGGGGACGTTTTATCTGCCGGCCTTCGAATTGCGTCACAAGTCGGCGACTGAGCCTTGGCGGTGGTGGCGGAGGCGGCAAAGGCGGCAGTGGCGGCGAAAGCTCTGGGGTTTGCGTCTCGGGGTGTATCGGCCGCCGCTGCTGCTGGGGCCTGGTATGTACAAATGGCTGGTTAGAATTCTCGGCACCATTTTCCGTTTTTGTGACCGGCCGGTGCCCCCTGCCCGGGCCCTCCTGAAGAGGCGGCGCTCGAACAGGTGAGAAGAGAAGGGGACTGAGTGCCAGCCAGGCGTGGCTGTACCCCACTCCCAGCCCGGGGTCGCGCCGATCCAGGTCCAACAGCCTTGCTCAGCCGAACCGGTGGCTGGGATGAGGCCGAAGATGTGCGGGTCGCGGGTATCCTGGTGACGTAGCCACTCCCTCCACGCTGGGAGGATGCGGCTCCGGGTGAAGGAAGGAGCCGGGGAGAGGTGGTCTTTGGAGAGGCCGCCGGTGGTAGGCTCTTTCCTGTTGTCAGAGTCCGAGTGGTTGCTGACAGCAAATCGGGCTGTGTCGTATTTTGTTGCCTTTATGCTGAAAGCTAAACAGGGAAGGAATGTTGTCTTTGTTGTGGTTCACTGTTTACGAAGCAGATTCCCAAGCGTCATCGTCGGGCAGTTAGGACAGTTAAAGAGAAGTGAGATTCATAGCTTGCCCAAAGGGATGTGACTGCGAGCAGTGTTCTCTTAGCACCAGGAGACAGCAGCTGTCTTGTTCTGAAACAGCTGTCAAACGCTGTGTGTGTTTGAGAGTCGGGGGGAGTGGTTTTGTGCTTTAAAATCGGCCTATGAGACAAGAAGTTAGGTACCTCATTCTTTAAAAAGATCACTAGTCTGTGCTATAAAATTTGGGGGAAACTAAAAGCTGTTACTACTTAGCATCTATTCCTTGGTTTATCCCCTTTTATAATATCTACTCCCTGACTAAATAATTTATCTAGAGAATAAAACACCATACAGGCCCGCTCCCCAACTTCTGTTGATGAAGTGCTAATTTCATTGTTTTTAAGCTTCAAAATAAGAGAAGATGGAAAAAAATGGTTTCTGGGAGCTGAGAGAACAAGATGATAATACGGGAGCCTGAGGATGCAGGCCATTGATGAAATTGGCAGTTGGCTAAATTCTGTTACATGCTCCAAAAAGGGCATGAGGTCAACCTATTCCTCCTCTCTACCTTTCGGCTGGGTTGACAGGAGGACCATTTAAGATCATGTTGTAAAGTACCTAACCTGATGCTTAGTATATATAAAGGTAGTATTGGTTTAGTCTGCCGCAGGGCCTTCTGTGGTATCTGGTGCATAGGACACACTTGGTACAACAGAGTTACCGAGGAAGGGAATGTTTCTCTTCCCTTTTCTTCCTTTCATGAATCCCTGCTAGTCAGGAGAACAGTGGTTTGGAGATCAAAAGCCTGTTCTTTACCACACTTTAGGTGCTCACATCCTTAATCTAAAACCACTGTTCTCAACATAAGCCATTTTTCAGCCAGAATGAAGTCAGGGCGTCTGGTTGGTGTGTTTAAAGTCATGAAGTGAATGGTATCCTCCTGGATCTCATTCTGTTCTTTTTTTTTGGTGAATATCATTAAAAGTATTCAGTAAGATGATTGGTAGTATGCCGTGAGCCTTTAACATTCTTGTGGTATACCTTTAGAAATGTTCCTGAATTGGCAAATTCTTTATTTCCACTGTAATCAAATTTCCATGATAAAGATGCACATAACACCTTTCCTGGCTAGGAGCTATATTTTAAGACTGCTTATGTTTGTTATTTGAAGTAGAAGGTAACTTTCTTTGGGATCATCTTTCAAATGATTTCCTTGCTTGTTTTCAAATAATTTCTGGAGAGAAAAAAAACTACTAGTTCAGGGCTCTTACCTAGGCTCGTCTACTAGCTAAGTGACTCATGGCCCATTTCAAGTTTGTATCTCAGCTTGATTACAGATTGTTATATGATAGGGAGTTCTGGGTCACTCTCAAATAGTTAAAAACCTTAGTGTTAAATCCTCAAATGCTAAAGACCTGCTGGGGTCCCCACGAGTCAGAATCAACTTGATGGCAGTTAACAACACCATAGAGCGGTGTTCTTTTAAACCATCAGTTGAATCTCATAATTATGATGAAGTGGGTGGAAAAAGAGTGTGTTGTATAAATAGTAAGTTTGCTTGTAGAAGTGGATATGTTTATGTATATATGTCTGCATATGTATATGTACTATACATATATGTATATATATACACTTTTTTCCCCTCTGTCTCCTTTCAGCAGTCTGTTTTCCACAGTGGACACTGATGAAATACCAGCCAAAAGACCGAGATTAGGTACTGAATATTAATTTAAAAATTATTTTTTAAATAAGAAAAGTATATGGATGAAACAAAATTCTAAAGGTAAACTGTATGTACTGAGAAAAGTCTCTGCTGTCTCTTTCCTACTCAGTTATCTTTTCTAGAGATAACCACTGTTACTAGGGACCGTCCAGCTTAGATATGTTGGGTATTTATTTTTAAATTCTAAATCTTATACAGAAAAGGTGCTTTTCATTTTTGAGGAAGAAACATTGTAAAACCTAACCCAAGCTGAATGATTTAGGTTGAATACTGAGTGAAAAAAATCTAATATATTGTCACAAATCTTGTACTTCCTCATATCTGAAGGGTTAGATGTGGCTCTGTAGAAGAAAATAAAACTAGGTTAAGAGTTGAAAAGGAAAAAAAAAAGAATGAAGTTCTAATATATGCTACGACATAGATGAACCTTGAAAACATTATGCTGAGTGAAATAAACCAGACACAAAGGACAGAGAGTGTATAGTTGTATTTATATGAACTATCTAGAATAGACAATGCATAAGGATAGAAAGTATATTAGTGGTTACCTTGGGCTAAAGAGAGAGAACGGGGAGCTGTCCCTTAATGGGTCCAGAGTTTTTGTTTGGGGTGATGAAAGTTTTGGAAACTTGTAGTGGTGATGTTTGTGCAGCAGTGTGCTTAATGCCGTTGGAGCGTATGCCTGAAAATGGTTAAAATGGCAAGTTTTATCTTGTGTTTATTTTACCACAATTAAAAAACAAAAATAAATTAGGTTAGAATAGAAGAAAAAGGCACAATGGGACACTGTAACAAGATATTTCTTTTTTCCCCAAAATGACTGTGAATTTGGGTCTCTCTCCAGATGTAGTAGCTGAGAGCAGATATGTCTGTGTTATTATTTCATTTAAATCCAGTGAGTACTTATTGAGCATGTCTTAAGGCTAAGGAATGTTTAGATTCTATAGGAAGTACAAAAATGAGCAAGACAGGGTGTCTCTTTAAGGACCTGAACTGCTTTCTGGTTTGCAATCCTAAGGGTACATGATTATATAATAGGGGTATAAAACAAGCATATAAATGATTCAAATGGCAATGAGAATATAATAAATAAGAAAGATAGTAACAACATGCTATCCAATTTTCAGCTGGCTGAGAGTCTCAGTAAACGGTTGGGGGAGCTAGTTTGTGAGATGGGTCTTGAAAGATGGCTGGGATCTCAACAGACAGCAGCAGTAAGGAAGAGCATTCTGGGCAGAGGGAACAGCATGTAAAAGTTGTGCAAATTTGGGAAATAGTGAATATAGCTCAGGGAGAGAGTTTATCAGAGAGAGAGAGAGAGGTCAAATTACAGAGGACTGTGAGTACAGGAATTTGTACTGAATTTATTAGGGCACTATTTCCCCAAGCGCAGGAGAGATACCACTCAGCCACTCAGGAGATGATTGTAGTTAGAAAATAACATTCACAGCGTTAGGTAACGTTTGAATGATATGCTATAAAAGTTGTCTTCTTTTTAGTTATTTTTATTTCCTGGTTATTTCAAGCAGAATTTCTTGATTTAGCACTAGTATGTCTTCCATACTTGTCTAACACATGCTAATCTTTCTTTTTTTTTTTTTCTTTAAAACAGGCCTGACTAGAACTTAATTATACTTTTGAGTTTTCATTGCTGTATATGGCAAATGATGTTGACTTTACATTTCTAGTAGTAATTTAAAATCACCTTTTAAAATGTATTTGCTTAAGCAAAAAAAAGTGAGTTGATTTTAAAGAAAAATATCAATAAATAACTGTATGGATTGTGCTTGGATGTGATAAAAAACGTTGACAGTAGTATTACAGAAGGGTTCTGAAATAATTATGGGAATCATTTATTTTATGGACTGTATGTTAAGGATCCCCTCGTGATTTCCAGTGAATAATCATTACGATTTTCTGAATGGCAAACTATCAGGAACCATAAGCCAAGTGAAAGCAGTGGGTAGAAGAAAGAATATTTACTAGCAGGGTTTGTGAAGGTCTCTAGCAGTGCGCTCTAATAAAAATATTTCCTGTTTTAGCGCTAGTGTGTCTTTAATACTTGTCTAACACATCCTAATCTCTTTTGTCCTGTAATCTATGAGTCAGAATTGACTCGACGGCACTGGATTTAAATAGAACTCAGTAATATTGTTGAGTTTTCATTTCTATATTTGGCAAAGGGTGTTGGTGACTATTGAGCACCTGAGGAACTGATTTTTAATTTTATCTAATTTTAATTAAGTCGAAACTCAAGTAACCACATGTCTCTGCTCTACTGGACAGTGCAACTCTTGATTTCTTTTGAGAGAAAAAAAAGGCAAGAGTAAGAAAAAAGAATCACAGACTCATGATCTTACAAGTGAAAGGAAGATCCACTTAATCTAGTCTCAGGAAAAGAAGGTGGCCATATCCCCATTTTTGGAAACCATGGTGGTGTAGTGGTTAAGTGCTATAGCTGCTAACCAAAAGGTCAGCAGTTCGAATTCACCAGCTGCTCTTTGGAAACCCTATGGGACAGTTCTACTCTGTCCTATAGCGTTACCATGAGTTGGAATCGACTTGATGGCAATGGGTTTTTTTTCCCCCATTTTACGTCTCTGGTTGGCATAAATGATTAAGCGCCCATCTACCAGCCGAGAGGTTGGCAATTCGAACCCACCCAGAGGCGCTTTGGAAAACAGGCCTGGTGATCTGCTTCCAAAATGTCATAGCCTTGAAAAACCTATGGAGTGCAGTTCTACTCTGCACTCATGAGATCACTATGAGTCAGAATTGACTTGACGGCACTGAACAACAACATCCCCGTTTTACAGATGAGGCCGGCCTTCCCTTTTTTTTTTTTTTAATGTGTGAGATCTTTTGACATAATGTCAGGGCACACCCAGATTTTGACAAACTTTGTAGGAAGATAAACATTACAGTTTTTAGTGGCGACCATTACTATGTTGTAAAGAATACCTCTTGCCCTCTAGACTTTGAATGGCAGTCTGGGCTAAGTAGCAATCCTTAAGCCCTTTTCCTCCCATTTAAAAAAGCCAAGGAGAATGGTAGCAAGAGGGATCAACGTTATTAGAGGAATAACTTGGAGTTTTCTCTAATTCATAAAAGGAGAAGCAAGCCATTTGCAAACTTTGATACTTTTGACTATTGTCTAGTAACAGTACTTCAAATTTTGCTTGACCTGACTCTCGTGTCCTCCCTCTTGCTTAAGTTATTCCCCTATCTCTCTGGAAAATGTGTATTTTATATTTTATGTATTCTGGAATGCTTATTGCTCAAAAGCCACCATGTCAAGCCATTTTTTTTTTTTTTTGCAAAAGAGGAATGTGGCTAAGGTGATGGCCTCTCTCTCCAGCTAGTCCTTTAGAATGCCCTTCATTAGGATAGAAAGGAAAGGTAGAAAGCTTAAGTCAGAGGTGTGAGAAGCGAGAAGGAGGTAGTGTGATGAAAAGAGGTAGTGGGGAAGTGCTGAAATCCTCCCCACTCCCTATTTATGTACTTACTTATTTTGTAATCTTTTTTTTTTTGGTGACGGGAGAAGTGACCCAACATCTTGCAGCACGGCTTCCCCAGTAGAGTGGTAACCTGATTTTATCACACGTGTTTAAGAGCTGCGTGTCTCATATGTCACTAATTTACACCCTCAGCCCAGCCAAGATACAGTAACCAAAAAAAACCAAACTCATTGCCGTTGAGTCAATTCTGACTCATAATGACCCTATAGGGCAGAGTAGAGCTGCCCCATAGGGCTTCCAAGGAGTGCCTGGTAGATCCGAACTGCCAGCCTTTTGGTAAGCAGCCATAGCACTTAACCACTCTGCCACCAGGGTTTCCCAGGATACACTAGGCTCTTAGTAAATAGTGGCTTAGGGAAGTTGTGTTGTTACCACCACTGGAAGTAGGGACAAATCAGTGAGCCAGTGACATTGTTCCTATAGAATTCTTCTCTACCATGCTCCTGGTTGTCTTAAGTTATGCCCCTGTCTCTCTGACGAAGATTTATGTATTCTGGGAAACTTGTTACTACAGCTTAAAAGCTGCCATTTCAGGGCACTTTTTTTTGTCCATCAGCATGTGATCTGCTAAAGCTATGGTTTCGTGCTGTTAGACATTCCAGATGCTTTACTATAGAAAAAATCACAATACTGGAATTCCAGTTATCCAGTTACAAAAAAAATTACCTTTATAGATACATTTTCATCTCAATGTTTAAGAAGGGAACTTAGAGTGAAAACTAAGGGAGACTCTTTCCAAGATGCAATCTTCTTTTTTTTTTTTTTTGCTGAAAGTGTATCTGTTGACACTTTCTAGATTGCTTTATTCACCAAGTGAAAAACAGTCTCTACAATGCTGCCAGCTTATTTGGATTCCCATTCCAGCTGACCACGAAGGCCAGGGTAACTTCAGCTTGTAATGGAACCCGGGATGTGGCTCCTTCAGGAGAGGTCAGTGGGGTGGGGCTCCACTGGTACTTAATCATTCAAGTTTGCTCTTAGAAATACTCTCTTTTGGGGAATGAGTATGTAGGCTGACTTCTTTTTGGAAATATTCATGTGTTTATTAGCCTTATTTAAAGGTCAAGAAATTAAAGCCTAAGGAATTAGACATTTAAAAAATATCTATTTATAAAGAGCCTAATTGCCAGTGCATCACCATTTCTTATTTAAGTACATGTGAAGAACCTGGAGTTGTTGTTTTTTTTATATCATCTTGTGAGTCTAAACAAGTCAGACCTTTGGTCTCACTGATGATGTCTTTTCCAGTGAACTAGCTTAGATGAGCATCAATAGTGTTTTGTTTTTTTTTTAATGAGAAAAGTATTTAAGCTGTAAAATTTAGATGCTTTAGAGGTGATTCTGTTTGGTTTTAAGGTATTTCCCAACTCTTCGTCTTGTGGACTGACAGGTTCTGGATCCTGGAACAACATGCTGAAACTGGGTGAGACCATTGGGAATGTGTCTGCTTCCCTGTACCTCCTTCTACCCTTTTTTTCCTGAGATCTGAGACTCTGGGAGGAAAAGACTGATGTGGGGTTGGGACAAGAACAAGCAAAGGCACATTTTCTCTACCATCCTAGAAAGCAAATTGTTTTCCTTTGGAATTGTTGTCTTTGAATTTATTGTTGTGTTTTCTACTTGTATTTCCAGTTGTCCTTAATGTCACTTAGATCAGGGTTCATTCATTTAAAAAAAAAAAAATCCCATGTTCTGGGAGCTTACTTTGTGCCAGCCTCTGTGCTAAGTGAGCAGGAATAACAAAGTAATAAAATCTTGTGTCTGCCCGTGAGGAACTCATCACCTATTTGGGGGGCAACCCTAGGTTCCCAGTTCTCACAGCATTATGCTTTAGGAACCTCCAGGCATCCTTAGACCCTGACATTGAAGTGTGATCACTGTATATATTCTACAGTCTGATTTGGTGGGGAGAAGTAGGAAGAAACCAGGGTCCTGAGAAGTGGTCGTGATCTTTACCACACAGGTAAGCTTGTCAAATTTGAGAGGAGGTGATGGAAAATGAGCGTATACAGAAGTTGTGGGCTCAGAAGTCAAAAGTAGAAGAAGCTAAGGAAATGATAAAAACCTTAGAGAAGTGCTTTTCAAACTTGTTGAGTAAAGTCTCTCTGGTGGCGGAGAAGAGCGAAGGAGAATAAACACACACCTCTCTGTCCGAGAATCCGTCCCAGAGGACACAGAACAAGGATGATACATCTTCATTTTGAACAAAGTCTTTTTGTTTGTGGTCTTCTTATTTCACTTTTTGAAGTTAATGGGAATTGAATGTTATAATCCACTCATATTGTTTGAATCTGTACACTGTTAAATAAAGTTGACGTTATGGGAGGGAGGGACAGTAGGTTTATTTTATGTCTGAGGTGCCAGGACTGTGTTTCCATGGTTTTGTGTAGGCTAGTCAGGGAAGTACAGGTATTCGTGGGACGGGTTTCTTGTATAAAGAGGTCCTGAAACCCTTGGAGACTAGATGTATTTGGGAATTCGGAATTTTTCGTATTTTAGATATGATATGTGTAGTGAATGTTATAAACAAAAACCAATTGGGATCTGCGATAGAACCCTGTAACCAAATACGAATGTTTCTGCAATTAAATATGAGTATTCACCCCAGGTGGGGTAAATAAAGACTTCAGCTTCACTTCAGTTCAAGTCATATTTTGCCACCAAATGAGCTCGGGTCAGTTTAGGTTTTTGCTCCCAATCAGTTTGTAGGAAAAACTTCCAGTTTCAGCCCTCTTGACATTTTGGAGTCCTCAAACCAAACCCAAACCCACTGCCATTGAGTCCGTTCTGACTCATTGTGGCCAAATAGGAGAGAGTAGAACTGCCCCTATGCGGTTTCCAAGGCTGGAATCTTTAAGGGAGCAGACTGCCACATCTTTGTTCTGCAGAGCGGCTGGTGGGTTCAAGCTGCCAACCTTTTGGTTGGCAGTGGAACACTTAACCACTGCACCACCAGGGCTCCAGGGACTCCAAATTCATAGACTGTTTCTCTCTCCCTTCCAAACCCCTGTTCTGGCAGAGAGTATGGCTGGTAACAGTTTAATTATACTTTTTTGAATTATAGTAACCATCTGAAAGTTGTTGGAAGATTTCAGTGAAATGTAGCAACATGTGGCTGGCTTTTATGTTTAAATACTTACAAAAAGGTTCTGAGTTGTTTTCTTAAGAAGAAGGAAGTTAATCTGAGCAATTTGCTCAGATTGATTAGATTACAGGGAGTGTGTAATCTGGAAGTTCCTTGTGGCCTCTTGTCAGTACCAGCAAGGAAGACCAGGGAGCTCACCTATGAATTCTGTTATCGCCTGAGGTCAAAGACCAACCAGGCACGACTGCTTTCCCTTCACATTTAAGAAATTTGTACTGAACCTCTGTGCAGTGTAGTAGTAAAATTTGAAAAAGCAAGATACTTACTTTGACTTGCACAAGGTAGACTGCTCTTCAGGTTTTTGTTTTTTTAACAGTTACAAATGTGTGTTTTTTTTTTAAATAGGTAGTAAGTCTCCTGATGGGATAAGCGACTATCCGAAGATCCGAGTGACAGTAACCCGAGACCAGCCACGCAGAGTCCTGCCCTCCTTTGGGTAACTGTTCAATTCCTTTTTGTAAACGAAAACTTACCATTGGTAGACGCTCCTATTTGCTAGGCGTTTTATTCTTGTTTTACCATGTAAACCTGCGAAGTAAGTCCTCTGCCACACAGCTTGTGAGAGACTTGGACTCAGGCGTGTGTTACTTTTTGTGCCATATCGTTTGCCTCTCGCACTGGCTTTCTTCTGAACTTTTTTTGGAAGTGTAATACGATGCAGGAAGATGCCCAAATCACACTTGCCCGGCAGTGTATCATTCTGTTGTGCTTGGGGTCACCATGAGTTGGGGGCCGACTAAGTGGCAGCTAACAACAGCTCTGTTACTCTCATTTTCTAGTTTAATTCCATTGTGGCCAGAGAACATACTTTATATGATTTTAATTCTTCTCAATTTGTTAAGGTTTGCTTTATGGCCTAGAATATGGTCTGTCTGGGTAAGGTTCCATGTGCATTTGAAAAGAATGTGTATCCTGCTTTGGCCGGTGGAATGTTCTATGGATATCAGTTAGGTCAAATTGGCTGATAATGTTTTTCAGGTCTTATTTTCTCTCTTTTTTTTTTTTTTATTGATTGCTGAGTTTTATTTTAAATTTTTACTGTTATTATAAATTTGTCTATTTCTCCTTCCAGTTATATCAGGTTCATATATTTTGTAAACCTTGTATTTTGAAGTTCTTATTGTTTGGTGAATACCCTTCACCCAGATCCACCTGCTGTTAACATTCTGCCACATTTGCTTTGTGGTTCTCTGTCAGATATACATTCTATTTTTTTTTTCCTGACCCATTTGAGAGTCAGTCTTAGATTCATGCCCCGCTAGCCCCAAGTGCTTGAGAGTCTTTATTAAGAACAAAGACATTCATTTACATAACCACACATTACCAAAGTCAGAAAATTTAACATTGATATAATACTACTGTCTAATCTATAGGTCTTAGTCAAATTTCTCCATGATAGCAATTTTTTTTCCTGGTCCAGGATCTAGTGTAGGATCACACATTGCATTTAGTTTCATGTTTCTTTATCTCCTTTAGTCTGGAACCGTTCCCCAGCCTTTCTTTGTCTTTAACGGCACTGATATTTTTGAAGAGCGTACGTAGGGCATTTCTGTTGTAGAGTAGCTCTTAGTGTAGTTTTGTTTGATGTTTACCCATGGCTTGATTCGCCTTATGCAATTCTTTTTTTAAGAGATACTATGTATGTGATCGTGAATTTTTTTTCAAAGGGGGACAAGATGTCAGTTTGTTATTGGTAGTGGTTGGAGAGGCAGATTCCAGCCACAGTGGCTGAGCAGCGGCCCCACAGCTTCAGTTTCTTTAGCATGCTTTAATTTACCATTTAATTGAGGGCCTTTTGGCACAGATCCTGTAGTAGGATGCAGTGGTAAAAGGATTTATTGGATTTAAAGTTTAGTGTGGGACAGAGATGTTAAGCAAGTAATCACACCAGGAATTAATTCCAGTGGTGCCAGGAAAAGTGTGGTGTCAGAGGGGCTTACGTGCAGTGGGGGAGGTAGGTCTGGAGCTAGGGTTAGGAAATGAGGCATGAGGAAGAAGACAGGCTTTCCTGTGGTAGCCCTCGGGACTGGAAATAGACACTCCACAGCAGAGTGCTCGACTGCGCTTAGCTCTTAGGTTAGAGCAGACTTCTGCGAAGGGTAGTTATCTGCCCTGCCAGGAACAAGCTTATGCTAGGACAGCTTCACCACAGGATGGGCTGGGGGCTTGAATTTCCTGCATTGTAAGCAGTTTGGTGATGCAGTTTTTTTTTTTTTTTTCCCCTCTCAGTTTCACTTTGAACTCAGAAGGCTGTAATAGAAGACCAGGTGGGCGTCGCTATAGCAGAGGCAATCCAGAGGGTCCCTTACCGTGGAAAGTTCAGGAGCAGGCTACAACAGAGATGGTTTCTGAAGAGGGTGGCAAGGGTCTTAGGCGTCCCCATTGTACTGTGGAAGAGGTAAGCCCTTTTAGCCTGATAGCTTTTAAGAGATACTTAATTATTACTATTTTGGGATAAATAATTACATACTGTGGTACAAAATAGAAACCCTGGTGGTGTAGTGGTTAAGTGCTACAGCTGCTAACCAAAATATCTGCAGTTCGAATCCACCAGGTACTCCTTGAGAATGCTACGGGGCAGCGCTGCTCTGTCCTATAGGGTCACTATCAGTCGGAGTCAACGCGGTGGCAACGGGTTTGGTTTTTTGGTTTATGGTACAAAATTCCAAAGGTACAAAAGAGCATACAGTGACTGTGAGTTTCCCAGGCTCTGTATTGTACCTGACCCCAGCCACCCTATCTGCCTCTTAGGAAGTGACCACTGATATCTGTATGTATCCTTGCAGAGATGTTCTTAACTATGTAATTTAGTCAGTCCATCGATATAGTTACTTTTTCTATTAGAAAGAAATAGAAATCATGTTAGGAAGAGGTAAGATTATAGACTTTCTTTCCACGTGCCTGAATCACTCTATCTTGTTTATTTTTTTGAACTGTAGTAACTGGCTAAGTAAGGGAAGTGAGTGGTCTGCGTCTCTGCTTTTACCTTCTGCTCTCAGAGCACTTAGCAGGGAGAAGACGCTCTTCTCTTTACTCCCTCTGGAAGTCTTCGCTTACTCCAGGCGAACTTAGAATTACTTTTGTATCTGGCTACAAATTGCTAGGTGGTTTTCTGAGCCACTTAGTTCATCAGGAAAATATTTATCTGGGTCCCAGGTACTGTGCTAATTGCAAGTAATTTATTTAAACTGTGCTTTAAGTGAAAAGTTTACAATTCAAGTCAGTTTCTCATGCAAAAGCTTAATACACATTGTTATGTCACCCTAGTTGCTCTCCCTACAGTGTGACAGCACGCTCCTCCTTTCTACCCTGTATTCCCCGTGTCCATTCAGCCAGCTTCTGTCCTCTTCTGCCTTCTCCTCTTGCCTCCAGACAGGAGCTGCCCACGTAGTCTCATGCATCTACTTGAGCCAAGAAGGACATTCTTCACCAGTATCGTTTTATGTCTTAGAGTCCGGTCTAATCTTTGTCTGAAGGGTTGGCTTTGGGGATGATTTTAGTTTTGGGCTAACAGAGAGTCCGGGGGCCATGTCTTCTGGGGGCAAGTAATTTAAAATAGAATAAAATGTCCCTCTCCTTTAGGGCTTCCTGTATGTTTACACAGATAACGGGTGCCTTCTGTTTGCTTTTCTACCACCCCTTCCTGCCATGAGATATTTATGTAAGTGCATCACTGCGGGAGGGCGAGGTTGGCAAACAGACATAGAAGGCGTGCGTCAAACCAAACCCAGTGCCGTCGAGTCAATTCCGACTCATAGCGACCCTATAGGACAGGGTAGAACTGCCCCCTAGAGTTTCCAAGGAGCGCCTGGCAGATTTGAACTGCCGACCCTTTGGTTAGCAGCCATAGCACTTAACCACCATGCCACCAGGGTTTCCAGCAGTATACACAAATAGTTGTAATTCAACAAACAGGCACAGAGAAGAATGAACTGGAAGGAGTCTTTAGCAGAGGTGTAAAAGTAGTCTCACAGAGGAAATGGGAGTCCCCAGGTGGTGCAAACAGTTAAGTACTCAGCTGCTAACTGTAAGGTTGGATGTTTGAGTATACCCAGGGGTTCCATGGAAAAAAGGCCTGGTGATCTGCTTCTGAAAAGTCAGCCATTGAAAACCCTGTGGAGCACAGTTATACTTTGACACACAGGGGTTCGCCATGAGATGGAATCAACTCCACAGCAATTAACAGAGGAAATAATTTCCAGGATGAATGCTAAACGATAAGCAGTTAGTTTGCAGGGGAGCTAAGGAAGGGGCATCTAGGCTGATGAGAACAGCATGAAGAAAAGGGACAGGAAAGAATCTGCCTGGGGTGTCAGAATCTGAGGGGCGAAACAGGACACAGGCAGATAGATTTGTGGTAGTATAGATGAGAAGTCATAGACGGGACTGAACAAATATATGTGAGTTACAGAGAGGTTACCAAACCCCAGCCTTTTGTTACCCAGTCAATTCTGACTCATAGGGACTCCATAGGACAGAGTAGAACTGCCTCAGGGTTTCCAAGAAGCAGCTGGTAGATTCAAACTGCTGACCTTTTGGTTAGCAGCCAAGGCTCTTAACCACTGCTCTACCAGGGCTCCATGAACAGAGAGGATATATTCTAGAAATAACAGTAGGTAATATCAGCAAGGACATACTCAGCAAGGGTGAGGTGAGGAAGAAGGAAGAGGCTAAGATGAGTCCCAGACTTCAGTCCTGGATAAATGTGTGTCATGACAGGTACCCTGTATGGTCAGGGCGAAGATGATAAGCTTTGGGCATTGTTGACAGTGCCTGCAAACACCCAGGAAGACCTCCTTAGTAGACTTTTGCATGTAGGTGATGGGAACTTTGAGTAGCAGTTAGGGCTTGAGGCACTCCTGGGTCCTCTGCCTATTGGGGTGTTGATTAAGCAGCCAAGGAGGTTATTCAGGGGCAGGGCATAGAGTGAGAGAAGGTGTGGGCAGAACTGTCGGCGTTTAAGGACAGGAAAGGAGCAATCTGCGGTAGGACTGAGAAGGTAAGGAGAACCAGGAGACCTCAGCACCCAGGAAGGCAAGGCGTGGTCAGCAGGATGCTGAAGATCAGGTAACAGAGGCTGCGAAAGCGTCCATTGGATTTGGCCTCGCAGCTCATTGGTGGCTTTGGGGAGACCCATTCCGTTTAGGAGCCTCAGGTTCTGAATACATAAGGTGATGATTTCCACGGAGTTTTTGAGGTTAATTCTGGCGTCAGAAACTTGGAAGTCATCCAGATCTAGCAGATAATGGAAGCAAGTGAACTGGGCTGGACAGCATGTGGGCTGTATGTAAACTCTCAATCTCAGTCATGACAACTCCAGGTTTAATGTGCTAGAACTTACCTAACATGTCTTTTCTTATTTAGGGTGTTCAAAAAGAGGAAAGAGAGAAGTACCGAAGATTATTGGAACGACTTAAAGAGGGTGGTCATGGAAACCCTGTCCTTCCTGCAACTTCAAACCCTCACAGGTAGAAGTGAACTAGAAAGGATTAAAAAAAAGGAAAAAAAAAAGGATTAGACTCCTTTTATTCTATTCCCAAATGGTGCTGCAATATGATTTGATGTTACAGGGTTATCAGTAGCTCCCATTTAGAGAAGCTTGCCAAATAGAGATGACGAATATTTATGGTAGGCTTTCGTTTGTATCTGATCATCCTCATTTTTTATGTCTCTAAGTTCTCAAAGAAGTCATACGGACACGTTAAAGACCAGAGGCTGGGGGGAAGAACAGAATCATGGAGTCAAAACAACTCATTTTGTTCCAAAACAGTGTGAGTTCCCAGATTTAGCCTTGTTTTAATATATTGACCCTAGTTCATGTTAGAGAGTGCATATGAAATTGAAAAATGATATACTAGCAAAAGATGGTTTACCAACTTTTAAAACATTGTCAATCCTCAAGTTATTAGCTGGGGCTTATCCAGTGCCAGGAGTTTAGGAAGAAGCTCTTTCAAGATGAAGTAGAGTTGTCAAATGCCTCTTGATTGTCCTGTGCCTGTATGGTAGCAAATATTTTGTGATCCTAAAATTAATTTTCTTACATTGCCTTTTATCTCTTATATTAATTTTCTTGTATTTCCCCACTAAATGTTCGCAGCTTACCATGTGACAGCTTACCAAATGAGCAGATACCAATTTACACCAAAGAGCGTGTTTACAGAGCCAAGAGACGTGTGATTTTTAGGCAACTTAGTTTGTAAGGAAGTTAGTGTCTTTGGAATTCTCTTTTAGCATGTCAATGTAAAGGAACGTCTTCACACTTTGGAAGCTAAGTTGAAATTCTAGCTCTATGATTGATTAATAGAGGAAGACTTTATAATAAAAGAAAAATACTTTTTCATCTTTTCTTTACCATTCCCACAGATCGAGTTGTTGAAACAAGGGGACCTCTCTGTTCAGTGAAAAGTGAAAAGAGGTACATGGTTCACTTTATTCTAATTTGAATCCACCAGCTGCTCCCTGGAAACCTTGTGGGGCAGTTCTGTTCTGTATATAGGGTTGCTGTGAGTTGGAATCGACTCGACAGCAATGGGTTTGGTTTTTCGTTTATATGTTGTGTGTGTGTATATATTATATATACTTATATATATTTGGAAACCCTGGTGGCGTAGTGGTTAAGTGCTCTGGCTGCCAACTGAAAGGTCACCAGTTCAAATTTACCAGGCACTCCTTGGAAACTCTATGGGGAAGCTCTACTCTGTCCTGTAGGGTTGCTATGAGTTGGAATCAACTTCACGGCAACGGTTTTGCTTTGGTATATATACTTACTATATATAAATACACATGTTTGTACATATACATTTATAAGTTGTATATATGAGTAGGTATGTCTGAGGAACTGTGAACTTCACTCAGCTCTGGTGGCTGGTCAGGTCCGTGGGTACATAAGATGCTGTGCGTCACATGCCCACCCAGGCCTGGGAAGGTATCCCTTTCTCCCTAGGCATCAGGGGTTGGGGGAAGCAGGTGCCTCCTAGACAGGAGTGTGGGTGGGGTGGGCATCTCAGTGGTCAGCATTCCTAGCATGGGAATAGTTGAGGCAGTTCTGCATGTTTTAGGGTTTTGGGTGGTAGTTTAGAGCAGGGATTGGTAAGCTAGGACATGTGGGCCAAGTCTTGTCTGCCTGCCTGTTTTTATGAATGAAGTTTTATTGGAACATAGTCTTGCCTTTTCATTTACATCCTGTCTTTGGCTGTTTTCACGTTACAGTGGCAGAGTTGAGAAGATTGTACAGAAATTGTAAGGCCCGCAAAGCCTAACACATTTACTCTCTGGTCCTTTTTAGAAAAAGTTTGCCGACCCTAGTTTAGAGGATTATGTATTCAAGGCAGTTTTGCCAAATTTAAGACAATTTTTGTTTAAAATTATTAAATCTTATTTCTAAAAACTAGTGTAACATGTACTAGGCTAAAATTATCCAGCAAAAGTTTATAATCTCAATTTGTTTTTTCCTCAGATGTTCAAAGGGAAGAATTTCTGAGACTGAGAAAACAGTCGGAATCAGAGTTGAAAATGAGGGTGTAAGTAGAAACCCTGGTTCCATTTTCTTCTGTACTCATCACCTAACTTAGGTTAAAACTTTGGTGCCCATGAAGGATGATACATATTACTCTGATTTCTAATTCTGTTGTTTTCTCTGAAAAGCAGCAGGCAATGAAGATATAAAACTTCCTGCCAGATTTTGATCTCCACGCACAAGCTACTTGGTTTATAAATTAAAGTTGGAGAGACCAAGTTGCCTCCATCCTACCCTCATCTCTGTTGTATGGCTTCTTTTGGAGATCGATGTATTATTTTAGCTATGGTCTCAAGTTAGTGGGAAAGATATGTTTAAGGCCTTTGTTTTCAGAGTCCAGGTTTCAGATTTACTTTAAAATATTAGCAGTCTTAGGCTTAACTGAATTTTACATTTTCTACGTAAGTATTGGAACAGGAAGTGTTCCAGTGATCTCCATAGCGATGCCAACATTTTTAATACTAGTGACAAAGTGTTTACTAAACACCCCATCCCCAAAGAAATACCGCTGAACTAAATGCAAACATGAAGTTTTAAGTTATTGAACATTTTGGATACATAGAAACACAAAAGTTTAGGGAAACTGCTTTGTGTTGAGCATGAGTTTGGTCAAGTTCATCTTCTCCCACTGGGCCTTTTCGTAAGAATTAGTCTTAGGCCAAGCCAAGGCTGTCCCTTCCCTGGTGTTCCCCATCACCAGTGGTTCAGAGTGGAGCCCTTTGTGTCTAAGTAACATTCATCACCTGTGGAACAGAAGCTGAGGGGCAGAGTGGAGGTATTTGTAAGCTGGCTAAGGAGCCTCAATCCGGCTTCCGTCCTTGCTGAACCCAAGGACTTTGCTGTCTGGGACTAGGGGGAGGGCAGTAGTTACTGGTTCCTGAGGAGCAATGTCCTGGGTAGTAAGGTGAGCAAGGAGGACTGGCCAGGCTTGTTGAGACTAATGTGGTTCTAGTGCAAAACTCTATTTCTAAATAAATTTCTTAATTTGAAAATAGTTTGCACACTAATTGACTTAAATTCCATGTTAAGGATTACTTAGGATTCTGATAGGGAAGGGGTCTTCTCAGGGTTTCTGAGGTGCTGGCCGAATTCTGTTTGTTGACCAGAATGGTGGTTACACTTTATAGGTGTTCATTTTACAAAAATTAATTAAGTGGTTAATAAACATTTTGTGTATTTTCTGTAATACATATATATATTTTTTAATGAAACAGAGCAAGCATCTCAGTGGTTTATTCTGAGTGATAGAATTGTGGGTCGCATTTTTTGCTCTGTAAATGTTCTCAAAATGCCTTTTAATCATAGTACTTTTAATTGGGGTAGGAAAACTGAAGGTACTTTTCTTGCTACCCCCAGGGAAAGAGAGGGGTGCTCTTTTCCTAGGTTTGTAATTCAGCATCCTACAAGCCTTGCTTAGGCCTTGAGCTCCTTTTTGTCCCCCTTTGGGGAATTTGTTAATTCTCTTTTCTTTCAAGATAATGGCACTGTTTGGTATTACATGTGTAATTTACATTTATATGTGCAAGCATCAAACACGTCAATAGAATATAGAAACTTCTTTTGATCAGAGGAGGGGACATCAGCTGGAGCCTGACCTGTCTGAAGAAGTGTCAGCCCGACTCCGCCTGGGAAGTGGAAGCAATGGCTTATTCAGGAGGAAGATGTTGGTGCTTGAGACGAAAGAAAAGAACTGCTCAGGCAGAGAGAGAGACAGAAGGGCAGACGATCTTCTTGAACTTACAGAGGTATTGCCCCTTGTGTTGTTGCTCAGAGTAAGAGGCGTGCTTTTAAATAACCTCAGTCACTCTAGACTTGAATGAATGGTTTATTTTGAGAGCGCTCTCCAATCTGAAGTAACTAAAGGTAAATGTGTGAAAAAAAATCAGGTTCAAGGTCCGTTCACTCACTTTGGCTACCCTGATCATTAGTGATCCACGAAGGTGGCCTAAGGGATTGGATTAACGTTCTGCACATGTGGGTAGACGTAATTGCTGTGTACATTGGGATATAATGGATTCTTTATAGATTTTTTTCCTAACCTTCAAATAGGCTGAGTTATGTGTATGGGTTTGGTATTGGGAATGAGTTTGTTGCACTTTTTCTATGTGGTTATGGTTTACCACATAAAATGTCCTCTCATTGATATTGCTTTTGAAGATAGTAAAAACTTACAGGAAATGAAGGTATTTAAAAATTCTCATTTCAGTGTGTAATCCACACAGTGTGTAACCAAAGGGTTGGCAGTTCAGACCCGCCAGGCGCCCCTTGGAAACTCTATGGGGTAGTTCTACTCTGGCCTGCAGGGTCGCTGTGAGTTGGAATCGACTCGATGGCAGTGGGTAACCCACATCTTGACCCTTTCTCCGTTGTTGCCTTAGTGGTGGGAGGCGGTCCGAGCTGGTGAATCTCTTAAGCACTTACTTTATTTGGGCATGCAGGTGCACAGAGTGCCGTAAAATAGCAAAGCTGTGTGCACTGGGGGAAGCACTATTAAGACAGTTGGGAGAAAATAATTTCTTTTGGATTTATAGATTGATTTTTGTAGCTTGAATGTACGTTTGTCTGCCTAAGTCTTATCAAACAAGGATGCAGGTGGCCGTAGGCTGCTGCCTGGTTTTCCAGGTTTCTGCCCGTTTGCTTATTCTCTTTATGTCTAAAAATTGATAGCATGACCTTTTAGACATCCTAATTTTATTGTTTCAGTGACCCTCAATGAGAGGGATTGAGACAGTGGCTGCAGCAATGGGCTTAAGCGTAACGATTGTGAAGATGGCGCAGGACTGGGCAGTGTTTCATTCTGTTGTATGTGGGGTTGCTATGACTCGGAACCGACTTGACGGCACCTAACAACAACAACAATTTTATTATTTTGGTGTTTTTAAATGGAAGCTGAGTTTAGGAGGTGGATAAGGATTTTAGTATTGTAAAAGGAGCAAAGGCTAGGAGTAGGAAGTTAGACACACCTGGGTTCAAATCTTGGTGCTTCCTTTTAATAATTGTATGACTTTGACCATAACCTGAATTCTCTGAGCTTCGGTTTTCTCTTCCATCAAATGGCAATGATAAACTTCTCCAAAAGTAAGGATTAACGGTGTGCTTAAAGCATCTAGCACCATGTTTGGCACATACCAAAAACCAAACCCATTGCCCTCAAGTCGACTCTGACTCATAGCGACCCTATAGGACAGAGTAGAACTGCCCCATAGAGTTTCCAAGGGGTGCCTGGTGGATTCAAACTGCTGGCCTTTTGGTTAGCAGCTGTAGCACTTAACCACTACGCCACCAGGGTTTCCCTTTGGCACACAGCTAGTGCTTAATAAGTGGTCGTGGATAATTGGGGCTATACTATAACTGTAAATATTATTACCAATTTATTGTTTCTAGAAGCTAATAATTTTTTTTTTTTAATGACCAGTGATAAGATTGCGTAGTAATCTAAGTTTAAATATTTTCGTACTGCAATTTAATAGGTCTCTGATAGTGTATCTTTCTCAAGGGTCAGACTTTTAATATCTGGTAGTGGTTCTGTATTTAATTAGCAACTTCTGGACTTTCTAATTCAGGACATGGAAAAAGAAATCAGTCATGCCCTAGGCCACGGCTCACAGGATGAGATCCTTAGTAGTGCTTTCAAATTGCGAATTACTCGTGGTGACATCCAGACCTTGAAGAACTATCACTGGCTCAATGACGAAGTAAGTTGTCTGTTTTTTTCCCCCTTTGACTCTAATGATGTTTAACTGTTCACTGTAGTTCTGTCTACTTATAAGGAGTTGGTAGAGCAACTTTTTGCTGTATTTAAAACAAAAACATCTTAAACCTAAAAAAAAAAAAAAAAGGTTAATTTTGATTGCTGCCTTTATCAATATTTCCTCTTCTGCATCTGTGCTTGGTGTCATCCACCCTTCATTTACTGGTCATCAATGACATTTCTGTAAACCTTGGCTGCATCTGATGAATGGAAGGGAGTAGCCAAGGGTACTTTATTTTCTATGACTTCTTGTAGGAACCGTTTCACTTTTTCAGTACTAAAAGGATGTGAACCTAGGCGCGTTTTTTTGGTCTTTGTGGGAATCATTGCCCTCTTATGTATGCCAGATCCTTCAGGACAGGCGTCCTTTTCTCGTGAGCGCTTCTCAGTGGTGTCATTGACTTTGGTCGTGCTGTGTTCACTATGCCTGCACGTGGTGCCACCTTTCCTGTCACCAAGAATGACAAGTATCTGTGATCCAGTGGCTCTTTGTTTTTTTTTCCACTTGGGCCATTCCTTAACTGCTCAGTTCCTGTATTTCCTCCTTTTGCCTTCCCTCCCCCCATGACCAAAACTAAAAACACCAAACCCATTGCTGTCAAGCTCCCATGTGTTACAGAGTAGAACAGCTGGAAAGGGTTTTTTTGGCTATAATCTTTATGGAAGCAGTTTGTTAGACCTTTCTTCTCTGGAGCTGCTGGGTGGGTTCAAACCGCCAACCTTTAAGTTAGCAACTGATCACAAACAACTCGCCCCATCCAGTTTTTAGCCCCCATGGAATATGTTTGTTATAGAAGATTTAGAAAATACAGGAAAAGTGAAAAAGAAAAATAACATCGTTCCATAGTACCACCACTCAAAAATAACAAAATATCAATGTTTTGGTATATTTCCTTCCACTTAATTTTTTTTAATTGAGGCATAATTTGTGTATAGTAAAATTCACTTCCAGTTAATATTTACGTGTATTTTTTGTGTGCTAGATACAGGTCCGTGTACCTTTTCAGTATTTCACAGCCTTTTTCCTTGGGACCCCTCTCCTGGCTCTCTCAAACATTACTTGAATGCCTCAAAAGTATAATTTCTTTCCTTCTTAATTCCTCCCGTTTGCACTAATTGTTCATTCTTTTCTATCTTTGGCTATACCTTCTTATCCCCTTCTTCGGTCCCTTCCCTCCCCTCAACTTTTCACCCTTTTTTAACCCAGTCTAGCTCAGAGGGATATTTAGTTGCAATAACTTACTTGCCATGTTCTGATTTTACTCTTGGTACTTTACAGGTCATTAATTTTTACATGAATCTTCTGGTGGAAAGAAATAAAAAGCAAGGCTATCCAGCACTCCACGCCTTTAGTACTTTCTTCTATCCTAAATTGAGGTCCGGGGGTTACCAGGCTGTGAAAAGGTGGACCAAAGGGGTAAATCTTTTTGAACAGGAACTTATTCTGGTGCCTATCCATCGGAAGGTGCACTGGAGTCTGGTGGTGAGTTCAGAGACTTCATTGGTGGAATTTGGGTCAAAAGTATTTTCTTAAATCATGAGGCTCCCCTTTTGTGTCAGTGACAGGCTGAAGGTGGATGTTAGAGGCCCCCTCACAGAGTCCCTTCTTAGTTCCTGGGTGGACAGCTTAGGACATTGGAAGACATAACCCTGTACTTGAGGAGCTTTCACTCTTAACAGGAAAGGGTTTTAGTACAGGGAAGGATTATTTATTTAGTTTTGTTTACAAGATGACACAGGTTTATTGTAGGAAGGTAAAGATATGAAGAAGAAAGCAAATAAACTCCTATCACCCTGAGAAGACCATTAACGTTTTGGCGAATAAGTTTCCGGGTGTTTTTCTAGGGATGGAAAGATATAATTTTGTACAAATAAAACTATCATCTGTGATATTTTTGAAACTTTTTTTAAACTAAAAATTGTCTTAGAAGTCCATTTATGTTGGCATATATATTGATTTTTTTTTAAGATGTTTTTCTTTTTAGAAATGACATTTTTATTCCTGCTACAGTTAAGAGGTTTCTGGATGTTACTCTTCCATTATAGGTGATAGACCTAAGGAAAAAGTGTCTTAAATATCTGGATTCTATGGGACAAAAGGGCCACCGGATCTGTGAGATTCTCCTGTAAGTAAATGCTGATGAGCTTCGCTGTTGCCTCAGTATGCCCTTATTAGATAGTCTATCTTCTGTCTAACCCGAGGAAGCTCTAGTGGGATAGCAGTCGATTGTGTAGTTACAGCTGCCTTCCCATTCAGGACTTTACTTGAATCTTATTTTTTTGTCTAAAAATAACCTAATATCTGATCTCAGCTAAGAAGTCTCGTTTAGTACCGTCATTGAAAATAAGTTTGTCATTTGTTCGCATGTAAAACATTCCTGTCAGGATCCTGTGATTTGAATTAGATTTCTTCGGGATTGATACATTATTCCGAATGTTGTAAAGAACTGTTAGCTGGGGATTATTATACCTCTGAGTTCTGAAGCCCACTCGTCTCTGTGCTTTTCATGATAGTTGGGTTCATCTCATAGGATCCAGGGGTAATTTTTGAATTAAATTGTATAGTTGGTGGGCAACTATTTCAAATAGTAGTTGCTAGAAACCTGCCTTTAAAGCATAGCCGGTTTTTGCTATGTGAAGGGGTGACGTGAAGTTGACAGTGAGGAGGTGTATCAGCAAGGTGACTCCGTGTCGAAACCCCTCTGCTCACTGAAAGCAAGTGCAGGTTCCTGCTTCTGACTTTAATAGGGATAATGTTCAATACATCTTACGATGAGAAGTTCTTATTATCAATAATTAGTTCAGTTCTCTTCTCTCTCTTTCTTTTTGCAATAGTGTTCTATGGAAAAGATCATTTCTATATATGTGTGTTTACTTGAAAAAAGTATAGAGGAGAAATTTTAAAAATTACAAGATACACCAGATTTTTTGTGAAGTGGTTATTTCCTTCTAGTGATTTCTATGTAAGAGAGTTGTGTATGCGATGTGTTCAGTTACGTATGTGAGTGATGTGGACACATGTATGCATCCTCACACACAGTAACGTTCTCATTGGAATCATATAGTCTAGTTTTGCTTGCGGCTAGTCTAGTTTTGCTTGCGGCTGGTGGTAGGATACATAAAAAAGACACACATTTTTATTATACTCACAGGTTTTTGTATTTTTTTTCCTTTCTTTTTTTTTAAGTATGGAAGCTTAGCTTCTGTGGGTATCAGAGGCCCACTCCCTTTCCTGATATCCCTAGTCTGGTGGTTCTCAACCTTTTTTTCATGATCACCAAGTAGAAAAATTTAATTTCTCCCTAACGTGAGAAATTAAATGCTAAGAAATCAGATCTTCTTGGGTAGAGTTGAGCTATGGACCACCACCGACCATGGCAATATCTAAGATTTTTACCACTGAAGAACCAATTTTTATCCCCTTGCTGATGATATTGTCCCCACTGAGAGTGTATGCCCTATTTTAACACCAGCCAAGTTAGGAAGAGAACTGAGATGCCTGGGTTGTTAAAATGGTTAACCTGGAGATTTGGATAAAATTAATTACTCCTAATATTTCAGTGCACACCTCCTAAGAATAAGGAAATTCTATTAGATAACTACAATGCCATTATCACACTTAAGGAGATTAACGGTCAGTAGTATCCTGTAACAGTCCTGAGTGGTGGAAATGGTTAAGCACTCAGCTAATAACTAAAGGTTGATGGTTCAGATCCACCCAGGGATGCCTCAGAAGAATGGTCTGGAGATCTATTTCCAAAAAATCAGCCATTGAAATCTATGAAGCACAGTTCTACTCTGGCACACATAGGGTCACTGTGATTTGGAATTGACTCAGTGGCAACTGGTTTTTTTTTTTTTTTCTTCCCAATATCATGTAAAAAACAGTCCATATTCCAATTTTCTCAGTTATTTCCCAGGTATCTTTTATAGCTTTCCCACCCCAGCTTCCCAATCTGGTAGCCATTCAGGGAGGGTTCACACATTGTTCTTATTTAATGCCTCTTTGGTCTCCTTTAATTCAGAACAGTCTTTGTACCTTTGTTTTTTTTCCTGGCAATGGCTTTTTTTTTTAACGTGTCCAGGCCAGTTGTCTTGTTTCACATCTGTGTTTAAGTGAGAAAAAGCAAGTTGCAAAATGAGATATGAAGAACAAACTCACTTTTTTACTGTTTGCATGGAGGTGGAGTAGAAAACTACACAGCAAGCCATTTAAATAGTAACTCATTCTGGACTAGTGCTTACAGGGGTCTTTTACTTTTTACATTATTTTGTGTGTTTTAATTTTTAAGAACAAGCATGTGCAATTTTTGTAACAGGAAAAAAAAAAAAAACACAAATGTAAAGACCAGAAAAGCCATTACATTTAAGAAATACTCATGGAAATGGGTTTGGGAAAGGCCTGTCTGTGAAACATTCTAAAATCCTTTGTAGTCATCATGCTGTCTCCACAGGGATTCACGACTGTGTGCTTTCTTTGTTGTCTTTTCAGTCAGTATTTACAGGATGAAAGTAAGACCAAAAGAAATATTGACCTGAATCTTTTAGAATGGACCCACTACAGCATGAAGCCACACGTAAGTGAAGATCCTCTCTGTTTGAGATGCTTTGTTGTGTTTACCGACGTGTCGTGCTGTTCAGACGGGCGGGCTTCCTTCCTCCCCTCACTCAGCCTCAGGCATGCCTTCTTCTGAAGTGTACATCGTAGGGACGACCTGCTTCTAAATTCTTAGCAGTTCATTTAAGCAAGGTGGTTGCTTCTTAGCCTTTACCTTTCTCCAAATGTAAATGCTAACTCTCTGCACCTATCTCTTAGAATTGAAGCAAACGAACAAACCAGTAAACTGAAGCCAGTTACTTTTCTTAGTTGGTGCTAGTAAAAGTTTAAAGCTCTTGTTCAAAATTTCTGTCTGGGAATTTTGTTTACTTTGGTCGTTGAGGGTTCCGTGCCTCTGGGTCATTAAGAGTCCAGTGTGCTGTTTTGAACGTGCTTTGTACCTGGCCATGTTTGAATTTCAGTTTGGAAATGCATCCAGCTTTGAGTCCTGAAGTTGGCTACATGAATGCAGCTTTAGCCTGAAACTGTATAATGGCTCAGCTGTCGTTATCCAAAAGCATTTTTGTTTTGAAGTTGAATAATTAGAAGGTTAAGCTTTGAAATTTCCTGGGGAGAGCATGGGTGTAAGAAGAGTCTGTTAGGATGAGTGCCGTGCTCTGCTACAGGAAATGGCATAATGGAGTCTCTGTGGTCCTGTCCCTCTGTGAGACGTGCTGGGCTCTGCCGTGTTTCTAATGGAGGAAAGTGTGAGGTACCTGCCATATGAATGGGTGGCGTGCACACCCTTTTTCACAGTAACCATCTGTATTTCTTTGAATAAAAATGGAGCTGTTTTCATCTAGTATGTTTTCTAGCCTCCTCCATACTTTGTGTTGTGCTCCTTATGACTGCCACCCAGAGTGCGTAAAGGGCTGCCAGCCAGAGTGCATAAAGGGCTGCCAGCGTGAGTGCGTAAAGGGCTGCCAGCGTGAGTGTGTAAAGGGCTGCCAGCCCGAGTGTGTAAAGGGCTGTCTAAGATGAGTGCAGCACAGCAAGGGCTGGGGAACATGTGAGCCTACCTCATTTGGGTCTGGAACTCACAGCCTTTGGTTTATGTTGTTCCTAGCGCTATTTGCATCAAGTTCTGTTTTAGCCCTAGGACAGACCAGAGCAATCAAGATGAGATCCTAATTGGTTAAAGCTTATCAGGAGGCTTCTTTTTTTCCCCTGCTTGTAGCTTTGGAGGTCCAAAAAGATCCCCTGGCTAGGGAAGAGAAATTAAACTCTGCAGTATTGAAATAGTGTATTTCTTATTGAGCCACACTTAACCATTTTCAAAATTTATGAATGTGTCTGAAAAAGTTCTGACTAATATTTCTGTTCCTGGTAGTAAATCTTTCAGTTTGGTTTCTTTGTATTAGAGCTGAAAGGTGGAACTCTCACTTTGCTCTTCTCTTTTCTTCTGAAAAACATTTTCTGTGAGGTCACATACCCCATGTCATGGTTAGGGATTTTAGAGCACATAAGAGTGGTAGTGCAGTGGTTAAGAGCTACAGTGAACTGCAGCTGCTAACCAAAAGGTCGGCAGTTCAAATCTACCAGCTACTCCTTGGAAACCCTGTGGGACAGTTCTACCTTATCCTATAGGGTTGCTATGAGTCAGAAACGACTTGCCGGCAGTGGGTTTGGTTTTAGAGTAAGACTACTGTGTGTGTGTGTAATACCAGATCTAGCATTTACCTTTATAAACCAAAAAAAACCAAACCTGTTGCTGTCAAGTCGATTTCAACTCATAGCGACCCTATAGGACAGAGTAGAACTGCCCCATACGGTTTCCAAGGAGCGCCTGGTGGATTCGAACTGCCGACCTTTTGGTTAGCAGCCATAGCTCTCAACCACTGCGCCACCAGGGTTCCCGTTTACCTTTATAGTATTGTTTATTCACAGTGATATTTAGAAGTCAAAGGAGTTTGTACCTGATGGTGTTTTACCCCTTCCTCCCTTTTTTTTTTTTTTTAATTTTAGGAGATTCCTCAGCAGCTGAATGGGAGTGATTGTGGAATGTTTACTTGTAAATATGCAGATTATATCTCTAGAGACAAACCTATCACATTTACTCAGGTGAGTGAAGACCCCTCCTCATGCACTAACTTGTTGCTGAATTAGATAGAACGCTCCGCCCGTGCCAGGTGCACACCGAGCTCAATGTTAGCTGGGTTACTGTTAGTATTGCAGCCAAAGCCCTGCTCTTCCCAGGGTCAGGCTTACTGTGGTCCCTGGTGCCCAGTGCAACAATTCACGGATCTTTGAACTCCAGTGGTCATGGGTTCCTGTGTGGTAGTTTTTATATCAGTGTTATTTTTTGGCCAAAGGAGGAAGCACATCAGAATATGGACAGCAAGGAAAAAAAGTCAGGCATGAGAATTTAGCCCCAGGTCTAAGCTGTAACAATGAATACTGCTTTTCCTTTCTGTCCTGGTTACTGTTGGTTCTCCATGGCTCTGCATTTGAGCGGAAACTCAAATATGTTGGGAACTCTTCAACATTTATGTTTTTAATAGTGAATCCTCAACCTTTTTACAACCAAGGACAACCCCTTTTAAAAAAAATTTCTGTTTAGCAGCCCACATGTTTTGTTAGATGCTGTCTCTCAGACAAACGGTATTGAGTGGTAGGACTGGTAACCCCGTTCCTAGCTTTTGAGCAACGTGAATTAATACAATTCCAGTCTAAAATAAAGGCACCTCTTAACTGGTTATTTGTCTAAGCAGTTTTAGTATGAATAAATGTGCATTTTTTGACTAGATATTTTGAGCTTTTTAAAAACAATTTAAGAACCCATGTGTTAAGACTGTCATAGTGAAAGAACTACAAGTCTGTTTAAAATTGAAACCAAGAATTTTATTATAGTGGGAGAACAGAAAGCATTTCATGAAATGGGAAACAGTGCTGGCAGAAATCCAACCAAGTGCTCCAGCTAGCTGCTGCGTTAAAAAAGAAATTTGCAGAGGTTTAAAAAGGCAAAAACCGCCAAGAGGGAGGGGGCAGCTGGAACACCTCTGACTGGTTACCATTTACAAAGTTTCAGGTGGCAAAGTCTTGGTTGACTACTCTTGGGAGAGTTGACCTTCTTTGCAAGGAAGGGGCTCCAGGTGATAGGACATGGCGGATCATGAATTTTCTGGAATTTTAAAAGTACAGTTATGCCTAAGTACTGAGTATTGAAAAAGAGGGTCAGAAAAACATTTCTTTAGGGGGGCCTGAGGGTATGGTTGGAATCCCTGGTGGCATAGCGGTTCAGAGCTACGGCTGCTAACCAAAAGGTCAGCAGTTCAGATCCAGCAGGCGCTCCTTGGAAACTACGGGCCAGTTCTCTGTCCTGTAGGGTCGCTATGAGTCAGAATCGACTTGATGGCAATGGGTTTGGTTTGGTTTTGGAAGGGTATGGCTGAGTCACTCAAGTCACTTGTTTAACACTCTGTCTGACACCTGTACAAAGCTGAATAATCTCTTCACATCGGCCGTTTCTAACCACAGAATTGCAATAAGCAGAGCAGGGTAGGCAAAACCGCATAGTTCAGTAGAACTGCTTGTATCTAGGTCAAAGGTACAGTGGAAATTTTACAGAGTGACGAAGTGTGTTATATGACAGAAGCCGTCTTTAAAAACACAAAATGGGACGAGAAGGGATTTGGCCTAGATCTTAGCCAGAAGTTTAGTTAAGAGCGTTAGCTTTTGGATACTCTTCCTCAGGCTTTGTAGACACTCCCCCAGGTAGGAAATCACTAGTTTATAGTAAAGTGGTCTATCCAGCTGTGTATAATGATACTCCAGGAGTTCCTCAAGGAAGGGAGACTTCTGATTCATCGTAAAAAAGATTCGTTATGGGTAGTTTGGGAACTGTCTCGTGTGCTGCTGCTGCTTTGGAAGTTGGCGCGTGTAGTGAAGAGCAGTTAAATAGAACAGCGTGTTCAGCAGAACGTACCATTCTTTGATACTGCTGAACAGGAAGGGGTTGATTATTCTCCAAATCGAATGAAATGAGATTTTTCTAAAAGCATGTGTTCTTTTAATTTTTTATTGTGCTTCAGGTGAAAGTTTACAGAGCGAATCAGGTTCCCGTTTGATAGTTTGTACATAAGGTGTCCCATAACATTGATTTCATTCCCCCTCCCCCTCCATTTCCGCCCTGGGTTCCCCATTGCCTTTTGTCTGCATTTTCTGCCTCTTCCTGCCTTCTCATTTTGGCTTTTGGGCAAATGTTGTCCCTTTGATCTCATATACGTGATTGTTCTAAGGAACACGTTCCTCTCAGGTATTACTGTTCATTTTATTTTATTTATCTTTTCTTAATTTTTATTGTGCTTTAAGTGAAAGTTTACAAATCAAATCAGTCTCTCCCACAAAAACTTATATACACCTTGCTACATACTTCTAGTTGCTCTCCCCCTAATGAGACAGTCTGCTCTCTCCCTCCACTCTCTTCATGTCCATTTCTCCAGCTTCTAACCCGCTCCACCCTCTCATCTACCCTCCAGGCAGGAGATGCCAACATAGTCTTAAGTGTCCACCTGATCCAAGAAGCTCACTCCTCACCAGCATCCCTCTCCATCCCATTGTCCAGTCCAATCCCAGTCTGAAGAGTTGTCTTTGGGAATGGTTCCCGTCCTGAGCCAACAGAAGGTCTGGGGGCCATGACCTTCTAGTCTCAGTCAGACCATTAAGTCTGGTCTTTTTAAGAGAATTTGGTGTCTGCATCCCACTGCTCTTTTGTGTTCCCCGTCAGGGCAGTCACCGTTGTAGCCAGGTACCCTCTAGTTCTTCTGGTCTCAGGTTGTTGTAGTCTCTGGTTTCTGTGGCCCTTTCTGTCTCTTGGGCTCATAATTACCTTGTGTCCTTGGTGTTCTTCATTCTCTTTTGATGCCGGTGGGTTGAGACCAACTGATGCATCTTAGATGGCTGCTTGCTAGTGTTTAAGATCCCAGGCGTATTACTGTTTATTTTATGGGACTGTCTGTTGTTTGACTGAAAAGGTGGTCTCTGAGAATGCCCTCATTTCCAGGTCAGAAGGGCTTCTTAGGGCCGTGGTCCTGGGGGTTCCACCAGTCTCTTGTCAGACCAGTAAGTCTGGTCTTTTTTGTGAATGTGATTTTTTTCCACATTTTTTTCCCCGTTCTCTCCAGGACCTGCTGTTGTGATCCCACCCTCTGTTGTGATCCTAGTCGGAGTGGTTGGTAGCGGTAGCCAGGCACCATCTAGTTCTTCTGGTCTCGGGGTCACATTGGCTGTGGTTCCTGTGGTCTGTCACTCGGTTAGATTAACTGCTCCCTTGAGTCTTTCGCTTTTTTTCATTATCCTTTGCTCTAGACAGTAAGAGAACAATAGTTATATCTTAAATGGCCGTTTACAAGCTTTTAAGATGCAGCTCACCAAAGCAGGATGCAGAACATTGTCCTTATGAATTATGTTGTCAATTGACGTAAGTGTCCCCCAAGTCTATGACCCTTTGCCTTCAAGCCTAGGACCTTTATCCTGTGAGGCATTTGGTTATGTCTAAGAGGTTTCCGTGACTGTACCTCTTGTGTGTGCTCTGTTGTCTGGTTGGGGTGAGGGTGTCCAGGTTGTTGGTCACTGGGTGGGTGGTACAGAAGTTCTCACTGACGGTCCCAGGCAGGCAAGGGCTGCGTGGGGGTAGTTAGAGTGGGCACAAAGCCTCTGGTTGTGGCGGAGGGGTGAGGCAGGAGGGATGCCACCAGCCCACAGGTGCCCGCTAGGGGGCTGTACCCATCTGCTAGGGCATGATGCAGGGCGGGGGAGAGGGAGTGTGATGCTGCGCACATTCGCGTGTCACACCTGCTTGTTTGGGGGACTCTTTGCAGCACCAGATGCCTCTCTTCCGGAAGAAGATGGTGTGGGAAATCCTTCATCAGCAGTTGCTGTGAGAGCACCCGCCCATCCCGGTAGCTGCTGGTGGTTCTCTCCCGGATGGCTCCATATACCTCATGCATCGTGGGTTAAAAAGTCCCCGCGTCGCTTCTGTTCTCCTCCAGGTACTGAGCTGTCAAAAGTGCACCAAGACCTCTGACTGCACCCTGGCCCTGACTTGGTGTGCGGAGAGCTGCTTGCAGCTGTTTTTGAGGGCTGTGCCTGTGTAGAGGCCTGGACTCTTCCACCCACCCAAGAACAAACGCTAACCCATCCTTTTTTTTTTCTTTGGAAAGATTTTTTTCCCCCATGAATGTGGGAATGCAGGTTTTATTCTGATTGTGTTTTCCTGTGTGTGCTCATGTGTATTCACCTGCTCGTGCGTCTGCAAACAGAATGGGCAGCGGCGTTTTCCCTGCTGTTTTACTGATAACTAACTCTAAGTTACTTGTGAACTATTTATTTCTGAAAGGAAAGTTAATCAAGCTGCCGCTCCCTGCTGAACATCAACAGGGTGGTCCGTTGAGGGGGAAGGAGGAGGTGTTAATTCACTTCTCTGAGGCCGGAGCAGCGAATGCCAACTTGAAGCTGGAGATCGCTTTTTTTTTTGAGGCCTAAGAATGCTGGGAGAAGGGCTGTGGCATCAGGATCTGGTTGCCTCTCAGAGGAGGCCTGACACTACAGCATTGGCACGGTGCTGTGGAAAACTGAAACTGTGGCCAAGGAGCTCTGGCTATCCGGGCGTCTTCAGAAGAGTGTCACGGTCATCCTAGAGAGACTTCCCTCTTTGGAAATGAGGTGACTTGGCTTTCTCTCGAAACTGGACTAGAAGTAACTATAAACCCCAAATCTTCATTCTCACCCCGGATCTGGTCGAACATAAACCTCAGAATTGTAAGGGCTGGCCTGAGCTGTGGATTTCCAAAAATACTATTCAATCTAAAGCTATTTTTCTTCAGAGTTTTTTTTTTTTTTTTTTTTCTATATAAAGCCAGAATCAAGTTTTGTACTCATTGGAATTAACATTCCTCCCCCTGCCCCGCCCCCACTGAAATTTGTGGAAAAAAATTAATCCTTGGCTCTGAGGTTGCCAGTTACACAGTAATCTATTTTGCATATGAAAGTTTGTATTTAACATTTTTGTTCATTAAGAACCTTACAGATGTGGTTATGGATTTTGAATTTCAGAAAGTTTTAGAGTTGGTCAGAACAGCTTTTGCAAGATCTAGTGCCTAGTATTGCTTTTTCGATGTAATAAAAGGTTGTCTGACAGAACCTGAGAAGTATATGCCGAAATAATTTCTAACCCTTTCCCCACTTCAACCTCCCACACTTATTTTGGAGCATAAAAGCAAGAGGTGGAACCGGAAATGGCTGGCCCGTGTTAGTGACATGCCTGCCATTGGAGGGCCCAGGCTACTGGTTGCCGAGGCCTACTGGTGCTAGTACTGCAAGCAGTTTTCCTGAGATTCGCGGAAGCCTTGGTGCAGGACCGGGGCCTGTGACACGGATTGACAGTGCTGTATGTCCACTTGATAGCCAGACACAGGCCACGTGATGAGGTGATGACTAGAGTGAGCTGGCGGTGCTGACTCTCCAGCTGAGGCTGCACAGAGACACCTTCCTGCTGCCCCTGGTCCTTGCCCCAGGGCTCTCGAGCTGTGCCAGTGAGTGTTGGGGGCAGGAAAATGGCAGCCAAAAGAGGCCAGAGATTCACTGGGCCTCAGGATACTCAAACCTGGCTCCCACCTGACACCAGTGTGTCCCACCTGAGCATTTAATACCTTGATTCGGATTCGATCCCTGTTGGTGAATCCTGTCAGGGATGGTGGTTTGTATTCAAATGAAGGAGATGCTGGGGGTCCTTTAGTATTTGAGGGGCTTCTTGGGAGCAGCTTGCACCGAGCTTTCCATTCATGTGCACTTGTCAGGGGGCCCACATTCTACCTTGGGTTCCCTAAGACTGTTAGAACCTCAGACCTTTTCCTCCTCCTACACCCTAAGCACAATTTGGGGGACCCCATGCGGAAGGGCGGATATTTGCCTGCACTGTGAGGAGTCTCTTGGTGCTGGGACTGAGGCAGGGGTGCAGGGAGAATGTGTCTTGGAGATACATTGAACCTCAGAATATAAATAAATGGGCAATGTAGAGAAAATGAAGTTTACAGTAATTTTAGTACCGTAGTCAGACTACATTGTTTCAGTTGGCTTTTGTGAACTTATTGGGAACCTAATCTCTTTATAACCGTTTCTTTGAGGAAAAACCCCAAACATCTGATAGCCAATCTTTTAGTATTTAACTCATTGGTAAGTTGACGGTCAGTCTAGCTATTGCTTATATATATATATATATATATATATATATATATATATATATATATATTTTAATTGATCTAATATATACAAGGAAGGTATTTGGGCGTATTGGAACAGGTGTTGATTTATCTGTTTACCAATAAATTCATCGCTTTGGTTCAGTGGCTTTCAAGTTTCTTTTATTACAACTCCACAGTAATGAATATATTTTGTTGTGACCAGTGCACACATATCTATGTGAATATACAAAACAGTACTCGTTCCTTATCCTTGCTAACTTTACTTCAGTTTTTTTTAATGATTTTTATTGTGCTTTAAGCGAAAGCTTACAAATCAAGTCAGTCTCTCACACAAAAACCCATATACACTTTGCTACACACTCCCAACTACTCTCCCCCTAATGAGACAGCCCGCTCTCTCCCTTCACTCTCTCTTTTCATGTCCTTTTCGCCAGCTTCTAACCCCCTCCACCCTCTCATCTCCCCTCCAGGCAGGAGATGCCAACATAGTCTCAAGTGTCCACCTGATCCAAGAAGCTCACTCCTCACCACCATCCCTCTCCAACCCATTGTCCAGTCTAATCCATGTCTGAAGAGTTGGCTTCGGGAATGGTTCCTGTCCTGGGCCAACAGAAGGTCTGGAGGCCATGACCACTGGGGTCCTTCTAGTCTCAGTCAGACCATTAAGTCTGGTCTTCTGAGAATTTGGGATCTGCATCCCACTGCTCACCTGCTCCCTCAGGGGTTCTCTGTTGTGTTCCCTGTCAGGGCAGTGATCGGTTGTAGCCGGGCACCATGTAGTTCTTCTGTGTTTTTTTTGTTTTTTTTTTAATACGAGTTGTGACCACTCGAGTTGATTTCCCAACTCACCAGTGAATAGAAATTACACTGCTCTAAATGACCTGACAGCAAGATGCAAGTTAGGTTTAAAATGGTAAAGCTTGAGACCACAAAAATAGGATAAACATGAAGCTGTTTTGAGACAGATCAATCTAGATCTTGGGGGAAGACAGGCCAGAAGCGTTCAGACCTTCAGTGGAAATGTGTGGCGTAAACAGTCATTGTCCTTCAGTTTCTACATGGGCATTTCCCAAAACACATTTAGAAGTCCTGTTGCTTCTCCACAGGAATTGAAACACAAGGGCTCTGTGGCCAACTGAGTATGCTCTACCAAGTCCTTTCCTTCTGGGATGCCTGTCAGACATTCTGGGACGTTTACACTAGAAATCTGTCCTATCCTAGCATTTCCCAAAACATGGACTTGAGCCCTTTTCTTGGCATCTCTATTAACATCCAGTGGAACTATTCTTTGGAATACTCTTAGGAAAGTGCCAGGAGAAGCAATAGAGAGTTCTTGGCAGCATATATTTTGAATGTACACCAGAGAGGCCTTGCAGCACCCCATTCCCCCCACTACCTTCCGTGAGGGCGTATGGTGACCGTGAAGTCCGTGGTCTGAAGTACTACCCTCTGCCCTCCTACAGTTTTCTTTATTACATCAGCAGTCCGTGTTCATGGTGGAAATTTAAGAAAATACTGATCAAAAGGTAAGAATTATGCAATCCACCACCCAGAATTAATAACTGTTGACAGTATGTATGTAGTTACATAGCCCTTTTCCACTTAATTTATCTTGAACATCTTCTCATGTCAGTAAACGTCAACGTCATTTTAACGACTGTGTTGTCTTCCACTGTATGTCTGACGTTCACTCGGTGCTCCAGTCTTGTTGGCTTCTGGACATCCTGTTTTTCACTTTATGCCCAGTGAACATCCAGGTACATACCATCATTGACATTATTTCCTTAGGAGAAATTCTTAGAATTAAAATTCCTGGGTTAAAAGTTATATATAGTAAAACAAAACAAAGAAGAATCAGGAAATCCACTGATGGGCGCTTTGACGTCTGTTTCTCCTAGCAGGGGATAATGATTTGTGTCTCTGTTTACATACATTTTATAATAATTTTCATGTATAGCTCATTCTGAGAGATTGTTATTTTTGCTTTGACTGCAAATGAGTTTATTTTAAACTAGTTGTTGCTGGCATATAAGAAAGTTAACTCATTTTTATATACAGGCATCCTTTCTGGATTACCATTTGATTCCTAAACTCAGATAGATTAGAGAGCAAGAATTTTGTAATTGACAAATTCACTGAACTCTTATTGGTTTTGAAATTTTGAGAAAATTTTTAGTTGATTTTTTTAGGATTTTGAGGTAGGTAACAATATCTATAGTTTATTTCTTCCTTTTAGATAGTTCTCATTTCTTCTTTGATTTCTTATCTCTCACAACAACCTTCTAAAGTAAGCATTATTCTTCCTGGCTGAGGAAACAAACTTGGGCTAAGGAGCCAAAGTCCACACTTGGACATTTTACAGGAACAGGAATGGCAGTCAGATGGCACCAGATGCCCCTTCATCTCCAGGAGGGCTACGTTTGTGTTCTGCGCTGATAGAGGGATGTGACTGAGGGTTTAACTAACTGTCCAATACATTCTACTTGGACGTGGCTAACAGTTATTTTGCTAGTTTATTTAGGATCTTTAAATTTTTACTCATCAGTGAGATTGGACTATGTCACAGGGGCACTTCTGTCAAGTTTTGGAATCAGGGTTATGCTTTGGTAAAAAAAATAACGGGGAAGTGTCTCATCTTTTTAATGCTCTGTAATATTTCAGTGGCGTTGGACTTTTGCCAGGACATGCTTCAACCCCTGCCTGTCCTCTCCTGAGACATGGGCCAGAGCCATTTCTAATTTTTCTTTTGATTATTGGACAATTTAGCCGTTTTTTTTTTCCCCTCAAGTTTTGTTAATGTGCTTTTTTCAAAAACAAAATCATCTTTTTCATCCCAATTTTCAGCTCTCTTACCGTGTTTTTTTTTAATAGGGGCTTTATTGAGAGACGATTCACATAACATACAATTCACCTTTTTACAAATGTACAATTCAGTGCTTTTTAGTCTATTCAGTGAGTTGTGCAACCATTGCCACAAGGAATTTCAGAACAGTTTTAGTCACCCAAAAAAGAAACCCTGTACCCATTATCAATCACCCCTCCCTCACCCCCCCACCCTAGTTCTAAATAGCTACTAATCAACTTTCTTTATGGATTTGCTTATTCTGGACTTTTCATGCAAGTGGGATCATACAATATACAGCCTTTTGTGTCTGGCTTCTTTCACTTAACATAATGTTTTCAACATTCAACTCATATCAATATTTCATTGCTTTTTATTGTCGAATAATATTCCCTTGTGGATATAACACATGTCATCTCTCCATTCTTCAGTTGATGGCCATTGGAGTAGTTTTTACTCGGGGGCTTTTATGAACCACCCCGCTGTGAACACTTGTGTCAAGTCTGTGTGTGGACATGTCTTTTCATTTCTCTTGAATATGCATCGAGAAGCGGAGCTGCTGGATCATATGGTAACTATGTTTGACCTTAGCATGGAATTTTAAGTAGTAATGCCCTTTCATTTTTTTCAGTATTTTTCACATCCTTGGTTCTAGTATCTTTATCATTTTAAGTGGATGAGTGCATTTTTTATTAGATTTTTTAGAAATTTGTTCATTATGTAAAGATCAAGTTAAATGTATTAATTCTCTATCAGTTATTTAATTTCTGCATTTATATTTGTCAGTTCCTTCCTCTTGCTTTCCTTAGGCATATTTTTGTTCTCTTAAAAATACTAAGTTGAATGTGCAATTCATTTTTTTTCACTTTGCTATTTAATACAACTCTGAGAATATTCCATAAGTTGTAATATGAAACATTTCCAATATTGTTATTTCCCAAATGGACTGTAATTCTAATTTTGATATCCCCCTTTACCCAAGAGTTGTTTAGGGATTGTTTTTGTGTTTGCGTGTATGAGTTTTTAATTTCAAGTGGTTGACTGCAATGCAACAAAACTAGAAATCATTAAAAGCTCAACCTCTAAAAAATGTAAGTGGCTTATATAATTTCTGCTTTTTGGAATCAATCGATTATCAAACACTAGTGCAAGAAGCAGAAAATTCTCTAGGCATTTAAGCAGGATTCCACTTTCTCTAATAAAACATAGAGTGATCCTTACTTTCTTTTGGTTGGCAGATAGTTGGATTTATTTTTTTGACCCAATCTGTAAGGGAAACTGGATCAAGTTACACATATTGCTACACGGACATATTTGCTGTTAACTTCTCTTGTTTCCGATTTGTCTGTAATATTTGGAATATAATTTCTTTGCATTTTTCTTTTCCAGACCTTTTGAAAATATATATTCTGTCCTATCCCCTTTTTCTCTTCTTGAAATGTACTTTAATTTTGTCTCATTGCTAAAGTTCAACCAAAACTCCTACTGTCATAACTGTCACTGGTCTGTAAGAAGAAAGGACCAACAGCACTTACCGCCTACGCTCTGTAGGCCAGTGGGCATTAAAATGTGTCATTTTAGTGGACAATTTTTATTATCTTTTCTTTCAATTGGGAAAAAAAGCTCTTATGGAAATTTTCAGACATACTCAAAAGAATAATACAATGCGCCTTTATGTACCTGTCACCCCCTTCAGCCGTTACTAAAATGTGGCTAATCTGCATTCACCTTTTTTTTCTAGAGGGGAAGTGAAGAAGGGTCTAGAATATTTTAAAGCAAAACCATGACATCATCATCATTCTGCCTGTAAATACTTAAGAACATCATCCTAAAAAAAAAAAGCCAGTGTCATATTTACACCTAATAAAATAAGAGTTTCCTAATATCATCTAATACCCAGTTCACATTCAGATTTCCCTGCTTGTTTCAAAAATGTTTTATTGTGTTTTTCAAATCAGGATCTATAGTGGGCTGAATGTTGGCCCCCCACCAAAAGATATGTCCAAGTCCTAATCCCTGCAACCTATGACTACCACCTGATATGGCAAAGAGTAAATAGTACCTTCTATGGGAAAAGATGTGATTAAGGATTTTGAGAGAAGGCACTTCTCCGGGATTACATGAAACGGGCCCTAAATGCAACCGCGTGTACCCTCATGAGAGAGAAGTAGAGGGAGTTTTGAGATGAAAGGAGATGCAGCCATATGATTGCAGGCAGGGATGGGAGTTACACGTCAAGGAACGCCTGGAACCCTCAGGAGCTTGAAGAGGTAAAGGGCTGATTCCCCAGAGAGCCTTACAAGGATGTTGTGGATTGAATTGTGTCCCCCCAAATGGGTGTCAACTTGGCGGGAGGCCATGATTCCCAATATTGTGTGATTGTCCACTGTTTTGTAATCTGATGTGATTTTCCTATGTGTTGTTAAATCCTGCCTCTATGATGTTAATGAGGCAGGATTAGAGGCAGTTATGTTAATAAGGCAGGACTCAATCTGCAAGATTAGGTTGTGTCTTGAGTCAGTTTCTTTTGACATATAAAAGAGAGAAATGAGCAGAGAGATGGGGCGAACTCATGCCACCAAGAATGAAGAACCAGAAGGGAAGTGTGTCCTTTGGACTTCGGGTCCCTGCTGAAAAGCTTCTAGACCAGGGAAGATGGATGACAGGGACCTTCCCCAGGAGCTGGCACCCTGAGATCGAACTTCTAACCTTCTACACTGTGAGAGAATAAATTTCTCTTTGTTAAAGACATCCACTTGTGGTATTTCTGTTATAGCAGCACTAGATAGCTAAGAGGGAGGGCAGCCCTGCAGATGCCTTGATTTCAGACTTCTAGAAGGAGCCATAGAGTCGATTCCAATTCATAGGGACCCATGTGACAAAGTACTGCCCCACAGGGTTTTCTTGGCTATAATCTTTCTCCCACAGAGCCACTGGGTGGGTTTGAACGTCCAACCTTTCAGTTAGCAACCGAGCACCTAACCAGTTGCACCATTAGAGCTAGGAAACCGTCTGGGGCAATTCTACTCTGTCCTTTGGGATTGCTGTGAGTCGGGATCGACTGGGTAGCACATAGCAACAGTCTCCGGAACCGTGGGAGTAAATGTTGTTTAAACCACCAAGTCTGTGGTGATCTGTCATAGCAGCACCAGGAAATTAATGCCGGATCGAAGGAAAATCCACACGGTGCTTTTGGTTATTGTGTCTCTTAGTCTCTTGGCATCCCTGGGTGGTGCAAACAATTAAGCACTCGGCTGCCAAAGAAAGGTTGGTGGTCTGAGTCCACCCAGTCACCTCAGAAGAAAGGCCTGGCTATTTTCTGAAAACTCAGCCACTGAAAAGCCTATGGAGCACAGTTCTACTCTGACACACGTGGGGTCGCCATGAGTTTTGTTGTCTTCAAGGCAACTGGTTTGGTTGTTTTGTTTTAGTCTCTTGATACACACAAGCTCCAGAATAAGCTAGATAACTGGGATCTTCTAAAAATGAAGCAGGCCCATCAAAAGAATTCACCAAAAGAGTAAAAATAGAGCCTGCAGACTGGGAAAAAATTTTTGGCTATTACAAATCAGACAAAGGTCTAATCTCTAAAATCTATAGGAAAATCCGACACCTGTACAACAAAAAGACAAATAATCCAATTAAAAAATGGGCAAAGGAAATGAACAGACACTTCACCAAAAAAGACATTCAAGCAGCCAACAGACACATGAGGAGATGCTCACGGTCTCTAGCCATCAGAGAAATGCAAATCAGAACCACAATGAGACCACCTCACCCTGGCATTACCGGCACGCATCAATAAAACAGGAAATAACAAATGTTGGAGAGGCTGCAGGGAGATTGGAACTCTTATGCACTGCCAGTGGGAATGCAAAATGATACAACCATTTTGGAAAATGATTCTGGAGCTTCCTTAGAAAGCTAGAAATAGAAATACCATATGATCCAGCCATCCCACTCCTAGGAATATATCCTAGAGAAGTAAGAGTCATCACACGAATGTATATATATACACCCGCATGTTCATTGCAGCATTGCTCACAATAGTCTCTTAGTAACAGTCTCTTTCCCTGCCTTTTTTTCATACGATTATTTGTTAAACTGAGCTGTCCTGTGGGACGTCCCACACTCTAGACTTGGCTGATAGCTCCTGGTGTTGAACTAGTTCCTCTGCCCCCTGTTTCTTGTAAGCTGGTAAGTTCCTTCTAGTAACTTGATCCAGTTCAGCTTCAGTTTATTATAAGTGGTCCTTCATTTAACTTTATCTTTCAGTTAGCTGTAAACATTCACACAATTATTTTCGAGAAGGGCATAACCATACTCTAACCTGAATCCTTGCAAGTAGGAGAGTTTTTCTAAAGTCTTCAAACATGAGGGATAACTTGACTGAGTATAAAAATTGAGTCTCAGCCCTTTTTCTCCTCAAAGCTTGTTTTCTGGCATTTAGTAGCAGAACTGGGAGATCTGAAACTAGCTTGTTTTTTGTTTTGTAACTAACTTGTTATCGTTTTGGTCAGTATCTTACTAGAATTTTCATTCTATCCAGAAAACTTGCCAGAATCTGCCTAGGTATAAATCTCTGTTTTTGTCTGATTATACTAAGGTGCGGGGTTTGTTGCTATAACAAAGACCATAAAAACAAACAAACGAAAACAAAAAGCCAAGCAAACACATTGCCATCAAGTCGATTCTGACTCATAGCAACCCCATAGGACAGAGTAGAACTGCCCCATAGGGTTTCCAAGGCTGTAAATCCTCACAGAAGCAGACCGCCACATCCTTCTCTGACGGCGGGGCTGGTGGGTTGGAACTGCTGACCTTTTGGTTAGCAGCCCAGGGCTTAACCACTGTTCCACCGGACTCCATAATAACAGAGGCCTGTGTGTTAAGCAAGACAGAATGTTCTCTCTCAGGTACTGGTTTGAGTCTAAGGAGTCCAGTGCTGATGTGGCAGCTGCAGTGTCAGGACTAACCTGACCACTGGCCTCCACTGTGTGTTTATGCCCATTCCAGCTCCCACAACCACACCTGTGCCCCACCCAGTAGGAAGCGAGCCCGTCACCTTTTAAAGGTACACTCTGGAGAGATGGCTAGTAGGCCCTTCCCTGACTTTTTTCCCAGTGGTTCCATGAAACGAGCCCACACCAGGCGCTGAAGCTTTCTCATTCCAGTTCTGTGTACCTTTTACCGTATCATCAGTTTTCCTGGCTTTTTGATATTTTGTTGTTTTTTAAATCTTTTTGGCACTAAGTTTTCGTCTTCTTTGATGTTCAGTGAGAAATTGTAAGAAGAAACATGGAAGGCTGCTAACCAGGAGCTGTTTTTGATTTGGAAGTGGAAAACCTGGTGGTATAGTGGTTAAGAGCTATGGCTGCTAACCAAAAGATCAGCAGTTCAAATCCACCAGCCGCTCCTTGGAAACCCCATGGGGCAGTTTTATACTGTGTCCTATCAGGTCGCTATGAGTTGGAATCAACTCGATGGCAACGGGTTTATAGGGTTGCTATAAGTCAGAATTGGCTCGATGGCAATGTTTTTTTTTTTTCTTACATTTAAGGAGCCTTAGTGGTGCAGTGGTTAAAACGCTTGGCTGCTAAGTGAAAGGTCAGTGGTTTGAACCCACCAGCCACTCTGTGGGAGAAAGATGTGGCAGCCTGCTTCCGTAAAGATTACAGCCTCGGAAACCCTATGGGACAGTTCTACTCTGTCCTACAGAGTTGCTATGAGTCTGAATCAACTGAGGGCAACAGGTTAGGTTTTTGGTTTTCTTATATTTAAGTTAGAATCATAGACCCTGATTATCATGCTCATCCTTTCATTTTACAGATGAGGGGACCAGTCTCTACGAGACTGCTGTGCACAAAGTCACACGGCTAGTGTACAATCAAGAGGGAGGAAACGTCTGCGACTGGTGAAAGAAGGAAGCTTTACCCCAGCCCTACCCCTGTGCTCAGCCCTGCGCCTGGCCCTGCCCCTGCCTCTGCCCCAGCCCCAGCTCGGATCCCTGCCCCTGCCCCAGCACCTGACCTTGCCCCTGCCCCTGCCGCTACCCTGGCGCCCGGTGTCCTTTGCTTCCACAGCCTTTGCTTCTTGAGCAAGGCCTCTGGCAACTACCACCAGTGACGGATGGTAGCTTTCGAAGGTGTTACCATGAAGAAGCTGGGAGTTGTATCTCGTCACAGTGTGATTTTTAAGAGCAAGGGAAAGCAAGTCCTAGAGATGAGGAATGACTGGTGGAACCAAGAAAAGGGAAGACATCTTCACACCTTAGGAAAGATGTCCTGCATGAGGTGTAGCGGGTACCATCTGTGGTGGGGCCATAGGGAGAAGAGATTGCAGCTCAGTGGAGGGAAGACCTGCTGAGCTTGAGGCTGTTGAAAGACAAAACTTGGGAGCCAGGTTTCCCCTTAAAAGGTTGGGACGGTCAGTGTTACAGAGGTCTCTGAGGGCATGTATGCCCTCTTAGGAAAGTGGACTGGGTCCTTACCCAGCACTGCTGTTCCGTGAAGCTAGAGTTGAGGAAAGGCAACCGAGGGTTTACTCAACTCACTGAGGGCAACTGAAGTAGTTCTGCGACTATGTGAAAAACTTGTGAGCTGGGGAAATTGGTGAGTCTTCCATACTGGAAATTGTTGAAAACACAGATTAATTGAAACAGGGATCAGATTGAGTTTGGTTGTTTCTTTCAGAGTTTATCCAGATCACTAGATGTTACTGGATGCAAATGGGAATGTTCCCCTCTCTATTGTCGGCCACAACGGAGAAATGAGAGGTGGCAGCCTAAAATTCACATTAGGACACACTGAACGCCCTGGATCCGTGGTCAAATCACTGCTTTCATTAGAGAATGCAGAGAGCACTGCGGTCAAGTTATGATGGAAGTTTGTTCTGTGAGGTTTTCTCCTCATGCCAGCTGCCTCTGAGAGAGCAAGAGCTGTTAAGAACAATTATGGCTTCTAAAAAGACAGGAACTTTATGTAGCTGCTGTGAACTAGAATGGCGGTTAACCTGTACATGGAGTAAGTCTTAAATCTAGATTCCTCAGCACTAAGGGGAGGGCAGATAGAAAATGATAAAGGGTGGCAGCAGCGATTCACAGTAAATTTCAGGGGACTTTCTGGCAGCGTTGTTAGACATTTGCAATAGCAGGGGTGGCAGAGGCCCAAGGAATCCCCACTGGGCTCTAAGACATTGTGAGATTCAGATGCAGATACAATTTAGGCTAATTTCTAACGACCTAGTTGTGGATCTCGTCATGGGATGTGGGAACAAGGTCAAATCCTTTTCACACTCTTCAAGTCTTTATCCCACCTCTGTCCACACAATCACTGAGTCATTCGGATCCTAACTGATGCCAAAAACAAAGCAAAAACCAAACACCTTGCCATAGAGTTGGTTCCAACTCATAGCGACCCTATATGACAGAGTAGAACTGCCCCATAGGTTAAGGTAGGTTAAGGTTAATGAATAAAACCTTTGTTGTTGAGCTGTTTACATTTTAACAACTTCGTTTTATTTTAGCATAAAATTATGTGCAATTAGGACGTCCTGGAAATTTTAGGTGCAGTGGTTTTAGCGTTGGTATTAACCAGGGTGTCTTGTCAAGACAGGAGAAATCTGGGAGTTACAGCTGAAGAAATTAATAGTACAAAGTCTGTAATGGCCTTAGCCCACATGGGGATAGTTGGTCCGAGCCCAGGCCACACACGTGAAGTTGTTCTAAGCCATAGTAAGATGGAATGGCACGTCCTCCTGTAGAGGAGTGGCTGCCGGCTTGTGCTGCCCTCACGAAGCTCGAGAGTCAAGCAGAAGTGCTAAACAATTCAGCACTTGGGTTCCCCAAAAATGGGCTGCAGGAAGGTATCTGCTTAGGGACAAGGCCAGCTGGTCCTGTTCTAAGTCTTCCGCCTCCATGTGGTCTCCCCTTGTTTCTGCAAACCTAGGACAGCTTATGGGTGCTTTGTACCAAGGCAAGGGTAGCATCATCTCAGCACCACCTTCCCTGCCTGTCTCTCACAAGTTCATGGACGGTTTTGGGAATGGGCACTCTAAGATCTTGAAGTTAAACCTCAAACCCTGCCACCTGGAATAAAGGCCAAGGAATGTAACTAACAGAAGAGGCAGCCAAGAGGGTCCTTTTTGTAGGTTCTTGCGTCTCTTCGCCCTCACCTTAATTCCTCCTCATCTTGACAGTTACACCAAGTCCTTGGGGGTGTATTTAAAGCTGTTCCTTTAAAGACGTGCAGTTTCTCTGCCCTCATCGACATGAACCCCTCAATCCAGCGAACCACTGTCAGTGATAACCTTGATTGCCTGTAGCTCCATGGCTCCTCTGGGGCTGTCAGCTGATGGTTTGTCTCTACCTGAGTGGACAGTGGGCCTGAGTGCTAAGCGGTACACAGGGGAGATGGCGCCATAGGTACAGGGATGGTAAAGGCGAAGCGATAACCTGTCCCCGCTTGTATCCACGCCAACCATGGCAGCGAGGATTACGGTGGGAGGACAGCTGTGCATCTCCACACCACGGAACTTTAACATCGGCATCACAGAAACTGGAAATAACGAGAAAATCAGTAGTGACGGTGGGACTTCACTGAGGAACACATTTTAAGTAATTCAGGAACCCTCAGAGTGTGCTAGAAGGCCGATGAGGCTACTCTGGAACATGTCAGTTCACCACAATCTGGCCCTGCTATGCTATGAGCCAAAGGAAAAAAGTTGCCTTGAGTCAGTTCCAACCCAGGGCAGCCCCAGGTGTTTCAGAGTAGAACTGAACTCCACAGGGTTTTCAACGGCTGTGACCTTTGTAGAAGCAGAACACCAGGGTTTTCTTCTGAGGCACCTCTGGATGGACTTGGACTGCCCATCTTTTTGTTAGTAGCTGAGTGCTTAACCATTTGCGCCACCCATAAAACCAAAAACCCATTGCCATCAAGTCAATTCCGACTTATAGCGACCCTATAGGACAGAGTAGAACTGCCCCACAGGGTTTCCAAAGGAGCGCCTGGTGGATTCAAACTGCTCTCCTTTTGTTTAGCAGCCAAACTCTTACCCACTATGCCACCAGGGTTTCCACAGTCCCCCCAAAAAGCCTAACTGACCACCTCTGTGCAGTCAAGTAGGAGCCCTTGTGGCACGGTGGTTAAACACTCAGCTGCTAACCAAAAGGTCAGTAGTTTGAACCCACCAGCTGCTCCTCAGAGAACAGTGTGGCAGTCTGCTTCCATAAATACTTACAGCCTTGGAAATCCTATTGGGCCATTCTACTCTGTCTCCGTCCTATAGAATCGCCGAGTCAGAATCAACAGCAGTGGGGTTTTTTGGTTGGTGCAGTCAAATATTAGCTCTTTATTAAGATGCCTTGCTTGGACTTTCACCAGCTATCTCTAGTAGCTCTGTAAGTTTATAAACGTAGGCTTATAAATGGAGCAGGACCATTCTCGTCCAACCTCTTCACGACACGTTCGGGGGACCAGGTCTACCTCCTCTCCCTCCTCCAGTCCAAGGCTGATTCTGGACTCTCATCTGCAAGACTTAGGGTACTCACGCCTGGGGGGTGAAGTACCTCTTCCCTTGGATCCTCAGGCTTCTTATCACACCCCTCCCCCTCAAAGATAAACGATTTCCTTGGCAATGCTGTAAGTTACTTAAAGGTAAGGTACCAAGTCTCATCTAGCTTGACATGTAGTCAATCCATCCCTCTAGTTCAGTGGTTCTCAAGCTTTAGCTGCAACAGAGTCCCCTGGAGGGCTTGTTGGAACACAGATTTAGGGGCCCCACACCCGGGATTTCTGATTCAAGATGGACTCCAAGAATCCACATTTCTAACAAGTTTCCGAGTGACACTGATACCACTGGTCTGGGGACCGCACTTTGAGAACCACTGAGCTAGTTTAGCTTCTTCAGAAGACTTTCCTGGGTGAAGCCAGCCTCTTCTGAGGAGTTTCTCAGCTTCCCGATGCCCATTTCCTTCTAAGTCCACTCAGAGTTTGAGCCCGGCTGACGCTCTGGGATGAGGCAATGCTTAGTGAAATAAGAGACCAAGACACTGGGATCTTGTTAGCTGGATATATTTCTTTTTTTTTTTTTTTTTTTTGTCTTTTTTGTCACAGAACACTGTTTGCAGTAGAGGAAACTGGCATTGCAGTCTGGTTGGTCAAATGGCTTGTTCACATAAACCAGTACATGTTCATCCTTTAGCACAAAAAGCCCTACTGGCGCGTACCCTAGTGAAACTCAGGACATCTCCAATACTTTCTCTCTCTGTTTTTCTTTGTCGTCTTTTTTAATACACATTTTCAAGGTTTGTCCACAAGAAGGCCACAGAGGTTCTTGGCTAGCGGAAGACAGCTCAGTGTTGTTGCACACTTGGACTACCACCTTCTCCAGGCTGGCAGTTGATATCGTATTTTTTTTTCCAACTCATTTTTATTAAAAAAATAAAAAAATGCTCCAACTATCAGTTTTACAAAATCTCTAAGGGAAACACAAGAGCAAGGTGCTGAGGTAAAAAACACCTGAGGTAGCTTTTTTTTTGTGTGTGTTTTTCTCGTTAAAAAAATCTGTAAATTTTTAACGCCCTGGGCCAACGACCTCTTGGGAATTGCTATTTTCCTCCACTTTTTTTTTTTTTAAGAAAGAAATCATTTCACCAAATATTAATGGCTTAGACACCAAAATGTAAAATAGACAATATACATTCTTTGTGGAATTTTTCTTTGTTTGGTTGGGTGGTTGGTGGGTTCCTGTTTTCCTCTTCCAAAATGCTAGGACAAGTACCATTGACTCTTGTTCTTTTGAGTAACCAAGTGTAAGTTGAGGCTGGTTTGTGTGTTTCGATTTTGTTCCTTTTGTGTGATGTGATACTCAGAGCACTGCTTTGCCTGGGGGGTGGGGGTGCGTAGATACAGGGAACTGAGACAGAGGGATGAGGGGATTCAAAAGAATGGGGGTGGGGAAGAAGGGATGGGAGAAAGGACAGGGGAGAGATAAACAGAGAGAGGCAGAGAATTATATAGCAGTATGCAAAAACCAGTTTTAAAACCTGTGAAGCAAAGAGATATGGGTATGTGAGCTAGACAGGGATGAAGAGAGAAGTTTCCTCTTCAAAGAGACGGTATCCCTTCTGTTGATATACACAGGTGATCCAGAACTGCTGAAAGTGCCCTTTTGACGAGATTTCCCTCCGGGTGAATTTTGCATGGGTGGCCTTGAAGTTCCTTACTACACCATTGGGCCTCCCAAAGGACTTTATCCTTTAAAGTCTAGAAGAGCCTGCTTTCTCTTTAAAAAGAAAGAAAAAAAATTAATAATCGATTAAAAAATTGGAGTTAGTTGAGTTACTTGATATATTATTTCTAAAATATATTAACGCTGCAGGCACCCTGTGGAACCCACAGGCCGCATATCTTAACATCTTTCCCTTCTAATATGTACACACATGTACAGAGACTATTTTTCACATAAAAGAAAAAAAAAAGAACAGGGTGTGAATTTTGCTTTGCTTTGAACACATTCACCTATGTTAGTTCAACTAAAAGGGATAGCGTCGCGGGAGTGCAGGGAGATATCGAGTGGGTGGTGGTGTGTGTGGCCGGGAAGCCTGCGGAAGCCGTGTGGAGGCAAGAGGCCAGGTGGCCCTGCCGTGCACTGTGGTTCTGTGAGATGGTCTGACCTCCTCCCCTCCCTCCCTCCTCAGCCCTAGGACCCCAGGGCCTCCCTGGGCCGACGTCTCCTTCGTTCGTTCCTCAGGATGGTCTTTGGTTTGCTCCCGATCTGGCTGGCTGTGTTTGGTCTCATTCTGTCAGGCGTTGGAAGGGCTACATTCATCTGTTGTTCTGCTGGTGCCTGTGGGAGCCTCACTTGGTGCGCTGTGAGGCGACTCCCTGAGGATACTTCTGCTCCTGCTGCTTCACCTGCTGTACGATTTCCCTGATCTTGCGCTGGGCAGTCTGCGGCAAGGGGCGGGTAGAGGGAAAGAAGAGGAACCCAGGTCTGAGGACAGGCAGGGGAGTGGTGGAGGCCTGGGACTTGGGGGAAGGAGGATGGTAAGCTCAGCAGAGTGTTATCTATCCCTTGAGACTCCTCACTCTGGAGAGAAGGGTTACTCCTGGGCCTTTTCGGCCTGGAAATCAGGTGGCAGACCCCTCCCTCTCCTGAGTAACCCCCTCGCCCACCCCGCCCCAAGGCTACTGGGTGGAGGCTAAGGGGGTAGGAGCCCAGCAGCTTCTAGGTACCTGCTGGACTGACAGGCCAGGAGGGAGAACCAGGAACCAGAGACCAGAACGCTAACGGCCACCCCGCCCCCAAATACACACGGTCAGTTTCCAGAGCTCCCACCCACCTGCTGCTAGTTACCAGGGCGAACATCAGCTGAGAGCTGGGAAGGAAGCACAGTGACAGGGATGGGGCAGGAAGGGAGGAGCTGGGCCCAGACTCTGCCCTGAACAACCGGAGAGGACATCTGGCCCGAACCTGATCCCACCCGCCTCACCCTCCTCCCGTGCAGGGCCTTCGGGAAGGCTGAACCCTTGGAGGCAGCAGGCTCTTCAGACACCTTCGCAGGGCACTGGAGAAACCGGGGTGTGAGAAAGCACAGAGCAGGTACAGCGGGGCTGGGACTGCCAGGGCCCTCAGGCAGGAGCTTCTGAGGGTGGTGGGGATGGGCTGGGGGCAGGAGCTCGGCCAGGTCCCCTCCCTGCACAGTCAGGTCTCCCGGCACGGGCAAGCAGGCAAAGGTGCTGGAAGAGTAAGCTGGCAGCTTAGATGCCTTCGGTGTAAGTCTAGACCGCTTGTCTTCGCTAGTTTAGGACAGGGGCAGGGACTGCTTTACCCCAAAACCCAACCAACTAAAAGCATCAAAAAGAAATGAGGCAAATTATGCTGAGGCGCTAGCCTTTCCAGAATGAACGCGAAGCTGCTGTGTGAGGCACTGTGTCCTGATAGGGTGGTGAGATGGAGAAGGGGAGGCAAGAGAAAGGAGCAATGGGGTGGAGAGGTCTCCTCCAGTCTGTCTTGCAAAAAGCACAGCCAGAATGCTCCTTAGGAGCAAGGATGGCGAGACTTCGTCTCACATGCTTTGGACATGTTATCAGGAGGGACCAGTCCCTGGAGAAGGACATCATGCTTGGTGGACAGTCAGTGAAAAAGAGGAAACCCTCAACTAGATGGATTGACACAGCGGCCTGCAACAATGGGCTCAAGCATAGCAGTGATTGTGAGGATGGAGCAGGACCAGGCAGTGAGTGTTTCGTTCTGTTGTACATGGTGTCTCTACGAATTGGAACTGACTCAGAGCTCCTAACACCACAATTAGGACTGAATCCTCAATGGTGAGATTTTGGCTTCCAGGCCTGCTGGCTGGGGAGCCTGAAGGGTGGGCCCTTGCCAGGTAGGGCTTTCAGCAAACAGAGGCTGTGACTGAGTGAGGGGTGAGCTAAGACTTTGAACTTAAGCATTTCAGGGGGCTTGAAAATTGCTTGGCTTTGACTAAGGGCTTGACACAAAAGTTGTAGACTTCCTCAAGCCCCCCTAACATGCCCAGGACCCAACAGGCAGTCACAATAGCTGAAGCCAGGAAGAATCAGGGTGCAGGGGGGTGTTCAGGGCCCGTGGCCACCTGACAAGGCCACCAATAGCACGGACAGAGAATGGAAAAGAGATTGGCAGGAGTGAGAGGGACCTCACAGCACGAGTACCTGGCTAGCAAAGAAATGGCCGATAATTCTGACGATTACTTCCTCGTTTTCATCTGGCGTTTGGTCACGAGGCACAATGACTTCTGCGCTGGTTAAGTTCTGCAGTTCGTTCACCTGTGAAGGGGAGGGTGGGGCGTGGGAGAGGGCAAGGAGGCTGGACTCTGCCTCTTCTTTCCCTCAACCTGGGGCACCTCTGGGGCCTCCTTGCACTGGTCGCATGGGCTGTACTGGCTTGGACCCTGGCGGCTCAGTGACAAGGAGAGGGAATCCAGCCTCTGGCTCCACAAGACTGCTTCCAAGGCTGAACTTCTCACTCTGGAGTGAGCCATGCCTTCCCATGCTCAGAGTGACCGCAGTTTCCCCGTTATCTAGGTATGAAGACCAGCCCTTTTGGACATGCCCACCTGGGTGCCACCATGACCCAACACCTCCTCCTGTCTGACTCACCAGATGGAACCTTCCTTTCCCATCGGGCCCTGCTCTGTTCCCTACTGGTTATTTCCATTCCTGCCGACCAGCCTTGCTGAGGCTGCCCCTATCCTTGGACTGTCATCCCTTCTCTCTGCCACGTGAGGCCCAGCCCCTCTGTGAAGCCTCTGGGCCATGCTGATCTCCCTGTTCTAAAACCCATTTCCTGCAGTCAGGTGTTCCTTCCCTGCCTCCCAGGGTCTGCTTCCCAGCAGGACTGCACCCTTCCTGAAGGGTTGGACAGGTCCTCTGGCTCCCACATGGTGCTAAGCACACAGGTGGGCTCAGCAAGTGCTTAGCGGACAGCTGACTGTCCCCAAGGGCTCATGAATTCAGTGACTGCGTCTAAAATAGCCATAGTCTACCCCCTCATGGACTATTTGCTTTCTTTTCTTTACTACATTCCAGCTCTGCCCAGGACTCAGTGTGCGTGCCTGGGGTGCTGATCACATTCCTGGATCTGCAGAGCAATCTACATTCCATGCAATGTCATTCTTTTGCATAAAGGTGATTCATTATATCTAGAACTTGGCTTTGAGTCCTCTAAGTTTTGATATAAAGAAATTTCCCAAAACTGCAAACACACATACATGTGCACACTTGTGCACTTGGGACCCTAGAGACTCCCCAAATCCTGCCACCTCACGTGCTGCTTCGTCAAGGTTCACACAGTTCCACTGGAACTTCCCAGGGGTCTGCTCCCCACTAGGTCATGTTCCAGAACACACTCGTGTCCAACAGCTTATCTGCTCATTCCTACAGGCTTCAGAGTTGGTTTTCTGGCACACTTGTCAAGTTACACTATGTTACTGCTACCTCCAGGTCGAAAAGCTTGATCATTTTTTAAAAAATGATCTCCTTCTCACCCTCCACGCTACTGCTAAACTACCTCCCCTTCAGGACACGGCCAGGTTTGGGAAACAGCCAGAAGGGGGAACCAGAAGAAGGGAGAGTTAGGGCCCCTGGAGTTTGGGGAGTCTGAAGAGTGTGTAAGACACTAGACCCCAAAGGTCCCTGACCCTGAAATTCAGAGCAGATACTCCAGGTGGAACTCAACCCCTTAATTCTTTTCCTGGCTGCTATGTGTGAAGGGAGCCCTGGTGGCACAGTGGTTAAGTGCTCGGCTGCTAACCAGAAGGTCCACAGTTTGAACCCACCAGCTGCTCCTTGGGAGAAGATGTGGCAGTCTGCTTCTGTAGATTACAGCCTTGGAAACCCTATGGGGCAGTTCTACTCTGTCCTATAGGGTCACTATGAGTAGGAGTCGACTCGATGGCAATGAGTTTGGATTTCTTTTTTATGTGTGGGCATAAAGGGGGCAGAAGACAGCTTCCTGTGTTCGGGGAGTGGGGCCCTTCATTTACCAGCCTGTCACCAAGATGCGGTGTTGCTGGGCACAGCACTTGGCGTTTCTGGTGTCTGGCTCAGCGCCATGGATTTGGGGCACTAAGCTCTGGAGTAACGTTGATTACACTTGGCCTTGGGATCCTCATGCCTCAAAGGGCTCAGCTGCCATGACAGCCTCAGTTCATTGGCCAAAGACCTTGACCGTGAGTTGGGAGAGGAAGAGCCAGTGGGAGCCTGGGGGAGCCCGGGCCAGGCTCAGGGCAGGAAGCCAGCCTGGAGCTACTTACGGTTTTGCCGCCCTTGCCAATCACCCGGCCAGCTGTGGAAGAGGGCACTCTGATGTGGGCTTCAAGCTTCACCTCTTCTTTGGGGTTGAAGAAGTTCTCTTCTTTCAGCTTACCAAAGATCCGCCCCTGTGCCTGAGAGGGCACAACGTGACTGCTGTTACGGCCTGAACTGTGTCCCCAAAAGTATATGTTGTAAATCCCATTATACCTGTGGTTATAATCCCATTTGGGAATGGGTTTTCTTTGTTATGTTAATGAGACAGGATTAGCGTAGGGTGTGTCTTGAGTCAATCTCTTTTGAGATATAAAGGAACAGATTAGACAAGGAAGCAAAAAGCACAGGTGAGGAAAGAGAGATGCCATACCACATGAAGATCACCAAGGAGCCAAGGAACACCAGGCCTACAGATGCTGAAATAAGACAAAGACCTCCCCCCAGAGCCAACAGAGAACGCTTTCCCCTAGAGCCGGTGCCCTGAATTCGGACTTCTGGCTTCCTAAAACTGTGAGAAAATAAATCTCTGTTTACTAAAGCCACCCACTTGTGGTACTTCTGTTATAGCAGCACTAGAGAACTGAGACAACTGGTGACTCTCAGCCAGTGGCAGGTCAACCTGCTTTATCAGTGCTACCAAGGGTACTGGAGAGACCAGGCAGTTCAACGCTCCCATTGCCAAACGCACTTGGGCCAGACAAACCGGAAGCTGTGTGACTGCTTCTGCTTTCTCACAGACCCCCTGTGGAAAGAGGTGCCGCTCCGGCCATATGGGACCCCTTGCGCTTTTTAATGTGGCTCTGCAGATAGGTGATCACTTCCTCTAGGAAGCTTTCTGTGTCAGGGTGGAGGAGTCAGGGGGTGGAACATGTGTCTGATTTCCACATCCCTAGCACCTATAAGGAGGCCTGGTGGTTCAGTGGTTAAGAGCTGCGGCTCCTAACCAAAAGGTCGGCAGTTCGAATCCACCAGCCGCTCCTGGGAAACCCTACGGGGCAGTTCTACTCTGTCCTATGGGGTTGCTATGAGTTGGAATCGACTTGACAGCAACAGGTTTTATTTTCTTTTTTGGTTAGCACCTATAAATGACTGGTTGATTCAGAATTTGTTCAGAGAGCTCTTAGCTCCCTCCCACAACGCCGTGCTCAGACGTCCAGTTATTAAAGGCTGGAGGAGAGGGGACCCGGTAGGCTCTGATGAACCTGATCTTGCTTTTCTGTGCCTGGCCCCAAAGGGGAAACGCTGGTGGCATAGTGGTTAAGTGCTACGGCTGCTAACCAAGAGTTCGGCAGTTCGAATCCGCCAGGTGCTCCTTGGAAACTCTATGGGGCAGTTCTACTCTGTCCCGTAGGGTTGCTATGAGTCAGAATTGACTTGACGGCAGTGGGTTTGGTTGGTGGCCCCAAAGGCAGTGTGCTTAGCCACAAGGTTCTTCTTCTTAACTTTTAAAAAATTGAGAGATCATTCACATAACATAAAATTTGCCATTTTAAAGTGTACACGTCAGTGGTTTTTATATTTACTATGTTGTACAACCAGCATTTATCAACACTTTTCATCACCCCAAAAAGAAACACACACTTATTAGCAGCTGGTCCTCATTGCTCCTACCTCCATCCCTCCCCCCACAAAAAAAACAAACCTGTTGCCATCGAGTCAAGTCAATTCCAACTCACAGTGACCCTACAGGACAGAGTAGAACTGCCCCATAGGGTTTCCAAGGAGCAGCCGGTGGATTCGAACTGCCAACCTTTTGGTTAGCAGCTGAGCTCTTAACCACGGCACCAGTAGGGTTCCACCTCCCGTCCCCAGGCAACCACTAATCTACTTTCTATTGCTATGGGTTTGCCTACTCTAGACATTCCATATAAACGGAATCATACAACATGTAGCTTTTTGTGTCTGGCTTCTTTCACTCAGCATGTTTTGTAGGCTCATCCAGGTCTCAGCATGTATCAAAACTTCACTCCGTTTTAGGGCCCATTACCACTCCATTGTATGGATAGTCCGCATTCTGCTTACCCGTTCATCAGTTAAAGGGTCATTGTTCTCCAGTGGTTCCACATAGGTTAATTTTGTCTTCTCAGCTAATTTTTAAATATTTTTAGTAAAAATTACCCTTTTATTAATAGGTGTTTCTGACTTCTAGAAAACCCAAGTTATAATTTTTCTAGAGGACCAAAAAAGGCCAATATAAAACAAAGTGCACCTCACTAAGGAACGTCCCCCTACATGCTGTTTCCCCTTAACCCCAAGTTACTGCCCCCACAGCCTGAGGGTAGAAATGACTAATTTGTCCTTAAAACCATGAATGAGGGGTCAGAGATATCCCAGAGGAGCTGCCATATGAACTGGGCCCTCACAGACAAGCTGCTTTCCCCAGGGGGAAGAGGAATGGAGGGCTTCCAGGCACAGGGCACACAGAGGGATGGCGGGGAGGGAGAGCAGGAAGGGTGAATCTGAGACTGCGAGCAGTGCAGAAAGGGAAATGGAGGTTGGGCCTCCACAGGAGAATAGCCTTGGCCATGCCTCTGAGCTGGGTGTCACCTGCAACAAAGGCCCTCAGCTCCCCCAAACAGGCTTCCCTGTGTCCAGGGCCTAGAGGGCTTAGGTGGCCCTTAGCACTGACCTTGAACTGGGCTTCAGGGGGTCCGGTGATGATGACCATCCTTTCACTGACATCCGGGCCTTCTGCTGGGGCAATCTGTAGTTCACAAAGAGGAAAAGCTGATGTTTCTTATCTAAGTGGATGGCAGATGCAGTAGGCGAGGAGACTGTAGGGCTTCTGACTTTGGACCTGGTGCTTTGTGTGACCCTATGCTGCCTCCACCTGGGTCTTAGAAGTTATGACCGCAACACCCAGGATCCGATTTGGGTCTCTGGCTGCTCAGGGAGTCAGGAGCAGGTCAGCAGTTACTGCCTGTCTCTGCTCCAAGCACCAGCTTCCTTTCAGTGATCCAAGTCTTAGGGAAGAACCAGGGAGTCAACAGATCTAGGAAGAGGTTGGTACAGGCCCTGCCAACCCACAGAGAACCCAGAGGGGAGGAAGAACTGATCCACAGAGGTGCTAAATGGGAGCACAGCCTGCAGGAAGAGTCACCCTGGTTCTAATTAGCTCGCACTGGTCGGAAGTCGGCTGTGAGTGACAACTGCGCTGTGAACGACAACTGCGTTCTAACGAGGCAAGGACCACCTCCTCCGGCCAGCATACCAAAAGCATGACATAGCACCAGAGCAGGAACGAGAACACCTGGGTTCCAACCTGGATCTGCCCCTAAGTCGCTCACTGTGTGGCTGTCCGCACCTGTGGAATGTGCAGGTTGAACCTGGCAAGCCCAACAGTCCCTTGTAGCTCTCGCGTTCTGGGGGTCTGACTTCACAAACAATGGCCAGAGCAAGTCTTTTCTTTGTTAATGAGATCGCTATTACGTATTTTTTCTATGCACTTTGCCTTACTCCAAAAAAGATTTAAGGCAGCTTTAAAAAATAAATAAATGTAGCAAAAGTAAACCTAATTAAAAGGAAAATAAGTTAAAAGTAAACCAGGCACAAAGCTGGAGAAAAATGTAGAACAAATTCTAGTCACAAAAAAAGAACAGATTTACTGGCCTGACAGAGACTGGAGAAACCCCGAGTGTACGGCCCCCAGGCAACGTTTTAGATTCACTCTTCAGCTAAAGATTAGACAGGCCCACCAAACAGAACAAAACTAAAGGGGCACACCAACCCAGGGGCAAGGACTCAAGGCACGAGGGGACAGGAAAGCCGGTAATAGGGAACCCAAGGTCGAGAAGGGAGAGTCTTGACATGTCATGGAGTTGTTAACCAATGTCATAAAACAATGTGTACTGTTTAACGAGAAGCTAGCTGGTTCCATAAACCTTCCTCTAAAGTGAAATTAAAAAAAAAAATTAAAAAGAACTACCTATATGGCATCAAATTGATAGCAGCAACTCAAAAGATGAGATAGGAACTTTGGTGGGCAGTGAATTTATGTTAATGGGGAAGGAACAACTCAGAAAAGGAGGGTGAGAATGGTTGTACAACTTGAAGAATGTAATCAATGTCACTAAATGGTACATGTAGAAACTGTTGAATTGGTGTACGTTTTGCTGTGTGTATTCTCAACAACCACCACAAAATAAATGAAATTAAAAAAAGAAAGAAAAAAAGACAAAATTAACCAGGCACTCAGGAATGTCAGGATGAGCCAGGAGTAAGGTTCGTCCACAAAATGCATCCCAAAAGGTCTCATACCCCTGCTAAGCTGGGCCCCAGACCCGGTCTAAGCTTTCTAAGGGCAAATACAAAGAAACAAGATTCACTCCTGGGTCACAGACTTTCCAAGGCAAAACAAAGCCAGTGGTTCAGGGGAGGCGCCGTTTCTGAGAGGGAGCTTTGAGGAGGACGTCTGTTTGGACTGAGAGAGGATCCACCGCTGATGTTGGATTCATGCATCTATCAGCTCCGGCCCACCGGGTCTCAGTCGTGGGCTCCCCCAGGAAGAGGCCCCTCCGCAGGATTTAATGTTCAAAGCCTGGTTCCATCCAGGGGCCTCAGGGCTTTGGGTTTCCATCCCGGCTTTACCGTGGCCACACATTTGAAGCCTGCCCTGACCAGTCCTCGCTCTGAAAAGAAGGGTCCGTTTACGACATCTCTGAAGAGCTCTCTGTCCTTGATTACTCTGTGGCATAAGGATGAATGTCAGACTTGTCATCAGTGACTGGGCTTTCTGAGGGGTCTCCCTGCCAGCCTACTCAGTAAGGATGGTGGCCATTTCCGGGCAGCTGCCTCAGTGGGAAAAACACAGACGCAGTGTATCTGGAGGACTGAGACCCTCCAGCAGGCCACAGACAAACTGGCCCTTGAGACTGTGGGTGGGAACCAACACCTCTACTTTTAGACCCAGAGCCAGCTTTATATCTGGCCCTTGTCTCAGAGTAAACGAGAGACCAGAAAACAGGCACAGCGGCTCCCGGCTCTTATTCCCACTCAACCGAGAAGGTCTGAAAGGCTGATTCACGATTCATGTTGACCAGATGGGCTCTGCTGTTGCCATCCACTTCCTAGTGACTCACGACTGCCTCATCTAGATGCTGAGGGGAACCCCTGACTGCTTGGCTGTCTGGCTTTCCCCAGTGCAGGCCAGCAGTCAGGGAGCTGCCTTGTGTACTTCCAGTTAGAGTGGCATTCTGGCAGGAAAAACAACAGCTGATCATTAACCAGGCTGGGGAGCCCGTTCTGTCTCCCTGGTCTGGCTCTGTGGTTTCTGCCCATTTTAGAGCTCGTGAGCAAGGTGATGTGTCACCACTCAACCTTGCTGAGACACGGAAGGGCTGTGGGAATGCCACAGTCAAGGCCAAGGCATTGCCCTCCTCCATCTTGCTTTCTCTCTTCCAAAAGGCCCTGCTAGGAGTGATTCTGCTCCAGGGGAAATACAGTTGCCCAGAAAGAAGGTAACCCCATCAAATCTTGCCTCCCAGATTCTTTAGCTTTGTGACCTTGGACGGGTCAAGGAAATTCTCTGAGGCCTGGTTTCCTCAAGGACTATAATCCTTCTGTCACAGAGTTGCTATGAGAGTTAAATGAGATAAGGTACCTAGGAAGACATACTGCTGTGATTCACCCTTAACCCTTGCCGTCACGTCGATTCAGTGAGCCTATAGGACAGAGCAGAACTGCCCCAAAGGGTTTCCAAGGAGCAGACTGGTGGATATGAACTGCCGGCCTTTTGGTTAGCAGTTGAACTCTGTTCCTATATACCTAAATCTCACTTTCTCAGCTGAAAAAAAGGGGGGAATTGGTGCGATGGTCCCTTAAGTCCCTTTTAGTTGAAATCCTCTCACTCTGTATCCTGCATGGCACCTCAGACCACAGCACTGGACTCTGGGAAAGGCCCTCAGGATGCCGCCACCCAGGGATCTTCCACATTTTACCCCTCCCACCCATGGGGGCAGGGCTGCACTTGTCCATCAGCCCCCGGGGAAGGGTCTCCCCTGCACCTGGCTGCTGGGTACACAGGCCCCCCCTGTGCGGCATTACTCCCTGCTCCACCCCTGGCTCTCACCTAGTCTGTTCACTTTGCAGGTGAGATCAGTGAGGCCTGCAGGGGCGGGGAAAAAGCAGGACATGGTTTACCCAAATACAATTCTTTCTGCTCTCACTGCAATCCTTGTTTTGCACAACTCGGAATGTTTTGTTTTGTTTTTTTCCCAGAACACTTGCTGTGGGAGAAATTCCAGCTCTTCTTGGGGAGAAAGTATAGCATTCTTTCTCTCCAAGTCATGAGACCTCTCGTTCGGGATCCCGGGTTGTCCCATGGTAGCAAATTATTTTACGTAACAACGGAAACTCTGTTTCCGAAACGGTTTCACGAGGCTTGGATGTGCTCAGCATTCTGCCTGTGAGTCAGAGCTGATAGCTGGGGTTGGAGCAGGACCAGGGTTGAATAATCCTTCCCTTTCAGCTTCTCTGATGATTCTTTGCATTGTGCTGCATGCTGCAGGACGTGGGTATGTAGCCATAGCCATGTCTGCACTCCAAACCATTTCCATAAATCAGGGGCCTTCCTTCCCGAGCCTCTCTGCTCAGTCCCAGGGCTCAGACCAGGTTAGCTCACCAGCTTCTGTTTAGCTGTGATTTTGCCATCCCTTTTCCAGTTTTTCATTCTAACTGTTTTCTCAAAGTTCAAGGGTGTTTGAAGCTGAGACTGATTAAAGAATCAAAGCACCGAAAGCTGTTAAGCACAAATTATACCTCTACTGAAGACCATTCCCTTAGCTTGGGAAAAATCCTCAACCTTTCTTGAATCCTTTGTTACTAATGTTTTTCCTAGTTCAATTGTTAGTTGAACAAAAAAGGAATAAGAAGGAAGGAAAGATGAGAGTCAAAGCCTGTTGCCATCAGGTCAATTCCAACTCACTGCAACCCTGCAAGACAGAGAACTGCCCCATAGGGTTTCCAAGGAGTGGCTGGTGGACTCGAACTGCTGACTTTTTTGTTAGCACCGTGCCAAAAGGGCTGCAAGATGAGAGTAGATGGCAATATTCCTGGAGGCACATTTTCTAGATCCGGTGGGATTTTATCCCTGGATGATGAAAGAGTTTCTTTGGACTGAAAGGAGCAAAGGATATGGGGTGGGAGGAGGTGGTGGTGGGAGAGGGTGAGATACAAACAGCCATTGAGAGCTGCCTTACCTTGATAGAGGCCCCAGCGAATCTAGCCAGCTGTTTAATGTGTGCTCCTTTCTTCCCAATGATGGCGCCCACCGCCTGAGTTGGGATGAAGAGATTTACAATCTCCTGCTCTGGATACTGGAAGAGCAAGACAAGACAGAAGACACCACTTCAAATAGGGTTTCTCATTCAGACACTCAACAGCTACCAAGCACCTGCCAGGTGCCACATGGTGGGATAGCCCCAGTGTTCAAGGAAATGGACAAAATGGTGCATGGAACTCTTCTGAGGACATGAGGCTCTGTGGGTATGATGCTGGAGGGGTGATTCTGAACACAAGTACTGTTACATGACAATCAAAACACAAACTCCTCTTGAGCGTCCCTGAGTTTGTTGGATCCAAAAAAGCTGTCTGCTCACAGGGTGAGGCTTCACTCATGCCCTAGAAAACTCAGGAGGGGGCACTCGAGAGGAACTCACTTTCAAGCTCACATATGGAAAAGGAGGATGTTTATACTTTTTAAACATTCTACTGTGGTAAAATATTTGCCATTTCAACCACTTTTACGTGTACGATTCAGGTTTGCACATTTTTAAGTAAAGGTCAGAGAATGGCACCCATGTTGGCCATGGTGAAGTCAGCAAATCAGTCTATAAAGGCCTTCTTGACTCTTCTTCCCACACCTTATCTGCTTGCCCAGCTCAAATGCCACCTCCTTTGTGAAGTCTTCCCCAACATCTCCAGGGAATTAAGCCATGATTCTTTGGGGCTCCCACATTCTGCTACAGTTACTTGCTCAATGCTATCTCCCATCAGACTAACCGGTTGTCATCATGTCAACTCCGACTCGTGGTGACTCCATGGGTGTCAGTAGAACTGTGCTCCACAGCGTTTTCAATAGATGATTTTTTGGGAAGCAGATCACCAGGCCTTCCTCCTGAGGTGCTTTGAGTGGACTCAAACCTCCAACCTTTCAGTCAGCAGCTGAGCCGGGGACTTCCCCCATCAGATTAGGAGCTTCTTAAAAGCAGGGGTGAGTCATTCACATATTCGTTATCCTAGCACTTAAAATGGTTCCAGGCATACAGCACTATGTAAACAACCAATACATAGGAAGAGCCATTTCCCAGTGCTGGGCACCAAATGGAGCCCTGGTGGCACAGTGGTGAAGAGCTCGGCTCCTAACCAAAAGGTCAGCACTTCGAATCCACCAGTCACTCCTTGGAAACCCTATGGGGCAGTGCTACTCTGTCTTATAAGGTCACTATGAGTCAGAATCAACTGGATGGCAACGGGTTTTGTTTTTTTGGAGCATCAAATGACAAAGGTTCTAGGGGGAAGATGAGGGTTAAAAGAACATTGGGCCTGAGAAAAGATGGAAATAGGCGAGGCCTGGATGGGCTGGATTTGGGAAGGGATGGTTGCGGCTCCCTCTGAATTCTCAGGGCCATAAAAGAGAACAAAAGGAAGAAGCCAGTCAACCCAGAGACCAGCACACCTGCTTGGTACAGCATTAAAACATCATGGGAAATTGACCAAGAAAGAAGGGCCCAGAGTGATACCCTCCTGACCCCCGCCAAAAGATCGATCCTTATATTACAGAGGATAGGGTCGAGAAACTTCTCTGTGGACTACAGAATCGGGTGTGCTTTCATTTAGTACCTACTAGGAAAGATGGTGTGGGTTTTAAAGTCCCATCTAAGCTCTTCTTCAAAGACTCTGAGATGAGTCCTGTTTTAAAGCCCAAAACTTGGTAGATGACAGATGCCCCTCAAGTTCAGTCTTGCTTAGATAGAACACATAGGTATGTTTGAATTCAGGATACATACTAAAATCCCAACTTAAAGAGCAGGCAAAATTTTGGCTGACTGCTTCACAAACATATTCATCAAGTGCCATTATATCATGGGCCATCCCAGTGCCTTTGCAACGTGATAGATTTTCAAGGCGTTCAATGGACAGTCTTTCACAGTGCATCCAACACATAAACCAGACCTCACTCCATGATTATTTGGGAAAGTAAAAGTGTCAGGGGAACTGAAATACAGGACCCTTTCAGGATTGCCAAGAAATCAGAGTTGAGGCAAAAGAGGAGCGAGGAGAAGACAATAGCCTCACACTTCTGCCCACCACCCATAAGCCCCTTTCCTGGGTCAGCCCGGCAGGCTGTGGTGTCATATGAGAGCAAAGACTCCACACCCTAGGAATCTAGGTGAAGACCCTCCATCTTTCCTGAGCCAATCACCCAAGTCTTCTTGGGCTTCAGCTTCTTGTAAACCTAGGATAACGATACCTCCACCCCAAAGGGCTGTGGTGAGCATCACCTGATATGTGAGGTGCTACACACTGGACTTTGAAAAACTCTGACCTGCCTTTCAGGTGGACTCAAGGTGGGGTGCACGTTGTGGCATTATCAAGAACAATATTTCTTTTTGTCTTTGGCCTTGTACTTGGACTTGTCTTGGACTTTTTAGTTTTGAATGAACACAGAATTTATATTATGAGATGTGCGTCCCTAGCCATGCGGAGCTCACTGCTTCAGGAGAAAGACAGGGCTAATGTTGGTCAAATTAGATGATTACAAAGTTCTCATTTACACGGGGCTGAAATGGCTGAAATGAAACTCTGGGAAACTCATGATCTCTGGTCTTACTTTTGTACTGAGGCTCAACACCAGTCTACTTCCCCTTTCACATGACGACCCCTTCTGAGCCTCCTCTTCTCTAATCCTCTTTCCCATGACTGTTTCTGGGTGTCCTCCAATCACAGCCAGCTCCACCAAATAAACTCAGGTTTGACACGTTCTTCCTACGGAGTGGCCCCAGAACCAATCACAACACTCACTGTGCCGGTCTGTATCATGTACACCAGTCGGGAGTGTAGCAGGGCTCCAACTTCCTTCATGTTCCCTTGCTAATTCTGTTGAAGATTCCATGACTGCATTTATTTATTTATTTTTATTGTACTTTAGATGAAGGTTTACAGAACAAACTAGTTTCTCATTAAACAATTAGTACACATATTGTTTTATGACATTGGTTAACAACCCCACAACACATCAACACTCTCCCTTCTCAACTTTGGGTTCCCTATTACCAGTTTTCCTGTCCCCTCCTGCCTTCTAGTCCTTGCCCCTGGGCTGGTGTGCCCCTTTAGTTTCATTTTGTTTTATGGGCCTGGCCAATCTTTGGCTGAAGGGTGATTTGATTACTGAGCTGAAAGGTTATCTGGAGGCCATACTCTCAGGGTTTCTCCAGTCTCTGTCAGGCCAGCAAGTCTGTTCTTTTTTTTTTTTTGAGTTAGAATTTTGTTCTACATTTTTCTCCAGCTGTCTGGGACCCTCTATCATGATCCCTGCCAGAGCAGTCCATGACTGCATTTAGTAGCTGGCAAGATGCTTCATCTAAAACGTCTAGTCAGTAACAACTCCCAGGTCCTTTTCACATGATCCTTTACCTTCTCTGCTCTCTACCATCCTACGTTTGCCTGTTTTAGTTTTTGAACCTAAATGCAGCCTTCAGACTTTTCCTATTGAATTCTGTTCTGTTGAGTGTGGCCTGGTTGTCTAGTGTGTCAGGATGTTTCATCTGTAGTTAGTCCTCCATCTCATTAGCTATCCCTCCAGTTTTCCAATCACATACAGATCTGATATGTACTTCTTCTGTGTCTTCATCCAAGAAATCAATAAAGTTATTAAACAAATCTGGTCTAAGGACAGGGCCCTGAGGCACTTGGTAGGAGTGGAAAGCTACCCAGACCATCTTGTGGCCAGGAATGGTATTTTCGTAAGAGTGGCTCCAGATTAAAAACGAGATGGCAGCTTATTTTTTTTTTTAAACCAGGACCACATGGAGATTGCCCAGGAAGACACAGGCAAATCTAAAATACAACTATTGGTCTCTACTCATCCGGAGCTAAAGAAAAGAAGGAAACCAAAGACTCAGAGAAGAAACCAGTCTACAGAACCAACAGTCTACACAATCAATGACATCACCCACTTGAAGAACTAAATGCTGCCCAGCTACCACTACCGACTGTTCGGACTGGGGACTCAATAGATGGTCCGGAATAGAGTGGGAGAAAAATGTAGAACAGAGCTCAAATTCCTTAAAAGACCAGACTTACTGGAATGGCAGGGACTAGATGAACCCCTGAGACTATCACCCTGAGATACTCTTTAAACTTGGAACTCAAACCACTCCCAGAGGTCACCTATCAGCCAAATGACAAATTAGCCCACAAGATAAATATCACCCATAAGTACTGTGCTCCTCAAAATAATCGTCTAGACGGAACCAAATGGTAAACATTTACCCTAGACCAAAGACGGGAAGGCTAGGGGAGACAGGGAAGCTAGATGAATGGAAACAGAATAACCAAAACAGAAATGAGAATGCTGATATATTGTGAAGAATAGCAATGTCACTGAACAATATGTACAGAAACTAATTTCCTGTGTAAGCTTTCACCAAAAACACAATAAAATGTTTAAAAAAAAAAAGACACAGACGAGCCACCCTACTGGGACCCTGTGAGGAAAGGGAGAGGACTCTTGGGTAAATCCACCAGGGGTCTTGCCATAGGAGCTCTGTGGGAATAACATGACCTCATTTTCTAGACTTTGTTCAAAAAGCTCCTTTGGCAATCCTACTCCTTGGAATATATCAGAGAGAAGTAAGAGCCTTTACACGAACAGATATATGCATACCCATGTTCACTGTAGCACTGTTTACAATAGCAAAAAGATGGAAACAACCAAGGTGCCCATCAATGGATAAATAAATTATGGTATATTCAATACAATGGAATACTATGCATTGATGAAGAACAGTGAGGAATCTGTGAAACATTTCGTAACATGGAGGAATCTGGAAGGCATTATGCTGAGGGAAATTAGTCAGTTGCAAAAGGACAAATATTGTATAAGACCACTATTATAAGGACTCGAGAAATAGTTTAAACAGAGAAGAAAATATTCTTTGATGGTTACGAGAAAGGGGAGGCAGGGAGGGAGGGAGAGGGGTTTTCACTATTAGATAGTAAATAAGAACTATTTTAGGTGAAGGGAAAGGTCAGCACAACTGGACTAAACCAAAGCAAAGCAGTCTCCTGAATAAACTGAATGCTCTGAAGGCCAGTGTAGCAGGGGCAGGGGTTTGGGGACCATGGTTTCAGGGGACATCTAAGTCAATTGGCAGTAATAAAATCTATTAAGATAACATTCTGCCTCCCACTTTGGAGAGTGGCGTCTGGGCTTAACCGCTAGCAAGCAGCCATCTAAGTTGCATCAGTTGGTCTCAATCCACCTGGAACAAAGGAGAATGAAGAACACCAAAGACACAAGGTAATTATGAGCCCAAGACACAGAAAGGGCCACACAGACCAAAGACTACATCAGCCTGAGACCAGAAGAACTAGATGGTGCCCGGCTGCAACTGATGACTGCCCTGACAGGGAACACAACAGAACCCCTGAGGGAGCAGGAGAGCAGTGGGATGCAGACTCCAGATTCTTGTAAAAAGACCAGACTTAATGGTCTGACTGAGACTAGAAGGAGCCCGGTGGTCATGGTCCCCAGACCTTCTGTTAACCCAAGACAGGAACCATTCCTGAAGCCAACTCTTCAGACAGGGACTGGACTGGACAATGGGATAGAAAAAGATGCTGGTGAAGAGTGAGCTTCTTGGATCAAGTAGACTCAAGAGACTATGTCTAGAGGGGAGAGGGGAGAGGGGAGAGGGGAGGGCGGAGGGGGTCAGAAGCTGGCCGAATGTACTCGAAAAGAGAGAGTGGAGGTAATGAGTGTACTGTCTCATTAGTGGGAGAACAATTAGGAGTATATAACAAGGTGTGTATAAACTTTTGTATGAGACTGACTTGATTTGTAAACTTTCACTTAAAGCACAATAAAAATTAAAAAAAGAAAAAGAGCTTCTTTGAAAACTTTGCTCATTACTCCAACAATGCCTCCTACTGTGACTTTTTGATCACTGGTTTGCACCCGTTTCCTGCCACATTCCTGCGATGTGATGAGCAGGAATGTCCAACGGGAACAGCACCAGCCCTCTGAAAACCTCAGGTGCACTTAAGTTCTGGGTAGTGTGGTGTATGGGTGCTGTGCATTGTGTCCTCCCAGGCTGGCCCAGAGCCACAAAAGCCGGAACACACATTCAGTGGTGCTGGCAGAGGTGACGGCAGTCCACGAAGGATCGTGAGATGCCAGCCACAGGAGGGGGAAAGGGGCAGATGAGGCTGAATAGCAGGGCACTTACAGAATGATGATGCGGGAACGGGCCGAACTGGTGAGGGGGGTACAGGCTGGAGAAGTATCCGGAGTGGGTCTGCAGCAGGACAGAAACAGTAGTCAGTTGGCGGGTCTGTCAGGGGCTGTCAACCAGCTCCCATGAGGCAGATTTCCCACATGCCACAAGGCTCTCTGCACCATCACCTGAGCCCACTGTGGTGTCTACAGACCAGTCCCTTTGCATCTCAGCCCTCACTTCCACTTTTCTCCTGTGGAGCACTGAGTGCGTGGCAAAGCAGCACCTTGTCACAGCTCCCCCCTGGGGGAGTGCTGACCATTCCTAAGCTGGGCCAGGCTTTTGGCTTCCTAATGAACTTACCATCAGAGTGAAAGCACACACACATGTGCACTCACACATGCACACACTTCTGCACCCACCCACCCACCCACCCACACACACACACACACACACACTTTCTCTCTCTCTCTCAACCTGCACCCAGTAGAGTGGCAGGGCTGTGCGTTCTATTTTCTGGAGAACTGTGAGTTTGGGTTAAAAGGCACAGAGGGTACTGGGACCATATCCAACAGTTACTGAGAACAAGCAAATGCACTCTTGGGAAGTCAGATTAGCCAACTCCATCAGAGAATTAGAGAAGGAATGGAGAGAAAGAAAAAGAGATTGGAAGAGGAGAGAAAGAAGATAAACGAATAAATGTATATGGAGGCGGCAAGGAGCAGGTAGACAGATGTGGACAGAAGAAAACAGGGCTGTCAGGAAAATAAAGAATTTTAAAATGTTGTTGTTGCTAGCTGTTGTTGGTCGGCATCCCCACTCACGGCGACACCATGTCGCAACGGGACGAAACGCCATGGTGAGCCACAGGGTTTTCACTGGCTGATTTTCAGAAGTGGATTGCCAGGCCTTTCTTCCTAGCCCACCTTGGTCTAGAAGCTCTGCTGAAACCTGTTCAGCATCATAGCAACTCACAAGCCTCCCCTGACAGATGGGTGGTGACTACACATGAGCTGCACTGGCTGAGGATTGAACCCAGATCTCCTGCGTGGAAAAAAAATAGCTGCCTTTTTATCTAATACCTACTGTGTATCAGGGAAACCCTGGTGGCGTAGTGGTTAAGTGCTACAGCTGCTAACCAAAAGGTCAGCAGTTTGAATCCGCCGGGCGCTCCTTGGAAACTCTATGGGGCAGTTCTACTCTGTCCTATAGGGTCGCTATGAGTCGGAATCGACTCGACGGCAGTGGGCTTTGGTTTTGGTTATCGGGCACTGTAGGTAGATCTTTTATATGTATTCATAAACTCTTTTAATCCTCACGATCACCCTGTGAGACAGGAATATGTCTGCTTTTATATATTCTTATGGGCAGGACTCTGACAAGTCAGCTAAGTCTGGCTAACTGTGCTTTACGTAAGGCCAAGCAAATACTGCCGTTACCGTGTTTTTGCAAATAATGCGCCCACACATATAACGCACACAGGGCGCCTAGGAAAATAACGCACAAGGGGGTTGCACGGTTGGCAAAAAAGTATAACGTGCACGTTGTTTGGGGAAAAACAGGTACTCTGCAGGAAAACAGGTGAGGGGCTGTGGTCCAAGATGGAACCAATCCCTCCGGGCAATGCAAGACAACTCCCGGGAAGACAGTTTCAACAGCTACCAGAGACAGATGAGCGTGGAGTCCGGGACCTGCTTTCATTTGAGGGTCTGTGAGCAAATCTCACGGTAACACGCACGCCCTGCACATCCTGGCACCAACTTTGCCTTGTGACTCATTACGGATGAAATCAAACTGTTCCTCTCTGGAGCTTGGAGAGTGGGCTTCCGGACTCGGAGAAGAAGGCAGAGATGTGAACACTGTGGGAGGCTGCCCCCGGGGAGCTCCAGGTACCCACAGCACTTGCTGGGGACCAAGCTCTGCGTAAACTGGACACTGATCGCTGTAGTGTGAGCCTCCGCCCTCGACTTGGAAAGAGGCTGCAGTGACACCTCATGCCCAGAAGAGGGAGCTACGAGATCAGCATTTCTCTTGGCCAACTCTTGTCCTGAAGGAAGCTGGGTGAGGAGCTCCTTCTTGAGGATTCCCTAGGGAGAGCATTGGCTCCAGACCCTTCTCTGTGTAGGTACCTGTCCTGGGGACTGTCCTGGGCCGTGGAGGGTGGCAGGGAATTTCTGCAGCTCTTCTAGCCAGACATAGTTCTACCCCGGGTAAAGGGCACTTGTGCTGTCTTCTTGCCTGGAGAGCTGTCCTTCAGCCCCCACAGCTGAACAAATTCTTTGGAACTGTGACTGCCCTTACTGCACAAAAACTCACGGGAGGCCGGGAATACACAGGCCACAGTGTGGCTCCTATGCTGGGTTTGAATACTCCCAACGTGAACACTGTATAAAATTTAGACCTACCACTTGGGGTAGGGGAGAGATTTTTTGAATTGGCTGTAAAAGAATAAAAGTGACAAATCTCACACTCCTCTTTTTATTCAAGAATCACGGCTGGAAAACTGTTGTAGGGAAAGAATCCTGGAGCCCTTTCTTAGCCGAGGCTCTGCCATCAGCCTTCGCGGACTGAAGGTGGTCTTGAAGTCAGAAGATCAGAGTCAGAATCACTAGCTCTGTGAGTTGGAATATTTTATTTCACCTTTTGAGCCTCATCCACAAGTTGACAGATATGGTATCTACATCTTATAATACTGCTGTTAGGGTTCAGCCAAGTGCTCATTCACATATTCAAAGGGTACTTCAGTCTCTTTATGGACAAAGTATTGTTCTAGGCCCTGGGGCCACAGTGAGTAAGAGAAAAGGTCCTTGCTGTCACGGAGCTTCCATTCCACTGATGTCTTAGTTTCTTAGCACTGCTGCAACACGAACACCACACGTGGGTGGTTTTAACAAACCAATTTATTTTCTCACAGCTGTTGTCAGGTGCCACCAAGTTAGTTCCAACTTATGATGACTCCATGTATAACAAAACAAAACACCACCCAGTCCTGTGCCATCCTCACTGTCGTTGCTATGTTTGAGTCCATTGTTGCAGCCACTGTATCAATCCGTCTCGTTGAGGGTTTTCCTCTTTTTTGCTGACCCTTTAATTTACCAGGAAACCCTGGTGGCGTAGTGGTTAAGTGCTACAGCTGCTAACCAAGAGGTCGGCAGTTCGAATCCACCAGGCGCTCCTTGGAAATTCTATGGGGCAGTTCTACTCTGTCCTATAGGGTCACTATGAGTCGGAATCGACTCGACGGCAGTGGGTTTGGTTTTGGTTTTGGTTGATTTACCAATCATAATGTCCTTCTCCAGGGACTAGTCCCTCCTGATAACATGCCCAAAGAATGTGAGACAGAGTCTCACCATCCTGGCTCCCAAGGAGCATCCTGGCTGTACTTCGTGCAAGGCAGGTATGTTCATTCTTCTGGCAGTCTATGGTATATTCGCTATTCTTCGCCAACAGCCAACACCGTAATTCAAAGGCATCAATTCTTCTTCGGTCCTCCTTATTCATTGTCCAGCTTTCACTTGGATATGAGGCGATTGAAAACACCATGGGTTGGGTTAGGCACACGTTAGTCCTCCAAGTGGTATCTTTGCTTTTTAACACTTAAAAGAGGTCTTTTACAGCAGATTTGCCCAATGCAATATGTCATTTGATTTCCTAACTGCTGCTTCCATGGGCATTAATCGTGGATCCAAGTAAAAGGAAGTCCTTAACAACTTCAGTATTTTCTATTAGAAGGCTAGAAGTCCCAATTCAGGACACCAGCTCTAGGGGCACGCTTTCTCTCTCTGTTGGCCCTAAGGCAAGGTCCTTGTCTCTCTTCAGCTTCTGGTCCTCAGTTCCTTGGTGATCTCCACGTGGCATTTGTCTCCCCCCATTTGTGCTTGCTGGCTTCTGTGCTGAATCTGCTCTTTTCTATCTCAAAAGTGATTGGTTTAGTACACACCCTACACTGCATGTTGCCTCATTAACAAAACAAAGAAAACCCTACTCCAAAGGGGATCACATCCACAGGTATAGGGGTTAGATTGACAACACATATCTTTGGAGGGTACAAATCAATCCATAACACCTGGGGAGGAAGACACTAAAGAGAATTTCAGAGACATGTTGTGGAAGAGAGGAATAGGATGAGTGAGGAAAGGCAGCTGCAGCGATGACAGGAGGGATGGCCACTTTAGCTGGGGTGGTCCTGGAAGGCTCGTGGAGGAAAGGACATCTGAGCCGAGGCCCACGATTTTATAAAGTACAACTACCTATGTCAGTAAAATGGTTATTCTATTATTTTAACCAAAATCTCAGAGTTAAGTTTTCCAACTGCAAAAACCCATTTTCAAGTTTAGAAAATATTCTGCCATAGCATGGAAATGTCTCCTCTTGTTTTAGCTCAGGAATCGGGAATCAAGTTTTTCTGTTAAAGGCCAAACAGCAAATACTTGAGGCTTTGGGGACCAAATGGTCACTGCGGCATCTGTTCAACTCTGCCGTTGCAGCAGGAAAGCAAAAATAAACAACATGTAAATAAGTGGTGGGGCTGTGTTCCAACCACACTTTATTTACATAGGTAGTGGGCTGGATTTGGCCCTTGGGTTGTAGTTTGCTGACCCCTATTGTAGTTTATTGTAGATGATCAATTTTAGAAGTGGTCTATTTTATTATGCTTTTTCCCCAACTACTTTATGTTACAGGAGATCTCGTGGCACAAACAGTTAAGTGCTCAGCTGATAACCAAAAGGTTGTCAGTTCAAACCTACCCAGTGGCTCTGTGGGAGAAAACCCGACTATCTGCACCTGTAAAGAATCATGAAAACCCTATGGGGCAGTTCTACTCTGTCACATGGGCTGGCTATGAGTCAGAATTGACTCGATGACACCCAACAACAACTTCACATTATCTAGGTTGAGGGTGGCCTGGATTTTGAGATTAGCTTCTGTGGGGCACCATGTATGGCCTCTCTCCCAAGAAATGAGGCGTATCCCAGAGCCATTTGGAGCCCCGGTGGTACAGTGGTTAAGAGCTACGGCTGCTAACCAATAGTTTGGCAGTTTGAGTCCACCAGCTGCTCCTTGGAAAAGCCCTATTGAGGCAGTTCTACTCTGAAATGGCAACGGCAACTAGATGGCAACGGCAACTAGATGGCAACGGGTTTTGGTTTTTGGTTTTCAGTGCCATTTACGTATACTGAGCTGGGCCAGACTCAAGTCTTAGAGCAGAGATCTGGGGACGTGCATCTCTCATAGCTGTCCTTGCTCCTTGGAGCAGCCACGAGACCCTAACAGCTGCCATGATTCCTCTTGCACATCTCCAGCTCCCTCTGCCACACGCTCAGAGCTGGGCTCAGTCCTTTAGTTTAAAGGAAAATGTGTACAACTCTAAAGAAATGGAGAGATTTAGAATTGACTTGGAAGATCCATACATGAACAAGATTGCAGAACGAGTACATATGTATTGGTGACTCAGAATGTGGGTGCCATTTAATTGCCGTCTGTACTTTATAGGCAGAATGGCATAGTAGGTCCACCCTGCCTCTCTGCAGAAAACCCACAGAGCTACTGGGGATTCACAGGATGCAATGCCTGCACCAGAGACCACCTCTCAAAAGAAAGGAGTGGCTCAGGTAAGGTCCACTCACTTGACTCCTTCCCTTTAAACAGCACAAACATGGGGGAAAATAAAGTTTGCTTAAAAATAAGCAATATGTGTGGAGAAAAATTCTATCCATCCATTGCTGTCGAGTCGATTCTGACTCATAGTGACCCTACAGGACAGAGTAGAGCTGCCCCATGTTGTTGTTGTTTTAGATGCCATCGAGTCGGTTCCGACTCATAGTGACCCTATGCACAACAGAAGGAAACATTGCCCAGTCCTGCGCCATCCTTACGATCGTTGTTATGCTTGAGCTCATTGTTGCAGTCACTGTGTCAATCCACCTGGTTGAGAGTCTTCCTCTTTCCCACTGACCCTGTACTTTGCCAAGCATGATGTCCTTCTCCAGAGACCGATCCCTCCGGACAACATGTCCAAAGTATGTAAGACATAGTCTCGCCATCCTCGCCTCTAAGGAGCATTCTGGCTGCACTTTTTCCAAGAGAGATTTGTTCATTCTTTTGGCAGTCCACGGTATATTCAATATTCTTCTCCAACACCACAATTCAAAGGCGTCAACTCTTCTTCGGTCTTCCTTATTCACTGTCCAGCTTTCACATGCAAATGATGTGATTGAAAATACCATGGCTTGGGTCAGGCGCACCTTAGTCTTCAGGGTCACATCTTTGCTCTTCAACACTTTGAAGAGGTCCTTTGCAGCAGATTTGCCCAATGCGATGTGTCTTTTGATTTCTTGACTGCTGCTTCCATGGCTATTGATTGTGGATCCAAGTAAAATGAAATCCTCGACAACTTCAATCTTTTCTCCCTTTTTCATGATGTTGCTCATTGGTCCACTTGTGAGGATTTTTGTTTCCTTTATGTTGAGGTGTAATCCATACTGAAGGCTGTGGTCTTTGATCTTCACTAGGAAGTGCTTCAAGTCCTCTTCACTTTCAGCAAGCAAGGTTGTGTCATCTGCATAATGCAGGTTGTTAATGAGTCTTCCTCCAGCCCTGATGCCCTGTTCTTCTTCATATAGTCCAGCTTCTCATATTATTTGTTCAGCATACAGATTAAATAGGTATGGTGAAAGAATACAACCCTGACGCACGCCCTTCCTGACTTTAAACCAATCAGTATCCCCTTGTTCTGTCCGAACAACTGCCTCTTGATCTCTGTAAAGGTTCCTCATGAGCACAATTAAGTGTTCTGGAATTCCCATTCTTCGCAGTGTTATCCATAGTTTGTTATGATCCACACAGTCGAATGCCTTTGCATAGTCAATAAAGCACAGGTAAACATCCTTCTGGTATTCTCTGCTTTCAGCCAGGATCCATCTGACATCAGCAATGATATCCCTGGTTCTGCGTCCTCTTCTGAAACTGGCCTGAATTTCTGGCAGTTCCCTGTCGATATACTGCTGTAGCCGTTTTTGAATGATCTTCAGCAAAATTTTGCTTGCATGTGGTATTAATGATATTGTTCTATTCACATTCGGCTGGATCACCTTTCTTGGGAATAGGCATAAATATGGATCTCTTCCAGGCAGTTGGCCAGGAAGCTGTCTTCCATATTTCTTGGCATAGACGAGTGAGCACCTCCAGTGCTGCATCCATTTGTTGAAACATCTCAACTGATATTCCATCAATTCCTGGAGCCTTGTTTTTCGCCAGTGCCTCTAGAGTAGCTTGGACTTCCTTCTTCAGTACCATCGGTTCCTGATCATATGCCACCTCTTGAAATGGTTGAATATCAACTAATTCTTTTTGGTATAATGACTCTGTTTATTCCTTCCATCTTCTTTTGATGCTTCCTGCGTCGTTTAATATTTTCCCCATGGAATCCTTCACTATTGCAACTCAAGGCTTGAATTTTTTCTTCAGTTCTTTCAGCTTTAGAAACACCGAGCGTGTTCTTCCCTTTTGGTTTTCCATCTCCAGCTCTTTGCACGTGTCATTATAATACTTTACTCTGTCTTCTAGAGAGGCCCTTTGAAATCTTCTGTTCCGTTCTTTTACTTCATCAATTCTTCCTTTTGCTTTAGCTGCTCGATGCTCAAGAGCAAGTTTCAGAGTCTCCTCTGCCTATAGGGTTTCCAAAGAGCACCTGGTGGATTTGAACTGCCGACTTTTGGGTTAGCAGCTGTAGCTTTTAACCACCACCATGCGACCAGAGTTTCCAGAGAAGAATTAGGAATGAAAAAAAAAAAGCTGTCAAGTAGCCTGGACCCCAATTTGGTAAAGTACTGATCTCGAATAATGTGAATTGTTGTTAGTTATGATTTAAATAATAAAAACATATTGAGAAGCTATTAAATGCCAGGCCTTGTGCTAGGCGTTTATTATGTATAGTAAAAACCACCTATTAATAAAACATGTGTTTGAGGTGTAGACATGTGTGGGAATTGCTTACATCCCAAGGATCACCAGGCTCCCTAGGATTTTAATAAATGCCCAACAATACTCAAGAAGGCACAGGTTCTTATTTGAGCTAACAGATCCTTTCTTTTTTTCCTTCAACAGTAAACAGGCTTCTAGTTGATGAATTTGCTAATTGTTCTTCCGTTCCTAGATATGACATATACCGTGTTTAAGAGCACACATTTCAGAGGCTGGCTGACTAATATTGATCTGCCCAACCGAAGAAAATCCTAAGGAATGTTGGCCTCATCCTACGTCACCAAAAAGCACAGGCTACAGATTAAAGCCATAGCCCCAATTCAACAGAGCAGAGCAATGCTACTCCCTGGAGGTGCCCTGAGCATGCTCGAACCTCCGAATGCTGAGCTACTTACAGCAAAAGGGTGGTAAGGGGGGGCGGGTGGAGCTCCCCGGGGCCCTGCTGGTGGAGGCAGTACAGACAGTCCTGTTGAAAAGATGCCAAGTGCACTGAGGTTCAACCCTGGGATCAGATTGGCTTGTTGCTGGGGACAGAAAGGGAGAAAGAAGATGAGGGGAGGAGACCAGAGAGGCGCCATTTGCCTTGGTCAACCGCCACCTCTTGTCAGACCAGCACCATCATCTCCTCATCAGTCTTGCCCTGGCCTCACCCCCCACCCCCTAAGTGCTGGGAGGCTGTAAACCTCCACCTGATCCTGGCCTTCTTCCAAAGCTTCTCTGCCACCCTTGGGGAAGTCTACACATCTCAACATGGCCAACAAGGCTCTTCTGGGGAATCTTTCTCTTGCTAACCCCTCATCCACATCCAAATACCTCTCTCCATCTCTCCAAATACCCTGCACACCCTCCCACCTCTGGGGCCTCACCCACAACGTCTGCCCTGCAAAAAGTGCCCTCCTCTCCCTCCTCACCTGGCTACATTCTACTCACCCCGTGGGTTTTACCTGAGCTTAGGTGTCACCTTGCCCAGGGGGCCTTCTCTCGCCCCAAAGGTCTCAGCTCAAGTGCCCTTTGCTGCTTTCCTAATATTCCTGTGTTTTCTTAAAGCAACACTCATCACATGTATTTGGATTGCCTGTTTAATCCTCTCTTTCCCCTCTAGAACACAATTTCCTTGTGCACAGAGACCGTCTTACTTAGTGCTGTGTTCTCAGTGCCGAGTACTTAGCCCAAACCACACCTGCTGCCGTTGAGTTGACCTGGACCCATGGCGACCCTATAGGACAGGGTACAGCTGCCCCATAGGGTTTCCAAGGGGTGGCTGGTGGATTCCAACTGCTGAACTTTTGGCTAGCAGCCAAGCTTTTAACCACTGTGCCACCAGTTAGTTCTCAATAAATATTTGTTGAATAAGTTTAAAACAAATTTGGTTCCTTCTAGCTCTATGCAGGGAAAGATAAACCCTTCTCTAAGACACCACATATGTAAATCCCATTAACCAGGTTCCGGATGGTTCAAAACTTCGGGTTTCTGATCATTTCACTTGTTGGCTTATTTCACATTTAAACACCAGGAGGCTCACACAGGCTGGGGTGTTTTACTTACGCAGCCCCTAAGAGGCAGAGTGATACAATCACCCCCCACCCCCTGGCCCACGTCCAGCCTGCCCCAGCTTTGCCTTCCTGAACACTAAACAGTTCTCTAACTTTTTTTTTTTTTTTAATCTGTGACCAGGGTCACTCAGTAACTAACATTCTTTCATAACACTGGGAAACGCAGAGCTAGGATCCTTAACCTTTACTCTATTTGAGACACAAGATGCAGTGATTCTGTTAGTCATTGACAAGTGCACAACTCTGGTACAGACATAAACAAATCTAAGTGATCTGGTCAGGTGAAGAGGTCTGGAGCACACACCCCTTTATAGCTTTACTGGAGTTCAGAGAAAGTGATGTTTCTCAAGATATCGAGGGCCCACTAGAGGAAAATAAGGTCACTGAATGATACTTCCACAGACAGATATTCCCAAACAGGGGGACAGGGTCACACTGGAGTCTCCTCTTCCACCTCCCCTCATCCTGCATGTAATAATCACGCAGTGTGGGCTGTGGTGGTGCTGTGTGAGATGTGGCTATGAAGGTGTGGGCTGGGTGAGGTGTGGGCTGGGTGAGGTGTGGGCTGGGTGAGGTGGGGGCTGTGTGAGGTGGGGGCTGTGTGGGTGGGGTGTGGGCTGTGTGAGGTATGGCTGTGGAGGTGTAGGCTGTGTGAGGTGGGGGCTGTGTAAGGTGTGGCTGTGTGGGTGTGGTCTGTGTGAGGTGTGGCTGTGTGAGGTGTGGGCTGTGGTGGTGGTGTGTGCTGTGTGAGGTGTGGCTGTGTGCGATATGGGCTGTGTGAGGTGTGGCTGTGTGGGTGTGGGCTGTGTGAAGTGGGGGCTGCGTGAGGTGGGGGCTGGGTGAGGTGTGGCTGTGTGCTGTGTGAGGTGTGGCTATGTGTGTGTGGGCTGTGTGAGTTGTGGGCTGTGTGAAGTGGGGGCTGTGGAGGTGGGGGCTACAGAGGTGGGGCTGGGTGAGGTGGAGGAAGAGCACTGAGCTGAGGAGGAGGATGCTGTGAACGGTGCTACAGTGAGGCAGCTAGGGTTTAGCTTACAGAAAGCTCTTGGTCAAATTTTATTCCTTGGTCAAAATTTACGAAATGTTACCAGGTCTGGGATTTGCTTCAAGGTCATCCAAGGACAGTGGAGAAGTGGATAAGGGTTCAGATGAAACAAAATAGGCCAGGAGTTGATAACTCTTGCAACTGGATTATGGGCATATGAGGGCTTATTGCAGTACCCTTTCCATTTCTGTATATGTTAGAAAATCATTATAGTAAAAAATCAAAAAATTTACTTCTCTGAGCTGAACTTGGGCTTTGCTGATGGACAAATATTTTTAAGGGTTTTGAATGCCAGGCTGATGTCTCTCTGTTAAAAAGCAGGGACCAGGCGGCAATAAGAGGAAGGACAAACCCAAACCAGTCAGCTACAAGTACTGGGGAGAGATCAGGTGGTTGGTGACATTTATTGGGCAATCTAAAAGTGCAAATCAGCAAACAAGAGAAGAAACGAACTTTAAAATAACATATTTTTAAGATTTAAAAAGTCATAGGACGATATCATAGAAGAACAATCACAATTTTATGAAAAGTTTGGACAGTAGAAAAAAATCCCACTTTCTTAGCACATTAGCTGTTTTTGTTTTTGCATGCAGCCTTCCAGCCATTTTGACCTATAGTATTTTATATAACTGTAACCTTAGTTACATAAACTTTTATATACTGCTCTTCTTAGTTAACCTTGTATCATAAGCACTTCCTCATTCTGCAGATCATCAATATTATCATTTTCCGTGACTGCATAAAATTTTGTCCAGTGCATTTATCATAATTCGCTAGTTTGGTTTCCTGATTGTGTTAAAGCCCTTAACCCAAGAACTCAGGGATAATTCTTCACCTCCATTCTAAGGGTGGAAACCCTGGTGATGTAGTGGTTAAGAGTTCAGCTCCTAACCAAAAGGTTGGCAGTTCAAATCCTCCAGCCGCTCCTTGGAAACTCTATGGGGCGGTTCTACCCTGTCCGACAGAGTTGCTTTGAGTCGGAATGAACTGAACGGCAACGTGTGGATCCTAAAGGTGGAGCCCTGGTGGTGAAGCGGTTAAGAGCTTGGTTGCTAACCAAAAGGTGGGCAGTCTGAATCTGCCAGCTGCTCACTGGAAACTCTATGGGGCAATTCTACTCTGTCCTACAGGGCCACTATGAGTTGGGGTTTGGTTTTTTGTTTTTGTTTTTTAAATTCTAAAGAGCCTCCTCAACAGCTGAATCACAATTACTCCTAGAAAAGCTTGGATTTTGCCTGGAATCTCTTTTGAAAACCACTGGAGAAGAAACCATGGGGCACTTACATTAACCGCCAGCATGTCGTTTTCAAAGGCCTCACGCAGCTTCTTCATAATCTCTATTTCGGCAGTGGCGCAGGCCTCGACTGTACCCTTCACAGTGATGGTCCTTTCAGGGTTGTATATGCTAAGATCCTGCAAGCTGACCAACGGGAAAAAGAAAAACAAATGTCCTTTTTCTATGGGAAAAATAAAATTCCAGAACAATCACGAACAAGTCTTGGATTCCCTCATAACACACTGTGGTGTTGAACACCTGCCTTCTTATCTGAAATCTTACTAAGTGACTTGAGTCATACTCGTAGTGGAAAATGTCTGACTGGCAAGTACTACATCACTTTGATTATGTTCTCATTTTAGGGGAAAGCAGACTAAGGGGTTGAGTATACCAAGACACTAAAATTCTCCATTATTTGGCTGAGTTAATCCGAATGTGTGGCTTACGATGAAATTGTTATCTTGGTCCCTGTCTCGTGTTCAATTTTCTTCAAGTTCCTGCCTTCTTTTCCAATAAGTCTTCCAACCAAGCCATTGTGGGCCAAGATTTTCAAAGGGATCTCTTCTGCTCTAAAAAGCGAAACAAAAAAACAACAATTTAACACTTAAGGTGGGAACAGTGGTTCATTCCAGGAGCCATTACACTCTGCCTTCTTTCTTCTAATGGAAGCTCATGAATTTTGATTATACACCAAATCCTGGTAATTCTCCTCTCTTGCCAGTGTCAGACAGGAAGTGAGTCTTGCAAATCTGGCCAATGAGATATGAGAAGTCTGTTGGGTGGCCTCAGAAAGCTTTTGTCTTAAAAAAAAGGGTAAAAAAAAAAAGTGACAGACTCTCTTTCGACTTTTGAATATTTTTGTGTGGGGACACGACGTTTGAAATTGCCGTTACCATCTTGTCATCACCAGGGGAGTGAACATCAGGCATTCTGAGGATGGTATTCAACCAACCCTGGGATCACTCTACCTTAGGACTTGTTCCTTGACATAATAATTGTTTCTTATTGCTTAAGCCACTTTTGTGTTTTCTGTTGCTTGAGACCCAAAGCATCTAACAGACACATTACTGCCACCTCAAAATAAACAGGATGCTTGAAGAAATGCCACTAGAGCCTAGCTACCGGGAGGGCAGGGATTCTTGTCTGCTGTGTTCATAGCTGAGTTCCTGGCTCACAGAACAGTGCCTGGCACACAGTTGATGCTCAATAAATGTTTAGTAAATGAATAAAAAGAAGTTTAAGCTTTCAAGATGCCTCTTCTTCTACATCTTCCACCTCCTACTCATCCCTCAGGTCTTGCTAAAATGTCACTTACACAGGAAGGCCATCTCTGAAACACCCAAGTCCCCTCTTGTCCCTCTAAAAAACTTGATGACAGTCCCAGTTACATGCAGTCATTGGACACTGCAACTTTCCACTGTTGTACTTCTCATTAAAAAAACAAACAAATCCAGTGCCACTGAGTCGATTCTGACTCATAGCCACCTTATACACAGAATAGAACTACCCCATAGGGTTTCCAAGGAGCAGCTGGTGGATTCAAATTGCCAACCTTTTGGTTAGCAGCCAAGCTTTTAACCACTGTGCCACCAGGGCTCCCAGCACTTCTCATAAAAAAAAATATATATATATATATATATATATAAAAATATAGCTGTACTTAATTACTTATTGGTGTAACTCTTTGTTTAATGAATGTATCTCCCACTGTGTGAGCCCCATGAAAGCAGGGACTCATTCTTAGTCGTGGTTGTATATCTCCCACTGTGTGAGCCCCAGGAAAACAGAGACTCCATCTTACTCATGGTTGTGTATCTCCCACTGTGTAAGCCCTACGAAAGCAGGGACTCAGCCTAAGTCATGGTTGTATATCTTTAACTGCGTGAGCCTCATGAAAGCAGGGACTTGGTCTTCGTCCTGGCTGTAATCTCAGTCCTCAGCACAGTGTGGGCACTCAGAAAAGTTTATTTCAAAAGCTATCCAAACTTTCTATTGGTTCTACATGAATACTTAAAAAAAACAACTTATAAATCAGTCTTTGTCATTATTTAGACTATTGTAGGCTGCTTATACCTAGGTAGAAGGATCACGGGTGGAGTTATTTAATAAAGTTCTCAATAACTTGAATGGCAGAAGAGCTTCCTCAAATTAAGCCACAGCATTTGGGGGATTCCAAATACCCCACTTAGAGGAAATCAGTCCTAAGTGAAAGGTTAGAGATCCTTATGAAATCTGAGAATAGATTTGCAATGTTTTTCTTTTAAGGACTACTTCCATCTTCTTTGGGGCCCTGGTGATGCAGTGATTAAAAGCTTGGCTGCTAACCAAAAGGTCAGCAGTTCGAATCCACCAGCCGCTCCTCGGAAATCCTATGGGGCAGTTCTACTCTGTACTATAGCGTTGCTATGAGTCGGAATCGACTCCTGGACAACAAGTTTTTTTTTTTTTTTTTATTCCATCTTCTTGGCTTTGGAATGCTCTTATTTGACATTATTCACCAAATTAACTTTATATTCGATTCACCCCTCACTACTTCTCTAGAAAACTGCCACCACCGACCACAAACAGATTTTGCCAAACTGACAGAGTCTTTTTATTGTCTTGTCTATTCCACTGCCATTTGTTCATAATTCGTTTATAATACAAAGTCAATTGGTTTAGTAAGAACTGTATTTACCACTGCAATTAGTATAGTACTCATTACTCTGTGGAATCCTAAGAAATATTTCATAAAAGAAAAGGGGGGAGAGAGAGAAGAAAAAAAAAGGAAGAAGAATCGAGGAATCACTTGGAAACTGGTTTCTGCTACTCAAGGAAATATAACCCAATTTTCAAAGAGTGCAAATGGCTTAGAAGCATAGTGGTAAACCTTCTCTGGAACAGTAAATGATGGTTTTGATGACAATGTACTTTCTATACCTACACTGTCCAATATGGCAGCAGTTAGCCACATATGGCTATGTAAGTTTACATTAATTAAAGTTAAATAAGCGTTCCCTGGACGGCACAATGGATAAGTGCTGGACTACTAACCGAAAAGTTGGCGGTTCAAACACACCCACAGGTGCATTGGAAGTAAGGCTTGACGATCTGCTTCTGAAAAGTTACAGCCTTGAAAACCCTATGGTGCAGCTCTACTCTGCACACGTGGGGTCACCAGGAGTTGGAATTGACTCCAAGGCAACTAACAACACCAGCAATAAAATTAAATAAAATAAAAAATTCAGTTCCTCAGTTGCACTAGTCACATTTCAAGTGTTCAAGAGCACCATGTGGCTAGCAGCTACTGTACTGGACAGGGTAGACAGAACGTTTCCACCACAGGAATTTCTAATGGACAGCGTGGGTCTATCCACTCTTATCAAAAGCCACTACCAGTGGGTGACGGAAGTGCCAGGATTGCCAACAGAAACACACAGTGCAGGAACAGCCAAATCATAACTGCCAAAGATCAATTTTCCACTGTCTTCTCCTTGGGAACAAATTTCTTTCACACAGTCCTTCCCCTGTCCCCTTTACCAAGTAATACATTTATGGCTTTTAACAATTTGCTTGGGTTAAATGAGCGAGGCCCTACTCTTACTCTCTGTTGAGTGATCTGGGGGCCTTGCATGAAAACTTACAGTTTGGTCTCATCAGCCTCTTTCTGCATGATTTCAAGAATCATGCGACATGCTTCTGAAGTACCCTCTGGGGTGGCATGGATGGTGACAGGCTTCTCTGCAGCCCCAGAGTTCTCCTTTCTATGGATGTCTACCCTGTAGGAAAAGAATCAGGAGCCATAAGCATGCCACCTCGGACAGGACTCTAGTCCCAAGAAAGCGAGGCACCAGCTGACTTACAGCAAGGACACAGACATGGAAGCGTTGCTAGCTGCGAGCATGTTTGCAACCAATAATACCATTCTCCAAGAAGACAGCAAGCAGCGCAGGGCTCTCGTGCCAAACTTTAATTCTTTGCAGCTCCATTTAGAAAGGAATGGTTCTTATGGGAATACTGGGGGACAAGGCACCAAGCCAGCTTGGTAATGAAGCTAGTTTGGTAAATGAAGTATTTCGTGTGGCCTTTAAATGATCGTAGAGGTGAAAGGTAAGGTGAGAAGGCTAATACCGCTCATCATCATAGTGCCAGCCTGTGAACTGACTGCAGCTTTTAAAAGCCGTATGATACTCCAAATCCAAACAAGCTTTATGTATCTGGGTGTGGAGAGAAGGCAGAGGTATACCCACTCTTGGCCTCTCTGAATTTCTGGTTTCCTTTCACTGGCAGCCTGCCTTCCTCCAGGCTCTTAAAACTAATGGTGAAAAAGCTTGATGACTTTATCAGGCTCCTTCAGGTAGTTGTGACCCTACTTGTTTTTGTCAACTTTCAAAACCACATCACTGATTGTACCCCTTTTGACTCTGGCTGCTAGAAAGCTCAGAGCTAAGTCTTTGGCCTACTTCTAAAATATGGGCCACATACTTCGGGAAACAACCTGTACTTTTTCAAGTAACCTTTAACAATTCTGGGGGACAAAGTGACGTACAAATAAATAAAAATCACTTTCCCCATGAGTCAAACATGGAGGGAAAGAAAGGGCTGATTTTAAAATCAAAAGGAATGCCAGGTAGTTCTTCGCTTCTCTGCTCTCTGCTTCTACACTCCCATCATTTCACGCCTGTGATTATGAACCGGGGCATGGGACGCACCCATGCAGTGTCTATTATTTGTGGGGTAACCCAGACACTTTGGAGAAAGTAGCACATTCCCTTTCAGGTTACGAGATACGCACTACACGACCTGAATAACATGTGCTAGGCACATATAAATAGCTAGTATCTGCCAGTAATTCAGTGCTTTGCAGATGAAACGCTTTCTTATTATTTTATTCTGTCTGTCCAATTGAACTCATTCTCATGATAATCCTGGCAAAACAGTAACCCCTCTTTTACAGAAGAAGCCACGGACGCTCAGAGAGGTTAACGTTTTTTTTTCATTCCGAGCTCGTCTAGCCATTAAGTGGTAGAGCCTGAACTTGGGTCTTCGTTTTCCAATCCTTTGCTTTCTTCATTACACCATGCTTATGACGGGCTTACGAACACACATGAATTAACAGCTCCACAAGTCATTTTATCCACCACAACTCCTACTATTTGTTCAGTCTCCTTAAACAGGTAGAAAACTGAGCAGAAGCCAATGTGCTTTATTTCAGCATAGCAGTGATTCATCCACTTCTTTTATGTACCTATTTGTGAGACTACCTTGGTCTTTGACTAAAGAGAAGAGGTAAGAGCCAAGGTAAGTGGGTTTTAGGGTTCCATACCTTTGCTGTTTTAGAAATAGCCCGGGATGCAGTCACGAGCATTAGTTAGCTTATAGGAACCATTCTTGGCTGTGAGACCATTAGTATTCTCTTTTATGAAACGTGAGATTTTCAGCGTATGACCTTTTGGCCATCACTGTGAAAACTTTATGTTAGTCTGTTAGTCCTGTTTGAAGAAGCCACTGTCCCACACAGCACAGCCCCCCTCTGCGGACACAAGCGATAGCACCTAACGGTGGCCGAGACCCGCCAGCACGCGGGGGACCCCTCAGAAGGAAGCAAAGGGAGCCCCGGAGGCACGTACCGGGACTGGGTCTGCTTAGTGATGTTCTTTATGGTCAAGCCCTCCTTTCCGATGATGGCACCAACAAACTGGGTGGGGACCAGGATCCGCAGCGGGAAATCAATCTGTCTGGCCTGAGAAGCGCCCCCAGGGGCGTGGCCTTGCTCCCGGGAAGAGTGGTCCCCACGCTGGGCTCGCTGAGGGGGCGAAGGGGAGCTCACCTCTTCATCCGGGATGTAGGAAATCTTGAAAGAGTAGTTCTCAAACTGATGCCCGCTTAGCTTCTCGATGGCTCTGAAACGCACCAGGGCAGGAGAGCTTTGTTTGAGACATTATTACGGGAGACCCTCTCAGTTGGCTGACTGGTTCACTCACTCTGGCTTATGAAGTGTCTGGGTGTCCTGCCAGGCACTGAGGATACAGTGGTGAGCAAGACAGGCACCACCTCATCTCTGATCCCTCAGAATGTGCAGTGAGCAATTAAACAAGCAGTAACAATGAGAGGCACAGGCAGCCCTGATAGACAGTTTTGCATTCTGCTGTTTTTCACCACTCAAGACTGTACTCCTCTCACCAAAAACTCATTGTACCCATGAGGGATGTGTTCCTTTAAACAACAGTACGAGATCTAACAGTCAACATTTACACAAAAACCAAGATGAGAAGGCAAAGGAGACTGGATGGATGGAAACAGGGCAGGCCGGGTAGAAATGGTGAGAGCATTGGCATATAGTGGGCACTGTAACCAATGTCACAGAAAGATTTGTGTATGAATTGTTGAATAGGAATCTAATTTGCTGTGTAAACTTTCACCTAAAACACAATAAAACAGTCAAAAAGAAAACAAAGCAAAAACTCATTGTAAATATTGGTATAAAATTAAGACTCCTTTTTTTTTTCATTTATTTATTACTATTATTTTTTTATTGTACTATAGGTGAAGGTTTACAGAACAAACTAGCTTCTCATTAAACAGTTAGTACATACATTGTTTTATGACACTGGTTACCAATGCCAAAACATATCAATACTTTCCCTTCTCAACCTTGGGTTCCCTATTACCAGCTTTCCGGTTCCCTCCTGCCTTCTAGTCTTTGCCCCTGGGCTGGTATGCCCCTTTAGTTTTGTTTTGTTCCATGGGTCTGTCCAATCTTTGGCTGAAGGGTGAACATCAGGAGTGACCTCATTACTGAGCTGAAAGGGTGTCCGGGGGCCATACTCTCAGGGTTGCTCCAGTCTCTGTCAGACCAGCAAGTCTGTTCTTTCTTTTTGAGTTAGAATTTTGTTCTACATTCTTCTCCAGCTCTGTCCGGGACCCTCTATTGTGATCCCTGTCAGAGCAGTCAGTGGTCGTAGCCGGACACCATCTAGTTGTACTGGACTCAGGCTGGTGGAGGCCTTTATTTCATTCTACTTATTAATTTTTCAAATTTTTATTGTGCTTTAGGTGAAAGTTTACAGAGCATATTAGTTTCCCGTTTGAGTCTGTACATAAAATGCTCCATGACACTGGTTGCATTCCCCACAATGTGTCAGCACTCTCCTTATTTCTGCCCTGGGTTCTTCGTTTTTTTGTTGTTGTTGTTTTTCCTCATTTTAATCATAATACATATAATTATTGAAAACAGAGGAAGAGATAAACACAAATAAGAAAAAAAATCATTCTAAACCATCCTTTCTTTCTTAAATATAAATATATTATCTACAAAACTGCATTAATATTATACGTAGTATTTTCTCATCTTTTCTTTAAAAAAAAATTAATACTCTTAAACATTGCTCCACGCCATTAAATATCCTGCAGTACAATTTTTAATGGCTGGTAAACACTCTATTTGGTTTACCAAAATGTTTGCAAATGATCTGCTATTGTGAGATATCTGTGTTATGCCCAGTCTTTCACTACCACAAACAGGGTTGCCATGGGCATCTTTGCAAAGACTTTGCCTACAGGATAAATTCCTAACAGAACTGGATGGTTAGAGGGTATGGCCTTCTAGAAAGATCTCACCGTATTGTCCCAGAGCAGTTTAGGAGAGCATTTGCTTCCTTGAATCCTCAAAAGCACAGAGCACTATTATTGTAAAATCTTTATCAATTTAATAGGGGATAAATTATATTCTACTATTACATTTTTTAAATTATATGTGAATTGGGACATTTTCCCCCACATGTTTTTGGCAGTATTAACACAGTTCTGTTGGGCAAATGCTTAGGGTTTGTGACTTGATTACAAAGCAGCACCTTTTGAATTCAAGAAGGGCAAGAGAATGGTAACACATAAAAGGTCTCCTGCTCACATACGTGTGCAAAAATTAACAATAAATGGACTATTGCCTTCTTCAATGCATAATTAGCTTTTTGAAAACTAAACCCATTGCCGTCGAGTCGATTTTGACTCATAGCAATCCTATAGGACAGGGTAGAACTGCCCCAAAGGATTTCCAAGGAGCAGCTGGTGGACTTGAACTGCCAAAACTGCCAACCTTTTGGTTAGTAGCCAAACACTTAACCACTGTGCCACCAGGGCTCCTTTTGAAAGCTAGAGGTATAAAAAAGGGGCTGAATGTGTCATCAGGTGTGTTGAAACCTTGAGGAATAAATAAAACTACAATGCTGGGACGATAACCAAGCTTATGCCCCATCTGTAAAGCATGACCATATGTGACCATGATTCTAGTTTGATGATGTAACAGACAGCTTCAGGACCTCCTAAAAAAGTAACTTGTTTTTTTAACAAAAGAAAGGAAAACGACAACCATCACCACCCTCAATCCCCAGTCCGTTAACAGCCAAGCTCAAAGCGATCACTGCAGCAATGCTTCCGTGGGGACTGGGAAGAGAATGGAGGTAGGAGAGGAAAGAATCCAAGCCAGGCGCTCTTTGATCAACCGTCCCAGATGATTCTCCCTGTAGCTGACGTCGCTGAAACACAGCCCCTTTTTAAAATCACATAGAGGAGAAACTCATGTTTCAGCATTCATTCAACACAGGCAGGGTGAAAAGAACTAATGCTTCTTCTTTCATAACACACGGAGGAAGCTCCAGGTGAAGGTGCCCCAAGAGGCAGGCAAAGTTGAGTCCAGGGGACACGGTGTCACAGTGCTGGTGCCCTCTATTTCTGACCATGTCAAGACACAGCTCCCACCTCAGGTTTGATGCCAGGGCTCAACGTTTACCAAGGTAAAACCAGTAAACCAGTTGCCGCGGAGTCGATTCTGACTCGTGGAGACGCCATGCGTGTCAGAGTAGAACTGTGCTCCACAGAGTTTTCAATGGCTGATTTTTTGGAAGTAGATCACTAAGTCTTTCTTCCAAGGTGCTTTGAGTGGACTTGAACCACCAGCCTTTCAGGTAGCAGCTGAGGGTGTTAACTGTCTGAACCCCTCAGGTCAAGTCTCTGTATGATCAGCAAGCATACATCTTGGCATGAACACGCTGGAGCACCACTGACGTATCAAAGATCTGTACCTTTTCAGTAAAGCTTTGTAAACACAAGGCTCAATGGAATTCAAGGACAAAACAAGAATAAATTGAGAAGGAAATAAATCCAAATCCACTTACGTTTTTGCTTCTTCCCTTGTTGCATACGTGACATTCACCACTGCAGTTTCTGTGTCTGTGTTAACTAGGAAGAAGCAAAAACTACATTGTCATAGAAAAAAAAATGCTGCCCCCCTCTGGCTCAACGTAAACAGACCAACTTTAGAGAAAAATGCACAAAAAAATTAATCACCCAAACTCTATAGAGTTACTTGCACGTTGATCTCTATCCATATGCAGGCTGAGACTTTCCATTTGCCATCAAGTGAGCATACAGCTCAGAGCTACACTTTTCACTGATTTTATAAACAATTTTACACATGTAAATGTATATGTGAATTTTCTTTAGAGTCTTCATTTTTAATGTCTACATAAAATTTCACTGAGTAAACGTACCATGATTTACCTAACCATTCCCCAAAGGCTGGCAAATGGGTCGTTCCCAGTATTCCGCTATTACAAATAGTGTTGCTAAAAATCACCTTTATTACAAACATCATTTGTTTTTTGTGTTATTTTGAATTGCTTCTTTAGGCTAAAATCACAGAAGAAAAATACCTGGGGGTAAATGGCCATGATGCCTTTAAGGCATATTTTCAGACTGCTCTTCTAGAAACTCCTAGAAGTCTGTATCAATTCATTGTACCACTTTCAATGTATGAGTTTTAATTTTTATGATTTTCATTTCTTTTCAGATAGTTGTTGCCAGGTGGCGTGGAGTCGGTTTTCAACTCGTAGTGCTCCCATGTGTCAGAGTATAACTGCCTCACAGGGTTTTCTTGGCTATAATCTTCGCAGAAGCAGATCACCAGGTCTTCTTCCTGCAGGGCTGCTAAGTGGGTTCGAACAGCCAATCTTTCAGTTAACCGCTGAACACTTAACCGTTGCACTACCAGGGCTCCTTCAAATAGTTAAAAAAAAACCAAACCCATGGCCATTAAGTCAATTCTGGTACATACAAAGCAATAAGAAAGGTGTTTTAATTTTAATTTATTAATAAGGTTGAATCGGTATATTGTTGTTTCCCTTGAACTTCTTGATTACGTCAGTTAAATCTGGTAACTGTGTACAACAAATAAATAAATAAACCTGACAGTTCCAACCCACTTGGCTAAAGGAACTGCAGCCCTGGTGGCGCAGTGGTTAAGCATTTGGTTGCTAAACATAAGATCTGAATCCACCAGTTGCTCCTTGGAAATCCTTTGGAGCAGTTCTGCTCTGTCCTATAGGGTCACTATGAGTAGGAATCGACCCGATGGCAATGGGTTTGGGTTTTTTTTTTTGGCCAATAAGAGATCATGGTGGCGCATGGTTAAGAGCTTGGCTGCAAACCAAAAGGTTGACAGTTCGAATTCTCTGGCCACTCCTTGGAAACCCTGTGGGGCAGTTCTACTCTGTCTATGAGTTTAGAATCGAGTCAATGGCAGTGAGTTTGGTTTTTTTATTTTCTCGTAGGTTGGCTTATCTTGGTTCATAAATGCTTGCCTCTTCTTCCCAAGTCAGGAGTTATAACTTCCAAGGGCAAGATAAAACTTTCTCAATCCAAGTCAGTAAACGTAAGCCAAAAATATTTGTTTTCCTAAAACAAGTAAAAGTGACGTAATCAAAACCTCCCGTTAGAACATTTAAGCTGTTGGGAGACTTGGAGTTACTGACAATGCTAAGTGAAGGTTAACTCCAGAAAACCGTGATTAAACCGCTTTTCAATGGAATAATAAAAACCTTATAATGTAGGCATTCATGCTTCAGCTGCAGAAATTCTATGGACCCCCTAAACCAAAAAAGCCATCAAAATGATTCCGACTCATAGCGACCCTATAGGACAGAGTAGAACCGCCCCATAGGGTTCCCAAGGCTGAAATCTTTACAGAAGCAGACTGCCCCATCTCTCTTCTGCACAGCAGCTGGTGGGTTCAAACTGTCGACTTCTCGCTTGGCAGTGGAACACTTAACCACTGCGCCACCAAGGCTTTTCGTAATGAACCTCCTAATGATTCAAATTTGAAGATATGTGCATTTTTCTGGGACGAAAACTTGTTGCTGTTGATTCGAACTCCTAGCAACACTACAGGACAGAGCAGAACTACCCCATAGGGGTACCAACAAGCAGCTGGTAGATTCGAACTGCTGACCTTTTGGTTAGCAGCCCGCAGCCAAGCTCTTAACCACTGCACCAGCAGGGGTCCTTTCTGAGAAGGAAAAAAAAAAAATTTTTTTTTTTTTTAGAGGGCTTATAATTTCCATAAGATCCTCAAAGAGAAATGAGGACCCTCCAAAGAGTTAAAAACCACTGTTAAAATACTGTTTGTCCAATAACTTCAAAGCAGCTCCAGCCTTGATGGGGGTGGGGTGCAGAATTCTCAGGAAGGACCTGCCCTTGAGATCTACCAGTAATAAATGGTTGAGCCCAGCCCTGGACCTTGCCGGGGAGTATTCGTACAGCTCTCTAATTCACACTTAGCCCAGAGGAGTCCTCACAATGCAAAACAGGGGCTCTGTAGCCCATGACCGTCCTCTCTGATGCTGACACATCGAAAGCTCCAGAGGTTTCACATTTACTGCTTTCTAGTGCTACTTTTTTTTAGTGCTACAGGTGGGGCTGCAGAGGCCCAGAAAGGGCTGGGTTTGAACCTCCTGAATAAAGCTATCCACTAGGATTTTCAGATTTTGTTCTCACTTCTTAGTCATATTCTCTGGTCTTCAGAGACGTTTATCTTCAGGTAATCAGGTGGTTCTTTGATTCTGGAATGAGCTGAGTTCCACTCAAATAACTGATTTTACTAGACATGAAAGCTTTATAAAGGCTCCTAAAAATCGACTGGAAATGTTTTCCAGGGGAATCAGGAATCACCCATGACACAGAACCAAACAAAAGCCCAAGGCTTCTACTGGGAGCCAGCTGGGAATTGGGCCACCTCTGGGCCTCAGGTGCCCTTGGAGCGGTAAACAGCCCCACAGACATGGGATATTTCTTTCTTGAGGAGGACTGAATTGATAACACAGTCTTAGCTAGGGACTTTTGCAGGTTTGTGTCTGTAAGGTCATCTTGCCTACTCCATCCAATCCTTATTACAATGTCTTCTTTTCCAGGTTGAGGGAAACAACAAGAACTGAGAAACACAGTCCTTGTAAATGAGGTCTTCTTCCTGAGCTCTTTCCCTTCACCTCTGGGCTTGGGCAAGCAGCAGCACGAAACTGAATAACAATTTTTTTAATATTCATGAAATGGCAAACATCTGAATAATTACTGCTTTAAAACTATTACATTAATTATACTGCAGACAGAACAGATAGCATGCAGGGAAATGGCTTCTCTGGCTTTTCTCAAGTGAACCTTAATACACAATTCCTTATAATTATGGGTCACTCCATAGTCTACAAGAACCTCATACCTGTTCTCCCCGGGCGTTACAACTCCACAGTGATACAGTAAGGGTAGAAAATATTCACCCTATTTTACACACATGGAAATGGAGTCCGTGAGCTTAAGTGACTTTTCCAAGGGCTCACAGTCAGTAAGTGGCTGAAGTCATGGTCTGTTTTCTTGGCCAAGTGAAAATAATCTTAATCGCATACACCTGCTTGTCGTTATCAGGTGCTTAGGATCTACTTTTCTGGGACTCTTCAAAGAGACACATCAGATGCCTGCTTCAGGAACTTTTCTTTTTTTTTAATTTAAAATCATAGCATTTCGTACTTTAGAAGAAGGATGGTGGCAGGATTGTAGGTGTTTTCTTGGAGTTTGCAGCACTGTTCCTAAGGCGAAAAAAATCAAACTGGCTGCCGTCGAGTCGATTATCCTACAGGACAGGGTAGAGCTGCCATATAGGGTTTCCAAGGAATGGCTGGTGGGTTCAAACTGCTGATATTTGGGTGAGCAGCTGTGCTCTTAACCACTGCACCACCTAGACTCCGGTCCTGAGACAGAGGTTCTCAAACCTGAGTGCACACAAGTCCTTGTTTGAAATACAGATTCAGGCGCCCTTCTCCTACAGTGTCTTACTCAATAGGTCTACTGGCCACTAAGAAGCCTGCATTTCAACCAGCACTCCAGGAGATTCTGGTGTGGTAGTCCTACTTCATGGGAAACACTCAGGCCTTAGAGATCTTGTTTTCTTAGGAAGCAGAAGTGGCAAAAGCGTAAATCCACGTTCCCAGGTGAACTAAGCTGTTCCCAGCTGATGGTGTTTGACTAATGCTTGAGTACATTACGGGCAATAAGAAAAATAGCCTGAAAATCATATTCCTTGCAAGAATAAATCACAGATACAGATTTTGATATCTCTCACTCATAGATATACATACGTACACTCTAAGAAGTTTGTTTCAGAGGAATTTAAATTTACTATTTCTCCCCGGAGTTGGCCCAGCCTATAAGGAATGACGGGGTAATACCCCTTTCAAAATGGAAAAGGCTAACCTCCCACTTATTACCTTGTTCCACATTCTCCACTGTCCCATACTGAGCCAAAAGTCCATCCAACACCTGAAAAAGAAAGCTTCCATGTCAGAATGGTCAGATAAGATCATGCTCACAGAAGCTGGTCCGGTGATATCTGCCAACAAAGAAATTCAAGTGAAACCAGAACAGTTATGGAAATAATGTAATTAAATTGATACTTGAGGTCTTCTATGAAAACAGTTTGAACTGAATAAATATACGGGACTTTCATTTGCTTACTGGCTTCCAGGCAATCTGTTCACTAAGGTGACATCTTGCCTGGTTTTGATACTTCGAAAAAATACCTTTGAGGGTTAGTCCATCCCTGCTGCCTGCGCCACAGAATTTCAGAGTCTTGGTAACTGTAACAGTCACATTCACCGTGATGGTTGGAACCCACCTACTGTTCTTGAAATGAGGAGCAGAATCAAACACAAGGCTCACTTCTTGGAAGACTGAACAATTCTTGCTTCAGTTTTTCTCCAGGGATCTCCTTAATTTTATGAAACATGAGAATGGGTATGTTTGAAATTTTCCATAATAAGTATTTTTTAAAAGTAACAAGCAGGGCCCAGGACAGGAACCATTCCCAAAGCCAACTCTTCAGACAGGGATTGGACTGGACAATGGGATGGAGAGGGATGCTGGTGAGGAGTGAGCTTCTTGGATCAGGCGGACACTTGAGACCATGTTGGCATCTCCTGCCTGGAGAGGGGATGAGAGGGTAGAGGGGGCTAGAAGCTGGCAAAATGGAAGCAAACAGAGAGTGGAGGGAGGGAGCGGGCTGTCTCATCAGGGGGAGAGCAATTGGGAGTACATAGCAAGGTGTATATAAGTTTTTGTGTGAGAGACTGACTTGATTTGTTAACTTGCATTTAAAGCACAATAAAAATTAAAAAAAAAAAACGAAAAGGCTAGACATAGCATTCTGTTTCCTTTAAGACTATCTCGATTTCCTTTGGCTTCAGGACTAAGACACGGGGCACTTTGTGTTTAAATAATGCAACGAAGCCACTCTCCATATTCTATCTTATCTTATTTTCATGTAGCAATCTTATAATAGGCTTTACAACTCTGAAAATACATCTTAACTGTTACTTGAAGCAACTAATTCAAAACAAACAAAAAACCTACTCGAACTAACAAAGAGCTTTCTTTGTTAGTCTTCCATTGATTTTTTTTTTTTCAACTCATTATTTGTTAAGGTAAAAATCTTCTACAAAACTATGAGCTATAAGAACTACAAAACCAGGTATGCATTTTGTTTTGCAGTTTCATGGTGGCTTGGTGCTTGAGAAGACAGAACTTGAGAGATCAAAGTGCATAACATAAGGGACAAACATGACCTCAAACACATGATACCCAAAACCAAACCAAACTCGTTGCTGTTGAGTCGATTCTGACACATAGCGACCCCTATAGGACAGAGTAGAACTGCCCCATAGAGTTTCCAAGGAGCACCTGGTAGATTCAAACTCCCAACCTTTTGGTTAGCAGCCGTAGCACTTAACCACTATGTCACCAGGGTTTAAACACATGATAGTTCAACACATATTCCAAAACCAAACCCTTGGCCCTCGAGTCGACTCACAGCAAAGCTATAGGACGGAGTAGAACTGCCCCATAGAGTTTCCAAGGAGTGGCTGGCGAATTCCAACTGCCAACCTTTTGGTTAACAGCTGAGCTCTTAACTACTGTGCCACCACGGCTCCCAATGTATATTTGGATATTGAAAAAGTAAGAGAGGACCCAGAGGCTTTGTGGAAAAGTCTGAGGACCTCTAATTCTTAAATGAGAAAGGGGACTGAAAAAGGACAAAAACATCACGAAGTCATTAAAAAGTAAAATAAGAGAAGAGGGGCAGGAAGACAGTAAACACAGACATGACGCTGGCTTACCTCCCACTGCAGATGAGGAGGGATGTTTCGAATCTGAATTTTCCTGCTCCTGAAAGATAAAACCACGGCCTATAAAATGTTCTCCAGGACACAAACTTTAGCAAATAATAAACCACCAAACCTGTTGCTGTCAAGTCGATTCCGACTCATAGCGACCCTAGAGGACAGAGCAGAGCTGTCCCATAGGGTTTCCAAAGAGCAGCTGGGGGATTCCAACTGCCCACCTTTTTGGCGAGCAGCAGAGCTCTTAAGCACTGTGCCACCGGGGCTCCGCAAATAATAAAAGCAGGCTTAAAATCATAATTTGAGTTCACTTTCTCACTGTCTTCCCCACGGCATCTCCTAGAGATTCTAATTTTAAGGCTTCCAATTACATTGAGAAAAAGTAAAGAACACAATCCAAGAAGTCCTCAACAAACTAAGGAAATCAGTTTAAATGCAGATTGGCCTTTTCAATTTCATACCAAAGCAGTTAAAACTTAAAGGGGCATCCAGGTTCTAATTATAGAATTATCCCCTTAACGGACCCTGGCCCAAAGAATGCCTAGGCTCAAATCTAATGAGAGAAGTCACATATTCCATGGGCTTAAACAAGATCAGATTTAGTTTGCTCTTTATCTGGTAATGTAAATACTTCATTTAAAAATTATTTTTATTTCTGACTAGATAACATAGTCATAATTCAAAAACAAAGACACTATAAAAAAGTAGAGTGTGAAAAGTCTTACTCCCACCCACCTCCTTCCTCCACCAGAAATACTTAATACTCTTCCTTTCTGTTTCTTTATGCAAATAATAGCAAATAGGGATATTATAAATTGAATTGTGTCCCCCCAAAATGTGCGTCAACTTGGCTAGGCCATGATTTCCAGTGTGGTGTGATTGTCCACCATTTTGTTATCTGATGTGATTTTCCTGTGTGTTGTAAATCCTATCTCTCTGAGGTTAATGAGGCAGAATTAGTATGTTAACAAGGCCTGGTGGCACAGTGGTTAAGTGCTAGGTTGCTAACCAAAAGGTCAGCAGTTCAAAACCACCAGTCGCTCCTTGGAAACCATATGGGGCAGTTCTACTCTGTCCTTTAAGGTCGCTATGAGTCAGAATCAACTAGACGGCAAGGGGTTCGGTTTTGGTTTTGGTTATGCTAACGAGGCAGAATTCAATCTATAAGATTAGGTCGTATCTTGAGTAAATCTCTTTTGAGAAATAAGAGAGAGACTTGAGTAGAGACGAGGTGGACTTCTTGCCACCAAGAATGAAGAACCAGGAGCGGAGCGCATCCTTTGGACCCTGGGTCCCTGTGCTGAGAAGCTCTTAGACCAAGGGAAGATTGATGACAAGGACCTTCCCCCAGAGCTGACACAGAGAGAAAGCCTTCCCCTGGAGCTGGCACCCTAGCCTCCTAGATCGGGAGAAAATAAAATTCTGTTTGTTAGCACCATCCACTTGTGGCATTTATGTTATAGCAGCACTAGATAACCAGGACAAGGAATATAAATTTTTCCTTTTCCTCCTCTCTTGCAGAGAAGACTACATACTCTACCCAGACTCTGTATCTTGCTACCTTCACCTAGCAATCATATCCTGGAGATCTTTCTCTATTGGTAGATCGACAGCAATTCCCTATTGATGGACATTTGAGCTTTTTCTCTCTTTTTATTCAGTGGCTTTCAACAAGACACCGTGCCAGTCTGATAGCATCCTGTTTGTACCAAGCATTCAAATTAGAAAGAAAAAAAAAATAGAAATATGAGGATAAGAATTTATTTCCTACCTTTGGAGAACACATTAAATCCTGAAAAGAAAACCCAACTCAGTATTCAAATGTAGGAGAGGGTCATTTTAATGGAAGAGCTTGACACTGAAATTCCATCAGTACCCATTTTCGGGTGTTGTCAGGGAAGGGATGTGGTGGCCACAGTGCCCCCCAGTCCATTTTCTTTGCTTCTGTGTCAGAGGCGCCATGAAGTAGCTGTAAGCAGCCACGTGTTTCTCCAGAGCTTTAATCTGGGCAAAAGCCCAGAGAGAAACATTGTTCAGGCAGAGAGAGAAGAGAGAGAGAGAGAGACATACACAGAGGAAACGGAAATAAACGGGAAGACTAGGCTCTATAGAACATACCACCAAGCCTAACTATTTGTAGAAAGGCCATCAGAATTTGCAAGAAAACTGAGTGTTTTTGAAAAGACACTTTTTTTTTTTGTTGTTATTTCCAAGTATAAACATTGATTTCAACTGCTAACCCACTATTCACTGGCAGAAATCACTCATGATTGAAGAAATTCACCCATGCACAGACTGGAACAAAGATACCGTGGCACTGTAAAGATCGCAAACAATCCACCAACAGCGAGATGAATAACTAACGGATAATACAGTCATAATAGGGGCCCTGGTGGTGCAGTGGTTAAGGGCTTGGCTGCTAGCCAAAAGGTCCACAGTTCAAATCCACCAGCTGCTCCTTGGAAACTCTATGGGGCAGTTCTATGCTGTCCTATAGGGTCACTATGAGTTGGAATCGACTTGGCGGCAATGGGTTCTTCCAGGTTTTAATCATGATATGGAACATTATACAGCTGTTAAAAAGAATGAAATAGACACCCCCCCCCCCAAAAAAAGAAAAAGAAACCCATGCTGTCAAGTTGATTCTGACTCATAGAGACCCTATAGGACAGAGTAGAACTGCCCCACTGAGTTTCCAAGGAGTGCCTGGTGCATTCGAACTGCCGACCCTTTGGTTAGCAGCCATAGCACTTAACCATTATGTCACCAGGGTTTCCCATGAAATAGACATAAGTGCACTATTATAGGAAAATCTCCCAGGCATGCTGTTACATGAAAAGAGCTAACCGCAGGTTAAGTTGGTCCTGTTTTTTAAGAGCACAAAACAAAACTATACATTTTAAAATGTGTGTGTATGTAAATGTGCAGACAAAGGTAGCTACAAGCAGATTTAGGTAGGTTAAAGGGGACGTGTACTTGTTAGCCTAGCTACTTCTGTCTTGTTTGATTTTTTAAAAATGAGTATGCATTTATGCCTTACTTGCTTTAAAATAACGATTAAAACTCCCATGTGGGTTCCTTTTTTGTAAATAAACAAATTTTATTTTTTAAAAACATACTACGATCTGCTAAGGAAAAAAACAAAAATAAAACAAAACACTCTCCCCTCCTGGACTTTTTCGGTAATTAGTTATTTACTCTTCTTGAAATCTTATTAACAAAGTGTTAATTTATTGGGCACACCCTTAGTCCATTGTACAAAAGCAGAGAAACTTTGCTCAGCCCGGCTACCCCAAATCCTAACTGAATGTACCCCAACGGCATTTCCCTGTAATCCCTCAATAAGGACTGCATGTCAGGCTTCAGGTCATCAGCTGCGACCTTCGTTAAGCTGGCTACTCGGAAAAGTAATCTCTAAGAAGTCAGTCTTTAGCACCCCTAACCTTAGTTTGGGGTTCGGATGGTACAGTGTTTAAGAGTTATGGTGGCTGACGGAGCAGGAGAGCAGTGGGATGCAGACCCAAATTCTCGTAAAAAGACCAGACTTTATGGTCTGACTGAGACTAGAGGGACCCCGGAGGCCATGGTCCCCAGGCTTTCTGTTAGCCCAAGACAGAAACCATTCCCAAAGCCAACTCTTCAGACAGGGATTGGACTGGACTATGGGATAGACAATGATACTGGTGAAGAATGAGTTTCTTAGATCAAGTAGACACATGAGACTATGTTGGCATCTCCTGTCTGAAGGGGAGATGAGAGGGCAGAGGTGGTCAGAAGCTGGCCGAATGGACACGAAAAGAGAGAGTGGAGGGAAGGAGTGTGCTGTCTCATTAGGGGGAAAGCAATGAGGAGTATATAGCAAGGTGTTTATAAATTTTTGTATGAGAGTCTGACTTGATTTGTAAACTTTCACTTAAAGCACAATAAAAATTTAAAAAATAAAATAAAAGAGTTACAGTGGCTGACCAAAAGGTAAGTGGTTTGAATCCACCAGCCACTCCTTGGAAACCCTATGGGGCAGTTCTGCTCTGTCCTGTAGGGTCACTATGGGTCGAAATTGACTCGACAGCAACAAGTTTGGCTTTTTTTTTTTAACCTTAGATCAGGATGAAAAGGAGGAAACAGAACGGAGAGCGGAAGGGGTAAACGGAATACAGCCAATTACGCTGAAGCTCAGTCAGGTTGGGTCATTTGGAAGAATGGCCTGAGATGTCAAATTTCAGGATCAGGAGTGAGCAGGACCTCTGAGATGTGTTAACACCCAGGCATCATCTGGAGAAGGCCAGGCCTTCCTCCATGGTACCCAGGATGCCCGCCCCCTTCTTCCCTGGGAAGGCACCTTCTGCGGATCCTTCAACGCCCAGCTCACACGCAATCCCTGCAGCGCCTTCCAGGACGTCTCCAGGCAGTCCTGTTTCCTCCTCAGTCCTTAGCTCTTGTAACAGCTCACGTTTCGCTACAACTACTCATCTGCTGGCACTATCCCCTGCTAGATGGTGAGTTCCTCAAGGACAGGCATCTAGTTTGCTATCCTTCAGTCCACAATGGGGCCCAGCACATGGCAGAGGAGAAAACAAACTCCCAGGGACTTGGAGAAGCTTGGCTGGGGTCTGTTTATGATGAGGACACCCCAAGGAACTGCTTCCTATGTCTCCTTTGCCAAGTGGTACAGAGGAGAGGGAAAGGTACTCTCTTCCCTCTTCCCTTTAGAAAAGAAACCCAGTGTCTGGCTCAGTCTTTAAAAAAACAAATGTGGCTCTTTCTCCTGTTGAAATCCACAAATGTGAGCTCTGCTTTTAAAAAAGCCAAAACATAAAATCCAAACTTCCACAATAAATTAGGAAAGTGACAGATGATAAGAAAAAAAAAAACTCTTGGTTCTTTAGAAAAAAAAAAAAAGAGGAAGAATTTTGAAGTTCCTTGATTTAAAAAAAGAAATCAAGCTTCTCTAAATACATTTAAAGAGTATGTCTTTCTCATCTTGTACTCAGCAGAACTGGTACGCTGGTCTCCTAGCTGGTCTCTCTCTCTCTTACGTCTTCTGTCTCCCTCCTCTCCCATTCTTTTCATACTCAGTTCCTGTGACTTTCTAAAACACAAATGTGACTGACTGGTCACTCCTCCTGTCTTCCTCAAATAACTCCCTGTAACCCCATCCAAACTCCTTTCATGGCCCTGTTACCGGCCCCTCCCCACTGTTACGGATTGAATTGCATCCCCCCAAAATATGTGTCATCTTGGCTAGGCCATGATTCCCCGTTTTGTGTGGTTGTCCCCATCTTGTCATCTGATGCGATTTCCCTATGGGCTATAAATCCAACCTCCTCTATGACGGTAATGAGGTGGGGTTACCAGCAGTTATCTTAATGAGGCAGGACTCAAACTATAAAATTAGGTTGCATCTCAAATCAAACTCTTCTGAGATATAAAAGAGAGAAGCCAGCAGAGAGACAGAGGGACATGATGCCAACAAGAATGAGGAACCAGGAGGGCAGCGTGTCCTTTGGACCCGAGGACCCTGTGCTGAGAAGCTCCCAGACCAGACTAAGATTGATGACAAAGACATTCCCCCACAGCCGACAGAGACAGAAAGCCTTCTCTTGGAGCTGAACTGAATTTAGGCTTCTAGCCTTCTAGACTGTGAGAGAATACATTTCTTTTTGTTAAAGCCATCCACTTGTGGTATTTCTGTATAGCCGCACTAGATGACTAAGACAGATATCTTAAAACACTCCTGCCATGCTCAAACTCTGTGTGCCTCTCCCCTTCACCAAAAATAATTTATTGCAACTGTAGTTCACAAATTTGCCAGGTCTGAGTGTCCAACACCCCCGCTCCACCTTCAAAACAAGAGGAAAGAGGGCAGGAAGGAGCATGGTTTTGATTTTTTAAATTTTAAATGAAAACAGAACAAGACCTGTAGTCAGTCAAGCAGAGGGTAGTCTTAATGCAGGTAAACATGGTCTCTCCTGGAGCTTTGGGATTCAGAAACCTAGAATTTCCCACTCTCATACTCAAGTAAGGTAAGTGTCTGGAGTGGGAAAGGGCAAGGAGCCAGTCTATATGTCACCCAACAAGGGTACTATGGCTATCTTGTTTGCCGGGGAACTGGCTACTTTGACTGATTCCATGTTCTGGTTAATTGTGTCAACTATCAAATTTTAAAGAACTATAAAACAAAATACACTTAACCCCAGCTAATCCAACTCTGAGTTGATGATTTCCAAGACCCTTCAACATATAAGTGCCTCAGGATACTTTCTATGAACGTTATTATTTTTGTACTGTAGATACCCAGAGGTAAGAGAAGGTTCCAACTGAATGAATTCCAGATAAAGTAGATGTTCACTGTTAGGAATTTTATGGGCTTGGCAGAAACGATTTTGCGTGGTAGAATTTGTTGCTTAAAGAAAGCGAACCATCAGCTGGGGAAATAAAATCAAATTTAATTATGGGGAAATCTCTGTGATACTGAAGAACCATTTCTCCTGTGTTATTTAAAAACAAACACCTGCTTGCATGTGAGAAGGATATAAGGCCATAGTTTTCAGGTATATGGTCAATTAGCCACAAGTCTAACTAGCCAGATGGTAACCTTAACCCCAGCATTGACCAGGCTGAGGGCTTGAGTAGAGAAACCAAGCTAACGTGAATTGTGGGATCCCAGCTCATAGAATCCCAGGTTCTGACCTGAAAACTGGGCCGGGTCTAAGAATGGGAGGACCCCCAAGTAAAGTGTGGGCAAAAGAGGCAGCAGAGCAAGTAAAGACTGTCCCAGGAGAGTCTCTTGGAGTTCCACGAGTGATTCTACCCGATGAAGTCCCCCTCTGTTCCCTAAGCAATTCTGAGATCTACTGGAGGGCACATGGTCTTCATCTTGGCGGGACATGAGAGTGCCACGGAATGTGCATTACTGGTGAAGAATGGCAGGTGTGCTGAGTCCAAAGACTGCGCAGACCTGGGGCTGAAGGGGCTGAAAACACAGCGCTCTCCCCACGTCCCACCCTTCAGTGCTTTGGCCGGTCTCCACTGCACCCCACACACTCATTAGTGTGTGTCTGAGACACTTTATCTGCTTCCCATCCCTCATTAGTTTTGAAAGTTCCCCTTAAACCTTCTGGACATTGAGTACAAGGGACATCCTGTGCTAAACTGAACTAGGACCTAGAGCTGCTCAGGGAAGCAAATGAATCATGGGTGATGGCCAAGGTCAATCCTCTACTCAACTGTCTCTTAAAGTTCTCATGGGAGGTGGAGGGAGGCAAGGCACAGGGAATGATTAAGAGTCAACAAAAACTGTTTAGTCACATTCTTTGTTGCAATATGATTAAGAACAATGGCCTCTGCCTCTATGGAAACTAAAGCAAATATATTCTAAAAGGATTAAGTCAGATATTAATGCGGCAACTCATTGCAAAGGGTTTTAAGTCAGGATAATCGCAGTTGTAAGTCTTCTCTGCTCTATGAACTCATGTCCACAGAACCATGAACCTCGGAGTGGCCCTAGTCTGACCAGCCACCTTGGTAGTTAACACCAGCCTTGACCATGGTGGGGGGTTGAGTAGAGAACCAAGTTCTCATGAATTGTGGGAAGCCAGCTCATGCGAACTCAGGCTCCATTTGAAAACTGGGCTAGGTCTAAGGATCAGAGAATCCCAGAGTAAAGGGTGGACAACAGAGGGAGCATAGAAAGCTTCCTGGACATTTAGTAAAGAGAGCTCATGAAAGTTCACTTCTGGAATGGAACAGAAATCAGTGAAAATGACAAGCAACAGTCTGAGACCTTGTATTTCATTTACCTCTCCACCACCTCTCAAAGACTCTATTAAACCAAAAAACCAAACCCAGTGCCGTCGAGTCAATTCTGACTCGTAGCGACCCTATGGGACAGAGTAGAACTGCCTCATAGAGTTTCCAAGGAATGCCTGGCAGATTCAAACTGCCGACCCTTTGGTTAGGAGCCATAGCACTTAACCACTACTCTACTAGCTCATAAAAAACAGAACAGAACCAGCTGCTGATGAGTCGATTCCGACTCATGGAAACCCATGTTTCAAAGTAGAACTTCCGACTCACAGAGACCCCATGTATTTCAGAGTAGAATTGTGCTCCATTGTGTTTTCATGGCTGTGACCTTTTGGAAGCATATCACCAGGCCTTTCTTTCAAGGCACCTCCGGGTAGGCTTCAACCACCAACCTTTCTGTTAGTAGGATGCATTTAACCGTGCACAATACCCAGGGACCATGCTCATAGAAGAGTCTTTTTTTAGAGGTTGCTAACACATTTCTAGATTTCTCTTTGGAAGAAAATATCAGGGATTCTTAGTTGTTTGATGCTGAAAGAAGTGGAAGGGGAAAGGAGAAAAATCAGAGGGAGGATTAGACATCTATAAGAAGATGGGCTTGATGGCAGTTACTCCAAAGCAGGATGGTAAAGCGATTCCCCCACTGAATCGGTGTAAAGTGAGTGGTATTTGCATTAAATGACCACTAAGTTTCATTCCAACCCCAGGATTCTACAAATCTTTTGGCAAGGCATGTAAGAGGAAGGTTAAAACCATATCCTGGTAAAAGTAATTAGCCCGCTTTATGCTATAGATTCAAACCGTCATACACCATTCCAGTGAAATAGATAACCAGATTTCTCGGAAATTCAAATTTTAGCTCTTTAAGTTATACTAGTGTTAAAAAGGAAATCAATACTTAAAATCTTCTCTTTTTTGACTCATAGTTACTGTCAAAGGGGTTCTTTTTACTGAAATAACAGAACAATTTGAACTGAAGGAGGACTAAAAATCTAAATAATTATTTGGAGAAAAGAATGTTTTTCTTTATCAAAGACCTCTCTCAGAAATTAAAAACAAAAAACGAAACTGACATAGGAAAACTGTGACTGCTCTTATCAAGATTCGTGTACAGTTCCCTACAGATAATACCATCTCTCCCACCCACCACCCCCTCCTCAACTCGTTTTTGTGGCAATATAAAGAAAGAGAAAGAAATATATTTTTATCTCTAGTTTTACTAGCATTTTCCTATGGGCTTCATTGAACACTTAACTCCTCCACATCCCTCATTATTTTACATGATGGAAGTCTAATAAGGTCCTACCCAAAAAACCAAACCAAACCCAGTGCCGTCGAGTCGGTTCCGACTCATAGTGACCCTATAGGCCAGAGTAGAACTGCCCCGTGAGGTCATAGGTACAACTATTATTCACAGTGTTTTTAGTAAGGAGGTTCCCAAAGCCACTACTAGTACCTACCTTTATGGGTGCAAGCATCTCATTTAAGCCTTACCATTCTCCTATGAGGAGTCCTGGTGGCACAGTGGTTAAGCGCTCAGCTGCTAACCAAAAAGCCGGCAGTTGGAATCCACCAGCCGCTCCTTGGAAGCCCCATGAGGCAGTTCTACTCTGTCCTATAGGGTCACTATGAGTCAGAATCAACTGGATGGCACATGGTTTGGTTTTTGCAGTTCTCCTATGAAGTAGGGCTTCTTACCTCCATTTTTCAGAGAAGTAAACTGAGGAGTTGATGAGTCCCTTTGTCTGAGTGCCACAGCTAGTAAGTGACATTTTTGACTTCCAGTTCATAAGTTTAAACCTTTGCTCTTAATATGTACTCTGGAATTGTCAACTGACCAATTACAAAGCTTACATCTCACATTTGCATTTCAGTTCAATGAATGTGGTAAAGATACACTCCTAAGGCAAGTCCTAGGAAAATGGGTCTTAGGAATGAGTTTCCACTTCTACCCTCTCAGCATTAACTTCATTTTGGACTCTGATCAAAAACGGCTATTTTGGAATTGTCACCATTAGTGGCTCATTCTTTACTTCTCAAAGGATTTACTTAGGTTGTTGTTGTTAGGTGCCATCCAGTTGGTTCCAGCTCACAGGGACCCTAACGAAATACTGCCCAGTCCTGCACCATCTTCACAATTGTTGCTATGTTTGAGCCCATTGTTGTAGCCATTGTGTCAATTCATCTCCTTGAGGGTCTTCCTCTCTTTTGCTGACCCTCTACTTTCTTTACCAAGCATGATGTCCTTTTCCAAGGACTGGTCTCTCCTGATAATATGTCCAAAGGAGCAAGGATGTACTCGGCTGTACTTCTTCCAAGACAAATCTGTTAGTTCTTCTGGAGGTCCATGATATATTCAATATTCTTCGCCAACACCATAATTCAAAGGCATCAATTCTTTTTCGGCCTTCCTTATTCATTGTACAGCTTTCGCATGCATATGAGACTGAAAATACCATGAGTTAGGTTAGATGCACTTTAGTTCTCAAAGTGACATCTTTGCTTTTTAACACTTGAAGGAGGTTTTTTTGCAGCAGATCTACCTGATGCAGTATGTCATTTGATTTCTTGACTGCTGCTTTCCTGGGCATTGACTGTAGATCCAAGTAAAATGAAATCCTTGACAACTTCAATCTTCTCTCTATTTATCACGATGTTGCTTATTGGTCCAGTTGTGAGGATTTTTGTTTTATGTTGACATATAATCCATACTGAAGGCTGCAGTCTTTGATCTTCATCAGTAAGTGCTTCAGGTCGTCTTCACCTTCAGCAAACAAGGTTGTGTCATCTGCCTATTGCCCGTTGTTAATGAGTCTTCTTCCAATCCTAATGCTGCGTTCTTCTTCACATTGCCCAACTTCTTGAATTATTTGCTCAGCACACAAACTGAGTAAGTATGGAGAAAGGATACAGCCCTGACGCACACCTTTCTTGATTTTAAACCACACAGTATTCCCTTTGTTCTGTTTGAACGACTGCTTCTTGGTCTACGTACAGGTTCTGCATGAGCACAATTAAGTGTTCTGGAATTGCCATTCTTTGCAATGTTATCCATAATTTGTTATGACCCACACAGCCAAATGCCCTTGCATAGTCAATAAAACACAGGTAAGTATTTTTCTAGTATTCTCTGCTTTCAGCCAAGCTCCATCTGACATCAACGATGATATCCCTCATTCCAAATCCTCTGCTGAATGTAGCTTGAATTTCTGGCAGTTCCCTGTCAATGGACTGCTGCAACCATTTTTTAATGATTTTCAGCAAAATTTTACTTGGCGTGATATTAATGCTATTGTTCAATAATTTCTGCATTTTGTTGGAACCTCCTTTGTCAGAATGGGCACATATACTAATCTCCTCCAGTCAGTTGGCCAGGTAGCTATCTTCCAAATTTCTTGGCATAGGCGAGTGAGTGCTTCCAGCATTGCATCCATTTGCTGAAACATCTCAACTGGTATTCCATCAATTTCTGAAGCCTTGTTTCTCACCAACGTCTGCAGTGCATCTTGGGCTTCCTCCTCCAATACCATCGATTCCAGATCATATGCTACCTCTTGAAATGGTTGAACGTTGACCAATTCTTTTTGGTACAGTGACGCTGTGTATTCTTTTCATCTTCTTTTGATGCTTCCTGCATTGTTCAATATTTTGCCAATAGAATCCTTCAATATTGCAACCTGTGGCTTGAATTTTTCTTCAGTTCCTTTAGCTGAGAAATGTTGAGCATGTCCTTCCCTTTTGATTTTCTAACTCCAGGTTTTTCCACATTTCATCAAAATACTTTGTCTTCTCAACTTACTTTCTGGATTTACTTCAGGAGGGTAATAAAGGTATTAAGTAGTACACTCCTCCTTCCCGTGAGTGGTTGACTCTGGCTGAGAGTCAGGCTCTCCTGGCACATGGCCAGGTGTGTGCATACACGCAAGGGCCTGAGGTGGGACTGTGTGAATTAAGAATCACCCACTGGCAGCTTTGCTTATCACCGGTCCCAACCAGAGCTCTGCAAAGTCTTATGGGGCAAGATAAAGCTTGGGAACCTTTCCCAAAATACTGATTGCTATAATGGGAATGGTGGTGAAGCCCAGATAGTTAGACAAAGTCCTCAGGAAGGTTAGGACAGTCATGTGTGTCTGAGTCCAAACATGCATTTGGATTCTGGAAGGTGAGATTTTGAGAGGTAAGGCTATGTCTCTGTGAGCAAGAAACCTGCACACCTGCTCCCAACTTTGTAAGATCAAAGCCGAGTAAGAACTGAAAGCATTTTATGTTTTTCTTCAACTGCGATGAAGATTCCAGTTAACAAAACCATATTGTATCTCTAGAGAAGAGATTAGTTACTGTTACGAGGTCCTCAACTCATTTTCTGTAACTGAGACCAACCAGGGTAAAAACAAACACTGATGCATAATAATGGGCCCCGATAAATAACACACAGAAACACAATGCAACACAAACTAGAATCTATTGAACCAGTCGCAGTCGAGTTGATTCTGACTCATAGTGACCGTACAGGACAGAGTAGAACTGCCCATAGGGTTTCCAAGGAGCAGCTGGTAGACTCGAACTGCCAACCTTTTGGTTAGCAGCCGAGCTCTTAACCCCTGCGCCATTTTATACTCAAATACCTAAGTATATAAACGTTTGCCTTGTGTAAAGTACAGGAAATACAAAATGATCTTAGTAAAAGCAAAGAAAGTCACAAACCCAATCACCAACTATCCCATCTTTTTAGAATCTTCTCGAGTGATTTTCTAATTTCTTCTCTAGTTCTCCAAACAGCACTCAAATCTGTCCCTTCACTTCCTTCCCTATGACAATGTCTTTTTCATTTTTCTTCCTCTTCAGCCCAAACAGTGCCTGGAACAGAGAAGGTGCTCAGCCATCAGCAAATTCACCAGGAGATATGTCACTGACAGCTGGTTTCTTTTTTCTGGCCCACTCCATCCCATAATCTGTCTTCCGGCCACAAGAAGGGCACGCACTCACTGAAGACACTGACTGGTCTGCAAACAAGTTTATTTCTTTCACTCCAGCTCAGGCTCATCTGCTCAGCACCACGGGCTGCTGACTGGAAGGCTGGGGGAAGACATTTCCTAACACAGTAGTCACTGCATAAATTTCCTTTGATTAGAAGGCGTGACTCATGTGGAGGTGGGGTGTTTCCCCTTAAGACAAGAAGTACAATGGCAGGCCCTGACTTACTAAAGGAACAGTTTCACAATTCACACAAAAATTCAAGCCGGAAGTTTTGAGTCCTCAACGTTTGGGAATGACGAGATAAACCAACAGCTTTTTACTTCTGAACAGAAGGAATTATTCCCAGTGGTTATAAAAGACTGCTATCTTATTCATTATAGAGATGATGATGATCAACTAAGATTCAATTAATCCCTAATATGGCCCTATACCTCAAGCAATTAGAGAAAGGCCAAAGTTGTTGCTGGCTGCCGTCGAGTCAGTCCCTGACTCAGAGAACCCCATGCAAACGCTAACACTATTCTATTCCCCGGTCTGTTGTGGATCGGTCAACAATCATCTGTAAGGTTTTCGCTTGCTGATTTTCTGAAGTAGACCAGCAGGTCTTTCTTCCTAGTCTGTCTTAGTCTAGAAGCTCCACTGAAACCTGTTTAACGTCACAGCAACACGTAAGCCTCCGCTGACAGACAGGTGGTGGCTGCGCATGAGGTGCCCTGGCCAGGAATCAAACCAGGATCTCCCACATGAAAAGGGAGAATTATACCACTGAACCACCACTGCCCTTAAAGGCAGAAGAGGGTTGGCCAAATCACGTACCCCTCATGAAGGAATTCTCTCCCCCTTTACTGTGTAAGGAAGCCCTGGTGGTGTAGTGGTTAAGAGCCATGGCTGCTAACCAAAAGGTCAGCGATTCCCATCTACCAGGCGCTCCTTGGAAACTCTATGGGGCAGTTCTACTCGTCCTATAGGGTCGCTATGAGTCGAAATCTGCTCTACTGGATGGCAGCGGGTTTTGTTGTGTAAATCAAGTAGTATTCACCATCTCACACAAGAGAGGGTCTCTCGCCTACACCGATGGCTAGAGTGCTGTGAATAATCTAAACTGCTCATAACCAAATGTTTTGATTGGAGGTTAAACATTAGATAATTTTATCTGTTTTTTGGAGAATAGGATGATCTCTAAGATTAAACAAGAAGCTTCTCCAAATTCATTTAACGAATGTTCACTAAATACCTATTATGTGCCAAACAATTTTTTTAGGTGCTGGGGGCACAATAGTGAACAAAACAAAGACACCCTCATGCAGCTCACATCTAAGGAATTGAAAAAATGAGACCATGCTCAGAAATCTTTAGAACTACCTGCTTAATTTCATTAAAACAATCTTTTAGAGTTGGTTGCTTGATCTAATTAACAAATCTTCAAGGAAAAAGACTATGATCATTCTTCGTCACTGCCTTTTCCTAGTTCGTATTTCTTAGTTTTTTAGCTAGAAGTGAACCAAATATCTTCAAACACCTATCTCTGCACAATATCTTTATAACATAATTGTTGTTATTGGGTGCCTTTGAGTCAATTCCAACTCACAGGGATCCCATCCGACATTAAAAAAAAAAACCAAAAAACTGTCAGGTCAGTTGCAACTCATAGCAATTCTACAGGACAGAGTAGAACTGCCCCATAGGGTTTCCAAGGAGTGACTGGTAGATTTGAACTGCTGACCTTTTGGTTAGCAGCCATAGCTCTTAATCACTGCACCACTAGGGCTTTATCTGATATAAAACCAAAACAAACCCATTGCTGTCGAGTCGATTCCGACTCACAGGAACCCTATAGGACAGAGTAGAACTGCCCTATAAGAGTTTCCAAGGAGGACCTGGTGGATTCGAACTGGGTAACAGCTGTAGCTCTTAACCACTGTACCACCAGGGTTTCCCCATGTGGCATAGCAGCTAGTAGACAGCATCACATGAGACATTATTTCCAAGCACTGCCCAAATTTATTGTTGGGGTAGGTCCTTCTGTGTAAACCAGCAGTGTGCCGCCTTCACTGATGCAGATGGAGTATGTATGATGCTTTCCACCCAGATGGGGTTTCCTCTGTCACACAGAGAGGTGCTGGAGACAATAAAAAAGATCCACGGTGACTCTGGTTACCTGCTCCTGGGTGGGGGAGTAAATGGGGCGGCGGCGGGGGGGGGAAGGAATTGAGTTTTCTTTAACGGCATAGGAAAAGTTATTTATCAGGCCGAGAGGGGAGCCAGAAAAGTAACGTCTCATACGGAAATCAATAAAAAAATAAAATGAAAGCGCTTCAGTGGAGACAAAGGAAAAGAGATAAATTAACATCTCCCGTTATCTCTACGGAGCCCCTGGTGGCGCAGTGGTTAAGAGCTTGGCTGCTAACCAAAAGGTCGGCAATTTGACTCCACCAGCCCTCCTGGGAAACCCTATGGGGCAGTTCTACTCTGACCTATAGGGTCGCTATGAGTTGGAATCAACTGGATGGCAATGGGTTTTTTTTTTCTTTTTTTGGTATCTCTACTGAACTGATAAAAAAAAAAATACAAAGGAAAATCATTAGCTCTTATAGCCAATGTTAGTCACAGGATTTTAAAACAGTAGAATCTACTTTTTAAAAGCTTGACTAGTCAACTTTAAAAGCTGATAAACTGGGGAAAGATGGGTAATAAATTATTCTAATTTTAAAAATGATTTGTCGTTTTATTGAGGATTCATCTTAAGATCCCTTTAAATCAATTCCAAAGTTGATGAGTGGGGAGATAACTCCAAATATACAAATTTGATTAAACCATTCTGGGAGACTAGACTTCTGCACAAAGAAATTTTTCCAGTTGTGCCAATAGAAATTCAAGATTCTTGAACTATATTGCTCCTAAACTACGTACATGCTCTTTCCATCCTGCACATCCACAGCTTCTAACCTGGTGACATGTACACAGCAGCAGCTCAGTAAGTTTGATGAATGCATGAATGTACAAGACAAGGTTAACAGCTCTGGCGCTTAAACACAGAGCTCCTTCCAGCTGCTGAGTCACACTACTTTCTGAGTTCCCTGTCTTACAAAGACAGTAAACAGGGCATCTGTCCCTGTTGGTTCCTGAGTGTTCATAGCTTCCTCTCAATCAGCACCATTAGCTGGACGGGGCCCAGCAGGACCGTCAATGGGAAGCTGCAGATAGGAGTCAACACCTGACTTGAATGTGAACAACCTACCTGGCCCAGCAGGTGTCCACAGGAGGTCCCTGCTACCACAGCTTCATATTCCTTTTCTAGCTCTCTTTCCTTCTCTGGAGGGAGCTTAGGATTGCCCTCCACTTCCAGCATCCTGCTCCTTCCCTTGCCTGGAGCCAGGTCCTCAGTGGCATCACTGAGGGAGGCCAGAGGGCTTCAGCAGGCACCACCTCTCAGGTGGTCACGCGATCCCCGTCCCTTTGCCCTGGGGTGTGCTCCTCTCTCTTCTCATTTGTCTCTCCCCAAACCCTAGGAAATCATGAGAAAGGACTCCATAGACCACAGTGCACCCTGCAAATGTACACGTAGGGTTATTTTAATGGGGCATAAGACCCCCAGCTCCCCTTGCCTTTTATTCCCAGCTTTGGTCCTGATGTGCTAGGAGAGCCGGAGCCTCTTGAGTTAGAGTCAGGTAATCAATTAGAAGGCACTGCCTGGAGCCAGCATTGAACCAGGGGATAAAACTACTAAAATTATACAGAGATACCTGTAAATTCGCACTAAAGACCCCATTTCAGGGCAATTTCAGAGGTCAAGAAGTACAATTGGCAAACTGATAGATTATGTTCCTCCTTCACAGAAGAGCGTCTTACTGTGCTGATTAACTGACAGCACTTTTGTTCCTTCACGTGAAATGCAAAATTCCTAATACAGTGTTTCCCCCTTATCCATGGGGGATATGTTCCAAGACCTCCCGTGGATGCCTGAAACCATGGATAGTACCGAACCCCATACATGCTATGATTTGTCCTATACATATAAACCTATGATAAAGGTTAATTTACAAATTAGGCACAGTAAGAGATTAACAACAGTAACTAACAATAAAATAGAACAACTGTAACAATATAGTATAACAAAAGTTATGTGAATGGAGGAGTGGGACATTGTAAGGTTTCATCACACTACGTACTCATTTAACATTTTCCAACCACGGCTGACTAAAAGTAACTGAAACCGTGGGTAACTGAAACCCCAGCAAGCAAAACCTTGGATGAGAGGGCTACAGTATTCGGGCACAGATACTTGTGGAAATGCAAACACTTGCATTTACTAGCATCCGTAAGCAAAGCAAAAGGTCTTGATTTCTTAAAGAAAAAAGATTTAAGGAAAAAAAACAGAAATTTAGATATATTCCCTGGATTTTCTAGCTTGACGATCCCTCCTCCCCAATGAAACATTTTCTTACCAAAGCTGACCATTATTTCAACACAACAAAGAAGCAGAGTTGGGACACGCCAAGCTGGGAATTAGAGACCAGGGTTCCAATTCGATCTCCATCACAGACAAGTTGTCAGACCGATGTCGGGCCAGCCATTTAACTTCTCTGGTTAATACTTCAAACATGAGGTCATTAGACAAGATCTTTCCAGATCTAAGATGCACCTCACCTGGGCAGTAAAACAAACTATCACAAAGAGAAGGCAGGGGTCAGAAAAAAAGTTATCCCACATGGACTCAGGCTACAAATAGAGCCTGAAATTTGAAAAATATCTTTAAAAAAATGTTGCACTTTGCTTGGGTCACAATTTTAACAAGCTATAAAAGTTACACTAAGTTAAATGACAGAGTCCACAGTATTTTATAACCAGGTGGCTTACAACCCAAAAACAATGGGTCTGTGGCTGAAATAGGCAATTTAAAAAATAATTTATTTCATTTTTTGTTGTTATTGAGAGTATACACAGAACACACACCAATTCAACGATTTCTACATGTACAATTTAGTGCCATTGATTATATTCGTTGAGTTGTGCAACCATTCTCCCTCCTTTTGGGTTGTTTCTCCCCCATTAACATAAACTCACTGCCCCCTAAACTTCCTATTTATTCTTTCAAGTTGCTGTTGTCAGTTAGACCCCATGTAGCTAGATCTTAAAAGAGCACACTGCTCAAGGCTGATATTCTTCACCAGTTAAGCTAAACTACTGTTTGATTTTAAGAAGACTTCAGGGAATATTTTTGATTTAAGGTTTAAAGGTTATCTCAGGGCAATAGTTTTGGAGGTTCATCTAGCCCCCTTGGCTCCAGAAAGTCTGAAGTCCATGGGAATTTGAAATTCTGCGTTTTCCCTTTTTTCATCAGAATTCTTCTATAGAATCTTTGATCGAAATGTTCAGTAATGGTACCATCCAGTTCTTCTGGTCTCATGGCAAAGGAGGCAGTTGTTCATGGAGGCAATTACCCACACATTCCATTTCCTCCTATTCCTGACTTTCCTTCTTTCTCTGTTGCTCCAGGTGATTAGAAACCAATCATTGTGCTGTGGATGGCGGCTTGCAAGTTTTAAGACCCCGGGCACTACCCAATGAACTAGGAGACAAAACAGAAGCTCTAAACATGTTATTAGGCCAACTAACAGGGATGTCCCATGAAACCACGACACTACGCTTACAAACCAAGAAACCAAAACCCACGAACTGTTTGGTTATACACAAGCAGTCTCATCAGCTTTTTTTTTTTTTTTTTTTTTGTAAATAGATCTATCACACAACTTTTGCTGACTCAACTTTTAAAAAAAAAAAATTTTTTTTTTTTACAGGTATACAATTTATTGACAGCAATTACATTAATCAGCTGTGCAACCCTACCTTTAATCAATGCAATCTTTCTATCACTGTAAACAGAAACTCAGCGCTCCATAAGCAATAACCCTCCCTTTTCCCCACTTCCCACCCCTGGTAACTACTCATAAACCTTGGTCTCCACACACTTGCCTATTCTTTTCTTTTTATGTAAGTGAGATCATACAGTATTTGTTCTTCTGTGATTGACTTATTTCCCTCAGCATAGTGTCTTCAAGCCCCATCCATGTTGTAGCATGTATCAAGACTTCATTTCTCCTGCTGGCTGAGTAGTATTCCATTGTATGTATGGACCACATGTTGTTTAACTACTCATCCGTTGAGGGGCATATTGGTTGTTTCCACCTTTTGGCTATTGTGAATAATGTTGCAATGAACACTAGTGTACATGTGTCTGTTCGCATTGCTGATTTCAAGTCCCTTCGGTATATTCCTTGCAGTGGAATTGCTGGATCATATGATACGTTCTATTCATAAGGTTTTCACTGGCTAATTCTTTCCAGATACAAGACACAACCTTGCTTGCTAAAAGTGAAGAGGACTTGAAGCACTTACTGATGAAGATCAAAAACCACAACTTTCAGTATGGATTGCATCTCAACATAAAGAAAACAAAAATCCTCACAACTGCACCAATGAGCAACATCATGATAAACGGAGAAAAGGTTGAAGTTGTCAAGGATTTCATTTTATTTGGATCCACAATCAACAGCCATGGAAGCAGCAGTCAAGAAATCAAAAGACGCGTTGCATTGGGCAAATCTGGTGCAAAGGGTCTCTTTAAAGTGTTGAAAAGCAAAGAAGTCACCTTGAAGACTAAGGTGCACCTGACCCAAGCCATGGTATTTTCAACCACATCATATGCATGTGAAAGCTGGACAATGAATAAGGAAGACGGAAGAAGAACTGATGCCTTTGAATTGTGGTGTTGGCAAAGAATATTGAATATACCATGGACTGCCAAAAGAACAAACAAACCTGTCTCGGAAGAAGTACAACCAGAATGTTCCTTAGAAGGATGGCAAGACTGCATCTTACATTCTTTGGACATGTCAGGAGGGATCAGTCCCTGGAGAAGGACATCATGCTTTGTAAAGTACAGGGTCAGTGGAAAAGAGGAAGACCCTCAATGAGATGGATCGACACAGTGGCTGCAACAATGGGCTCAAGCATAACAGCGACTGTAAGGATGGCACAAGACTGGGCAGTGTTTGTTCTGTGGTACATAGGGTCGCTATGAGTTGGAACCAACTCGATGGCACCTAACAACAACATGGTAGTTCTATTCTTAGTTTTTTAGAGGAACTACCACACTGTTTTCCACAATGGTTATACCATTTTACATTCCCACCGGCAAAGGACAAGGGTTCCAGTTTCCCCACATCCTCACCAATGTATGTTATTTTCTATTTTGGTTTTTTTCTTTTTTTTTAGATCTTAGCCATCCTAGTGGGAGTGAAATGGTATCTCATTGTGGTTTTGATTTGCATCTCTCTGATGGCTGATGACACTGAGCATCTTTTCATGTGTCTGGTGGCCATTTGAATGTCCTCTTGGGTAATTTTATATGTCAACTTGGTTAGACCATGGTGCCCAGCTGTTTGGTCAAACACTAGTCCAGGTCCTGCTGTGAGGGCATTTTGTAGATGTGATTAACAATTATAATCTCTTGACTTCAAGTAAAGGCAATTACGCTTGATAATATGAGTGGGCCTCATCTAATCAGCTGAAGGCCTGAAGAACAAAACCTTAGGTTTCCCTGAAAAGAAGAAATCCTGGCTCAAGATTTTAACACAGAAATCCTGCTTGGGTTTCTAGCCTCTGAACTGCCCTACAAATTTCAGACTCAAAACTGCAATGTCAACTCTTGTCTGAGTTTCCAGCCTGCCAGCTTACCCTACAAATTCCAAATCTGCCAGCCCTTACAACTGTGGGAGCCAATTCCTTAAGATTATATTAATTAATATTAATATACACATATATGTACTGATTTATATATGTAATAAATACATATAATAAAGAGATTATTGTGTGTGCATATAGTCCCTGGTGGTACAAACTGTTAATGTGTTCGGCTGCTAAGCAAAAGTTGGAGGTTCAAGTCTACCCAGCAGCACCTTGGAAGAAAGGCCTGACAATCTACTTCTGAAAAAGGAGCCATTGGAAAACCTATGGAGCACAGTTCTACCCTGATACACATACAGTCATCGTGAGTCGAAAGAGACTGGACAGCAACTGGTTTTATTGGCACAGTGGTTAAGAGCTCAGCTCTAACCAAAAGGTTAGCAGCTCGAATCCACCAGCCACTCTTTGGAAACCCTATGGGGCAGTTCTTCTCTGTCCTACAGGGTTGCTATAAGTCAGAATCAACTCGACAGCAACAAGTTTGGTTTGGGTTGGTATATAAAATCTCCTATTGCTTCTTTTTCTCTGGAGAATCCTGATTGATATGGTGATTCCAATTGTGTCACGATTTTTTTTTTTTAGCCCGGAGTTATCCTATTTCTTTTCCTTTTCTACCTTATTACAGAAGGCTTTAAGTGTACTTCATCACTGCCAGGGTTGCTTGTGTACAATCTCTCGTGTCAGGATTTTGCCTGTGACTAGCTGATGCGTGGAGCTTCTGAAGGTGTAATGTAATCTCGTGAAGAGCGGGTATGGCACCACTGAGTGAGGGCAGCCCACTTTCTATAGGCGAATGAGTCTTGGCATGGGACTGTGAATGAATAGACTAGAACTGCTCCAAGGAATTCCAGCGATGTCAGACACTGCCGGATCAAAGCTTACATTTCCACAACACAGAAACAATGAGCTCTGCCTCGTCATTCAGATGCTGGTTAATTAGTCCTGTAATGATACTCTACGTGTTACTGCAACTTTGATCCGAACAGCTCTGAAAAGTCCACCTTCACATTTTTAAAGTAACATTTTCGCAGCAGACGAGAGAAACGTGAGGCATGGCACATTTATTGGAAGAGCAGAGGTGGGCAGCTTGATTTAATAGAAACACCAGTAGATTATCATCCAAGGCCCTTCCCATCACCAACAGTCTACGTAAAGACACACTTCCAACGAGGACTGAGACGTTGGGATCAAAAGGAGCTCTTTCTAATGGTTTTTACATAGTGATTTTGCAGATCTCGGCAAATCAGAACACTTACATCTACCACCCAACTGGCATCTTTAGCTTTTAGAAATAAGCACTACATATTCTTTGCAAAGAGCTCTGGTGGCACACTGGTTAGGAGCTACAGCTGCTAACCAAAAGGTCAGCAGTTCAAATCCACCAGCCACTCCTAGGAAACCCAATGGGGCACTTTTACTCTGTCCTATAGGGTTGCTATGAGTTGCAATTGACTCAACAGCAACAGGTATTCTTTGCACAAAATTCTATAGTACCAAAGGGTATAAGAGAAAAATTTTCCCTTCTACACATGTCCTCCAGTCCTCTAGTTCCTGCTACCAATGTCTTTAATTCTTCCAGAGTATTCTAGAGACAGGCATACATGCATATATTCTCTTTATTCCCCAGACAAAAGTATTAGTGCTCCGCATTTGCTTTTTTCACTTACTATGTCGTGGAGATTGTTCATATCCATACATACAGAGCTGCATCCTTCTTTTTGACAACTGTACACTATTCAACTTTATAAATGTACCGTAATTTAATTGGTCTCCTATTGATGCACATATGACATTTCTACCTTTTGCTATTTAAACATGCTGTAATGAATACTGATCTATTGCTCTCTCTACCTACCCACCTACCTACCTTACCTACCTATCTACCTTACCCACCTGCTTGTATTAGTTCTTAGGGTTGCTGTAACAAATCAGCACTAACCGTGGCTTAAAACAACAGAAATTCATTCTCTCACAGTTCTGTCCGAAATCAAGGTGTTGGCAGGACCACGTTCCCTCAGAAGCCTCTAGAGGAGAATCTATTCTCTGCCTCTTCCAGCTTCTGGAAGCTCAGGTGTTCCTAGGCTGTGGCAGCCTAACTCAAATCTCTGCCTCTGTCCTCGCACGGCCATCTTCCCTGTGTCTGTGTCTTCTCATAAGGACACCAGTCACATTGGATTAAGGGCCCATTCTACTTCAGTATGACCTCATCTTACCTCAATTAATTACATACTCGACGGCACTGGGTTATGACCCTACTTCCAAATAAGGTCACATTCTGAAGTTCAGGAAGGACATAAAGTTTGGAGGTATAATTATCCAACCCAGTACACTAGGTATCTATATTCATCTTCATCTCCATCAGTCTCCATCCATCCACCCAACCACCCACGCACCCACCCATCCATCCACCCATCCCTCCCTCCATCCCTCCATCCCTGTATCTATGTCATATTGCACCTGTGTAAGTATTATCTTGGAAGATAAGTTCCTAGAAGTGGCGTTGCTGGGTTAGAGGGCTGCACGTTCATAATGACGACATTACAAGGGCAACGTTGTTTCCCCACGTCTGAAAACACAAATTTATCAAACTTTTCAATTTTTGCCCATCATATGTGACCAAAACTACCTTATTTGCATTGTAATTATGAGGCTGACCATTTTTCACATATTAAAATACATACCCTGGGAAACAGTATTTACAGAAATCTTCCCCGCTATTTTTCTGTGTTCAGGCAGGGCACTACTGGTTTCATTAACTTCATTTACCTCAATTATTTGAAAAATTGTTAGTGAGCCATTGCTATTTTAGACAGACAGAGGTGCAAAACTTGTCCCTACCAAGAGGAGCTTACAGTTTAGTGGGGAAGACGGTCAGGTAAGCAGTCAACACACACTGCACGGTGTGGCGTTATCATAGAGGTCTGGCCACATGGGAGGGCACCTCAGTGGCAAGATGGAAGGGAACACTTGGAAGGACCTCTGGGGTAGGGAGATGCCTCACTGAGCCTTGAAGGAGGAGGAGGGAGGGCTGGCCAAGTGAACAGTTAAGGACAAGACCGTAGACGGGTCAGGGAAGCCATTCCAAGTCAAGGGAATGAGGTATACAAAGGCACGGCAGCCAGAAAGTGTGCAAGTCTGAGGACTTTCAAATCATCTGGTGTGAGAGGAACTGAGAATGCTTCCAGGGAAGGGCACGTGACCAGGTGGAAGAGGTTGGCAGAAACCAGGTCAAGGAAAGGTTTCGTATTTCCTCAGTCAAACCAGGAAGGCGATAGACCTTTTACCAAGACCCAGAAAGGTATAATCACACCCTGTTAGAGTCCGTGGGTTCCAGGTGGAAGTATCGGGAGACACTTAAACACAGCCATCAGCACTGACTTTATTTATTTGTTAGGGATTTTTCTTTTAAATTAATCATTTAATTAGCCTATTCTAAGTAAGTTTCCCAAATGTTCATAGTAGAAACCTTGGTGTTGTGCTGGTTAAGAGTTATGGCTGCTAACCAAAAGGTCAACAGTTCAAATCCAGCAGGTGCTCCTTGGAAAGCCAATGGGGCAGTTCTACGCTGTCCTAGAGAGTCGCTGTGAGTCAAAATCGACTCAACGGCAATGGGTTTTTTTTTTTAATGGTCACAGCATTAACTTTATTTTCAGAAGCTGTTTTCTTCTTACTGATTTCCTTCCTCAGAGAAGAGGGTCCTGTGGCTGGGAAAAATTGGGTGCCAAGTATAATTCTACCCTTTTCTGTGGCTGTGTTCACCTCACCTTCTGAGCATTCTACCCATGAGTTCTCAGTTCTCACTGACATGTGGCTGCCATGTACACTTCAACCAACAAGTAAAGTGCCTCTTTATTTTAAAATAAAAACATCTTGCCAACTACTGCTATAATACTGTTCTGTTCCCAGCAGGTATTTATCACACCTGTTGAGAGTGTGGCAGATTGGTCCATTTAAAATATTGGGAGTATTCTAGGTTAGTAGGAGGTATGATTAAATAAAGGGATTGATTTTTTTTGAATGAACACACACCAGAAGTTTTATTTTTTTTAATCCACATGAATGTTGTCTCCATCAAAGTGATGTCCTTCGAAGACGATTTATTTAATCCAATAATGGCTCCTCTGCCCAACATATTTTTGGAATCCCTTTATTGAAATTTCCTGGAGCACCTATCCAATAAACATCGATTTAAGTAATTTGCCTTTAGTCTGTAGCCTAATCTGATGAATATGCTCTGTGTTGGAAAAGAATATCCCTCTTTTCCTTCCCTTCCTTCTTTCTATATTCAACAGAAACACATCTCAGAGGCTTTGTTGTTGTTGTTAGTTGCCATCAAGTCAATTCTGACTAAGGACGACCCCTTGTGTGCAGAGTAGAACTGCTCCAGAGGGTTTTCAATTGCTGTGACCGTTCAGAAGTAGATCACCAGGCCTGACTTCCAAGGCACCTTTGGGTGGGTTTGAACCGCCAACCTTCTGCCAGTAGTTGAGTGCTTAACCATTTACACCACCCAGAAGTTCTGTTATACCTCTGCTAATATGAAAAAGAACAGCTCTCTGGGAAGTGGACTGCCTCATTGTGCAGGTTCCCTTCGATGTCGGGACTGGTGGGTTGTTAACCATGACCATAATACCAACCTATCCTCACTAAGGTATTCACCTTCCACTTTCTTTCAGGGAAGGAAGGGAGAAGCCCCATCAGGGAGAATAACTCCCTCGGCATCTTGAGCTCCCTGGTCTGATAAAGAGAGGGTATTTACTCAGGGCCATGCTGGTGCCCAGGGACGCCAACCCTGTCAGTGTGGCTGGGCAGAACAGGACGGGGGGAGGTACATTTTTCATTTCCAGATCACGTCTGGGAAGCATCAGTGCCCAGAATCCAAATTTCACTGAGGGGCTGAGGGGAGGCTGTCTAGCCGGGCAGGGTCAGTGCCCACAGAGCTCTTGGCCGTGCCTCTTTTGTGGCACTGATCACCTCCCACTGCAACCCTCTGTTACATCCCTGCTTCCCAACCAGACCATGCCCTCCTGTGTCTCTGCTGTCCCAGCCCGCATCACCTTACATTCTTAAGGGATGATGTGACGAGAGCGAGCAAGAGTGGCTGCCCTTTAAGCCTGGGTGATTGGGTGCCTCAACTCAACCGATCTTGGTCAGGCCAGGTCATCTGAATATAAAGGGTCCACTCTGTCCCTGACCAGGCTCGTTGCAGCCCTCTGATGGCCACGGAGCTCTGAGAGGGAGCTCACTCTCTGGCTACTTAAGACTGCAGCCTACGGGGAGGTTGTAGGCAGGGGTAAGCTAGGCATCAGGACTGCTGCACACTCAGCGACCACCTGGAGGTGTGACTTCTCTGGGCCTCCTCTAATGATCCTCCTCAGAACCCAGAGGTCTCCATGCCTGTCTGCTATCTGCCCACAGGATAGAACTGATGCCTCTTCCTGCCGCAGAAATGTGCGCCAAACAAAGCTGTCCAGGCAAAGAAAACTTTGAAGGAAGAATCTCTGTACTGTGAGTGGTTTATTTGAGAACAGACTCAGAGAAGCTTTAGAAATCTTCATCCAAAGCCATAGCTAGACAGACGGACAGACTGACTTTAATCTGTGAGCCAAGAAAAATGGTTTGCAAAGGCTAGGAGAAAGGAACCCCATGGCTAAGAACTTGTAAAAACATCTACAACAAACAAAGTTCTAAGAGAAATACTGTGAATCAGCAGGATCGCAGGAGGTGGAGAATGAGCTTTGAAACAGCACAGGATTAACGGGCTAAAGGCAAGTGGTGCAGAATGCAGTCGCGGGAGGCAACACACATGGAGCCAAGCTGTATCCGGAGTCAACAGAGGACAAGCCAACACGTCTTCATCCCAGTCTGCACCGATGGGGAAAGCCTGCTGTACTGGCATTTTCCAGATGAGAAGGCGGGACCTCTGAGATTCACCAGCATTTATAAGGTCAAAAACCCTGGTCTTGGGAAGGTGAGAAGGAAGGAAGAACAAACAGGAATGACATTTTCCACTCACTTCCTAGAGCTTTGCACTGTGATAGGCAGATGCAAGGGAGTAATACAGCAAGACCACCATAGTCTCTTCCTTCAGGGAACTCAGTCCAGGAGAAGAGGAAGGCCAGAATGCCAAACCCAACCACCCCAGGGATGACCAGTGATAAAACCAGTGTAGGCTCTACCATTACAAAACATTCTTACACACTTCATCTCATTTAGGAGCCCTGGTGGTACAGTGATTAAGAGCTTGGCTGCTAACCAAAAGGTCACCAGTTTGGGAGGGAAAAACATTAATTGGATAGTAGGTGGAAACCCTGGTGGCGCAGTGCTTAAGAGCTACAGCTGCTAATGAAAAGGTCGGTAGTTTGAATCCACCAACTGCTCCTTGGAAACCCTATGGGGGCAGTTCTACTCTGTCCTCTAGGGTCGCTATGAGTAGGAATTGACTCAACCGCAATGGGTTTGGTTTTGTTTTCTTTTAATAGTAGATAAGTGGTAACTTTGGTGTAGGGAAAGACAGTACACAACACTGGGGAAGTCAGCACAACCTGATCAAGGCAAAGTCATAGAAGCTTCAGAGACACATCCAAACTCCCTGAGGGACTGAATTACTAGACTGAATTCCAACCACACTCTGTGGGGCAGTTCTACTCTGTCCTATAGGGTCGCTACGAGTCAGAATCAACTCGACAGCAACAGGTTTGGTTTTGGTTTTCATCTAATTTAATTTTCAAAATGGTTGGCAGGCCAGGAAAGAATTTTAGTAATTTGAGCAAGGTCTCTGGGCTGAGATGCCATAGGACCAATTCCAGCAATGTTATATGCGCTATTGAGAGGGATTCTGAAGTCACAGGGGTTCCAAGGACAGCTGCAGTCTATGTGAGCGAGTGTCCACACTAGGGGCAGCCATTGGGTTGGGCGCATTAGAACACCAGCTCCAGTGCTGGACCAGGCATGGCTCAGAGTCCATACCTGACTCCTATTTGCCGCAATAGGAAGGTAGGTACACGTGAACCATTTCCACTCAGAAGCTGGGGAATGTGAGGTGAAGTCAGGAATTTGAATTTGAACATAGGTCTGTCTGAAGCCTAAGTCACTAGCCCTTTTATTCTCGGAATGGTTTTCACCCAAGGTTCCATGAGTGACTTTAGCAGGTGAACAAACACAGCGATAAAAAATAATGAATCACATTTCATTTATTTTCTAATATTTCTTACTATGTCAAGGAAAAAGTCTCAGGTTGGCGCAGGTCGGTTTTCCCCTCTCCAAAATTAATCCTTCTCTGTCTTTAAAAAGAGAAGATCTTAGTCTCAGAACCTTCCAGCAAGCAACATTAGCTAGAATTTAGTAACTGTCCTTTATTTTCAGTATATTTTATTTTTATGGTTACTTTCTATTTATAGCAAACAGTACTGGTTTTCCATCTATAGAAATTATATAAGGTTTCTTTTCAAAGTAAATCTAGGTTAAGTTTTTAAGGGAGGGATCAACTTAAAACACAATACCCGACCCACTGCTGTTGAGTCAATTCCGACTCACAGCAACCCTATACGACAGGAGCAGCTGGTGGATTCAAACTGCTGACCTTTTGGTTAGCAGCCAAGCTCTTTGACCACTGCACCACCAGGGCTCCTTAAAAGACAATATTAGTTGTTAATAGTGCAGATGGTAGAAAACATGAAGAAGTAGATGAACGGTTGAAATTTGAGAACCGCTGCTGCTCCACATCACACGGCCCTTCTGCCAGGCGCTCCTTGGAAACTATGGGGACAGTTCTATTCTGTCCTACAGGGTCACTGTGAGTCGAAATCGACTCGAAGACACTGGGTTCAGAACCAAGAGCTTCTGCCCGGTTTTGAATTAGTGCTCCCTTGTGGAAACCCTGGTGGCGTAGTGGTTAAGTGCTATGGCTGCTAACCACAAGGTCAGCAGTTCGAATCCACCAAGCGCTCCTTGGAAACTCTACAGGGCAGCTATACTCTGTCCTACAGGGTCACTATGAGTCGGAATCGACCCGACAGCAGTGGGTTTAGTGGGTTTGTGTGTAGGTCAAAGGGCACAAGCAATGTGCTAGAACCCTCAGCTCAGAGGCTACAGGGTTAGCAGCTTGGCACATCCCAGATGTGATCTCTTACATGGGCTACACTAATGAACACGCATATTCAGGCTAGCATGAAGCATCAGGAGTAGGTACTAACAGGTGTTTGACTAGAACACGGGTCAGTCAGCAAACTATAGCTGGCAGGCTAAATCAAGCTCAAAGCCTGTTTTGATAAATAAAGTTTTACTGAAACACCCATTTGTTCACAGGTTGCCTAGAGCTCGTTTCTCACTTCAGTGGCAGAGTTGAGTACTTGTGACAGAAACGGTATGGCCCACAAAGCCTAAATACTGTATGTTTACATAAGCGTGCTATCCTAGGTTTTTTTTTTTTTTTTTTTTTTTTTACGGCAACATGTAAAAAAAAAAATTGGCATAGTGGTACTTATGAAAATACTTCTGGGGAGGAGTGTGTGGCTGGCAAACAAGCTTAGAAGGTGTGTGTTATTTGCATAAAATACGGTACGTTTACTATCTGGACCTTTATATTACTGACCCTTGGACTAGGGGGAAGCCCTGGTGATACAGTGTTTAAGAGCTACAGCTGCTAACTGGTTGGCAGTTCAAATCCACCAGCCACTCCTTGGAAACCCTATGGGGACAGCTCTACTCTGTCTATAGGGTCACTATGAGCTGGAATCGACTCGATGGCAATGGGTTTGTTTTGTTTTGGTGAGGCAAAGATGGTGGGGCATTACAGAGCTCTACAGAAAAATAAGATACTAAATATCTTTGACTAAAACAGTATAAAAGACAAAATGGATTGTGTTTGCTAGAATAAAGTCATGAACAAGATGGCTGTCACTAGCTGTGTGGGAATCTGCTGCGGCCACGGGCTCAGAAACACCTATGACCAGCTCTTCTTTCGTGGGCTCCATCTCATTTGCATGAACATTTCTGTGAGTTACACATAAAATAGGCAGTCATGAACTTGAAGTGACTGGAAATGTTGCTTGAGGAGCAAAGGTTGGAGTTCAAAGAGGTGAGCTTTGATGGAGATGAACTGAGAGAAGCAAGCTGCAGTGGATCCAGGGGCCACCAACAGATACTTCAACTCCGGTGTGGGAGCAGCGGCAGAGCTGTATTTCTGGCTGTCTAATGTTAGTTTTTCTTTAATGTTGACTCAAGATGATGATGTCCCTTCTAAGTGAAAGCTCCTGGAAAGTGGGAGCACATTCTCTCCCTGGATAACCAGTGTCAACCAGGGGCTGTGGGCATGGAGCACAAAGCAGCCTGTGTCCTACCTTCAAGTGGTCTGTAGTCTCTGGCCATGGTTTATAAGAAGGTGGTCTCTGCTCTGGAAGTGAACGGTAAATCAAGTGGTACCCCAGTAAATGCTTAACAACCAGGTCCTGTGGGAGTGGGGGTGGGAAGGAGCGCCATTTGTCGTGTTTGCAAATTTCTGTGGTGTAAATACGTCCACCATTTCCGATTTCACGCTTCTAGTGTGATGCCAAGGAGCCCTGGTGGTGCAGTGGTTAAGGTGATCGACTGCTAACTAAAGGATGACGGTTTGAAACCACCATCGGCTCCGTGGGAGAAAGATGTGGCAGTCTGCTTCTGTAAAGATTTACAGTCTTGGAAACCTGGTAGGGTCGCTATGAGCTGCAATTGACTAGACGGCAGTGGGTGGTGGTGGCGGAGCGATACCACTGACAAGGAGTTGGAAAAAGATGCGCACAATTGGCTCTGGTGAGCCAGCATAAGCACCCTCCACAGAAATCCAGCCTGTTGCTCACAACAGCTCCTGCCTGGATGTGGGTCGGCTCTGATGTGAGATGATGCTGTCGATCACTCAGAAGTCACACTGCTGAAGCCACTCCACCCACCCAGTTATTCAGAGCCTGAGACCTTAGAGTTGACATTTTCAAACGGTTTTTTGAGGAGCTTTCAGTCTCAGACATCAGGAGAACTTCATCTGGCAGATAAGGAAGCTGAGCACCAGAGCCGTGGAATTGCTCCATGGCTGGGCTGAGGTCATTAAGCTCTGTGTGGTCAGAAACAAACTCTCAAACTAGTAACTGCAGCGTGACAAGGCAGTCAAGGAACAATCAAGCCACCTCAGACCATGTGCAGCTGATACGGGGCTGGTGGATGTACTCCAAGCATAGTCTCATCAAAGGAGAGAAAAGAAAGAACACCTGGGACACCTGGAAGGTAAGCGTGTGAGTGTGTGTGTGTGTGTATCATGAAGCACTGGCCATGTCCTGTGCACTGTCAACAAAGCAGGAAGCGCTAGGTCTCTCATGGAAATAACAAAAAATGAGTGTGTGAATCTGAACAACTTAATGCCGCATGTGGAAACCCTGGTGGCGTAGAGATTAAGAGCTACGGCTGCTAACCAAAAGGTCAGCAGTTTGAATCCACCAGGTGCTCCTTGGAAACCCTATGAGGCAGCTCTACTCTGTCCTATAGGGTCACTACCAGTTGGAATTGACTCGATGGCAACAGGGTTTTTTGTTTGTTTAAAGCCCCGTAGCAGAGGCAAGGCTCATTCTCTCTTCTCCTTCCAAGCGAGGTTCTCTCTCTTCATTTTATTTCTATGATTGAAAACTTCCAATTTCAAATAAATTACAATTTTTTTTGAAATAATTTCTTTTTCTCCAGGAACCTTACTCCAGATTAATAAAATGATGTTTATCAATTTAAACCTCAAGTAGGTTTCTCAAACACCTGTCTGCTTCCTTGCTTTCTGTCCACCACCCCCTTCTCCTTCACCTGAAAAGACATGAACCACCACCTAACAAGTTTCCTCCATCATTCATAGGGGCCAACAGACCCTAGGCGAAATTTCATCCATGTTTGCTTTCTTCCTGATGCCTCCTCCTTGCAAAGAATGTTCCTTTGGCAAGTCAGGGCAGCTTTTTTGTTTGTGAGGTACTTTTCTTCGGGGTGGCAGATAACGCGTCCTATTTACCAACCAACCACTTACCACTAACCAGCACCCTGGCAGCCGTAAGAAACTTCCAGATGGCAAGCGTTTGTTTTTCCCCATTTCATAGGGGGTGAAACTGAGGCACAAGAGGAAGAAATCACTGTCAGAACATGCCATAGGAGCAAGATACTTCCAAGATAAGAGTAACTTAGCTTCACGGGTTACTTTCAAAAACCAAAGAAGAGACTGCAACAAGAACTGAATCAACCTGAATATAGCTATGCTTTCTACTTCTTCTACCAGCTGACTATGAAATGAAAACTCTAAAAACTGACTGATTTAAGTTGTAGCTTTTATGTCAGTTTGTGTTTTCTGGAGGAGGTAGAGTGAGGTGATATGGTGGGAGGGTGGAGACGGGGAATGTAAAGTGTGAGGCCTGTATGATCCAGACCTGGGAGAGTCAAGTTACGAATAATAAATCTGGTGGCGACTGCACAGAAATGCCAGGAAATGACACCACAGCTGTGCTCACCCATTATCCATTGCCATCAAGTCGATTCCAACTCATACTGCCCCTACAGGACAGAGTAGAACTGCCTCATAGAGTTTCCAGGGAGTGCCTGGTGGATTCGAACTGCCAACCGTTTGGTTAGCAGCCTTAGCTCTTAACCACTACACCACCAGGCTTTCCATTATGCTTGCAGCTCTCTGGAAAACTGTAGGAAAGACTTCACACCAGTGTTGGTAGGTCAAGAACCTGATGCTGTGAAATTATGTACACACACACACACAATTACACATAATTACATAACTGTAATTGAGTTACAAGAACCCATTATGTTAGGGTGTTTGCAAGACCTGACTTCATTATAAGAAAACTACCAGCCATAAAAACATTGTTTGGTCTTGTCCCCAAAGGGATCTGTTGTTTTGTCCTCTCTTGCTAATTAAGAGTTGAAAATTGCCTGAAAATGTTTCTTGTTGGCTAAACTGGAGTGAAGACAATAAATAAAATTCAATGGAGACTTATAAGTCTTGAGAATTAGGATCCACTGGGGTTTACGTGGGAAGGAGATTGAGTTTGTGGACTGTGGACATGTTTATGGATTCCATCAAAGCTAGTCAGCCACAACTCCACACCAGGGGCACAATCTTAAAATTATATAAGCAACTATGTTTCTGTCCCTTGGAAATGATGATACTGGGTATTTATTTCCAATACTTAGAACTCCCCACTTGGCTCTCTGATAGCCTACAGATACGCTCATCTTCACAGAACATTGGGGCTGGGAAGAAACTCAGAGCAATCCTTTAATTTCATAAGCAAGGAAACGGAGTACCAGAGATGTGATTTGTCCAAAGGCACTGTCTTAGTCAGCTAGTGCTGCTATAACAAAAATACCACAACTAGATGGCTTTAACAAACAGAAATTTATTCTCTCACAGCCTAGGAAGCTACAAGTCTGAATTCAGGGTGCCAGCTCCAGGGGAAGGCTTTCTTTGTCAGTTCTGGGGGAAGGTCCTTGTCATCAATCTTTCCCTGGTCTAGGAGCTTCTCAGCGCAGGACCCCAGGTCCAAAGGATGCACTCTACTCCTGGTTCTTCATTCTTGGTGGTAGGAGGGCCCCCTCCTCTTTGCTTGGTTCTCTTATATCTCAAAAGAGATTGGCTCAAGATACAACCTAATAATGCGGGTTGAGTCCTGCCTCATTAACATAACTGCCTCTAATCCTGCCTCATTAACATCATAGAGGTTAGGATTTACAACACAAAGGAAAATCACATCAGATCACAAAATGGTGGACAACCACACAATACTGGGAATTATGGCCTAGCCACACTGACACACATTTTTGGGGGACACAGTTCAATACATAACAGGCACACAACAGTTTTTAGAATGAGAAGCCGTACCTTCTGAGTCTCAAGATCTCTAAATCTTCTTCCCACCCCAATGTCCTTGCTGGTGGCACCCAGCCCAATCTATTAACTGACAGGAACAAGCACTGGTGTTCCAGGCACCTTGCCAACCACCTCGGGAGGATCTGAGTATCTCTGATGTGCCAGTTCAGAAACGCACGGAGACTCCAACGTGAATGACACACAGTTTCCTCCCTCCCGCAGCTCCCAGGCTAATGGGGGGTCACACACAGTTAAAGAGTGGATGAGTACAGAGGAAGGCAAAAACCACCGCAGAAGTACCTACAAAATACTATGGGAGCGCGGAGCTGGAGGGGGTAGGAACCTGACCTGAATCTTGAAGAAGAGGAAGAAGAAGAAGGGAAACAAGACACCCATCCCATAGAGAACACTGCATGAGCAAAGCTGGGGGCAAACACAGGAGGGTGAGCAGGTTTAGGCTGTGGTTCAGCTGAGAAGGGTCCAAGGTCAGGCAATCCCACGGAAGCCAGATGAACCAAGTCAGTGACAAGTCAAACTAGAAAGACACAACTCTAAGTGGGGCTGCAATTAGCACAAGGCCAAAGCAAACACATACTAGAGCCAAGGTGTCCCAAGCGGGCAATAGGACCAGGCAGGTCAGAATAGGAAGAAGAAGAGAGCTTGCAGAGGACACATGGGCAAAATTGAAGAGTCAGACACAGACAGCCACTGAGATCACTCCTGGAGCTTTCCTTGTCCACTGGGGCCATGTGTGGTACCAAGATGAGCTGGCTTGAGTCATCAGCCAACAAGGCTCTTATAGCCCTTGAGCTGTAGACCACTGGGGCTACAACTCTACAAGTGGGGGTGTCAGAGTCTAAACTAAAATTAATTCCTAGTAAGTTTTTATAACTGCTATATCCTTTCTACTTTTCTTTCTCCCTGCACCTGGGCTTTTGCTGTGATGAAGGTGGTGATGGTTAAGGATGGAGTCAAAGGTTTCAATTTCAAACCCCACCCAGTTATTTACTAACTGGGTGACCCCTGGTGAAGTTGTTTTAACCTTCCTGACTCAGCTCCCTCCAAACTCTCCAGAACTGTTAGGTTAGATGAGAATGCGTAGAAAGTGCTTTCAGCACAGCACCTGGCACGTAGCAAATGATCCCTGAGTGGCAGGAGTTCTAGTGTTCTGTTTCAAAGGCAAGCTGTGCCAGATTTTAAAAGACATTCCGTATTAGTTTGTGGTGGGCTTTATTTTCCAAAGACTGCAACAAAACCTCTCATTTCACATGTTCTTCTTATGATGTGACTTTGACTCTCATCCCTTTGAGAGATGGAGTTCTATATTCCCTCCCCTTGAGTCTGGGCAGGTTTGTGACCATGGCAAAAGTGAGGCTGTGTGATTTCTGAAGCTAGGTCATAAAAAGTGATACAGATCCTGCCTGCCTCTCTATGGAACGCTTGCTCTTGGAACCCAGTCACCGTGCTGTGAGGAAGCACAAGCAACCACGTGGAGGGGCCACTGTCCCAGCCAACAATCCCAGCGGAGGTTCCAGCTGACAGCCAGCATCCAATCGCCAAACATGTGCACAAGGAGTCTTCAGATATCAAGTAACTCCAGCTTTCAAGTGTTCCCAGGAGAAGACCCAGACATCAAAGAGCAGAGATGAGCCATCCCCACCATGTGGTTTCCAAATTCGGACCCACGGAACCTGTGATCCTAATAAAATGGTAGTTACTTTATGTCATTTAGTTTGGGTTTGTTTGTTACACAGCAAGAGATCATTGATACAATTGTTTTGAGGCAATAGAGGGGCATGGAAAGGTTTGAGAGTGGTGCAAAAGCAAGAGGACGGTTTCCAGAAAGCTCACATGACTGCAGTGGACCCAACAGGGGACCACTGATACAATCTGACAGGCACTAGGTGATACAAACCTAAATACTGGGGTGAGGGCAGGAGTCACAAGGAACAGATTAGATGTGAGGGTCAAGAAAAAGAGAGAAATTTAAGACGACGTCAATGTTTGAACTAATGGTGAAGCCACTGGCAGAATTAGGTTCATCCAGATTCTTTCTGGTGGGTAATGGAATCGAGAAAAGACACTAAACTTCATCCTAAATATGCTGACTCTGCATGAGGGCAGGATAATCCAAGAGAAAACGTTAGGCAGGAAGTTCCAAATTCACTTGTTTTGAATAAAACCTTGAAAATGTATGAGATTACCTCTGAGATTATGAGGTAAGATAAGGTCTTGACCTCAGTGAGTGCCTCTATTTAGGGTAACAGCAGAAAAGGGGGGCCAAGGTTGGTGCCATCACACAGGTGGAACCCTGGGAGTATAATGTCACAGCCCAGTTTTGGAAAGGTGTGATCATTATTAGTGCCAAATGCTGCAGAGAGGCCAAAGAGATAAAGGATCAAGAAAGAAAACTTGAACCAAAAAGGAGCCCAGGATGGGACCCATGATCAGAGGAGGGCTTCTCCACCCCTGACCAAAAGTGAAATCAGACACACGAATCGAAGACGGCAAGGACACAAAGCCCACTGAGTACATCAGAGTGTCTTCAGTCTCCCGCTCAGATGGATGATTTCCTGTGGGCTGGTAGGAGGAAGTATAATTTAGTACATAAAGTGCCTGGCATAGTTAAGGTGACGGTGAAGTGCACACTTCTAAGGATACGCAGCGAGCACAGGGACACCTGCCACTTTCCTACCTCACACAGGTAATGATTAGATTCATTCCTATAACGTGCTTTGAGCTCTCTGGCATTGTAATAGATCCGATACCTATCTTTCAGCCTCTATGAGGAACAGTTCTTGGCATTTGTTGAACTCCACAACATTCCTGTGAGGTAGATATTATCATTGGATGAGGAAACAAAGGCCACACACATCAAGTCAAAAGCCAAGGCAAGATTAGAACGGAGCCTCCCTTCCGCGTGGGGAAGGCCAGTTGGCTCAATTCCTTCTGTGTCAGTAAGCAGGCTCTTTGATCTGCAGCATGGAAGAGGCTTGTTTCTGGGGAGGCTGTGAAAACAGACTCACTAATGACCACACGGTTCTCTGAAACTCACCGAGTGGGATATGGAAACAAGGTACAGCCACCCAGACTCTGAGAACAACAAAGCAATTCCAAGTACAACGGGAATACCAAGAGCAGCAAGGGAGATTGGGGCACTTTGGAGGAGTCCTTTAGGGCAGGGGCCAGAAGAGGAGGGTGCTGGAGAAGGGATCTTGAGAAGGTGACTGTGCACCAGCAGGTCCATGGGAGTCCTTTTTCTGCCTCTTCTCTCAGGGCTGACAGAGCAATGAAAATGGCTGGTTCAGATCAGGACTCTTGGCCTCCAGGACAGCACAGTAACCAGGTTACTCATGGGCTAAGTTCATGAACACAAGGGAAGGGTCAGTGAAGCAGAGGGGTTCTGGATCAGAGAACCTCAGAGGTTCCCAAAAACAGTGAAGAGGAGGGTAAAATAAGGTTTTGTGAAATGCTTTCCTTGATGTCCTGAGAGAAGCAGTAGGATCACAGTCCTGTGGTTGCATTTACCTTTTCCTAAAAACTCATTCTCTAAATAAAACCCAAAAAGCAATGATGACACTGTCTGAATAGCAGTCAGGGCTTTATTACAAATTAACAGTGATGAAGTTTAAGATGCCAACGTAGCTGGCAAAGGGAAGGTAAAAGGCATTTGTTTCATGCTTACTATATGCTATCTCATTTAATATTTACAACCCCCTTGTATGTATGGCTTCTAACCAAAAAGGCCACCAGCTCAAATCCACCAGGCACTCCTTGGAAACCATATGGGGCAGTTCTACTCTGTCCTATAGGGTTGCTATGAGTTGGAATCGACTCAACGGCAACAAGTTTGGTTTGTTGGTTTTGTGGGGCTCTGGAGCCCTGGTTGCACAATGGTTAAGAGCTCAGGCTGCTAAGCAAAGGTCAGCAGTTTGAATCTACCAGCCACTCCTTGGAAACCCTATGGGGCAGATCTACTCTGTCCTACAGGGTCGCTATGAGTCGGAATTGACTCGACAGCAACTGGTTTGTTTTGTTTTGTTCATAAGGCAGTGGAAAGGAACCCTGGTGGCACAATGGCTAAGTTCTCAGCTGTTAACCGAAAGGAAAGGTCAAAAGTTCAAACCCACCTATCGGCTTCAGGGGGCAAAGACCTGTCGATCTGCTCCTACGAAGATTACAGCCTAGGAAACCCTACTGGGGCACTTACGGTCTCTATGAGTCGGGATCTACTCAAAGGCACACAACAACAACATGAGACATTGGCAGCCCGTTTTACAGAGACCAAACAGAGGCTTGTTGTTGTGAGCTGAGAAAGGCTAAATCCCTTGCCCGAGGCCATGCAGCTAGCTTACGACAGAGCTGGGATTTGAGCCCTGACATGCCTGACGCCAAAGCCCATGTTCTCTTCTGAGCATTGCACTGCCTACCTTCCAACAATCACAAGTTGAATATTAGTCAGGTTTGAATTAATGAGATTTATCGTACCAGCCCACAGATGACTGCACCTGAGACCTGGAGAATGTGCGGGGAGGAGCATCTACATTAGGCATGCCTGAATTGTGTGTGCAATCCACGAAAGACAACCAAGTGGCCAGAACCAACCCCAGGGTACAAGAGGCAAAGTTACTGCTGCCACCTCTCCCTTACACAGCCCTTCACTCAGCATGCTCACGCTACGCTCCAGCTGTCCGGCAGCCCTCACTGCTCTTGGGTCTCTCCCCACCTTGTCTCTACGTCAAGTACTAGCCTTCCCCTTCTCCTCGACTCAGGTAATAAGAGGCTTTAGGTCAATCAGGAAAACCAGTCCTTGCTATGTTGTTAATAACAATTAACTCCTTCTAGGATGTGGGTTTTAACTCATTTAATATGCACTTCACCACCATTGCACGGTGGGTTAAGCAGTCAGCTGTTAACCAAAAGGTCGGCAGTTTGAATGTACCAGCTCCTCTTTGGAAACCCTATGGGGCAGTTCTACCCTGTCCAACAGGGTCACTATGAGTCAAAACTGGCTCAACGGTAGTGGTTTTTTTTTTTTTTTTTTGCATTTACCATCATAGGCTTGCAGCTCACCAATATTTAAAGTCTTTTCTGATGAGACTGGTCATGATATTGATGAATGTGATTTTTTTTTTTGATACTGTATAATGCAACCCGTCAACATTTAGAAGATCTGAATAACCCAGTGAACCAATATTTTCCAACTGACTAATGTATAATGTTGCAAAATCCTGCATCAGCTAAATATTTTAATGTAATAGAACATAAAAGTTCAATCATATAGTTTTTTTTAACGTTACCATTTCTATCATCAGTAGAAAAAAACTGCTGTCATGTTTTCCCTTCTTTTTTGTGCTAAAGTCTTTGAAGTGTGGTATGTATTTGACACGTATGGCACATCTTGATCTAGATGCTAAATTCGGACAGTTAGCGTCAAATGTCATCCTACCAAAACATTAAAAGTTGTGTTTAGTGGAAAAATATTTACACTGCTTCTGTTTTTTCATTTTTTATTATTTTAATTCATATGGTTTTAAGATACCATGTAGCTATTAACCTGGCCAACTAACTGGACGGGGTCCATATCTGTGCCCATTCCAAAGACAGGAAATCCAACAGAATGTGGAAATTATCGAATAATATCACACACAAGTAAATTTTTGCTGAAGATCACTCAAAAACAGTTGCAGCAGTGCATCGACAAGGAAGTGCCAGAAAACCAAGCCAGATTCAGAAAAAGACGTGGAACCAGGGGTATCACTGCTGATGTCAAATGGATCTTGGCTGAAAGCAGAGAATACCAGAAAGATGTTTACCTGTGTTCTATTGACTATGCAAAGGCATTCGGCTGTGCGGATCGTAACAAATTTATGGATAATATTGCAAAGAATGGAAATTCCACAACACTTATAACACTGCAAAGAATGGAAATTCCAGAATGCTTATAACATTGCGAAGAATGGAAATTCCAGAACACTTAGCTATGCTCATGCGGAATCTGTACATAGACCAAGAGGTAGTCATTCGAACAGAACGAGGGGATACTACTGCGTGGTTTAAAATCTGGAAAGGTGTGGTCAGGGTTGTATCCTTTTACCGCACTTGTCTCCACTTGGATCTACAATCAACGTTCCTTATAAGTGAGGATGGCAAGGTTTCGTCTCACCGTACTTTGGACATGTTATCGGGGGGACCAGTCTCTGAAGAAGAACATCAAGTTTGGTAAAGTGGAGGGTTATCAAAAAAGAGGAAGACCCTTAACAGGACAGATTGACATGGTGGCAGCAACAATGGACTCAAATAAAGCAACAACTGTGAGAATGGCACAGGATGGGGCAGTGTTTGTTTCCTTCTGTTGTACACAGGGTCGCTATGAGTTGGAAAGGACTTGATAGCACCTAACAACAATTAACCTTTAAAAAACGACCATTTGACAAATTTTGATGTCGTATCAAAGAAGAACAGCCAGAATTCTTTGGAAAACCTATCAAAATACTCTTTCTCCAGATTTTCTTCATATATTTCTAAAGGACATATTGCATCACACTGAACGCAGAAGCAGATATAAATCTGTCTTCTATTATGCATGGCATTAAAGAGATTTGCACAAACAAAAAGCTAAAATGATGCCACTCTTCTCACTCATGTTTTTAGCTTTATAAAACAGTTATTTTTAAGAAAATGGTATTTATAGTAACAAGTACTTGGCTTATTTTTTTGTTTTCCTTTGTTGTTGAGAATATACACAGCAAAACAGACACCAGTTCAACAGTTTCTACACGTACAATTCAGTGACACTGATCACATTCTTCAAGTTGTGCAACCATTCTCACCCTCCTGCTCCTAGCTGTTCCTCCCCCGTGAACATAAACTCCCTGCCCCCTAAGGTTCTTATCTAAACTTTCAAGTTGCTGTTGTCACTCTGATCCCATATAGATAGTTCTTAAACGGGCATAACGCTCATGGCAGACATTATAATCTTTCTCAATTTTAACTTCAGACATGGTAAATATCAACAGACAAAATGCTACGTAAACAAAAACAAAAGCTCTTTGGAGTCCTCGGTAATTTTTCAGAGTGTAAAGGGGTCTTGAGGCCAAAAGTTTGAAAATGACTGCTAAACAGCACAGCCTCTAAAGAAGGGAAGGCAAAAGAGCCTGTATCTCTTTTTAGGTAAGAGGCTACCATGACTAAACCCGTTGCCATTGAGTTGACTCCAACACACAACAACCCTATAGGAACAGAGCAGAACTGCCCCACAGGGTTTCCAAGGAAAACCTGGTGGATTCAAACTGCTGACCTTTTGGTTAGCAGCCAAGCTCTTAACCATTGTGCCACCAGGGCTCCACTACATGACTAGCCACCATAAATTTTATGGACTTCTCAGCAAGCAAATTTCAAGGACTCAATTTCTCATCAGGTTTTATGGCTGGATGACAAAAAGCACTCAAGATCATTCCTGAACTCCTAACAGTTCCTAGAGTGCATCCAGCTCCTGCCTCCGCACCTGGGCACTCACTGCTCTCTCTCTCCCATCCACCTGGGAAACTCCTACTCTCCTTCAAGACTTCCATCGCAGGAGGTGCTCACCTCTTCTCCAAACCCCCGTATATTCCTTTACTATAGCCCTAAGCCGATGAAACTTCATCTCACATACTTTGGACATGTTACCAGGAGGGACCAGTCCCTGGAGAAGGACATCACACTTGGTCAAGGATCAGCGAAAAAGGGGAAGACCCTCAACAAGATGGAATGACATGGTGACTGCAACAACAGACTCAAGCATAACAATGGTTGTGAGGATGGCACAGGACTGTGCAGGGTTTCGTTCTGTTGTACACAGGGTCGCTATGAGTCAAAACCGACTCAACAGTATCTAACAACAACATAGCACAAAGCACGTGGCTGATATCAGCTTGTGCTGCTCTCTCTTTTGGGAGTGTGAGCTCTTGAAAGCTAGAGTTCTGTCTGAATATCAACACTTTACTCAGTATTTGGCACACAGAGTGGTATTCGAAAAGGTCTGCTGTATTAGCAAAACCAATCAGTTCCCAAAGCTCACCAACATATCTTCTAATAGCCACCTGGCTTTTCCAAAGGAAGACTACACTGACCAGCAAACGGAAATATGATAGGTTTGGCATCTTTCAGTATGTTATTCAACTGACATTTTGACTTGCTTTCAAGTCTCTTGTGGGACTGGTGTGAATCCTGATATTGTTAAACTAAGACCCAAGCCTGGGACTATAGGCTGTCCAAGGCAAGGGCCCCTCCTGCAGAGATGATGGCCTCCTTCTATGAAACCCAGGTCCCAAACTCTTCAGAACCAAGAAAATGCTTTTAAACTGCCAGGTTTGAAGAAGAAATTTTCAGTACAGTGAAAAGCATGTGAAGTCAATTATAAAATCACTGGCTATTGCCTGAAATGCTACATAACCAGGGACTTCATAGCTCAACTAGGGAAAAAGACTCCCCCCCAAATTTAACATGAGCCAAGTGTGGGAATAAAGGATGTTGAGTCAGATAATCCCCTGTGAGAACCACAGACGATCTAATACGTGTATGAATTATGAGAGATGTTCACATACCTCAGGATGTTACAGCTTCTTTCTGGAATGTTGCTACTGTCCTATTAACCCTCCCCACTCCCCACTCCCAACAGTCTCTTATGCTTTATGTTCATCCTGCCTCTCCCCTTGCTTGTGCCCTCCTTCTGCTAGACCTTGTTCTCACTCTCTTCACCTAGGAACCAGGAAGGATGAAATAAAGCATAGGCATTTCACAGCCTTCCCAGGCTCTGCTATAGAATGTGGTCTTACCCCTCCCGAGTAAGCAGGAACCTTGAAAATCCCCTATCACCAGCCCCTGACTTTATTAAAGAGGAAACTGAGAAAAATAATGTTCAGTGACTGGTATATCATACTTCTTCACCTCATGTCTGTCTGTTTCAGGAAAACCAATGCCAAGGAAAAGGGGGTGTCCAAAGGGAAAAGGGGCAAAGAAACAGGAGTGGTAAAAAAACAAAAAGTCAGGCACAGAAGAACTAGATGGTGCCCGGCTACCACCACCAACCGCTCTGACAGGGATCACAACAGAGGGTTCCGGACAGAGCAGGAGAAAAATGTAGAACAAAATTCAAATTCAAAAAAAGACCAGACTTACTGGTCTGATAGAGACTGGAGGAACCCACAAGACGCTGCCCCCCGAACACCCTGCTAACTCAGAACTGAAGCTACTCCCAAAGTCTACCTTTCAGCCAATGATTAGACAGGCCTATAAAACAAACAATAACACACGTGAAGAACTTCCTTCTTTGTTCCATCAAGTATACGAGGCCAAATGGGCAACACCTGCCCCAAAACAAAGACCAGAACACAGGAAGAGACAGGAAACCTGTACGAATAGAACCGAGGAACCTGGGGTGGAAAAGGGGAGAGTGTTGACACATTGTGGGGATTGCAACCAACATCACAAAACAACCTGTGTATAAATATTTGGATGAAAAACTAACTGGCGATGTAAACTTTCACCTAAAACAATAAATTTTTTTAAAAAAAAGACGACCAGCAGCCTCTCAACACCATTTATTGAGCATCTACTATATGTGGGTGCCAGGGGTCCCGTGTTAGCACGGGTACGTATACGAAGTCCTAATTGTACTAAAAACTTAACATTATATCAGAGCAAAAAAAAAAAAAATGAAGAAAGGCAAAATAAATACAGTAAAAAAAAAAAATACAGTAGCCTAGGAAAATAAAGTCTAGCAAGGCTGTGTATGAATGAAACAGAAAAGAAATGGAGGAAAACACAACACATTTACTCTGGTTGGATAACCAAATGGCATCTCTCTTACTGCAAGCAAAACCCGGTAAGGACTAAACAATTTATTCACTTTGCAATTTAAGGGTTTGTTTAGAAAGAGTTGTGTACATTCATTACTGGGGAAGGATTTTTGGTGACAACTTAAAAAAAAAAAAAAACCCACAATAACAACATTTAAGTATTTTTCAAAAGACACCCTTTATCCCCTCCTCACTTCACCACAAGAGGGTGTGTACACTTCCTTAGTAATTCAGCAACCAAGGGAAACTCTCCCAAGCTCCTCCTGGCAGCTGCCCACCTCTGCTCAGGCACCTCACGCCCCCATCCTCTGCCTCATGACAGAAATGAGCATCTGCACAATTATATAGTTTAAGCCCCTTCACACACATTACCTCACTGAGTTCTAACAACTGCTCTGTGAGAATGGATAGGACAAAAAGCCCAAACCTCACATTAAAGATGAAGAAACACTCTCGAAGATGAAGTGACTTGCCCGAGGCTAAAGAGATAGTAATGTTGGAGCCCAAACTAGCGCCTTCTGATTCCCAAATCCTATATACTTTTTCCCTATTGCCCTATAAGAGGATAATGAACATGTATACCTCGACAGTTCAGTGTCTCTACCCATCCATTCTACTTTTTCTGAGCAAAGAATCACACTCTGCACAGATTAGGGGACTTTGCTCGCCTCTGCAATGTGAACGCTCTTTGAAAGCCAAGTGAGGTTAACGCCTGACAATTATTTTTATGGGTTTCCAATGAAGTGGGAAGTGTGCTGACACTTGTCTGCAGTATTGGAAGGCAGAATCAACATGGCGCTTGGCTGCTAACTGAAAAGCTGGCAGATCAAACCCATCCATCGGCTTCACGGAAGAAAGACCTGGTGGTCTGCTCCCATAAAGGTTACAGCCGGGGAAACCCTATATAGGGCAGTTCTACTCTGTCACATGGGGCTACTGTGAGTTGAAAATTGACTCCATGGCACCTGTCTTAGTGGATGGCTTTATCAAACAGATAGTTACTCTCTCACAGTCTAGGAGGCTGAAAGTCCAAATTTAGGGTGCCAGCTCCAGAGGAAGGCTTTCTCTCTCCGTCAGCTCTGGAGGAAAGTCCTTGTCATCAATCTTCCTCGGGTCTAGGAGCTTCTAAGCACAAGAACCCTGGGTCCAAAGGACTCGCTCTGCTTTCATTTTTGTTTTCTTGGTAGTATGAGGCTCCTCTGTCTCTCTGCTAGCTTTTGTCTTTTATATTTCAAAAGAGATTGGCTTTAGACAAAATCTAATCTTGTAGATTGAGTCCTGCCTAATTAACAAAACTGCCAGTAATCCTACCTCATTAACAGCATAGAGGTGGGATTTACAACACACAGAAAAATCACATCAGATGACAAAATGGTGGACAATCACATAATACTGGGAATCATGGACTAGCCAAGTTGACAACACATTTTGGGGGAACACAATTCAACCCATGATAGCACCTAAGGATGACAACAACCAAGAATAACTTTAAGCATCGCTTACAGCAGGAAATTGGCTATAAACTCAAATTTCTCTGGACAGACCTTATGAGATTCAGGCTAAAGCATAAGCCCAAAGGCCTTCTCCTGTGAGAGGTAGTATAGCAAAGTGGTCACAGATTTGGACTTATAGCCTGATTCAAATCTAGGCTTTGCCACCCACCATGTGACTTTGGCCGATTACTCAACTCCAATGCATCTGTCTGTCCCTCTGCAAAATGGAGACAAGCACCCACCTTGCTGCATAATAGTGAAGACGGAGTTACTCCATATAAAGAGCACACAAGAAGCTCTCAATCGAAGACAGCCTTTATTCTAAGAGGGCAAACAAAATTATTAACTACAATGATTGTTCATGATTTTATGTGCTGTGTGTCATAGAATTTCGTTTTATGACAATATGTACACTCGAAAATATGCTGAAGTCCCTTAACAACATATGTGCACAACAAATTATATCTATCTTAAGGACTCAGAGGATAAATATACATTTTTAAGGAGGCCATAGTTCACGTATTTGTTCTTATGACATTATTAGTCATATCTATGGTCAATTTGATGCCAAGCCCTTGCTTAGGAAAAATAAAACTAAATTACAGAGTTCCTTCTTCCTTCACACAATGGGGAGAAGGCTTCCGACCCTAAAAACCTGAAGATCCAGGTTGTGGTCACAGCTCTCCCACTAAATAGTGCCCCCGTCCCCCAACCTCACATCCATGCCTCCTAAGTGTCTCCAAAAATCCACTGCTACCACCATGGTCTTAATTCCTATCCTTATCATCATGGCCTAGCTGGCCCCAGAAGAGGGGCTCATCAGTTTGTGGGGTGAGTGAATAAATGGGGGTGGGTGGGAATAGTAGCACTAAAGGAGAAGACCAGGAAAATAGGGAAGAAAGATCAGTTTTAAAACTACACGTATGTCCTTTGTTAACTTGGGCCCTAGCTCAACTATGACTTGATAGAGTGTTGAGCCACTCCAGCAAGATGAGTCTAAGAGAATCCTCTCTCCCTCTCAGAACTTTCTCCACAAGGAGCCCCAGACCACCTTTTAAGTGCTGTTCAATTCACCAGCTCACTAAGCTGGCTGCTCCTGACCTGGATGAAGCGGCTTTGGCACCTCTAGCTCTAAGATGGCCATTTGGCTTTGACTCGCTAGATAGAGGTCATGTGGGTTCGGAGGTAGGTGAACCACTCTTTCGCAGGGTCTGATGCCTTCTAGCTCCTTCCAACGGCCCTAACAGACCTCCGATCCCTTCTCATTCTACCCATCACACTCCTCCCTTTAAGACCGCCCTGTATATTTTCATTTAGTTTGAATGACATCTCTCCTTCCTGACTCCTTTAGGGAAGAGATAATTCAAAAAAAGGTGATCACGTTTTACAGCTCTGACCACAGAGTTTGTGCGATGTCCCCCTGGACTCTGGTGCCCCTCTTGCGGACTCGGCTTTGCCCACACACTACGTATAAGAGTGTGCCCTACCCAGGCACTGGTAATATCCTACTGCACTCAAAGATCAACCTAGAGGCTCTGTGCCCATGTGCTTACCCAATGCAGCTGCTAATTATATAGTAAGGAGGTGTCTCTGCAGTTCCTTCACCTTCAGAAATTCCCAGCAGGGGGCACCAGGCAGGAGCGATCAGTCACCTGATGGTGGAGTTAATCAGCTCAACTCTTAGGATTTCAATTTAGGCTTCTCGGACAGTCTCTGCGATACTGGAATGCGTGACACTGGGGTCGTGCCTGCGTTTGGCTTCCAGGAGGTTGTAATAAGACTCTTCCTTCTGACCCCGATATGCAAACCTGTGCAATCAGAACTGGGTGGCAAATCCGTGCTGAGAAGGGACATGATCTCAGCCATCAAAATTAGAACTGGAGAAGCCCTCCCCAAATGTAGGCAGAACAGCTCAGTCCCGAATGCCTTCCTACACAGGGTTTCTGATAGCTCCCTTGGGACTCCAATTTATAAGCTAACAAGCCTCACCAGGAAAACAGCTTTTCTTGATGTTTAGCATTAATTCCTATTCCTTTTTATATGCCGCTTTGATTAATTCAAAATACATTTTCTCTTTCCATGATGCTTACATCCTTCACATTCTTAGGGGCTGTTATCATATCCCCTTTAATCATCCTTTGGCCAAAAAATATTTAGCTGCTTTCATCTCTCCTATGTCCTTCCTTCCAGCAGCGTTGGCTCCTCTTTAGATTCCTTCTAATCAGTCAACATCTTTCTGGGGCTGATGCACACCTTCCCTTAATAAACATCCTAGGTACTCCCTGTTCCCTCAGTGTTCTCCAAAGCCTCCTGTGGTGAAAAGAACACTGGACTAGGAGTCAGTCAGTCATGGTAGCTCTAGTCCTGGCTCTGCTCCCAGCCTCAGTTTCCACTTCTATCAAATGGAAACAAGACCTTTTCTGACCTTAATGTGATGACCAAAAGAGAACCTGAAATATAAAATCACTTTGTAGGCTATAAAGTACTATTCGTGGAGAATGTGGGCATATATTACCTGCACAATTTTAAAATTATAAACAAAGGAAACAAAGATTGAAAGCAAGTATGACAAATAATAAAACCAAAAAAACGAAACCCCTTGCCATCGAATCGATTCCAACATATAGCAACCCTACAGGACAGAGTAGAACTGCCCCATAAGGCTTCCAAGGAGTGGCTGGTGGGTTTGAACTGCTGACCTTTCGGTTAGCAGCTGAATTCTTAACCACTGCGCCACCAGGGCTCTTTGTCATATAATATCAGTTGTTAAATCTAAGTGGTGAGGTTAGGGATAACGGTTATAATATTCTGTGTATTTGGTGTTTTCTGTCTCAAATTTAAGAAATTATTCATTCAATCAGTAAAAATATTTATTCAACCTCTACTATACGTATTTTTTTTTTTTTTATACGTAAGACAATGGACCTCAAGAAATTGTAACTATCATTCCGAGTTTCTTAGGAACTCACTACTCAGTCAGAATCACATAAAATCTGAAAGCTGTTGCTGCTCTCTCACTGACCATGTTTTGTAATATAATGTTGGAATGATTTCTTATTATTTCTGTAGAATAGATTCTTAGAAACAGAATCAAAGGGTGTGCCCATATTTAAGCCCCCTCACCAAGACGTAAGAGCCTTTCACCACAGCATTGCCAATAACCACATCCCTCATTCCCACCTAATGGATTACTGCCAGAAGTCAGAAATGAAAACATGAGAAAATCTAAAATAAATTCATTTCTACTAACACAAAATACCTCACTTGGTACTTTGTGCTTTGGTATTGCCTGGTGGTGTTACCTTGTGGTGAAACCCTAGTGGCACAACGGTTAAGAGCTACTGCTGCTAACCAAAAGGTCAGATGTTCGAGCCCACCAGGTGCTCCTTGGAAACTCTATGGGGCAGTTCTACTCTATCCTATATGGTCGCTGTGAGTCAGAATTAACTTCATGGCAATGGGTTTGGTTTGGTTTGGTTTGTGGTGTTAGGTGTTGGGCAGAATCTTTTAGTCTTTCAAGAGACATTAACTGAGTGCTTATTACTTTGTAGGCAAATGTACTGGGGGTTTGACCACAAAGATGAAGTAGACCTGACCCTGCCCTCAAAGGGCTCCTAATCCAGTGCAAAGATAAACATCAACAATTACAGAGCACTGTGGGAACTGCTCCATGAGAAACACTCCTAAAGTGGAAAAGCAAAACAGAAGAGGGAGCCAGGAACAGCCAAGGGGAGCCACGAAAGGCTGCAAGGAGGTGGTGATGTCTGAGTTGGGTTCTGAAGGATGAGCACGAAGCCTTGATCAGAAAAGGGAAAAAACAAAGGAGAGTAACCCAGGCAGAGGAACCAGTTGTTGGTCTTTGCAGCTACTACTATCCTCTCCCAGAAAATGTGTTTAATTATACAAGGTTTTAGCCATCTGGATTGAGCTTCATGAGCAGTTTTACTGTTTTCACCTTCTTTTATCCTTTGCAGTTGTGTTTCTCTTTCCTTTCATCTGCCCATGGAAAAAGCAACTAGCAAATCTTCCTCCTACTTCATCCAACAACTAAGGATGCAAGATTACTCCTGCATCCCTCACAGGGGGTGCTGTTTTACAAAAATGTTGCTGAGTACGAACTTCACGAATTAAAATTGTCAACTTTTAAGAGGATCTTTATTTTGCAAATGAAGCAGAGACTCCGTAAATACTTTCTCAAGTAAGGCAGCGGTGTATCTATGAGTAAAATGAGTAACTTTCCCCTCCACTCGTACAAAAGTAAATCAATTGGATCTAAAAAAAAAGACTCAAAATACAGCTTAAAAATAGGGTAAGAATTTATTAATGGCATCAGATCATTTTCAAAGAATACATACACTCCTACAGCAATGAGTATCCTGTCCTTTTAAGTGTGTTCACGTACCACGGGTGGAAGACACAAACGCATGTATCTATTATTTAACAACGTCCTGCAGAGGGACACTTACAGAATATGGATTTCAGTAGAATTAAAAAAAAAAAAAAAGGCAATGGCAATTGTACTAGTTTAAAACATCTCTCCAGGTCACTAATGCTCAGGGTGTTTGACTTGCAGAGTGTTTAACCAAAACTGGCAAAAAAAAAAATCACGTACAAAAGGGCCTCTTGTGCTTTATAAATTGTTCAACGATGACTTTCAAATAACTCTTGTCACTTATTTTCTTTTAAATTCAAACCCTGCAAATTGTGCCCCATGGTTCAAAGTATCTTCTTGGATCCTCTGTCATCAAAAGGCAAACATCTTCCCCTGAATCTAAATGGCAGCCTGGCTCCATGGAAATCTCCACCACCTGTCGGAATGCCACTGAGCTTGGCCAGGACCAGGCCCTTGTCATCTCTGATGGTGCACCTAGGACGGGGATAGGTTCTCTGGCCAGGGGGCTCTGGGAGAAAGCTCTGACCCCAGGGCCCAGGTGAGCCACCCCACAGGAAGCTCTGGTTTCTCATCCAGCCCCACACTGTAGCCAGATCCCAGCTAGGGCTGCAGGCCAACTGCCATGGAGCCCAGGAGCCACAGGTCAGGCCTGTGCTCAGATTTGGAAAATTATCAATTATATCGTCAGCAATATTTTAATAAAACGACACCAGATTTTGGTTGGTTCTTTTCTTCCTCCCCCCTTTTTTTCCTTCCTTTTTTTTTAACTGTCAAAAAGCGAAGGGAATCCTCACACATACAACCATATATCACACCCACATAATTTTTTACTGGCTTGAAAAAAAAAAAAGACTGTTTGCAAATTTAGAAGAATGAATGTCATACAAACGAGGAATAAAGATACCTACTTCTTCATTCATTTATTAGTCAATCAACGAGCACCTACCACTGCCAGATGTTGTTCTGGGCTTGGAACACTGAAATAAACGAGTATACTTCCCATTCTCAAGACACTCACAGTCCAGTACAAAGCAACATCATTGTTTCCTCTGTATTTAATTCCTCTCTGCTGGGTTTCCATGAGACGCATAGCGACCCCATGTACAACAGAACGAAACACTGCCTGGTCCTGCGCCATCCTCACAATCATTGCTATGCTTGAGCCCGTGCTTGCAGCCACTGTGTCAGTCCATCTTGTTGAGTTTCTTCCTCTTTTATAGTACTAATAATGATAATAGTTAAAATTGACTGTCTGTGGTGTGCCAAACATCTAAGTAACCCATTTTCTGTACATTATCAAGCATTATCCTTTGAGCTAGCTACTATTGTCATTGCCCCTTCACAGGGGAGAAAACAAAGCTCAGGACCAAAGGGAATTTGCCCAAAGCCACACACCTAGTAAGGGGTAGAGACAGCATGTGAACTGGGGTCTGCCCAACCAGAGTTTATGCTGTAAGCCATCATGCTCTGCGGCCTCCACTCACTCAAGGGACTATCACAATCAGCTGCAACTGGGGGGAATCTGGAGCCCTTGTGGCACAATGATTAAAGTGTTTGTGTGCTAACCAGAAGGTCAGTGGTTCAAATCCACCAACCGTTCCTTGGAAACCCTACCAGGCAGTTCTACTCTGTTCTGTAGGGTCACAATGAGTGGAATCAACTCAAAGGCAAAGGGTTTTTTGTAGGGAATCTGAATGTTTTCTTCCAGAAAACTGCTCTATCAAAGGTACAAAATACTCCAATAGCCTACAAAAAGCTCTCAGAGACAAGCTTAGGTACTGGCTTACTACCATTTTGCCAGCCCACTGATGGTTTTATGAACCTAACAGTACCATATGGAGAATACTTCGCCGCCCAGCAGAAGCACAATTTTGAAACAACTGGTTGTTTATTAAACTTCTTAAATCCCAAGAGCCTGACCTTTCAGACTCAGTTTCATTTCTTTCCTGTCCAGGATCCAGGGGCAAATTTGTTCGATTGATAGACATGCAATGAACGGGTGAACTGGCATCAAAGGTGAATGGCACGTTGTCCACAAATAACTACTATTTGTCATTTTCAAAAAACCTGGAATTCAGCCTCAACAGAACAGAATCTGGGCCCCGTGGGATTAAAGATAAGAATTCATAACCCAGAATAGAAAGCCATGGGAAGGGGGACAACAACAGGGACTGGTCATTAAAAAAAAAAAAAAAAAAAAACAACAATAGCCAGGGGCTGGCTTCACAGGCGTGTGACGGTGCAGTCGCTCAGAAGGGCCCTGCACTTGGTTTAACGCTTGGGTGTTGCCGCCTTGAAGTCCTTCATAATTTTGTCTTTGAACGTGTGTTTTGTGAGTAAAATGCAACAGAACAACAGAGCGCGTGCAGGAGCAGAGGAGACGCATGTAATAAGCATGTTGCCGTTCCCTGACGCCCCATTTGCACTCAGCATTCATGATGCCCTGTGAGCGCAGAATCCTGGTGGGCCCACGATGTGTGGGGGTTCAACAAGACTTAGAACAAGTTCAAGGTAAGTGTGTCACGTGGGGAAGTAACATGAGTCTCTAACAGGAGCAATCAGTGCTTGCTTCACACATAGAAGGACAATAACAGCATTCTAAGAAAGACGAGCGACCAGGGAACCTTCCTATCCTTTCTTATTCGTGTTATTTCCCACATGAGTTAACCACTTACACTGAAGATGATGACATATGATGTAAAAAGAAATGATAAGATAGGGCAACCCATAGCTCCTTTTCCTTTCAATCCTACCTTACTCATGAGTAAGTTGAAGGCAGACAGTATTAGTAGAATGTGCACATATTTAAAAAAAAAAAAAAAAAAACCACTGACGTTGAGTCAATTCTGGCTCACAGCAACCCTATAGGACAGAGTAGAACTGTCCCATAGAGTTTCCAAGGAGCACCTGGTGGATCTGAACTTCTGACCTTTTGGTTAGCAGCCGTAGCTCTTAACCACTACATCACCATGGTTTCCACTATTAAGAAGTGATATAAAAAACAGCTGAGTTAGTTTGGTATGGCATTGCCACTGTTTTGGCAAGACTGATGTATGAGCTATGAAATACAAGTTGTGTGATTTTGGAGATTCCTCATAGGTGTTAAATGCTCTTATATTTTCATTTTTAAGGTAATGTGTGGTTCATCCTTCTATTGAACAATTATTAAGCTTTTTATTCCAACAAATTTTAAATACATACGAAAGTAGGCATGCTATCTTCAAGAACTTTCAACAATAATCAACTCATGATCAACCTTGTTGCATATGCAGCCCCACTGACGTATCCTCTTCCATATTATTTTGAAGCAAATCCCAAACATGATATCATTTTACCCATAGATATTTAGTATTTATCTCTAAAAGATAAAGATTTTAAAAACCACAATAATACCATTATTTCACCTAAAAAATAACAATTTTAGTATTATCAAATATATAATGTTCAAATTTCCAGTTGTCTTAAAAATGTCATAAAGAGGGTTTCTTTTATATAGTATGTATGTCTGAATGCAGATGCAAATAAAGTCCACAAATTACAACTCGTTGATAGTTTCTTAACTTTTTTTTAATGTATAGGTTCTCCCTCCATGTCTTTTCCTTTTTCCCCCTTGCAATGTATTTGTTGAAGAGACTGGATCCCATAGCACATTCCTCATCCTAGATTTTGCTGACTTCTACCCTGTGATGTTATTTATTATGTTCCCCTGTGCCCTGTATTTCCTGTAACCCAGTAGTTAATCCTACAGGCTTGATCTTGTGCGGGTTTGATTCTTTGAAATGACTGCTTTATAGGTGGTTGTTATAGACTGAATTGTGTTATGGATTGAATTGTGTTCCCCCAAAATGTGTGTCAACTTGGCTAGGCCATGATTCCCAGCATTGTGTGACTGTCCACTGTTTTGTCATCTGATGTGATTTTCCTATGTGTTGTAAATCCTACCTCTATGATGTTAATGAGGTGGGATTACCGGCAGTTACGTTAATGAGGCAGGACTCAATCTACAAGATTAGGTTGTGTTTTAAGTCAATCTCTTTTGAGATATAAAAGAGAGAAGCAAGCAGAGAGACATGGAGACCTCCTACCACCAAGAAACGAGAGCTGGGACAATAGCGTGTCCTTTAGACCTGGGGTTCCTGTGCTGAGAAGCTCCTAGTCCAGGGGGAGAATGATGACAAGGACCTTCCTCCAGAGCCGACAAAGACAGAAAGCCTCCTCCTGGAGCTGACACCCTGAACTGGGGCTTCTAGCCTACTAGACTGTGACAGAACAGATTTTTTGTTGAAGCCATCCACTTATGGTATTTCTGGTGCAGCAGCACTAGATGATTAAGACATGGCCCCTTTCTGTTGCCTGTTCCTGCATCCTTACCTTCATCACCTGCCTGGTGCCCGGGGTCCTGCCTTATTCTAGGACAAGTTTTCTCAGCCTTTGCACTATTGTCACTCTGGGCTGGATAATTTTTTGCTGTGGGGGGGCTCTCTTGTGCATGGCAGGAAGTTTAGCAGCTCCTTGGCCTCTAATGCTGGATGCCAGTAGCAAACCCCCCCTCTTTCCCTTTGAGTTGTGAGTTGTGACAACCAAAAATGCCTCCAGGCGTTGTTAAATGTCCCCTGACAGACAAACTTACCTCTGGTTGAGAAGCACTGCTATAGGTCTAAGCCAAGTTCCAATGCCAAGGCCTCCTGCCAGAGACTCCACGTGCCATCTTCTTAGTTGCCACCATCTCCTCTCTGTTCCACCTGTTTCCTCTTACCCCTTGTTTATGCTTTCCATCACTGACCACCAAGACATGGCCAGTCATCTGCTGCTTATCTCAAGATGGGATGCTCCATCAGCCCACCTGAACTTCCTCCCATGACCTCAGCCCACCTGAACTTCCTCTCTTCTCCTCAGCCCGCCTGAACTTCCTTCCATACCTCAGTCCCAGTCCACCTGAACTTCCTCCCATCACCTCAGCCCACCTGAACTTCCTCCCTCACCTCAGCCTACCTGAACTTCCTCCCTCATCTCAGCCCACCTGAACTTCTTCCTATCACCTCAGCCCACCTGAACTTCTTCCCATCACCTCAATCCACTTGAACTTCCTCCCATCACTTCAACCCACGTGAGCTTCTTCCCATCACCTCAGCCCACCTAAACTTCCTCCCTCACCTCAGCCCATCTGAGCTTTCTCCCTTATCTCAGCCTGCCTGAACTTCCTCCCCTCACCTCAGCCCACCTGAACTTCCTCCCATCGCCTCAGCCTATCTGAACTTCTTCCCATCACCTGCACACTCACCCCACCCTGGTCAACACATTTAGTTTCCTAGATCTGTCCCTTATCAGAAGCCCTGGTGGTGCAGTGGTTAAGAGCTTGGCTGCTAGTCTAAAGGCGATCAATTCAAATCCACCAGTCGCTCCTTGGAAACTCTATGGGGCAGTTCTACTCTGTCCTATAGGGTCTCTATGAGTCGGAATCAACTTGACGGTGACAGGTTTGGGCCCCTTATCATGGGCTACTGAACTCCTGAACTCCAAGCTCCCCCTCTGATAAGGCCATTTGGTCAAACACCCCCTTCCACCATGTACAAAACCCCAGGGATCACAGGAAACCAAAGTACTCAGCACTTACATCAAGTCAGTCACCAATATCTCTCCCAGCATGGAAGACTATACTGAAAGGGCTTTTCTGGGTTCTCCTGGGAGGGAAGAGCATGCAGATATAATTGACATATTTTAAAGTGCAAACGTCTGTATGACCTAAGCAGCCTAAGACTTCCGCAGTGACTTACTGTTCACATGCACCTGTCCTCGGCATTGAGAGGAGAGCTCCTTCTGTCTGATGGATGTTTTAAGATTTAATAAACACAAGCACTTTCACACACAGGCTTTTATTGCTACCACAGCCATGTGAGGGATCCAGGTAAAGTATTTTTAATACAATTTTTGTTGTTAGTATCCCTGAGTGGTGTAAACAGTTAACACGCTTGGCTGCTAGCCAAAAGTTTGGAGGTTGGAGTTCACCCAGAGGCACCTTAGAAGAAAGAACTGGCAACCTACTTCCGAAAAGCCAGCCCTTGAAAACCCTATGGAGCACAGTTCTACTCTGACACACATGGGGTCACCATGAGTCTAGATTGACTTGAATCGACTAGATCGCATCTGGGTTTGTTTTTTCCCCACCAGCAGTGTTGTTTTTAATGTCCTTGACCTGAGTAGTAGCTACATGAGTATTCACTTTGTGCTCATTCATTAAACTGCATGGACGTGTTTTCCTGTACTTCTGGGTATAACATATTCTGCAACAAAAAGGAGAGAAGGTGCTAAATGTTCATTGTAGGAAATCTGAAAAGAATATTAAAATCTCCCGTAATCTCATCAGAGGCAGCTGCTGTTAACAACTTGATGTTTTTCCTTCTGTGTTTTATAAAAGTCACTCATACTCTTCATGGTGTTTTGTATCATTTTCAAAACTCAGCACATTGTATTTCCATATATCATTAAATATTCGACACGGTTATTTCTTAATAACAATAAATCATAGTTTATTAAACCAACACCCTATTGTTGGATATTTAGCTATGGCTACTAAACACAAGGTCGGCAGTTCGAATCCACCAGGTACTCCTTGCAAGCCCTACAGGGCAGAGTTCTACTCTGTCCTATAGGGCTGCTATGCGTTGGAATCGACTCGACGACAATGTTTTTTTTTTTCTCTCTCTCTCTCTCTCTCATTTAAGGAGTGTTGGTGGCAAAGTGGTTAAGTGCTCGGCTGCTAACCGGAAGGTCAGCAGTTTGAATCCACCAGCCACTTGAGGGAGAAAAGACCTGGAGATCTGCTCCTGTAAAGATTACAGCCTATGAAGCCCTAAGGGGCAGTTCTAGTCTATCCTATAGGGTTATTGCGAGTCAGAATCGACTGGATGGCAAACAATAACAATAACTCATTTATTTAAAAAATTACCAGTGGGCACTTATCTCTATTTCACAGAAAAAGAACAGCACAGAGGTTAAGTACCTTGTGGCTGGTGTGACAAGGAGCCAGGAGGAGCCCCGGCTCGCTGGGGTCTGAGACTCAGTTCCTCCCCATGTACTGCTCCATACTTTCTCTGATCACTTCAATGTGACAAATTAAACGGGAAAGCAGTGAAAGAGTATCCACCCCTCAGCCTTTCCCATGAACTGTGTCTCCCTCTAAGAGGTGCACGGTCCACCAAGCTCAGGGGTAAATCAGGAAGGACTCAGCTCTGTGGTTCTCACCCTGAAGATAGTGTGGCACCATCACTGTCATCTGAGGTGGACTGCCTGCCCAAAGACTTACTTGGGAGGCTTGGGAAGAAGAATGAACTTTTCAAAGGTACAAGGTTACAGGGTTCGAGGTTGGTAGGGAGCTTCTATAAATATTTACCGAACAAAACTCTGCCTGTTAACTGGTGGACACACAGCAAGGTGTGGTTTTCCTTCCCGCCCCCGGAGGCGGCTGGGAAACTTGGTCTGACAAACTAGTGGGAAACACTGCCCAGCCAAGATGGAGCCAAGAGACAGCAAGAATGCCTAAGAAGAGTCAGGAAATGAGTCCAACCACCTTCTGCCCTCTCCCCCAGCCCCCACAACTCCCACCCCTGGTCACTGAAGCAGGAAACCATAGAAGGCAAGACATTCACAAACAAAACACTGGCCACAAAAATGAGAGCCTGGAGTAGCTGGATGAACAAACAGCTCTGGTCACAGTACACAGTCTAGCTAGCTGCCTCCCAACAGGTTGAAATACCACTGGCACCACTGAAACTGTGAATACCACCGGGTGGTAACAAAATCACGGCATGTGGGGAGACTGTACATAGAAAAAAAGTCCTAGCCTTCCTCTGCTTTGGCGGGTGGTCTGAATGCTCCCTTTTTGGCAAGACCATGTCCATTCCTTTACACTCCTTGCTCAAGTAGCTAAAAACCTAGGATTGGGAAGACAACCTTCCCCAGGCAAAACCACAACTAGACGACCATGAACTTCAGGGATTCTGTCCTTTATCTGAGGACCCCAGCGTCAGTGATTCCAAAACCTACTGCAATGTTTAGTTACACTTTACTGGGAAATTCCCCTTCCCTTCCCCCTCTCCCCCAAATTTAATCCTATCCTAACCCGGGATTCTGAAAGATAAGTCCACTTCTCATAATTTAAAATGTAGTCTACATGTGGCATGACAAATTTCACTTTGGAGTATTCTCAGTGGGTGGGGGACATTCACAGAGATAGAATGCCATTGTCCAGAACTGCTAAAGCCAAGGTGCCACCTGACTGACCACAGCATCTGTAGACACAAAACCAGCTGATTCCAAACATCAGTGTTCTCAAGGGCAGGTGCTCCCAATGGCAGGCACTGCTCCATAACAGAGCTGCTTCTCACATGGGCAACTCCATGTCCTCCCAGTAACAGCAGGATTGATCTACTGATAATGAGAATTAGTTATTTTCCTGAGAAACAGTGGGGAGGCCAGTTACTGAATCATAATTCAGACGAACTAGCCTTATTAGAAGGAGCCCTGGTGGTGTAGCAATTAAGTGCCTGACTGCTAACTAAAACGTTGGCGGTTCCAGCCCACCTAGAGGCTCCATGGGAGAAAGACCTGGCGACCTCTCCCATATAGATTACAGCCAAGGAAACCCGATGTGGACAGTTCCACTCTGCCAAATGGGGTCACCATGAGATTAAAATCGACTCAACAGCACCTAACAACAGCAAGCCTTACTAGCACCGGAGCCCTTGCTCAAACTGAATGCCTCAACCCTTATGGATCAAAAAGACCAGCTCTCACTAACATAAATATGAGGTACAGTTTGATTTATAATGGTGGGCCTTTATGAGAAGACTGTATATGGGAGTGGAGCAGAAGCAGGGATAAAACCAACAGAAAGCATATATCATATTATGCAAATAATATGCCTATTTATCACTTTTGTCTACACTTTCGTTTTTATGGTAGATTCTTGAGCTAGGGCTTCCTGTAGAGATTTTCTGAAATATTATGTAGCTGAAGAGGAAATAGTCTATCAATAAGACTAGAAGTTGGTATTTTGACAGGATCAATAAAATTGACAAACCACTCACTGGTCAGATTGACCAAGGGAAAAAATGAGAAGATGCAAATAACCAAAACAACAGAAGAGATGGGTGACATTACAACAGGCCCAGCTGAGATAAAAAGAGTAACAGAATATTATGAAAAATTGAGCTCCAACAAATTTGAAAACCTAGAATAAATGGACAAATTTCTAGAAACACACTACCTACCTAAACTAACAAAAGCAGAGGCAGAAAATCTAAATAGATCCACGACAAAAGAAAAAATTGAAGATGTCATAAGAAAACTCCCAACAAAAAAAAGCCCCGGCCCAGATGGCTTCCCCGGAGAGTTCTACTAAACATTCAGAGAAGCGCTGACACCAATTCTACTCAAACTATTCCAGAATATAGAAAAGGAAGGAATATTTCCAAACCCATTCTATGAAGCCAACATAACCCTGATACCAAAGTCAGGCAAAGATATCACACACAAAAAAAATAAATAAATAAAGATGCAAAAGTTCTCAGCAAAATTCCACCCAACAGGATTCAACAGCATATCAAAAAAATAATACATCATGATCAAGTGGAATTCATACCAGGGATGAAGGGATGGCTCAACATTAGAAAACCAATCAAGGTAACTGACCACATAAATAAAACAAAGGAAAAGAATCACATGATCATCTCAATCAATGCAGAAAAGGCATTTGATAAAGTCCAACACCCATTCCTGATAAAAACTCTCAGCAAAATAGGGAGAGAAGGGAAACTCCTCAACATAGTAACTAAGGGGTCAACATTATTCTCAATGGAGAAAGATTCAGAGCATTCCCCTTGAGATCGGGAATGAGAGAAAGATGCCCTTTATCACCACTCTTGTTTAATATTGCATTGGAAGTCCTAGCTAGAGCAATAAGGCAAGAAAGGGAAATGAAGCATACCCAAATCCGAAAAGAAGAAGTAAAACTACCCTTATTTGCAGATGACATGATTCTATACCCAAAAAAGGCCAGAGACTCCACAAGAAAGTTACCGACACTAATAGAAGGGTTCAGCAAAGTGGCAGGGTACAAGATCAACACACAAAAATCAGGTTCCTCTACACTAACAAGGAGGAGTCATAAAAAGGAGTCAAGAAAACAAAAACTAACTCAAAATGGATCAAAGACCTAAATGTTAAAGCTAAAGCTATAAAGTTCCTGGAAGATAACACAGGGTCAAAACTAGGGGACCTAATTTTCAGCATAAATAGTCTATCAAGCACAAAAATGCACTAATGACAGAAAATAAATTAAGATAACTGGAACCCCCTAGAAATTAAATACTTACGCTCATCAAAAGACTTTGCCAGGGAGTAAAAAGAGGACATACAGACTGGGAAACAATCTTTGGCAATGACATATCTGATAAGGATCTTACCTCTAAAATGTACAGAAAATTTCAACAGTTCAACCACAAAAGGACAAATGATCTAATCAAAAAATGGGCAAAGGACATGAAGAGACACTTCACCAAAGAGGACATTCAGGCAGCCAACAAATATATGAAAAGATGCTAGCAGTCATAAGCCATTAGAAATAAAATCAAAACTACAATGAGATACCATCTGTCATGAATTGAACTGTGCCCCTCCAATATATCTGTCAACTTGGCTAGGTCATGATTCCCAGTATTGTATGATTGTCTACTATTTTGTCATCTGATGTGGTTTCCCTATGTGTTGTAAATCCTATCACTATGATGTTAATGAGATGGATTAGCGGCAGTTATATTGATGAGATCTACAAGATTAGGTAAGTCTTAAGCCAATCTCTTTTGAGATAGAAAAGAGAGAAGAAGCAGAGAGACAGGGGGACCTCATACCAGCAAGAAAGCAGAACCAGGAGCAAAGCGAGGCCTTTGGACCTAAGGTTCCTGCATGGACAAGCCCCTAGTTCAGGGAATGATTGAGGAGAAGGACCTTCCTCTAGAGCCAACAGAGAGAAAAAGCCTTCCTCTGGAGGTGACGCCCTGAATTTGGACTTCTAGCCTACTACACTGTGAGAAAATAAATTTCTCTTTGTTAAAGCCATCCACAGGTGGCATTTCTGTTACAGCAGCACTAGGTAACTAAGACACCACCTTACCTGTGCAAAAATGGCAATGATCAACAAAACAAAAAAACAGAAAACAACAAATGCTGGCCAGGTTGTGGGAGGATTGGAACTCATACATTGCTGATGGGACTGTAAAATGGTACAACCACTATGGAAAACGGTATGGGTACAGCACTTCCTCAAAAAGCTAGAAATAAAAATATCTTATGATCCAGCAATCCCACTCCTAGGTATATATCCTAGGGATATAAGAGCAGCAACACGAATAGAGATATTACCACCTACGTTCATTGCAGCACTATTCACAATAGCAAAAAGGTGGAGACAACCTAAGTGCCCATCAACAGATGAATGGATAAACAAATTGTGGTACATATATACAATGGAATACTATACAACGACAAAGAATAATGAGTCTGCAAAACATCTTATAACATGGACGAATCTGGAGGACATTATGTTGAGTGAAATAAGTCAGTCACAAAAAGACAAATAGTGTATGGTCCCAGTATTATAAAAAGTCAAGAATAGATGTACACACAGAAGGAAGAGTTCTTTGACGGTTCCCAGGGATGGGAGTGAGAGAGAGGGGGGATCACTTTCTAGATAGTGGACACTTATTGCTTTTGGTGATGGGAAAGCCAATCCCAAATATGGATGAAGTCTGCACAACAGGACCAAGGTAAATAAAGACACTAGGAAGTACGTGAGAAAAAGGGACAATTTCAGTAAATGTTATATACAATCTTGCAATAACAGTAAAAACAACCAAAAAATATGTGTGTGGTTATGTAGGTAGATATGTGTGTACAAGTATATATATATACACACACACACATATACAGGAAGGCATATATGAGTAAGTGTATATACACATTTGTGTATGCTGCATATATATCCACATATATAACAAACCACAGTTTGGAGGCTTCCTAGACCTATCCAAGCAACTCGTGGGATTGGTTTACTGGCTTAAAAGGCTTGGGACCATAGTCTCGGGGGACAGGTTAGTCAATTGGCATAACCCAGTTCACAAAGGTAATGTTCTACATCCTAGTTTAGTGGGTAGCTTCTGGGGTCTTAAAAGTTTGCAAGTGGCTATCTAAGAAACAACTATTGGTCTCTGCTTGTATGGAACAAAAGAGAATGAAGGAAATCAAAGGCTCAAACAAGAAGCTAGTCCACAGGACTAACAGCCCACATGAACCACACCCTCTTCTAACCTGAGACCAGAAGAATTAGATGGTGCCTGGCTACCACTACCGACAGTTCTGACCAGGGACACAATTGAAGGTCCCAGATACGATGAGAGGAAAATGTAGAACAAAACTCAAATTGGTAAAAAAAAAAAAAAAGGCCAGACCTACTGGACTGATAGAGACTAGAGGATTCCCCAAAGCTATCACCCTAAGATACCCTGTGCACTTGGAATTGAAGCTATTTCTGCAGGTCGCCTTTCACCCAAATAGTAGTTGGCTTGTAAGATAAACAATTTATCACCCTGAGTAATGTGCTCCCTTACACAATTAGCTATATGAGACCAAAAGTCAACATTTACCCAAAAGCAGAGAGGGCAAGGAAGGGAAGGCCAGCTAGATCAATGGAAACAGAACAAAAGGAATGGAAACAGTGAGAATACTGTCACACTGTGAAAACTGTAACCAATGGCATGGAACAATGTGTATAAAAATTGTTAAAGGGAAACCTAATTTGCTGTGTAAACTTTCACTTAAAGCACAATAAAATATTATTAAAAAAGAGGGAGAGAGACAGAAAAAATGGTCTAATGTTCTGAAGCAAGACCCAGAAAAGGGTCTTTCTCCTGCTTTCAATAAAGTTGGAAGGATAGGCCTGTAAGGACATAGGTACCCAAACATGGCTGTGCTAAATCGGAGTGTGGGCTCTTTTCATTCCTGGTCTCCTCCTTTTGAAAATGTTTGGGAATAAAGTATAAACCAGGCAAAATGAGAAATAAGTCAGGGATCTAGAATAGAAAACTCCAAACGGAACGATTTCCAAATCACTAGGAGTTGAGGATACTTATCCAGCTGTGTTTCAATGGAATCACCGTGTTTTAACTTTCTAGGATCCTCATCCTTTCAAAATTAATTATCCACTGGCTTACAACTTCTAATCTGCAATTTATAAATAGGTACCCTTTTACTTGAGTCCCTGGGTGGCACAAACGGTTAAGCGTCCGACTACTAGCGAAAGGTTGGTGGTCTGAACCTGCCCGGAGGTGCCTGGGAAGACAGGCCGGGCGATCTGCTTCCAAAAGGTCACAGCTTTGAAAACGCTAAGAGGCATTTCTACTCTGTACACAATAGGGTCACCATGAGTCAGAATCAAAACAACCACTACAAGCCTTTCCCTTCTTTGAAGAAATTTAGATTTTAAGATGCTCACATATTTAAAAGCTCTGAAAACTGGTAATATTTTGACTTATCACATCTTCTCACTGTCCTTATGTTTTGGCACGGTCACCAGTCCTGGGCTTGGAGGTCTTTGGAATTTGGGTGTAGATGCCTTGTTATTACAGGGGTTTTAATTATGATTAAATATTGATGATGACTATTTTAGTTTCTTTAATAAGTAGCAAACTCAAAAAACCAGAAGCAATGCCATCAAGTTGATTCTGACTCAAAGCAACCCTATAGGACAGAGTAGAACTGCCCCATAGGGTTTCCAAGGAGCACCTGGTAGATTCGAAGTGCCAACCTTTTGGTTAGCAGCCATAGATCTTAACCGCTACACCGCCAGGGTTTCCTTAATAGGTAGAGAGTGGCCAAAATGTCATCATAAAAGCTTCCCTCCTATCACTTTTATAGGCGATCCTATTCAGACTGCCCTCAGCAGCAGCAACAAGGCAGAGGAAGGAATGAGTGATGGGCTGATATAATGGACACACTGTTAGGTGTAAGATGCACTGCCTGCCTGTGCTCAGCAAGCCCTTAAACAAGTATGATGGTGCCTCAACACCAGAAGTAGACAATGGAAAATAGAAGCCCATGCCACAAAGCCTGCTGCGGTTACTATTGTGGAAAGTCAAACAGCAAACTTTTCAAATATTAACAGTAATAGGTTACGTGAAAGTTCTTTTCCATGTTATAGAATGTATTTCTAAAAATTCCCAACCAACACATTCTGGACCAGCAGTAAGAGCTGGTAAGGCATAATATATAACAATGATTAAGGCTGAATTCCCTGGCTCTTGATGTAGAATACACCAACACTCCGGCCCCCAAGCCTCACTGTTCTAGAAGGTCTGGCTGTTCCCACATAATTCAAGCCTGATAAATCCCGTGCCGCAAAACCTGTTCCCCAAGTACTTGACACAAAGAACTCCAATGTCATCCATAACCCCTCCAAGTCCACAAGGTCCTCTTACCTCTTTCCAGCCATTCAAATTAGTATTTTAATATTATGTGTAGTAAGTAACTTCTCCTTTTCCTGCTTGATTTTATGGAGAAGAGTAATCTTCCCTAAATGTATACATGCCAAGGCTGTGTGGTAAAGGACAATTACCTATTAGCATATGTATCAGGCTCCTGGCCTTAAAAATAAACGTCAGGAGGGGAAAAAACAAACTGAGAAGCCAGGGTCATCCCTCGAAGATCCAACTCCCTTGGAAAAATTTAAGTGTATAATCAATTACTGATTGGACGCTAAATGATAATAACGAATGCTAGCGTCATAGTTCAAACAAGCTATTAGGGTTGGTACCAGAAGTGCAAACAATTAATGAATGGGCTCATTGCTGTTCTGAATGGAGACAGGCCCTCTCCAGCCTCGCAGACTGCTGCAGCTACCCCAGAGTCTCTATGGTAACGCCCACGTCACCTCCCCCAGGTGTTGCGGCACTGATGTAGGTTTATGGTTCATGAACGGCACTTCTTCCTCTCGGTAATGCTGAGGAAAAAATGTCAAACTGTTTCCCTACCCAGTGAGAAAAGTATAACAGTCTACAATAGCAGCCCTCGGACTTGGAACGAACCAGGATATGATCTCGCATTGAAAGGAAGAGGCAATCTTAGGAGTAGCCAAGTTGCCCGGTGTTCGAAAGGCCCCGAAACCACACCCAGCCAAGGGCACGAATTAGCTTGGCTCAGAGAGAAATGGGCCTGTTCCTGAGATAAGTCAGGCCTGCACACATCTTTAACAAAAACGAAAAGGACACCCCCAAACACAAGGGCACCTTGGCTTTTATCCCACTTGGTGATTTAATACGTGACTATGTGTTCTTCAAAAGCACTGGCTGCTAGCTCCACCGTTTCAAATGTATCAGAACCCCCTGAAGGATTCTGTAGGACCCTACCGTCGGAGTTTCTGATACAGTAGTTCTGGGGTGGGGCCTGAGAATTTGCATTTCTAACCAGTCCCAGATGATGGTAAGGAGACCTCACTTTGATAATCACTGTCCGCACTTATATATTACATCGGGTGTACAAAGGCGAGAGGACTTCCCTCAACAACACTACAGAGCTGCACTGTGAAGGGGTCCCTCAGGAAATGCCCACCCAGTCCCAAACTTTGCCTGTGATATTGAGAACGTATTATCTGTTGACCTTTAACCTATACATTATAAATCTCTCTGGACTTTGAGACCTTCCGAAGCAAAGGGGAGCAATTCTCCTAGCCCAGATCCATCTGCCCTGAGATACCGTTCACCCCTCCTACAGTGGTACAAGTTGGAAAGGAAGACACACCGGGGTTCAAATCTTGACTCTTCTGCTTACTAAACTGTGAACAAGTTACTTAATGTCCGAGCCACTGTTTCTTCACCTGTAAAATGAGGGTAATAATAACAATACCACCCCCATCTGTCAGTTTGTCATAATGTGGTGGCTTACATCTTGTTAGGATGCTGGAAGCTATGCCACCAGTATTTCAAGTACCAGAAGAGTCATCCAAGGTGGACAGGTTTCAGCAGAGCTTCCACATGAAGACAGGCTAGGAAGAAAGACCTGGTAATCCACGTCCAAAAATTAGCCAATGAAAACCCTACGGATCACGACAGAAGATTGTCTGATTACCAATGATCAAAAAGATGGTGCAGGACCGGGCAACGTTTTGTTCTGTTGTACGTAAAGTAGCCATGAGTCAGTGCCGACTCGATGGCAACTGAAAACAACAGTAACAACGTGCTTCATAGTGGCTGTGAGAATTCAATAGTATATCTAAAGCTCTCAACCCAGACCAACTCTTGGAAAACTGAGTCAAGTCAACTGTATCACTCCTGATTCTGGCTGAGGATTTCTAGAATTCTCTATCCAGCAACTCTTCCTCCACTGACACCTCCCACCTACCAGACTTTCCAACAAGATGACAAGATGAGAGAGAGGAAAAAAAAATTCTTGTGGAAAAATGTCTTTCGCAGTCTCTGCCGCACTCCAGATCTTCCTCAAACTCTATCATATGCCCCTTCCACCTAACGACCTCCAAACCAAACCCAAACCCACCGCCGTTGAGTCGATTCTGACTCATCGCGACTCTATGGGACAGGGTAAAGCTGCCCCACAGGATTTCAAAGGCTTTAAATCTTTATCAAAGCTGATTCCATCTTTCTCCCGTGGAGCCGCTGGTGGTTTTGAACCGCCAACATTTTGGTTAGCAGTTGAGTGCTTTAACCACTGCCATCACCAGGGCCCTTTAAAGTCTTCCACGCAACCTACATTCTTTCATCGCTGTCCAAAAGAACAGTCTGTTCTGAATAAGGTGAAGGAAGGTACGGGCCACCGTTAACACAGCCCCCCAAGGACAAGCCAACCACCACAGCACCTGAACATTCCCGTTTACTGTGAAACTGACACAAGGCTGTACACAGTCTCTCCTTTTGAAGAATTTGCTTCACTGTTAAACCTTTTTCATCATAAACGTAGTACATGTAGAAAATGAATTAGAAAATCAAGACCGCTGGTAATTCTATCACCCGAAGATAACCGCTGTTAACAATTTCATGAGTGTTGTTACAGTCGCGTGTCTATTTATGAAAACGGGATGGTATTATTTATTGTTGTCTGGCAATTGTGTCCACTTAGTATAGTACATGTCTTTCCATGTCATCAAATGTTCTTCTCCGACAGTAATTTTAATGGTTGCAAACGGTTTCATGGTATGTTCGGGTTGATTTACTTAAACCCTCGGAGCCTTTTCTCTTTTGTATGTGCTCTGTATGTTTAGGATCCTAGCAAAATGAACATGTGTATTTACCCCCCTGCTCTCCATCACTAGGGGCAGGGATACGGCTGCCGGATGATGAAGCTCAAAAGACCTCACCTAATAAACTTGCAGACTGACTTTCTTAACCAGAGAAAAACATTTAAATTCATGAAAAAACCCTTCCACGCATTTTCTGCACATTCTAAGGCTGGAGAGCAGGTGGTCCATAAATTCCCACCCTTTTGCACAGGGATGCAACTGAAATTTTTTCTTCCACTTATATGTTAATAAGGAACCCCACCTCTTCAATGAAATTAAATTAAATCAGAATCCGCTTTACAAACATTTCCCCAGGGCCTGAAGACCGTAAGAACATTTAAAACTTTTTTTAAAAAAATACAAATAAGAGGGAGAAGGAAGACTTACATAAACTATTTACGTAAATTCAATTCTGCACTCGCTCCAGGGAGAACGCAGGGGGCTGAGTGTGTGTGTAGGAGACAAATCTAAGTCTTACAGTACACGGTTTCATTGGTATCGTTAGAGTCAAAGACCTTTCGTGAGGGAAAAGTCCAACTATTCCCATTTCTGCTGCACATCTCAAAGGGTTCTTGTAAAGCTGACGACCATGAGGGCAGCAATTACCTTTCCAACACCGAGTATTTCCCTCTGATAGCACAGGCGATAGAGACCTCCACTGCCTTCTTGGTCTTGTGGGTGACACTACCGACGACTGTCAAGCAAAGATAGGGGTGCTTCCTGCTCTAAAGAGACTGTGACCCAGCCCCTCCCAGTCTGTGTCTCCTGCTGTCTCACCAATTACCTCAAAGCATGTGTCCTCAACCCCATCTTGGGAGGATCAACATTGCTGAGAAAGGTACAGAAAAAATCATTTACATTATCCAGAAAAAAATCACCTCACACATCCCTTGTGAAAAATGAGCAAATCACACTTGTGGGACCTAGGGCTTTGCGACTGTGTCCGGCAGAGGTAACGCAATTGCTCAGTCAGAAGAGACCAGCAGGGAACAGTCAGCTTCTCCAACTGCTAAGCAGACGTTTCCTTCTTTTTTTTTTAACTGTATTTTAGATGAAGGTTTACAGAACAAACTAGCTTCCCACTAAACAGTGCATGTATTGTTTTATGACATTGGTTAACCACCCCACGACATGTCAACATTCTCCCTTCTCGACCTTGGGTCCCCTATTACCATCTTTCCTATTCCCTCCTGGCTTCTAGTCCTTGCCATTGGGCTGGTGTACCCCTTTAGTCTCGTTTCATGGGCCTGTCTAATCTTTGGCTAAAGGGTGAACCTCGCGAGTGTCTGGGGGCCGTACTTTCACAGTTTCTCCAGTCAGGCCAGTAAATCTGATCTTTTTTTTGTGAGTTAGAATTTTGTTCTACATTTTTCTCTAGCTCTGTCCGGGACCCTCTATTGTGATCCCTGTCAGAGCAGGTGATGGTGGTAGCCAGGCACCATCTAGTTGTACTGGACTCAGTCTGATGGAGGCCACAGTAGACGTGGTCCATTAGTCCTTTGGACTAATCTTTCCCTTGTATCTTTAGTTTTCTTCATTCTCCCTTGCTCCTGAAGGGGTGAGACCAGTGGAGTATCTTAGATGGCCGCTCATAGGCTTTTAAGACGCAGACGCTACTCACCAAAGTAGAATGTAGAACATCTTCTTTATAAACTGTGTTATGCCAATTGAGCTAGATGAGTAGACGTTTCCTCTTGTCCCATTGCCTCAAATTTAAAATCTTATCTCCCCAAACCACCTCCCCCTTCCTGATTTCCACATTACACTTAAGGAAGCAGCAGCATTGCCATTCTCCCAAGAGTTCAGAATCACTTGGCTGTCTTTGATTATTCCTCTTCCTTACCTTCGTTGGACCTGCACATCCCGTCACTAACTCACCAAGTCCTGTTTCCTCCCTCTTCCCAACATCTCTTCCATCTTCCTCTGTCTTTCAGCTTCCTCAGCCAATACTCTAGTTCAGGCCTTCATTACTCAACATCTAAACATATCAGTGGAGCCCTGGTGGCGCAATGGTTAAAGAGCTTGGCTGGTAATCAAAAGGCTGACAGTTCGAATCCATCGGCCACTCCCTGGAATCCTATGGGGCTGTTCTACTTTGTCCTGTAGGGTGGCTATCAGTCGGAATTGGTTCGACCGCAACGGGTAAACATGTCGGTAGCCTCTTAATTGGTTTCCTCGACCCTCAGTCCATCCCATCTGTCATAGATTGAATTGTGTCCCCCCAAAACTGTGTTATCAACTTGATTAGGCCATGATTCCCAGTATTGTATAGTTGTCCTCCATTTTGTGATTGCGGTTTTATGCTGAGAGGATTAGGGTGGGATTGTAACACCACCCTCACTTAGGTCACCTCCCTGATCCAAGATAAGGGAGTTTCCCTGGGGTGTGGCCTGCACCAACTTTTATCTGGAGATAAAAGGAAAGGGAAGCAGCAGAGAGTTGGGGGACCTCATACCACCAAGAAAGCAGCACCAGGAGCAAAGCGCATCCTTTAGACATGGGGTCCCTGCCCCTGAGAAGCTCCTGGACCAGCATAAGATTGAGGACAAGGACCTTCCTCCAGAGCCGACAAAGAGAGAAAGCCTTCCCCTGGAGCCGACACCCTGAATTTGGACTTGTAACCTACTAGACTGTAAGAAAATAAATTTCTCTTTGTTAAAACCATCCACTTGTCGTATTTCTGCTATGGCAGCACTAGATGACTAAGACACCATCCATGGTCACCTATTTTGATCATATCTCTCCCCTGATCAGAAACCCAGGTGACTATAGAAAAAAAATCTGAAAGTCTTTGTCCATTGCCCAAGGTACTCCACGGTTCTAGCCATATCTCTGGGGTCTGCTCCACTCCTAGGCCACATTATACACTTTCATAATTCCAAACCACTCTTGACCCCCTTTCCTGTATTTGGGATGTTCTCTCCACTTTCCTGCTCTTCTCTTCCTTGAGTTCTTTTCATACTTGAGCATCCAGCTCAAATCCAGCCTCTTCTACAAGGCCACCAGAAGAGCTACTAATCTCTCTCCTCTGCATTCTCATTCATTCAAAAAGTATTTATTGATTCCCTCTGATGTGTCAGGCACTAAGCTAGCTGATGAGTATGAGGTGATGTTTTTCTCTCTCCATGAGTCTGATCTGCACCAATCAGGTGTAAATCATTGGGGGGCTAACTGTATCTCATTCATCTTTTTTTTTTTAATTCTTTAGAGCACATCACATATTTTTAGGCACGTGGCAAATGCCCAGTATGTGTTTGCTGATTGATTTTTGATTGGTGGTTACAGATCCAAACTCACCCACACACACTCCCCTTGACCTGCCTCTGACAGCTGCTATTTCCAAAGAACACATCCGAGCTAACTGGCTCACATCTCAAGGACTAACCTTTATTAACACTGTGGTTCCAATACCAGTGGCCTAACTAACTACTTGACCAAGAGCAATCATTTAATTCCCATAGAAAATACGAGTCGTTGGCCTTAGGCACTGGGAGCACTTTGTGAGAAACCCTTCTCATCCACAAAAGCAAAAGTACCCCCCTGAATGGCAACAGGACAGAGTACAGGTGGTCTTGGCCTTCATATGTTCAGGCAAAAAGAGGGTTTGTAAAAGGTTTGGTCACAAATCCCCATTTAATTCATACCTTTTATTGTCCTCATTGGAAATCCTGGTGGCGTAGTGGTTAAGAGCTACAGCTGCTAACCAAAAGGTTGCGGGGTTCGAATCCACCAGGCGCTCCTTGGAAACCCTATGGGACAGCTCTACTCTGTGCTATTGGGTCGCTAGGAATCGGAATCGACTTGATGGCAATGGGTTTTTTACAGGTAGTCTTCATAGGAGCTCTGGTGGCATAGTGGTTAAGAGCTTGGCTGCTAGCCAAAAGGTCAGTAGTTCGAACCCACGAGCTGCTCCTTGGAAACCCTCTGGGGCAGTTCTACTCTGTCCTATGAGGTCATTATCAGTCAGAATCAACTCGACAGCAATGTTTTTTTTTTTTTTAACAGTCCTCATAAGGAGTCCTAGCAGCATAGTGGCTAAAGCACTCAGCTGCTAACTAAAAAGTCAGCAGTTCGAATCCACCAGCTGCTCCTTGGAAACCCTCTGGGGCAGTTCTACTCTGTCCTAATGGGTCGCTGTGAGTCGGAATCAACTCCACGGCAATGTGTTTGGTTGTTGTTGTTGTTGTTTTAATAGTCCTCATAAGGAGTCCTAGGAAACCCTGGTGGTGCAGTGGTTAAGAGCTACGGCTGCTAACCAAAGGTCAGCAGTTCAATTCACCAGGAGCTCCTTGGAAACCCTGTGGGGACGGTTCTACTCTGTCATATAGGGTCACTATGAGTCAGAATTAACTCAGTGGCAATGGCTTTAAGGAGTCCTCATGGCACAGTGGTTAAAGTACTCAGCTAACTGAAAGATCGGGGGTTTGAACCCACCAGACACTCCGCAAGAGAAAGATGTGGCAGTCTGTTTCTGTAACGATCACAGCTTTGGAAATCCATGGGGCAGTTCTACTCTGTTTTATAAGGTTGCTATGAGTCGGAACTGACTCTGCAGCAACCGGTTCGGTTTTTTGGTTTTGGTCACCTGATACACATTTAGGAGGCATACAGAGACTCAGTGAGGCATCCAAAGTCTGCACCAATTCAGCAAATATTTGCTCAACGCCAACAAGAGGCAACCCACCTTAGAAGGAAAAGCATGGGCTTTGAACTAAGAAATGAACTACGAAAAGCTGGGTTTGATTCCTGGATCTATCACTAACTAGTTGTTTGGAAAGCCGCCTGACTTTGCTCAGCTCTGGTTTCCTTCTCTGTAAAACAAGAGCAGGGCCACCTGACTCACAGGGATGCTTTGGGGATTAAATGAGATAGCAAAAAAAAAGACCAAAAAACACCAAACCCATTGCCATCGAGTCGATTCTGACTCACAGCGATCCTATAGGACAGAGTAGAACTGCCCCATAGGGTTTCCAAGGAGTGGCTGGTAGAAACTGCTGAACCTTTCTGGTTAGCAGCCAAGCTCTTAACCACTGGCCCACCTGGGCACCAAACTAGATACTGCATGTAAAATACTCAACATCGAGCAGATGTTCAATAAGTGGAAAGCTGTTGCTATGGTGAAGGAGAACCACAGGCAGCAGTGGCAGGTGAAGTTCGGGCATTGTGCTCAGTCCTGCTGCACATCCACCAAGGGGGACCTTCACGTAGTGAGGGGATTAAGATGGATATATAGATACAAAACCAGCTTATAACTGGAACTCTTGTGTGTCATAAAAGTCTAAAAAAAACCAAACCAAACCCGTTACTGTCAAGTCAATTCCAACTCATAGCAACCCTACAGGACAGGGTAGAACCGCCCCCACAGGACTTCCAAGGAGCAGTTGGTGGATTTGAACTGCCAACCTTCTGGTTAGCAGCCAAGCTCTTAACCACTCCACCACCAGGGCTCCATAAAAGTCCAAGTAATAGGAAAATTCAGAAGTTTCGCTAATATCACAAGCAACATCATCCCAAAGCAGTTGGTAAACAAAATACTCATGTCAGAGTCGCTTGCTGTTCTCAACAATTCAAACTGCTTTCGGAAGGGTATAGTTCAGTGGTAGAACATTGGACTGCAATTCAAAGTGCTTTCACCTACTTTACCTTGAGTTGTAATTGCTCGTAAACTCCTAGAGAGCCACGACTTTGCCTAACGCGGTTTTTAGTTCTTTAGGGAAGGTAATGCCAGGAAACCAAGACCAGTGTGAGAATTCAGCTCCTTTGCACACCACTATGAAGAGGACATACCTAGCACACAGCAGACACGCAAATGTTTGCTGAACTTAAGAATAAGTATAAGTTACAACAGACCTGTACATCCAGTGTAACGTAACACGTGAAACAACAACTTCGTAAATGTTACTACTACTGAGAGTCTCAGTCTTCTGGATCTGGGAAGGAAATGGAGACCTGAAGAGAAAGTACTGAGACAGACGCTGGCATTCACTCTCAGACACGCGTCCCTGGCAAACCTCACTCCATTTTCCTTCACAGTCTCGGGGGGTGTGCGTGCATATTTTACATATTCGTTTTAACTTTATTGTGCTTTAGGTGAAAGTTTACAGTGCAAAGCGGTTTCTTGTTCAAATCTGTGCATATTTTCGTTACGTGGGTTTCAAGTTCATATAACAAGTCAGGGATAAACGCTTATTCTTCAGCATCTTGCTAAAAAATTTTAAGAAGATACTAAATTTAAGTGCTTTAGTGCTCAAATCCCACTGAAGAGCAAGGAGAACTGAGGGACAAACAACATAAGGGGCCAGTCTACTCTTAAGAGACCAGAGCTGAGCATTCTCTGACTTTCTGGAGAGTGGCGACCCTTTCTTCCATAACGCCACGTAGCAGTATCTGAGAAGCACAGGGAAGGCTGAAAAAGCTGTGGATGACTTTGCTAGAATTTCATGCTTACTTATACATGTGACTGAGAGCCAGTCCCCAGGCTTCCAATCTCTCAGAAGTCACCCATAAATCAGTAAATGAGACAAGCACTGCAAATAGCATAGTATCTCATGAGCAAGAACCCTGGTCATGTTCCTGGATTCTTTGTTGTTGACAGAGAATAATAAAATCAGTCTTCACATTTTATCGTGAAGATTTTCAAACTTACACAAAAGTAGAAAGATTAGCTTTAGAAATTATCAACATATGATCAATCTTCTGTCATCGATACCCAACCTTCTGCATTATTTTAAAGCTACACCCAGATACAGCATTTTATCTATAAATATTTCAGTACGTATCTCTAAAGACAAGGACTTAAAAAATCATAATACCATTATCACACATTAACAATGAAAAATGATTCCTTTAACTGCAGGTCTAACTGCCTCACGAACTACTGCCTCCTTTGCCATGAGACCAGAAGAATTGGATGGTGCCCGGCTACCATGACTGAACATTTTGATCAACTCAGTAGATGTGATCAAAAGAGGGAGAAATGTGGAACAGAATTCCAAATTCTTAAAAAATCCAGGCTTACTGGTCCCATTGAGATTGGAGGAACACTTGAATCTCTTATCCTGAGAAAATCTTTAAGCCTTGAACCAAAACTATCTTCTGAAGTCATCTTTAAACTAAACAACAGTTTAGCTAAATTAGTAAAGAATATTTGCCTTGAGCACTGTGCTCTATTAAATAATTATTTAAATAAAGTCAAGCTGAGAACAGTAACTCTGAAACACATGAGAAATTTAGGGAGTTATATGTCTAAGTCAATGGCGGTGAAACAGTATGGATAGAGAATGTAACCAATTTCACTGATCTGTAGAAACTGTTGAATGGATGTATGTTCTCCTGTGCATATTTTTATCAATAAAAGAAAAGAAATTCCTTTATATTTCAAATATGCAGTGTTCAAATATTACCAATCGTTTCATCATCTTTCCAGAGTTGACCAATAACTGAATGTTCATAGCGGAAAAGAAACTGGAAACTGCCGAGTCTGTGACACTTCCCAGAGAAGCATGCACCCTATAGAAGATGTGACCCTCAGGCCGATTCTTTTTGCTCTGGTTGTTAGAAAGCTCAGAGTTGAATTTGTGGCTCAACATTTATAACTGTGTGGGATATTATCACACTGTAAGTCTCCAGTTATGAACACCCTATGGACAACTTGTACTTGCCCTTTAATGTTATGTAAATTTGCTCTCACTTTGAAACAACTGAACCAATCCCTTACTCGTTGGCAGCACATTCTTCATCACAATCACCTTCACTTGCTGCACATATAGCTTTCAAATCCCTGAAAAGACTTCGAGCCTTTTCTTGCACTGATCAAAAAGCCAAACCCATTGTTGTCAAGTTCGTTCTGACTCATAACCACCCTAAAGGATACAGTAGAACTGTCCCACAGGGTTTCCAAGGAATGGCTCGTGGATTTGAACTGCTGGCCTTTTGGTTAGCAGCTGAGCTCTTAGCCACAGTGCCATAAGGATTCTTGCACTAAAACCCACCAAACCCATTGCCTCCAGTCAGTGCCCACTCATAGCGACCCCATAGTGTTTCTAGGGCTGTAAATCCTTACAGAAGCAGACTACCACATCCTTCTCCCATGCAGCCACTGGCAGTTTCTAACTGCCGATCTTTCAGTTAGCAGTCGATCGCTTTAACCACTGTCTTGCACTGAAGTAAGGCTAAATAAAAACCATATACACCTGTTCTAACTTACCTACAGATTCGACTTAAGGACACAGTTAGGAACGGATCTTGTTCGTAGCCTGGGGATCTCCTGTATACATTTCTCTGACCGAACTTCCCCTCTGTCTTCACTTTACAAATCTACCTTAATTTTCCTTGTTTTGTTCATTTTTTCTTAGATTTCAAGTATTTTTGCACTTTATCTCAGCTTTTTGAAACAAGATTTAAATGTATATTTCTCTGCAGATATTTTGGTACTATCCTATCATGTCTTAAAGGCTTAGGAATATCTCTCCCTTTTGGTTATAACTATTTTCATTTGATGAAGGACACATAGGATATGTATTTCCAAAAACACAGCCCTAGAACTCCTATTAAAGAATACAGAAGAAAAAGAAATGCATAAAAGGTGACGAGGGAGGATATGTAAAATTTATTCCTGTACACACATAAAGAAGTATACGTGTAGGGCAAAATCTGTGAAGGAAAAGTTGATGACTCGTGGCTTAGACGACTAAACGCAAGATGACGGCATTGCCAGTCGGGTGCAATAAAAAGATGAAAAGAGATATGCCAGGGATCACTCTGGGACACTGGGCTGATGCCTCAATAGCACATTACTACGTTTACTGTGGAGTCCCTGGGTGGTGCAAACAATTAATATGCTCAGCTGCTAACCAAAAGGTTGGTGGTTCAAGTCCACCCAGAGACACCTCAAAAGAAAGGCCTGGGTATCTTCTGAAAAAAAATTGGTCATTGAAAACTCTAAAGAGTACAGTGCTACTCTGACATACATGGGGTTGCCATAAGTCAGAGTAGACTTGAAGGCAAGTGGTTACCTTTACTGTGAAAGGTGTGTGTGAGACAGAGAGGGACACAGAGAGAGAAGGAAAGAGAGAGAACTTTGGAGAACAAGACCTGAAGCTTTAGCGCTTACAAGTAAGGAGTACTCATCCCCATTCCAAATGCTGACTGTTTAGTACATTTTGCTTGGTGGTACTGGTTGCTCTGCTCTTGCCAAAAGAATAAGATCCTGTACCAAGTAACATTAAAATCCAGTCTTTCCCAAGGAAGGACCTCACAGCCAGAGGACATTAATTTCTTCCTTGAAAGAGTTCAACAAAACTCTTCCTGTACCTGGAAATGCAATGATTAATCAACTAATTTGGACGCAAGTTTTGTTTATACGTTCCAACCCTAAACATTAATTGAAATACTTCAATTGCAATAAGAACACTTTGGTTTGGATTTCAACACGACTCTATGACAACATGCAAGTATGCTGCAGAACATGAAAACACAATTTAGCAAAATAACATTTCCTGTGCCGAATCCACGAGGGTACACAGTGTGCTACTTCACATGAGCAAGGGACGAGGATGTCCTTATCCATGTGATGAACGGCAGTAGATATTTCTCCCTGCTTTGTGGATTTTTGAAGACCCTCCATTAAGAAAAATTCACTTGTTCGCATTTGTTTGGCTGGGGTTAGAGGGGTAGTTTTAACACATGAAAAAGACACAAACATGGAAATACCACGTCTAAGAGAAAACATGTTCTGATAGTATTTGAATACGGGCAAACCCCGGGAACAAGCTTAGATACAATAATAGGGGTGAATGTGATAACATAATTCATGCTGGCTGCATTCTATTTCAGGCACTGCTCTAGGAGAAAGCAGCATTCGGGGAGGGGAGGAAGAAGTCTGGGCAATTTGAGACACACAAGGGCTATACTCTTTTTTTAAAAAATGTATTGTGGTAAAATGTATATAACATTTGCATTGGGCAAAACTGCTGTAAAAGACCTTTTTTTTTTTTTTTTTTACTGTGTTGAAAAGCAAAGATGTCACCACGAAGACTAAGGTGCTCCTGACCCAAACCATGGTGTTTTCAATCACCTCATATGCATTCAAAAGCTGAATGATGAATAAGGAAGACCGAAGTTGCCAAAGAATACTGAATATACCATGGACTGCCAAAAGAATGAACACATCTGTCTTGGAAGTACAACCAGAATGCTCCTTAGAAGCAGGGATGGTGAGACTATGTCTCACATACTTTGGACTTGTTATCAGGAAGGATCAGTCCCTGGAGAAGGACATCATGCTTGGTAAGGTAGAGGGTCAGCGAAAAAGAGGAACACCCTCAATGAGATGGATTGACACGGTGGCTGCAACAATGAGCTGAAGCATACCAACGATTGTGAGGATGGCGCAGGACCAGGCAGTGTTTCATTCTGTTGTAACAGGGTTGCTATGAGTCGGAACCAACTAACTGGCATCTAACAACAACAACAACATATATAGCTAAGAAGTTTGCCATTTTAACCATTTTAAAATATACAATTCAATGACATTAATTACATTCACTACGTTGTGCTACCTACTACCATCATCGCTATTCATTTCCAAAAGATTTTCATCATCCCCAACAGATGCTCAGCACCCTCCCCAGCAGTAATTCCATTCTCCCCTTCTCTGTCCCCTGGAACTCATTGCCATCGAGTCGATTCCAACTCACAGCAACCCTGTAGGACAGAGTAAAACTGCCCCCTAGGGTTTCCAAAGAGCAGCTGGTGGATTCCAACTGCCAACATTTTGGTTAGCAGCTGTCTTAGTCACCTAGTGCTGCTATAACAGAAATACCACAAGCAGATGGCTTTCACAAACAGAAGTTTATTCTCTCACAGTCCAGTAGGCTAGAAGGCCAAATTCAGGGCATCAGTTCCAGGGAAAGGCTGTCTCTGTCATCTCTGGCTCTTGCCATCAATCTTCCCCTGGACTAGGAGCTTCTCCACGCAGGAGCCCCAGGTTCAAAAGACATGCTCTGCTCCCGGTGCTGCGTGCTTTATTGGTGGTATGAGGTCCCTATTCTCTGCTTGCTTCCCTTTCCTTTTATCTCTTGTAAGATAAAAGGTGGTGCAGGCCACACTCCAGGGAAACTGCCTTTATATAACACTGGATCAGGATGTGACCTTAGTAAGGGTGTTACAATCCTACCCTAATCCTCTTTACCACAAAATCACAATCACAAAATGGAGGACAACCACACAGTACTAGGAATCATGCCCTAGCCAAGTTGACATATAGTTTTGGATGACACAATTCAAACCATGACAGTAGCTGAACTCTTAACCACTGCACCACCAGGGCTCCCATCCCTTGGTAGGCGCTAATAAACTTCTGTCCCTACACATCTGTCTGTTCTAGATATTTCCTATAAGTGGGATCATACAGTGTTTGTCCTTTTGTGTCTGACTTATTTCATTCCCCGTAATATTTTCAAGGTTCATCCACATCACAGCATGTATCAGACCCTCGTTTCTCTTTATGACTGAGGACTATTCCATTGTATGGCTGAACCACATTTTGTTTATCATTCATCTGCTGATAGACATTTGGGTTGTTCCCACCTTTTGGCTCCTGTAAATAAGGTGGCAATGAACACCAGTGGACAAATATCTGTTCGAGCCCCTGCTTTTAATTCTTTTGGGTATATATCTAGAAGCGGAACTGCTGGCTCACATGGTAATTCTTTGTTACCTTTTCGAAGAACTGCCAAATTATTTTTTCATAGAGGCTACACTATTTTACATTCCCACCAGCAATGCCTGAGACTTCCAATTTCTCCACATCCTTGCCAACATTTGTTATTTTCCATTTTTCTGATTATCGCCATCCTATTGGGGGCTATGAATAAAAACGAACACATACAGTTTAAAAGTACATACACTGCGGCACAATCTACACAAGCTATGTTTGCTCCCACCTCGAGATGACCCCAACTCATCCTCCCAGCCTGAAGATAACCCAATCTCGAGATTTCTCTAACAATGTCATAGCAAGACATTCACTTTTTTTTTTTAAGATTTTTAAATAGGCGTTCTCCACCTCGATTGTGGTTTGCAATCTTGGATGCACATTAGAAACACCTGGGGAGTTTTTCTAAACCACTAAGCCCACCCCAAAAAAATCTGTTGCCGTCGAGTCGATTCAGACTCATAGCAACCGTACAAGACAGAGCAGAACTGCCCTGTAGGGTTTCCAATGAATGGCTGGTGGATTCGAACTGCTGACCTTTTGGTTAGCACCCAAGCACTTAACCACTGTGCCACCAAAGCCCACCCCAGAGATTCTAAATTTAACTGGTCTGGGATGGGGCCCAGGCATTGATATTTTCATAAAGCTCCCCAGTGATTCCAACATGAGCCAGGCTTGAGGATCAATGCCCGGCAGAGACACCTCCCTGTTTCTACCCCAAGCTGTATCTGTCATTTTCTCATTTAAAAAGATTCTTTTTTCTTCCTTCAAGGTTGAATCTGTTCCATGTAACGTACCAGAATGGTCCTCCCTCCCCTTGTCATTTAACCATTCCAGACACTTCCAATATTACAGTTTTTGCATTTCCCCTCCCTGTGTCTGAGTATTTATGAATATATTCAACATGAGAGTCATAATGTTACTGTCATGCTTGTGTTTGTTAACGTGGCTTATGCTTAAGCAGCGTGCTTGCCTGTCTTCCTTGCTTGATTCAGCAAACTATTTTGGGGGTGCTTATTATGTGAAAGGAATTATGCTGAAAGCCTGTGAAAGCTGCAAAGATGAAGCGTTGCTCTTGTGTCTATACCTGCAAGCCAAGGAACATAAAATCTAGAATGGAGCTAAGACAGGTACGAATACCACCACTATGAGATAGAATACAAAGTCTATATAATGGATATCCAAGGTGTGCTAGAACACGTTCAGCTGCAGAGCTGAAAAATATTTCCAGAAGACGTATATCAAAATGCTAAAGGACACTATCTCTAAGTGGGGTTAAGGATTTCATTTCTTCTTTGTGTTTTTCCAAGTTTTTTACAAGGAGCCTGTTAGGAGAAACTATTCTCTAAAGAAGGTGAAATCGATTTGGAGAATGGAAAATTGATGGGTGGAGAAGGGGCGTAAGCAAAGGCAAAGCACCAAATGTGCTTGGTGACAGCGTGCAGCTTCATTTTGCTAAAACTCGAAGCGCAGGGCAGAGAGAAAAGGAGGTGAGGCTAGAAAAAAAGATTGGAGCAATATTGCAAAGGCCTTGAGAGTCAGGGGGAGGATTTATAATCAGCAATAGGGAGCCACTGAAGGTTTTTTAATGGTATTTTTATTATTATAAAAATAGCACTTTTCTTTAAAAATAGTATGATATGTTCACTATCAAAATACACAGAAAAAGCTAAAAACCATGAAGTACATAAAAGTCATCACCAGAATACTTACCACTCGGAGAAAACCACTTCTAACATTTGGGCACATTTCCTTTCAGCCTTTTCTCTATGCATATAGTTACAGAAGAGCAGGAACGTGACATCATCAGGTTGGGATATAAGGTGTCCCAGGTGTAAAGGGGACTTTCTGGGAACAAAAGCGACCAGCTGAGGCTTCTTCACACACAACCACAACTTCTCTTGCTTCTGTTTCAGCGCCTGCACGGGTCAGAGATGGGGCTGGCTCTTTAGTGCATTTCCACAAAAGAGTCCTGAGGGGCCGAGGGAGCTGAAGCCTAGGGGTGCTTAGTAATACTCCGCAAAACAGAGTGCACTTGCCTTGGGTGGAAAGGCTCATCTGCAAAGCACCACAGGTTGTGAGGAGGGAAGTCTTGTCCCTGGAAGGAGGGTTGCTTCACAGGGCTGGAGGCAGCTATTCTAGAGCCAGTCCTCACCCTGATTTCATAGGACTGGAGAGAGCTATTCTAGAGCTCGTCCTCGCCATGATTTCATAGGGCTGGAGGGAGCTATTCTAGAGCCCATCCTCGCCATGATCTCACAGGATTGGAGAGAGCTATTCTAGAACCCTCCTCACAGTGATTTCATAGGACTGGAGGGAGCTATCCTAGAGCCCATCCTCGCCATGATCTCACAGGATTGGAGAGAGCTATTCTAGAACCCTCCTCACAGTGATTTCATAGGACTGGAGGGAGCTATCCTAGAGCCCATCCTCACCATGATTTCCCATAGGGGAACTCCTAAAAATAGGCAATTACAACATCTAAGATGTGATCATCATGTTACGATAAAACAGCTCATGGCATGACAGCTACCGCCTATTAGTCAGCAGTCATGTTGACTCTGCGATCACACTCTCAAGAAGAGCTTGGCCTGTCTCAGAATTCTCTGGCTGGATTCATCTGCCAAGTCCTAGGTTCTCACAGCACTCTATCCGTGCCCTCTTCTCCGAGACAATGGGGCTCTGTGAAGGAGCAGATGCCAAAAACCGGAAGCACATCTGCATGCCTCTCTTACCCCCACGAGGTGTTTATTATTTTGCTTCCAAACAGGCTGACTCCAATGTTTTATTCCTCCCCCTTCTTCCCTTTGCTAATTTTAACTCGATTTCAAATTAATATTTTTCAAGAGATAACTTAATCCCCAGTCCCTCCTACCCCTGTTTATGACTTAGGAACGTAAGCACAAAACATCTTGTGATGGCCTCAAAATAGAAAGCAAGTCTAAAGTTTTATTTTTCTGTACCAAAGCTGCCAAAGCTCTGGCGTGTTTTAACTTCGGCTCTACACACAGTTTTCTCCCGCTCTCCCTCCCATCCGGCTATATTTAGTAAAGCCCAAATAAAAGGGATACATGCAAAGCAAAATGAAATAGAGTTTCCTTAATCAGTGAACCCAGACTCAGTCTATAGGGCAGCAGCTGAAAAAGCTATGGCACTCTGGTGGCACAAGCAGTTAAGCACTCAGCTGCTAACCAAAAGGTTGGCGGTTCAAACCCACGTGGTGGCTCCACAGGAGAAAGACCTGGTCATCTGCTTCCGCAAAAATTACAGCCAAATCCAATACACGATAGCTGCGGCTCCTTATAAATCTCAAAGAGCTATCTCCTTGATTTGTTGCCGGAAGGAGGGAAAAAAAAAAAAGGGCTATAAAATGGCTTCCCATTCCCTTTCGGAGTATTTCAGGAGGGAGAAAAACGAGGATACTGGTCATCAGTCCTGGCAGAAAATCCAGCAACAAACGGGCCAACCCTCTTTTTACTTCCAAGAGTAAAAAAAAAAAAAGTTGATACATAAGCCAGAGTTGTATTGAACGTTTTCCCTAAGAGAAAACATTCAAAAACCACAACTCTGGCAGAAGCTGCGTCATGGACACCCTGAGAATGGAGGGAGGTGTGGGGGACAAGATGGTTACGGATATTCTGGGGCATGACTTGCTGTGTAGGGTGTAGGGAAATGATCATAAATATTCTGGAAAGAGTAAAGGACCACAGATACCACGTGAAGACCTGGCAGTCGATGGGGGTGAAGGGTCTCAGACATACTAAAGGGATCAGTGGGGCAGTCAGCAACACGGAGCCTAGAAAGGCTGAAGAGAGCAGTCACTCAGAGTGGACGAGCAGAGGGTCACTGACGCTAAGGGACAGCAGGAGGGGTCAGAACTTGGGGAGGAAGTAGCTGGGCTCCAGATATTCCAGGAGCTGCAAAAAGCTGGCAACACAGCCTTCCCCTCACACACTGCAGAAGGCACAGCCAGCACCACAGCCATGAGGCAGGTGCCCGGGCAGATGCAGGACCACCGCATGTCCCAGATTATCCAGGACAGTCTCAGTTCCAAACACGATAAAACACCCTTGAAAGTGCAGTTGTTTGGCAAATAATTGCAAATGGGTGAAGTCGGTAAAGACTAAAATACACATTGATCAAAAGATGGAGAGTGAAAGCCACCGTGTTGAGGAGCTGCTCAGCAGTGGTGACGATGTTCACCTCCAATGAGTGGAATGACAAGCAACTTTTATTTTCTCCCTTACCCTTTTTTGTATTCGATGAATGTTTTTTGTAGTTAGCATCTTTTACTTTGCCAACCAGAAAAATTAAGTTATTTTCATCTTACAAAAAAACTTAAGTTATTTTCATCTTAGAAATACAAAAATATCCAAAGGATTAAAAGCCACATCCTACAGAGAAGAACCACAATCAAAGAAAAGTCACACACACACACACAGAGATTACAGCCAAGAAAACCCTACGGAGCAGTTCTACTCTGTCGTATGGGGCCGGTAGGAGTTGAAAATGACTAGACAGCACCTAACAAAAAGAAAGCTATGCTCATATGAACCAGTAACTAGTTCCATCAAATCAATTCTGCCTCATGGTGACCCCACACGTTACAGAGTAGAACTATGCTCCTTAGGGTTTTCAACGGCTGATTCTTCAGAAGTAAATCACCACACCTTTCTTCTGAGGGGCCAGTGAGTAGACCTGAACTGCCAACCTTTCAGTTAGCAGCCTAGAGCATTAACTGTTTACACCATCCAAAGGATTCCGCTCAGATGAACACATATTCTGATGAGATGCACTGTCCTTCTCAAGAAGTGACTCAGCAGCTTCATCTGTTTTACCAGCAGCAGGTGCGCCCAGGAAGGCAAACATATGATCTCCCCTCTCAACCTCTGACCATGCCTTTCCCTGTTTGTTCTACAGCCCCCACCTCCACTGCCATCCCCCCCTTCTCTGCATTTCTGGATGTCGATGTGTCTGTACCACACTCTGCCTGTGCCTAGAAGGAAAACAAAAAAACCGATGAGGGTAACTTTAAATGGAAGGAATCATGGAGAGCTGTTTAGATGACCAAGGGACTCTAAACCAAGCTAATTCAGAAACACACCACCGTAGCTGATGTATGCTACACATTTTTACCTCAGTTGATGCATTAAAAATTGATCACAGGCTTTCGTTAAATGAAGGTACTTTCTAGGACAGAAAAAATCACTCCGATTCTGGTTTTCTAAGAGGGACAATGAGACTACAATGACAGTAAGCTTTGTTTTGTTTTGACTTTTTTTTGGGGGGGGGGGGGCTTGTCCATAAAGCAGCAAAGCTATAAACCTAAATAAGGAACTTTCCAGAGGAGGGAACAGGAGTAGGTTTGAGCAGCAGTGATCGTGGGCATGGATATGGGAATGGCACCAAAGGCAACTTTAGCTTTTCCCATTAAGGAAGTTCCTGACTGTCTCATCCATTTCCAAAATCAAGGCACCAAAGAAGACAGGGGAGAAAACATGGAGGTGTTAAAAATCTAATGGTAGCAAACATCCCTCTCAGAGTATCCTCACCTCAGTGTATCTCCACGTTTCCAGACACGGCCACTAAATAAAGTCAATTCTCCCAACAAAGAGGAAGCTACCTACTATCAAGTCCATTCTGAAAAGCAGTAAAGATAGTACCCTCTCTATTTTGACACTATCATCAATAAAGTTCCAATTTTATTTGCTACTCCATTAAGACAAAATAATCCTACATTCTACAGCTCAACAACAAAAAAGACAAACAACCCAATTTAAAAAATGAACAAAGGACTTTACATAGATTTTTTTTCCCCAAACAAGTACATGAAAAGATGCTCAATGCCTTTAAGCCATTAAAACCAAATCCACTGTGGTCAAGTTGATTCCAACTCATGGTGACCCCATGTGCTTCAGAGTAGAACTGTGCCTCATAGGGTTTTCAAGGGCTGTAATGTCACAGATGTAGATTGCCAGGACTTTCTTCCAAGGCAACCACTGGTGGATTCAAACCACCAACCTTTGTACCTCCACCACCCAGGGACCTCTTTAGTCACTAAGCCATTGCCGTCAAGTTCATTCTGACCCATAGCTACCCTTACGACAGAGTAGAACTGCCCCATAGGGTTTCCAAGGCTATAATCTTTATGGAAACAGACTGCCACGTCTTTCTCCAACAGAGCAGCTGGTGGGTTCAAACCACCAATAGTTCAGTTAGCAACTGAACACTTAACCACTACACCATCACAGCTCCTTCTCTTTAGTCATTAGGGAAATACAAATCAAAACCACAATGAAATATCACTTCACTCCCACTAGGATGGCTATTAACAGAGAAACAAAAAAAAATAGCAGATGTGGGCAAGGATGTGGAGAATAAACCCTCATTCATTCCTGATGCAAATGTAAATGATACAGCTGCTACAGAAAACAGTTTCGCAGCTCCTCAAAAAATTAAACGTAGAACGACCACATGACCCAGCAATTCCGCTCCTAGGTATACACCCAAGAGAGCTGAAAGCAGGGACGTAAACAGACACAATGCACATCAGTGTTCACTGCAGCACTATTCACAATAGCCAGCAGATGGAAACAACCCCAGTGTTCATCAACAGGTAAATGGATAAATAAAATGTGGTATGTACATACAATGGAATACTATTCTGTCATAAAGAGAAAGGAAGTCTGATACATGCTACAACATGAATGAACATGGGAAAGGACAAGAACTGTCTGATTTCACTTACAGGAAATACCTAGAACAGGTAAATGCATAGAGACAAAAGTTCATCAGTGGTTATCGGGGGGTAACAAAAAAAAAAAAACCCCACTGTCGTCGAGTCGATTCTGACTCATAGTGACCCTATAGGACAGAGGAGAATTGCCCGATAAAGTTTCCAAGGAGCACCTGGGGGATTCAAACTGCCAACATCTTGGTTAGCAGCCACAACACTTAAGCACCATACCAGCAGGGTTTCCAGGAGTGGAGAGTTATTACTTAAGGAACACTAAGTTTCTACGTGGGATGAAAATCCTTTGGAAACGGATAGTGGTAATGGTTGGTGGCACAACATAGTGAATGTGATTAATGTCACTGCATTATACACATAAAAGTGGTAGAAACAGCAAGATTTCTGTGATATATATTTTAACACACACGCATGCACACATGCACAAAACCCTTCATTTTATTTTATTTTAAATATAATGGTCCGGAACAGGAGTCAGCAAACTATGAGCCAAACCCAGCCTTGCCACCGGTTGTTTTTTTTTTTAATTGTGCTTTAGGTGAAAGTTTACAGCTCAAGTTAGTTTCTCATACAGAAATTTATACACACATTGTTATGTGACCCTAGCTGCAATCCCTGCAATGTGACAGCACACTCCCCCTTTCCACCTGGGTTTCCCATGTCTATTCATCCCGCCTCCGGACAGGAGCTGCCCATTTAGTCTCGTCTCGTGTATCTACTTGAAATAAGAAGCACCCTCCTCACAGTATTCTCTTATGTTTTACAGTCTGGTCTAATCTTGGTCTGAAGAGTTCCTGCCACCTGTTTTTGTACAACCTGTGAGCTAAGAATTCTTTTTTTTAAAATGGTTGGGAAAAAAAACTAAAAGAAAAAAACTATCCCGTTTACACGTGAAAAGTACATAAAATTCAAATTTCAGCGTCCATAAATAAATTTTTGTTGGAACGCCGTCATTCTCTTTTGTTTACATATTGTCTATGGCTGCTTTTGCAGGGCTACCAAAAACAAAAAAACCCATTGCCATTGAGTTGATTCGGACTCATACTGACCCTACAGGACAGAGTAAAACTACCTTATAGACTTTTCAAGGAGAGCCTGGTGGATTCGAACTGCTGGCCTTTTGGTTAGCCGCCACAGTTCTTAACCACTGTGCCACCAGGGTTCCCACCGTAGGGCTAAGTAGGTGTGAAAGGGAACATACTGTCCACAAAGCTGAAAATATTTACACTGCCCCTTTACAGAAAACATTTGCCAACCCCTGGTCTAGAGGCATACCTGGATTGTAAAAAATACCTTTCACTGATTTCACACTTTATAGTTGTTCCAGGTACATCGACACCTATCATTTTATTCCACCTTAATTGCAAGCCTGTGACATAGATCAGCAGGAATTATTATCCCATCTTTAGAGATGAGGACGCAAAAGTCTGAAAATGGATTTGCTCAAGGTCATGTTGCTGGTAAGTGGCAGGCCAGGCTAGACTCCAGTTCCCTGACCTATATCCAGAGGTGTTCATATTACACACTGTGTCCTCTCGGATATTTGCCAACTGTGGCTGCCTAGTCTTTTTAAACACTCTCCCTATCTGATAGTTCACCATAGTGTAAAATCCCTCCTTTCTAAAACAGGATCTACAGCACTACTCTTCCCAGCCCTACTTCCTGCTAGGGTACAGACACATGATTGTTGACTCAGTGGTTTCCAATCCTGGCAGCAGAGCATCGTTCTGCTGGCAGCTCTGGTGGAAGCTTCCTGATAGTGGCAGAGGCAGAAGCTCCACTGGCAGACGCATTTGTAGAGTTCCTGGAAGCTCAACCTGGAGTATGTTTCCTTAGCTTGCCCAACATTTCAGTAATCTACCTACATACACCTCAGGAAAGTCTTATATGTTTCATCTAGCTAGTACGGACTCTGTTCTCCACAATGAAAATCATAGACCAGTACAACCTCAGTTGAGTAGAAATTCTAGTAATACCATGGTTGTTGTGTGCAGCAGAGTTGATTCCAACTCATAGCGACCCAACATGACAGAGCAGAACTGCCTCACAGGGTTTCCTAGGCTGTAATATTTTTAATATTTACAGGAACAGATCGCCAGGTGTTTCTCCTAAGGAGATGCTGGTGGGTTCGAACTGACAGCCTTTTGGTTAGCAGCTGGGCGCTTAAGAGTTGTGCTAGCAGGGCTCCTTAATAATACCGTTGTGATTCCTAAAAACTTCTGCTAATTTCCTACCACCATCAGTAAGCATGATAAACGCTGAAAAGATTGAAGTTGTCATGGATTTCATTTTACTTGGATCCACAATCAACGCCCATAGAAGCAACCGTCAAGAAATCAAATGATGCATTGCATTGGGCAAATCTGCTACAGAAGACCTCTTCAAAGTGTTAAAAAGCAAAGATGTCACCTTGAGGACTAAGGTGCGTCTGCATCTGGCCCACATCATGGTATTTTCAATTTGCCTCATATGCATGCAAAAGCTGGACAATGAGTAAGGAAGACCAAAGAAGAATTAACACATTTGAATAATAGTGATGGCGAAGAATATTGAATATACCATGAACTGTCAGACGAACAAACAAATCTTTCTTGGAATGAGTACAGCCAGAATGCTCTTTAGAAGTGAGGATGACGAGACTTCATTTCACGTACTTTGGGCATGTTATTAGAAGGAATCAGTCCCTGGAGATGGACATCATGTTGGTAAAGTAGAGGGTCAGCGAAAAAGGGGAAGACCCTCAATGACGTGGACTGACACAGGGGCTGCAACAATGAGCTCAAGCATAGCAACGATTGTTGGGACCGCACAGGACCAGGCAGTGTTTTGTTCCATTGTACATAGGGTCAACTATGGGTTGGAGCCGACTCAATGGCACCTAACAACAACAAATTACCATCTTTCAAAATACAATCCTATTTGCATTAGTACCAAGTGTTTAAAAAGATGCTCTAATAGATAAAATTGGCAAACAAGTTAAACCAATTTCTTTACTGCAAGACTTAATATGTAAACAGGCATTATAAATCTCCCAGAAAGGGACAGGTATGCAGCATTTGAAAATTTCATTTGGTCGCTGAACCAACTTTTAATATAATATCTCAGGAGGATAGTAATGTTTTAGGAAATACTGATCAAGCTATCCTCCACCTAGAAAGTAATGTTTAAAATTATAAAATATTTTTAAAACAACGCTTTGAAAATGAGAAATCCAATTGTCTTAGTTATCTAGTGATGCTATAACAGAAATACCACACATGGATGGCTTAATAAACAGAAATTTTTTATTTTATAGTTTTGGAAGCTAGAAGTCTCAATTTAGGGCACCAGCCCTAGGGGAAGGCTTTATTTCTCTGTTGGCTCTGGGGGAACGTCCTCATCTCCTTTCAACATCTACGGCCCCCAGTGTTCCTTGGAAAATTCCATGTGCCTTGGCATCAATCTTCCCCTGGGTCTAGGAGGTTCTCAGTGCAGGGACCCCAGGTCCAAAGGACATGCTCCGCTCCTGGCTATTCTTTCTTGGTGGTAGGAGGTCCCCTGATCTCTGCTTGCTTGTTTAATCTCTTATTTATATCCCAAAAAAGGCTGACTCAAGATACAACCTAATCCTATAGATTGTGTCCCGTCTTCATTAACATAACTGCCTCTAATCTTGTTTCATTAACATCATTTAAAAAAAAAAACCAAACCCACTGCTGTCGAGCTGATTCCAACTCATAGCAACCCTACAGGACAAGGTAGAATTGCCCCATAGAGTTTCCAAGGACCACCTGGTAGATTTGAACTGCTGACCTTTTGGTTAGCAGCTGTAGCACTTAACCACTATACCACCAGGGTTTCCCATCACAAAAAAAAAAAATTTTTTTTTTTTTTTCAACAGAGATTAGGAAATGAAATGCATGGGATGATTACCTCAGACCACAAAATGGAGGATAATCACATAATACTGAGGATTACCGCCTAGCCAAGTAGACACACATTTTGGGGGGACACAATTCAACCCATAACACCAATTCCGGAGTGTATCACAGTGAGAAAAATATTCTTATACACAACTGAAGGGTGTATATAGCAGTGCAATCTTTTTGGAAAGCAATGTGGCAATGTGTAGCAAGTGACTCAAGACCATTTATACTCTTTGACCCAGTAGTTACACTTCTAAGAATTTATTCTTAGAAAATCACCTGCAATGTGGATGAATAGCAGATCCTCAGCCTTTATGAACGTCTTTGTTGTCTTATGCAAAAGAAAAAAAAAAAAAGCTCTGACTTGAGAAAAACACAAAAAGGGGTTGTTTTATCCTTCTACTCAGGTAATAGAAAAAGGACTTCCTTATGATTGAAAGAAAATAACAAAAGGGCTTTTATGTTCTTAGTGGCATCATGACACTGTATAAACATTTACTGAGCTCTTTACCTTCTGTAGAGAAAGGAAGACGGCCTCTATTGCTAATGAAACCATCCTAAGCCAGACACACAGCAGCCCATAAATGAAGCATGGAGAAGACACCTGGACGAAACAGATAGGCAGTTAGAAGTGCTACGATGCTGACCTAACCTGAAGGCTCGTGACAAATCCCAAACCTTCGGGACAGGTTTTTACTACAGTAGTCAGGTTAACTTGGCAAATAAGATCTTGGTGATCAAGAACTATATCTCCAACATTTAGAGTTTTTAGGTTGATTTAAATATTTTAAAAGGTCACTTAATATTATTTAAATGCCATTATTTAAATTATATTTTAATATGCAGAGTCATTATACCAAAAAGAATTGGTTGACATTCAACCGTTTTAAGAGAAACATTACTATCAGGAACCGATGGTACTGAAGGAAGAAGTCCAAGCTGCACTGAAGGCACTGGTGAAAAACAAGACTCCAGGACTTGATGAAATACCAATTGAGATGTTTCGACAAAAAGATGCCAACACTGGCACTGCTCATTCATCTATGCCAAGAAATTTGGAAGACAGCTACCTGGCCAATCAACTGGAAGAGATCCATGTTTGTGCCTATTCCCAAGAAAGGTGATCCAACCAAATGCATAAATTACTGAACAATACCATTAATATCACATGCAAGTAAAATTTTGCTGAAGATCATTCAAAAGCTGCTGGAGCAGTATATCAACAGGCAATTGCCAGAAATTCAAGCAGGATTTAGAAAAGGACACGGTAACAGTGCTGATGTCAGATGGCTCCTGGCTGAAAGCAGAGAATACCAGAAAGATGTTGACCGGTGTTTTATTGACTATGCAAAGGCATTCGACTGTGTGGATCATAACAAATTACGGATAACACTGCAGAGAATGGGAATTCCGGAACGCTTAATCGTGCTCACGAGGAATCTGTACATGGATCAAGAGGCAGCCGTTTGAACAAAACACAGGGATACCACATGGTTTAAAGTCAGGGTTGTATCCTTCCACCATACCTATTCAATCTGTATGCTGAGCAAATAATCCAAAAACTGGACTATATGAAGAACCGGGCATCAGGATTAGAGGAAGACTCATTAACAACCTCATTATGCAGATGACACAACCTTGCTTGCTGAAAGTGAAGAGGACTTGAAGCACTTACTGATGAAGATCAAAGACCACGGCCTTCAGGATGGATTACACCTGAACATAAAGAAAACAAAAATTCTCACAACTGAACAAATAAGCACCATCATGATAAACAAAGAAAAGGTTGAGGTTGTTAAGATTTTCATTTTACTTGGATCCACAATCAACACCCATGGAAGCAGCAGTCAAGAAATCAAAAGACACATTGCATTGGGCAAATCTGCTACAAAAAAAAAAAAAAAAGACCTCCTTAAAGTGTTGAAAAGCAAAGATGTCCCCTTAAGGGGGAAGGTGTGCCTGACGCAAGCCATGGTGTTTTCAATTGTCTCATATGCATGTGAAAGCTGGACAATGAATAAGGAAGACCCAAGAAGAACTGACGCCTTTGAACTGTGATGTTGCCAAAGAATACTGAATGTACCATGGACCGCCAAAAGAACGAACAAGTCTGTCTTGGAAGAAGTGCAGCCAGAATGCTCCTTAGAAGCAAGGATGGTGAGACTACGTCTTACATACTTTGGACATATTATTAGGAGGGATCAGTCCCTGGTAAAATACAAGGTCAGCGAAAGAGAGAAAGACCCTTCACAAGATGGACTGACACAGAGGCTTCAAGGACAGGCTCAAGCATAGGAACAGTTGTGAGGATGGTGCAGGACCGGGCAGTGTTTTGTTCTGTTGTGCACAGGGTTGCTATGAGTCAGAACTGACTCGACGGCACCTAACAACAACAACAAATTATATTTTACACCTATATGCACATATATTTAACATACATACATAAATACAGTGGAGCTTCCAGACTAAGGCAGACTAAGAAGAAAGCCATTGTGACCCACTTCCGACAATCAGCCAAGGACCGACCGGTCACGACGCTCTGATCCCGTTGTGCGTGGGGCTGCCACGAGCCGGGGCCACCCTGAGTCGGGTGCCGCCTCCAGGGCAGTTAAGAACAACAGCTCGGGGCCACGCACTGCTAGTAGAAATCTGAAGCATGGGATTCTGCGCAGGATTGAAGGGAGCTTCAAGCTGTGCATCTTGCAGGTTCAGATCATGTGACTGGGGCTGCACTGCCCCCTAGTGATGGAGTACCACACTTTCACTTTGAGGATTTTGATAGTTCAACGTTCTGTGCCTTGGAGTCAATTCTGACTCATTGTGACCCTACAGGATAGAGTAGAACTGCCCCATAGGGTTTCTTAGGCTGTAATCTTTATGGGAGCAGATCACCAAGTCTTTCCTCCCGAAGAACCACTGGGTGGATTCAAACTGCTGACCTTTCAGTTAGCGGCTTAGTGCTTAACCACTGTACCCACCAGGGCTCCTCTGATAGATCAAGAGCACTTTTAAAAGGCTGAATCTGCACAAATGATGTTATGTGAAGAGACAGCAAACATTTCTAAGAAAAGACAGCTCTTCAGACGTGAAGGCCATGACCAAATAAGGGTACTCCACTTAAAGGCCATTTCTCAACTTGCTCTGGAGCCCACTTTACAGATAGAGAAACCACGGCCTCAAAAGATTAGAAATGATTTCGTCTCGGTCACAAAAACCACATGAACCGAGAGGGCTGTGTCTCTGTCATACTTACCGCCGATTAGGCAGAAACCACAAACTAAAGATGAACAAACCATCTTCTCATACTTGTCTGTAGACAAAGTGCCAACTGCCTATAGTGACAGGCACTACATTCCGTCCAAGTTCAGCCCCTATGGACCAGAGGCCCACACAAAGCAGGGAAGGTCCAGCTCCCCCCAGAAGGAGAAGGTCTGCCTGCAGTAGGCTTGGGAACCCCCACCATGTTCTCTCAGTAAACAGACTCTCCCTCTGAGGCTCCTGTGCCAAAAGAATTCCATGTCTCCTAACAAGGGATGTGGTGGTGGGTGTATAATTTACATCAGAACAAAAGTCTATACCCTCGTTCTGCAGGGGCACAACCACATAGTTAGGATTCGGATCGGCCAAGGAGGACCAGCCAACCCCAGGGAGTACACTGAGTGATTTACGGGAAACTCTAGTTCTCTCAGGGAAATGGGATGTGGCAGAGAGAAGAGTCCTATCGTGTTGGTGTGAGGAGTAGCAGTGGTTTCTATTGGCAGAGTATTTTACATACATAGCTTGATTGTGTTTCTATTCCTTGGAACCAGGAGGTTCTGAATAACATGTTATATAGACTGAGTTTATTTTCTGTTTCCTCACATGTAATTGTTTGCTCCACGAGGGGCAGAGATTTTTGCCTGTTTTGTTCACTATTATATCCCGAATGCCTAGAATGATGCCTGGCCAATTGTTGTTGGCTGCCATCGAGTCGGCGGCCCAGCTCATGATGGCCACCGACTCATGGCAACCCCACGCACGAGATCAGACTGTTGTGATCCATTGGTGCTTGGTTGATTCACAGGCTTTCTTTCAAGTCTGTATTAGTCTGGAAGCTCCACTGAAACCTGTTCAGCACCACGGCAACCCACAAGCCTCCACTGAGGGACGCTGGTGGCTGTGCATGAGGTGCACTGGCTGGGAATCAAACCTGGGTCTGCCCATAGCAGGAAATCAAAAAATGTTTGCTGAATAATGAATACTGTGAGTCTTTGTTTTTCCACTATATGTGCTATTCAGTGTACACATTCTATTTGTTTTGGAGAGAAGGCTCAGTCCTGCGGAGTTTGGTCTTTACTACCCTAATACATAGTATCTAACAGATTTTCAAGTCCAGTTTTTCCCAACTATCTAATCCCCTCCCATGCTTCTGTCTCTGATTCAGTCTCATTGCCACTTCTCTGTATCTTAGTGCTTTATACTGTATCTGGTGCACACAGTATAAAACCAAACCCAAACCCATTGCTGTCAAGTTGATTCCAACTCATAGCGACCCTATAGGACAGCGTAGAACTGCTCCATAAGGGTTTCCAAGGAGCAGCTGGTGGAGTCAAACAGCAGCCCTTTGGTTAGCAGCTATAGCTCTTAACCACTGCACCACCAGGTATTGTCATCATCATGGGATAATCCCTACGTTTCCTTTTCTCCTCTCTCTTTTATCCCCTTCAAACGTCGGCTGGGTCATCTATTAATAAACGGGCAGAGGGCCTCATTTCACAGGGGCTGCTCCAGAGCTCCAGAGTTTCTCTGATGCCAGTGAGGAAATGAAGAGGTGCCTGGGGAGGCTTGATGACTCCATTACTATACCAATCAGGCTCCCAAGAACAGTGAAACCTGCGATTGCTACCCCAGATGCCAAACAATGTCAGAACACCTAAAATCCCTCCACTAGGCACCAAGAGAGCATTAAAAAAGCCCAACCCTTTACCGTGGAGTCAATTCCAACCCATAGTGATCCTATGGGACAGAACGGAACTGCCCCATAGGGTTTCCAAAGAGCGGCTGATGGATTCTAACTGCCAGCCTTTTGGTTAGCAGCCAAGCTCTTAACCACTGTACCACCAGGGCTCCAAGGAAGCATACAAACTGCAAAAAGGCAACTAGCCATATCTTTGTACCTCCCAGATCCAGCTTCAGCTTCTATAACTGGGCCACTTGGCTGCCTTGTATACCGATGAACAAAGCAGACAGTTCTTATTTCTCTACCTTGTTAAGGCGTTGTTATAACACCTAAACTCCAGAATGCAAGCTTTTGGCTAAGCCAACATGATCTATTAAACTTTTAATTAATTTAAAAAGCTTTGTGCTAAAAAATATAAATTTTTCTGCATAAAAATTTCAAGTCCATATGCCTTAAGGGGACTTCTAAGTCAATTGGCAAAATAATTCTATTACGAAAACATTCTGCATCCCACTTTGAAATGTGGCATCTGGGGTCTTAAATGCTAACAAGCAGCCATCTAAGATGCATCAATTGGTCTCAACCCACCTGGATCAAAGGAGAATGAAGAACACCAAGGTCACACAATAACTATGAGCCCAAGAGACAGAAAGGGCCATATGAACCAGAGACTTACATCATCCTGAGATCAGAAGAACTAGATGGTGCCCGGCCACAACCGACGACTGCCCTGACAGGGAGCACAACAGAGAACCCCTGAGGGAGCAGGAGATCAGTGGGATGCAGACCCCAAGTTCTCATAAAAAGACCAGACTTAATGGTCTGACTGAGACTAGAGGAATCTCAGCGGTCATGGTTCCCAAACCTTCTGTTGGCCCAGGACAGGAACCATTCCCGAAGACAACTCAACAGACATGGAAGGGACTGGACAATGGGTTGGAGAGAGATGCTGATGAAGAGTGAGCTACTTGTATCGGGTGGACACTTGAGACTGTGTTGGCATCTCCTGTCTGGAGGGGAGATAGGAGGGTAGAGAGGGTTAGAAACTGGCAAAATGGTCACGAAAGGAGAGACTGGAAGGAGGGAGCAGGCTGACTCATTAGGGGGAGAGTAAGTGGGAGTATGGAGTAAGGTGTATATAAGCTTATATGTGACAGACTGACTTGATTTGTAAACATTCACTTAAAGCATAATAAAAATTATTTAAAAAAAAAATTTCAAGTCCAGATGACACATTCAAATGGAGACATAATGAAGAAATAGATAATTCTTTGGAAGTAGAAAATTTCCCCAAATACAGGATTTAAAATATTCAGTATTTATGTTTAAAATTACTTAATAAAAAAATTTTATTTATTTTAGGTAAGCTCAAATTCCCAATATAAAAACCAGGTTATGGATACCAACCAAACCAAAAACCAAACCCACTGCCATCAAGTCGATTCCAGCTCACAGTGACCCTACAGGACAGAGTAGAACTGCCCCATAGAGTTTCCAAGGACTGGCTGGTGGATTCGAACTTTCGACCTTTTGGTTAGCAGCCAAGCTCTTAACCACTGCACCACCAGGGCTCCAGGGAGACTAAGGAAAACCTTATTTACAAGGCAGAATGGAAGATCATCACAAATGGAAAGATGAGCAACTGGCCTCATCCTTCCAGTTTTCTTACAGTTCCTTCTGTCACCTCACCTTCTCTACCACCTCATTTCTCTTGTTGAAGTTTCTCAATGTAACCCCTCCGGCAAAAACATAACTTGTTTCAAATTGTGGCACACACTACACTAGCGTAGCCTTATCTCCTGGCAATCTGAACACTCTAAATCAAGTGCACTAGAAGTACCTGTGAGTCTCTTCTAACGTGTTCTGCCCACTTGTGTAAGTGGTCTGACAAAGGAAAGCACTTTCTCAGCTCCATTCACCTTCTCCGAATTCTCTCTTCTGGTCGTTCCTGCCAGAAGCCCCCGCTTGGCCGATTAAGGGGGAGAAACAAATCTCTTTTGGTACATGTGGGTGAAAGCTGCATGCCACTGTCCACCCTCCTTAATGCAGCGCCGAGCGCAATTTCCTGGAGGAGTTCCAGAATGTGTGCTTTTTAGAGGGGCAAAGAATCTTCCTTATTCAGTGTCACTCAGCTAGGGAGAGTGTAAAGGGTCCAGAGGAGAAGGGAAGGAAGCAAAAAACCTATTACACAGGGCTTACTCAATACTAGGTCCCTGTGTGGTGTCAACAGTTTGCACTCGGCACACACTGAAAGGTTGGCAGTTTGAACCCACCCAGCAGTGCTGTGGAAGAAAGGTCTGGCAATCTGCTTCCATAAAAATGACAGCCAAGAAAACGTTATGGAGATCTGCTCTACTTTGTAACACGTGGGGTCACCACGAGTCAGAATTTACTTGACAGCCAGGGGTTCGGTTTGTTTGTTTTACATGATACTGACGACATTCACCAGGTTTCAAATGTCCTCCAGTTTTCCTGCACTACTGCAAAACCATGGACTAAGAAAATTAAAGCAGCTAAGAAATAACTAGTGAGCCAAGCCCTGCCTTCCCATAGATAAATAAACAAGTCTCACAGAGTATACAGAATGGTTTGAGAGAGTGCCCGGGTTAAAAGCTTGGCTCCTTCGCTTACTGTCTAAGCAAACTCTAGCAAGCTCCTGGAGCCCTGGGCCTCAGTTTCCTCATTTTTAAAACAACGACAATACTAATTTCACAGGATGTGCAGAAGTCACATGAGATAAACATGTAAAGCATGTAAGAGTTCGGAGCTCTGGTGGCGCAGTGGTTAAGAGTTCAGCTGCTAATCAAAAGGTTAGCAGTTCAAATCCACCAGTTGCCCAGTGGAAACCCACGGGGGCAGTCCCACTCTGTCCTATAGTGTCCCTAGAAGTCAGAATTGACTCGACAGCAACAGGTTTGGTTTTTTTGGTTTGGCTTCAGAATTCAGTAAGTGGTGGTAGCAATGGCTGATGATGTTATCACTACTATTACCGTTTTTTCTAAAGAAGTTCCAAGAACTGTGATTCCTTCATTTAGCAAACATTTTCATGAACAGTTGCCATGTGTGTCATGCTGATGCTACAATGTAGTGATACAGATGTAAAAACCATAATTCGGACCGTCAAAGAGCTCCCACTCAAGGAGAAGACTGTCACTTAAAATATATCACAGACACATCCAAACACCTTGAGGGACCGAGTTGCTGGGGCTGAGGGCTGGGGACCATGGTCTCGGGCGACATCTGAGTCAATGGGCATAACATAGTTCATAAAGAAAACATTCTACATCCTAATTTGGTGAGTAGTTTCAGGGGTCTTAAAAAGCTTGCGAGCGGCCATCTAAAACACATCTATTGCTCCCATTACATTCGGAGCAAAGGGGAAATAAAAAACCAAAGACACAAGGAAAGTATCAGTCTAGAGGACTAAAGGCCACATGAACCACAGCCTCCACCAGCCTGAGCCCAGAAGAACTAGATGGTGCCCAGCTACCGCCAATAACCACTCTGACAGGGATCACAATAAAGGATCCTGGACAGAGTGGGAGAAAAATGTATGGCAGAATTCAAATTCACAAAAACAGACCAGACTTACTGGTCTGAGAGAAACTGGAGGGACCCCCGAAACTATGGTCGCTGGACACCCTGCTAACTCAGAACCTAAGCCACTCCTGAAGTCCACTTTTCAGCCAAAGATTAGACAGGCCTATAAAACAAATAATAACACACGTGAGGAATGTGCTTCTTAGTTCAGTCAAGTATGGGAGACCAAACGGGCAACACCTGTCCAAAAGCAAAGACTAGATGGCGGGAAGGGATAGGAAATCTGAACGAATGGACACGGAGAACACAGGATGTAAAAGGAAAAGGAGAGGGTGCTGACACATTGCAAGGATTGCAACCAATGTCACAAAACAATTTGTGTATAAATTTTTGAATGAGAGACGAGTTTGCACTATAAACTTTCACCTAAAACACAACTAAAAAAAAAAAATGTATATATATCACAGAGTGGTAAGAGCTATAGCAGAGAAGCAAGAAACATAGGCCTAGAAACATCTGAGGAAGAGAGAATGAGCCAAGTCTTAAAAGTCAGTGTAGCAAAGAAAGGGGAAGGGAAGGACACTCTGGGCAAGGCTGGTGAGCAGCAGAACACAAGCCTAGTAACACACTCAGCAAAGGCAAGTATAAGTAGGCCAAGTCATCTGAAATCCAGCCTGGAGATAAATGGAAATCCTTGACTTTAGGGGAAAGGATAAGCTGGAATGGGAGAAATAACAAGGACAGGGAGGCTGAGAGGAGATTACTGCAAGAATACATCCCCAGTGTAGGCAGTAAAAGAAAGGATGGAGTGGAGAGAATAACAAAAAAAACCCAACTCATAGCGACCCTACAGGACAGAGTAGAACTGCCCTATAAGCTTTCCCCAAGGAGCAGCTGGTGGATTTGAACTGCCAACCTTTGGTTAGCAGTAGGGTTCTTACCACCGCACCAGCAGGGCTCCCAGAGAGAGTAAACTCAAGAAATATTTAGAAGCTAAAATGGTTGCTGACTGAATGTGAAGAATTAGAGAACGGACAAGGTCGAAAATGAGGACCAGGTTACTGACTGGAGCAATGGGGTGGATGATGGTGCACCTGGGATCCAGGCAGAGGGGTTTTAGGGAGAAAACACAGCTTACTTTTGAACATGCTGAGCTGTGGTGGCTGTGGGGCATTCAGATGGAGCCACCCCTGTCATGGCTTGAATTGTGTCCCCCCAAAATATGTCAACTTAGCTGGGCCATGAGTCCCAGTACTGTGTGATTGTCTACCATTTTTATGTGATTTCCCTATGTGCTATAAATTCTATCACTATGATGCAATGAGATGGATTAGTGACAGTTACACCGATGAGATATGTAAGATTAGATAGTGTCTTAAATCAATCTCTTTGAGATAGAAAAGAGAGAAGTGAGCAGAGAGACGTGGGAACCTCATATCATCAAGAAAGCAGCGCCGGGAGTAGAGTGAGGCTTTTGGACCTGACGTTCCTGCACTGAGACGCTCCCAGACCAAGGCAAGACTGATGACAGGGGCCTTCCTCCAGAGCCAACAGAGAGAGAACGCCTTCCCCTGGAGCCAGCACCCTGAATTCAGACTTCTAGCCTGCTGGGCTGTGAGAGAATAAAATTCTCTCTGTTAAAGCCATCCACTTGTGGTATTTCTGTTATAGCAGCACTAGATGACCAAGACAACCCCCTAAAGGGAAGTCAGAAACATGGATATGCAGCTGTGACCCGAGGGTGACACTGGGGATGGAGTGAGCCATCACTGCTCAGGATGTAGCCAAGGCCAGAGAACGAAAGTGGAACTGTAGGTCACCGACAGACCAGACAGGGAGACAGGAGGACCAGAGAGAACAAGAGAGCAGAGCCATCAGCATTTTCTCAGAACGACGACACTATTTTCATCCTCATCAGCCTTGTCAACAGCAACGTTCTCAAACATTCCAATGTTCTTTATTTATATGCCATCTGTTTCACAAATATTTGAGGCAGCTTTATGATAAAGACATACAATAAAATCAGTGAAATAAAAATAGAATGAATACATCAGGGCAAGAAAATACTGAATTATATTAGGAAGCGAAGACAGAGGCAGGCTGGGGGAGAAGGTGGGAGTAGGACACAATGACGCAGGCCAAAGGGGACTACAAAGTTGCTACAGTAGAGCTCCAAGTTCAGCTCTGAGCTTCCTAGTGGCCAAAGTAAAAAGAGAGATAGTCAGTTACCCCCGTAAGAAGACACTATACCCTTTCGTAGGATTAACTGTTTTGCCCAGGATCACACAGATAAAAAGTGAAGGCTCCTCCCAGTCTACCAAGTTACTTCAACATGTGAATACAGCATAGATTTCCATACAGGATTCAGGAATACTTGCTCCTGCGGTCAAGTGGCTCTGCAAACCACAAGTCTACAGCAGATCATTTAAATTATTTGTGCCTTCTTTTCTTAACGATAAAACAAGTGCTTTCACTGAGTCAGGCTCAACCAATACACAGCATCCTGGCTGATGCGTCTAGGTAATCACAGAAGTCTTTCCTGATGAGACTTTAAAATCTTGTTCAACAGTGTTTCGGGTAATCACCAATCAATCAGTATGGGCATTCTGGTCCCAGGTGTTCTCTAACGTGCCTCCAGCACTAACATGCTAACCTGCTGTGATTCTGGTACTTGTCGTGCTCTGCAGCATCGTTTCTTGACTAAGGAAGACTGGGGGCAGGGGGTGGGGGGAGTCCACTACAGGTGCTAAGGTTGGAAGATACAGAGCAAAGCTCTTTTTTTGCCAGTTATTTTTAAACTTCTAAAAATACTTTGATATGTTAAAATTAAAACTCACATGAGTCAAAATAGACTATTGATTGAAATGAAACATTTTCAAATCATCTATCAGAGGAAATCTAGGGATGGCTTAGCAGCATGTACCAAGCAGAAAATCTTGAGGAGCAGCTGAAACCTTAAACTTCAAAGGATCGAATTTTATTTTCATATTGTTATTATGAGCACTTTGAAACATACAGAGAGCAGAACAGAACAATGAGCACCACATGCTCCCGGATTCAACAACCATCAGCATTTTGCCATATACGTTCACAGGATCTAACTTTAAAGGTCAAGCCTTCAGGGGCTGGAGTTCAAATACTTCTGGCAAAATATAACTTCCTCTGTAAACACGGTCATGTTTATGTATTAATGCGCACACACACACACACCCATAAAAACAGTAACGTCCAGGCAATGTCAAGAAACAAGCTGGAGAAAGAAAAGATCTCTTCTCTAGATCTTGCTACTCAAAGTGTGGTCCCCAGTCAACAGCACCGGTACCACCAGGGAACGTGTTAGAAATTCAGAGTCTCAGGGCACATTCCAGATCTGATGAGCCACAACGTGCATTTTAACAAAATCCTCCAGGTAATCAGTTCGCACATTAAAGTCGGAGGAGTGTTGGTCTACTCTTGGTGTTGTTAGCTGCCACTGAGTGGGCTTCGAATCCAAGCAACCTTATGAATTACAGAAGGAATCACTGCCCAGTCTTCATGATCGTTGGTACATTTGAGTCCACTGCTGCGGCCACTGTGTCAATCTATCTCGTTGAAGGTTTCCCTCACCTTTGCTGGCCCTCTACCAAACATGATGTCCTCCTTCAGTGATAGGTCCTTCCTAACAACACATCCAAAGTAAGCTGAAGTCTCAGATAATATTCCGTGATCCATAGGTTGTTTTGTTTGCTCACTTTTTGAAGTCGATCACCAGGCCTTTCTTCCTACTCTTAGTCTGGAAGCTCCACTGAAATCTGTCCACCATTGAGTGACCCTGCTGGTATTTGAAATACCAGTGACATAGCTTCCAGTATCACAGCAACACTCAAGCTGCCACGGTACAACAAACAGACAGGGGGTGACGGTGATTTACCCCAGACCACCATAACTGTCCTTAGCAAAGCTCTTCTCCACTGAGAGGCTCAGAGGAGCTGGGCAAGAAACTGAAGTGTCAAAAATAATGGCTACTTTACTTGAGAGGGCAATTTGGCATTAACTTAGTAAAATGTACCCACTGCCGTCGAGTCAATTCCGACTCATTGCGACCCTATAGGCAGAGTAGAACTGCACCATAGAGTTTCCAAGGAGCACCTGGTGGATTCAAACTGCTGACCTCTTCGTTAGCAGCCATAGCACTTAACCACTACGCCACCAGAGTTTCTGGTAAAATGCAGAGGTACATAATTTATGGTCTAGCAACGCCACTTCTCAGTATCTACCCTAGAGAAGTACTCACATACATGACTAAACAGGAAATTACACAGGTGTTTATTGCAGCACTGTTTGGAAATGGAAACAACCTAACTGTCCATCAATAGGGGAATGGCAAAACAAACTTGAGTACAGAATAATAAGTACCGGTTCCTGTAAATGCACCTGATGATGGACAGTTCTCTTAGACATGTTGTTGAGTGAAAAAAAGCAAGCTGTAGAATGCTCCACCTCATAGGACAAATTCATGTAAAACAAAACAAAAAACACAAATACAAATGTTCCATTATATATTTTCTCTGGATACATATATGTACGTGTCAAAGGAAAGAAAAAATCTGGATGCATGAATACTAAAAAGAAACAGAGGTTACATTTGGGAAGGGATGAAAGGCCCAGGGATTAGGGGTGGCGATTAAAGGATTACGATGTTTTATTTATCGCCTTGCTTATTTGGAGCCCTGATGGTGCAGTGGTTAAGAGCTACAGCTGCTAACCAAAAGGTCGGCAGTTTGAATCCACGACCTGCTCCTTCAAAACCCTATTGGGGAGTTCTATTTTGTCCTATAAGGGTCTCTAGGAGACGGAATCAACTCAACGGCAATGAGTTTATTTGCTTATTTATTCTAAGGAGAACATGTTCACGCATTACTTATGGGGGATTTTTTTTAAGCAGCTATATAGTTTCTTACATCAAATGCATTTATATAGAGAAACTACTATGACCAGGGTAAGGCTGCAGAAAGATGGAGAGAAAATCTAAAGATTGCTGGCAAACTGTAGGTATCTGGAAATTAGGTATGTTTGCATGGATTTACACGAAGGGCAGATTTTTTTTCTGTTTTCTTCAGCTCATGCATTCATCTGGTACTGGGTACATTTTACACTATTTTAAAATATCTTAAAAGGGGGTGCGTTCATTTTTCTGCCTTTTTTTTTAATTTTTATTGTGTTTTAAGTGAAAGTTTACAAATCAAGTCAGTTTCTCACACAAAAACCCATATACACCTTGCTGCATACTCCCAAGTGCTCTCCCCCTAATGTGACAGCCCGCTCCCTCCCTCCACTTTTTTTTTATGTCCTTTTCGCCAGCTTCTAATCCCCTCTACCCTCTCATCTCCCCTCCAGGCAGGAGATGCCAACATACTCTCAAGTGTCCACCTGATCCAAGAAGCTCACTCCTCACCAGCATCCCTCTCCATCCCATTGTCCAGTCCAATCCATGTCTGAAGAGTTGGCTTCGGGAATGGCTCCTGTCCTGGGCCAACAGAAGGTCTGGGGACCATGACCACCGAGGTCCTTCTAGTCTCAGTCAGACCATTAAGTCTGGTCTTTTTACAAGAATCTGGGGTCTGCATCCCACTGCTCTCCTGCTCCCTCAGGGGTTCTCTGTTGTGTTCCCTGTCAGGGCAGTCATCGGTTGTAGCCGGGCACCATCGTGCTCTTCTGGTCTCAGGCTGATGTAGTCACTGGTTTGTGTAGCCCTTTCTGTCTCTTGGGCTCATAATTACCTTGTGTCCTTTGTGTTCTTCACTCTCCTTTGATCCAGGTGGGTTGAGACCAACTGATGCATCTCATCTTAGATGGCCGCTTGGTTAGTGTTTAAGACCCCAGGCGCCACTCTCCAAAGTGGGATGCAGAATGTTATCTTAATAGATTTTATTATGCCAATTGACTTAGATGTCCCCTGAAACCATGGTCCCCAAACCCCCAGCCCCACTACGGTGGCCTTTGAAGCATTCAGTTTATTCAGGAAACTTCTTTGTTTTTGGTTTAGTCCAGTTGTTTTCTTTTTTTTTTTTTTTAGTCCTTTCATTTGTCTATGAGCTACTTGAGAACAAGTTATATAATCTTTTAATTGCTGCACATCCTCTATCCTTGCTCAGCAAACGATAATACGTACTAGCTAAATGAATAATTCACCAGCTTGTATATAATAATAGAAAAAACCTAACAAGTAGCTAGAGTACATATTATCACAATTTTATAGCTGAATACTTCCTCTCATGTGCTTTGGACATGTTATCAGGAGGGACCTGTCGCTGCAGAAAGACATCATGCTCAGCGAAAGACAGGGTCAATGAAAAAGAGGAAGACCCTCAAGGAGATGGACTGACACAGTGGCTGCGACAACGGGCTCAAACATAGCAATGATTGTGAGGATGGCACAGGGCTGGGCAGTGTTTCATTCTGTTGAATGTAGGGGTCTCTGTAAGTCAGAACTGACGACGACAGCACCTAACAACAACAGCAACACAGCTGACGAAACGGGCCCAGGAAGGGTGGGTGATGTATCTAAGGAACCTTTTGCTAGTAAGTGGCAAAAGCAGATACTGGCCGATATCTTGCAATTCCAAGCCCTCTGCCCTTTCAGTTACACATCTGCCGTACCACCATATTTAAATATAATGCTGACTCACATTGTTAGGAATTTTCTGGATTGCTTCAGATTGAAAACTCTGAGGAGAAATACCATTAGTGCTCAAACAGCGTGTACTCTTTTGGGATCTCTAATTGTTTACTCTGAGTTTCTTTTCTTTTCCAATGCCTGACCTTGAACAGTTCAATGAGATGAGACCGAAAAAAAAAAAAAAAAAATACTACCACCCTATCATCCCCACCATAAAGTAGAAAAAGAATGAATTCAAGCTATTCTGAATATTTAAAAAATGTGTCTGTTTTAATTTGGTGCAAACAGTTAACACGCTTGCTGCTAGCTGAAAGGCTAGAGGTTCAAGTTCATCTAGGGGCGCCTCTGAAGAAAGGCTCGGTGATCTACTTCTGAAAAATCAGCCACTGAAAGCCCTACAGAGGTCTCCATGAGTCAGAATAGACTCGACAGCAACTAGTTTGTAATTAATTACAGAAAAAGTTAACAAATACAAAAGTAGACAGGGTCCTGTGGACTCATCTCCTGGATTTAACAATGATCACAGTCCATTCGAAAATATTAATACCAATATAAATAGCGTTTAAGGAAGTTAGGGGGAAACAGAGAATCTAGTGGTCCATCCTTAGTAACAGTCTGAAAAGTTCCGTTTCTAAAGGAAATTGACATAAAATACCTGAAAGCTTTGCTCTATGTGAAATCTTCTCCATCTGAACTGTAGGCTTTGTGATGTTAAACGTTTCAAAAAAAAATTGAGGTCAACAAGGTTAAGAGGTCAGAGTGGACTTCAGACGTCAAGATAATACAACTGACTTCTTGAATGAGTCCTCTTGAACATTCTGAGGAGAGAGAAGCAACTCCAGACATACATGCATGCCTCTATTTATAGCAGCAAACTCCAAGTCTTATGGGAAGAGTGTCTCCCCCATTTAAAAATTGAACTATTTTAAGCACCTCACAACTTTCTAAGAATTTGCTTGTTTTAACATTGTTCCCAAAAGTTGGACCGTGTATGTGTGCTTGTATACTCATGCACACACACACACACACACACATACACACACGTGCTTGTTTTTAGAAAATGTGCAAAATCAGGGCTTGTGAGTTTAAAGCATTAAAGACTCTATTAAGCTCTACGAACCAGGACTACATTAGTGGGATAAGGTCCTGGGAGTTCACAGTATGACTAAGAAATAAATTAGCTGCCTTAATTTTTTTTTTTTTTTTAGTATCAGGCAGAACATATATACTGTTAAAAAACATGATTCAAGTACAGCACGTTCCAAGTAGAAGGCATATTTCCCATAGCCATTTAAAACATATATGTACTGACTCTGGGATCTTGCTAAATTTAAACCCCGACCCAGCAGAGTAGGACAAGCCCTTCCGTCTTCTTTTGGGGACAGAGAAGAGTGGAAGGGATTGCCCAGTAGAGAATACTGCTAAAAATACCCCCTAATGTGCCTGGAACTTCATGTGTCTGGAACTTTTTAATGATATAGAGAATTATTAGCTTTTTTTTTTTTTTTAATGAGAAAATAACAGGTTGAAGAAGTTTAAAAACCTACTTCAGATCACACTCTTAATTTCCAACACTGGTCTGTTGGACTCCCAAATCCACCCTTTTCCCTCGCTACCACATTAACACTCGTCTAGGCCAGCAACGCCGTATGCTTGCTTCACACAGTCTTGAAATAAGTTTTACTGACCGTCTCTGCTTGGAATTAACCTTTGGATCGTGACTTCCTCCAATGGACCATGTTCAGAAAGCTCACATTTATTTATATAGAAGGTTACATTACCACCCATTAATTCTGAGGAACCTTGAAAAGGGCATTCCATTACACCACTGTACTACAAGTGGTCATCAAAACGTGATTATTGCTAGTAATTTTATCCCATCACCAAGAGCTCAGAACGTAAATTCACAGGCACAGCTACACTGGTCTCGTCTGAAAATAGCTGTATGACTGCGTACACACGGTGGCTAAAATATGTCAAAGCACAAGATTCAGGAGGCACAAGATTTTCAGTAAAGCGTCCATGAAGGCAGACCAGAATCCCAGGTTGGGGGGCTGGGAGGTGGAATTCACTGGCTTTCTAGCTTGGTCACCAAATGACGCCCACTTAGGAATTTTTTTACCAAAAATGTCTTGTGATTGTAGCAGCTGTTTTAAACCCCGTCTTAAGGAACACATATGAAGAAGTTATGCAGAAGGGATTAACCACCTGTCAGCTGCAGCCCTTGTGTTATCAAGTTACAGACTTCACTCAATTAGTAGTTGTAATTAATTACATAATTTTTAGTTCAAGTTTAAGTCTACTAAAATACCATGGTGAAAGTAGCCTGTTCATGAAGGGTTTATCAGTAAAACGATAATGATATTATTAAAGGTTATCATACACTTGATTCAAATTTGAGACACGTGAAATACTTGTACACCAAGAGTGGAAGCCCTTGCTATAGGAACAGCAATAAAAGTAAACACACCCTTCACATACATCAAAAGCACAAAAAGCAAACCCATTGCCATCGAGTCAATTCTGACTCACAGCCACCCTATAGGACAGATAGAACTGTCCCCTAGAGTTTCCAAGGAGCAGCTGGTAGATTCGAACTGCCGATCTTTCAGTTAGCAGCCAAATGCTTAACTGCTGTGCCACCAGGGCTCCCTTACACATACAGTCTTCTGAATCTGGCTCTCATGGAAAACAGATCGATGCCTCTGCTCTCAGAAGGTCATGTGTTGTTGCTGTTAGCCGCCACCGATTGGCTCCAGATTCATGACGACACCATGCACAACAGAAGGAAATGATGCCCAGTCCTGTGCCATCCCCACAATCAGTTGGGGACCGGACCAATGTGATCTATGGATTTTATTGGCTGATTTTCGGAAGTAGTTCTCCAGGCCCTTCTTCTTAGTCCATTTTAATCTAGAAATTTCACTATCACCTGTCAGGATCATAATAACACGCAAGCTTCCAATGACAGATGGGCGGTGGTTGGTTGTGCTTGAGGGGCACTGGCCAGGAATCAAACGCAGGTCTTCCACATGGAAGGTGAGAATTCTACCACTGAACCACCAACGTTCCATAAAGGCCTAATTTTATCCCAGCCTTCAGCAAGGAGGCTCACTTTATAGAGGTGGAGAAGGACTGGTGGTGAGGAGCCCCACCATCAGCAAATGGAGTTTGCACCAGTGACGGCAGGACAAAGGGTTCCCCAAAGACCAGACAAGTTGTGGAATGACATCAAGGACATCATACATGAAGAAAGACGACATTAAAAAGACAGGAAAGACCAAGAGACAAAAGGGCCACATAAACCAGAGACTCCATCAGCCTGAGACAAGAAGAGCTAGATGGTGGCTGGCTAGCACCAATGACCGCCCTGACAGGGAACACAACAGAGAGTCCCTGACAGAGCAGGAGAAAAGTGGGGTGCAGAACTCAAATTCATGTAAAAATACCAGACTTAATGGTCTGACTGAGACTAGAGGAACCCTAGAAGACATAGCCCCTGGACTCTCTGTTAACCCAGAACTAAAACCACTCCTAAAACCAACTCTTCAGATAAAAACTAGACTGGACTATAAAACACAAAATAATACTCGTGAAGAGTGTGCTTCTTAGTTCAAGTAGATACACGAGACTAAATGGGCAGCTCCTGTCCAGAGGAGAGATGAGAAGGCAGAAATGGAGAGGAGCTGGTTGAATGGACACGGAAAATGTGGGGTGGAAATGGGGAGTATGCTGTCACATTATAGGGATTACAACTATGGTCACATAACAACATGTATACAAATTTTTGTATGAGAAATTGAACTATAAACTTTCACCTAAAGCACGATAAAAAAAAATTTATTTTATTTTACAATAAAAAAGAAAAAAAGATCAAAATGGATATCAGAAGAGACTCTGAAACTTGTTCTCGAACATCGGGTAGCTAAAGTGAAAAGAAGAAATGATGAAGTAAAAGAGCTGAATAGAAGGTTTCAAAGGGCGGCTCGAGAAGACAAAGTAAAGTATAATAATGACATGTGCAAAGAGCTGGAGATAGAAAACCAAAAATGAAGAACACGCACAGCATCTCTCAAGATGAAAGAACTGAAGAAAAAATTCAAGCCTCAAGTTGCAATAGTGAAGGATTCTACAGGGAAAGTATTAAACAACACAGGAAGCATTAAAAGAAGATGGAAGAAATACACAGAGTCACTATGCCAAAAAGAACTGATCAACGTTCAACTACTTCAGGAGGTAGCACATGATCAGGAACCAATGTGCTGAAGGAAGAAGTCCAAGCTACACTGAAGGCACTGGCAAAAGACAAGGCTCCAGGAAGTGACGGAATACCAATTGAGATGTTTCAACAAACGAATGCAGCACTGGAAACGCTCACTCGTCTATGCCAAGAAATCTGGAAGACAGCTATGTGCCAACCAATTGGAAGAGGTCCATATTTATGCCTATTCCCAAGAATAGCAATCCAACAGAATGCAGAAATTATCGAACAATATCATTAATATCATATGTAAGTAAAATTTTGCTGAAGATCATTCAAAATCGGCTACAGCAGTACATGACAGGGAACTGCTAGAAATTCAAGCCAGATTCAGAAGAGGACGCAGAACCAGGTATATCATTGCTGATGTCAGATGGATCCTGGCTAAAAGCAGAGAACACCAAAAAGATGTTGACCTGTGTTTTATTGACCATGCAAAGGCATTCGACTGTGTGGATCATAACAAATTATGGATAACATTGCGAAGAATGGAAATTCCTGAACACTTAATTGTGCTCATGAGGAGCCTGTACATAGATAAAGAGGCGGTCGTTTGAACAGAACGAGGGGATACTGCGTGGTTTAAACTCAGGAAAGGTGTGCATCAGAGTTGTATTCTTTGACTATGCTTATTCAATCTGTGTGCTAAGCAAGTAATCCGAGAAGCTGGACTATATGAAGAAGAACAAGGCATCAGGATTGGAGGAAGACTCTAATAATCTGTGATATGCTGATGACACAACCTTGTTTGCTGAAAGTGAAGAGGACTTGAAGCACTTACTGACGAAGATCAGAGACCACAGCCTTCAATATGGATTACACCTCAACATAAAGAAAACAAAAATCCTCAGAACTGGACCAATAAGCAACATCATGATAAACAGAGAAGAGACTGAAGTTGTCAAGGATTTCATTTTACTTGGATCCACAATCAACACTCATGGAACCAGCAGTCAAGAAATCAAAAGATGCATTGCATTGGGCAAATCTGCTTTACAAGACCTCTTTAAAGTGTTGAAAAGCAAAGATGTCACCTTGAAGACTAAGGTGCACCTGACCTAAGCCACGGTGTTTTCAATTGCCTCATATGCATGCGAAAGCTGGATGATGAATAAGGGAGCCTGAAGAATTGATTCCTTTGAATTGTGGTGTTCGAATAGAATATTGAATATACCACGGACTCCCAAAAGAATGAACAAATCTGTCTTGGAAGGAGTACAACCAGAATGCTCCTCAGTAGCAAGGATGGCGAGACTGAGTCTCACATTCCTGGGACATGTTATCAGGAGGGACCAGTCCCTGGAGAAGGACATCATGCTTGGTAAAGTAGAGGGTCAGTGAAAAAGAGGAAGACCCTAAACAAGATGCACTGACACAGCAGCTGCAACAGTGGGCTCCAGCATGACAGCGATTATGAGGGATGGCTCAGGACTGGGTGGGTGGTGTTTCATTCTGGGCTACACACGGTCGCTATGAGGTGGAACCTACTTGACAGCACCTAACAAAAATATATATATACATTTTTTTTCTTAATTTCCAGTTCTATAGAGTTTGTTGTGGAAGTAATTTATACACTGAACAGGCCACTGAACTAAATCAGGGGTTTCATTCATTCCACTTCATTGTAACAAATTTAACAGATTAAAGGGAATGTTCTAGATCCTCTGTTAAGTGCTGGTCTACTTTTTTTTTTTTTTTTACTTGGAGGTTAATAAAACCCACGTCTGGCTTCCAGGATGCAGTCTTGGGCTCCTGTTTCTCAAAGTTTTTTTTTTTTTTTTTTTCATTCTCTCTTCCCTAATGAGCCTTATAGACATTTTCCCCCTGCGCCCAAGAAAAATTAAATATTAGAAGAATATCTGTTTATCTACTGTGGCCCTTGGGGAGGGCTATGAACCACTCTAAGGTCTAAGACTTCACAATCCCCAAGAAACAATTTCCATCCCCTTGGGGGCAACGTTGTCTCCAATAGAGTTAATGGTATAGGGCAGGCGTTCATGTAAAAGCCTTAAGTTAAATACATATATGGGAAATTATATAAAAAAAACCCCAGTGCCGTTGAGTTGGATATTTCCTTTATACAATCAAATTCTTAGAGAACTCCATGATCCCTCACCCATTCAAAACAAAAAGCAGGGGTCAGCAAATTTGTTCTGTAAAGGACAAGATAGTAAATATTTTAGGTTTTGCGGGCAACATACTCTCTCTGTGGTCTATGCTTCTTTGTTTTTTTTTTTTTTTTAATTAAAAAAAACCCTTTAGAAATATAAAAACCTTTCTTAGTCCAAGGACCCTACCAAGACAGGCTACTGGCCACATTTGACCTGTGGGCTAGAATGTGCCCACCCTTGATAAAGAGGGATAATAAATATCTAACATTTATTGAGCTCTTACCATTATTCACCAAAAAACTGTATGAAATAGATATTTTCATTTTACAGCTGAAGAATGTAAGGCAAAAAGAGTTTTGACGAAAGAACTGAAAGCAGGGACTCAGACAGATACTTGTTAGACCAATGTTCACTGCAGCACTATTCACAATAGCCAAAAGGGAGAAACAACCCATTGTCCATCGACAGTTGAAAGGATAAACAAAATGAGATATATCCACACATGGAACATTACCAGACATAAAGATAAATGAACTCCTGCTGCAACGTGGATGAACCTTGAAATGCATCAGGTTCAAAAGGACAAATATCAGGTGATCCCACCTCTACGAAGTATCTAGAACTGGCATACAGACAAAGGCTTATTAGTGGTTTCCAGGGGCGGTGGGAGGGAGATATAGGGAAGTATTGCTTGAGGGGTACTGGGTTTCTGTTAATGGTTAAAAAAAAAACAAAAAACATAACGTGGTAAATTGTAATTACTGTCACTGAATTATACACATAAACAATGGTTCAAATGGCGAATGTTTTGTTATATATATTCCACACCACAACAAAGTAAAATAAAAGAGATTTGACAAGCCGCCCAAGTTATAAAGCTAAGCGGAGCGCTGAGATTTGAACCCTAGTCTGCCGGCATGAAGCCTGGGCTCTTAGCCACGATGGGATGCTGTCTTTCCACCATTTTCACCACCAAGAACTCCTTTTATTTTCTCCCACAGATGCCCCATTTCGAAAGGTTTTATCTGCTGAACAAACCTCATTTACTAATAATTTGCTGTGCTTTTAAACAATTGTTCACAGATACGTACTGACGATCAGAGAGCTTCAGATCAGCCTGTTCTTAAAAGATAAACTCGGAAGTCATAGGATTTCAGACGAAAAGCAAAGAAATTTAGTGCTCTAGTTAGGCTGTCAGTATTTTCTTTGGGCAAACGTAAGCTCCATGAAGGATAGGACCTTCTATTTCACCACCAGTATCCTCAATTCCTGGAGCCCTGGTGGCACAGTGGTTAAGAGCTATGGCTGCTAACCAAAAGGTTAGCAGTTCGAATTCACCAGCCACTCCTTGGAAACTCTATAGGGCAGTTCTACTCTGTCCTACAGGGTCACTATGAGTTGGAATTGACTTGACAGCAAGTTTTTTTTTTTTTTTTTTTGGTATCCTTAATTCCTAGAATAAAAAAAAATAGGGCCTAGTATTTGGAAATATTAAAAAGCACTCGCCCCTCCCTGTGGGCCCTTAGTGTTTAGGAGACCCCACAATACATCTGAAACTATTGAAGGCAAATGGATTCTGGGATCTCTTTCATATTTAATGGTTTGTGATTCTGTGCTCCAATCTGCTTATTTCAATGGTATTCATTCAGCCAACCACCATTTTTGAAGAATACACTACAGAGCAGGGTACTAGCCTGTGTTCTGGAGGAAACAGAATAAAACAGAAGGGAAAAGTATTTTTTTCACTGAGCATAAAGTCCAAAAACAAAAAAAAAAGACTTTAAAAGATTTTCAATGAATTAGGTAAAGAATCTCAACTAGTATTTGAACTGGGTCCCATATGAACTAAAAAAACAAAATACTACTGTGACTGCCTATTTATAACAGTTCTCTCAGGACATCATCTTTGTGGTCTCCCTGGTCATGTGACACAGGAAGAGCCTATCAGAATACTCATCTCCTCAGGCGCATGAACCATCATGGGCACGTGACCCAGATCAGGCCAATCAAAATTCTTCCCTGGGATTTTTCGAACATAAACTCAGGGAAGGAGTCTTCTTCTCTCTCAGATCATAGGCTGTAAAGATGTCTACAGACTAATCATTGTCATACCCCCTGCCATGTAGAAAAAAATCCCTCTGCAGTGAGAGAAAAATTTAGCCAAACCAAAAGGTCGATAGAGACAAAGGTGGAGAGGAAGAGGAGAGGGAGCCACACAGAGATACACAACTGTGTTGAAGACCCTGGTTCCTATCGCCCTGAAGCCTACTCCATCCCAGATCACCCAGCAGTTTGGTTAAATAAGCTAAAAAAATCCCTTTTGCTGTATGCAAGATGAAGTGGGTTTCTATTCCTTGGAAAGAAGAATCCTAACACATGAGCCAAGGAAGCTGACTGACTCTGGGAAGGATGAGCTGCCCAAGAGAAAGTAGGCTAAAGGTAACCAGGTCCTCCACTCACCATGAACGGGTCCCTAATCCTTCCTCTACCTTGAGTTTTAATCTGAGAAACTAGGTTAAACCTCTCTGCTGCCACGTGTGCTTGCATTCCTTAAACAGTCCGATTTGACGTAACACACCCTTAGCTTATCCATTTTTGTTTTTAAACAGAAATGACAAATCCCCAAATAGAGTAATTTTTATTTTGAAATCCCCTTTACATTTTACAGACCATCCACTCTCAGAAACAATAGTGAAGAGGGGATGGGGCTCCATGCAATACACAGCAAAGAGCTGTGAAGGAACTGTTAAGAATGTAATCTCTTCTCATAACCCACATAAATTACACCAATCATGGGAAGAAAGCAACCCTGGTGGTGTACTGCCTTAAGAGCTCGGCTGCTATCCAAAAGACTGGTAGTTCGAATCCACCAGACGCTCACTGGAAAACCTACGGGGCAGTTCTACTATATCCTATGGGGTCGCTATGAGTCAGAATCAACTCAGTGGCAATGGGTTTGGTTTTGGTTTTGGTTTACAGGAAGAAAGATTAAAAAGCTCCCTGGACGGCACAGTTTGTGGTGGATTACTAATCTAAAGGTTGGCCGTTCTAACCCACCCGGTGGTGCCATGAAAGAAGGGGCTTGTGATCTGTTTCCATAAAGATTATCACCAAGAAAACCCTATGGAGCAGTTCTACTCTGTAACACACGGGACTGCCATGAGTTGGAACCGACTTGATGGGCATGGGTTCTTTTTTTTTTTTTTTTTTTAGTAGAAAGAAATCTTGCATCACAAAGAGAATATCGAGAAAAACTTTCACCTTCTTCCAACCCCAACCACCAACCAATCCTCCTTTAATTTGCAGGTTTTGTTTTATCATTTTCTTACCTTTCCTTCTTAGTTGTTTTTTACGTGTAAAACTAGATGAAGCTATTTACTTTAAATCTGCTTAAGCTATTTAAAATTGAGGAGCTATGAAGAGAAACAGCACAGAACTAAATCAGTCACCAGCCACAAGGAAATCTGATGTTTGCCTTGATAGGATATTCAGAAAATTAATAATTTATCAGCAGAGTATTTGGAAAAGGTTACCTTTTTTAATATCTCAGATTGCCATTTAAAAAATTTTATCTGAAATAAGGTAAATTAAGAATTACTCTGTAATCAAAAACTGCAAAAGCTATTTTTTTTTTATTTTTATTTATTGTGCTTTAAGTGGAAGCTTACAAATCAAGTCTCTCACACAAAAACTTATACATATCTTGCTATGCACCCCTAGCTGCTCTCCCCCTAATGTGACAACACACTCCTCCTCTCCACCCTGTGTTCCCCATGTCCATTCAACCAGCTTCTGTCCCCCTCTGCCTTCTCATATCACCTCCAGGCAGAAGCTGCCCACATAATCTCATGTGTCTACTTGAGCCAAGAAGCTCACTCCTCACCAGTATCACTTTCTGTCCAGTCCAGTCCAGTCCCTGTCTGAAGAGTTGGCTTCAGGAATGGTTCCAGTCTTGGGCCAGCAGATGGCCTGGGGGCCATGACCTCTTGGGTCCCTCCAATCTCAATCAGACCATTAAGTCTGGTCTTTTTACAAGAATTTGAGGTCTGCATCCCACTGTTGTCCTGATCCATCAGGGATTCTCTGTTGTGTTCCCTGTCAGGGCAGGCATTGGTGATAGCTGGGCACCATCTAGTTCTTCTGGTCTCAGGCTGATGGAATCTCTGGTTTATGTGGCAATTCTGAATAATTTAAAAAGTCACTTTCTCATCACTGATATTAAAGACAAAAAACAAAAGATTCTGCCATCAGAAACCTAAGCAAATACAAGGTCAGTCCATGCATTTCTAAAATAGCAGAAGTTTCTGGATAATAGTGCCACCTCAGATCATGTGTGTGCCTGCCTGACCATGCTCAGTATTCTCCAACTTGTCCCTATTCTCCCAACAGCCTATAAACTCCAAGAAGGCAGGCACTGGACCTGTATTGGTTCGCTGCTGTGTTTTTAGTGCCTGGTAGTGCCCAGCACACCGCAGGTAATCAGTATATGCTTGGTAAATAAGTGAACAACAAAAAAAAAACTTGCTGCCATCGAGTCAATTCCAACTTACTGCAACCCTGTAGAACAGAGTAGAACTGCCCCATAGGGTTTCCAAGGAGTGGCTGGTGGATTCGAACTGCCAACCTTTTGGATAGCAGCCTGAGCTCTTAACCACAAATATATCTAACTACACACCCTATGTCCAACTTTGATAAAGAGTTAATCATAACAATGTTCTTCAGAAACTTCCAAGGCTGAAAAGAGGGAACACAGAAGTTTCTTTTCCCTAAATCAGCAAGTGTTTTTTGAGCACGTCCTCTGTGCCTGCCACTGGGCTAGGGACTAAAAAAAAAGGACTACCAACACACAAATGAGGACAACAGAGCCCCTATCCCCAAGGTGCAAAACACATTGAGTTGGCATCGCCTAGAGTCCATCTTTCACATCTCTCTGCTCACCAGGGAGATCTGCTTCATAGGACTGTAAACATAGGAAGAAGAGAATACTTAAGAAAATAGTGGTTTATAAATGCAGCTAAGTATCCTAACTAGACATTAAAAGCTTACATGATCTTAATCTGTTATTCTCATGACATCATTTCCATAGAGAGATACACTCTAACCAGGGGTGCTATAGTTCCAGGGTCAAGCACCCACGTTCCTAATTCTTCTTCTCTTTGCTCAGACAGAGGGGGAGGGAAGGAGAAGGAATAAAGGGAAGTTTTGACAATGGGGCCTCTCCCAGGTTGGGAAAATACAGGAAGATGGGGGAAGGGATGATATTTCTATACATGATATGGATCATATGTGAAGAAAGGAGTGGCAGCACCTTTATTTTTGAACCTCATTAAGCCCAGATGAATCTTCTTATATCTGAATTCCACTTTACTGAAGGTATTACTGCCATCTGCTTGACTGTATGATCACAGACACTTAAATCACTTAGTGAACTATAACAAATTCTGTTAAAAAGCAGATCATTATTTAATGAGTTCAGATACCATCAAATCATGATCCCTCCAAATACAGAAGCCATACCCAAAAATTTTAATTTTAGAATTGAGTATCTGCCTTTCTCTCCAACACCAAATTTTTTTTTTAAAAGAGATTACGTGTGTATTCATTTAGCAAAGATGTTATCAAGATATAAACAATGATTCTCTAAAAACAGCAAGCTCTTTCATCTATCCATTCATTCACCCATGGAGCACCAACTGTGTGACAGACACCACATTAGCCTTAGGAAAAAAGGTGGTGGGGAAGGAAGAAACAAAAAGGACATGCCCTTGGCTAGTAATACCAACTAATATTCTGCCTACTCCTTATCTTGTCTTGATAAACTCTAACTAAATGACTAATGAATGGACTAGGAAGGGAAGATAAATCTAAGTGTTATCCCATGGTAAATTAGAGTAGAAATAAAAAATGGATAGAATAAAAAGTACTATTACTCAGAAACATACAGGTGCAAACAAATGTGTGTGTCTGGTCACACCATAAGTATTCCTAAAAGTTACCATAAATAGACCTACAAAGAACTACCAGCATCAGACTCCCACGTTCACGAGCCACGAGACCCTCCCACAAGCAGTCCACAGTTTCTCCTTCTCTATCCTGGCTAGAATAGTCTGCAGTCCTAATACATGAGAATTGGAGCCCTAGTGGCACAGTGGTTAAGTGCTTGGCTGCTAACCAAAACGTCGGCAGTTTGAGTCCACCAGCCAACCCTATGGGGCAGTTCTACTCTGTCCTATGGGGTCGCTATGAGTTGGAACTGACTCAATGGCAATGGCTAACACACGAGAGCATGGTGATCAAAAATATGGCTCAACGGTCACAGAACCGTTCGGACCTTAGCAGTACAGGAGTAAATCCACACACAGGGCCAGCTAGTGATTCTATTACAGCCTTCTTGAATTGGAGATAATCTTTCAGTTCTACTTGATCAAATAGCATGCTTTTCTGCATTCCTATATTAAGAAGTGTGGTACAGAAGAAAGAGCACAGGCTTTACGGTCAGGCAGGTCTAAGCTCTCATCTACAACTTGCCACATTCTTTGCTGGTGACCTTGGGAGAAACGCAGCTGGAACCTCAGTTTCCTCTTCTGTTTCCACTTGCCTCGCTGGATTGTTGACATTGGTGATAACCCATGTAAAGCATCTAGCCCAGAAAATGGCCTCTATTAAACATTCTACATTCTACTTCAGTGAGTAGCCTCTGGGGTCTTGAGAGCCTGTGAGGGGCCATCTAAGATACGGCACTGGTCTCACCCCTTCAGGAGCAAGGGAGAATGATGAAAACTAAAGGTACAAGGGAAAGACTAGTCCAAAGGACTAACAGACCACAACTACCACGGCTTCCACCAGACTGAATCCAGTACAACTAGATAGTGCCCAGCCACCACCACTGACTGCCCCGACAGGGATCACAATAAAGAGTCCCAAACAGAACCAGAGAAAAATGTAGAACAAAATTCTAACTCACAAAAAAAGACCAGACATACTGGCCTGACAAAGACTGGAGAAACCCCAAGAGTATGATCCCAGGACAACCTTTTAGCTCAGTACTAGAATGCAGGAGGGACAGGAAAGCTGGTAATAGGGAACTCAAGGTCGAGAAGGGAGGCTGTTGACATGTCGTGGGGTTATTAGCCAAGGTCATAAAACAATACGTGTACTACTGTTTAACGAGAAGCTAGTTTATTCTGTAAACCTTCATCTAAAATACAAAAATAATAAAAAATAAATAAATAAGAAAATGGCTGCTATTTCTCATGCCAGGCTGTCTATGCCTCCTCCCACTCAACACAGCCACATGCTAACCATGCATAGCACATAGAGTGCGCGAAAGGTAAGACGCAGCCTGTCAATCAGTCGGTGTGTGCTCAAGAAAACAAAGCTCTGCCCACACGAGCCTAAGGGAGACCCCCAAGAAGGATTAGCTTCTTGGTAACAAGCCATATCCTCCAAAGCCAAAAAAAAAAAAAGCCAACTTTTGTATATTTGACAACGTTGGTACAGTGGTAAGAGAGAGCACGTTCCTCAGGTTTCTGAAAATAAGGACAAGTTGGGAGCAATAGCCCCATCCTTGAGGAAGCGATGAACTGATTTCTTCAGATGTTGTAATCACTCAGTTAAAAGCACTGAGAGAAGCAGCCAGTCTCTGGGCCTGATGTCGAAGAAGGTAACCTCCCCCTTGACAAAAACAAAACAAAAAACCAAACCTGTTGCGGGCGAGTCGATTCCAACTCATAGTGACCCTCTAGGACAGGGTAGAACTGTCCCACAGGGTTTCCAAGGAGCAGCTGGTGGATTCAAACTGTCGACCCTTTGAATAGCAGCCAAGCTCTTAACATCTGTGCCACCAGGGCTCCTAAACACTGCGTCAAGGGACCCCGAAATCAGCTCAACCAATCTTCTGGTCCTGCTCAGAGAGAAGTGAGGAAAGGCAGAGAGCAGGTTGAGGTGCCTGCTATGATTTCAAACACCCTCCAGACAAGAGTAGGTCAGAACAAATTCTGGAGAACTGGCCTTGCCCTTCTATCACAGGCGTGCCCAGCTCCTTATCTTAAAACAAGCAGTTATTCCTCATCAAGTATTTCTTTGCTAAGGAATTGTCATAGGCTCACAGAATTCTACAGCAGGCAGGGTGGTTGAAGACCAACAAGCCTACATCCTCATTTTACTGATGAGAAAACTCACGGCCAGATGGATGGGTCACAGAGCTGGTTAATGGTGGGTTAGTGGTAGAAGTCTCACCTTCCATGTGGGAGACCTGGGTTCAATTCCCAACCAAGGCACCTCATGCACAGCTACCATTCATCTAATCAGTCAGTGGAGGCTTGCGTGTCGCTATGATGCCGAACAGATTTCAGTAGCGCTTCCAGACTAAAACGAACTAGGAAGAAAGGGCTGGTAATCTACTTCCGAAGATCAGCCAGTGAAAACTCTATGGATCACAATGGTTTGAAACACAAAGGTTTGAAACGAAGCTGACTGTGGGGGGTGGCGCAGGACTGAGCAGTGTTTTGTTCCATTGTACATGAGGTCATCATGAGTTGGGGCTGACTCAATAGCAACAAACAACAACAGAATTAGATACAAGCCAGGCCAGTGTTCCACCCGCCATATGCTAAGGTCTTAGTGAATTATCAGCAAACAGCAAAGTTTCTTTCCTTGGGTTGGTGCTACCAGCGTTCTTTTTGAAATGTGTCTTGAAGGAGACAAAAAAAGAGACTGTATCATCTTAGATGGGGAATTCTTTAAAAAAATAAAAAATACTAAATACTTCGTTCCTGAATTTCACTCTATTTAAAAACAACAAATTATAGGAGAAATGTTTTACAAGTTGTGTGGTGTAGAGTAGGAGCCCTGGTGGCACAGGGGTTAAAGCACTCGGCTGCTAACCAAAAGGTCAGCGGTTGCAACTCACCAGGTGCTCTATGAGGGAAAGACGTGGCAGTCTGCTTCCGTAAAGATTTACAGCCTTGGAAACTCTACGGGGCAGTTTTACTCTGTCCTACAGGGTCGCTATGAGTCGGAATTGACTTGACGGCAACAGGTTCGGGTTTGGTTTAATCGTTTTAGGTTTTCCTTTAATTCTGTTTAAATGACCAAGCATAGTAGAGCTTAAAGAACTGTGTCTGGTTAAAGAGCCTGGTATATCCTCAAGACGAGAATTCCAGGGGAATAAGAACTCCTGAGCTGGGGAAAAAGAAAGAAAAAAAAAAAAAAACACTGAACTTAATTTAATAGGCAGTAATTTTCTCCAACGGTACATTTATCTGATGATGGCCTTAGAATTTCTAGAGTGTAGTGCCCATACAGTCGGAGTCACTGGGGCTTAATCTGAGTCACTGTGAACGTAGCTGATATAAAACTAACAATACACACCCAGCCCAGTATCAGCAAAGCACACCTGCCAGGAAAAGTTTCCTATAATCGTTTGGTCAAAACAACACTTCCGTTACTGAGCAACAGACTGTCATCAAGATCCCTGACTAGCCATGCATTCTGATCTCTCAGTTAAAACTCAAATTTGGTTCCAGGTCATATACCAACAATGTTCTGCTGCTATTCATAAGGTTTTGACTGGCTCATGCTTTTCAGAAGTAGACTGCCAGGTCCTTCTTCCTAGTCTGTCTTAGTCTGGAAGCTCAGCTGAAACCTGTGCTCCATGGGTGACCCTGCTGGTACCTTAATACCAGTGGCATAGGATCCAGCGTCACAGCAACACGCAAGCCCCCACAATACGACAAACTGACAGACACGTGGGTGTTTCTCAAAGATCAAAAACCACAGCCTTCAGTATGGATTGCACCTCAACATAAAGAAAAAAAAATTCTCACAACTGGACCAATGAGCATCATGATAAACAGAGAAAAGACTGACGTTGTCAAGGATTTCATTTTACTTGGATCCACAATCAACAGCCATGGAAGCCGCACTGAAGAAATCAAAAGACGTACTGCAGTGGGTAAATGTGCTGCAAAGGACTCCTTTAAAGCGTTGAAGAGAAAAGATGTCACCTTGGAGACTAAGGTGCGCCTGACCCAAGCCATGGTATTTTCAACCACATCATATGCATGTGAAAGCTGGACAATGAATAAGGAAGACCGAAGAAGAACTGATGCCTTTGAACTGTGTTGGTGAAGAATATTGAACATACCATGGACTGCCAAAAGAACATACAAATCTGTCTTAGAAGAAGTACAACCAGAATGCTCCTTAGAAGCAGGGATGGCGAGACTGCGTCTTACATACTTTGGGCATGTTGTCAGGAGGGGTCAGTCCCTGGAGAAGGACATCATGCTTGCCAGAGTACAGGGTCAGTGGAAAAGAGGAAGACCCTCAATGAGGTGAATTGACACAGTGGCTGCAACAGTGAGTTCAAGCATAACAACGATTGTAAGGATGGCTCAGAACCGGGTGGTGTTTCGTTCTGTTGTGCATAGGGTCGCTATCAGTTGGAATCGACTCGACGGCACCTAACAACAATGGCAATACACCAACAACACACTCCAAATCCCCATCCACTCTTGGGCCTTTCCTGGTGACCCAGACTGGACATTAATTTCTTTCCCCAGGAAGGATTTGTGAGATGAGGACTTCTCCACTCTGCTTCCCTAGAATTGCTAGGGTATCTGCCATGAAGTTGGCCTTCCACTCCAGGAGCAAAGAGAGAGGCTGATGGAATGCCTCACGTTTGTATCACCAATCAGTATTTCAAATACTTAAAGTAGCTTGTAGGGAAAGCTCCCTCGGCTGGCTACAATTATGTACATCAACCTACTCAATCCTTGGTGTCCTTGGGTACTGCAAACAGTTAATACACTTGGTGCCTCCGGAAAAAGGCCTGGTGACCTCTGAAGAATCAGCCATTGAAAACCTTACTCTGACATGGATGGGGGTCGCCATGAGCTGGAGTGCCTCCATGGTGACTGGTTTACTCAGACCTGACAATCCTGCGGGTAAGGTGTGTCCGCCTCCTTTTGCAGAAAGGAGATGGAAGTCCAGAGCCATGCCAGCAATAAGGAGCACAGACAGATTTGACTAGGGCTTCTGGTCCCATGTCTGGTGCTCTTTTCATGACACCACCTGCCCATACTCTCCCCAGATGGTGCCAACTCAGCCCCTCCCAAGAGAAGATCTGAAGGTTCTCTCTCAAAAGCAGGCCCAAATGAAATGCTGAGTGTGCTGATAATATCATGTATCTCCTCATCTTTACTTCAGCTGAGAGGCAGAATCTGAAATGAACTAAGGCCACAGGAGATGGTACAGAGGGGAAATCTTCGATCAGTTCTTTCATTAAGATAAAGGGTCTGACAGAGACTGTAGAAACTCCAAGAGCATGGACCCCGGACACCCTTATAGCTCAGTACTGAAGTCACTCCTGAGGTTCACCCCTCAGCCAAAGATGAGACAGGCTCATCAACGAGACTAAACGGGCACACCAGCCCAGAAGCAAGGAATAGAAGGCAGGAGGGGACAGGAAAGCTGGTAATGTGGAACCCAAGGTCGAGAAGGGGAGAGTGTTGACATGTCGTGGGGTTGGCAACCAATGTCACAAAACAATATGTGTATTGTTTATTGAGAAACTAATTTGCTCCATAAACCTTCATCTAAAGTACAACAAAAAAATAAATAAAAAATTTTGATAAGTAATAAAATAAAAAAAGATAAAGGCCTTGGCTTCAAATGTATTATAGATGGGACCAATCTATGGACTCTTTCAGGTCCCAATCTTTCAGTAAGGTGAAAACAACCTAAGGGCCCATCAACGGATGAATGAATAAACAAAATATGGTGCCTACATACAGTAGAGTATTACTTAGCCAGAAGGAGAAATGATGTCTTGATACATGCTATAATATGGATGGAGCTTGAAGACATTACGCTGAGTGAAATAAGTCAATCACAAAAGGACAAGTATTGTGTGATCCCACTTATATGAAATGTCTAGAATAGGCAAGTGTATAGAGACCGAAGTTGATTCGTTGTTACCAGGGATTGGAGGGGAAAGGGGGGAGGGGCTCATTGCACAGATGACACTGAGCTTCTGTTACACGAGATGAAAAAACCTGAAAGTGGACAGCGGTGTTGGCTGTGCTCAATAGTGAACACGAACAACGTCACTAAACTGTCATGTATAAACGGCCAAATTGGCAAACGTTTTGCTGTATGTATTTTCACTAAAATTAAATATATATATATTTAATTTTATATATACTAAATTTATATATAATTTATTATATACTAAATTATATATAATATAGTTATATATTTAGTATATAATCTATATATACTAAAATGGCAAGGAAAAAAATTGCTTTTCAGGGACAGCAACACCAATGTTATCACCACCCCAAGAGCAGCAACACTAGCTGGCCTCCGTGTTTTCAAGCACCTCTAAGGAGGGAGCCGGGAGTCCTGGGAAGTCCACTGGGGAAAAAGGTACCCACTCAAGACTTCCTCGGGCCTTCTAAGAGACTTAGGCTATTCAAATTTTTCCTCCTCAAATTCTAATAGTGTAAAAAATAGTGTTCATTAATAGCTATGATATTAAAAAAAAAAAAAATCAACTCTGTTGCCATCGAGTTAATTCCGACTCATAGTAACCCTATATAGGACAGAATAGAACTGCCCCACAGGGTTTCCAAGGAGCAGCTGGTGGATTCAAACTGCCGACCTTTTGGTTAGCAGCCTGAGCTCTTAACCCACCGTACCACCAGGGCCCCAGATGGTACGTAACAGTCAGGAAACCCTGTTTCCTATGACTATTTGCATTTTTCTGTAACACTGAGACCTCTGGGGCAATCCTAGGGTGTACACTATATACTTAAGCCAATTTTACTGGACTCGGAGCACAATTTTATTATTTTAAATGATCATAAAACTTTATAATTATTGTATCACTGATTTTGCAGCACGTTATTGGTCATGTCTATGGTTTATGTGATGCCAAGGCCTTGACCAAGACGTTAACACCCAAATAGGACACTGTTCCTGTGGCAAATGCGACTGGCATCCCCACAACTGCTTTTATATGAGGATTTTTATTAATACAATGCCATGAAAAGCAAAGACTGCCTGCTCAATAAAACTCTGATTAAGCAAAACTACAACTCTAAGTTTTTCCTTACCCAACTTCTAGGAGAAAGAAGCATTATTTTAAATTTGTTTTTTAAGTAAACTGCAGGAGACAATGTGCAGTGAGTTCCAAGTTTCTCTCCCACCCTCTACATCAGTGCTTCTCAGCTCTAGCTGTACATCTTTATTACACGGGCAGGGGCACTTAAATATTATTTAGATAACTGAGCACACAGGGTGCACAGTCATGGAAACGTCTAGACATAGCCAAACACCTCACAAGACTGAGCTACTGCGGTTGAAGGCTGAGGACCACAGTCTCAGGGGACATCTACATCAAATGGTACAACACAGATCATAAAAACAATGTTCTGCATCCTACTTTGGTGAGTAGCGCCTAGGGTCTTAACAGCTTGGGAGCAGCCATCTAAGACATAACTATTGGTCTCTTTCCGTCTGGAGCAAAGGCAAGTGAAGAAAATCAAAGACTCAAGAAAACAATTAGTCCAAAGGACTAATGGACTACAAGAACCATAGCCCCCACTAGCCTGAGACCAGAAGAACTAGATAGTGCCCAGCTACCACTACTAGTCACTCTGACCAGGATCACAACAGAAGGCTCCGGTAGAGTGAGAAAAAAATATATAGAACAAAATTCCAATTTAAAAAAGACCAGACTTACTGGTCCAATAGAAACTGGAAGAGCCCCTGAGACTATGCCCCTTCTAAGGGTGTCTGGAGATCACCTTTCACCCAAATAACAGACATGCCTACAAAATAAACAACACCCGTGAGGAAAAAGCTCCTTAGAACAATCATCTATATGGCACCAAAAGGGCAACGTCTGCCTAAAAGCAAAGATAAGAAGGCAGGAAGGGGCAGGTAAACCAGAAAAATGGAAATGGGGAACCCAGATGGTAAAGGGGTGAGTACTGATACATTGCGGGGATTGCAACCAATGATACATTGCAGGGATTGCAACCAATGTCACGGAACAATCTGTCTGTGAATTATTGAATGGGGAACTAATTTGCTCTGTAACCCGTTACCTAAAGCACAATAAAATGTTTTTAAAAAAATTATTTAGGCTAGGCCCCACTCCAGACCAACTAAATCAGAGTTAAATCAGAGTTTCTGGGCGTGGGCTTAGGTACTGTTATTTGTCTGAAAGCTCTACACGCGAGTATAATATGCATCCGAGGTTGACAACAACTGCCCTATTTCAATGGCTCTCAAACTTGAAAGTGCATCGGAATCACCTAAAACCAAAACCAAACACATCAGCGTCAAATCAATTCCAACCCATAGCAACCCTACAGGACAGGGTAGAGCTGCCCCCCAGGGTTTGCAAGGCTGTAATCTTTACGGAAGCAGGCTGCCACATCTTTCTCCCCTGGAGGGGCTGGTGGGTTTGAACAGCGGACCTTTCCCTTAGCAGTTGAGTGCTTTGAATAACTGCACCACCAGGGCTCCTGAGAATCACCTAAAGGCCTTGTTAAAATGTAGATTCCTGGGCCTACTCCCAGAATTTCTGATTCAGTAATTCTGGGGTGGGGTGGGAATTCTGCATTTCTAGTGAGTTCCCAGGTGATGTTGTCCAGGGGCCACCCCAAGGAGCACAGCTGAACAATACTAACAACAAAAAAAATATGTAAATTTTTTATTTATTTTTATTTTTTTATTTTCTAAGGAGTGGTCTAATATTCTAGGAAGGTTTTGAACCTTTAGCATGGCCAAAGAAAAAGGATTTTCTGCCTTACCACTGTCTTAGTCATCTAGTGCGGCTGTAGCAGAAATACCACAAGTGAATGCCTTTAACAAAGAGAAATTTATTTTCTCACAGTCTAGTAGGTTACAAGTCCAAATTCAGGGCGTCAGCTCCAGAGGATGGCTTTCTCTCTCTGCCGATTCTGGAGAAAGGTCCTTGTCATCAATCTTTCTCTGGACTAGGAGCTTCTCCACACAGGAACCCTGGGTCCATGGGAAACACTCCGCTTCCAGCACTGCTTTCTTGACAGTATGAGGTCCCCAATTCTCTGCTTGCTCCCCTTTCTTTTTATCTCTTCTAAGATAAAAGCTGGTGCAGGTCACACCCCAGGGAAACTCACTTTACATTGAGTCAGGGATGTGACCTGCGCAAGGGTGTTACATCCCGCCCTAATCCTCTTTAACCACAGGCAGATTATGATTTATAACACGTAGGAAAATCACAAAATGGAGGATAACCACACAATACTGGGAATCATGGCCTAACCAAGTTGACATTTATTTTGGGGAGGACACAATTCCATTCATGACAACCACCAATTAAAACAGAAAATTTATCAGAATGCACCATTCCCTGAGAATTCTGGTTAAACCAGGAGAAACTCAGACACACTTTAACTATTAGTAAGCTCCTCCCACGCCATGGCTAGTGCAAGGCGTCTGTGGACACACACCATGAGCAAGTCACTCTTTCCTAGAGGGGGCACACAGTGAGACAGGCACTACTGGTGTGCACACTGACGGCACCGTGACAGCTGAGGTAACAGCAAGAACCTGAGAGGGAGCATTTCAGAAGGACCCGGGGGAGGTTGTAGCTGGATCTTCAAGGGGACTGTCCAGCTGCCAGTTTTCCACTGTGCACAACATATTTTACAAGACCAGTGCAGTTCACCCCCGTCCCACGAGAATGCCTCCGGACCTGTCCCCAGACATGACAGGAGTGATGAAAAACGACAACTAATTTTACTTCAAGGCTGAGCGCAGGTTCTGTTGTTTATCTACCTGTGTACTTCTGCAAAATTCACCCAGTGCCTCAGACACAGGAGGCACCTGCTGGACGCCCTTGAGTAAACGATGAAAAAAGTATAATTGGGGAGGTAAGCCCAGGGGTGCAGGCAGGGAGGGAGGAGAGGCCAGGCTTTGACCACCAGCCTTTTGCTCTCTGAGTGGCACCCCTATTCCAGACTTTGAGAAGTGTGCTCGACTAACCAGAAATGTGGTAACACACTGAGCTGATGCTGAGAAGGCAAGCACGGAAAGAAACAGCTTTCCCCGCGGTTTGTTTCTGTAGCTTGGAAAGAGTAACAGGAGACTCCAGAGTCTCGTTAGGGACAGAGGGCTGGCTTCCCTGGTATTTGACATTCTGCGCCCTGTACTTTAGCTAAACACGTGGTAGGCGCTCAAAGTAATGCTCTTCCAGGCTAAAGTAACTTGTTGAAATCCTTATTGAACCTCAAAAGCATTAAAAAAAATTATTTGGGTATTATTTGACATTTGTCATTTAACTCACCCAAGTCACCGAGAGCTGGCAGGCAGTAATTTTCAGAACCCAAAGGCGACATTACCAACTGGGTACAGACTCCCTGTCACACACCCACCCACCAGAGTAAAGCACTATCAAGGAAGAGGAGGTCTCTAAAGACCCTGTACTGAGCAAGTATCCAGAAGTAAAAGGCTTTCTAAAGATGCAAACACCCACAAACACTTCTTCTTAGAAGAACTGAAATAAACATAGAAGTTAATGATAAAGGTACCCCTTTGGAGTGCTAATATAGTAGGGCTAAGCAGACTGCAGAGTCCCCTGGGGGTGAAAATGCACTCAGCTGCTAACTGCAAGCTGAGAGGTTTGAGTCCACGCAGAGACGACTCAGAAGAAAGTCCCGGTGATCTAGTTCCCAAAATATCCGCCACCGAAAGCCCCGTGGAGCACAGGTCTACTCTGACACACACGCGCAGCCAGGGGTCGGAATCCGCCACCGAAAGCCCCGTGGAGCACAGGTCTACTCTGACACACACGCGCAGCCAGGGGTCGGAATCCGCCACCGAAAGCCCCGTGGAGCGCAGGTCTACTCTGACACACACGCGCAGCCAGGGGTCGGAATCCGCCACCGAAAGCCCCGTGGAGCGCAGGTCTACTCTGACACACACGCGCAGCCAGGGGTCGGAATCCGCCACCGAAAGCCCCGTGGAGCGCAGGTCTACTCTGACACACACGCGCAGCCAAGGGTCGGAATCCGCCACCGAAAGCCCCGTGGAGACAGGTCTACTGTGACACACACGCGCAGCCAGGGGTCGGAATCCGCCACCGAAAGCCCCGTGGAGCGCAGGTCTACTCTGACACACACGCGCAGCCAGGGGTCGGAATCCGCCACCGAAAGCCCCGTGGAGCGCAGGTCTAGTCTGACACACACACGCAGCCAGGGGTCGGAATCCGCCACCGAAAGCCCCGTGGAGCACAGGTCTACTCTGACACACACGCGCAGCCAGGGGTCCGAATCCGCCACCGAAAGCCCCGTGGAGCACAGGTCTACTCTGACACACACGCGCAGCCAGGGGTCGGAATCGCCACCGAAAGCCCCGTGGAGCACAGGTCTAGTCTGACACACACGCGCAGCCAGGGGTCGGAATCCGCCACCGAAAGCCCCGTGGAGCGCAGGTCTAGTCTGACACACACACGCAGCCAGGGGTCGGAATCCGCCACCGAAAGCCCCGTGGAGCGCAGGTCTACTCTGACACACACGCGCAGCCAGGGGTCGGAATCGCCACCGAAAGCCCCGTGGAGCACAGGTCTACTCTGACACACACGCGCAGCCAAGGGTCGGAATCCGCCACCGAAAGCCCCGTGGAGCGCAGGTCTACTCTGACACACACGCGCAGCCAGGGGTCGGAATCGCCACCGAAAGCCCCGTGGAGCACAGGTCTAGTCTGACACACACGCGCAGCCAGGGGTCGGAATCCGCCACCGAAAGCCCCGTGGAGCGCAGGTCTACTCTGACACACACGCGCAGCCAGGGGTCGGAATCCGCCACCGAAAGCCCCGTGGAGCACAGGTCTACTCTGACACACACGCGCAGCCAAGGGTCGGAATCCGCCACCGAAAGCCCCGTGGAGACAGGTCTACTGTGACACACACGCGCAGCCAGGGGTCGGAATCCGCCACCGAAAGCCCCGTGGAGCGCAGGTCTAGTCTGACACACACACGCAGCCAGGGGTCGGAATCCGCCACCGAAAGCCCCGTGGAGCGCAGGTCTACTCTGACACACACGCGCAGCCAGGGGTCGGAATCGCCACCGAAAGCCCCGTGGAGCACAGGTCTACTCTGACACACACGCGCAGCCAAGGGTCGGAATCCGCCACCGAAAGCCCCGTGGAGCACAAGTCTACTGTGACACACACGCGCAGCCAGGGGTCGGAATCCGCCACCGAAAGCCCCGTGGAGCACAGTTCTACTCTGACACACACGCGCAGCCAGGGGTCGGAATCGCCACCGAAAGCCCCGTGGAGCACAGGTCTACTCTGACACACACGCGCAGCCAGGGGTCGGAATCCGCCACCGAAAGCCCCGTGGAGCGCAGGTCTACTCTGACACACACGCGCAGCCAGGGGTCGGAATCGCCACCGAAAGCCCCGTGGAGCACAGGTCTAGTCTGACACACACGCGCAGCCAGGGGTCGGAATCCGCCACCGAAAGCCCCGTGGAGCACAGGTCTACTCTGACACACACGCGCACCCAGGGGTCGGAATCGCCACCGAAAGCCCCGTGGAGCACAGGTCTACTCTGACACACACGAGCAGCCAGGAGTCAGAAATGCCACCGAAAGCCCCGTGGAGCACAGGTCTACTCTGACACACACGCGCAGCCAGGGGTCGGAATCGCCACCGAAAGCCCCGTGGAGCAGAGGTCTTCTCTGACACACACGCGCAGCCAGGGGTCGGAATCGCCACCGAAAGCCCCGTGGAGCACAGTTCTACTGTGACACACACGCGCAGCCAGGAGTGGGAATCCGCCATCGAAAGCCCCGTGGAGCACAGGTCTACTCTGACACACACGCGCAGCCAGGGGTCGGAATCGCCACCGAAAGCCCCGTGGAGCACAGGTCTACTCTGACACACACGCGCAGCCAGGGGTCGGAATCGCCACCGAAAGCCCCGTGGAGCACAGGTCTACTCTGACACACACGGGCAGCCAGGGGTCGGAATCGCCACCGAAAGCCCCGTGGAGCACAGGTCTACTCTGACACACACGGGCAGCCAGGGGTCGGAATCAACGTGACAGCAACCGTCCTGTTGTTTTTAGTGACCACAGGCTCTATGCCCCCCTCTGGAACAGTTCCCAGGCAGCCTCTTTTACTTAATAGCTGGATATCACAGGTTTTTGTCCTATTTCTGACAAATACAGTCTGCTAGGCTCAACCTTTTTTTTTTTTTTTGCTTTATGTGAAAGTTTACAGTTCAAGTTAGTTTCTCATGCAAAAATTTACATACACTTTGTTATGTGACCCTAGCTGCTCTCCCAGTGATGTGAGAGCACACGCCTTCTTTCCATCCCGGATTTCCCGTGTCCGTTCAACCAGCTCCTGTCCCTTTCTGCCTTCTCATCTCGCTTCCAGACAGGAGCTGCCCATTTAGTCTCATGTTTTTTATCTACTTGAGCTAAGAAGCACACTCCTCACAAGTATCGTTTCATGTCTTATAGTCCAGTCTAATCTTTGTCTGAAGAGTTGTCTTGGGAATGGTTTTAGTTTTGAGCTAACAAAGTCCTAGGGCCATGTCTTCCAGGGTTTCTCCAATGTCAGTCAGACCATTAAGTCTGGTATTTTTACTAGAATTTGAGATCTGCTTCCCACTTTTCTCCTACTCTGTCAGGGACTCTCTGTCGTGTTCCCTGTCAGGGTGGTCATGGTGGCAGCCGGGCACATCTAGTTCTTCCAGTCTCAGGCTGATGGAGAGTCCCTGGTTTATGCGGCCCTTTCTATCTCTTGGGCTCATATTTTCCTTGTGTCTTTGGTGTTCTTCATCCTCCTTTGCTCCAGGTGGGTTGGGACCATAGGCTCGATCTTAAAGTTACCTACAACCCTTTTTTAAAAACCAAAATGTATTTAAAATTTACCTTTAGAGGATAGTGCAGATTTAAATGTGAAATGATCCGGCATTAAAATAGCTCCACATTAAAGTACTACTGACTATTGGATTCTTCTTAGTGAATAAAAGCACTGAAAAAAAAGGGTATTTCCATTTTACTAAACTGCGATTATTCTGATCAAAGCTGTATTCATTTTCCGTCAATTAAATAATACTGTATTGCCATGACTTAAATTAAGCGCTGTTTTAAATGAATGGATTTTTAACCACTTTCTCATGTGAAAGTTATAAAGGCACCAGCCCAACTTCCTCCAGAAAAGGATGGCACTCAGTAACTGTCTGTGTCTGACATGCATTGTAAACTTAAAATGAATCAAGATTGTAGCTCACAGAATAGTGAAGTGTGGTTAATTTTCATTACAACAGGACAGAAATGGAATAGGGTCAGCAGTTCAAACCCGCCAGGTACTCCTTGCAAACTCTATGGGGCAGCTCTTACTCAGTCCTATAGGGTCACTTTGAGTCAGAATCGACAAGATGGCAATGGGTTTGTTTTTTGTTTTTTTTTCCAAAAGAGGAGGGGGCTCTTGGGCAACAAAGTAATCAATAGAAACAAAATCCTAAGAGAGATATTTTAACTACTCAAGAAAATAAGCTGCTTAAACACATTTCAGAAGTATTTATTTATAGACAAATAATTGATGTGCTGAATATAAATATTTTTCTCTCTAATAAGAAGGTCGAGTAGGTCTGCTCTTTGGCAATACTTTGTTCACTTACAAAGGCTACGATATTTAATGGAATGTAATATAATTTTTAAAAATCTGACCATTTAGATACTCCACTATTTATCAGTAATCTTCCCTTTACCCTAACTAGCCTGGATCAATGAGGCCTCGGTGTACTTAATCCTAACCACAACGGCAGGCCAAGAATTGAACAGCATCAACTGAATTCAGAGAAAATAATGTTGCTTATGTTTTCAGAGAGGAGGATCTGATGCATTTTGATGATGCATACTCAGTCAATGATGATACCAGGTGCCACAGAGTCAATTTTAACTCACGGCGACCCCATGTGTGTCAGAGTAGAACTGTGCACCGTACGGCCTTCAATGACTGATTTGCCAGAAGTAAACCATCAGAGATGCCTCTAGGTGGACACAAACCTCTAACCTTTTGGTGAGCAGGCAAGAGCTTAACCATTTACCCCACCCAGGGACCCACATTCACCCCATTTTATGGGTGGCTCCTAGGCTTCTAATTCTGGACACAGTAAACTTCTGAGGTTCGAATGTTAATCTCGCCAGCCCAGGAGCATTTCTGAAAATCCAGAAAGAACCTCCCAAAGGCTGACGGCCATGCTCTGGAGCCACCCCACACAACTGGAGGAACACCCAGAAGAGTGCCGTCCAGACGGGAGCTCTGGGGGAAGCTCCGGTGACTGACCTTTTGTAGGCAGAGGCACCTGCGCAGCTCTGTGAGGAGACCCGGGAGAAAGGCTCTCAGCCACCAAGTAAGAAACATTCTTTTCTCCCTGATTTCAGACACAACTTTCCTTCACTTGAAAAACAAATTAACTGGAAAGGCAAACTAAGGAAGAATAACCAAGACCCTCTTGAGACCCAAGCAGAACACCTGAGGCAGTTCTGCCCACCAGAGGGCTTTTGGTTTTTCCTCCCCTCCTTCCCCAGGCTAGGATGGTGACAAGGGGAAAAGTCACTGAGGAAAAATGAGACAAAATTACATTTTCTTTGGATGCATACCCACAGGCTGTCAATACACGGAAACAATAACAAAAAAAGGGTGCAGAATTATGTATCATGGTTGGTCCTCTGCGCTCACAGAACTCCTTATTCATGCTCACCTTCAACCCCCTAACTCTTGAAGACCAGAAAAATCTAAAATAAATATTAAACCCAGCTCTCTGCTGAGGGCTGCTGGAGCATTCTCTCTCAACTCTCTGGAACAGAAAAAAAAAAAAAAGAAAAATTTAGATATAATCATGGGATTGTCTAGTGAAAAAACACAGCAAGAGTTCAAAGTCTGGACTGGTAAACAACCCACTCAGTCTGCAAAGAAGAAGAGAGGTGCACAAAGGATAGTTCAGGATATACTCTGGTTGACTAGAATACATAAACTGTGTAGAAAATGTAATGTTATACTCAGCCTTCGCGTTTTTTAAAACAATAAGAAAGCATCCCTCCTTCCTGAAGTGCAGGTCCTCCCTAGGGACTCTGACATCCTATTAGCCGCAGTCTACGTACGTCAAAACCCGTCGCCATCCAGTCATTTCTACTCATGGCGACCCTACAGGATGGAGTAGAACTGCCCCACGGGGTTTCCAAGAAGTGCCTGGCAGATTCGAACTGCCAACCTGTTGGTTAGCAGCCGTAGCACTTAGCCACTACTCCACCAGGGTTTCCATATACATCAAAAGGAGACAAAAGATGGAGCTGTTTGCTTCCTGTAACTATCATGTTATAGGACCTTTAACAGCAAAGGTTAAACAGGTTGTGGCAATCTGAGATCCAACACAAATTTAAAAACATGACTATTAAAATACATTATTTGAAGTTGAAGTAATTTATGACTTTCCTAGTGGTGCAGTGGTTAAGAGCTCAGCTGCTAACCAGTAGACTGGCAGTTCGAATCCACCAGCCACTCCTTAGAAACCCTATGGGGCAGTTCTACTCTGTCCTATAGGGTGGCTATGGGTCAGAATTGGCTCCACGGCAACGGGTTTGGTTTTGGTTTGCAGGCCACAGGTTTGCATGAGTTTGGCAAACACTCATAGAGAATGAATCATTTGGCATCGACATGGACTTGCCTGACATCCAAAACAATGTAAAAAAACACTATCGAATTTCCTCAAGAAAAGAATCCCATGTCCCTTTAAAGGGTTTATGGTATTTTTCTAATGTATGTTAAAGGTACGTACCAACGAGCTGAGGGTCTGACGCTGCGTCTTTTCAGTGGGAAAGAGAACCGTCCGTGTCTGATATCAAAGTGACCACTGCATTCTGCCTGTGAAAGATTTACTCAGATTTGGCATAGTAAATGGCATATTTCTTAGAAAACCAATCATTTTAAAGAAGGGTAAGTCTATTTTCCTCTTATAGACCATGGCTAACCACAGTATGGCACAATTCTGGAGAAATCAGACCTCACCCAGTTACAAAAATAGCAAAAAGGGCTCTCGCTGCTGGCAGGAAAATGACACACATCTTTATTGATACTAGAACAGCAGCATTTTTAAACTTTTCAATCAGGCGTGCAAAAATCAGCTCTTTCAGATACGACTGAAAGGGAACAATTATACACAAAGGGTAAAGCGAGTGAAATCATTCTTCAGGAGAAAGAACAGATAGAGGTGAGAAGAAAAAGGGAAAAAAAGCTGAGGATGAATGCTAAGCATGTGACCTTGTCTACGGCACTCTGAACAATCTGGGCCTCAGTAGTCACATCAGTGAAATGGGAATGGTAGTATCGCTGCCTTCTGTACCCTATGGGATGTTGTAAAAATTAAATAAGGATTATAAAAGAATTCGGTAATCTGTAATGTGCTGCAGAAATGCAACCTACCCATATTAGTACTGCCGTTTTATAAGGAAATTCCAGTTTTAGTACAAAAGAGGATCATCCTAAGTATGAAGGAGATTACCACTTTTCCGTTTTAAGCCCCAAATCAAGCAAGTCTGTTTTTGATTTGCTGACTTTTCCTGATACACTTAATAAATGAAATTCCAAGATGGCTCCCAACAATCCCCAACTCCTAGTATCCAAATTTTTGTGGAAGCCTCTCCTACTGACTTGATTTCTAACTTCCGAAAAACAAAATGAGGAAAAAGTGACCACGTGTGACTCAGTGCCACTTTCTGTTTCTCTCTCAGGTTACTCACTCTGGGGGAAGCCCACTGTCAGGCTGTGAGCAGTCCTATGCAAAGGCCGAGGTGTTAAGGAACTGAGGCCTCCAGCCAACAGCCAGAGATGAACTGAGAGCTTCCGATAATCAGGTGAGTAAGCTTGGTGGCAGATTCTCCAGTCTCAGTTTAGCCTTCAAATGACTGCAGCCCCAAATGATAGCTTGCTACAAACTCATCAGAGATACTCAGCCAGAACAACCCAGCTGTCCCTATATTGCTGACCCTCAGAAAATCTGCGACACAACAAATGTTTGTTGTTTTAAGTTGCTACGTTTTAGACTAAATTCGGTTGCAGCAGTATCCAGTTGCTGTAGATTCTCACACATGGTGAACCCATGTGCACCAAAGGATCTCCAATAAAGGGCGTTTGATGCATCAACACATGAATGGATTAACAGACCGTGGTACATACACACTGTGAAATACCATGCAACTGTAACGGATAATGACATATCAGTGAAACATCTCACAGCACGGATGAATTTGGAGGACATTATGTTGAGTAAAATAAATCAAAGACAAAAGGACAAATATTGTATGAGACCACTACTATAAAGCAACAACAAAAGGAAAAAAACAAAGCGGGAAAAAAAGAAAAAAAAAAATTCTTTGATGGTTACCAAGGATGGAAAAGAGGAAGGGAAAATTACCAATCAGATAGAAGAAACGAGTTAATACCGGTGAAGGGAAAGACGGGGAAAGTCAGTGCAACATGACCAAGGCAAGAGAAGACAATGCAAGGCAACATGACCAATGCAAGAACAAAGGGCAACTATGTTAACCACTATAGCTTAGACAATACTGCATCAATAGTATTAACAAATGATAACCTACAAATGGACAAACAGGGAGACAGATAAGCCAACAGGTGTGGGAGGATGTAAGGGGACACACCCACCACCAAATACTTGTTTGGTGCTAGATATATGTACATACATGAACTGTAGGTGCAGCTCATATAGAGCACACAGGGGTAAAGTCAGGAAAACGTCTTAGACATAACCAAATACCTCACAGGATGAAATTCCTAGGCTAGAAGACCACAGACTCGGGGGACATCTAAATCAATTTCCAGAACAAAGTACATAAAGACAATGTTCCACATCCTACCATGGTCTTAAAGTGTCGGGTCTTAAAAGCTTGTGAGCAGCCATCTAAGGTACAACTATTGGTGTCTTCCCATCTGAAGTGAGGGACAGTGAAGGAAACCAAAGACTCAAGGCAGCGATTAGTCTAAATGACAAATGGACCACATGAAACACAGCCTACATGACCCCAAGACCAGAAGAAAAAGATGGTGCCTCGCTATTACTACCAACTGCTCTGAATGGGATCACAACAGAGGGTCCTAGACAGAATGCGAGACAACTGTAGAAAAAAAATAAAATTTACAGTAAAGACCAGGCTTGCTGGTCTGATAAAGAACGGAGGAACCCCTGAGACTATGGCCCATAAGATGCCCTTCTGGAAATGAAGCCATTCCCAGAGACCACCTCCCAACCAAGCAACAGATAAGCGCATAAGATAAACAGTAACACCCGAGAGGAATGTACAGAGGAATGTACTCCTTAGATGGATTATACACAATCAAAAGAGCATTATCTGCCCAAAAGCAGAGGTGAGAAAGCAGGAATGGGTAGAAAATCAGGACAAAAGAAAATGGGGAACCCAGGATGGAAATGAGGAGAGTGCTGACACATTGTGGGGAATTAAACCAAGGTCATGAAATACTTTATATACAAACTATCGAACGGGAAACTAATTTGCTCCTTAAACTTTCAGGTAAAGCACAATTAAAAAAAAAAAAGAGTATTTGACAGCATCTTGCTTTATAATTAAGGTTTAAGATCTGCTGTTTCCTTGGTTTTGAATTATCTTATCCATTAGTAAATGCCATTTTGCACTTGTCTGGTTCCCCCCACCCCCGCCAAAAAAAAAAAAAACTTTAGACAGTCTGCTGAAACTGACCGTATCTGATTTACTGTATAAAAACATACCCTAAGTTTAATTCTTGTAGCCACCTGTTAGTTTGCAATAAGAGGATAACTGTTAATTTTTTTTTTTTTCCAAATAGGTTTTTCTTCTGAGATTCTTAGCAGATGTTTAATGCAATTTAGGTTGCAGGAAGAAATATCTACACGTAAAAATTGCATTTTCATGTAATACTGAATCTTATAACTCTAAGGAAGAAACTTTTCTTACTTTATTAAAAAAAATAATAATAATTTGCAAAACCTACTATGGTTCCACCCAATCTAAAGCTCTAGTTTCCAAGTGTCATTTTGCAGCTCTACACAACTGTTGTTTTAAAGAGCCTTCACACCTAAAATGCTCAGGAAGAGGCTTCTTTTAACTTAGGCCAAAGATACAGTCAAAAGTTTGAACAAGCCATTCGCCCAAGTGCAAAATCTTTGAACAGCTATTTTTTCACACAGTTTGAAAATAAAGAAGAGGAGTAAGAGAAAAAGAGAGAAAGAAATAAATTACTAGTAATCTTCTTAAAACCAAACAACCATTCAGCAAAACTGGTAAGAAATGTCTGCCTTGAGCATTATGCTCTTTTAAGAACTATCTATATGGCTTCGAAGTGACAACAACAACTGGAAAGATTAGATAGGAACCTTTGGGGGCAGTGAGTTTATGTTAATGGTGGAGGAACAACTCGGAAAAGGAGGGTGAGGATGGTCATACAACTCGAAGAATGTAATCAATGTCACTGAACCATACATGGAGAAACTGTTAAACCCGTGTGCTGTCTATATTCTCAACAACAACCAAACAAATTAAAAAAATACAAAAATCAAGAAAATGACTGGTGATATTATGGTTTTAATCTTAATTAGTTTGTTCAACAAATAGTCAACAAGCAGCTACTTCCACTGTTCAAGGCACTGGAGATGCAGCTTGTAGAAAGAAAACAGTAAGACGCAGCCCTCATGGAACTTCAAGCTCTTAAAGTTCAAAAGACCAGTCAAGAAAAGGCATTTGGCTATTTTTGTAAAACAGATGACCACTTGGATCCACCACCAACAAGGGAGCCAGATGCAATCCTCAATTCCCAGGCCCTTGTAAGCCAATCAACTACACCTTCCCGTAGAAGACTTGCTAACTCGTCCTCTAAGACAGGTGTCTTACCTCACCATCTTAAGTGGATGACTAATGAGCTGTTTCATTATGCACGCAAGTCACAGAACAAAAAGACACATTTTTTAAATGCTAAAAATGTCGGAGTAGTTTTTGTTTTGTTTTAAAAAGGTCCCTTAGTCTAGCTCAATTGGCATAACATAGTCTACAAAGAAAATGTTCTACATTCTACTTTGGTGAGTAGAGTCTGGGGTCTTAAAAGTCTGTCAGCTGCCATCTAGGATACTCCACTGGTCTCACCCCTTAGGGAGCAAGGGAGAATGAAGAAAACTAGAGATACAAGGGAAAGATTAGTCCAAAGGACTAATGGACCACATCTACCACGGCCTCCACCAGATTGAGGCCAGTACAACGAGATGGTGCCTGGCTACCAACACCAACTGCTCTGACAGGGATCACAATAGAGGGTCCCAAACAGAGCGGGAGAAAAATGTATAACAAAATTCTAACTCAAAAAGAAACAACAGACTTGCTGGCCTGAAAGAGACTGGAGAAACCCTGAGAGTATGGCCCCTGGGCACCCTTTGGCTCAGTAACGAAGTCACTCCTGAGGATCACCTTTCAGCCAAAGATTGGACAGACCCATAAAACAAAACAAGACTAGAAGGGCACACCAGCCCAGGGGCAAGGACTAGAAGGCAGGAGGGAACCGAAAGCTGGTATTAGGGAACCGAAGTTGAAAAGGGAGAGTGTTGACACGCCATGGGGTTATGAACCAATGCCGTAAAACAATACATGTACTGTTTAATGAGTAACTAGTTTGTCCTATAAACCTTCATCTAAAGTGCAATAAAAAAAAAAGGTTAAAAATGAAAAGGTCCCTTAGGTCACAGGCAATTTTCATTGAGTCTGGCCTTAATGAGTATTTGCAGCACCCAGGACCCAGAAGCACAATCCATCTGGCCTTCAATTTCCCTAATTTATGTACAATAAAGTGCAACAGTAACCAAAACACTTTTCAAACATATTTAAAAGCACTGTCTTCCACCACTGAATTTTCGTACCAGGTACAATCTATGCTTTCAAAACTACCTTCCTTGTATATCACATGTTTAATAAGCAAAAGTACTCCCTTCTTACTTTCAAAAAATGTTTCCCGGACAAATGAGAATCATATTTTCTTAGGAAAAGATTTAAAACATTACCTGTAGTTGGCCCAATGTTTAAACGGAGAGGGTGTAATTTAGACTGAAAGTAGAGAGTTTCTTTTCTCTTGAAAACATGTGTTATGAAATACATAAGCTTATAAGCCCATCACATACTCGGCATATGTTCAGTCTATACTTACAAAAGGATTTTACATGACTTAATACAATAAAGAAAAAAATAAGATCATTACATAAAAATAAAAATACAGGGTACTAGATAATGGAGAAAATAATTATTCCAGAAAACTAGAGTAAGAATGGTTGCTAAAACTGAGACATAAATTTAATTGTGAGTTTCCAAACAGCTACCGTTAGATAAGAGACACAGTAGCTCATCCCGTTCATCAGAAGAGGGACTTTTCCCTTCTCAGACACAGACAAGACTTAAGTGTAAGAAACGCTAAATGCGATGGACAAAGTCTTCAACAACATTTTGCCGAAATACAGATTTTCACGCTGCAGAGATTACAAAAGATGTGCTTTGCTCCCAGCACTGCTTTCTTGGTGGTGTGAGGTTCCCATGTTTCTCTGCTCACTTCTGTCTTTTATATCTCAAAAGAGATTGGCTTAAGACACTATCTAACCCTGTAAATCTCATCAGTGTAAGTGCCACTAATGCATCTCATTATATCACAGTGACAGATTTAAAATACACAGTGAAATCACACGACAAAATGGTAGACAATCAAACAATCCTCGGAATCATGACCTAGCCAAGCTGACAGATATTTTGGAGGGACACAATTCAATCTATGGTAACTGCTAACCGGCAAGTTGGTAGTTCAAATCCACCCAGAAGTGCCTCAGAAGAAATGTCGGTGATCTACTTCCGAATAGCACAGCCACTGAAAACCCTACAGAGCACAGTTCTACTCTGGCACACACGGGGTTGCCACGAGTCAGAATCAACTCAAGAACTGGTTTACTATGTACTTGGAACATGATACTGCGCTAGTACCAGAGGTACAGCGGCAAACAAAATCATTAAAAAAAAAAAAAAAAACTGAAGCCAAACTCCAGGGACTTCAAATGAACCCCCCAAGAATCCTTGTCCATTGGGTAAGAAATCACTGAGAGAATAGTACTTTTATTTACTTTTTTCTGCAGTAAGGTCTTGGTTTTGGACAAAAATCATGTATGCAGGACTTCTATTCAGCAAGTGTGCGCTAGCAGAGTTTAACGGCTCATGCCCCTTCTGATCTGTTGGGCATTCATTCTACCAGTTGAAAATATTTTGAAGATCACCCCTGCATTTACAGAGCCCCAACATCCATAAAAGATGAAAGCAGGGCTTCTCTGGTTGAAGAAGGGGTAAGAAGGTCAACCTACTTGAACTTCTTGAAGCAAAACCTTATTCTCAATGAACGAGTGGTGCCATGTCTTAAAAGTCAGTTGACTGATGGGCTCTGCCAAGAGCTGGGGCACAACCACTGGGCAGTGAGCTCGCTGGGAAGTTCCTAAAGGGCAAACATTCTGTGTCATTGGCTGCAGAGAAATCCATAGATTTAGTAGTCTGGCATGCAGTTGGCAACACAAACATCTGTTACTAAAGCGAGAGTGACAGGAGATGCTAGGTCATGTCACAGGAAGCAGATGTAGAAGTGGAGCCCTGGTAACACTGTGGTTAAGAGCTACCGCTGCTAACCAAAGGGTGGGCAGATCAAATCCACCAGGCGCTCCTTGGAAACCCTATAGGGCAGTTCTACTCTGGCCTATAGGGTCGCTATGAGTCAGAATCGACTTGACGGCAATGGGTTTGATTTTTTTTTTTTCCTTGGTTTTTAGATGCGGAAGTAACAAAGGCAAGGTCAAAACTTCCCTCAAGAAAGCGCTCTGGATCTGCTGGAGCACCTAGTCAAGGAGTGGACTCAAGACTCAGAATTACACACTGTAGGATATACACTTTCCAACTTTTTTAAGGCTGTAAGCCCCTTTTCTAAATGAAATTCTAGCCAGAACGCCAATATATAACATAAATGTAACTATCTTCTGGCCGAAAGGTGGGTGGAAAGCCAGGAGTCTCCAAGCACCCTCATCCACTCCTTCTTCCCATAAATTCGGCATCTCCTCAGAAGCTAAGACTCCAGAATACAGTATTAAGAGCACTGCTGTGGGGAATAAAAAATATGACTTTGACCTGGAAAATTGTAAGGCCAGGTATTAACACCTTGACCATAAATCATTATACAAGAACTAAAGCCACAATGATTTTCAATCTCTAATTATTGTTTGGAAGCCATTATTGAAATAGACACCCACCCACCAAAACCATTAATAATAATAATCAATGAACCAAAGAACTAACTCTTTCCTGGCAAAACTCTTAAAATGTATAAACAATAATATTGGAACAACCACCTGCTTCTGGTCCTTTACAACCCTTAAAATCCCCTTCTAACTCACCTACTTCACAAACCTAAAACCCAGTCCTTCTTTTATTTCAAATTAATTGCGCAACCAGCACCCTTGTCGACTCCAATCTTTTGTGAATAAAAATAAACGTGTGAAAGATTTTAAAATATTAAGTAGCTAAAAGGTTTAAAAGAGTGTTACGCGACTAATATTTTGCTCCTGTTCCTTAAAATGGAGGATAAATTCTACATTTTCACAGATCTGAGCTGGAGACCTGGTTTCTAAGATCCCTGACTCATCATCGAGAGCAGTGGCACAGTTCAGGGAGTTTTGAAAAGCTCAGTTTACAAATCCAGTGTCCATGATTTGAAGACATCACTATCAGTTTGAAGAGAAAAGGAAAAGCATCCAGCTGTATCCAGGAGAAAGGCCAGATGATTTATGCATCTACAAAAAAAAAAAAAAAAAAAATTTTTTTTTTTCTTTCCTTCCATGGTTTAAAAAAAAAAATGTTTTTCCTTTCACAAAGAATAAATACAATTGCCCTTCGGGGGGGAAAAAAATAGCCTCAACTTTCAGCGTTGGGAAATTCCTTCCCAAGTTTTCAACCACGTACAAAAGCCTACAACGTTTGACCCCTACAACCATTGAGGAGCTTGCGTCTGCTACACATTCCAAGGAAGCGTATACCACAGAACGCATACATTCCAACACATTGAGCAAGCACACACACGCTCCCGGCTTCCCCAAACCTCAGCCAGCGAGGGGGCACATGGGCTGGAGGCAGGCCTACAGACCGAGCACTGCCCTTCCAGCCCTTCCCAGCCATCGCACGGAAATGCAAAGGGGAAGAAGAGGAAGGACGGCAAGTAGCCAGGGCAGACCCTGGCAGCCAGAAATGCAAACCCTTTTGTAGGACAGGCCAGCCATGCACTCCTCGTGTTTAAACGTCAAAGAAAAGAACAAACTGTATGAGACACCCGTTCTTGCTGTCACCACGGCAATCGTTTACCGTCTTCTACATACTACTGGTGAGCACCAGCCTGGCCCACGCGTCCTGAAATCATGGAGAGAGAATGCAAGCCCTGCATGGTACGGTTCAGTCAGTCACCTCTGCGTCTATGCCTGCCTGCCTGCCTGCCTGCCTTCCTAACTGAAGATGGTAAACTGCATTTGTTTTTGTTTTTGTTTTTTCCAGGGTTAAACACCTTTCATCATCTGCATAAGACTCTCTCAAATAGAGCTGCACAAATATTTTACTTCAAAATCTTATCCATATAATGATGGGAAACACATCCGTTTGTCAAAGTATGAACCGTGAAAATTACCAAGACCAGGAAGGACTAAAGTAAATGAAGGGCCTCCATGAAATAATAATAATAAATTTTTTTTTAAAAGTCCTTGCACGAGCATGTTCAAAATATCCTCTGCTTCATGGTTTGAGGTTAACCTGTCCCCAGAATCACCATTCAATTATTATTATTATTATTATTATTATTTTGCTTCACTTTTCAAAGAGAATAAATACAACACGGCAATAAAAATGTCTCTTTTGTTAATATTTATATTTAAGCTCTATGAGAGGTTCTTGACTGAGAATAGCCATTATTTTTTACCTCATAACAAATTTCATAAAATTACGCTCTTATCAAAAAACATCACCTCGCTATGTAGAAGCAAAACTTCTGTGTACGTCATTTCATTGACAGTATAACTTCTCTCTCTCTTTTTTTTTAGGTCAGCCTTGCCAGAGATCTTTCCATCAGGTTAATCTTCCCAGAATAACCTTTTCTCTGGTTCTATAGACTTGTTGCTGTTAGATGCCCTCGAGTCATTTTCAACTCACAGCCACTCTGTGTGACAGACTAGAACCTAGAACCGCCCCATAGGGTTTCCTAGGCTGTAATCTCTACGGGAGTAGGTTGCCAGGTCTTTCCCCCGCAGAGCCTTTGGGTGGGTTCGAACCACTGACCTTTCGGTTACCAGCTAAGCACTTAACCACTGCAGTGCCAGGGCTCCTAGATGATAGTACAATGATCTTAAATCTTCTGTTACTAAACAAAACAACAGTTACAAAAGCATATGCTTATGTACTAATTGTCTCAAAAAGAACATACAAAATCTCTCCACTCCCCATGTTTTCACTGACTTATTCATATAACAAAACCAAAATACTCGTTGCCATCAAGTCGATTCCGACTCATAGTGCCCTACAAAACAGAGGTGAACTGCCCCATAGGGTGACTTAAAATTTTTTTTTGTTAATAAGATAAACCATTTCATAAAAAGTAATCTGCAAGAAGCCCTTATTTTCCTTCTCCAGTTCACAGACATTTTTTAATATACAGATAAAGCTGAAAGGGTGCCGAACTTGGTATAACATTCTAGGTCCTTCAAAAGTCTGATTTTTTTTTTTTGTTTTTTTCTTTTCAGGATTTCCACACACTGCATACTTTTTTTTTTTTTTTCACACTTAACTTTCAACAATGAATTTTTTTTAAAAAAGACCTTCGTATCTTTACGTAGCTACAAATGTCTCTACAGTAGGGCCACTTCAAGAAAGTTCCTGAAAATTACAATCAACACTTTTAGTTGTTTTTCAACTACATTAAATTAAAAAATGTACTCAACTGCAGCTCCTTCCTCGGCATATCTGCATTGTACATGTCAATTTTGTCTTCTATTCTGGGTAAAGACAAATATACAAAGTTTACTCTATAACCTATGTACACATTATTGCAATTTCCTACTTTATTACTAGGGTGTTGTGCTGTACTCAAAGTAGACAAAAGCCAGGATATTACAACCACTGCTTCTTTGGGAGCCATTTGGGACAGGTGGCAGGAGCTTCAGAGTCTGAAGCTTTAAGTCCTGTCTGTAAAGAGGATTAAATAGGGATCTTTTTTCGGGCTATAACTGTGAGAACTAACCAAGATACACAGAAGGTCTAGTCCAGTGCCTGACACAAAGTAACTATTCAATAAGTACTAGTTATCTTTCTTCTTTTCCCTATCTTCTGAGTCAGAATTTCATGGAAAATGCAACACACCACCCTGGCCAGTACCAACTTAAAGCAGCACATATGGGGAGTTCGAAAGAACTTTGTTTCACCTTTTTTTTTTTTCCTTGATAATTCCTTCTGCCCTCTCGCTACCACCATAAATATGATAGTCCACAGAAGTTAAAGGAAGCAAGAAAAAAAATGCAGGAAAAGTTACCAATGAAGGGGAAAATGAAAAGTATTTCACATGCTGTCATTCAATGTCAAGGATGTTACTGAGCGATTATATCACTAATGAAGAACTCTAAAAAATTTACGGACGCTCTTCTATTAATGGAGCCCTGGTGGCGCGGTGGTTAAGACCTCAGCTGCTAACCAAAAGGTTGATAGTTTGAATCCACTAGCTGCTATGAGTCAGAATCAACTCAATGGCACCTAACAACAACAACATACTATTCATATTCACACCATCTCTACAGAAGAAGCCAATGACCATATTCTGTGCTGAAAATCAAGAAGTGAGAGACCAACACCTCTGGGGAAATTTGGGAGAAAGACCTGGCAGCTCCTCCCAGGAAAACAAACCAAAACACAGTCTGGACCTCCTGCAATAGGCTGGCTCAAACCTGTGAAGAACCCACCAAGGGATTCTTGAGCTTGACTTTGAGCTATCACATGCTGCACAGTCTCAACCACAGTTACAGTTCACTGCCTCATCTGCGTGGCTCCGATGGGGAGAGAACTATCTGTCTGCAATATTCTACTTCACAAACAAGGGATGCCACCTCTGAGAGACGCAAAGCTAACAAGCAAACACCTCTCAGGTATATGCTCTGCTCTTGTCTATGGGCAAGTGTGGTGACAGGAGGTGATACTGTTTTTAAAACAACTTGATTCTAGGTTTTTTTTTCCCTAAAGGGGAAAAAAAAAAAACTAACAAATTACAGATCATTCAGACTGAAGCAAGAATAAGATCACTGCAAAGGGTCAATTCACAAACACACCTGTTTTCCTATATTTCCACCATTCTCGAATGTCACCCTGTGAACATGATGACACTTTCAGGTCACTTCTTTAACGAAAGGAATAAATGTAGGTGAAGTGCACTGCACTGACAATCAGAAGGCCTGGGTTCTAGCCCTAGCTCTGCTACCCCAGATAAATGGGAGTAAATTGTTAAACCTCTCTTGAGACTGAGTTTCCTCATTTGAAAAACAGGAAGAGTATCAACTGCGGTATCATTCTTCACATAATCGTTACTTGGAGTAAATGAAAAGTCTGAAAGAGGTTGGAACAACGTCAGCACTATATGGATATAAGACGCAAGCACATAAAAATACATCTATCTCCCTGGGATAAAGTTACTAGTATTACTTACTGATCGACACGTGGTATCATGAAACGACCTTTCCACTCATACTTAAAACAAAAATAAAAAGCCATGCATACCCTTAAAACAAATTCACACTTGGTCCTATTAATAATATGATTAAAAAAAAAAAACTGGAAATGTCATTTATCATTGCAATGGTCCCAGACAAATGTTCCTGGTCCTATTAATAATACAACAAAAAGAAAAACTGAAAACTGCAATGGTCCCAGACAAAAGTTTCTGGTCATTAGGTGCAACAATTCTCATGATGCCAGGAAACATGAAATAAGTCTAAACCATGCATCCGACTCTTCATTGTCATACATTGGACTTATTTAAAATAGCTGTTTTATTTATGAAACATCTCTTTGATAGTAAACAGAATGAGAAAATCAAATTAAATGTTCACAGTTTAAGGAAAAATGTCTGGAACCAACAAATAACCAGAAGAGCTAGGAATAAACAAACAAAGCCTACCCAGAAATGCAAATTTATTCCTCGGGGAGGAGATATATTAGTATTAAGTGATGGTCAGAGGATTAGCTCTTGGTCTTGATTGCCTTTTATTAATGCTAAAGCATCCATTTTCACTGGCCACTTATTTTATCTCAATATACCATCAAACTCTAAAGCAAATTAAAGGGACCTTATTTCTCCTCCCCTTTGGAAACCAAAGCAACAGCATCTGAAGTTTTCTGCAAAAGAAAATAATTTTTCCTCCCTATTTCATGGATGAAAGTTTATGATCAAAACAGGAAAAGTAAAACCTTAAAAATAATGCTCTGAGCACTCTGCAATTTTGCTGCCCAAAATAGAACCCATATAGTCCATGCCACCAAATGAAAATTACAAGTTTGTAAGCATGAAGTCAAAATATAAAGCAAAAGATTTTTTTCTTAAATGTTTTAATGGTAATAAATGAGAGAAAAGACTACTATTTTATTGGTAGGTGTTTGTTGTTTCTCTGCTGTTATGTTTTGTTCACTGACATTGTTTTGGATAACTAATCTGAGCTTGAATGTCAATGTAGAAAGGATAAACCTTGACTAATAAATTATTTGAGCACGTTGTGTTAAACAGAGCTCTCCTGCCCTTCAAATTAAGAAGTTAATCATAGCCTTGGAGATATCATGCTTCTGACCAAGTTTTACGGCATAAACTCAACACTCTCCTCTCTAACACCCAAAGAACAATGAAGACCATTTTTTGCTATTTCAGTGTAATTTCTTAGACTATAGATTTTTGAAATTTATATTTCAACTTTAACAGCCTTTAAAAGAGACCATTTCAATGCCATGTTCCTTCCAATGAAACTGATTTGCTCAGAGTACTTCTGTTATGCCAAATAATGGATTCTCTTCCAAAGTATAGAATTTCTAAAGGAAAATACATGTGCAAATCTTGAATTTCCTAACACTTAAGAAATGGCATATAGACCACCAAAGCCTTCCAAGAATCACTTGGATAACTCTATCAGAGAAAGGGGACAGTCCTTTCAGCAGCAGGCTCCCAGAAGAAGCCACTACAGATGCCTATGACTTGGCTTCACAACAAAGTTACTCACCTACAAGAGTTATGTGTCACTCAGGGCAAATATCATTGCACTTGATTCCATTTGCTACAAGGTTTAGTCTCCTACCAATTTTCATTTCCTTCATCAGGATTAAAATCCAAAGCAACTGTTGCTCAATTAAAGGTCTCCTCCTCGCCCCTCTTGATACCATCTGTCTTTCAAACTACTACCTCCCGCCACACACAAACACATACACACACGTACACATGTATATACACCCCACTGAATCACCGAAATGACACAATTCGCTCAAAAACTATTCTCTAACCACTCTGGCCAATTGCTCATCTACTTTTGAGGATTTCATCAGCAGACAAGGAAGAGTGATTCAGCTGCAGACAGCAAATATTTAGAAAGTTAAAAAGTATCAAGTATGTATAAATATTTCCTGTAGAAATCTGGTTTTCGTAGCTTGTTTTTGTTTTTGTTTTTTTACTTCTAATAAACGTGCCCAAGTTACTCTCCTTTTACACACATTTGAACATCAGTTACGTTCTCCTCCCCATTACTTCAAAAAGTACAGCAATCTCTGCAGAATAAAAACATCTGCTAACTTAAAATAACAGTGAAATGTTAATTTTGATAAGCAACTTATTCTCAATTTTCTAATGTCCTTTAAGATATATGTTAAAAGCTAAAAGAAATTTCTTTCTAAAGAAAATATATTATACTTTAGGGGACTATGTATAAATGTCTTTGTCTAAATATTACCAATCTTCCCTCACCTTTTCTTTACTAAATGATAATCTCAGGTTAAAAAAATAAAAAACAAAAGTCTTAGAACATTCCCTCACCAGCCATCTTATGCCCAGGCACAATTACAAGGAAAACTTGATTATTATTATTGAAAGGCACAATTTTATCACCAAATCACTTTTTAGAATTCAGAATGAGGTGTTTAAATATCCATTAAATATTTCAATAAATTGATATAATACCATTTAAAATTGATACGAATTTGATGAAATGGAAAATCAAGCAGTACATAAGATCTATTTCGATGTGTAGGTTTCACTGATTTTTAATATTTAACCAAGTAATGTACAAAGCTGATAACCAGTCTTTTAAAAATATAAAGGACAATTTAAAATCCACATGGCCAACTGAATTACCAAGTAATTTTTTTATTGCTTCTATTTTATTTCGAATACTTTTCTCTGAAAGGTTAAAAAAAAAAAAAAAAGGTATAATTCTCTACGGCACTACCTAGGACCATAGAAAACATTACTCACCTTCCTTAAAATGGGACAGTGAAGCTGAATCAAAAGTAAAGTTGCAGTTTGATAGCATATATTTTGTATTAATATGTATGATATCCACATATGGAATCAATATAACTAAGCTTAGGCATTAATTTCTAATTCAACAAATTCTCGAAATAAGAGGCTGCCCTATGATTTCAACCTAATTAAGTACTTTCTGCTTCTCAAAAATTAAAACTCAATGCAGCAAAAGCCTTTGTTGCAGACAGGGCTTGATGTTGGGTGGGTTCCCCTCCCCCCCTTTTTTGGTATTTCATTCAACTGTACACAATGTAGTGCACACAAGCAAAGCACAATTGAGATACTGTTTTCTTTAACATTCCTATAGGAGACCAAGTTCATTTGCATTGGAGAGAACACAATTACTGATTTCTAACTCATGAAAGACAAATTCATAGCTTTTCCTACCACCTCACAGTAGTCACACCATCTCAGTGGACGCATGTCTAGCTCTTCTTAGTTACTTCCCAGAGGTGGGCAGAAACTGCATTTTCCAAAGTTTTGTTTCTCATGGCATCATTCAAACTTTAGTTACAAAAGCACATGCAAGTTAGCATACACGCCTTAGCTTAAAACAATTTATGTACTATATGCATTGTGTGTGCGTGTATTTTAAGACTAAGCTTTCATTAACACCCAAAATGAAATTCCTATTAAGGAAGTTTCCACAACTTTTAACAGCATTTTAAAGTTTACTAGTCTTCCCTCTTTAAGAAACCTTTGATCTCTATATACTACCACCACTAAAATTTATCAAGCAGAGTATTTAGAAACATGAGCAGAGGAAAAAGATCCAAAGATTTTTATTCAACAGAGCCTGAAACCAACTTAGAAAGAGAAATACATGCTTTGTACACGGTTTGTATTACCATAATTTGCATATAATAAGAATGAAACGTATATGGCAAAAAGAAAAGTAAGTTTTCTACTTCTGAGTGATCCTGAGAAAAGAATAGTAACTAGTCTTGCTACTATAAAATAATATTAGGATGATATTTAACAAAAAAAAATCCAATGGGTAAGCAAACAGCATGCCAATAATTTTATAACTAAAGATAAATACAACTCCCCCCAAAGTATCATTAGCTTAATGACATCTATTTGGGGATACAGATATTAAAACTGATTCTTAAGAGCAGAAAAAAATCAGTACCATATAAAGAAAATGAGCACTCAACTGCTGAATGGCTTTTTAAGTAAGCAAACAGTGAGCATGAATTGTTTTCATGCCATTTTCACGTCAACCAACACAATTACCACATATAGAACTGACTTAACGCTGACAAATTTGCTTCTAACTTGTTAATTTTCACAGACATGCAACAAAGAAACACCAAAATTGTCATCATATCACATCAAAGCTGTGGTTTCAAATGTCTGCTTTTTTGAAAGCCACCACCGTGGTGGTGTCCTGTACATGAAAACATACAGCTGTCTCATCCCAGGAGTCTGAGCTGAGCACACAATACCAATCATTAGCCATCTCTCCCTGACCCTGCAGTACAAGTAGCTAATTTCTGCATTTTAAACTAATAACAGGAAAAAAAAAAAAAAAGATTAAAACCATCCAATCAGAAATGATGCAAGCTCTCTACAGCACAGCTTAGGCATACATTTGGTATGTCAGAAGGCTTCAGCGTAGTGAATCATACACAGCGTATTTTAATCTACCTCCTGGGTATTTCATATCGCCCACATGTTCAAAGAAATCAAGGAGCAATAGGGCTGGTAAGTCCTAGATGGCTGCTTATTTCATTTATACAAAAATTTGGAGTCATGCTTTTAATTCTGACCTCTAATATAAACACACACCAAAAAACAATATTTCAATGGCACTCCAGCTAACAACAAATAACCTTTGCATTTTCAAAGAAAAAAGATTAGGAAGGAAAGGCAGCTAAAAGTAAAAAGGAGTATAAGACATTCTAGGAGATATTAATAACATTAGCTAAACTATTATTTTACTTAGAGCGCCACACTAAATAACTTACGTTGCAACATTAAATAATGAGACACCAACTAACCAAAGTTAAAATTCTAGTAACTTTTACTAATTAGAATTTTAAAAAAGGACTCGCAACAGCTATCTAGCCCACAGAATCAGACACTTGTAAATACACAGTCCATTAAATATTTTGGGTGGTTCTTTCATATCTTGTTTAATATATTCAGCAAAATTTCAAGTGCTGTGAGATCAGTAATTTAAACTTACAGTAAATACTTAATATATCAGAAAGCTTCAACTTGGATTTCTCAAGCAAAAAAAAAATATTCTAAAGGAAAGTATACGAATTTAGAATACTTTATTGAAAAGCCAATCAGTTACATGTTCCATCTTTTCCTAGAGGGAAGAACTAAGGTAATGCTAACACAAGGAACTGCAAATCATAACTCTTTAAGAAAAGGGGGGGATTATAGCTTTCTGATATGCCACAGACCATTTGCAAACAAAAGATATTTTGTTGCTTAAATTAAAACATATCAAGAACTAGGCACACCATTTTTAAAAACCCCTTCAACAAAACATCTCAGTATTTATAAAATTAGAGTAGGTTGTTTTAAAATTTAATCCTCGCAAAAAAACAAGTAAGTGGTTACGTTATTGACTATCACAAATTAGAAAGGTGGTACGTCAAAGACTTCATTTTGAGTCTCCAATGCAGCTCCTTAATGACTAATGGTGAAGAAATGTATGAGAATGGGATATAAACTAAGTTACAGCACACAGCAGGAGAAAAAAATTAGAATGAGCACGAAAAGGCTCAAATTTAAAGTGACATTTAGTGTGATAAACTTTAAACAAAGATGTTCTTCCTCGTTCTGGCCTCACAGATATCTCCCTTGGAAGAACACCACTGTGGAGAAATCCAAACTCCATACAACTTGTGACTACTTCATTAACAACCCAAACCAAACCCCTTGCCATCCAGTCGGTTCCGACTCACAGCGACCCTATAGGACAGAGTAGAACTGCTCCATAGGGTTTCCCAGGCTGTAAATCTCTCCGGAAGCCGACTGCCACATCTTTCTCCCAAAGAGTGGTGGGTTCTGGTGGTTTCCCACCGCCAACCTTTTGGTTAGCAGCGGAGCGCTTTAGCCACTGCGCCACCAGGGCTCCTCTCATTAACAACAGAGCACTTAAATATAACCAGATTTCACAGGGATGCCTGTTTAGGTTCAAACGGTTCTTAAAAGCAGCAACAACAAAATGCTCAGAGGCAATCCTTAGTCGTTTCAGGGAGTAAAAAAGTCTGACTTTTAACGGCCACCCCAATCCAAACAACCTACTTCTTTACAATACTAAGCAAAATATTGACCCCTTGCTGCATTATGTTATCATTCAAGGTTATGCTATCTAAAAAAGAAAACTAATTACTGGAGAAATTCAGTTAAGCCATTGAGCTGACACAGTAAATATTTACTCTTTAACATCTCACAGGAAGTCTTGACAACCATTTGTTACCCTGTGCTGGGGGTAGGCTTGGGATTGGGGGGTGGGAGGCAACTTTCAATAAACAAGTTAAAAGGTCCCAGATAACACAACTAGTGTTCCCGCACCCCCACCAATAAGGCACCAGATATTTTTCCAAGTACAGCAAACACCTTATATAATGAAAGTAAAAATGTAACTGTCGAAACTATCTATTTCCATAACAAAACAAACAAAAGCCTTTCTAAAAACTATAAGAGCACATTTTTTAGAGCTGAGGGGTTTTTTTTCTTTAACTTAAACGTATGTCCATTCACAAAATAACTAAGCAAAATATATTTACCTTAGCTTTTTAGAGACTGAGTAATCAACTTCCATGATTTTCCCATGCAATTCCACTTTACCTTTAAAACAGAAATTAAAACTCAGAACCTTGCTTGGATCAAACCGGCGGGGGTCTAGAAGGGGCACGCACAGTCCTCCAGCTCGGGCTCCGCCTTCGGGCGGCCTCCAGGGGTCTCCCACCCTGTTCGAGCCGGCCGAACTTGGTTCTCAGTATGAGGAAAGGTGGGCGCCCCGTGTCTCGGGACGAGATAGGGACGGGTGCGAGCCCGGATCCGACCCCAGGTATAGCTGTGGGTGGTATTACCGGAAAAACAAATTTAATAAAGAGCGGCGCCAATTTGAAAGGATGAGCTCACTTGAAACTCAAGCTGCAGGGCTGGCGCGGCCCCGCTCCGCTCCTGGCCCCCACCTCCCCACTGCGCTAACCCGGGACCCGAAGGCTCCGCTGCGCCCCTTCTTGCTCTCTCTTTCTCTCTGTGGCCCCGAGAAGACGCGCCGAAGCCCCCCGGGGTCGGCCTCTGGGAGATCCCCGTCCCTGCCGGGTCTGGGTGTCACCTTGGGCCTCCCCGCCCCGCCCCCACCCCGCGCGCCGGTGGGGAAGGGGCTCCCGCCTGGCCGGGGCTCGGGGGTCGCAGGCCCGCGGCCGGGGGGCGAGCGCGGCTCCGAGCGGTGAGTGTGCGGGAGGGAGAGTTGGGGAACGCGCGCGCGCGAGTGTGTGTGTGTCGCTCTCCGTCTCCCGTCTGGGCTCCAGCGCGCTCGCGGGCCCCCCGGTCGCCTCTTTCCCGGTTCTCAGCCCGGGCCCCCACCGAGTTGAGCCAGGGCACCTCGTAAAAAGGTGCTCCTGGCCGAGCGGGAGGTGGGGGGACGGGCGGCGGAAAGCCCCCAGCCCCGAGTTCTTCCCAATAAAATCGAACAAAAAATTCAGAGAAAAATAGGAGCGCTTGAGACGAGCGAGAGGGAACTGAGGTTCGGCAGAGGACCGAGGGAGATGTGCCGTCGTTCGCGAGCTGGAGTTAGGGGAAAGGGACCTCGGAGAGGATCAACAGGGGGGCGCCGAGGGGTGCCGAAAGTGGGGGGCTGTGGGGCGGGATGGGAGGGGGCTGGAAGGGAGAGTGCGGCTCGGGGAAGCCAGAGAACGAGAGGTCCTGGGCACGAGGCACGGAAGGTGGCAGGTCCGGCTGGGGGAGGAAGAGGAGATGTAGGACTTCTGGGGTGTCCCTGACAAAGGAGGTGACGGGAAGGTCAAGGAAGAGGGGGGACAACAGGCTCGCTGGGGGTGGGGGCGGGGGAACTCCGGAGACCAGCTCGGGACGCTGGGGGAACGAGGGTGTCCCCCGAGAGAGATTGAGCCTCGGGGACCCTCGGAGCTGCACGGGGGGCGCCCAGGGCTGTGGCCCAGAAGGCAGGGGCGAGCCCGGAGGTGTGGGGGGAGGGGAGCGGGCCGTCCCGGGAGCGGGCGGGCAGCGAGAGTTGAGGATCCGGTGCGTGGAAGTGAGCGTGCCGGCGCGGGAGCCCCCGCCGGGCGCCGCCCGCGGCGCTCGGCCTCCCCAGGGGCGCCGTCCCGGCCGGAGCGGGGCGAGGCGGGGGCAGGGCGACCGTGCCGAGTGCTCACCCGAGAGGGTCTCGATGGCGCGGATGGCCCAGTTCTGGTCGGGGTAGTCCACGAAGGCGTAGCCGGACTTGAGCAGGACCTGTCCCGCCAGGGGCAGCTTCCTGTCCCCGAAGAGCTGGCGGAGGTCGTCGGCCGTGACGGCGGGGCTCAGGTTCCCGATGTAAAGCTTGTTCATCATCCGTCCCTTCCCCGAGAGCCCGCGGCTCCCCCGGCCCGGTACCCGGCGCTCCTCGCCTCCTCCGCTGCCCTCGTCTCTCCTCCTCCTCCTCCGCCCCCCCCTCCCCGCCCTCCGCCCGCCCGCCCGCCACCCACCCCCACCCTCAGCCTGGCTCCCCCCACCGCGGCCGGCCCGGCCCGCCCGGGGCAGAGGCGGAGGCGGGGACTCGGCGCGGCTGCCTCCTCGGGGCAGAGTCCCGGGCCGGGCGGCGGCGGCGGCGCGCGGACAAAGCGCTCTCTCTGCCTCCTCGCTCCCTCTCAAGGCGGTGGCGGGAGGAGGAGCAGCCGCGGGCGGCGGCAGCGCACCCCGCGTGTCTGTGTGAGAGTTTGGACGGGCGTGTGCGCAGCCGAGAGCGAGCGCGCCCTCCCCGCCCCGCCGCTGCGCCCCTGCCTCGCGCCCGCCGCGCTCCGAGCGCTCCGCGCGGGACCCCGGCTCCTGCCCCGCGCCGGGCTGGGGCTCCCGGGCGCCGGAACCCCGGGCGTCCGCGGCCGGCGAGCGGCGGGGCGGGGAAGGCTCGCCCCGGGCTGGGTGGGAGTGCGCGAGGGGGCGCGGGGAGGCGGTGGGGAGCCGCGGGCGTGGGAGGGAGAGGACCGGGAGTGAGCGTGGGGAAGGCTGTGCGCAAGGTGGACCGGATGTGAGTTCGCGGCTGCCAGGGAGAGCGGGAAGGTGTGTCTGCGAGGTGAGAGGCGAGGGCAGGCTGGGGGACAACTTTCGCGGCGAGTTGGCTTAGTCGAGCTCCCTGCGCGCTCCGGGGCGCAGCGCTCGCTCCGAGACCCCCTCTCCGCCCGGCTCTCCGAGGCGACATGACGGCACGTGTCGTCGAGGGATCACCGACGACAGCCAGGACGCCTGGGTCCCGGGCAGGCCCGGCCGGCACGGGCTGTGCACGCCTGAGAAGTTGCAGCCAGTCCTGGGCCTCAGTTTCCCCACTCGTAAGGAGGAGACAAAAGGCCCGGGCAGAGTCACGTCTCGTCTGCCCGAACCCCACGCGCCCGGAATCCCTGCAGTTATCAGTTGCTCTCTATCCTGGCAAGTGCCGAGGGCTTCCCGGGCGGCCTCTGAGAAGCCAGGTGGCGGGAAAGGAGGCGAGCGAGGTGGGTCAGGGGCTGCGGCCGGGAGGGCGGACGCTCGCCGCAGGGCTGTGCGGCCGGGCCAGCCCCAGGGCCAAGGCGGTGGGAGGCGAGGGTGCCTGGGAGCCGACGCGCGCAGCCTGTGAAGGAGTTCTCAGGGCAATTGGGAAGGCCGGGAGAGGAAAGAGGTCCTTCCAGGCGGAGGAAATAACGTGACCGACGGAAGAGGCTGGGTTGGGGTGAGAGCAGTCTTAGCCGAGGGGTGCGGGAAGGAGGCAGACTGGCTGGGGGGCGGCTGCAGAGTTTCGGGGGCCGGCTGGAATCCTGGTGGGTAGAGCCTGGTCCTAGCCAGGAAATGAAATTCTACGGTAAAGAAAAATGGGAGGATTAAGAGGTGAAGGGCGAGAAGATAACACGCTCCCGACTTCTGGGGTCTTGGGAGAGGTGATGGTTTGACCCTGGAAATGTTAGGTTTTGTGAGGGCATTGGGGCGCTGTGTAGGAAGCCTCAACAGGCTCGGGCCTCCTGGCTGGTCCTTAATAGACGTTCTGGCCCCTTCCTTGGAGACTCAATGAGCCTGAATTTTGTGGGTTTCGGGTGATCTTTATGGAGACGTTTGGGAAACACTGCTGTGGTCAGTTTAGGACTCAGGCCTCCTCCCCTCTCCCCCTAGCTGTGTGGCCTGGGATGTTCCAGCATTTCTCAGCCTAAGTTTCTTCATCTGTAGAAAGGGAATAAAACACCAACCCTGGCAGAACCGTCGTCAGGGCTACATGAAGGAGAAATGATCCAGTATGTTGAGAGCTGCGGCACTTTGGTCGCACACAGGGGTGCATTATCCAATAGGCAAGGTAAGCACAGTGCTTACCTTGCTTATCAGATCATCTGTAGTGAACCATTGAACGGTTTTCCACCACCTCAAAGAGTCTGTTTCTAGGTATGGCAGGCATCTGTCTCTCTCTCAGCCCACAGCTCTTTCCTACAGAATCAAAGTCTCTTTGCAAATTTGCAGTTTTTTTTTTTTTTTTTTTTTTGGACAGGGGCCAATGACCCAGTAAGCAAGGTAAGCACGGGCTTACTTGTGCTTTCTTACTAATCTGTACTGAACGATTTCACGTCAAAGATATGGTGAAGCCCACGTGAAAGTGCTCACTACATATCTGGTAGGTAGGGTAAGCACCTATTGGAAAATCCGCCTCTGAACGCACACCTAATGCTTATTTCCTTTTTTTCCCCCCAGTAACACATGAGTTTTGAAATATTTTCTTTTGGGGAAAGAGATCTCTTTAAATAATCACTAGTCCTGAGGAGAAATTAATGTATCCATTCTTAGCAAGATATTTGCAGTTATTTGAATTGTGGCCTTTGTTTCAAATGTTTTCATATTTCCTGTTCTCTAGAAAAGGAATTGGATTTTACCGCTCCTGGGATTGGGAATGGACTTGGCCGTTATTCCCCAGGGTAATGGATATAAGTAGACAGGGATGCTTCCCAACTAAAATGTAGTGGAGGATCACAAATGAAAGCGGCTTATGTGTGCATAAACCTCAGCAAACTGGAAGGCAACTATCCTTGGATTATTTATGCAAACATTCATAATTGGTATGGTCATCTCCATATCACAGTGTTCTGTGTCTATTTTAACTACAGTAACTCGAAGTTACCTGTTCTCAAAAAGAAGAGAGTGGTGGGGATAATTGGTCCCATTTTACTCTGGAAGGTTCGTATAAATTTTGTTGTGTAATATTTTCATACATGTCAATTCTTTGATCCTATTATAAAACCTCAAACATTGTAACATTGTTGCTCTAATGGGCAGCAAACATGATCTAAGAATTCTTGGCAGAGATAACTTCTGGTGAACTCTTCTTGCCCTGCTTCATCAGGTCACTTTCCAACTCTGACCTGAGAAACAACTGCTATTTCACTGTAATTTGTGTCTTCTATCCTGCCTGGTGGTTCATAAACAGTGCTTCTGCTGAAGAAGGGTTTGAGGGCATAAAAGAGAGAGCATCTCATTCAGCCGAGGGATGGGGAAGAGATCATCATGGAAGATGTGATGCTGGAACTGGGCTTTGAAAAATAACTAGGAATTTGGTAGAATAGGAGAAAGAATGGGAAAGGACGTGCATTCTAACCAGAAGGTGTAGCATGTGCAAAAGTGCAGAGGCATTAAAAAAAAATCTGTCTCCCACCTGAAATCAAGTCCGAACACCGATTCAGAAATAAGTTTGAAATAGAGGAAATAATATGCCACCCCAAAAAGAAGTTTGCATATCTCCCAATTGAAGGGTTCCACTGAAGACCCTGCACAATGAATGACAGAAGATCCGGAGCAAAAGCACATCACTGTGGAATTTGGAACTCAATCCAATTCTGAAACATCGAATGGGAAAACAGGTCACGTGCAAAGGATTTGGAACGAAAATGGGAATGTATTTTTCTACAACGTAAAGTTAGAAGGCAGTAGAGCAATGCCTTCAAAATTGAGTGAAAATTATTTTCAGTCTAGAATTCTAAACCTCGTTAGATTATCCGTTAAACAGACACACGGGGATTCAGACGTACATCTATTCTTGGGAAGCTACTAGAGGATAAGTGCATGGAAGAGGAAAACATGGGATTTGGGAAATAGGGAATCCAACCCAGGAGACTACGAATAGAATATTCAGGATATCAGCAACGTAGCCATCCCGGAGAATGACCAGCACAGATTGGAATAAGAGGATGGATGGTTCAGAGAGAGGGGACGTCAGGGGGAAAAAATGGAACCCATGGGTAGTGATTTATTTCTGATAGGAGGCCATGCATGTTGAAGCATTTGGGAAAATATTAATCACAGGTGTATGGAAAACCAGGCAATGGAAAAGCAAGGAAATCATTAACTCTAGGAAAAACACTTGGTCTTACAAGAAAAGAGCAATGGTCATAGGCTCAACAGTGAAAATATTTGTACAGTCGTAATGTAAACGTTGATGTATTATCCAAGCTACATAAAGAGAACTTACAAATCAATCAGGAAAAACATTCATTAGAAAAACAGAGAAAGTGTATGAATAGAATATTTCACAAAAGATGAAACCCAAATGGGCAATAAGCTCAAATCATGAGTCGCAAGGGAAATGAAATTAAAACCATTGACAACCACCGAACTGGGAAAAATTAAAAATTCGGATGGTACAAGGGGTGGGTATGGAGCATCAAACAGTCATCCACTGCTGGCAAGAGTGTGCAACGGTACAATTACATTGAAGAGCAATTTGTCGACATCTAGTAAAGCTGAAGATAGACTCGTCCAGCTGCCTGGCAATCGCTCTCCCATGTTCCTAGATGACTGTTGCTTATCATCTCATCACTCTTCACACCTCATCTCCTCTTCCTCACCCTACGTCTCAGCCGATGACCTTGCTTTCTATTTCGCTGAGAAAATAGAAGCAATCCGAAGAGCGCCTCAACAGATTCCCCCCATTTCTGCCCACTTACCTGCATCTGCGCCCATGGACTCTGCCTTCTCTCCTATTGCAATGGGTGACTACACATGATCCAGTAGAGAGGACAAAAATGATGATTCCAGAGAAAATGAATACATGTGCACACCCTTGGAGCCCTGGTGGCACAATGGTTAAGTGCTCTGCTGCTAACACAAAAGGTTAAGGGTTCAAAGCCACCAGCCTCTCATCAGGAGAAAGATGTGGCAGTCTCCTTCCGTAAAGATTACAGCCTTGGAAACCCAGTGGGGCAGCTCTACTCTGTCGTATCTCTATGAGTTGGAATCAACTTGATGGCACCGGGTTTGGTTTTTTGGTTTTTTACCCTTTGACTTAGCAATTTCTCCTCCAAAGAAATTCTGCATACCCACCAGGAGACATACACATTTCACTGTTAATTGCAACATTGTGATAGTGAAAAACTGGAAGGAACCTAAACGTCTGTCAGCAAGAAAATAGATTTTAAAAACTGTGGTATAAGCATACATTGAATATTATACATCCGGTCAAATGGTATGCACGTTTATTCATTTTCTCTAAAATCAGTTTTTCCCCTCTATTCTGGATGGAATAAATGAAATAGTGTATGTTGATTAATGTTAAAAACTAAAACATACAATGTTGAGTGAAAAGTTATATTGTAGAAGGATGTGTTTGTTGCGATGCCATTTATATAAAGTTTGAAGACATGCAAAACAATTTTTTCTGTTGATTATGAACACATTTAAAAAAAAAAAACCCCAACCTGTTGCCGTCGAGTTGATTCCGACTCATAGCTACCTACGGAACAGAGAGACTAGAACTGCCACGAGGGTTTCCGAGGCCATAAATCTTAACGGAAGCATACCGCCACATCTTCTCCCGCAGAGCAGCTTGTGGGTTTCAACCACCAGCTTTCAGTTAGCAGCCAAGCACTTAACCACTGCGCCACCAGGGTTCCTTATGCATATGGTGTAATTGTATAAAAACGCATGGGAATGAGAAAGCTCCAAATAGAGGATGGTGGTACCTCTGGGAAGGGAGAAAAAGGAAAGGAGAGAAGGGAGCACATGGAATTTCAGTTGTATCTTTTATTTTTTCTTAAGCTGCATGATAGGTATGTGGGTATTTTTCAACTCTTTGGTAACAAAATATTTATTACCCTATTTGGAAAGGGGTGATTGTCAAACCAAATTATGCATCATAATCACCAAGAGAACTTGAAAAATACGGATTCCCATAGACCTACTTACTAGAACTTCGGATTAAAATGTTCAGAGCTGAGACTCAGGAATCTACCTATTTTTCCTAAAAAAAAACTTTTAAAAATAGTATTTCACACAGGAAGGTTGCAAGAATAGTTCATTTCCCCAGATTCCCCAAATGTCAAAAATTTACCACATTAAAAAAAAAAAAAAACTGGGGGGAGAGGGGTATTCACTAATTAGATAGTAGATAGTAGACAAGAACTATTTTAGGTGAAGGGAAAGACAACACACAATACAGGAGAGGTGGTGAGCACAAGTGGACTAAAGCAAAAGCAAAGAAGTTTCCTGAATAAATCAAACACTTTGGCCAGAGTAGCAGGGGCAGGGGCTTGGGGACCATAGTTTCAGGGGATATCTAGGTCAATTGGCATAATAAAATCTATTAAGAAAACATTCTGCATCCCACTTTGGTGAGTGGCATCTGGAGTCTTAAACGCTAGCAAATGGCCATCTAAGATGCATCAATTGGTCTCAACCCATCTGGAGCAAAGGAGAATGAAGAACACCAAAGACATAAGGTAAAGATGAGCCCAAGAGAGAGAAAGGGCCACATAAACCGAAGACTCCATCAGCCTGAGACCAGAAGAACTACATGGTGCCCAGCTACCACCAATGACTGCTCTGACAGGAGACACAACAGAGGATCCCTGATGAAGCAGGAGAACAGTGGGATGCAGATCTTAAATTCTGGTAAAAAGACCAGACTTAATGGTCTGATTGAGACTGGAGGGACCCTGGAGGTCATGGTCCCTGGACCCTTTGTTAGCCCAAGACTGGAACCATTCCTGAAACCAACTCTTCAGACAGGGATTGGACTGAACTATAAGACAGAAAATGATACTGGTAAGGAGTGAGCTTCTTGCCTCAAGTAGACACATGAGACTATGTGGGGATCTCCTGTCTGGAGGGGAGATGAGAAGGCAGAGGGGGACAGAAGCTGAATGGAGAGGAAGAGTGCGCTGTCTCATTAGGGGGAGAGCAGCTAGGAGTACACAGCAAAGTGTGTATAACTTTTCGTATGAGAGACTGACTTGATTTGTAAACTTAAAGCGCAATAAAAAAATAATTTTTTACCATGTTTGTTCTTTTCTCTGTTTTTCTGAACCATTTGATAGTACACTGCAGACAGGATGCCCCTTTATGTCTAACTACTTCAGTTTGTATTAAAAAAAAAAAAACCCTCTTATGTAAGCCCAGTACAGCTATGGAAACCAGGAGGTCCACATCGATGCCATAGTCTACAGATCTTATGCAGATTTCACCAATTGTGCCAATAATGTTTGCTCCAGCAAATGATCCCAGATTATTGGTTGCATTTGGTTGTCTCTTTACTCCTGTTTAATCTGGACAGTTCCTCACTGACGTTTTTTGATGAGTCAGAAAAAAACCAAACCTGTTGCTGTGGAGTCAATTCAGACTCATAGCGCCCCTACAGGACAGAGTAGAACTGCCCCATAGAGTTTCTAAGGAGCACCTGGAGATTCCAACTGCCCACCTTTTGATTAGCAGCTATAGCTCTTAACCACTATGGCACCAGGGTTTCCTTTTGGTGAGTACAGGCCCCTTGTTTGGTAGAACGCCCATCAGTTTGGGTTTGTTTGATGATGCCTCATGATGATGTTTAGATTATATATATATATATTTTTTTTTTTTGCAGGAATATCACTGAGGTGATGTTGTGTTCAGGTGATATTGCACATTCTATCAGGAGACACATGATGTCTCTTTGTTCCATTACTAACGATATTAGCTTTGCTCACTCTGCAGCGGTGTGTGCCAGATTTTTCTGTTGTAAAGTTAGTAAGTATTTCTTGGGGAAATACCTTGAATCTATGTAAACATCCTGTTGTTGGGTGCCTTGTAGTCGATTGTCAACTCACAACAAACCCATGTGACACAGTAGAACTGCCCCATAGGGTTTTCTTGGCTGTAATCTTTACAGAAGCATAGGTCTTTCTCCCCACAGAGCTGCTGGATTGGTTTGAACCGCCAACCTTTCAGTCAGCACGTGAGTGCTTAATCGTTGCACCACCAAACCCAAAACCCATTGCCATGAGTCAGTTCCTACTCATAGCAACCCTATAGCTCCGTAAATATGCTGTTACTTCTCAAAATTTCAACCACTAGTTTTAGTATGTGTTGTTGATTCTTGTCTGAATTTATTACTGTCATTGTTGTCAAATGGTGATTTCCAAGTTCAGCATTCCTTTTACATTTATTAGTTGGCTTTCTACTGTTAGGAAAAGCTTCTCTCCCATTTGTTTTATCAGTGTGGACTCCAGGATTCTTATTGTATTAAAAATGTTATAACTTTTTACTATCATTTACTGTTCCGATGCTCAAATTATCCCTTATTTGGCACAATGAGAGCCCCTTCAAGCTGGCTTATGCCAACTTCTGACACTGTTTCAGGTTAGTTCTTCCCCTACCTCAGTCCTATAATTAGCCATTAATCCAAGGAGCCCTGGTACATTTTAGCAGAGAATGGTATTCAGAAAGCAAGACCTGCATGCTAGGTGTGCTCATTGCTACTGGGATATCATCGATTCTAGACTCTTTCAACTGAAAGAGCTAGGGAACAGATTATGTATATAAACACACACATGCAAATCTATTTCTGTCTATATTTACTTTTTGCTGTATTAAAAATCATGAGGTTAACACAATTAAAAAAAAGTCCTCAAATCTGAAAAAATCATGAGTTCATATTGATACTGCCCGTTCCAGTCCAGCACCACAGGGTTCCTTCTCCCTTTTCATGTTTGTAATTCTCTTCTTCAACAGCGAGAAACCCAGCCCCTGTTATCCAACAGTGTATTTACTTGTTCAGTCCTGGGATGCACAGAATTGCTAACCTATGCTTCTGTGAATGAGAACCATATTTAGTCTTCTATCAGTTATCTAATGTTTGTTCAGAGTCCTTTTTGTCTTCACTTTGAGGATATACAGTCCAAATACAGCGTTCAAAAGTTACTTGGACTTACTGGTCTGACAGAGACTGGAGCAACCCCCTAGACTACGGCCCCCGGAGCCCTGCTAACTCAGAACTGAAGCCACTCCTGAAGTCCACCATTCAGCCAACAATTAGACAGGCCTATAAAACAAATGAGGAGTCCTGGTGGTGCAGTGGGTTAAGAGCTTGGCTGCTAACCAAAAGGCTGGCAGTTGGAATCCACCAGCTGCTCCATGGAAACCCTATGGGGCAGTTCTACTCTGTCCTATAGGTTGCTATGAGTCGCTTGGCTCAGCAGCATTGGATTTGGGTTTTTTTTTATAAAACAAATAATAATACACATGAGGAACGTGCCTCTTAATTTAATCAAGTATAAGACCAAATGGGCAACGAGAAGGCAGAAAGGGACAGGAAACCTGGACAAATGGAGACATGGAACCCAGGGTGTAAAGGGAAAAGGGGAGAGTGCTGACACATTGTGGGGATTTCACCTAATGTCACAAAACAATTTGTGTATGAATTTTTTAATGAGAAACTAATTTGTGCCTTATACTTTCACTAAAACACGACAAAAAAAAATTTTTTTTTTTTACTTAGGTTTTTTCCCCCTTCACTTTGGTTATGTTGATTATTTGAAATTTGGTTTCTTCGTTTGTTTCCATTTTTTCCATTTTAGTTTTTCCCCCAGGTTTGTTTACTTTTATATGTTTTCCTTTTTTTGTTGCTGTTGCGTATGTAAAATATTAACATGGTTCAAAACACAGAAAGTACAGTTAAGGCCTTCCATCCCATCTCCATTCCTTCTATTGTATCCCACTCATTCCCATCCAACCCCTGAGGGGAATCGATCTTAACCCCTGGTTTCTCTCTCTTGTGTTTCTGTTTGTACAAGTGGATATACACATGTGTCTTTTCTTATTTCCCTTCTTTCCTACAAAAAAAGGTAGCATACTACAGATAACCCCACGTATCTGTCAGTTTGTTGTACTGTGGGGGCTTGTGTGTTGCTGTGATGCTGGAAGCTATGCCACCGGTATTCAGATACCAGCAGGGTCGCCCGTGGAGGCCAGGTTTCAGCTGAGCTTCCAGACTAACACAAACTAGGAAGAAGGACCGGGCAGTCTACTTCTGAAATGCGTTAGCTAGTGAAAACCCTGTGAATAGCAGCAAAACAATGTCAGATATACTGCTGGAAGATGAATCGCCCAGGTTGGAAGGCACTCAATAGATGCCTGGGGAAGAGCTGCCTCCTCAAAGTAGAGTCGATCTTAATGACGTGGATGGAGTAAAGCTTTCGGGACCTTCATTTGCTGATGTGGCACGACTCAAAATGAGAAGGAGCAGCTGCAAACATCCATTAGTAATCAGAACCTGGAATGTACAAAGTATGAATGTAGGAAAATTGGAAATCGTCAAAAATGAAATGGAATGCATAAACATCAATATCCTAGGCGTTATTGAGCTGAAATGGACTGCTGTTGGCCATTTTGAATCAGACAATCATGTAGTCTACTACGCTGGGAATGACAACTTGAAGAGGAATGGTGTTGCATTCATCGTCAAAAAGAACGTTTCAACAGAGAACTCCTGAGGGAACAGGAGATCAACGGGATGCAGACCCCAAATTCTCATAAAAAGACCATACTTAATGGTCTGACTGAGACTAGAGGAATCCCGGCGGCCATGCTCCCCAGACCTTCTGTCGGCACAGGACAGGAATCATCCCCAAAGACAACTCATCAGACATGAAAGAGACTGGTCAGCGGGTGGGAGAGAGATGCTGATGAAGAGTGAGCTAATTATATCAGGTGGACACTTGAGAGTGTGTTGGCAGCTCTTGTCTGGAGGGGGGATGGGAGGATAGAGAGAGAGGGAAGCTGGCAAAATTGTCACGAAAGGAGAGACTGAAAGGGCTGACTCAATAGGGGAAGAGCAGGTGGGAGTACGGAGTAAGATGTATGTAAACATATATGTGACAGACTGATTGGATTTGTAAACGTTCACTTGAAGCTTAATAAAAGTTAAAAAAAAAAAAAAAAAAAAAGAACGTTTCAACACCTATCCTGAAGTACGCTGTCAGTGATAGGATAATATCCATACGCCTATGAGGAAGACCAGTTAATTCGACTATTATTCAAATTTACACACCAACCACTAGGGCCAAAGATGAAGAAATTGAAGATATTTATCAGCTGCTGCAGTCTGAAATTGATCGAACATGCAATCAAGATGCATTGATAATTAGTGGCGATTGGAATGCGAAAGTTGGAAACAAAGATGAAGGATTGGTAGTTGGAAAATATGCCCTTGGTGATAGAAACAATGCCAGAGATCAAATGATAGAATTTTGCAAGACCAACGACTTCTTCATTGCAAATACCTTCTTTCGCCAACATAAACGGCAACTGTACACATGGACCTTGCCAGAGGGAACACACAGAAATCAAATTGACTACATCTGTGGAAAGAGACGATGGAAAAGCTCAATATCATCAGTCAGAACAAGGCCAGGGGCCGACTGTGGAACAGACCATCAATTGCTCATATGCAAGTTCAGGCTGAAACTGAAGAAAATCAGACCAAGTCCACGAGAGCCAAAATATGACCTTGAGTATATCCCACCTGAATTTAGAGACCATCTGAAGAATAGATTTGATGCATTGAACACTAGTGACCAAAGACCAGACGAGTTGTGGAATGACATCAAGGACATCATACGTGAAGAAAGCAAGAGGGCATTGAAGAGACAGGAAAGACAGAAAAGACCGAGATGGATGTCAGGGGAGACTCTGAAACTTGCTCTTGAATGTCGAGCAGCTAAAGCAAAAGGCAGAATTGAAGAAGTAAAAGAACTGAACGGAAGATTTCAAAGGGAGTCTCGAGCAGACCATGTAAAGTATTATGATGACATGTGCAAAGAGCTGGAGATGGAAAACCAAAGGGGAAGAACGCGTTTGGCGTTTCTCAAGCTGAAAGAATCGAAGAAAAAATTCAAGCCTCGAGTTGCAATAGTGAAGGGTTCCATGGGGAAAATATTAAACGACGCAGGAAGCATCAAAAGAAGATGGAAGGAATACACAGAGTCATTATACCAAAAAGAATTAGTCGATGTTCAACCATTTCAAGAGGTGGCATATGATCAGGAACTGATGGTACTGAAGGAGGAAGCCCAAGCTGCTCTGAAGGCATTGGCGAAAAACAAGGCTCCAGGAATTGATGGAATATCAATTGAGATGTTTCGACAAACTGATGCAGCGCTGGAGGTGCGCACTCGTCTATGCCAAAAAACATGGAGGACATCTTCCTGGCCAACTGACTGGAAGAGATCCATATTTATGCCTATTCCCAAGAAAGGTGATCCAACCAAATGTGGAAATTATAGAACAATATCATTAATATCACACGCAAGCAAAATTTCGCTGAAGATCATTCAAAAACGGCTACAGCAGTATATCAAACAGGGAACTGCCAGAAATTCAGGCCGGTTTCAGAAGAGGATGCAGAACCAGGGATATCATTGCTGATGTCAGATGGATCCTGGCTGAAAGCAGAGAATACCAGAAGGATGTTTTCCTGTGTTTTATTGACTATGCAAAGGCATTCAACTGTGTGGATCATAACAAACTATGGATAACATTGCAAAGAACGGGATTCCAGAACACTTAATTGTGCTCATGAGGAAACTTTACATAGATCAAGAAGCAATTGTTCAGACAGAACAAGGGGATACCGATTGGTTTAAAGTCAGGAAAGGTGTGCGTCAGGGTTGTATTCTTTCACCATACCTATTCAATCTGTATGCTGAGCAAGTAATCCGAGAAGCTGGACTATATGAAGAAGAATGGGGCATCAGGATTGGAGGAGGACTCATTAACAACCTGCATTATGCAGATGACATAACCTTCCTTGCTGAAAGTGAAGAGGACTTGAAGCACTCCCAATGAAGATCAAAGACCACAGCCTTCAGTATGGATTGCACCTCAACATAAAGAAAACAAAAATCCTCACAACTGGACCAATGAGCAACATCGTGATAAAGGGAGAAAAGATTGAAGTTGTCAAGGATTTCATTTTACTTGGATCCACAATCAACAGCCATGGAAGCAGCAGTCAAGAAATCAAAAGATGCATTGCATTGGGCAAATCTGCTGCAAAGGACCTCTTCAAAGTGTTGAAGAGCAAAGATGTGACCCTGAAGACTAAGGTGCGCCTGACCCAAGCCATGGTATTTTCAATCACATCATATGCATGTGAAAGCTGGACAATGAATAAGGAAGACCGAAGAAGAGTTGACTCCTTTGAGTTGCGGTGTTGGCGAAGAATATTGAATATACCATGGACTGCCAAACAACGAACAAACCTGTCTTAGAAGAAGTACAACCAGAATGCTCCTTAGAGGCAAGGATGGCGAGACTGCATCTTATATACTTTGGACATGTTGTCAGGAGGGATCAGTCCCTGGAGAAGGACATCATGCTTGGCAGAGTACAGGGTCAGCAGAAGAGAGGAAGACCCTCAACGAGGTGGATTGACACAGTGGCTGCAACAATGAGCTCAAGCATAACCATGATTGTAAGGATGGCTCAGGACAGGGCAGTGTTTCGTTCTGTTGTGCATAGGGTCGCTATGAGTCGGAACCAACTCGACGGCACCTAACAACAACTACAGATACTCTTTTGCACTCTGCTTTTCTTCCTTAACAATATATTCTGGAAATCGCCCCATATTATATGTTGAGATCTTTCTCATTTCTTTTTACCCTGTGCAGCTGCAGAGTATTCACATGTCATCTGTATGGGCATGTAAGTGTTTCTAGTATTTTGTAACTTTTCAAACAATGATGCCGCGAGTAACTTTGTGTTTATGTATTTTTGTATTGCTGGAGGTTTATCTTCAGAGTAATTCACCAGGAGTGGGATTGCTAGATCAAAATATAATGCATGTGTGCATGTACTTGTGTGTGTGTGAGCATTGTAAGTACATATTATGAAATTTCACTTCATAAAAGCCATACCAGCGTGAATTCCCACCAGCAATGTGTAAGAGTGCCTGCTTCCCTATAGCCTGGTAACAAAGCTGTGATCATAGTTTTTAATTTTTGCCAATCTGATAGGCGACAAATGGTATCTCAGTGTAGTTTTAATTTTTATTTGTCTTACTGTGAGTGAGGTGGAATATCTCTTCATATGTTCAAGGATCATCATGATATCCTTTTTTGGTACATTTTCTGTTCAAGTGTTTACCCATTCTTCTATTGGATTTTGATCTGTTCTTTCCCTCAGTTTTTAAAAGATGTTTCCGTTGAGTCGATTCCCACTCATAGAAACCCTAGAGGACAGAGTAGAACTGCCCCGTACAGTTTCCAAGGAGCACCTGGTGGATTCAAACTCCCAACCGTTTGGTTAGCGACCATAGCGCTTAACCACGAAGCCACCAGGGTTTCCAAATATCAGGGACATAAACCCTTTATCTGTGATACTTGTTGAAGATATTTTCTTCCAGGTTTCAATTGCCTTTTGACCTTGTTTATGTTGTTTTTTTCCCAAGAAAAAGTTTTTGCTTTTATATAGTCAATACTACAAATCTTTTCCTTTGTTGCATTTGATTTTGAGCCATAGTTGGCATGAATTCCCCTCCAAACCAAAATCCATTGTTGTTGAGTCGATTCCAACTCGTAGCGACCCTATAGGACAGAGTAGAACTGCCCTATAATGTTTCCAAGGCTGTAATCTTTACGGACACAGACTACCACACCTTTCTCCCAAGGAGCAGTTGGTGGGTTTGAACCACCAACCTTTCAGTTACCAGCTGATTGTTTAACCTCTGCACCACCAGGGCTCCTTCATGCATTCCCCTACACCCAGGTAAAAGAGGAATTCATTCTTTATATTCATATTCATAAGGAATATATTCTTTATATATATATAAAGAATTCATTTCTTTTTATATATAGGATTTGTATAGTTTTATTTTTACATTTAGAAACCTGATTCTTTTCGAATTTATGCTTGTGTATGGTATGAGGTATGGGTCTAATTTTATCTTTTTTTTTTCATGGTTAGCTAGTCCCAACACCACTTAATAAAAAGTCCTTCTTTACCCAGATGTTTTGAGGTGCCGCCCTTCTCGTATACTAAAGTTTCACATGTACACCCACTCCGCACTTATCGGCACGGTTAGGTTTCAAAGACCAGGCCATTATGTGAAAATGGAGGATGAACACATCAGATCACAAAATGGAGCATGACTGTATCGTCACATAACTGCCAGATCGCATCATTACATAACTGCCAGACCACTGAGAATCATGGCCCAGCCAAGTTGACACATAAGCTTATCCATCACGGTTAGCGTTACTCTTATCTCGCATATTGGCATTTGTTACTGCCACACATGTCATTAATGCACAAAATTATCCCATAGTAGATTTTTTTTTACTATTGTCTTAAATGCAAAATATCAGATATCGAGATAGTCGGTAAGTGAGGAGTAGGTGTATTGATTCTATTCTTGGACTTCCTTTTCTCTTCTACTGGTCTGTCTATTCACATGCCCATACCTTGTGGTTTAATTATAAAGGCTTTATAATACGTTTCATGTCTGGTAGGCCTAGTCCCCCTTGTCGATTCTTACTTCTTTCGGAATTTTCCTGGATCTTCTTGCATGTTTGTTTTTCCATGTGAAGTTTAGTATTAGCTTGTTGAGCTCCATAAAAAAAGTTGTTGATATTTTATTGGGATTGCATTACCTTATAAATTAACTTAGGGATGATGGACATCTTTATGATGTAGAATCACCCTATCCAGGAAGAAAGGCTGTCTTTCCCTTCAGCAGTCTCATTTAACAAAAACACTGGGTTCTAACTATGTTGGGAAGAGGGAGGTGTGGGAAAACTGTCAGTGACCTCGATGGGAAGTCATTCAACATATCATAAATCTTTATAATTAAACTGCGAGGTAGGGGCACAGGAATAGATAATAACTCAAATGATAAAAATGGTATCGCAGATTCGTTAGAAATACACAGATAAACACCGGGGGAAAATGCTACAGAAGTAAGGAGACTGTTTGTTTTACACAGGGAGTTTAGTTCGGGTATTAGTCAGTGTCCTGTTAGGAAATAGATGGCTCGCTTAGTCAGAGTGATTGAAAGTTTAATAGAAGATCTGTCTAGAGGTGTGGGTGGGGTTAAGGGACATGAACAAGGGCTGGTGACGCACCCTGCCACTAGCAGCAACAAGGAGCTATTATCCCAAGGGTGATGGGAGGGACAGCTTAATGGAACCACCAGAGCTGTACGAGGGAATTGCCCGACAGAAACCTTGGACTTCAGTAGAACCCAGTCATTTTCATGCAGCATGACAGAGAGGAAGTTGAGGGAATACATATCCCCATTTCACTCTTCTCTCACCCCATCCCTGTCCCCTGATGGCTGAACAGAAGCAGAAAGCAAGGGAGGCCATGATAATACTATTAGTAGCTGCCTCCAATGCGCAATAGGGATTTGGAGGGTCACGTGGAAGATATCCAAGCAGTATTGTGATATATTTAGGGCATAAATGTACAGCATGATAATAAAAAATAAAATAAAAACTTTAGTAAATGAGTCTATTTATGGCCTAAGAGTACACGAGCCAAATAATTACAGTAAAGACTGAAAAGTGGTAAATGTCTGAAGAGAGATTGGGGATATTCTCAGTGAGGGGATTCTGGCGATTCTGTGGAGGTGGTGGCTTTTGAGCTTCCCACCTAACTTATATCATAATAAAGTGAGTGGGTGGGTGGACATGGGGACCTCCTTCTGTAATAAAACGTCCCTGACTCTGAAAGATCACCCGGACATCATGGTTTCTATTGTTCTGCTCCCTGTGGATGCTTGTCTTTTCTTATTTATGAAGGTTTTTTATTATTATAATTTCTATTTTACATTGATATCCTCAAGAAGGAATGGCTGAATCTGTGTTCTGTCCCTCTCGTATTGCTAAGGGCTTTACATGCATGAGCTCATTCCCTCTTTACTACCCTATGAAACCAAAGCCAATCCCGTTGCTGTTGACTTGATTCTGACTCATGGTGACCCCACATGTTGCAGAATAGAGCTGCTCCATAGGATTTTCCTGGCTTTTAATCTTAGTGGTGCCAGATTGCCAGGCCTTTCCTCCATGGTACTGCTGGATGAGTTCAAACTGCCAACCTTTAGGTTATGAACTCATAAACCCGTTGCCATTGAGTTGGTTCCAACTCATAGTGACCCTGTAGGGCAGAGTAGAACTGCCCCATAGGGATTCCAAGGAGTGGCTGATGGATTCGAACCGCTGACCTTTTGGTTAGCAGCTGTAGCTGTTAACTACTGTGCCACCAGGGCTCCTTTAGGTTATGAGGTAGATCTAATGATCCCCATTTTACAGATGAGAAAACTGAGGTTCAGAGGACACAGTGGGTCAAGATCAGGACCTAGGTTTGACTCCAAAGCTCACCTTTTAACCACTACTGTATGTTGTCTCTAAGCATAAGGATTGTGGATACAATTCCCAGGTTGCCTTTTCAAGGGGAAAAATTAGTCAATTTTTTTTCCTATTCAGTTTTTAACTCTTCTTTCTCTCAGGGAATGGCTTAGTAAACACACTGATAGCTTGGCTGTGCCTTGTCTAGTTACCTCTCCTGACCTTTAGCTACCAACCACCACCAAGAAAGAAGAAGCAGTTCTGAAACCCCAGCGTGCATATGAACCACCTGGTGCGCTTGTTAACAACCTATAATCCAAGTAGACACTTAATGATGAGAAAGGCGATACCCAATATGGGTGAAGTATACAGAGCTTGACCAAGGCAAATGATCATGCTAAGTACAGTAAAATAAGGGACAATTTTGATAAATGCTATAACACCTACAGGAGCCCTGGTGGCAAAGTCGTTAAGAGTTACGGCTGCCAAACAAAAGGTTAGCAGTTCTAATCCACCAGCTGCTCCTTGGAAACCGTATGGGGCAGTTTTACTCTGTCCTGTAGGGTCGCTATGAGTCAGAATCGACTCGATAGCAATGGGTTTGGCTTTGGATAATATATACCAGTTTGGACCAACAGTAATAACAACCAAAAAATATGTGTGTGTTTACATATGTAGATATGTATGCGTATATGTACATAGGAAGGCACACGTGAGTATATGGGTGTGTACATGTAGGTGTATCTGTAGGTACATGTATGTACATGTTTGTGTGTGCTGTGTGTATACTCATATATATAGTAAAGCACATAAGGGCACAGTTGTGGATACTTCCTAGATATGACCAAACACCTCACTGGTTTGGTTTACTGAGTTTGAAGGCTTAGGACCCTAGTCTCGGACAGCTCGTCAATCGGCATAACATAGTCCCTAAAGGTATTGTTCCATACCCTAGTTTGGTGAGTAGCATGCTTTTGTGAATTGAATTATGTCCCCCCAAAATGTGTCAACTTGGCTAGGCCATGATTCCCAGTATTGTGTGATTGTCCACCATTTTGTCATCTGATGTAATTTTCCTATGTGTTGTAAATCCTGCCTCTAGGATGTTAATGAGGTGGGATTAGATACTTCTGTTAATGAGGCAGGACTCAATCTACAAGATTAGGTTGTGTCTTAGGTCAATCTCTTTTGAGACATAAAAGAGAGAAGCAAGCAGAGAGACATGGGGACCTCATACTACCAAGAAAGAAGAGCCGGAATAGTGCGTTCTTTGGACCCTGGGTCTCTGCCCTGAGAAGCTCCTAGACCAGGGAAGATTGATGACAAGGGCCTTCCTCCAGAGCTGACGGAGAGAGAAAGCCTTCCTCTGGAGCTGGCACCCTGAATTTGGACTTCTGGCCTCCTAAACTGTGAGAGAATAAATTTCTCTTATTAAAGCCATCCACTTGTGATGTTTCTGTTATAGGAGCACTAGATGACTAAGACACCATCCACTTGTGGTATTTCTGTTATAGCAGCACTAGATGACTAAGGCACCATCCACTTGTGGTATTTCTGTTATAGCAGCACTAGATGACTAAGGCACCATCCACTTGTGGTATTTCTGTTATAGGAGCACTAGATGACTAAGACACCATCCACTTGTGGTATTTGTTATAGCAGCACTAGATGACTAAGACACCATCCACTTGTGGTATTTCTGTTATAGCAGCTCTAGGTAACTGTTACACACCCTTACTCTCTCAACTTTTCCCCCATGAACTAGGGTCCACTCTTCACCACCCTGGTCACCCATCTTTGCACATGCTCAAGGTTTATGATGCCCAAAACTAAATTCTTACTGTGATCTGGTCGCAGCACAGTGAAATGAGACTACTAAAGTCAGATCCAGGGTAAGATAGGGCTGTTAGACTTGGGGAGGCCAAGAACGTCAACTAGACAGAGCGAGCAGTTCAGTTATGGAGATGGCAGTGGTGGTGATTGCTCAGTTGTATTCAGGTCCTCTTCACTGGACATTTAAGAGTCTGTCTTACCCACTTTGAAAACAACTGTGCAAGGCACCGAGAAGGTGTTCAGTAATATTAGTTAATATAGATTTGATTTTAACTTTTTTTTTTCCTAACAAATACAAAAGAAGTGGGGAGAGGGAAGTAGAGGAAAAGTATCAAAGGAAGAAATAGACCTATTGTCTTGAAACCAGAGTTGTTGATGAGCAGATTTGCCCAAGAAAAGAACTGAATTTATGATGGTAAATGAAACCGAAGTCACTCCTGTGGTGTTCTTTCTGGAAATCCAGCATCGTTGGCATTTTCTGAAAGTGTGAGCAGAGAAGGCACCATAAAGAACTGCCTGGTAGAAGATACAATAAAAACAGTGAGACCTTTTGTTCAAAGCCATTCAGAGACATTTCTGAGAAGAGGTGGGGGGAAGTATGGAAGAAAATATCACTATATTGTTCAGCTGAGTAGTCCTCAGAGAAGTTGTATGTTTTCGTGAGGTTGCTATAATCATCAACATTTAACAAGATGGCTTGTTCCTCAGTAATTGAAGATCATTACCACAACTTGGCTGTTGGTTTTTGAGATTTTATTGTCCAGATCTTAAAAATCAGTGACCATTTCCTTTATAAGAATGGGTAGAACGTTTCATAAATAGATAAAACTAGTTTTATGGAGGCTATCGGTGTTTATATTCCAGGTAACTACTTTTTTTTTTCCTACGTAATTTTTTCGATTTTTAGACAAATTGGATATATACATTCCTAGGTAATTTTTTAAATCACCCTGATTTGTGTTAAAGAAGGAGCCCTGGTGGCACAATAGTTAAGCACTCAGCTGCTAACCAAAAGGTCTGTGATTCAAACCCGCCAGCTGCTCTGCAGGAGAAAGATGTGGCTGTCTGCTTCTGTAAAGATTAGCCAAGAAAACCTGCTGCCGTTGAGTGGACTCCAACTCATAGTGACCCTATAGGACTGAGCAGAACTGCCCCCAAAGCATTTCCAAGGAGTGGCTGGTGGATTCGAACTGCTGGCCTTTTGGTTAGCAGCCAAGCCCCTACCCACTGTACCACGACAGCTCCCCATAAAAACTACAGCCTTAGAAACCCTATGGAGCCATTCCACTCTGCCTAAAGGGTTACTACGGGCTGGGATTGACTCAGTGGCAACAGGTTTGGTTTGCTTTGGTAAGTGAAAGACATTTTTAGCAACCACACACCAGAAGTGGTCTTCAGAAGCAGCTGATCTAATTAGCTAATTATTATCCAAAAGAACAGTTAAGTAAGTACCATGTCAAAACTAAAATTGTTGTTTTCATTAGAAGTTTGCCATGATTCAAATGGGCAGTGTTAGGTAACACAGACGCAGCTGCTTATCGGCACTTTTTTTGTGGCTGGCGCTATTCTGAAAGAACTAACATAGAGCTATTAGCAGCCCTCGCCAGGTCAGTGAAATAAACAGGTAGCACTCTCAGCAAGGAGAATGTGTCCTGGGCTTAAGCCGGACTGAAAGGCTACGTGTAAAAGTCAGGCGGTGCCCTAGTAAGCGTCGTTCATGGTGCCCCAGTCTGAGGAGGGGAAGTTTCTGCAGCTTCATAAAAATACCAACTTGGCTTCAGTTCAGTAGAGTAACTATACTTTGTGACTTACCTTGAAATATTTTTTACAGACTAAGTTCATAGGATCTTGATGCTTTCTTAAATTGTTTATTTCATAGGCAATTTTTTTTTTCTGTGACAAAAAAAACCATTGCCCTCAAGTTGATTCTGACTCATGGTGACCCTATAGGACAGAATAGAATTGCCCAATAGGGTTTCCAAGGAGCAGCTGGTAGATTCGAACTGCCGACATTTTGGTTAGCAGCCTGAGCGCTTAAGCATTGTGCCACCAGAGCTCCACAAGGCATTGTCAAATGAATAATCAAGTCAGTGGGGAATGCAATGCCATTTTTAAATCAATGGCATTCCCAGCTCTATTTAAACTTTTCACCTGGTCACTCTTCCTTTTCTAAGAGAAGGTGAGGCAGATAGAGGTGGGCGGTTGCTGTATCGACAAGGCCTCTGATACTCTTCAATTTCTGGGGTTTATCTGACTTTGAAGCCAGCCGTAAAGAATTTCAAATTGTCTAAGTCACTGCTAAAAACCATTGCCCAAATCAAAAGCTACAAAGAATGGCCACAGAGATGCTGGTTTTGATAAGAGACTAAACAGGCTCTCCGAAGTGAGTTATTTACTCATGGTAGAAACAGAAGAATAGCCACAATCACACGGTAAACATCCATTTGACTGGAAAAGGCACAGCTTTGGAAACAGAAAGCCTGGATCCTAGTCTTCACCACTTCCCCCATCAACTTGAGACAATTCATTTAATCTCTCTGAGTCTCAGTTCCCAGCTGAAGGCAGAGTGCTGGATCTCGTCACCTTTTGAAGGGTCTTTCAGTGATAAGATCTACCAGTGGAATTTCTTTTGGGTTGATAGATGTCTTTGCTTCAGGAAATACCACAATAAGCCCCTAAGGTGAAAGGTGAACCCTCAGAGGGCATAAGGGCTGGCTAGGACTCCTGAAAATACCCGTTACTGTTGAGTCAATTCTACAGGACAGAGTAGCACTGCCCCATAGAGTTTCCAAGGAGCGCCTGGTGGATTTGAACTGCCGACCTTTTTGTTAGCAGCCATAGCTCTTAACCACTGCGCCACCAGGGCTCCAGCTAGGGCTCCAGCAAGTACAAAAGACTAAAATGATGCATTTGCAGAAGCAAGGCAAGTCATTTTTCTTGGGCGGGAAAAGGTGCTCTCAGAGGGAGGTGGAGCGAGAAGAGAGGGGCGGGCTTGGAGACCCTTGGAGTGAGGGCGCTGCACGGGATAAAGGCTGGTGAGAAACGGCCAGTAGGCAATGATCAAAAGGGCTTTTAAGAAAGCCTAAAATGTAATTTTAAGTGGTTCATAGTATAATGATATGACCCCTCCTCGTGACCTCCACGTCTTCGGTGGGGTTGAACATACTAATGTTTGGTGTGAGTGGGGGTTTGTTGAAATTTGAGTAAGGAACCATACAAGTACGTTTGGGTACAGGCAGCTTCAGAAAAGCCAGAGCTGGGAGGCAGAGAGGCACTCTGAAACGCATGCCCTCGGGAACTAGCAGCAGGCTTGGCAGGCCTTTAGACCACCATAGGTCCAATGGGGCTCAGGCCCATCTGATCTAGACACGAAGGGGCCGGGAGAGCCCAACTGACATGTAGGTTGTGTGTGGTCTCTGATGGTGCAGGCTCTGCTGGCTGTCCCTGAGCACTACCGCCAGCTTCATCCTCAGTATTTTTGTCTTTTTCACAGCAGTTTCAGCTTAAGGGGTGATTGCAGAGTTTCTAGGCTCATCTCTGTCCATCACCCCTGTTCGGATTAGAACATAAGGCATTGACCCTAATATCACTTCTCCCCTCAACATATTCTTTAAACTCTTGTATTGTTCTTAAGGAGCCCTGGTGGCACAGTGTTTAAGCACTTGGCTGCTAAGCTAACCGAAAGGTCAGCAGTTTGAACCCACCAGCTACTCCACAGGAGAAAGATGTGGCAGTCCGCTTTGGTAAAGGTTTACAGCCTTGGAAACCCTATAGGGCAGTTCTACTCTGTCCTACAGGGTCACCATGAGTTGGAATCAACCTGACAACAGTAGATTTGTATGGTTCTTAAATCATTTATTAGCGCTAGTTTATTTTGTCTTTTTCTTCTTTTCCTCCATTTCTTAGAAGTGACTTGAAAGAGATTCTGGGTTGTTTCCTACTTCTCTTTTTCATTTGTCATTCAGATTTTTCTTTACCTGGAAATCTCTGAGGCTGATTTGCAAGCTTTCCTTAGCAGCCATTTGTAGTTTGCCTTCTGTAAGCATCATTCTATATGATATCCATTTTAGCACACTTAATAAAAATTAGATCATCCTTCATTCCAAAAACGTATTGCTTCTTCCAACTTCAGTGTTTCTGTTTTTTGTTTGTTTGTTTGTTTTAACAATATGTAAGTGTTCCTCATTTAATTCTGGTCTATGAAAGTTTTACATTGTCACCCTAAGTGAAAGCAAAGTGACTACTTCGGAGTCTCAGCTAAAACGAACAACGGTGCCTTCTAAAGAAGATGATGCTGGTGGGAGAATAAATTGGTATATCCTTTCTGGCAAGCAATTTGACAATATAGTACTTATAAAGAGACTTAGAATGTTTATACCCTTTGGCCCCATGATCACACTTCTAGGACTCTTTCCTCTGGAAATAATCAGAAATGTGGTTAAAGATCGATGGACAAATATACTTATTGCAGAACCCCTGGGGCTGCAGTGGTTAGTTAAAGCACTTGACTTTAAAAAGGGCAGTGGTTTGAACCCACCAGCCGCTCCTTGGAAACCCTATGGGGCAGTTCTACTGTGTCCTATAGGGTCACTAGGAGTCAGAATTGACTCCACGGCAGTGGGTTTGGTTTTTTGTTTTTCTTTTGGGGGGTGGGGAAGGGCGTTTCTATTTATTGCAATTTGCTGGGTGGTGCAGTTAATGTACCAGCTGTGAACCAAAAGGCTGGAGGTTTCAGTACACTCAGTAACATCTCAGAAGAAAGACCCGGATCTACCCCTGAAAAAATCAGCCATTGAAAACCCTAAGGGACACGGTTCTACTCTGACATGCATGGGGCCACCATGAGTCAGAATTGACTTAATGGCAACTGGTTATTTTTTATTTTTATATTTATTGCAACATTATTTGTGATAGTGACAAACTGGAAGCAACCTAAATGCCCAACATAAAGGAAAATAATTGTTACATTGTTATAATAAGAATTATGTAGCAATTAAAAATTATGCTTTACCTTGTACTTGATAGTCCGTTAAAAAATTTTTTACAACCATTCTGAGTGCCCTGAACGTCCAGAATAGAAAGCAGGAATGGCTTGCGTCCTTTAGGGATTTAACCCACATTTTCAGTAACTACCGAAAGTTCCGGTAATTTTGATATAAGCCCAGTCCGAGAACTCCCTCAGGGCTCGAACTCTGACAAGAGTGGGGGAAGGGGACAGGAAGCAAATTATTCTTTCGAAAAATTTTTTACGATATGGAGAAATGCTATTTTGAAGTCTGAATTTTAAAGTAACTATCATATGATTTCAGATTTATGGGGGGAATTAAAACATGCTGAGAAAAAAAATTTACATGTTTTATGTTTTAATCATATTGCCATGGGTGAGGTATGGTAAGGCCAGACACAGACGAAGAGAGAGAGACCATGGACGTTTCAAAGGTTTTCTTATACTCACAGTTCTCTGGGGAGAATACACACTGACTCAGGGGGTTGTACCCGGGGACAGAGTGACAAGCTGGAATTGTAGGAAATGGCTTACCTTTATGGCAAGCAGGTTAGCTAGGTTTCTTGGGCTTCCTGGGGGTTGGGTATCTGAATAGTTCTGCGGGCTCTGGGGCATAGGGGCTGTCCCTAGCTGCGGGGTTCCCGGCCCAGGGGCTGTTAGAGCAAGTGCCCAGTGGTCCTGGAGCCTGTGGCCGGATAAGGGGAGTGGCTGGAGAATGCACTTAATCAGCTGTTCAAGAAGGGGAACAGACCGGCCTTCAGCCAGGGCCTCAAACTGGGTCAAGACAGCATTTCAAAAAAAAAATTCTATTATAGGTTTATATCTGGGTGATGGCATTGTGGATGACTTGTACTTTAAATAAGGAAACACAATTCCCAGAGGTGAGATAATCTGCCCAAGTTCTGTAGCCAGCAAGTGCTGAAATAAAGGGTGAAGTCAAGTCTACTTGACTATCAAGCCAATGCTCAACACCTGTTGAAACATTGCTAAGCTGAGAAGCCTTGTATAAAAGATATACAAATATTTTAAGTGTGGTAGATTGAATTACTGGTCCCAGTTCTTAACTTCCCTGTAGGTGTATCTTACATTCACTCCCTTGCTATAGCCTTTGATGGGCAGAAGATCTTCCTTGATTTTGGCTATGGCCGTGAGACTTACTTGGCCAATGGGTCGGGTGAACATAATGAAAGGGAAGGCTTACAATGGACTACCATGATTGGTCCTTTCTCCTGAACTCCTGTCTTTTACCACGTGAATCACATGTTTCAGGGGAGCACTGGTCCAGGGAGAATGGAAACGAGGAGCAGACATGGACCCAATGCCCAGCTTAAAGCTTAACTTTCAGCCAACTTGAGGACACATAGTGAAAAATAAATGATTATGGTTTAAAGCTGTTGAGATGTGGTCTGATGTTTTGTTTGTTTTAATGTAGGATGGTTATAAGGAGCCCTGCTGGCACAGTGGTTAAAGCACTCAGTTGCTAACTGAAAGGCCAGTGGTTTGAACCCACCAGGCGCTCTGCAGGAGAAAGATGTGGCAGTCTGCTTCTGTAAAGATTCCAAAGCAACCAAAACCAAACCCGTTGCCATTGAGTCGATTCCAACTCATAGCAACCCTACAGGGCAGAGTAGAACTGCCCCACAGTATTTCCAAGGATGAGCTGGTGAATTCAAACTGCCAACCTTTTGGTTAGCAGCCGAATGCTTAACCACTGTGCCACCAGGGCTCTCCATAAAGATTATAGCCTTGGAAATACTGTGGGGCAATTCTACTCTGTCCTATAGGGTCACCATGGGTTGAAATCAATTATACCGCAATGGATAGGTTTCTTTTTTTTTTTAGAATGATTATGGCCAATTGATATAAAATGCAAAGATGCTTGTATTAAAGTCATAGAATTGACTCTCTTAATTTCACCTTCATATGTCAATACAAGTTCAAATTTGGTTATGCAAATATAGGATCTATAGATATTCACCATCCTGGGAAAATGGTTTCACAAGACCTATTTAATGCAGACTGACTCTTGGCTGGTGTGAGAGCTAGTCTCCTGTGAGGAGGGAATATTTACATAAGAAATGCATTGCATTCTGAGAAAAAAGGACACAATCCCCAAATCTCCAAATTTCAGGGTTGGGAAAAACAGTAGACATGGCCCAGGCCCAGTGTAGGGGATTTATACTATAATCCCTAGAACAATCACTAAGAAATAAGGCACTGCCGTACAGGTGTAACTGTAGGCATATGGATATATATGTTTATGTATTGTTGCTGTTAGATGCCATGGAGTCCGTTCTGACTCATAGCAACCGCACGTACTACAGAATGAAACACTGTCTGGCCCTGTGCCGTTCTCACAATCATTGCCCATTGTTGCACCCACTGTGTCAGTCCATCTCATTGAGGGTCTTCCTCTTTGTCAATAATCCTCTACTTTACCAAGCATGATGTCCTTGTCCTTCTCCAAGGACTGGTCCCTCTTAATAACATGTCCAAGTTATGTGAGAAGTCTGAGCATCCTCACTTCTAAGGAGCATTCTGGCTGTACTTTCTTCCAAGACAAATTTGTTCATTCTTCTGGCAGTCCATGATATATTCAATATTCTTTGGCAACACCATAATTCAAATGCATCAACTCTTCTTTGATCTTTCTTATTCATTGTCCAGCTTTCTCATGCATATGAGGCAATTAAAAATACCATGGCTTAAGTCAGGCACACCTTAGTCCTCAGAGTGACATCTTTGCTCTTTTAACATTTTAAGAGGTATTTTGCCACAAATTTGCCCAATGCAATAATACGTCCTTTGATTTCTTGACTGCTGCTTTCCTGGGCGTTGATTGTGGATCCAAGTAAAATGGAATCCTTGACAACGTCAATCTTTTATGTGTTTATCATGATGTTGCTTATTGGTCCAGTTGTGAGAATTTTTGTTTTATGTTGAGGTGCAATCCATACTGAAGGCTGCGGTCTTTGATCTTCATCGGTAAGTGCTTCAAGTCCTCTCTCCTTTCCGTAGGCAAGGTTGTGTCATCTGCATACGCAGGTGGTTCATGAGTCTTCCTCCAATCCTGACACCCCATTCTTCTTCATGTAGTCAAACTTCTCCAATTATTTGCTCAGTATACAGACCAAATAATTACGGTGAGAAGATAAGTCCTTTCCTGACTTTAAACCATGCAGTATCCCCTTGTTCTGTTCCAACAGCTGCCTCTTGGTCTATGTACAGGTTCCTCATGAGCACAATTAAGTGTTCTCGAATTGCCATTCCTCGCAAAGTTATTCATAATTTGTTATGGGATCCACACAGTGGAATGCCTTTGCATAGTCAATAACACGTAGGTAAACATTTTTCTGGCATTCTCTGCTTGCACCCAAGATCCATCTGACATCAGCAGTGATATTCTTTGTTCTATGTCCTCTTCTGTCGATTTTCCTATTGGTGTACTGCTACAACCATTTTTTAATTACCTTCAGCAAAATTTTACTTGTGTATAATATTAATGATATTGTTCGATAATTTCCACATTCTATTGAATCACCTTTCTTTGGGATGGGCACAAATATGGACCTCTTACAGTTGATTGGCCAGTTAACTGTCTTCCTAATTTCTTGGCACAGACAAGTGTGCCCTTCCAGTGTTGCATTTGTTTGTTGAAACATCTCAATTGGCATTCCGTTAATTCCCGGAGCATTGTTTTTCACCAGTGCCTTCAATGCAGCTTGGACTTCCTCCTCCAATACCATCGGTATTGAATATATGTGCTGCATATATTTTTAAATATAAAATAAAGCACATAGGAGGCACAGTTATGGATACTTACTAGACATAACTAAACACTTCACAGGATTGGTTTACTGGGTTTGAGGGCTTAGGATGATAGTCTCATGAGGCACCTCATTCAGTTGGCACAACAGAGCCCATAAAGACAGTGTTGTACATCCTAGTTTGATGAGTAATGCCAGGGGTCTTAAAAGTGGCCATGTAAGATACAACTATTGGTCTCTACTCATCTGGAGCAAAAGAGAAAGAAGGAAACCAAAGACACAAAGAAGAAACTAGTCTACAGAACTAATAGCCTACACAAACAATGGCCTCACCTACCTTGAGACCAGAAGAACTAGATGGTGCCCGGCTACCACTACCAAACGTTCCCTGGATAGAAAAAAAAAAACTAAAATTGTTTTTTTTTTTTTAGAAGGGGAGAAAATTATGGAACAAATTTTAAATTTCTAAAAAAAAAAAAAGCCAGACTTACTGGACCGGTAGAGACTAGATGAATCCCCAAGATTATTGCCCTGGCATACCCTTTAAACTTGGAACTCAAACCACTCCCAGAGGTCACCTTTCTTCTAAATGACAGGTTGGCTCATAAAATAAATAATATCACCTGTGAGTACTGTACTTCTCAAAATAATCATCTAAATGAAACCAAATGGTAAGCATATTCCCTAGACCAAAGATGAGTAGGTAAAGGGGTGGGGAGTAGGGAGGGCCAGGGAAACTAGATTAAGGGAAACAAAAGAACCAGAATGGAAATAATGAGAAAGCTGATATATGGTGAAAAATGTATCCAATGTCACTGAACAATATCTATATAAATTGTTAAATGAGAACCTAATTTGCTGTGTAAACTTTTACCAAAATCACAATAAAATATTTTTTAAAAAATACTAATAATGCATTACCACCACATGGATGAACCTAGAAAGCATTATGCTGAGCAAAATATATCAGCCACAAAAGGACAAATACTATATGGTCTCATTTATATGAAATAATCAAATATACAAACCAAAAAACACACAAAAACTCATTGCCAACCAGTCAATTATAACTCATATCTACCCTATAGGAGAGAATAGAACTGCCCCATAGGGTTTCCAAGGCTGTAATCTTTACAGAAGCAGACTGCCACATCTTTCTCCCCCGGAGTGGCTGCTGAGTTCAAACTGCTGACCTTTCAGTTAGCATCCAAGTTCTTAACCACTGTGTCAGCAGGACTCCTCAAGAAAATAAATAAAAAAAATTTTTTTTTTTTATATGTATATAGAAACCAAAAATTATTAGCGGTTACTAGGGGTAGAAGTGAGGGGAGAAGGATCAATTTTTGCTTAGTGTTTTAGTTACCTAGTGCTGTGTAACAGAAATACCACAAGTGGAAGGCTTTAACAAACAGAAATTTATTTTCTTACAATTCAGGAGGCTGGAAGTCCTAATTCAGGGCACCAGCTGTAGGAGAAGGCTTTCTTTCTGTGTCACTTCTGGGAGAAGGTCCTTGTCTCTTAGCTTCTGGGCAATGGCTTGGTTCCTTGGTGATCTTCATGTGGCATGGCATCTATCTTCACCAAGTGTGCTCTCTTGCTTGCTTAATTCTTTTATATCTCAAAAGAGATTGACTTAAGACACATATTACAGTAATGGAGCCCTGGTGGCGGACTGGTTAGGAGCACAGCTGTTGACCAAAATGTCAGCAGTTCAAATCCACCAGCCGCTCCTTGGAAACCCTATGGAGCAGTTCTATTCTGTCCTATAAGGTCTTCTTCAGGAGTCAGAATCATCTTGGTGGCAATGGGTTACAATAATACTGCCTAATTTTAGCATAACAAAGAAGGCTCATTCCTAAATGGGATTATAACCACTACCAAAAAAAAAAAAAAAACCCTTGCTGTCAAGCCAATTCTGACTCGTAACAACCCTATAGGAGAGCGTAGAACAGCCTCATAGGATTTTCAAGGAGCAGCTGGTGGATTTGAACCACAGACCATTCGGTTAGCAGTCGACTGCTTTAACCACTGCATCACCAAGGCCCCATAACCACCACAGGCGTTAGGATTTACAACACATGTTTTGGGGGGATACAATTCAACCCACAATACTTAGGGTGCATTGAGTGTATGTTAAAGGTGATGAAATAATTTAGCAAAGGAAAATGAGAATGCTTACACAATTTGAAGAATGCAATCAACGTCACTGACTTATACATGTAGAAATTGTTGAATTGGTATACGTTGTTTCATGTATATTTTCACCACAATAGAAAAGAATGATGTAAGATGTCACCAGTGTGGAAACGGACGCCTTGTTGAAACAGACCAAAGGCAGGAAACCACCTGACAGCTAAACAGAGTGTGGTTAAGATGCAATGGCATGTCCCTATAACAGATCGTATCTACATGAAAAAAAAAAAACGCTCATGGCTAAGAAAAGACAGCTCACAAATATCCTATTAAATCTATGTTTTTTGTATGTGTATATTTATACACACACCTGTACATGTGCCAGACTAGAAGAATGTCTGTGTGATGACATTATGGTTGATTATTACTTCTTCCTTGCTTATTTATAGGTCCTATACTGAACATAAAAACTCGCTGGCATTGAGTCAATTCTAACTCATAGCTACCTGTGCAGTGGTTAAGAGCTACAGCTGCTAACCAAAAGGTTTTCAGTTCAAATCCACCAGGCGCTGTTCGGAAACTCTATGGGCACTATGAGTTGGAATCGACTCAATGGCAATTTTTTTTTTTTTTTTATATAATGAACATACATGACTATTGTAATAACGAAAACAATAAAGGTTATTTTTTAAATAAGAGAGAGAAAAACAAAACTTGAAAACCTTGAAACCAGTGGAACTTGTGATGGTTTTGGAATTTTTACCCTCAGGATTGTCAGTTGTCTGGATATATGGCCTATACCAAAGCAATATTCTTTGCCAATACTATAATTAAAAGGCACCAATTCTTCTTCAGTCTTCTGCATTCATTGTCCAGCTTTCACATGTATATGAGGCGATTGAAAACACCATAGCTTGGGTCAGGCTCACCTAGCCCTTAAAGTGGCATCTTTTCTTTTTAACACTTTAAAGAGGTCTTTCTTTTGCAGTAGATGTGACCAATGCAATGTGTCTTTTGATTTCTTGACTGCTGTTTCCATGGGAATTGATTGCAGATTCAGGTAAAATGAAATCCTTGACAACATCTATTTTTATCCATTTATCATGATGTTGCTTATTGGTCCAGTTGTGAGGATTTCTGTTCTTTAGGCTGAGGTGTAATCCATACTGAAGGCTGTAGACTTTGATCTTCATCAGTAAGTGTTCAAGTCCTCTTCACTTTCAGCAAGCACGGCAGATCACAGGTTGTTAATGGGTCTTCCTCTAACCCTGATGCTACGTTCTTCATATAGTTCAACTTCTCAGATTATTCTCTGGGCATACAGATTGAATAAGTATGGTGAAAGGATACAACGCTGACGTACACCTTTCGTGATTTTAAACCATGCAGCATCTCCTTGTTTTGTTTGAGTCACTGCCTCTTGGTCTATATACAGGTTCCTCATGAGCACAATTAAGTGTTCTGGGATTCCCATTCCTTGTAATGTTATCAATACTTTGTTATGATCCCCACAGTCAAATGTCTTTGCATAGTCAGTAAAACAGAGGTAAACATCTTTCTGGTATTCTCTGGTTTCAGTCAAGAGTCACCTGACATCAGCAACGAGAGATATCCCTCTTTTCACGCTGTCTTCTGAATCGACTTGGATTTCTGGCAGCTCCCTGTCAATGTACTGCTGCAACAGCTTTTGAATTATCTTCAGCAAAATTGTATTTGCATGTGATATTAATGATATTGTTTGATAATTTCTGCACTCTGTTGGATCACCTTTCTTTGGAATGGGCACAAATATGGATCTCTTCCAGTTGGCCAGGTAGTTCTCTTCCAAATTTCTTGGCATAAACAACTGAGCACTTCCAGTGTTGCATCCTTTGTTGAAACATCTCAATTGCTATTCCATCAATTCCTGGAGCCTGGTTTTTCGCCAATGCATTCAGTGCATCTTGGACTTCTTCCTTCAATACCATCAGTTCTCGATCACATGCTATCTCCTGAAATAGTTGAATATTGACCAATTCTTTTTGGTACAGTGACTCTGTGTATTCATTCCATTTTCTTTTTATGCTTCCTGCATCATTCAGTTTTTTGCCCATAGAATCCTCCAATATTGCAGTTTTATCATTTTTCTTCCATTCTTTCAGCTTCAGAAATGCTGAGCGTGTTCTTCGCTTTTGGTTTTCTAATGCCGGGTCTTCACACGTTTTATTATATTTTACTTTGTCTTCTCAAGCTGCCCTTTGAAATCTTCTGTTCAGCTCTTTTATGTCACCATGTGTTCCTCTCACTTTAACTCCTCTATTTCAAGAGTAAATTGCAGACTCTCTTCTGACATCCATTTTGGTCTTTTTTTTTTTTTTTTCTTTTTCTGTCATTTTAATGACCTTTTGCTTTCTTCATGGATGATGTCATCCCACAACTCATCTGGTCATTAGTGTTCAATGTGTCAAATCTACTCTTGAGGTGATCTCTAAATTCAGGAGAGATACACTCAAGGTTGTACTTTGGCTTTTGTGGACTCGTTTTAATTTTCTTCAGCTTCAACTTGAACATGGTCTGTTCTGCGGTCAGCCCTTGGCCTTGTTCTGACTGATGATATTGAGCTTCTCCATTGTCTCTTTCCACAGATGTAGTCAATTTTATTCCTGTGTACTTCATCTGGCAAAACCCACATGTCTAGTTCACGTTTATGTTGTTGAAAAAAGGTATTTGCAATGAAGAAGTCATTGGTCTTACAAAACTCTATCATGCGATCTCTCATGTCATTTATATCGCCAAGGCCATATTTTCCAATGACCAACCCTTCTTTGTTTCCAACTTTGGCATTCCAATTGCCAGTAATTATCAATACATCTTGATTGCATGTTTGATTAATTTCAGACTGGAGAAGCTGATAAAAATCTTCAGTTTCTTCATCTTTGGCACTAGTGGTTGATGCATAAATTTGAATAATAGTTGTAGTAATTGGTCTTCCTTGTGGGAGCGTGGATGTTATCCTATCACTGACAGGGTTGTACTTCAGGATAGACCTTGAAATGTTCTTTTTGATGATAAATGTGACACTATTCCACTTCAATTTGTCATTCCCAGCATAGTAGACCATAGGATTGTCTGATTCAAAATGACCATACCAGTCCATTTCAGCTCACTAATGCCTAGGATATCTATCTTCAAGCATTCCATTTCATTTTTGACAGCTTTCAATTTTCCTTGATTCATACTTCATATATTCTATGTTCCAATCATCAATGGATGTTTACAGCGATTTCTTCTCATTTTGAGTTGTGCCACATTAGCAAATGAAGGTCCCGAAAGCTTGACTCCATCCATGCCATTAAGATTGACTCTACTTTGAGGAGACAGCTCTTCCTCAGTCATATTTTGAGTGTCTTCCAACTTGAGGGGTTCATCTTCTGTCTCTATATCTGCTACTATCTGTAAGGTTTTCACTGGCCAATTTTATTTAGAAATGTAGCACCAGGTCCTTCCTCCCAGTCTGTCTTAGTCTAGAACCTCCACTGAAACCTGTTCACCATGGGTGACTCTGCTGATATTTGAAATACCAGTGGCATAGCTTCCAGCATCACAGCAACACGCAAGCCACCAAGCTATGACAAACAGTATGACAAAGGACTGTCTTATTTTCTGACATGATTCTGATTCAATTTGCGTATTTCTTGCCCTAGACATAGAATCAATCATTTCTCCAAAGAGCTCTGGTTTCTTTAAGTGTGAAATGAATTTTAGATACCATAATCTGGGCAGGTGCTTACTGATACTCTGTCGGGCTTTGTTTCTTGGCCTTTTGCTTGTATATAGCTAGGAAATACTCTTTCATAAACATGATGAGTTTATACTGATACTTTCAACTCAGATTCAGGACTACAGTGTTTTTACTTAGTCTTATCTATGTTAACCTATTTCTCATTTTTTTATTACACTAAAAAAAAAAAAAAAAAACACAAATCGCTTTATCCCACAATGCACACAGCACAGTCTTAGAATAACAATACTGACACTAACACAAACGCTATGATTACTGAAAAGAGTTTACTTTTTTTTTTTTTTGCAGTTCTTTTTGTCCTTAGGGTATATACCATTAAGAATACACAGTCAAATTACAGCATTTTAAGCTCATTTGATATAATGCATATTTGTGTGGTTATGCTACCAACTCAATATTCGGTTAGGTTTATTTATTTTATTTTGCTTTTGACTTTTAGGGATTTCTTTTTCAATTATATTTTTTTATAATTTTGTAAAAGATTTACATGATTTCATAGTTAAATTTATCAAACAAGATATATTCAGAAACGTTTAGCTTCTATCCCTATTTTCTGTACCCTTTCCTTCCCTCTAGCATATTATAAACACATTTTTGTTGCTTGTTTTCATTTAGTATGTCCTGGGTATCATTCTGTTGGTGGTGGTGGTGGTTGCTGTTGAGACAGCTCCAACTCATAGCAACCCCATGCACGACAGAACGAAACATAGTTGGGTGCTACGCCATCTTCACAATCTTTGGTATGTTTGAGCCCATCTTTGCAGCCATTTGTCAATCCATCTCATGGAAGGTTTCCCTCATTTTTGCTGACCCTCTACTAAACATAAGGCCCTTTTCTAGCGATTGGTCTTTACTGATGACTTGTCCAAAGTAAGTGAGACAAACTCTTGCCATCCTTGCTTCTAAGGAGCATTCTGTCTGTACTTTTTCCAAGACTGATTTGTTCATTCTTCTGGCAGTCCATGGCATGTTCAATATTCTTCGCCAACACCATAATTCAAATGAGTCAGTTCTTCTTTGGTCTTCCTTTTTCATTGTCCAGATTTGCATGCACATGAGGCAATTGAAAAGACCATGGCTTGGGTCAAGTGCACCTTAGTCATCAAAGTGACATCTTTGCTTTTTAACCCTTTAAAGTGGTCTTTTGCAGCAGATTTGACCAATGCAATATTTCTATCGTTTGATTACTTGACTGCTGCTTCCACGGCATTGATTGTTGATCCAAGTAGAATGATATCTTTGGCAACTTCAATTTCTTCCCCATTTATCATGATGTTGTTTATTGGTCCAATTGTGAGGATTTTTGTTTTCTTTATATTCAGGTATAATCCATATTGAAGGCTGTAGTTTTTTTTGGTCTGTTTTTTGGTTTTTTTTAAATAATTTTTATTGAGCTTTAAGTGAACATTTACAAATCAAGTCAGTCTGTCACATATAAGCTTATATACACCTTACTCCATACTCCCGCTTACTCTCCCCCTAATGAGTCAGCCCTTGCAGTTTCTCCTTTCGTGACAATTTTGCCAGTTTCTAACCCTCTCTACCCTCCTATCTCCCCTCCAGACAGGAGATGCCAACACAGTCTCAAGTGTCCACCTGATACAAGTAGCTCACTCTTCATCAGCATCTCTCTCCTACCCATTGTCCAGTCCCTTCCATGTCTTATGAGTTGTCTTCGGGAATGGTTCCTGTCCTGGACCAACAGAAGGTTTGGGGACCATGACCGCCGGGATTCCTCTAGTCTCAGTCAGACCATTAAGTCTGGTCTTTTTATGAGAATTTGGGGTCTGCATCCCACTGATCTCCTGCTCCCTCAGGGGTTCTCTGTTGTGCTCCCTGTCGGGGCAGTCATCGGTTGTGGCCGGGCGCCATCTAGTTCTTCTGGTCTCAGGATGATGTAGGTCTCTGGTTCATATGGCCCTTTCTGTCTCTTGGGCTCATAGTTATCGTGTGACCTTGGTGTTCTTCATTCTCCTTTGATCCAGGTGGGTTGAGATCAATTGATGCATCTTAGATGGCCGCTTGTTAGCATTTAAGACCTCAGACGCCACATTTCAAAGTGGGATGCAGAATGTTTTCATAATAGAATTATTTCGCCAATTGACTTAGAAGTCCCCTTAAGCCATAGTCCCCAAACCCCCACCCTTGCTCCGCTGACCTTTGAAGCATTCAGTTTATCCAGGAAACTTCTTTGCTTTTGGTCCAGTCCAGTTGAGCTGACCTTCCCTGTATTGAGTATTGTCCTTCCCTTCACCTAAAGTAGTTCTTATCTACTAACTAATCAGTAAATAACCCTCTCCCACCCTCCCTCCCTCCCCGCCTCGTAACCACAAAAGTATGTGTTCTTCTCAGTTTATACTATTTCTCAAGATCTTATAATAGTGGTCTTCTACAATATTTGTCCTTTTGCCTCTGACTAATTTCGCTCAGCATAATGCCTTCCAGGTTCCTCCATGTTATGAAATGTTTCACAGATTCATCACTGCTCTTTATTGATGCGTAGTATTCCATTGTATGAATATACCACAATTTATTTAACCATTCATCTGTTGATGGACACCTTGGTTGCTTCCAGGTTTTTGCTATTGTAAACAGAGCTGCAATAAACATGGGTGTGCATATATCTGTTCTTGTAAAGGCTTATTTCTCTACGGTATATTCCGAGGAGTGGGATTTCTGGGTTGTATGGTAGTTCTATTTCTAACTTTTTAAGAAAACGCCAGATAGATTTCCAAAGTGGTTGTAACATTTTACATTCCCACCAGCAGTGTAAAAGAGTTCCAATCTCTCCGCAGCCTCTCCAACATTTATTTGTGTTTTTTGGATTAATGCCAGCCTTGTTGGAGTGAGATGGAATCTCATCGTAGTTTTAATCTGCATTTCTCTAATGGCTAATGATCGAGAGCATTTTCTCATGTATCTGTTAGCTGCCTGAATATCTTCTTTAGTGAAGTGCGTGTTCATATCCTTTGCCCACTTGTTTGATTGGGTTGTTTGTCTTTTTGTGGTTGAGTTTTAACAGAATCGTATAGATTTTAGAGATCAGGCGCTGGTCGGAGATGTCATAGCTGAAAATTCTTTCCCAGTCTGTAGGTGGTCTTTTTATTCTTTTGGTGAAGTCTTTAGATGAGCATAGGTGTTTGATTTTTAGGAGCTCCCAGTTATCTGGTTTCTCTTCATCATTTTTGGTAATGTTTTGTATTCTGTTTATGCCTTGTATTAGGGCTCCTAACGTTGTCTCTATTTTTTCTTCCATGATCTTTATCGTTTTAGTCTTTATGTTTAGGTCTTTGATCCACTTGGAGTTAGTTTTTGTGCAGGGTGTGAGGTATGGGTCCTGTTTCATTTTTTTGCAAATGGATATCCAGTTATGCCAGCACCATTTGTTAAAAAGACTATCTTTTCCCCAATTAACTGACACTGGGCCTTTGTCAGATATCAGCTGCTCATATATGGATGGATTTATATCTGGGTTCTCAATTCTGTTCCATTGGTCCGTGTGCCTGTTGCTGTACCAGTACCAGGCTGTTTTGACTACTGTGGCTGTATAATAGGTTCTAAAATCAGGTAGAGTGAGACCTCCCACTTTCTTCTTCTTTTTCAGTAATGCTTTACTTATCCGAGCCTTCTTTCCCTTCCATATGAAGTAGGTGATTTGTTTCTCCATCACATTAAAAAATGTCATTGGAATTTGGATCTGAAGTGCATTGTACGTATAGATGGCTTTTGGTAGAATAGACATTTTTACCATGTTAAGTCTTCCTATCCATGAGCAAGGTATGTTTTTCCACTTAAGTAGGTCCTTTTTAGTTTCATGTAGTAGTACTTTGTAGTTTTCTTTATATAGGCCTTTTACATCTTTGGTAAGATTTATTCCTAAGTATTTTATCTTCTTGGGGGCTACTGTGAATGGTATTGATTTGGTTATTTCCTTTTCGATGTTCTTTTTGTTGGTGTAGAGGAATCCAAGTGATTTTTGTATGTTTATCTTATAACCTGAGACTCTGCCAAACTCTTCTATTAGTTTCAGTAGTTTCTGGAGAATTCCTTAGGGTTTTCTGTGTATAAGATCATGTCATCTGCAAATAGAGATAATTTTACTTCCTCCTTGCCAATCCGGATGCCCTTTATTTCTTTGTCTAGCCTAATTGCTCTGGCTAGGACCTCTAGCACAATGTTGAATAAGAGCGGTGATAAAGGGCATCCTAGTCTGGTTCCTGTTCTCAAGGGAAATGCTTTCAGGCTCTCTCCATTTAGAGTGAATGTTGGCTGTTGGCTTTGTATAGATGCCCTTTATTATGTTGAGGAATTTTCCTTCAATTCCTATTTTGCTGAGAGTTTTTATCATAAATGGGTGTTGGACTTTGTCAAGTGCCTTTTCTGCATCAATTGATAAGATCATGTGGTTTTTGTCTTTTGTTTTATTTATGTGGTGGATTACATTAATGGTTTTTCTAATATTAAACCAGCCTTGCATAAAAAAAAAAAAAAAACCTGGTATAAATCCCACTTGGTCATGGTAGATTATTTTTTTGATATGTTGTTGAATTCTATTGGCTAGAATTTTGTTGAGGATTTTTGCATCTATGTTCATGAGGGATATAGGTCTGTAATTTTCTTTTTTGTGATGTCTTTACCTGGTTTTGGTATCAGGGATATCACCGGTGGCTTCTTAGAATGAGTTAGGCAGTATTCCGTCATTTTCTATGCTTTGAAATACCTTTAGTAGTAGTGGTGTTAACTCTTCTCTGAAAGTTTGGTAGAACTCTGCAGTAAAGCCATCCGGGCCAGGGCTTTTTTTTGTTGGGAGTTTTTGGATTACCTTTTCAATCTCTTTTTTTGTTATGTGTCTATTTAGTTGTTCTACTTCTGATTATGTTAGTTTAGGTAGGTAGTGTTTTTCCAGGAATTCATCCATTTCTTCTAGGTTTGCAAATTTGTTAGAGTACAATTTTTTGTAATAATCTGATATGATTCTTTTAATTTCAGTTGGGTCTGTTGTGATGTGGCCCATCTCGTTTTTCTTATTCAGGTTATTTGTTTCCTCTCCTGTATTTCTTTAGTCAGTCTGGCCAATGGTTTATCAATTTTGTTAATTTTTTCAAAGAACCAGCTTTTGGCTTTGTTAATTCTTTCAATTGTTTTTCTGTTCTCTAATTCATTTAGTTCAGCTCTAATTTTTATTATTTGTTTCCTTCTGGTGCCTGATGGCTTCTTTGGTTGCTCACTTTCTATTTGTTCAAGTTGTAGGGACAGTTCTCTGATTTTGGCTCTTTCTTCTTTTTGTATGTGTGCATTTATCAATATAAATTGGCCTCTGATCACTGCTTTTGCTGTGTCCCTGAGGTTTTGATAGGAAGTGTTTTCATTCTCGTTGCATTCTATGAATTTCTTTATTCCCTCCTTAATGTCTTCTATAACCCAGTCTTTTTTGAGCAGGGTATTGTTCAGTTTCCAAGTATTTGATTTCTTTTCCCTAATTTTTCTGTTACTGATTTCCACTTTTATGGCCTTGTGTTCTGGGAAGATGCTTTGTAATATTTCGATGTTTTGGATTCTGCAAAGGTTTGTTTTATGACCTAATATGTGGTCTATTCTAGAGAATGTTCCATGTGCGCTAGAAAAAAAAAAGTATACTTTGCAGCAGTTAGGTGGAGAGTTCTGTATAAGTCAATGAGGTCAAGTTGGTTGGTTTTAGTAATTAGGTCTTCCGTGTCTCTATTGAGCTTCTTACTGGATGTCCTGTCCTTCTCCGAAAGTGGTGCATTGAAGTCTCCTCCTATAATTGTGGAGGTGTCTATCTCACTTTTCAGTTCTGTTAAAATTTGTTTTATGTATCTTGCAGCCCTGTCATTGGGTGCATAAATATTTAATAAGGTTATATCTTCGTGGTCAATTGTTGAAGGCTGTAGTTTTTGGCCTTCATCAGTAAGTGCTTCAGGTCATCTCCATTTTTGCCAAGCAAGGTTGTGTTAGTTGCATATCACAGGCTTTTAATTAATGAGTCTTCCTCCCTGTCCTGATGCCATGTTCTTCTTCATACAGTCCAGCTTCTCCAATTATTTGCTCAGCATACAGATTGAATAAGGAGAAGGAATACAACCTTTTCCAATCTTAAACAACAGAGTTTCCTATCCCCTTGTTCTGTCCTAACAACTGCTTCTTGATCCATGTATAGGTTCCACATGAGCACAATTAAGTGTTCTGGAATTCTCATTTTTCACAACGTTATCTATAATTTGTTATGTTCCACACAGTCAAATGCCTTCGAGGAGTTGATAAAACACAGGTGCACGTCTTTCTGATGTTCTCTGCTTTCAGCCAGGATCCATCCGACATCAACAATGATATCGCTCATTCCACGTCCTCTTCTGAACCCGGCTTGAACTGTGGCAGTTCCCTGTCAATGTATGGCTGCAGCCATTTTTGAATTATCTTCAGCAGTATACTGCTGCGGAGTGTATCTTTACTGAAGATGATCACTCAGTAGCAGTATAATAAAGGCATTCTTCATTTCTTTTTACAACTGTGTGGTATTCTATTGTAAGGGTCATAGCTAATTCTACCAGTTCCTTTATAATGGATATTTGGGTTATTTCTAGTCTTTTGTTATTATAAGTCATTAAATAACTGACCTTTAAACTATTTTGTTCAGATATTGGAGCTACCTATATCAAAGTTTCTTGGCTGTCTTCAGGGAAAGTACTATGAAAGTTGTATGAACCTAGAAATAAGTGTCTCATTTTTCTAGTCCCTGTCTTTCTCAGTTTTTGTTTTTATATTATTTATTTTGGAATTTTTCTGTATTGTATTAATATTGTATTATTGCAATATTATTAATATTATGTAATAATATTTAATACAAACTGTTATCGTACATAGCAAGAATATGTGTTCTTTTGTGAAATTTTTGGTTCCTATGTATTTATATTAGGTCACAATATAAAAGTGGGTTTCTTATTGTGAGGCACAGTCAGAAGGCAAACAATCCAGAGGATGAAATGCCTATAAATATTGATAATTGAGTTGTTTGGTATATTTTTAATTCCTCCACCCCAGCTTCTCTGAAGCCAGTGGCACTCACCTCCCACTCCAGGAGGTCTTGTCTTCTGCTCTGGCCCCAGGCTTGGTATGTGGATGTCACCCCTTCCAGCCTATGTTTTCTCTGTACTTCTCCTTTTTTTTTTTTTTTTTTCCTCCTTAAACAGCACATGGGTAGCCTGGCTGTTGTAGCCTCTTTACATAACTATTCTTGTCACCCATAGCATCTTTTCATTCTTGTGGCTGATGAGGCAGGAGAAGGCTCTCTCCTACAAAATTTAAAAACTTTTAAAGGGACAGTCTTGTCCCTTTTGTTTCTTTCAGCATGTCAAGTGTTATGACCCTGCTTATTAAACCATTCACCTCTCCTACCTTTAAAATTATTTTTTGTCAATACTGTTCTCTGCCAGCTACCACTATTTTTCTCTTGCCCTTCAGAATCACGTTTCCTGATCTTTACCTCATCACACCCCATTCATTTGACTACCTACCACAATTGCTTCTGCTTCCACCATCCCTCCTTTCGTACACTTGCATGGTCACCAAAGACTTCATAGTTGGCCAATTCCATGGTGTTTTTGAGTTCATATTCGACTTGAATGCTCTCTGCAACTCCTGACATTATTAACTAAACCACTTCTTTGAACCTCACTCCTGCCTTGTCTTCCATGATAATATTCTCCTCTGTTTCTCTGGCAATTCTTTCTCAGTCTTTTTTTTTTTCTTTCATGCCACTTAAATTCAAGTGTGCCCTTTTAATGTAGCTTATTGGACTTTCTTTTCAAACTACAATAGAGTCTTAGTTAGCTGGTGCTGCCATTACAGAAATACCACAAATGGATGGCTTTAACAAAGAGGTGTATTTCCTTACAGTCTAGTAGGTTACAACTCCAAATTTAGGGTGTCAGCTCCAGGGGAAGGCTTTCTCTCTCTGTCGGCTCTGGAGGAAGGTCCTCGTCCTCAATATTCCCAGGGCAGAAGGACGCACTCTGCTTCTGGTGCTGCTTTCTTGGTGGTATGAGGTCCCCTGTCTCTTGCTTGCTTCTACCTTTTATATCTCAAGAGATTGCCTCAAGACGCGGTCCAATCCTGTAGGTTGAGTCCTGCCTCACTAACTAACACAACTGCTGCCCATCCTCCCTCATTAACATCATAGAGGCAGGATTATACAACATATAGGAATTTCACACAATACCAGCAATTATGGCCCAGCCCAACTGGTACACACATTTTTGGGGAAACATAATTCAATCCATGACATTCCACCCTTTGGCCCCCCAAAAATCACATCCTTGCAACATGCAAAACATATTCACTGCATCATATCATAACAAAAGTCTTAACTCCAAGGACAAAATCGAGAAATTCCTCTTTATCTATGAAATCTAGAATACAAGTTATCTGCTTCCAAAAGTACAATGGCAGAACAGGCACAAGCTAGACATTTCCATTACAAATGGGAGAAACCGGAGGGAAAGAAGGGATAACAGCCACCAAGTAAGTCAGCAGAGCACATTACGTTAGCCTTCAAGGCTTTGAAAATAGTCCTCTGTTCTCTGAGACGATTTACACAATGGTCTTGCCCTCCAAATTCTAGGTATTGGCCACACTCTGGAGGCGCCTTGGCCCTGGGCTTCAGCTCCACCATCCAGGCCCACTGGGACAGCAACTCTGCTCCCTCAGCTTTAGGCTCACCATTCTCCTAGTCCATCTGAGTGGCAACTCCACCCTTAGGAACACCAGAAGCCATGGCTCCACCCTTTGAAACCCCAGTGGTCATAACCATACCTTTTGAGACTGAGGCAGCTCGGCTTCTTGTGTTGTCTCTTCAGCTTCTGCTTCCTGGTTTCTTGGCTTCTCTGCTCCTCGGGCCTCATGCCCAAGTCTGCCCTGTTGGGGCAAGTGTTCCAAAGCTCTGTAGCTCCACCAATAAGTGCCCAGAGATACCCCACTCTGCCAGGAAGTCTCCTGCACCCAGGCACTCAGCTCTCTGGCTCCATGGGTCGGTAAGCCTAGCTCCACCAATAAGTGACCAGAGGCACCCCGCTCCACCAGGAAGCCTCCTGCACACAGGCACTCAGCTTTTGCTCCGTGGGTCAGCTCCAGCACTGTGTGGCACTAGTCTCTTGGTTCTGCTGCTGCTGGTTCTCTGTCACTGCAGCCTCTCTGTTACTGCTGGTTCTCTGCTATGCTGGACCTCTCCCCCTGTCGTAACTCTATCCATTCACAGTTTCAAAGCCACTTCCACATTTTAGGTATGTGTTAGAGCAGCACCCCACTCTCTCGGTACCAAATCCTTAATTATCTAGTGCTGCCATAACAGAAATACCACAAGTGGATGGCTTTAACAAAGAGAAATTTATTTTCTCATAGTCTAGTAGGTTAAAAGTCCAAATTCAGGGCATCGGCTCCAGGAGAAGGCTTTCTTTCTCTGTCAGCTCTGGAGAAAGGTCCTTGTCCTCAATCTTCCCCTGGTTGAGGAGGAGCTTCTCAGGCACAGGGACCCTGGGACCAAAAGACACGCTCTGCTCCTGGTGCTGCTTTCTTGGTGGTATGAGGTCCCCTGTCTCTCGCTCGCTTTTACCTTTTATGTCTCAAGAGATTGTCTCAAGACAAAATCCAATCCTGCAGGTTGAGTCCTGCCTCACTAACACAACTGCTGCCCATGCTCCCTCATTAACATCATAGAGGCAGGATTTACAACATACAGGAAAATCACACAATACCGGGAATCATGGCCCAGCCCAATTGGTACACACATTTTGGGGGGCACATAATTCAATCCATGACAAATAGTAACACATGCTCATTGAAACAAGTCAATAAGCACAGAAGTATACAAAGAAAGAGCCAACTTTCTACTTTTAGCACTAACTTAAAAAAAATAACAAACTGGTTGCCATCAAGTCAATTCCAACTCATAGCTACCCTACAGGATAGAGTAGAACTCCCACATAGGGTTTCCAAGGAGCACCTGGTAGATTTGAACTCCCACCACCAGCTAACTTAGGATTCTAAAACTACTGAAAATTTTAAGTTTTTTTTTTTTTTTAATTTAACACCTAACCCAGGTTCAAACAAGCCTTGATTCTGTGGCTTAAGTAGAAGTATGTCTACTTTGCAGAGAAGGCTGAAGGCAGAGAGACCTATTAGGAAGTCATTGCAGTATATCCAGGTGAGAGGTAATGGTGGCTTAAGCAAGGGATTGGCAATAGAGACTAAAAAGGACCCATTTACTAGATGTTTAGAAGATAGAATCAGTAGGACTGAATGATTGATGGGATGAGGGAGGTGGGGAGAAAAGAAGACCCAAGAATGACTCCCAGTTTTCCAGGTAAAACAGATGGTGGCTGAGAGTGCCACAAGCTCATATAGAGAATGGAGGAGGAGGAGGATCCAGCTGGGAGATGAAGTTGATCATTCAGTTGGAGCATGTTGAGTTTTAAATGTCAAGGAGAGATCCAGGGAGACTGGTGAGAAACCTGTGGTATAAATGTGCTATTCCCAATTTACAGATAAGGAAATGGAGGCTGAGAAAGTATACTGCCCAAGGTATTACAGTTAATAAGTGGCAAAATGAGGACTCAGACACCATCCGATTCTTCCATACTTTCATTTTGCTGCATCTGTCCTTGAGACTTGTTGTTTGGGGTTTGTATCTGAAAGTGCCATTTGTTCCCTGTACTAAGACATCTTGGTTAACATCATTTCTCTATAGTACAGTTACGTTTAATCTGAAAGTTGACTATCTCTTGGAGTTGGCCCCAGAATTTCCCAAGTGAATGTTGTACATGCCAAAATTTTTACCTCAAACCATCCCGATATGCCTTTCAAATTTGTTAAAAACCAAAACAAAACAAAAAGCCTCCAAAATTTTTTTTTCAGGGGTCGGGACTTTCAAAGGTAATGGGCTTGATTTTTTTTTTTTAAGCTCATTTTAAAAATTGAAGAGTTTGGACACCGTTATGGAAAAAGATATAGCTCCTTAAAAAGCTAGAAATAGAAATATTTTCCAGCAATGCCACTCCTAGGAATATATCGTAGAGAAATAAGGGTCATCATACGAATAGATATACGCACACCCATGTTCATTGCAGCGTTATTCACAATAGTGACAAAATGGAAACAGCCTAAGCGCCCATCAACAGATGAATGAATAAACAAATTATGGTACATAAACACAACGGAATACTATGCCATGATAAAGAACAATGATGAATCCATGAAACATCTCACAAAATAGATAAATTTGTGGACATTATGCTGAGCCAAATAAGTCAATTACAAAAGGACAAATATTGTATGAGACCACTATTACAAAATCCCAAGAAAAGGTTTACACACAGAAAAAAAAGTCTTTGATGGTTACGAGGGAGGGAAAAGGTGGTGAGGAGAAGTCACTAACTAGATAGTAGACAAGTGTTAACTTCGGTGAAGGGACAGAGAACACACAATGTAGGAGAAGTCAGCACAACTTGACCAATGCAGCCATAGAAGCTTCCTAGACACATACGAACACCTTGAGAGACCAGCTTACTGGGGCTGAGGGCTGGGGACCATGGTTTCAGGGGACATGTTGGTCAGCTGGCATAATAACATAGTTCATAAAGAAAATGTTCTACATCCTACTTTGGTGAGTAGCGTCTCGGGTCTTAAAAGCTTGTGAGCTGCCGTCTAAGATACACCTATTGGTCCCATCACGTTCAGAGCAAAGAAGAATGAAGAAAGCCAAAGACACAAGGAAAATATTAGTGTAAAGGACTAACAGACCACATGAACCACAGCCTCCCCTGGCCTGAGCCAAGAAGAACTAGATGGTACCCAGCTACCACCACCGAATGCTCTGACAGGGATCACAATAGAGGGTCCCAGACAGAGCTGGAGAAAAATGTAGAACAAAATTCAAATTCACAAAAAAAGACCAGACTTACTGGTCTGACAGAGACTGGAGAAACACCCAAGACTGTGCCCCCAGGACACACTGCTAACTCAGAACTGAAACCACTCCCAAAATTCACCTTTCAGCCAAAGATTAGACAGACCTATAAAAACCAAGAGGGCAGCAGTTCAAATCCACCACATGCTCCTTGGAAACCATATGGGGCTGTTCTACTCTGTCCTGTAGGGTCGCTAAGAGTCAGAATTGACAGGAAGGCAAAGGGCGTTGTTTTTTTTTTTTTTTTAATTAAACAAACAATAACACACATGAGGAACGTGCTTCTTAGTTTAACCAAGTATAGGAGACCTAATGGGCAACACCTGCTCAAAAGCAAACACAAAACGGCAGGAAGGGACAGGAAAACTGAACGAATGGATGCAGAGAACTCAAGGTGGAAAGGGAAATAGGGAGAGTGCTGACACATCTGAGGATTGCAACCAATGTCACAAAACAATTTGTGTATAAACTTTTGAATGAGAAACTAATTTGCGTTGTAAACTTCCACACAAAACACAATAAAATTAAAAAAAAAAGAGTTTGGACAATTGCAGACATATGTATAACACACACCACTATCAAGATAGAGAACATTTCCTTTATCCGAGAAAGATCCCACTTGCCCTTCCCGGTCACTCTTCCCACAACCAGGGAAAACCAATGTTTTGATTTGTTTCATCACAGATTAGTTTTGCCTGTTTTAGAACTTCTTGTAAATGGAGGCATTTGTACTTTTTTGTTTAAGACTTCTTTCAATCAGCAAAATGTTTTTGAAATTCATTCATGTTGTTTATCAGTAGATTATTATTATTATTCCTTAGCAGCATTTTGCTTGAGTAAGCAGTTTGCTTAGTTATTCACTTGTTGATGGATATCTGGGTTGTTTTCAGTCTGGGGTTATTATGAATAATTATATAAAAGTCTTTTTATATATATGTTTTCATTGTTCTTGGGTAAATACTTGGAAGTGGAATTGCTAGGTCATATGTAGGTATAAAATTAATTCTATGAAAAACTGGCAAGTTTATTTCCAAAGTGGTTTTGTCATTTTATACTCCCAGTAATGTATGCGCGTTCCAGTTGCTCTACATCCTTATCAACATTTGATACTTTCAGACTTTTTTTTTTTAATTTCAGACTTTTAGAGTAAAGCCACTCCAGTAGATATGTAGTAAAGAGCCCTGGTAGTGCAGTGGTTAAGCTCTCGGATTCTAAACAAAAGGTTCAATCTCACCAGCCACTCCATGGAAGAAAGATATGTCAGTCAGCTTCTGTAAAGATTACAGCCTTTGAAACACCATGGGTCACTACAAGTCAAGATCAACTCTATGGCAATGGGTTTGTTTTTTCTTTTTAAGTAGATGTGTAGTGGTATCTCATTGTGGTTTTAATTTTAATTTCTCTAACAATGTTGAACAATTTTCATGTGCTTAGCGGACATTCTCCCTACATGCCTGTCAGTTTGTTGTGCCATGGGGGCTTGTGTGCTGTTGTGATGCTGGAATCTATGCCACTGGTGTTCAAATCCTAGCAGGGTCGCCCATGGAAGTCATTCAAAATACAACCGAGGAAGAGCTGCCTCCTCAAAGTAGAGTCAACCTTAATGACATGGATGGAGTCAAGCTTTCAGGATCTTCATTTCCTGATGTGGCATGACTCAAAATGAGAAGAAGCAGCTGCAAACATTCATTAATAATTGAAACATGGAATGTATGAAATATGAATCTAGGAAAATTGGAAGTCATCAAAAATGAAATGTATAAACATCAATATCCCAGGCATTAGTGAGCTGACATGGACTGGTATTGGCCATTTTAATTCAGACAATCATATGGTCTACTATGCCAGGAATGTCAAACTGAAGAGGAATGGTGTTAAATTCATTGTCAAAAAGAACATTTCAAGATCTATCCTGAAGTACAATGCTGTCAGTGATAGGATAATATCGATATGCCTACAAGAAAGACCACATAATACCACTATTATTAAAATTTATGTACCAACCACTAAGGCCAAAGATGAAGAAACTGAAGATTTTTACCAACTTCTGCAGTCTGAAATTGATCAAACATGCAATCAAGATGTATCAATAATTACTGGTGATTGGAACGCGAAAGTTGGAAACAAAGAAGGATTGGCAGTTGAAAATATGGCCTTGGTGATAGTAACGATGCTGGATATTGCATGACAGAATTTTGCAAGACCAATGACTTATTCATTACAAATATCTTTTTTCACCAACATGAACGGTGACTAGACATGTGGACCTCTCCAGATGGAACATGTAGGAATCAAATCGACTACATCTATGGGAAGAGATGATGGAAAAGCTCAATATCATCAGTCAGAGCAAGGCCAGGGGCCAACTGGGACAGACCATAAATTGCTTATATGGAAGTTCAAGTTGAAGTTGAGGAAAATTAGAACAAGTCCACAAGAGTCAAAGTACAACCTTGAGGGTATCCCACCTGAATTGAGAAACCACCTCAAGAATAGATTTGATGCATTGAACACTAATAACTGAAGAACAGATGAGTTGTGGAATGATATCAAGGACATCATACATGAAGAAAGCAAGAGGTTATTAAAACGACAGTAAAGGAAAAAAAAAGAAGACCAAAATGGGTATCAGAAGAGACCCTAAAACTTGCTCTTGAATGTAGCGTAGCTAAAGCAAATGGAAGAAATGATGAAGTAAAAGGGATGAACAGAAGATTTCGAAGGGTGTCCCAAGAAGACAAGGTATTATAATGAAATGTACAAAGACCTGCAGAGAGAAAACCAAAAGGAAAGAACACACTTGGCCTTTCTCAAGCTGAAACAACTGAATTAAAAATTCGAGCTTCGAGTTGCAATGTTGAAGGATTCTACGGGGAAAATACTAAATGACAGAGGAAACATCAAAAGAGGATGGAAGGAATACACAGAGCCACTGTACCAAAAAGAAATTGGTCAACATTCAGCCATTTCAGGAGGTAGCATATGATCAAAAGCTGATGGTACTGAAGGAAGACGTCCAAGCTGCACTGAAGGCATTGACGAAAAACAAGGCTCCAGGAACTGACAGAATACCAATTGAGATGTTTCGACAAACGGGTGCAGCACTGGAAGTGCTCACTCTATGCTAAGAAATTTGGAAGACAGCTATCTGACCAACCAACTGAAAGAGACCCATATTTGTAAGCATTCTGTGATGCAACAGAATGTGGAAATTATCAAACAATATTATTAATATCACACAGAAGTAAAATTTTGCAGATCATCAAAAAGCGGTTGCAGCAGTACAGCAAAAGGGAAGCCGGATTCAGAAGAGGACATGGAATGAGGGATATCATTGCTGATGTCACGTGAATCCTGGCTGAAAGCAGAGAATACCAGAGAAAGGTTTATCTATATTTTATTAACTATGCAAAGGCATTCCATTGTGTGGATCATAACAAATTATGGATAACATTGCTAAGAGTGGGAATTCCCGGACATTTAATTGTGCTCATGAGGAAACTGTACTTAGACCAAGAGGCAGTCGTTCAAACAGAGGAAGGGAATGCTATGTGGTTTAAAGTCAGGAAAGACGTATGTCAGGGTTGTGTTCTTTCACCATACTTATTCAATTTGTATGCTAAGCAAATAATCTGAGAAGCTGGACTGTACGAAGAAGAACTGGGCATCAGGATTGGAGGAAGGCTCATTGACAACTTGTGACATGCAGATGATACGACTTTGCTTGCTGAAAGTGAAAAGGACTTGAAGCATTTAAACTGGTGAAGAGCAAAGACCACACCCTCAGTATGGATTACACCTGAACATAAAGAAAACAAAAATTCTCACAACTGAACCAAAAAGCAAAATCATGATAAATGGAGAAAAGATTGAAGTTGTCAAGGATTTCATTTTGCTTGGATCCACAATCGATGCCCACGGAAGCAGCAGTCAAGAAATCAAACGATGCATTACCTTTAGCAAATCTACTGCAAAATATCTCTTTAAAGCGTTAAAAAGCATAGACATCACTTAAGGACTAAGGTGTTCCTTACCTAAGCCATGGTGTTTTCAATTGCCTCATATGCAAAAGCTGAACAATGAATAAGGAAGACTGCAGAAGAATTAGTGCATTTGAATTATGGTGTTGATGAAGAATATTGAATATACCATAGACTGCCAGAAGAAAGAACCATCTGTCTTGGAAGAAGTATGGCCAGAATGCTCAAGAGAAGTGAGGATGGCTAGACTTTCATCTCAGAAACTTTGAACATGTTACCAGAAGAGAACAGTCCCTGGAGAAGGACATCATGCTAGGTAAAGGGTCAGGGAAAGAAGAGGAAGATCCTCAATGAGATGAACTGACACAGTGGCTGCTGCAGTGGCCTCAAGCCTAACAACAATTCTGAGAACAGTGCAGGAGCGGGCAGTGTTGTGTTCTGTTGTACATCGGGTTGCTCTGAGTGGGAACTGCCTCCACGGCACCTAATAACAACAGTCAACATTCATGTATCTTTATTTTTAAAGTACCTATTCAAGTTTTTTACCCGTTTTTTATTGGGTTGTCTTTCTACTATTGAGTTGTAGTTGTTCATGTGTTCTACATGCATGTCTTTTGTCATTTAAAGGTATTGCAAGTTTTTCTTCAAGTTTGTATGACGTTTGATGAGAAGGTTTACATTTTTTTTTCCTATTAGGTTTTTTTTTTGTTTTATGGTTAGTGTTTTCTGGATACTGTCAAAGAAAACTTTGCCTATCCCAATGACATAAAGATATCATCCTATTTTTTTAATTAAAAAATTTACATAGAGTAAAATTGACCTTTTTGGTATACAATTCTATGGGTTTTGACACATGTATAGATTCACATAACCACCAGAACCATCAGTATATAGAATAGTTCTATCCTCCCCCCAAAATTCTTTTATGCTGCCCCTTTGTAGTCAACCCACCCTACCCCTAAGCACTGGCAGTCTATTCTTTTCCCTATAATTTTCCCTTTTCCACAATGTCATATAAATGGAATTAGACAGTATGTTACCTTTTAAGACTGGCTTCTTTACTTAGCATAACACCTTTGAGATTTATCCATGTTATTACATTTATCAAAAATTCATTTCTCTCATTGAGTGGAAATACCTGTTCACTACCTGAAAACATTTATTTGCGTTGTTCTCAGTTTGGGGTGATTATGGATAAAGGTGCTCTAAATGTTGAGATAGATGTTTTTGTGTGAACGTGTTTTCATTTGTCTAGGGCAAATATCTAAATGTGGGATTGCTGGGTCATGTGGTAAGTGTATATTTCACTTTATAAGAAACTGTCAAACTGTTCTCTAAAGTGGCTGTACTTCTTTGCATTCCCACCGGTAACGTACAAAAATTCCAGGCACTACACATCTTTTCGTTCCACGTCATTTGGCATTTTCCAGTTTCTCTTTTCCATTCTGATAAGTATGTAGCAGTATTTCACTGCAGTTTTAATTTCACTTTTCTAAAGGCTAATGGTGTTCAGAAGAGCCCTGGTGGCACAGTGGTTAAACATTCGGCTGCTAACTGAAAGGTCAGCAGTTTGAACCCACCAGCTGCTCCACAGGAGAAAGATGAGGCAGTCTACTTCTATAAGGATTTACAGCCTTGGACAAGGTCATGGAAGCTCCATAGATACATCCAAACTCCCTGAGGGACCGAATTGCTGGCTTGAAGGCTGTGGGGACCGTGGTCTCGGGGAACATCTAGCTCAATTGGCATAACATAGTTTATAAAGAAAATATTCTACATTCTACTTTGGTGAGTAGCGTCTGGGGTCTTAAAAGCCTATCAGCAGCCATCTAGGATACTCCACTGGTTTCACCCCTTTGGGAGCAAGGAAGAATGAAGAAAACGAAACATACAATGGAAAGATTAGTCCAAAGGACTAATGGACCGCATCTACCACGGCCACCATCAGACTGAGTCCAGTACAACTAGCTGGTACCTGGCTACCACCACTGACTGCTCTGACAGGGATCACAATAGAAAGTCCTGTACAGAGCCAGAGAAAAAATGTAGAACAAAATTCTGTCTCATAAAGAAAGACCAGACTTGCTGGCCTGACAGAGACTGGAGAAACCCTGACAGTATGACCCCTGGACACTCTATCAGCTCAGTAATGAAGTCACTTTTGAGGTTTACCCTTCAGCCAAAGATTGGATAGGTCCACAAAACAAAATGAGATTAAGGGGGCATGTCAGCCCTGGGGCAAGGACTACAAGGTAGGAGGGGACAGGAAAGCTGGTAATTGGGAACCTAAGGCAGGGAGCGGGAATGTTGACATGTCGTGGGGTTGTTAACCACTGTCGTAAAACATCATGTGTACTAACTGTTTAATGAGGAATTAGTTTGTTCTGTAAACCTTCATCTAAAGTACAATATAAAAAAGGAGAAGGAAAAAAAAAAGATTTACGGCCTTGGAAACCCTATGAGGTAGTTCTACTCTGTCCTATCGGGTTGCTATGAGTCAGAATCGACTTGATGGCAGCAGGTTTAGGTTTAATGATGCTGAGCATTTTTTCATGTGCTTATTTTCCATCCATATATCTTCTTTAGTGAAGTATCTGTTAAATTCTTTTGCTCATTTAAAAAAAATTTTTTTATTGTTGACTTTTTAAGAATTCTTTGTCGGATATGTGAGATCTGAAAATATTTTCTTTTATGGATGATGCATTTGGTATAATGTCTAAGAATTCTTTGCTCAGAGACATTTTCCTAAGATTTCTTTTAAAAATTTATAGTTTTACTTTTTTACATTTAGATCTATGATACATTTGAGGTAAGTTTTGTGTAACGTTGCTTTTCTTTCTTTGTTTCTTTTTTCTTCGTTTCTTTCTTTCTTTTTAGAAATACTGTCTTTATTCTCTTGCAGGGGTTGGCCAACTATGGACCATGGGCCATCTTTGGCCTATAGCTTGTTTTTGTATGTGCACAATTTAAGAGTAGCTTTTACATCTTATAAGAGTTTTTTTTTTTTTTAGAAGAACATGCAAAACTGTTCTTGAGTGTTAATAGTTTTGCAAAGCCTACAGTATTTACTAACTTGCCCTTTAGAGAAAACATTTGCCAAATCCTGCTCTATCGAATTGGCTTTGCCCCTGAAATCAATTGATTTATATTTATATTTTTATAGGTTTATTTCTGGATTCTCTGTTCCGTTCCATTGATTTATATATCTATCTTTCACAAATTCCACACTTTCTTGATTACTGCAACTTTATAGTAAGTCTTACAATTGGATAGTGCAAGTGCTCCAACTTCGTTCTTTTTCCAACTGTTTTGGCTAGTCTAGTTCCTTTGCCTTTCCACATAAATTTTAGCATCAGCTTGTCTATATTTATAAAACTCTTGCTGAAAGGGAGAATGAAGAAAACTAAAGATACAAGGGAAAGATTAGTCCCAGGGACTAATGGACCACAACTACCACAGCCTCCACCAGACTGAGTCCAGTACAACTAGATGGTGCCCGGCTACCACCACCGACTGCTCTGACAGGGATCACAGTAGAGGGTCCCAGACAGAGCTAGAGAAAAATGTAGAACAAAATTCTAACTCACAAAAAAAGAAACCAGACTTACTGGTCTGACAGAGACTGGAGAAACCCTGAGAGTATAGCCCCTGGACACCCTTTTAGCTCAGGGATGAAGTCACTCCTGAGGTTCATCCTTCAGCCAAAGATTAGACAGGCCCCTAGAACAAAACGAGGAGCATACCAGCTCTGGGGCAAGGACTAGAAGGCAGGAGGGAACAAGAAAGTTTGTAATAGGAAACCTGAGGTTGAGAAGGGAGACTGTTGACATGTCATGGGGTTGTTGACTAATATCATAAAACAGTATGTATCCTAAAAAATAAAAAAATAAAAAAACTTGCTGAGATTTTGATTAAATTTCATTAAAACATAGACCAATGTGGGGAAAATAGACATCCTAACTGTGTTGTCTTACAATCCATGTACATGGTATGTTTATTCGTTTAGGTTTTCTTTTATTTCTTTCACTAGCCTCTTGAAGTTTTCAGTATATAGATATTGCACATGTTTTGTTAGATTTATACCTAAATATTTTAGTTTTGGGAACTCTTGTAAATTTTTAACTTTTGTTTTCCAATTTTACATTGCTAGTATACAGAATTTATGGATTTTTTTAAAAAAAAATGTTTAATTTGCATCCTTAAATCTTACTAAATTCACTGTTTAATTTTAGTAGATTTACTGAATTTTTGATACAATCATGTTACCTGCAAGTAGGGGCAATTTTATTTCATCTTTTCCAATTTCATTTTCTTTGTCTTGCCTTATTGTATAGCTAGCACTTCTAGTATGTTGAATAGGAATGGTAGAGCGGACATTCTTGCCTTGTTCCTGATCTTAAGGGGAAAGCATTCAGTATTTCCCCGTTATATATGAGATTAGCTGAGTTTTTTTCACTTTTTTTTTTTGTAGATATCTTTATCAGGTTAAGAAAATCACCTTCTATTCTTATTTTGCTGAGGATTTTTATCATTGATGGTGATGACTTGTTCAAATGTCTTTTTTTCTTCCCATGCATCAATCCATATGCTGATATGACTTTTCTTCTTAAATCTTTTGATATGATAGATAACACTGATGGGCTTTCAAAATGTTGAACCAGACTTGCGTTCCCTGGATAAACACCAGTTAGTTGTGAACAGTATTCGCTATATATATTGCTGAATTTGATTTGCTAATATTTTGTGGTAGATTTTTATATCTATGTTCTTGAGGGATGCTGGTCTGTGGTTTTCTTTACTTGTACTGTCTTTGACTTTGTAAAATGAGTTGGAAAGTGATCCTCATCTTCTGTTTTCTGGAGGAGATTATGTAAATTGGGATTATTTCTTCTACAAAAGTTTGGGGAATTCACCAATGAAACCGTTGGGGCCGGGAGTTTTATTTTCTGGAAGGCTTTTAACTACAAATTTTTTTTTTTTTTCTCAATAGATAAGACTATTAAGTTTATTTCTTTCTGGGTATGTTTTGATAGTTACGGCTTTTGAAGAATTGGTTCATTTAAGTTTACAATTTTACGTGCATAGAGTCTTTCATAGTACTCCTTTATGATCTTTTCACATCTGTGGTGTCTATAGTGCTCCTCTTTGATTCCTGTTACTGGTAATTTGTAGGTTTTTTTTTTTTCTCTCTTTTTTCTTTGTCAGCCGGACTAGGGGTTTATCAATTTTATTAAGCTTAAAAAATAAAGATTTTGGTTTCATTAATTTTCTTCATTGTTTTCCTGTTTTAAATTGCTTTTGTTTTTTCTTTGGCTCTTTATTACAGCCGTCCTTCTGCTTGATCTTTTTTCCCCCCCTATTTTCTTAAGGTGGAAGCTTAGATCATTAATTTGAGATCTTTCTTTTTTTTTAACTTAAGCACTTAATGCTATAAATTTCCCTCTAAGCCCTGCTTTAGCCACATCTTGCAAATTTTTACATGTTGTATTTTTACTTTTGTTCAGTTCAAAATATTTTTAAATTTTCCCTAAGACTTCCTATGTAGTCCATGGCTTATTTGAAAGTGTGTTGTTTAATTTCCTAGTATTTGAAGATTTTCCAATATCATTCTGTTATTGATTTCAACTTTAATTCCATTACGGTCAGAGAAAATCCTTTGCATGATTTCAGTTCTTTTATGGTGTTGGTTGTGATTTTAAGTTTTATGTTCTTAATGATTTTCTATTTACTTGTTATATTGATTAGTGAGAGAGTACTGTGGAAAACTCCAACTCTAATAGTGGATTTGACCATTTTTCCTTTCAGCTCTATCAGTTTTTACTTCATTTATTTTGAAACTCTGTTGTCAGGTGCATACTATTTAGGATTGTTATGTCTTCTTTGTGAATTTTCTCTTTTATCATTCTGTCATATCCCTCTTTATTCCTTGCTCTGAAATCTATTTTGTCTCATTATTATAGCCACTCCACCTTTCTTTTGACTATGTTTGAATGTTACATCTGTTAAACTATATGTATCACTTTATTTAAAGTAACTTTCTTGTCTACAGCATATACTTGGGTCTTATTTTTTATTCAATCTGACAATCTCTGTCTTTTAGTGGGCGTGTTTAGACCATTTACATTGTAATTGTTAATATATTTGGATTTTGCTCTACCACTTTTTTATTCTTCTAATACAATGATGGTTCCCTGGTGGTGCAGTGGTTAAGAGCTTGGCTCCTAACCAAAAAATCATCATTTCAAACCCACCAGCTGCTGCTTGGAAACCCTATAGAGCAGTTCTACTCTGTCCTTTAGGGTCACTATGAGTCGGACTCAGCTTGATGGCAATGGGTTTTATCTTATCATTTGTTTATTACTTGTTTTATTCTGTTTTCCCTCTACTGCCTTTTCTTTTTAGAATTTTTTTTAAAGCGTTCTCATTAAAAAAATTTTTTTTTCATTAGGTTTTTAGCCACACCTCATTGTGTAGTTTTTTATTGTATAGTTGTTTGTTTGTTTGTTTTTAGTGGTTGCTCCAGGGATTATAATATGCATGCTTAACTTTTCACAATCTTCTTAGAATTAACATTTTACAATTTCAAGTGGAATGGAGAAGCATTACCAACATCTAAGTCTCTTTATCCTCCCTTCTTTATGTTGTAGTTGTCATGTGTATTCTATCTATATACATTGAAAACCCCACCAGATAATGTTACTTTTTTTTTAATTTCAAACATCATACATATTTTAAAGAGGAGAAACTAACACATTTTATTTACCCAGATTTACCATTTCTTTTGTTTTTCCTCTATTCCTGAAGTTTCACGTTTCTATCTGCTATCATTTCCCTTTTGCCTGAAGAACTTCCTCTAGCATTTTTTAAGAGCAACCCTGCAGGCAACAATTCTCTTAGTTTTTCTTCATAGATGAATGCCATTATTTCACCTTCATTCTTGAAGAATATTATCACTGGATGTAGAAGTCTCAGTTGACAGTTCTTTTCTTTTAGCACAATAAAATTTTTGTTCAGGTGTCTTCTGACCTCCATGATTTCTGATAAGAAATCTGCAGTTATTGGAATCATTATTCTCCTATATGTGAAGCAATCGTTTTTGTGCAGCAGCTTTCAAGATTTTTAATTTGTCTTTGGTTTTCAGTAGTTTGATTACGATGCATATGAACATCAATTCCTTTGAGATTATCCTTTTGGAGTTTGCTGAGCTCCTTGAATTTGTACGTTAATGCTTTTTACCAAACTTAGGAAGTTTTTAGTGATTATTTCCTCAGACTTACTTTTGTAACATACTCTTTCGCCTCTCCTTCTGAGAGTCCAATGACAAAAATGTAAGATGTTTTGGTATTGTTCCACAGGTCCCTGAGGCTCTGTTCATTTCCTCTCCAATGTTTCATCTCTCTGCTGTTCAGATTGGATAATTTCTATTGATGGATCTTCATGTTCATTGACTCTTTCCTTTTTCATCTTCATTGTGTCATTGAACTCATCTAATGAATTTTTAATTTTGTTTATTGGATTTTTCAGTTCTAAAATTTCCATTTGGTTCTTTTTTTATATCTTCTATTTCTCTGCTAAGACTTTAGATTTTTTCAATTCATTTCAAGAGTGTTCACATTTACTTGTTGAAGCATGGCTATAATAGCTGCTTGAAATTTTTTGTCTGATACTTATAATATCTGGGCCATCTCAGGCTTGCCTTCTGTTGATTGTCTTTTCTCCTATGAGTTGTTAAGATTTTTTGGTTCTTCTATGTTGAGTAATTTTGTATTGTATCCTAGACATTTTGAACATTATGTTATGAGGCTCTGTGTCTTATTTAAATCTTATGGAGAATGTTGTTGGGTTGTTTTTCGTTTGCTTGCTTTTCAGGGAAACAATCAACTCAGGTTCAGATTGCAAGTTCCAATGCACCTTTCATGGTTTCAATGTCAGTTCATATTACAAAGTCTTTACAGTGCTATTTGGATCTACTCCTCATAGGCACCACCCAAGGGACTAATCTGCAACTTGGGCAGTAGTCTCCCCATAGTTCACTTCTCATTGTCTGTCGTATGCTATTTAGGGTCAGATCCATGTGTTCCAAGCTCAAGACTAAGTTATGGAGTTTATACAGAACTTTATGGGATCCTTTTGTTGATGTCCCCCCTCTCTACAATCTTCCTACATTCTCCAGCTCTCAGGGTCCTCTCTTTCTGGTCATCTGGATGTAAAACTGATGATTAAATCTGCCTTGCATTTCTCATTACTGGCTTTGCCTCTAGGGCCAAAAAGTGGGAGGATAAATATATAGAAAAAAAAAAAATGAGTCCCCCCCATACACACACACTTCAGATCATAGTTTAGTCTTCACCACCACCATAGGACTGCAGTTTCGGGACTGGGGCTTGCCTGAGGGTTTGAGCAAAAAAGAAAGAAAAGAAAAAGCAGGATATTTCCCCCACTCTGTCTGACCTGGAGGGGTTATAATTTTCATTCTTTGAACCAGAAAGAGAGGGATTCTCTTGGAACTCTTTCTGATGCACAGTTCTGGGACTTGGGCTTCCTTTGAATCCAGGCTGGGAGATATAGGAGGATAAAAAAAAAAAAAAAACAGAAGACATTGCTGGATCAGTAGTACTTTGAGTCTGGTTTCCTTCCCCAATTTGCCTGATATCTTTTACTTTTCTGAGTCCTCAGATAGTTGCTTCACGCATTCATTTCAAAGTTCTTAGTTGCACTCAGTGGGAGAGCTGGGGGTGTATGTTTATTCCATCCCAACCAAAAACCCAAAGTTTTATGGTTTCTTTAAGAAGTTTACAGTTTTATATTTTACATCTTGAAACAATTTTTGTGTTATAGGAGGTAAATGTCAAGGTCTATTTTATCCATACAGATAACCAATTGTTCCAGCACCATTTGTTGAAAAGACTGTTTCCCCATTAAATTCCCTATACAAGTGGGTTTATTTCTGGACTATATTCTCTCCTATTGACCTTTTTATTTATTTTTATGTCAGTATCATGATGTCATGGTTACTGCACTTTATAGTAAATCTTGAAATCAGAAAGCATAAGCCCTCTACCTTTGTCCTTCTTTATCAAGATTATTTTGTCTATTCTAGGCACTTTATGTCTCCATATAAATTTTAGAAACAAGTTTTCAATTTATCCCAAGAAACAAATACACCTGTTTCAGGACAATTGAGGTTTTAAGAACATTGAGTCTTCTAATCCATGAGTTCCAGCATCATAGTAACATGCGAGTCACCACAGTATGACAAAATGACAGACAAGTGGTGGATTCATGGTATTTTCAATTGCTTCATATGCAGTGAAAGCTGAACAATGAGTAAGGAAGACTGAAGAATTTATGCCTTTGAATTATAGCGTTGTCAAAGAATACTGAATATACTACAGACTGCCAGAAGAACGAACAAATCTTTCTAGGAAGCCAGAATGCTCCTTAAAAGCAAGAATGACCAGACTTCATCTTACACACTTTGAACATGCTATCAGGAGGGACCAGTCCCTGGAGAAGGATGTCATGTAAAGTAGAGGATCAGTGAGAAAGAGGAAGACCCTCACCAAGATGGATTGATACAGTGGCAGCAACAATGTGCTTAAGGATAGCAACAATTGTGAGAATGGCGCAGGACTGGGCAGTGTTTTGTTGTGTTGTTCATAGGGTCACTATGAGTCAGAACCGACTCAACAGCACCTGTTTATATATCTATATATAGATATATATACCAAAAAAACCCAAACCCATTGCTGTTGAGTCAGTTCTGGCTCATAGTCATCTTATAGGACAGAGTAGAATTGCCCCATAGCATTTCCAAGGAATGGCTGGTGGATTTGAACTGCCAACCTTCTGGTTAGCAGCTGAACTCTTAACCACTATGCCACCATGGCTCCACATACATATATATAGAGAGAGATTTATCTTCTAGAGAAATTAAGAAATGAGGAAAGAAGCCTTTTACATTTACCTTCATATCTACCATTTCTAGTACTCTTTATACCTGATCCCTTCATTGATTTATTCCTGTTTCAACCTGCTATTGTGTTCTTTCAGCCTGAAGAAATATAGAAGTGATGGAGACCAGAGAAACCCCAAGAATATGTCCCCCAGACACCCTTTTAACTCAGTATTGAAGTCATTCCTGAGGTTCACCCTTCAGCCAAAGATTAGACAGGCCCATAAAACAAACCAAAATACACATAGCTCAACCATGTATATGGGACTAAATGGGCACACCAGCCCAGGGGCAAGGATGAGAAGGCAGGAGGTGACAGGAAAGCTGGACAAATGGAAATGGGGAATCCAAGGTCGAGGAAGGGAGAGTGTTGATGCATTGTGGTATTGACAACCAATGTCACAAAACAGTATGTGTATTAAATGTTTAATGAGAAACTAATTTGCTCTGTAAACCTTTATCTAAAGCACAATTAAAAAAAAACATAGAAGTGATGGTTGAACAACATGATGAATATGTTTAATGTCACTGAATTGTACATGATTGTTGAAATGGCAAATGTTCTGTAACCTATGCATTTACCACAATAAAATATAAAATAAAAAAATCGTAGTACATGTCTACTGTCCATGAATTCTCTCAGCCCTTTTTGTGGGAAATATCTTTATTTAACTTTTGTTTTTGAGCAATATTTTTGCTTGATATATATACTAGTTTGATAGGTTTTATTTTTCTTTCAGCACTTTAAGTAGTTGTTCCATTGTGTTCTGACTTGCATGCTACTACTGGTGAGAATTCAGAGGAAATCTTATCACCATTCCCCTATGTATTGCATTTTTTTCCCTTTGGCTGGGATGAAGATTATTATTTTTTCACTGATTTTCAGTAATTTGATTATGATGTTCCTGGGTATATATATTTTTTATTTTATTCTTCTTGGGGTTCTTTGATATTCTTGGATTTGTGGGTTTGTTTTGGAAGCTTTGAAAAACCTTTGACCATTTTCTCTTGGACTATTTTTTTCTGCCATAATCTCTCTTTTCTTTTTTTCTGATACTTGAATTACTCATACACTAGATGGCCTGATATTGTCCAACAGATCACTCAGACTTTGTTAAATATTTTTCAGGCTTTTTTTCTTGTGTCCTTTAGTTTGGATGGTTTTTCTTGTCATGTTTTCAAGTTCCTTAATATTTTTTCTGTGTCTAATATGCTGTTAAACCTATCCAGTGAAAATTTTTACTTCATTTATTTTATTTTTAGGTTCTAGAATTTCATTTGCTTCTTCTTTGCGGTCTCCATTTCTCTATTGAGATTCCTAGTTGTCCCCTCATTGTGTTTATCTTTTTCTTTAAACTCTTTAACATGTTTTTTAATAATGTCCTAAAGTCCTTGTTGTTTCTAAAAAAAAAAAAAAAAACTTTTTTTTTCTTTCTATTTACTTATTTTTCTCCTGGTTATGGATTTTTTTTTTTTTAATATGCTGGACATATAATATGGATGCTACATTAACTTCCTTAAAACAGTTGTGGGTTTTATTTTGGCAAGCAGTTAATTTACTTGGTAATTGGTTTAACTCTTGCGAGACTTTTTTTAAAGCTTTGTAGGGTGGGTCTAGAGATACCTTTACTCTAGGGCAAGATTAGTCTTGCTCCTAAAATAAAGTTTTTCTGAGATCTCTACTGAATGCCTCACATTTTTTGGTAAGGTTTTTTCACTCTGACTGGTTAAAACTTGACCATCTCTCAGCCCTGTATGAGACTGAGTAGTTATTTAGTTCAAAGCTCAAGGATAGTTGTTCCTTCTTTGATACTTGTTCTTTGTCTAGCCTGTGGAGTCTTTTCCTGTGCATGCACAGTTGAGTATTTGGCTAAAGACTTAAGAGGGCCCTTATGAAGATTTCTAGAGCTTCTCCTTGGCATTGCTTCTTTCTCTTTGGTACTCTACCCCACAAATTCCAGACAACTAAGTATCCCTAAACTTTGATTATTGTCTTAAGTCAGTGAGACTGCTATGTTCTGTTTAGGCTACCCCTCCTAACACCACAGACCAAAAACTGACTCCTGATCGAAAGCCAGAGCATATGAGGCTCACCTAGTTTTTTTCCTTTCTCTAAAGGATCCCAGTCTTGTGTTGCCTGTTGTGTAACATCTGAAAACAGTTATTTCATGTATTTTGTCCAGTTCTATGATTGTTTATAGTGGGTGGGATGATTGAGTATCAATTTCTCTGTCATGGTTAGAAACATAAATCCTTGCTTCAGTTGATTTTATACTTTTAATTTTAGGGGCAATGGAAATGTTCTATTCTCATGATTTTAGTGGCAGTTACATGACTATACATTTGTCAAAACTCATTGACTTGTGTCCTTAAAACGGGTAAAATCTATTGCATGTAAAATATACCTAAATAAATCTCATAAAATGACAAAATAAAGGCTTTTTGAGACAAAGTGGTATTATTATGTATTTTAGGCATGCAAATAAACATAGAGAATATGAGAAACCTGTATGATAACCACTCAGATTACAGAATGAAACAATACAAATACAACCAGAAGCTCGCGGTATATTCCTTGCTCCCCTGGAGAGGTAACCACTCTCCTGAATTTTGTGTTTATTATTCCTGTGCTTGGTTTTAACTGCCCTACTTCATATGTATGTATCTGAGCAATATTTAGTATTGTTTTCCCTGTTTTTAAACTTTACATAAATATTTTTACCCATCTAGCTGTATTTAAATGATGTGATAATAAATAGGCAAAGCCACAAACATAATTATATTTATACAACTTCTAGCCTTGGGCCTGTACAGTAAATGCATAAAGTTTACTAGACTCTACATTTTAAACCAACTACCCTTCCCTCAGGAGAGAAAGCCAAGGAAATCACTGCCGTTTACTCCTCTACTCAGGAGAAAAAATTAGTGAACACTCACTCTTGGCAAGTGGCATGAAAGGCAATTTGCAAGGCTGGCCTTGGTCCAACAGCTGCAGTAAAGACTCATGCACCAAGGGGTGGCAAGGGTTTGGACACTCCCATTGCCCTGAGTCAGCAGGCCTACTGATGCCTGGTGTCAGCAGTTTCCGGTCCGAGAGTGACTTGCTGGACACACTCCTACTTTGGGCTGGATGGAAGTGGGTGTCTCAGGGAGATTGGTTCCAGCTTCCAGCTCCAGGCTGGACCATTAACTCTGTAAACCTTGTTAATCCCTTAGAGAAGGTCAGAATCATCTGTAATTCCTTTCCTGTGTGACTTTTATTTATGACATCCAGCCCCCATTCTCCAAAGCACAGCTGAAATGTCATCTCCCTCTGACACAACCCAAACTCAAAATGATGGCTGCTTTTCCTGCATTTTATCTGCACCTCTCCTTGCAATTCTCTACACTGTGCTAGTTTCACTTCAGTACCTGTCTTGTTTCCTCTGTTGGACAGATTAAGTGCCTTTGAAGTCAGGGACCTGCACGTGCCCATTTCTCTTTGTATTCTCCTGGCCCCACCTCTTACCCTCACTCTCAATGACTAGAAAAATGTCTAACAGGTAGTGGGTACTTAATAACTGTTTATGGAATAAATGAATGGATGGATTTAAAGATGGTAATTTTTTTTTCACTTTATCACATCAAATTTAAACCAACAGAGACACTTTGCTCATAAAACCACTCTGTGTGAAACCAAACCCGTTGCTGTCGAGTCAATTCCGACTCATAGCAACCCTATAGGACAGAGTAGAACTGCCCTGTAGGGTTTCCAAGGAGCAGCTGATGGATTGAAACTGCTGACCTTTGGTTAGCAGCCAAGCTCTTAACCACTATGCAACCAGGGCTCCCAAACTGCTCTGTATACAGCATAAAATTGGTATTCTCTAATTTAGTCTACAAGTTTCGTGCGTCAAGTTGTCAAGTTTGGGTTCACATAAGTCCTCAAGAACAAACCCATCAGTGCAATCACTAGCAAGACCACACCTCATAAACATAGCCAGATACTTCAGAATAAGTTTCATTTTCTCGTACACTTTGCTCATTCCAAGCAGAGTTTCATTTTCTTTTCCATTGTTCTTTTGAGCTATAACAATGCCCCTTTTCTCTCCATTTCTCAATTTCCCAACAGGTCAGTTTTGATCATTAGTAGGGTGGTTAAATTTCCTGAAATGCCACAGTGGAGCCAAAACGAACGTAAAGTTCTCAATGAAGACGAGGAAACATCAAACAGAAGAGTCTGTTTTCAAAGTTCCCAGATCACATGCAATTCAGAAGCATTAACTAACATCTTTGAAGATCAAATAAAAATGCAATGTAGAAAAAGTGGTGAAAAGTATGTCAACATTAGTACATGTATGCACTCACACATGCACCCACACACTTTTTTGCACATTTATTTTTATTTTTACTTCAAACCAAGCATCCTAATTTTCTGTGATCATTTGAAATCAATTCCTTCAGCTAGCACTTGTGGAATTCCCATTAATAAGAAGGAATTAACAGAATTGTTTTATAAAAGATATTTTTATCTAAGTAATTTAAAAGTCATATAAAACGAAAAAACGTAGAAAACAAAAGAGATCTCTGCCTTTCTCTCCCTCTTCCAGTTTTCAGAAACAACCACCAACACTTATTCTAGCTTTTCTTTTATCATTTACCTCTACTTCTAAATATGATGCTTATATTGTCATTTCTTACTTTCTCATCCTTCATTCCTTGTTACGGAAGTTGAAGACTTTGCTCTTAACACGCCTACCCTTTCCTCACCCTATCCTGTCAATATAGGTATATCACATAATAGGGCCGTGTTTGCCTTGTGACTGTGTCAACATGGCTCACATCTGGGTCAAGTACTAGGCTGTAGTATAGACTATGAATGGGTTTCTTATCTCTTACAAAATTGTTTTATTTTCTAAGTCCTTCATGCACATATAACTATTTTTTTCCAACTACTTCAATGAACCTGTGAAAAACCCTCAATGTCGTTTCTGAATGCAAATCCAGAGTTCTAGTTTCACTGTGGACTTGGGCGTCTCTAGGCTGGGCACACAGCTGTCATCCTGGGTGACCCTCTGCTGCTCTCCTGGGTGGGAGACCCTCTGTCACCAAAACCCTATGCCGTCCCCTTTCCTGGGTTACACCTATGCCTTCCCCTTTCCTGAGTTATTTCTATGCCTTTCTCTTTCCTGGGTTATTCCTATGCCTTCCTCTTTCCTGGGTTATTCCTATGCCTTCCTCTTTCCTGGGTTATTCCTATGCCTTCCTCTTTCCTGGGTTACACCCTTCTTTTGCCAAAGCACAACTACTAGAACATTCCTTAAGCAAACAGTCTTCTTGTTTTTAAAGCGGGGGTGGGGGGGAGTCTTTGAATGTCTGAAAATATCTTTATTCAACTTTCATACATTATTTAAGTTTGGATGAATATAGAACTTTGGGTTGAAAATAATTTTTCCTCAGAACTTTATAGGCCTTTCTCTGCTATTTTCTAGTATTCAGCGTTGCTTTTGAGAATTTCCAGTGCTGCTCCCATTCTGTTTTGTCTCTTTGAATGGAATCTGTGTTCCTTTGCCCTCTCTCTCTTTCCCTCCCTCCTCCTTTCTGCCCGGTCCCTCTCTCTCTTCTGTCCTCCCTTGCCCCTTCCCACCTCTTAGGACCTTTGTCTCTTCAGTTTCATGATATGGCTTTGCGTGATACGTACTCAGTAAGCCTTTTCAGTATGGAGACTTATTCCTTCAGCTCTGGTAATTTTTCTTGTACTGTATCTTAAACGGAGCCTTGATGGCACAGTGGGTAACGATACAGCTGCTAACCAGAGAGCCGGCAATTCAAATCCACCAGCCACTCCTTGGAAACCCTGTGGGGCAGCTCTACTCTGTCCTCTAGGGTCGCTATGAGTCAGAATTGTCTCACTGGCGACAGGTTTGGTTTTTATATCTTAAATAATTGTCTTCCCTCCATATTCTCCGGTCTCTCTTTCTGCAAATTCTATTCTTAATTTTTTAAAAATAAACCTCTATTTTTTTTCTAACTACGCATATTTTCCATCTTTTTGTTTTTTGGTATTCTATTCTACTTTCTACTTTCTGGAAGGAGCCCAGGTGGTGCAGTGTTTAAAGCAATTGGCTGCTAACAGGAAGGTCGGTGGTTCGAACTCATCAGCTGCTCTTCAGGAGAAAGATGTAGCAGTCTGCTTCTGTAAAGATTTACAGCCTTGGAAACCCCATAGGGCAGTTCTACTCTGTCCTATAGGGTCGCTATGAGTCGGAATCAACTTGATGGCAACACATTAAGAAGTAATCACTATTCTGACTGTATCAACAATTAGTTTTGCCTGATCTTGAACTTCATATCAATGGAATCATACAGTATGTTCTGTGTCTGGTTTCACTCAACAACATTATGTCTATGAGATTCTCCCATGTAATTAAATGTAGTCCATTCATTCTTTATTGCTGTGTAGTATCTCACTGTGTAAAAAAAACTGTGTAAGCATACCACAATTTATTTATTCGCTTACCGTCGAAGGGCATTTGAGTTGTTTCCAGATTGAGTCTATTGGGAATAAAGCTACTATGAACATTCTTATACATGTTTATTGGTGGATGTAGGCACCCATTCCAGTGAATATATCCAGGAGTGAAATTGCTGAGTCATAGGGTATATGAGGGGCCCTGGTGGCACAGTGGTTAAGATCTTGGCAGCTAACCAAAAGGATGGTAGCTTGAATACATCAGCTACTCCATGGAAACCCTATGGGGCAGTTCTTCTCTGTCCTACAGGGTTGCTATGGGTTGGAATCAAGTCAACAGTAATGGGTTTTTTGGTTTTTTTTTTTAGTGTATATGAAGATTTAGCTTTAATATGTATTTCCAGAGTTTTCCCAAGTGCTTGTACCAATTTGTACTCTTGGCAGCAATGTAAAAAAAAGTTCCAGTTGCTTCATATCCTCGTCAGCACTTGGTATGGTACATTTTTTAAATTTTAGTCATTCTAGTGGGTATATACAGTATTTTACTGCTACTTTAATTTGAATTTCCTTGTCAAACTTATTAAACATTTGAATATCCTTTTTTTTGTGGGAAATGCCTATTCAAAATTTTGTCCACTTCAAAAAATCGGGTTGTGTATTTATTATTTATTCTACATAACAAGTTACCTCAAGACATAAAGATTTAATACATCAACAAACATTTATTCACTGAGAACCCAGGGTGGAAAGGGGAAGAGGAGAGTGCTGACACATTGCAGGGATCGCAACTAACAGGATAAAACAATTTGTGTGTAAAATTTTTGAATGGAAAAACTAAAAATAAATATAAGCATTTATTGGTCGGGAATTCTGGAGGGGCTTAGCTGGGTGGTTCTGGCTTGAGGGCTCTCATGAAGTTGCAGTCAAGATGTTGGTTGAGACTACCATTGTCTGCAGACTTGACTAGGGTTGGAGGACCCACTTCCAAGTTGATTAGTCAGATGGCTGGCAAGATGGTGGTGGCTTAAGAGTTTCCTCACAACATTGTGGCTGGCCTTCCCCAGAGTAAGTGACCCAAGAGAGTGCAGGGTAGAAGCTAACACATCTTTTATAACCAAGCTTTGGAAGTTACGCGCTGTCATTTTGGTAATACACTACTGGTTACACAAACCAAAAACCAAACCCTTTGCCGTCGAGTTGATTCTGACTCATAGCGACCCTATAGGACAGAGAACTGCCCCATAGGGTTTCCAAGGAGCCTCTGGTGGATTTGAACTGCTGACCTTTTGGTTAGCAGCCAAGCTCTTAGCCAGTGAGCCACCACGTCAGCCTAATTCAATGTGGGAAGGGACTATCTAAATAATATATCCCTATATATTTTTATATATATATATTCTGGTTAGAAATTCTCTGTCAGATGTATTTATTCCAAGAATCTTTTCCTAGCTTGCGACTTGCCTTTTCACTCTCTTAATAGTGCCTTTTGATGAACTGAAGTTCTTAACAGCTTTATTAAGATAAAATTCACCCATCTAAAATATACATTTCAGTGGGTTTTAGTATATTCAGTTATACAATCATCACCACAATTGATTTTAGTACATTTTCATCACCCCCAAAAGAAACCTCCTACCTATTGTCCATCAGTCCCCATTCTCTGGGCAAGCTCCCAGTCTTAGGAAACCACTGATCTACTTTCTCTTGTATATAGACTTTGTTCTGGATATCGCATACAAATGGAATCATACAATATATGGTCTTTTGTGACTGCCTTCTTTCACTTAGATGTTTTCAAGTTCATCCATGTTGTAGCATATGACGGTACTTCATTATTACCAAATAATATTCCATTTTATAGATACATCACATTTTATTTATCCATTCATCAGTTGATAGATATTTGAATTTTGGGCTATCATGAGTAATGCTCTATGAACATTTATGTACAGGGCTTTGTATGAACATACGCTGTAATCTAGTAGCATCAGGCCTCGTCTACATTCACTGGGGGGATGAGAATCAGGATAAGCCCAAAGCTGATTCTTGTGAGGTGGAGGCCAGACATACCTCCACTCTCCAACTTTTTCACCATTTCTGACACCACCCGTCCTCCTCACAGTTCTCTCTATTTCTCTTCTGGGTTTGATAATTCGTTGCAATGGCCACACAGAACTCACAGACCATGCTCATGATTATGTGGTTTGTTAGGTACAACTCAGGATTAGGATCAACTTGGAAATAACAGGATACAACTCAGGAGACAGGATAAAGTTTGTCCATTAGGACAGCTTCCAACCAGGACAGCTCTCAGTTCCTTCTCAGTTGTGCCCACAAGCAGACCCTTCTCTTGGCCGTGGCTACCACCAGCCTTTCTCTCAGCTGTGCCAGCCAGTGGCCCTTCTTTCAGTTATGCCAGCCTGCAGGCCTTCTCTAGGTCTCTGCCTTGCTTGGACAAGTGTTACAGCTCTTTAGCTCCACTCTACCAGCAAGCTTCCCGCTCCAAGGCGCTCAGCTCTCTCTCACACTGTGGGTTGGAAAGCCCACTGCAGCCGTCTGCTGGTCCTATGGTTCTTGCTGCTACTACTGCTGCTGCCGTTTCTCTGCTACTGTACTCTGCTGTGGTTGCTGCCATTTCTCGATGTCTTCAGCATTGGTTCCTTTTTCTGGGTCTAGGAAGTTCTCAGCGCAGGGATCGTGGGTCCAAATGATGTGCTTCGCTCCAGGCTTTTCTTGATGGTGATGAGGTAACCCTCGACCTCTGTGGCATTGGCCCTTGTATTCAATTTCAAGGCATGGCCCTCCCAGCCAGACCATGAACTGATCAATCCCCTGGGTAGAACACAATAACTCAATTTGCATAGACTTCGACCAATTCCCTCAGGGTCACTTAACCCTACTGGGTGACTTTACGTACCCTATTTTTGCATAGTATACTGATCCTTTTTTTATACTGATCAATCTCTTGCAAGGTTGTGGCCTAGCCAATCTTTTTGTTAGAATTATAAACCTAAGACCAGAAGGCCATATATAAGAGAAACCCATTCTTGTAGGTATATATATACCTATGAGTAGAATTTCTTGGTAAATTGTAACTCTATGTTTTAACTTTTTGAGTAACGGCTGAACTGTTTTTCTCAGCAGCTGCACCATTTCACATTCTCACCAGCAATGTACAAGTGTTCCAATTTCTCCACATCCTTACCAACACTTGTTATTTTGCTTATTATCATTATAGATATTTTAGAAGCATAAAGTGGTGTCTCACTGTGGTGTTAATTCACATTCCCCTGATGACTAATGATGTTGAGCAACTTTTCAAGTGCTTATTAGGCATTCGTAAATCTTTTGGAGAAATGTCTGTTTAGATCCTTTGCCCATTTTTAAACTGGATTATTTACCTTTTTATCATTGAGCTGTAAGATATATATTTTTATATGCAAGTCTCTTATCAGATATTTTGAGTTCTTTTCACCTTCTTGATCGTATTTTTTGCAGCACACAAATTTTTAATTTTAGTGAGGTCCAATTTATCAATATTTTTATGGTTGCTGTTAGGTGCTGTCGAGTTGGTTCCGAATCATAGTGACCCTATGTACAACAGGAAGAAACACTGCCCAGTCCTGCACCATCCTCACAATCGTTGCTATGTTTGAGCCCATTGTTGCAGCCACTGTGTCAATCCAGTGGTTTTTATTTCCTGTTTAATCTCCCAATTCCCTTTTTATAATTGCTGGTTTAGGTCCCTGTCTTTCTTCTTGGAGGCTTGCCTCAAAGGCCCGAGAGATCTTTGATTATCTACTCATTACTTAATAAGATTCTGACTGGAAGCTCCAAGTGCAAGGGGAAGCTCATCAGCTGATGTACTTCACTAGAGGGCAGCGCTTTCCAACCTTTTCCACATCAAGGCACACAGAGAAAATGACAACAGAGGTACCGTCCACTGGAGATTTAGGGGTGTCGATATGGGCCTTGGTAAAAAAACTTTTATGTCATTGTGATAAGGCAAATAAACCATTTTTTGCACTCTTCCAAATAAAATCTTTTCACATATATTAATGATGAACTTGAGCTTGATTCCACTAAGCATAACAGGTTTTTAAAAATTTTTATTGTGCTTTAAGTGAAAGTTTACAAGTCAGTCTCTCATACAAAACTTATATACACCTTGCTACTCTTAATTGCCCTCCCCCTAATGAGACAGCACATTCTTTCCCTCTACTCTCTCTTTTTGTGTCCATTTCGCCAGCTTCTGACCCCCTCTGCCCTCTCATCTCTCCTCCAGACATGAGATGTCAACATAGTCTGTGTCTACTTGATCCAAGAAGCTCAATCTTCTCCAGCATCTTTTTCTATCCCATAGTCCAGTCCTATCCCTGTCTGAAGAGTTGACTTCGAGAATGGTTCCTGTCCTGGGCCAACAGAAGGTCTGGGGACCATGGCCACTGGGGTCCTCCTAGTCTCAGTCAGACCATTAAGTCTGGTCTTTTTATAAGAATTTGGGATCTGCATCCCACTGCTCTCCTGCTTCCTCGGGGGTTCTCTGTTGTGTTCCCTGTCAGGGCAGTCTTCGGTTGTAACCGGGCACCATCTAGTTCTTCTGGTCTCAGGCTGATGTAGTCTCTGGTTTCTGTGGCCCTTTCTGTCTCTTGGGCTTATAATTACCTTGTGTCCGTGGTGTTCTTCATTCTCCTTTGATTCAGGTGGGTTAAGACCAATTGATGCACCTTAGATGGCTGCTTGCTAGCGTTTAAGACCCCAGATGCCAGCGTAACAGGTTTTAATGGATAGACTGGTTACATGCCATTCCTGATTGTTTTTAAAGGTGACCCATTCAAATTCTTTAAGTCTTGTTTGCATATGCAAGAATAACAGAACTCATTTATCACTTTTTCTCTGATTGACAGAAACTTCTTTTCCACATTTACCAAAAACCAAAAAAACCAAACCCGCTGCTGTCGAGTCAGTTCCAACTTACAGTGACCCTGTAAGACAGTAGAATTGCCCCATAGTTTCCAAGGAGCACCTGGCGGATTCAAACTGCCGACCCTTTGGTTAACAGCCGTAGCACTTAACCGCTACGCCACCAGGGTTTCCACATTTACCAAAATGCAAATAATTTGATCTATTTAAGTTGTAGTTCACGTATGCAATCACTCTTTAAATTTGAGTGCTTCTTTTAATTCATTGACTTTTCTTGGGTCCAATCAAAGATTTTCATGTCAAGCATTTAAAGATACTTAAATGAAGATTTTCTTAAGGCATCCAAATGTTACATGACTAGTCTTAAACAAATTTGAACACTGACTAAACAAACATCCAATTAAAACATTTTTACCTTCGCTTTTTCAGTTCAGTTTTTGCTTTGAATCCACAAACACGGCCAGTAAACACTAATATATTTTCACTGTGCTCTTGGAATTTTCATTCTAGTGCTCAAAAATGTCAGTTAACCAAGCCAAGCCATTTCTTGAGGCCAAGATGATCCTTCAACAAATCACAAGTGAGAATCAGTCACACAATTTGTTATTCTTTAAGCTCATCAGCTCTTAACAAAACTCACCTTCTATTTTGGAAAGAACAACTGCTTTCAGTAGGAAACAGCAGAGAATGGTGTTCGCATCCCATTTGTTTGCATAAAGCTGAACACAGGACTGTAGCGTTTGGATTTTGATGGCATAACATGGGATTTTAATCCTCAAACTTTTCTTATTCAGATTTCCCCCGGTACTCATCTGTGTGTTAATTTCTGTATAATTTTATCACATGTGGATGTTTGCATATCTATCACCAGAGTCAAGATATAAGGACAGTTTACAGGCACATTTATATAAAGGGGTTTTTCTGTGAAGCAAACAATGCAATACTTGAACTTCAGGGTTTTCAGGGAACTCTGATGTAACTAGAGCTTTTACTCCTTCCTGTCCCCACATCAATACATGAATTCATGTGTTTTCTGTAATATCTCATTTGTTTCAAAATATTCATCTATCACTTCAAGTATTTCATTGCAAGTTACTTGTTTGGTAACTTTTCGGAAGAATGTTTAAACTTCCAAGCCATTATTTTTTTCAGGGATTCTAACGGTATTAGATGAGCCCAGATTCTTTGGTCTGCAAATAAAACTCTTTTGAATTGAATAACCTTCTGTATTTATATTGTGTGTAACCTGAGAGTTCAAAGTGTCTCTGTCCCCACTTACACTACAGCAGAATGTTCCCTATTTCCTTTGTTTCACTGGCCCCAACGCTGAGTGGATAATTTTCAGGAGGGCTCATAGAAGGAGCAACTCTGCAATTGTGTAAGGCATCTGAACTTTAGTACTTAATTGTAAGATCCTGTAACTATTTTCTTAAATACAATCTGTTATTATAAAGAGTATTTGCAACAATGTATGGGCAAAAGAATTGACAAACACATCACGGGAATGTGATAGAAAATCCAGAAATAAACCCAAGCTTATATGATCAAATTATGTTCAACCAGGGGTCCAAAGCAAGCCAATGGGGAATGGGAAGGAACAAACGACTGCTTCCTTCACAATGGAACTACCTGGTGCACAACTATTTCCCTCAAAGTATATTCTGCATTGGAGCTCAGGGTTGTTCATCATTATTGGCAAGTTAGGATTGACACAATGGGCTCAAATACCAAAGATCATGAAGATGACCCAGCGGTTAACTCAGTTGGTTAGAGCATGGTGCTAATAATGCCAAGGTCGCGGGTTTGGTCCCCGTACGGCCAAGGAAAGGAGTTGATGACCCAGCACCACACATTTCACTGTTACACATCAGGTGGTCCTGAGTCAGAGGCAACTCAACGGCAGCAAACAGGCTGTTGGCAATGATAACCAGTTTAGTCTTGGTGAGTGGAAATCTGTATTGAGGATATGCACTCATTGCCTTCATTTCTGCCATCATGGCCACTTGTGAGTCCATTGTGGCAGGAAACTGTAGCTGTTTACCTCCTCCTCTCCACCAAAAGCCTTTCATTAATATTCTTCTAGTCTAGGCTCAGAGTCCTTCTCTGTCTTGTCACTAAGCCTTTTATCTTGCTACTAAGAAGCTTCTAAGCAGTCGTATCATTACCATTACCCAGGATACACCCAGGAACTCAGGTTATCAAGAGATTTATCTTCTCCGCTATGCATCAGGGTCACATGAGTGGTTCTCTAGCACTCGAGCGTTCTGACTTTGGCTAATGCTGGCATATTGGGTATAGAGTCACCTATAATCTAGGTACAGGTGGGATGGTAAGGTGATTTAAGTATCTGTGGACTAGATTAAGGATTGGCAAACTTTTTCTGTATAGGTCAGATACCAAATATTTTTTATGGTAACAACTTCAGTATTTTGTACAAAAGCAGTCATAGACAATAAATAACGAATGGGCATGGCTGTATTCCAATACTCTATTCACAAAAACAGGAAGCAGGCCAGATCTGGTCCATAGCATGTAGCTCGCTGACCTCTGGGAATCCAGAAAATTGATAACCTTGAGGCCAGATGTAAAGGGGAACTGCTATCCTTTCTAAGCCTGTTGCCGTTGTTTCATAGCAACCCTAAAGGACAGAGTAGAACTGCCTAATAGGATTTCCAAGGAGCACCTGGTGGATTTGAACTGCCCACCTTTTAGTTAGCAGCCACAGCTCTTAATCACTACATTACCAGGGTTTCTGCTATCCTTTCTAGATAAATGCATATTGCTTCCAATGTTAATCTGTTTACAGTAATAGTACTAAGTGTTCATTTTTAGATTAACATGCACGTTCCAAGTGCCAGGGGCCACATTAATGTCTTCCAAGAAACTTCATCTGAATCAGCATTCCTATTTAGAATCACCACGTAGGCTACCAGTCTCAATGCACCAGCCAAACTGGGGGAGTGGCAAAGTCACTTTCATGGTAACCCCTCAAAGTACATTTCCACTAGGGATGTTATTAATTAGGAGGAAGACTAACATCCATTTGGCCTTTTTCTTTTTTTTACATTTGTCTTGTAATATCTCAAGGTTAGGATTAGTGAGGTTCTACTGAACCTGCCATGAAGATTTGGGTCAGAATCCTATTTATCTTCTAGTTCCCATAAATTCTTATACTTTTGAATCACAACGGTGTCCTTGGTGCCCATTTATTACTTTAGGTATCTAATATTAGTGGCTAAGTTTGAATATTTGTTTCTCCAACACTCACATGGGTATCGGCTGCAGAACGTCCCAAGCTAGCCAAGTACATCATATGCATGTGGTATTATTACCAGGTCCTTACTTTGGGTCACTACTCCTTCAACCTAGGTGCTCAGTGTCTGAGTTCTCCATTGTGTCACGAGACACCAGAAGTCTTCTGGTTGAACTGTCAAGACTGATCTCAGCCTGAGCCCAAATACCTAAAGCTTGAAATCCGTCAATTTCATGATCTAACCCCCCCCCCACCCCATTCTGCTGTCTCTAAGTATGACCCTGCCTACTTTAGCTTCTAGATCTGTTAACTCGAGATCCCATTTCAACTTCAGTGCCCCCCTACCAGGCTAGTAAGGCTCTCGGACATATTTTTGAATTCATCAATTAATTACTCACAGGGAGAAGGGAGTATCTGGGGTCCCATTAGAGTATCATAAAAGGCAGAACAGGATGCAGAACCAATCCAGCGCTCCTGTCACTTTAAGTCCTTGAATCCTTTTTTCTCCGTTACCCCAAGAAATAAACCATCAGTGTCGGAGGCAAAACTGCTTCTGTGCACTGGTATCAGTAATCCCAAACTAAACAAAAACTATGTTGTACCCTCTTAACATTTAAGAAAACTTTGAAAAATACAAATTACCTTAGTCCCAACTGCTGATGCTATTTACTAAACCATGTTCTTTCATGTGGTTATGGATTTTGATTAATTCAACAATCCTCCATATCAACTCTGCATCTGGCTTGTCTTCTCGGCCCTGAAGTTATAAGCGATACTGCCTTGAGGCAAAATTTCAAGATTTAAGATGATCTTTTCCTTGCTTTCTATCATCCAGTGCCATCCTACCCCATGGTTCTGGCTGGCACTTTGTCCATTTTAATTGGTCTATAGCAGCAGTTACTCAGCCACTCCTCACCCACTAAGCCTCGTTTCACGGGTACCAAGTGACCGCCATCACAGCACACCAGACTACACTTAATCACAGAATATGCAAAGTCTCATTCTATAGCCTATCTGTTGAGTCCCACTTTTCTTCCAATTGCTACAGTAGCAATTCCTAGTCAAAACTCTTCCCATACTCAATAATCAGAAAATTAAATTTATACTAGCTAAAAAAGGAAACTTATCATCAGCAGGGTAATAGATGGCTTGAGGACAGAACTAAGGTTAGGTCAGGGGTCACCAGCAGCAAGAACTCCAGAGCTCAGTTACCTTACTTCCCACCACTTTCTATCATCTATAAAAATCTACGGGATACTGATCGGCCTACTTCGGGTTATGTGTACAGGGCTGGATAACAGCGTTAAGTACTGACTGGCAGGTACAGTTCCTTAGAGGAGACAGATGCTGTTCCAGAACCGAATTTCTAGGCGGTAAAAGACAGCCTCTTGTCATCGAGTCAGCCACGACGGTTACTTTATGTGTAACATGGTACGCTGCCCGCTCTTGCACCAACCACTGTGTCGAGGCAGCTCACTGAGGGTATCCCTAGCAAATTGTAGTACTAATGTAGAAAAGACCATTTATTACTTGTTTATGGCAACTGGATATTTGTCACCTCACCCAATTGTCATTTAACTGTTTTGTCTACAACGAAGCCCACATTTGCTGCATACTCTCGTCCTCTCTGGGTGAAAACATACAGGCCCCTGCCTTTAACCCAAAGCCTATTAAGGCCGACAAAAACTGAAATCTTACCATTCACTCTGAAAATGACAGACTGGAATGCAAATACCACTTAAGATCAGGAACACCTAGAAAACACTTCGCCTTTATATCCCCAACACCTAGAAATGTCTGATACGCCATCTTCAAAAGATGCTGGGACTTGGTTTATGCTCTGCTGTGTATATTCTCAAAAAAATTGTCAAAAAAAAAAAAAGTTCGGTAAACTCAGATGTGGACCTGAATTTCACTTATTCACTCAATATTAAGCTCCTTAGGTCTAGTTTATATACACCTTAATGCACAAAAACACATTAGAAATCTCTATCAGAATCATCATGAGAGGTTTAAAACATCAAACAGTGGGGGCGGGGGGAGGAGTGTTTCAAGAGTAGTAATGGTAAAACTAGTGTATCCACTGGTGAAAAGCACTGGCTTGGGAATCTGACCTGAATCTGACAGAACCTGCTTATACTTAGTTGTATGATCTTGGGCAAAACAACTTTTCTAGCCTGTCTACAAAAGATGAAGGTCAGACCTCTGCTGTTGTGGCAATCAGATGAAAAAACATTTACAATACACTTACACACAGCACCTGGGAATACAGCTCAGGAGGCAGTCACCATTGGCTTGTTCTGTGGACTGTCATACTTAGATTATAAGTATGGGGGCAGAAACAAGATCAAACACCAAAAACATAGGGTAAAAATCCTATCCAAGAACACATGGGCAGCCTAAATGGGAACCAACACTGTTAACTGCATTAGTCGTCATTTTCTGGGATATGTCAATTAGGTGTGGTTCCTTTCCAAGGACACTCTAAACCTCAGGCTAATGTAGAGTGTGGACTGTTTCTTACCACTACCCCTAACCCACACTACCTTGCTTGTGCTGGCCTCACCCTTGACCCCAGCCAGATGGCTACACAGGCAGCACCATGTTCCTTGATATACGCTACCATCACAAAACTAGGACTCTCAGTCTTTAATCTAACCCTCTATAAACCCAGCCCCTCTGGCTATATCCTAAAACGTGATTTTGTACAAAGATCTGAGTTGTCACTTCTTATTCCAAAATTGAGAATCCAGAGGAGATAATCCATCAGGCAAAGGGTATTAGTTCCAGACACTTACTGGATAAATTGAATTCAAGGTATACGTAAATTAACAAAAGTCTGAGACAGACGCTTTGCCCAGTAAGTGTTACAAATTAAGACCTGCAAATTTTTCTATGCTCCATCACTGACACGCACCTATGATCTGGTCAGCTCAAATCAGGGGCAATATTAGCACTGCATGGGTGAGATTCTGGAGTTATACCACCCGGGTTCAGATACCAGCACTACCAACTTAATAGCTGTTGGGACCTAAATTAAGTGACACAGTAGAATTTTTGACAATTAAATGAATTAAAATATGTGAAGTGCTTACAAGTATCTGAAATACACTAAATAAAATCTAAGTGCTATAAAGATAGCAAGCTAAGAAAATGAAATTATGTCTTCAGCAAATTCCTTAGCATCGGTCATTAAAATAACCTAAGTTAAAAGATACTTACCATATGTAGTCATGGTATCCTCGGGGTTTGTGTGAAGGCTAAAATTATTTAATACAACCCATCGCCCAAAAGGAGATGGTCATTTTAATATCTAATTACCCACTCATGTTTTCTGGGAATATTCAATTAATTTATTAAAAAAATACATATATACTTCAGCCCAGGGTACACTGCACTAGGGACTAGGCTAAAAAATGGTAAACTTAAATACAATGTAACCAGGTTTAAGAAAACAAGAAACCCAGACCAGAACAAACACTCTGTAAACCGCAGAGTCGCACCAACGAATTTCTCTTTGCATTTTTGAGTTTATTTAAACACAGTTCTCAAAACATTTGAGTGAAACTGGGCCTCCTTTGGTAAGCAAAGGACCTAAAAAGAATATTTAGAATTTAAAAAATGAACAGGCAAAGTCTTCAGTTCATCCATGACACAGGTGTAGTGTTCCTTTCTCTCATCGTGTATCGTGAAGCACCCGGTATTTTTCACACAGCCTCAAAGCTAGAACAAGAGTACATCTGTGGTGGAATGTATTGTCACTTGCTGATAACTAGCTGAAATACCATTATCCCCTTGTAACAGCTTGAAAAAATCGCCTTTTTTAGGCACACGCTGGGTAACCCTTCTTATTTCCTGCTATATATAATACAGATTACATAAAGGCGGACAAATCCACACTTAGGTAAGCATTAACCATTTGCTGTATTGAAATAGCTTTAGTTCTAACACTAGCGGTACAGAGTTACAGAGCATAATTTGAACACTTAGTTGCAAGTATATTAATTATGGTACTTTTAATGAACTGGAGGAAAACGGGGTATTTTTGTCTTCAAATTTACTATGGACAACTTAACCTGAACAGTTCTGCTAAGCATTGGTATGTTAGAAAGAAAAGTAAAAATCAAACTTTATTGTTACTTTTTTGCCATTTGGTAGCATTTTACACACAGGCTTTGATCTTCAGAATACCCTGGATTCAGTAGAAAAACCTTTTAAATGAAGTTCTGTACAATAGAAACTTCTCGGCAGTCAAAATTTAGACTGTAAAAAAATACATGCAAAACGTACTTTTCTGAAAACACTTAACTTTGAACAAAGCACCAAACTACACAAATGCAGAATGAAAACAGCATTTCGACTCCACCAACAGTAGTCATCATCAAAGGTGTAAGTCACCTGACTTCACTAGGCACTGTTCACTTTTTAAACAGGAGACAATAAAAATATTGTCCACAAACAATATCCCAACTCTGGAGCACGTTTCAGAAAGTCTTCAACTTCATGCTTTAATAGCGGCCTAGAAAAAAAAACAACAAAAAAGGTACGTTTTAAAGTTGTCCAGAGTTTACCAGGACTTCTAAAAAGAAAAGACACCAAAGGTGAAAGAACATACATTTACAAGGAGTCCAAGGGTTGGTTTTATACATCTCCTTGAACCTCATGCAAACATTTGGGGCACAGGAATATAACAGGTATACACAAAACTACCTGAATTAACCTATCTGCAAAAGAGTAAGTTACTCTGTTGTAGCTTAGTGGAGTCCCTGGGTTGTGCAAAGAGTTAGCGCACTTGGCTAATGGAAAGGTTGGATGTTTCAAGTCCACCCAGAGGTGCCTTGGAAGGAAGAGATCTACTTCCCAAACAGCAGGCATTGAAAACCTCGTGAAGCATAGTTCTACTCTGACATACATCAGAATCGACTCAATGGCAACTGGTGGGGCGGTGCAGTTTTTCATAAGGCAAGTCATTAACAACACAAAACCATTATATTACAAAAATCATATAAAGAGAAAAACTTACGAGGTGAGTATGATCGAGATCTGGAACGTGATCTGTATCCCCCACGGCTGTAGTAGGGAGAAGGTGACCGCCTTCTGTGAACAAACGTCAAGGCTGTCGTAAGTGTCCACAGGTCACAACTAAACTAAGTAACACACAGACTACACAGTACCCTTTATCACTCCCCCAAACGAGGACAGTCTCATGAATTCTAATTCTGCACCAGTCATGGGGATCCGAGGTCTGTTACAGTCCTGAGAATGAAGTACATCATCAGGCCTCATGCCAAATAATCACCCTCTTTAACTATCAGAAGCCACCTACTCCTTTCTATATCTGATCCACCAATAAGATGCCAAACCTTTAAGTTCTGTGAAGTATAATCTTAGGGGTGAATAAAAACCTCTTAACATCAATTCTAACCACACCCTCAGGGGCTAACACGCAGGACAAAGTTCACTAATAGCCACGGTTGCTAACCACAAGGTCACCCACTGGAATCTACCAGCCGCTCCTCGGAAACTGTATGGGGAAGTTCTACTTTCCTACAGGGTCACTGAGTCAGAATCGACTCGAGAGCGATGGGTTTGGTTTTTTAATTCAGTAGTTCTCTAACATAAACCCAGTTACTTTTTGTAAATGCAGTCATCTGGGTTAAGGGTATTTTTATGAACATCATGCCATCTAATTTTCTGTGATGCTGCTTACCTAACTACTCCAATACTAGCAGCCTAGTCTTTAAGAAGCCTCCCCACTGCAGCCCTGATGTTCACGCCTCTCACGGTTTACCTGTAAATCTGATCCCTGTCTTGAGCAGCTCTCCATCCTCCTCCACCTCCACCTCCTCTGCAAAGGCAGAACAGCAACATAATGTTATTTTAGAAGTTTGTGAAAGAACACAGAATCCGTGCAGTGAAAGACCCCAAAGAGTGTATGTGGAAGCAAAATTCTTGTAGGTTAAGTGACTGAGGGCTAGTTTTTGCCACCCTTTTCAAAACCTGGCCTAGAGCTCTCTCTGGTGGCTAAAATGAGTTATCACTAGAATACATTAACATTTCTAAGCAAATGCTCTTAAGAGAAGTTAAACAACCAAACAAATCTAAGACCTTAATCTTCTCACCCTCCAAAAAGTAATCTCTGAAGTACCACTTAACAGTGCTGAAGAAAACTATTTTTTAATGGGTGATAAAAACCTGGACAATGTCAAGAGTATACAAGGTCTCACACTTCCACAGAAATCCACTGACAATTTTGACAACTTATTAAATACACTACCAGATACCATGCAAAAAGAAACCCTGTCAATCCCATACCATGATAAAGTATTAGAATCACTGCTGTGGTTTAAACTGAATTATATAGATTTACATTCTGACAGCAAGACAGAATCCAAATCTCCTGTTGCTAACATGTTACTTTTACCTTTGAAGGTATTCCCAAAGAAATCTTCTACTTTACAAGTACGAAGGGCATTTCCCTATGTTACAGTAAATTAGACTCTTCTAAGAAACAAAGCACTGTCTCTCAAAGTACGGCTCATGACGTGCTAAAAACAAAGAACCTGAGGCATAGTCTAGTTTTGATTGTGTATTTAGTGGGTTCAGTTTTCATCTACACTAAAGGTTTAAAAAGGAAAATGCTCTACTGCATTAAGTAATCTGAATTATAATTAAAGTCCCTCTATATTCTAGAGTAACTAATGAACAGAAATCCAAACACCTGTACCTGTCCTAAGTTATAGACATACAGCTTTAAAATCTTCTTTAAACTTAGCAATGAGAAACATAAATACTGTTTTATTACAGGCCATAACTTAAGATAGTAATGCTGCTTCAAACTGCAACTCAGACAGGTGACGTTCTTTTACCTGTAAGATCTGCTATAGTAGTCCCGATCATCATAGCCTCGATCATATCCTCTGTCATAGTAATCCCGACGGCGTGAGCTGCCACTATGGATAATAACATATCTTCTTACCAAAGTATCAAGTGGTCTTCCCTAGGTTCCTGGTCATGACTTTTGCTACCTGAAAACTGGTTCAGATGCTTACCATCAATACTGCAATACCATGTAACTAGCTCACAGGGTCCTAGAGGTGACATACAACACACACAACTAAGTTCTCTACACATGACTGGGCAAACTGCTTCTACTAGAATCTTCTAATTCTCTTTCTCCAGAGGAAAAATAATGGGAGATAAATCTATAGCTCCTTCTGGCTTGTTTTCAACTAACGCAGCCAATTCACTAATCCCTTATTTTTCCTTACAGGAAGGGATAATAAAAATCTAACACAGAAACTGCGCTATTTTTGGAGTGGAAAAATGTTCCTCCTGTTAAAGGTAACATGGCAACTGTACATAATTGCAATTCTCCCCCTTATGTAAGAGCATTATACTTAGATCTAAAAAGAAACTCATTTATAGTTGTTAGTACAATACTGGTAAGTGTGATGATGAAAGAGAAGTACTCTATCACAACCCAGTATGTCACTATGAGACAGTCCATTTAAGAAACAAAAAAAAACTAAGAAATGCAATTCACTAGATTTATACTCGTACTTGATCTTTCTTATAAGGCTCAAGTGTCTACTATGAGAAAAATGCCTGCAATTCCCAGCAAAGCCAAATATAGGGCATTTCTTTATGATACAGTAGGGCATGATCTATTTTAAAGATGTTAACTCAAATTTGTGACAGAAAACAGCACTGTTTCCACTGAATATATTCTATTGGATATAGTTTAGTTCAGTCAAAACAAAACAAACAGGAAAACCAATTTCTACTGTGGCAGGATAGATGAAGCACTGACAATTTCCCTCCAGTACATGTACGCTTTTGGAAAAGTGGACAAACTGAACGATAAATTTTTACTTTGAAAATAAACTTACTAGGTAGGTCTCCCCATATAAATTCCAGGCGTTGGGGTATGTGGTCTTTTTGTTATGGAGAAATCAACTCTGATCCTACGGCCATCAAGCTCCATTCCATTGGCACGCTCTTTAGCCTTACAAAAAAGAGATAAGTTGCTATATACACCCCCAACAAGGACACAAACTATCCACCAGCTATAAATAAGGCCCCAACTGCATGCTTTAGTTACATCAAAAAAAAATTTTTTAGCATTGCCCAGAACATTAAGACCTACAATTTATATATGGGTTTTCTTTCTACAAAATAGTCATTTGTAAAAGCTAGTTATAAAAACTAAGAAAAGCTTTGACCGTGTTTCCAGAAACTCTTCCAAGCAGGAGTTGGTAAACTATGGTCTGTGGGCTAAATCAGGCCAGCTATGGATTTTTGACCTTCATAGCTCACAAGCTAAGAATTTAAATGGTTAGGGGGAAAAAAAAGGGTATTTTGTGATATGTGAAAATTATATGTGATTCAAATTTTGGTATCTACTTCACAAAGTTTTACTGGAATACAGCCACAGTCACTTATTTACATATTGGCTATGACAGACTTCAGTAGTTATGACTGAAACCATATGGATCAGCAACTTAAATTACATATAGCTCCTTCATCTAGAATATACAAATAAGAGAGAATGCACTTGAAAACAAAAATTACTCCATTCCAAAGACAAGATGGGGTTTTTCTCTCTAATAATTCCTGACACTACAGAATGAGGTACAAACAGGCTATTTTTCAGAGAGATAACTATAGTCCAGTAGCAAATTCGCATGAGGAAAACAAGAGGGCTATACTGCCAATGTACGTTCAGCAAATCATACCTATACTACTTTATAGCATCTTAATTTTTTCTTTTCTCTAAAATGAACCTGCATAACATCTTAAAAATTCCTTTCAAATCGTAGAATTCCAATCATCCATTAGTATTGGTAGCATTCAGCTGTTCTTTGGTTGACCAAATCATTTTTAAAATTGGCTTACTGTTTTTGAAAACAAGTGTACTTTTTTAAAAAATAATTTTTATTGTGCTTTAAGTGAAAGTTTACAAATCAAGTTAAAAACAAGTATACTTTTAATAGAAAACTAACATAAAATGATTTTTACCTAGAGCTTTCAGCCTTCATCTCAACACTGACCTCAATCCTATCAGATTGTCATTATTTCCTTGAGTGTCTCTCTTCCTTATACTTGGAAATGACTTCAGCTATCATTATGGATCTGAAGTCCAAATTTTTCTTAATCCGGATTCACATTCCCGTTTGGGTACTAAAATACACATTCAACTTCCTCTTTATGGTCATAATTTCACCACTTTTTTTGTTGTTTCCCACGCTCAAAGTAAACATTGATTAAAAAAACCCAGTAAAAAACCATTGAGTAGATATATTAAATTAAATGATTATTAATATTCTTATCTTTTGGATAAATGTGCACTGAAATAGCTGCCTATGAAGTGGTATGTCCAGATTTGCTTCAAAATACTATGGTGGAGGGTATGGCCTTGGGCCATAAAATGATAATTACCGAAGTGGGGAGATAGGATCCTTTGTCCCAAGTCACACTTTTCTGTATGTATCTGAAATCTTCCACAATTTTTTAAGTTCACAGTATTATTTACTTCAATACCCCTTCTGAGAATGCATTTTGCCTTTAACTCTGCTATAGTTGCATATCCTATCTACACTCTTAAAAGCAAACACTGTCCTTATCCAAGTAGCTGGTCACTAGTATCTGCAATTAACAATAGAACTAGTGTTCACAAACGTACACATAGACTTTCACTTACTTCCTTGGCATCATCTACATTTTCAAAATATACAAAGGCAAATCCTCTTGAACGCCTAGACTGCTGGTCATATACAATAGACACGTCCGCAATGGGGCCATATTTAGAGAACACTTCTCTTAGATCTCTTTCTGTGGTATACAAGCTCAACCCAAATACTCCAAGACAACAGTTGGGATCAGGATTTGCCTGGAATTAAAAAAAGGGGTTTTTAAAATTTGAAAACCTGTCACGCAGCAGAAGTTAGAAAAGAAAAAACCCTTAACAATAAAAATCAACAGTTATCAATTAGACCAAACATGTTTTGTTTAGAATGAGCAGAAAGAACTATGATAAGTACTTTGATAATTGGGGAAATGGACTCTCACACAACTGGAAAACAAATGAGTCTTTTTTACAGGGTAATTTGGCTGAAAGAGTAATCTTCTACAAATCTATTCTGAAAAAATATTTATACCCTCACCACATGCACACACAAGGTCAGAACAGTACTGTCCCTATCAGCCAAAATAAACTGTAAGCAATTAAAAATGCTGAGTTCATAAACGTCCATACAATGGAATGCTTTGAATACGAGCCCAAGTGCTCAGATACGCATAAATACGAAGCCCAGGAGTAGGTATAGGAACCCATTTTAACAGTGATCAACCAGTTTGCAGAGCCCTGAAGGCACAACAGTTAAGTGCTCAGGAGAACGACCTGGAGATATGCTCCTGTAAAAATTACGGCCTAGAAAACCCTAGAGGGCAGTTCTACTTGTCACATGGGCTAGCCCTGAGTTGAAAACAACTTGATGACACCCAACAACAGCTTGCAGTCATTTCGATAAAGTCAGGGAACCCCACATAAAACAATGAATCATACATCACCAAGGTTTCTGTTGCCATGAGTGTACCTAAATGTTCCATTTATTCCATACATTGAGCATTTACTAGGGAGAATTTCTACTTTGTTATTAAAAACAGTCCCCGACACAGAGCCACTTGGATTATACAATGAAATCACTATATAAATACTAAATTTCATCTCACTTGGACCCTCTCATGGAATACAAGGAAAGCCTTAACAAAAAAGAAATTAACTTAAAATTAAATGGGAACGTAGGAGAACAGCCTATAAAAAAATGAAATAATCAGAAAACTCGGGTGCAACAGGTGTGAAACTATAGACATTGTGCTAATTCCATCACAGTAATGTACAATGGAGTTTTTTTTATGAGGTGAGTCATATAAGGTTTGTCATTATTTTGCTTACATTTGAATGACAGCCCAACTCCAGTCCATCCTTAATTTTTACAGTTGTAATCATTCAAATATTTAAGGTGTTCTTAAAGAACTATCTCAAAACACTAAAAAGCCTCTAGGGGCAACTCATATGCTCACCGCTAATGCTCCGTGGTCACCTAAAATCTGTTCTAATGTCCAACAAAAGTATCTTATGTAAGTGGTTTTAGGCAGTCAATGGCTTCAAAATCACAGAACATTTTCATCTTACCCGATTCCCAACATGCCGCCTGCGAGTAGACATGGGAGAATGACTGTGGCTGTGCCGTCTACGATAATCTCGACTGTAAGACCTGCTACGGGATCGTCTATGGGAGCGGGACCGAGACCGTGACCTCGTGTAATGCCTTCGAGAACTTCTTCTGGATCTAGACCTGCAAGACAAAGGCTTCTGGGTTATGACCAAATAACTAACAGGAGATAAGACGCTAAATTATTTTATTACTCTAGAGGCAAAACTCCCAACGAGGGAATATACTCCAGGCATATAATGACACGGTACAAATTAACTGGGATCAATACCTTTCTTCTCTAATTATCCACAGTTATTTCAACGCTGCTAGAAGTTCCCAAACCACAAGCTCTCTCCAACATTTGTTGAAATAATAATTAAGAGGAGGAGAAAAAAAACTCAAACCCGTTGCTGTAAAGTCAATTCCGACTCACAGAGACCCTACAGGACAGAATAGAACTGCCCCACAGAATTTCCAAGGAGTGCCTGGTGGATTCCAACTGCCGACCTTCTGGTTAGCAGCCATAGCACTTAAACCACTATGCCACCAGGGCTTCCAATTAAGACGAAAGGAGATTAAAATTAACATATTCCATATCTTTTGCAAGTCATACAACACACAAGATTTTACTAGCTGTTTATCACCCTCTATTTTCTCTGCTCCGAATATGCTCACCATTCACTTAACAAGACACTAATCATCGTCACAGGTAGTTCACAGCAGTTTTTTTAAACCAACAAGTGGCTCCTGACTACAGCGACCGTACGTATACCTTGCTGTCTAAACCAGAACATGTTTCGGTGAAATGGGTGCTGCTAATTATGCCTGTCCTGGGCAAACTAGATGTAATATACTCTATTCTCAACCAACATTCAAGGGGGAAAAAAAGAACTGCACTGTGATATTTTGTTTTATACACACCATGTACATAACATGCTAGACTATACCTATTTCTCATCAGGAACTGTAGTTATTATTACTGAAAGCCATTGTTCTGCAGCACAGTTGCCATACGGAACATTTACTTAAGCTCAGAGTGAATCCTCACAACTCCGCAGAACTAGTACTAACTCCCCTTTGACAGATAAGGAAACTAAGGTTGAAAAAGGTTAAGTCATCTGCCCAAGACAGCAAAAAACAGAGGGAAGATTTGAACCCTGACTCCAAAACACAGGCTCTTAGCCACTCAGTCTTCTGCTTCCCAGAACTTAAAGTTCATTTCTAGTACCAATATTAAAAACGCCAACAAACAATGTTACCCTCTCTACCTTCCTGGTTAACAAAGCACACACTAATTTCAGAGCTAAGAGTAACAGAAGAAAACGCCAAGACAGTCTTTCTTACCTAGATTCAGATCTGGACCTGGACTTTGATCTGGAACGCCTGGAATCTTCCTTGGAGCGAGACCTTGCAGGGGTATGCCTTGCAGATTTCCCAGATCCATGAGCACTTCCACTTCTGGAAGCAGAACGGGATTCCTACACGCAGATTTCAAAAGTTTAATTTGTATACTTTCTGGGCAACTTTAAAAACAAATAAGCTGCTGTGAGATAAATGGTGAGGGAAAGCAATCCCCTTCCAAGATAAGAAAACCTAGGTAAGGGTAGGAACTGCGTTATACCTGGTATTATAGTTTCATCGCTCCAACTGACATATGTCAATTAACTTGTCCTTTCTTCCGCCTTTTTGGAGCTGTTTTAAGAGTTATCTGGCCCCACTCCCTTCAGAAAGGGGTGCAAAAGTCAAGCAGGCAAGGGAACTGTCCAAAGATTGTTTTGGGATTGTGATTCCATAAAGACTAGGGTGAGAAAGAATCTTGTTAACTACAACACCTATTCTTTACACCTACTTCAATCAGGTTGCAAGCAATAAAACAAAACCCTATGAAATTTATAAAACTTACTTTTAAAATGCTTGAGATTATTTTTTCATGAGTCCTCAACTTTTCCAGTTATATTTATAATTGAATGGGAATGGAGACAAGGATCATCTCAATTTCAAGTCCTAACAGTAGAAAGAAAGAACCAGCTCTGTCCATCTAACCATGGTGAGGACCATAAGAATCTTAAAACCAGATAGTTACAGAAAGGCAGTGAATTGTGCAGGTAAGAGGAGAAAGGGTGCCACAGCGTCACAGCTACAAGATGAGCTAGGGCAAACTGCTGGGGAACTGGGAATAAGGGCAAGTGAGATAAATCATGTTAAGATGCCATACTGAAACTACAGCAGATTAGATCAGTGGCTCCTAATCCAAGGGGCTCAAAAGCAGTCCAGTAACTATATGCAAACACCAAATCTGGGCATATGCCACATACCCATAGCTTTCCCAATCAAGACTGGAATTAACCAGCAGATAAAGGGCACAAAAAAGAAGGATCTTGAAAGAAAAAGCAGAGGAATAGCTAAACAGGTAACCTGTTCATCAATTAACCACCAGTAAGACACATATAGTAAGTAGTAAAGCCAAGGAAAAGTTCTGCCAAGGCACTGAAACAGTCGAAGAGGAAAGGAGAAGGAACCCACCCACAACTCTGAAAGCTATCTGAAGTATCAAATCCAAGATGGCCTTCATTCCAGGGTCACCCCATTTAGGCCTGTTAAAAGGCATACATAATCTAGTGAAGTCTTTCCACCCATGATAGAGCAGAAAGGGCCAGGCTTGAAAGTAGCAACTTTACCAGGAAAGTCACTGCAGGGTGTGTGCCAAAGTTGAAACTGCTAAATAAAGGTTATCACAAAAGACCTCCCTGTGATTGATCTTCAGAATATTCTGGCCATTCTCAATAAAGACAGAAGATAGAAGATTTTAAACTGAAGCACAGAGTGGTTTACCGTATGAGGAAATGCTTGGAAATCCCTTTTTACAATACTCAGAGAAAAAAATTCACTACAACAGAGAAGAGACAAATTAAGAACTGAAGCTAAAAATGGGAAAGAGTAAACACACCCATTAAAATGAGTTCAGGCCCCTAGGCCCAAAACAACTGTAAAAACATTCATATAGATTTCAAAGTCATAAAACACGGTATAAGATGACATGAACTGTGACAGTTGTCCCTCCTCCCTCCCATAAAGAGATTGAAAGAGAAGGAAAAGATAGCATCCGTTATTAGTGTAAATAAATGCCTTTAACTCCAAGAAGGGAATGGTTAAAAGATGTATTGCTGCTCTGGGAACCTCAATTAACAAATCCCCGAATTTCTCTAGCAAATATTCTAAACACTGAGATACTTGAAAGCACTACTAACCTACTCTCTCTGGACAAAGAAGTAGGTCTCAACTACCACCATCTTTACCACAGGCAAAGCTAATCTAGAAGAAAATCTACAAAAGAGGAACTCAAATGTTAGTAAGTATCTTTGTTCCAAGCTAGAAAGACCACCTCATGGAATAATTATATCCCTTAATGAAAACTGAAGAAAATTTCTTCAGGAAGGGGGAGCAGAATATGGGTGTTTCATAAAAAAAGCTGAAAGAATGCCAATCAAGGACTTTTAGTTAACAGCAGTCACAGCCTAAAGATATGATTACCAAGGAAAAGTGGGTAGAAAGCCAAGATTCCCTTTAAGCATCTTATTTCATTTAAAAGAAATCTTATTCCAAGCTGAAATGCTTCATCAGACAGTCCATCCCACTAAGAGTGAGGGGACACCACTTCTGCTTAATTTAAGATTTCCTCATAAAATTTTAGATCAAGGTCAAAGATACTGCAATATCTGGGAAATTTTAAGGCCTCAGCCTCCCAAATTGGTTATGCTGACATTTTTTGGGAGCAGTAATTCCTCAGACCAGGAACAATAGGCAACCATCAGAATGCAAAGATTTTCACTTCTGCACTGATGCTTGGTTGGGCCAACACCTACCTACACAATGCCTCTCCCGTTTTTTTGTCAGAGATATTCTTAAAGAAGGTAAAGCCCTCTGTAGTTATGTTGGTCATTAGCCAGTTAGAACATATATATATATATATATATATATATACACACACACAAGAATACTTAGCTTGTCTAGAAGAAATAAGACCTGAAACTATTAGCCAAATCTAAAAGCATAAAGAAAGTTAACTTTAATTCAGTTGGGAAAGCTCCTACTCTCAGGGCTGACACACCTATAGTGCCAACAGATTAAAACTCTACCAAAAGCAGCACTACTTGGTAACATCATACCTCAAGAAAAGCTATCATGAACTTAGAAATTCAGTATAAAGCCCAAAATTCCCTTTAAAATGCTGAGGGAATCGAATTCTTATACACTGGACCGTAGCTGTACACTAACATATGTATCTGGGAACACATAACATAACAAGCCCAGCCTTCCAACAAATACCTTAATCTGCATCTCCCTATTCTGAGAATGGCAATTTCTCAGGAAAACTTTCTGAAAGAGAAAGAACTGCGCATTTACATTTCTGAAAAGCACCACATGTGCTTCTGATGCTTGTTAAGAATTTCACTGCCTTTGGTGAATGATAGAAATTATACCATTCCTATCTGATTTTTTTCTTGCCAAAGGCATCTTCATGGCATCTTGTTTCTGTTATCTCCTTCCCTGCTTAGCACGCTCTGCACTATCAACCCTCCTGGGGCATGGACCTCACTGCCTACCCCCAGACCAGAGGCCTGTCTCCCCACCCGTGAAGGTGAAGATATTCCTCAACTTCAAAGCTTCTCTGGTCGAGGGGGGAAGGCGTAGAGTAGAGGAGATGGTCCACCAGCACCAACATTAAAAACAATTCACGGGCTCAAATACAAATGTATCAATTGACATCACTTTTACCTCAGCCTGCTCCTCAATAATTCAGAATGCAGAGTTAATATCACGTCAAAGTGGGTTCTGTAAATAAACTAACTGGTGGGATTTTAAAAATACAAATGCACAAAGCCAACTGGCCAAATGCACACAAGTGGCCCTAAACAAAACGACTGCATCTCGGGAGTAACTAGGTCACCCTATATTTGTGTTCTACTTGAAAACCTAGTTTCACCTGTGAGTGGCCCTCTTAGATAAAAACAAAATCAACCCGAACACTAGGTTAAGTGCCATGTGTGACAGCAGCCTCAAGTAAAAGGAAGAAATTTTACAAAGCAATAATGAGGGCAAAGCAAATGCAGGAAACAGTCTCCTATTACTGAGGATAACCGCCCTCAGCTTGCAAGATATAGAAATAATTAAATATCATAAAAGCACAAGTTTCACATTGCAATTAGGCCACCAAGCCTCAGAAAAATGGATCCTTCAAGAAATGCTATTTAAATCACTTTTTCCAAGAGCTTTAAGACCTGACAACTCTCAGAGAAAGTTTCTAAATTTGTCTTCATTTCAGGAAGGACAAGTGTTGAAGATGACTCTCTTGGTTTGGCTTTCTCAGTAGGGTAGAAGACAGCTGTTGGATGGGTGCTGCTGGGTATTTTTGATGTATGCCTGTCCCATACAACTAAGGTTAACATCACACCAACCACTGGACTTCTATTCAGCTTAAACACACGCACACTCACACAAAACCAAACCAACCCCCCACCCCCACCCAAGAAAGAAAACCACAGAAGAGAAAAAGAACTTTTGTGTTATTTTCCCACTAACTGGCTGGAACGTGGGGAACCAGAACAAAGCTACTTTATAACCTGTATCTATCACATCATTATAACAGGTTAAGTGTCGACAGCAGAATGGGGTTAAAGCTAAAGCACCTGTTGCTTTAAATTAGATATCCTGTTCACCTATGTGACCCACTTCATTCTGAGAGAAGCTACTATTTTTTTAGTTGTCACCCTAGTCACATTAAGCTGAAACTGACATTGAACAATTTGAACTATCCTGTTCATCATTTTGCTTTAATGTTGGGGTTTGCTTCTATAACCACCCTGGTGATGTTCTTTTGGAAAACTCTGACAAACTGAGAAAACATCACCCTACTATATATTGTTCAATACTGAAAAGGGGGTGGATGGTCAACGCACTGTAAAAGTTAAGAAGGGCTGCACAGACCACCAGGGTCCAATACTGGATGGAGGTAGCCATTCATTCATGTCCCGACACCAGAAAAGAGTCAGACAGATGAAAAACCTAGAAGGGAGACCATCAAGGCAACTGTCACCCAAGCTGGAGAGCTCATTTTTGCCTAACATTTGACTACAAAAGGTTATTTTTTTTAAAATTGCATTTCAATCATTTGACTAAGCAGTTAAAATTAGAATTACCTAATTTAACGTTTCCCCTGGAAGGCACTTCTTAACCCTGTATATATTTTCTTCCATTAAACAAATAATGCATGCATGTTTAGCAAAATATACAGGGACACATAAACAGACTAGTAATTACTTAGCGTAGTGCTTTCTGATTCCAGATTACTTCTTATCTTAACTTCATTTTTATTTCTTTTCTTCATTCTTCCGTTTCAAATTCTGACTTCTTTCATCTTCCCCACTTCACACAAATTGCTCAATATTCTACAAGTGGGACTTCTGGTCTGATAATTAGCATGCATTCTTTCTTTTATTTTTTCAAATTTCAGCTTCACTTATTCCTGAGCTTCAAATACTCATTTACAAAACTTGTCAAATGACGACTTCCGCATTTTCCTTCTTCAACATTAACCTTAATAGAAAAAGAACAGGATGAAGAATATTTTAAAACTCCAGGACAAAATCCAGTGCCAAACTGAAACTAGAAAAATCTCGTTTTGGATTTAAAAAACAAAACCTAGAATATGCAGCTCAAAAAACTGAAACTACATAGTTTTCTGTTGATTCTAGAATATATAATCATTCTAGTTTGTCTACTCCACATAGATTTATCATGCTTAAGCTGAATGTGAAGTGCTCAACTGAACATTTACTGTTCACTTAACATTTTAAGAACTATAGTTGTAATTCACATTTATTTTATTCATCAAAAGAAAATGTGTCAAAAGCATATCTCTAGTCAAAGTGACACATTAATACAAAGTGCTAGAAAGGAAAGCACGGACAATGTACTTGTACAATGACAAAGGCTCAGGTTGATGAGGTTTTAACAATATTGTGACTTGTCTAAGGTTAAGAAATGTATTTAATGTCACACATTTTTGCACTGCATATTTAAGAATTCTGTAGAAATAATATCAGGGGACCTAAAAATTTGGAGCTTTAGTGTTCAATCCACCCACAGAAAGCTGCTCTAGTATGAATGGCCCAACTACTAAATCTAGAACACTTTAAAATCAGAAAAAAATTTAGTATTAAATTCACCAACTACTATACGCAAATAGCTACAAAGAAAACCAGAACAAACTTGAATCCAACAGTGGGTACTTTCAAAGGATGTTGTAATATCCTCCCCCCAAATAGAAAATACTAAAGCCTTCTGACTTACAAAAAAAGAACACCTCTTTAAAAGGTGGCAATACTGGGAGAAAATTACAGCCCACCTCGATTACTGAAAAACTCAACATCAGTTTAGCAGGTCAATACAGTGTAATAGTGTATGCTGAACACTCTGAACAAAATACTGCTTTCATAAAACATCCTAGTTTTCCTTGTCACCCTGCATTTACTTCATATTCAAATTCATTTCACTGCATGTCAATGGTTTGTTCACCTAGTTTTAGTTTCTTGTTGGGGAAAAAAAGGCCAAATCTTTCTTTCCTCTAATAAAAAAAATAAATAAAATTGAGGAAGTCTTTATACCTGTATCTGAGTACAATGACAACCATGTCCACCATGGGAAATGTGATGTCTTCTCTAACAATGTAAGCATAACTTTTACTATTGCTTATAAGTTATTGTTCAACTTTATTTAATCCAGGAAAAAACTGAAATAGCCTTTTACTTAAGGGCATCACAGTTATTGCTTTTAACATCCATCACTAAAATGTAATGGGAAATGTTTGCTGGCAGCACAAATGTAATCGTGGAATCAGAATGCCCAAGCAGATTTCCTCTTAGGGCCTCCTAGACGTTATGCACAGGGCTTAGAAGCATAAGACTAAGTACTGCAACTGAGTTCAAAACCTTTAGATGGATACCACAACTATTTCCAATATGGACACCTTCCTGCTGTTATTTTACCCCTTTCAACTTCTTCCTCCTACAGTTAAGGAACAAAACACACTATTGATACTATAAGTATTAGATTTGTTTGAACTCAGCTACTAAGTTCAAGTAGTCACTTTATAAAACCTAAAGACCAATTACTGGGCTAACGTTATTACGTACGTTTAGTTAAGAAACCTCACTTAGAAATAAACTCGTACCATCATCATGATTTTTCTTAAAACGATTCTAAGGGCTACAACTAGAATCTGTTTAACTTTAAACATGCTAAAATTCATGATGATGATTGACAAGGCAACAGTTTAAAAACTGGGAGGAAAAGGGACAAAGGAAAAAGCTTGGTGATCCTGCTATATATAGAAAAGATCAATGCTGGTAACAAATACGAACTATTTTTTTTCTGCAGCCAAAACTGTCCAACAGACAGCTGGATTGACAGAAAAATCCTCAAAGATTGAGCAGAATATTCTTGAAAAACACTCCACTTCCTAGCAAAAGCCAAAAGCTCTTTTTGACTTTTTCAGAAAACCCCATACTTGATCTTTTAAACCTAGCACAAAAATCAATACAAAAAAGGGATTGTCATCCAGGCTATCATAAATAATCTGATAAAATTAATCTAAAAAAAAAAAAAAACCTCCAAAACCTAATTCAAAGCAAACAATTTGGGAAATGTGAAGACTAATTTGCCGTAAGTAACTGTGGCTTGTAGCTTAAAAGGACTAAGTGATAATAATACATAATTCTACTTGACCCAACTAAAAACTAAACTGGTAAATATGACAAATTCCTAAATAGCAATCAACATTCCATCACTATACCTTCTAAGAACACACACAACTATACACGTATAAAAACTGATCAACGTAATTAAAACATTATGCTATGGCTCAAAAGATACACCAAATCGGAGCTCTGTCCTTGTCTTGGGTAAAATATGAGTTCAACCAAGAAAGCATTTATGCTTATCTTTTACAGTTAGGGTTTTTTTTGGGGGGGGGGAGGTGAAAAGGGCTTTACATCTCACTGTCTGAATTACTCTTCAATCTTGACAAAACTGGTAGTACTTACCTTGTAATCTCAATTTGAAATTGCCACCTTCTATTTTCAATATCCAGAGTATTAAAGCGTTCTTACTTAAATTCAAGTAAAACACATTTCAACCTGGTTTCTCCAAGAGACTAGACTACTTACAACTAACTGAACTCATAGTAATACAGAACAATGCAAAATAATTCCCCCTACTTGACATTAATTCTTTATTAAAGAAATTTGGTGAGATGGACAATTCTTTAGAAAGAAAAACAGATTCAGAGATGTTTCAGTATTGAAAATTAGAATTTAGGGTTAGAGGTTAAAAACAAGGAGTACAAAAAGACAACCCAAGATCAAGGAGAAGAAGAGTAAAACTGCAGAATTTGAAGGGCAGTTTGATGGGATGGTATGTATCCAGATGCTATTCACCTCTATTTGAGAATAAGGTAATGTATTTAAATTTTAAACACATTGCTTTGACAAAAAATAAGCAGTATTCAATGAGAGTATTTGGTGGGTCAAAATATATTTAAAGCTGTTTCTACTCTAATTCTGATAGCTTGACAAAAATTAAAACCACCTGGTCCATACAGGTGTTTCCGTTGTTTCTGATTTAAGACTTATTTGTAGAAGCTACAGAATTACAATAGTAAACTGCAAGACCAAACAACATACAAACCTCACACACCCTACGCGCTGTGACCATTACTAGGCCTTAGATATTTATTAAAAGCATTAACATTAACCCCAAGATACCTAGCACCCTTTAAACAAACAAATCCTTATTCATGTTCCCATTCTTCCAAATTGCGAGCAGAATTTAACTGTCAAGAACAGCACACCTCCCCACCCCCCGCCCCGGGAAAAAGTGCCAGTCAACCCCTCTGCAAAATGTTTGTGGAGCAATTCTGCGAGAGCACTAAAAGAGGCTTGAGCTGAGATGAAAATGACATTTTACTCTGGTACTTCGTTTGGCTAAATTAGGCAAGCCAACTCTGACTAGATCCTTGGAGACAGATTTTAAGTAAATCCACCTTCGGATGCAGAAATACATACACACACACATATTAAATCCCAGATAAAGAAACTACCAAACTAAAAAGTGCAATATTAACCACAAAAATCCAAGTTATATCCTAGCTACCCATTTCAAACAAAGGATGCGGGACACAATATGGTCACCCAGTAAGTAAGTATTCTATGATGGACACCGGTTCATTTCTAGAATATGCTAACCAGGTTGAGTATGTTTCATACACACAATCTTGGTCTGTTCAGTAAAGGAATAACTTCTAAAGTTTAAAGGAACAAAAAAATTCCTCGTCACTTATGGGTTGTGTGGCAGTTTGTGGATTAGAGGTTTAGTAGATGAAGCAGGGGGAGATCCACTTGAACCAAGAAATTTGTATTACTGATTTACAGTAACAGAACAGTTAGGCAAATTTAATAGCCTAGAGTTGACTGAAACTCAGTTTTTCAGGCTTCAGAGAAGGTATTCATACCAGGAATGTCCAAGATTATTACCTCGTACACATCTTTGTCACTAATATATTTTCCACTGCTTTCAGGATTTTTAAAGCGAGTTTTAACCAGTCAAATGTGACTGTTCTACAGCATTATTTTTAAACTGCCCAGTTTCAGTTTAAAAATCTCTTCCAGAAAGTCAAGCCTCTTATGCTTTAAATAAAATGAATTAACTTGTTACTTTATAACTTTTCTCTTTTCAGAACTTAGTCAATACCTATTCTATGTAACAACTGTGAAAAACACTAGCGTGTATTTTCTGCTAGAAAGAAAACAGAATTCGAACATCTATTTTAGTACATGACACTATCCCTCGAGCTGTGTCTCAATCCAGGACCTACTTCCTATAACTGTCTACTTCCTCTTGCAAATTATCAGTTTATTACTTTGTGCAAGTTTAGTTTCTACAATTTTCCATCTTCACAAACACAGTTATATACAAGTTGTTCACTTGTATTCGAGCCTCCCTAGGCAGAAACCATTTTGTATACCCTGAACAGTGCGAAAGTACCCACTAACATCTGTTCAAAAACCGAATAATTAAAAACCACTTGCTTTCCAGTCTGAACACTGATGACTAGTTTCGGTGTATTCAACTGGCAGTAACCACAAGACTCAGCTTAAAAAACTTGTGGGCTCAATCCAACTGCTACCCCTAAGTAAAAACTTAAAAAAAAAAAAAAGGTCCGATATTTATCTGAAATCTAAAGGCCAGATCAGTTCAAACTAATCAATTTCGGTTACCCAGTAAATCCTCTCAAGTTCTAGAAACTAAAAAGCTTCTTCCAAAAACCACCCTCTGATGAACTAGGAAAAGCATTTTAAATGCAATTAGCACAGACCTAACAAACGCCATTCAGATCTTCCTGAGACCTACCAGCAGAGAGAAACGGTAATAGGCAAAAAACTGTAAAAATATAAAACACCCGGCACCCAACTTGTTCCTACATCCGCCTCAAAAATCCAATTCTTTGTTGTTTTTTATTATCCTCCTCCTAACAAATTCTCCTTAACCCCTGTACTAGAAACATATAACGTTGTGGTTTGCTATCTTTGTTAAGATGGTTCCCGAAGGTAACGCCCCCAAGTCCCACAGCCAAGCCTTACTAAGCCGTTTGTTAAGCCTCTCAATTGTCTTATCCCTGCAATTTAATCAATCCTCACTGAGCTCACCAGGAAAAAAACTTAAAGAAAAAAAAAAAAGAGTGCTAACCCAAGTTACGCTCAGTGCGAGAACGCCCCTAAACAAAGCAAATAACGGCGCCAGAAATCGCTGCCCGCCAATTTTCCTCCTATGCAACCTCGTGACAAAAAGTCTACCCCAAAAAATACACTCTTAACAGACCTTGGAATCTACTTACGTACTGATAACGTTTCGCTGGGAAGCCCTTTCCTTACCAGGGGAAAGCACTCTTACCGAGGCCAAGCACAAAAGTCCGCGTGCAGTCCCCCGAAAATAATAAGCCGAGAACTCAATCTATCCCGAATCACTGTCCCCCGCCCCACACGAGGCCCCAACCACACCCCAGGATCCGTCCTATCCGGGACCGAGAAGCCCGTCCCACGCTACTGTAACCCCCGGGCGGGCGGCAGCCCCCACAGAACGTCGTCTTCCCCCGCCGCCCCCCCACGCGGCCCTGGGGGCTCGGGCGCGGGCGGCAGGCCTCGCGGCGCCGGCCCGCGTGGACGCGCGGCTCCTCCGCCATTTTGTGCCTCTGGCAGCGCGCCCAGCCCGTCAGCCCAAGATGGCCGCGGCGCGGCTTCGCAGAAGAGCAACGGCGAAGCGATGCCGGCCCTCCCCCACACCGAGGGGCCGCGGCGGCCATCTTCAACCCCCCCATAACGAAAAAGCCGCCGTTTCGGGGAGGAGATCCCCCTAAACCAGCCGGCGGCCTCCCTCACAACTAAACACACTATCTACAAGGGCCTGCTTAAAAAACCCTCTCCCGTCCCTCTCGGCCTCAGACTCCGGACCCTAAATCCCCTGCCTCCCAGCCCGAGGCCAAGGGGCCTCCAAGAGATGCCAAAAGATGTGGACACACGGCCGCCCCCTGCGCCACCGCTACGTACCCGCTCGCCGTAGTTCTGCTCGCCGCTGTCGCTCATGACTCCTGGCTGCAGTCGCCGCTCGATGTGCTTCAATCGCAGCGGTCCACCTCTCGGGCCTTCTCTACGGAGGCTCCTTGGCAGCCTCGCAGAACGCACTACTCTGAGAGCGGTTCAGAGACGAAGCACACCGCGGCGCCTCCACACAGGCTCTGACTCTACCGGACGTGACGCAGCACGCCTTAAGCACGCCCCGCCCCGTGCCCGAACGCGCGCTTTCTTGGTCCCGCCCCCTCTTGGCGTTGCTTTCCCTCTCCTGTGGAGGTGCTGGCCAAACCGGACGTGACGTAGGCCCGCGCTTACAAGGCCCCGCCCCATCTCTGGGCGTCTGTGAGGCGGGAAAGTGAGCGGGTCGTTTGGCCTCTGTGGTGCTCGGTACGGGGCGTGGTGATGTCATCAGTCGTTCTGAATCCCTTCTGGAACTTGCCAGAGCAACTGTCGCTGGTGGGGGAGGGGGGAGATGCCCTCTGCGTTTCTCATTCCCTTAATCCTTTTTTTTTTTCTTTTTCATGTTTTATTTTAACGTAAATCCTAGACTTCCAGAAAAACTGCAGGAACGTTACAAAGATTTTCGATACATCCTTCTCTTAGATTTCTCAAATTTGCTTTATCATTCTCTCGGTGTAAAACCACAGCTCATAGCGACCCTATAGCACAGAGTAGAACTGTTCCATAGGGTTCCCAAGGAAGCAGATTGCCACATCTTTCTCCCACTCCCTTAAACCTTTTTTCTACTTCGTTAGTTTGTGTGTCCTGGCCCCTTCCTTTGGTTGGAGAGGGCAGAATTCCTACTTTCCTGTGCCATTTATTTCGCCTCAGCTGCAGTTCTTTTCTTCATTTGAGTGCCTCCTAAATGCTCAGCACTTTACCAGATCTTCATAGACAAGAATCAGACACTACCTCTGAAAAGGTTTGCGATCTAATAAGGGGGATTCAAACTATAATCTTAAGTGATAGCAGGTATAACCAGTCACTGGAGAAGGACATCAAGCTTGGTGAAGTAGGGGGTCAGTGAAAAAGAAGATGACTCTCAATGAGATGGATTGACACAGTGGCTGTAACAATGGGCTCAAGCTTGACTACCCTTGTGAGGACGTTCTGTTGTACATAGGGTCACTGTGAGTTGGAACCTACTTGATGGCACCTGACAACAACCACATGTATACCTACAGTGGTGTTGCAAGAAAAAATTTAATTCTGCCATCGCCTAACAGTATGGTATAGTAGAAAAACCCAAACTTAGATTCAAGAGACCCTAACCCTCTGCACCTCTGTTACCCTTTCTATAAAAAGTGGATGATACCTGGCTGGTGGAAATCCCTGGGTGGTGCAGAGGCTAGACTACCAGCCCTAAAGGTTATTGGCTTGAATGCCCCAAGAGGCGTAGAAAGACAGGGCTGATGATCTGCTTCTAAAAGATTCCAGCCTTCAAAACCCTACGGAGCAACTAGCAAGAACAGCCTGACTGGTGAGGTGCCTTGTGTTAAAGAAAATGGCTGTCCATCTCCGTTTAAACTTAACTCTCAACCCTTCACAGAAACTAAAAACTCATGACAGAGGCAGTTCTGAGAAACGTTTACATAGTCAGATAAACCATAGCTAGCCTATAGAATGCAGACACCCACACTTAATAAACCAATCCAAGCTGCCTCCTGCCCATTAAGTGAATGACAACAAATCACTTAAAATTTCCCTTTGGGAAATCCCCTGATACTTTGTACTGCATATGAAAAAAATATGAGCTGGTCAAAATTGTGCCAAGCTCATCTCTTCCTAAGAGTGCCCCCTCTACTCAGTTTTTTCCCACCCAATAAAACCTTTTTTACTCGAATTGACTTATTGATCAGATTTTTTGTTTTGACACTTGATATCTGTAAAGGGCAATTAGATTTTTTTTTTAACACATGTGTTGAGATATGATTCACATACCATACAATTTCATGCATTTAAAGTGCACGACTTGAGTGGTTTTTAGTACATTCACAGAGTGGTGCAACCATCACTACAATAAATTTTGGAACTGTTTCATCATTCCAAAAGGAAACCCACTAGCAGCCATTTCCCGTTTCCCTCACCCAGCCCTCCCAGCTTTAGGCAATCACAAATCTACCTTCTGTCTCTATGTTGTTGTTGTTGTTAGGTGCCATCGAGTTGGTTCAGACGCATAACGACTCTATGCACAACAGAACGAAACACTAGCCGGTCCTGAGCCATCCTTATAATCGTTGTTACGCTTGAGCTCATTGTTGCGGCCACTGTGTTAATCCACCTCGTTGAGGATCTTCCTCTTTTTCACTGACCCTCTATTTTACCAAGCATAATGTCTGTCTCCAGGGACTGATCCCTCCTGACAACATGTCCAAAGTATGTAAGACGCAGTCTCTCCATCCTTGCCTCTAAGGAGCATTCTGGTTGTACTTCTTCCAAGACAGATTTGTTCGTTCTTTTGGCAGTCCACGGTATATTCAATATTCTTCGTCAACACCACAATTCAAAGGCGTCAATTCTTCTTCGGGCTTCCTTATTCGTTGCCCAGCATTCACATGCATATGATGCGACTGAAAATACCATGGCTTGGATCACGCGCACCTTAGTCTTCAAGGTGACATCTTTTCTCTTCAACACTTTAAAGAGGTCTTTTGCAGCAGATTTACCCAATGCAGTGTGTCTTTTGATTTCTTGACTGCTGCTTCCATGGCTGTTGATTGTGGATCCAAGTAAAATGAAATCCTATCTCTATAGATTTGCCTATTACAAATCCTTTGCCATGGAGTGGATTCTGACTCCTAGCAACCATTTAGGATAGAGTAGAACTGCCCCCCTAGGGTCTCCAAGGAGCAGCTAGTGGATTCAAACTGCTGACCTTTTGTTTAGCAGCGAGCTGTTAACCACTGCGCCACCAGCACTTCATATAAATGGGATCATACAATATGTACTCCTTTGTGTCTGGCTTCTTTCCCTTAGCACAACGTTTTCAAGTTTTATCCCTAACGTAGCATGTATCAGAACCTCATTGCTTTTTATGACGGAGTAACGTTCCATTGTTTGGATATACCACATTATATTTATCCATTCATCATTTGGGTGGCATGGTGGTTAAGTGCTATAGCTGCTAACCAAAAGGCTGGCAGGTCAAATCTACCAGGCGCTCCTTGGAAACTCTATGGGGCAGTTCTACGCTGTCCTATAGGGTCAACTATGAGTTGGAATCGACTCGATGGCAACGAGTTTGGTTTTTTTTTTATTCATCATTTGATGGACATTTGGGTTGTTTCCACTTTTTGGCTATCATGAATAATGCTGTTATGAGCATTCATGCACAAGTTTTTATAAGAACGTACGTTTTTAGGTTTCTTGGGTATATACCTAGGAGTGGAATTGCTGAGTTCTATGGTAACTCTGTGTTTAACTTTTTGAGAACCTGCAAACTGTTTTCCAGAACTACTATACTATTTTACAATCCCACCACCAATGAATAGTTGTTCCAATTTCTCCACATCTTTGCCAACTTTTGTTATTTTGCTTTATTATTATAGTTATCCTAGTAAAAGTTCTGCAGTTCAAATCCACCAGCCCACTCCTTGGAAACCCTATGGAGCAGTTTTACTCTGTCTTATAAGGTCATTATGAGTTGGAATTGAATCCACGGCAACAGGTTTCCTGGTGGTGCAGTGGTTAAAGCGCTGGGCTGCTAACCAAAAAGTTTGGTGGTTGGAACCCACCAGCCGCTCCACGGGAGAAAGATGGTGGCAGCCTGCTTCTGTAAAGATTTTCAGCCTTGGAAACCCTATGAGACTGCTCTACTCTGTCCTATGAGTCGAGTCAATATGAGTCAGAACTGACTTGACCACAGTGGGTTTTGGTAGTGGGTACGAAAGGAGCCCTAGTGACAAATCATTTAAGCTCTCAGCTGCTAAGCAAAAGGTTGATGGTTCGAACCCACCCAGCCTCTCCAGGGAGAAAGACCTGGAGATCTGCTTCTGTAAAGAATACAGCCAAGAAAGCCCTGTGGGGCAGTTTTACTCTGTCACACAGGATCACTAAGCGCTGGAATCAACTCTACTGCAACCAACAATTCAGTGTTAAGTAGGATCTCATTGTGGTTTTGGTTTGCATTTCCCTAGTGCAAATACATTGAGCATCTTTTTGTGTGTTTATCAGCCATTTGTAGGTCTTTTTTGAAGAAATGTCTAGTCAGATCTTCTGCCCACTTATAAGTTGTGTTCTTTATTTATTTTTTTATTATTGAGTTGTAAGAGTTGGCAATTTGATTCTTGCATAGTTTAAAATGGTCATCTGGAGCAGAATCAGTATTTAAGGTACCTGAGACCCAGAGATTTGGTGATGGCTCAGGGCGACAATTTTTCTTCCTTTTTACAAACCTTTCAGAGCAGCCTTCATCTATTCTCATGGACCTTACGTGCTTATGGTTTCCAAATCCATTATTTACAGCCTTCAATGCCCTTTTCAGTTCCATGCTTAAATTCTAGTTGCCAACTGGAATATTCACCTGGATATTTCAAAGCCTTCTAAAAAATCCACCCCTCCTCTTTTCTCCAAACATTTCTTCTGGAAATATCTTCTAACCCCTCCTTATCTAATTAGTTAACCAACATCTCATCAATTCTACCTCGTAAATATTTTTGAACTTTATCTTTTCTTCGCCATCCCCACTGATACCATTTGTTAGGTCTCAGCATGTCACTTATCTGAAGAATTGCAAAGTATCTTAGAAACTAATTTAATGTTTGTGGTATTTTGTATTGTTTTGTTTTTTAACAACTTTATGCACGTTGTTTCAATTTCTAGTAAGAGAAAATGTTTTTGTTATGTTGTTATGGATCCTTAAGTTGGTTCCCACTCATAGGAACCCTACCTACAACAGAACAAAACACTGCCTGGTCCTGCATCATCCTCACAATTATTGCTATGCTTGAGCCCATTGTTGCAGCCACTGTGTCAGTCCATCTTGTTGAGGGTCTTTCTCTTTTTCACTGACCCTCTGCTTTACCAAGAACGATGTCCTTCTCCGAGGACTGGTCCCTCCTGATAACATGTTTAAAATACATAAAATGAAAGTCTTGTCATCCTTGCTTCTAAGGAGCTTTCTGGCTGTACTTCTTCCAAGACAGATTTGTTCGTTTGTCTGGCAGTCCCTGGTATATTCAATATTAGGATTATGAAAAAAGATTCAAATTATTATCTTGGAGCTGGAGTCATAGTTCACAAAAAATAAAATAAGATAGATTTTATCTGATAAAACAACTCTAGTACACTTTTCCTCAATAATTGTGTTTGGAATTTCGTGATTATCGCTTATATTTTTGTGTATTTATTCATTTCTAATCATTTTATCTGCATGGCTATACTATTTCTAAACTTTCTTATATCCTCCCTGGGAAGAAGAGATTAAATTTATTTTCCCCCTTTTACCATCTAGACAGTTGTCAGTGTGATCTACTTTAAAAATTAAGTCAGGAGCAAAATAATTGTAGAATATAAGTAAACGGTATGTTGTTTTTGTTATTAATTGCTGTCAAGCTGATTCCAACTCATGGTGACCCCATGTGTACAGGGTAGAGCTGCTCCATAGGGTTTTCAAGGCAGGAACCTTTCGGAAGCAGATTGCAAGACCTTTCTCCCGAAGCATCTCTGGGTGGGTTCGAACAACCAACCTTTCAGCTCATAGGCGAGCACTTAATTATTTCTATCACGCAAGGGACTCCAAGTGAAAGGTATATAGGTGTTTACTGCACGGTTCTTTTCACTATGAAAATTTTCATAATAAAGTTTGGAGCCCTGGTACCACGTGCTCTGTAATCATCAATGACCTTCCCATAACTTTTAGAACAGTCCCTAACCCCTCATAAGGACTGCAGTTCTCTGCACGATCTGTTCCTTAATCGCCACTCCCTCTTGTCCACTATGCTGTAAGAACGTTGTTCCTCACACTCCAAGTATCGTCAACCAAGGGCTGGTGGAGGAACTATTCCCTCCTTCTGAAACACTCGCAAACCACTCCTCCCTCTAACACACATGTAAACCTGGATTATTTCTACTTAGATCTCAGGCCTTCCGTTGCTTCCCGGTTTAGATTAGATTAGATGTCTTGTTTACAGACTCTTATAAGGACACCTCAACACCCTTATATCTTTAATAATGATGGCTCAAATCGTTAAGCACTCGGCAATTAACTGACAGGTTGGAGATTCAAATCCATTCAGGGGGCCCTCAGAAGAAAGGCTTGGAGATCTACTTCAGAAAGATCACAGCCATTGAAAACCCATTGGAGTGCAGTTCTACTCTGAAACACATAGAGTTATTGTGAGTTGGAATCAACTCAACGGCAACTGCTTTGATTTGATTTGGTTTTACATACCTACAACCTGTGCCTGGGATATAGTAAGGCTTCAATAGTACTAGTGGAGTGAATGAAAGAAACCAAAGTATGAGTTTAGAATTGATTGGATACACAACAGGGAGACTTTGTAGGTCCCTGAGCAGGGGACTGACTTGCCGAAGGCAGGAAGAGTCCTGGCAAAGACGTGGAGGTCAAGCTGGAGGCCTTATGTGTTAGTCATGTCTGTATCTCCAGCACCTAGCACAGGGGCAGCCACATGACAAGTACTCAGCAGATGCTGTTGAAATAGTAGCCGTGCAGGATGTGGTTCCAATACCCTAGGTGTGAGGTGATGAGAACTGGACTCCCATAGCGACAAGAATGGAAAGTAAACAAGCAGTAGGGAGACTAAGAAGATGGGCCTGACTGGTTTGGTAATAGTTTAGATATAAGGTAAAAGGAAAAGGAATAGTGAGAAATGACCACAAAACCTATGAGTTTTGGTGGGGCAAGTATGTGATTTGCCCTGTAGCCGAGGCTTACTCCCACAGCTTAGAGCAAAACCAGGGGCTTCCCAGCTACAGATACTCCTCAGACATAACCAAACACCTTCTGAGACTGGTTCTCCGGGGTTGAAAACTTAGGACCATAGTTTCATGGGACAACTCAGTCAATTGTGATGACATAGTTCACAAAGTTCATGTTCTGCATCCTAGTGAAGTGAGTAGCCTCTGAAGTCTTAAAAGCTTATGATCGGCCACCTAAGATAGAACTATGGGTCTCTACTCGTCAGGAGCAAAAGAGTAAGAAGGTAGCCAAAATCTCAGAGAAGAAACAAGTCTACAAGGCTGATAGACTACGTGAGCCAAGATCTCAATGACCCTGAGACCAAAAGAACTAGATGGCGAGTCCGGCTACCACCGCTGATAGATCTGACTGGGGTCACAAGAGGTACTCCTGGTTAGAATGGGAAACAAATGAAGAACAAAACTCAAATTCTTAAAAACAGCCAGACCAACTGGACAACCTGAGACCAGAGGGCTTCCTGATACTATCACCCTGAGACACTCTTTGTCTTAGTTATCTAGAGAAATACCACAAATGTGTGGCTTTAACAAACAGAAATTAATTTTGTCACAGTTTAGGGGGGCAGAAATCCAAATTCAGGGTGCCGGCTCTAGGAGAAGGTTTTCTCTCTCTTTTGGCTCTGGGGAAAGTCCTTGTCTCTTTGAGCTTCTGCTCCTGGACAGTGTTCATGTGGCTTGGCATCTCTCTTCCCCTATCTCTGCCTTGCCCCTTGCTTGTTTTAATCTCTTTTATATCTCACCATGAGTCCGAATCAACTCAAGGGCAACAGGTTTGGCTTTGGTTTTAAATCTTAAAAGAGATTGACTCAAATCATACCCTTTACTCAAATCCTTCCTCATTAACATAACTAAGACAAACCTCTCCCAAATGGGATTATAACCACAGGCATACAGTTTAGGATTTACAACATACATTTGGGGGGACACATTTCAATTCATAACACCCTTTAAACCTTGAACAAAAACTATCCTCTGAAATCACCTTCTAGCAGAAAAGCGGAGTAACACACAAAATAAAAGATTTACTTGGTAGATCGGTGCTCTACTGAAAACCCATCTCTATGAGTCCAAATTGATGCCTTTGAATTGTGATTTTGTTGAAGAACATTGAATATACCATGAAATGCCAGAAGGACGAACAAATCTGTCTTGGAAGAAGTATAGCCAGAATGCTCCTTAGAAGCAAGGATAGTGAGACTGCATCTTACATACTTTGGACATGTTGTCAGGAGGGATCAGTCCCTGGAGAAGGACATCATGCTTGGTAAAATAGATGGTCAGTGAAAAGGAGGAAGACCGTCAATGAGATGAACTGACAGTGGCTGCAACAGTGGGCTCAAACATAATGATTGCGAGGATGGCGCAGGATTGGGCAGTGATTCATTCTGTTGTACGCGGGGTCCCTAAGGGTTGGAACCGACTCTCCGCTCCTAACAGCCTAACAGTGCGAGTCTAAAAGGTCGACATTTAAACCAGAGCCAAGAAAAGAAGATCAAGGGGCAGGGAAACTAGAGCACTGGAAATGGAACAACCAGAACACGATTAAAAAGAACGTTGACACAGTGAAAAATGTAACCAATGTCATTGATCAGTTTATGTGGAAATTGTCAAACGGAAACCTAACTTGCTGTGTACAGTTTCACCAAAAACTCAATAAAATATTAAAAAAAAAAAAAACCAACAACAAACCAGAGGCTTCTCCCAAATATAATTATTGTGTCTCCTTACAGAGTCATAGGCCCTTCTCTCTAGCCTCTCTTTTCTGGTGTTCAGCTTTTGCCTTGGAATAGATTATCTCATTCTTTCTTTCATTTATTTGCTCATTTAGTCATTCAACAAGCGGATCACAGAAGGAGTCGAGAAGCAGATCACGGAGGACCTTGTATGCTTTGCTAAGGAGTTTGGATTTTATTTAATAGTGAATAGGATGGTATTGCTATGAGTTGGAATTCCACTCGATGGCAATGGATTTTGGTTTAGAGTGGTATCGGGGAAACCCTGGTGGCGTAGTAGTTAAGAGCTATGGCTGCTAATCAAAAGGTTGGGAGTTCAGATCCACCAGGCACTACTTGGAAACCCTATGGGGCAGTTCTACGCTGTCCTTTAGGGTTGCTATGAGTTGGAATTGCCTCGATGGCAACGGGGTTTTTTTTAGGGAGGCATTGAGGAGTGTTAAACAGAGGAGTTATCTGGGTGGGTCTGAACCACCAACCTCTTGGTTAGCAATTGAGTTCTTAACTGTTCGTGCTACCCAGGTACTCCTGGATGGAAGTTAGTGGATGCTTACGTTTTGGACAAGTCTTTGACAAAATCAAGGTAATACCTGAATGATAGGCATAGGCATGTGACTCCAAGAGTTAGAAAAGTCTTGCCCTTTCATCTCTAAGGGCCTCCTCACCCTCTCCGTGTTTGCCAGCTCCGCCTCTACTCCTTTGGTGTTCAGCTCTGTTAACAGCAACCTCCCAGCACCTGAGAGATTTGTAAAAATCTTGAAGTAGAAAGAACCTCCAGGGCAATCCAATTCTTAGGATTCTAATGTAAGAATTTCCTGAGTATAAGCTGTCTGGTTTTTAAGTTCTAGAGCAGAGTTTCTTTCTCTTTTGGGCTCTTTGAGAATCTGGTAAGATTTATGGGCCCAGAAAAACATGCTCAAAAACATACCTGTACGACATTTTGAATAAAATTTCATGGGGTTTGCAAATCCCTTGTTAAAATACTCCCTCTTCTGATTACAGTTGTTTCCTTCTTTGACCTCTGTGATTGTACATAATGTTTAAAATGAAATCATCTAATGTAAAACAATCTAAAGTTTGAGTTCAGGCAAGGAAAAGAACTTGCCTGTTGCCCCAGGCTGGCTGACAGTTTTTATTTACTTTAGGAATTTTGGGAATTTGCTGGCTGCTGCCCCTGGTTTTGTAGGGGAGACTGTCCGGTAAACAGCTTTCCCTGGCACCCTAGAGGGCAGATTTCTGGAAAATTCCAGAGGTCAGATTTCTATCAAGTTCTGTCAACGTGCAACCATAGCAACATCTCTGCCTTCCAATGAGCCGTGACTTACCCCTTCTAGCAAGGTCAGGATCTTGTCCCTTGGGGGGAGGGCAGTCTTTCTTGGGCACTCAACTTTAGCCCTAGGGGTTGGGGCTCTTCGTTATATCTATTCTTCCTCTGTTCTTTAGAGTTCTCTTTAGTTTTTACTAGTTAATCCCTCATTACCCCTGCACCTCACCCCTGGTGGTGTAGTGGTTAAGAGCTCGGCTGCTAACCAAAAGATCAGCGGTTTGAATCCACCAGCCGCTCCTTGGAAACCCTATGGGGCAGTTCTACTCTGTCCTATAAGAACACTATGAGTCAGAATTGACTTGAAGGCAATGAGTTTGGTGTTTTGGTTTACCCCTGCCCCTAGTTACAGTTAATAATTCTTTATGTTAAATTTACCCTGTTCAAATGATGGTGTGATTTATCTCTCCCAGTTGGGCCCTGACTGATTCTAATTTGCTACCAGGAGTAGTCTCCCAAGATACTGTTGGGATGTGGAGGTGAAAGAGAGGAGCTAGACCAGCTTCCAGGTTCTTGCTTGGGCAACTGGGTGGGGGAATGGTGATCTTATTAACCAGGAAGGAAAATGAGGGTAGGTAGGGCAGAATTCTGGCTCATACTGTAGGGTCACTATGAGTCAGAATCGACAAGACTACAATGGGTTTGATTTTTGTTTTTTGGGGGGGTCAGAACTATGAGTTCAATTTAGGACATGTAGAATTTGAGATGTTGCTGGGACATCCAATTGGAGATGCCCAATGAGTCCTGGTTATAGCAATCTGGAGCTTAGGGGAGAGCTGAGTGAGAGACAGATCTGGAATTACCAGTGTCTTTGCTACTGCTGTTAACCAAAAGGTCAACAGTTTGAATCCACCAGGTGCTCCTTAGAAACTCTACGGGGCAGTTCTACTCTGTCCTATTGGATCTCTATAAGCTGGAATCAACTCGACAGCAGTGGGTTTGGTTTGGTTTTTTGGTAGTCATCTAGTGCTGCTATGGCTTTAACAAACAGAAGTTTATTCTCTCACAGTCTAGTAGGCTGAAAGTCCAAATTCAGGGTGCCAGCTCCAGGGGAAGTCTGTCTGTCTAAGTCGGTTCTCGAGGAAGGTCCTTGTCACTAATCTTCCCCTGGTCTAGGAGCTTCTCCACGTAGGAACCCCAGGGTCCAAAGGATGTGCTCTTCTCCCAGCACTACTTTCTTGGTTGTATGAGGTCTCCTTCCCTGTGCTAGCTTCTCTCTCCTTTTATCTCTTGTAAGGTAAAAGGTGGTGCAGGCTACACCCCAGGGACACTCCCTTTAAGTTGGATCAGGGATGTGATCTGAGAAAGGGTGTTACAATTCCACCCTAATCCTTTTCTGCATAACCCAATCCTACCTCCTTAACCACAGGACAAGATTAGGGTTTACAACACACAGGAAAATTACATCAATCACAAAATGGAGGACAACCACACGATACTGAGAGTCTTGGACTAGCCAAATTGATACATGTATTTTGGAGGACACAATTCAATCCATGGCAACCAGTACAGAGATGGTCAAGGAAATCTTACATTGAATAAGCAACATTCTCAAAGGAGTAAGGTGGGAGTATCCTAAGAGAACTAATAGCACTGCCTCTCTGCAGATAAAGTGATTGAACACCCACACCTACCCACCACTTGGGAACACGGGTGTGAAGGCAAAAAAAAAAATGGAGACTTAGTTAAGGCAGATTTTTCTGAACTGGTTTAGAACTGGGAAGGAATTAAGAAAACAGTATGATAAGTATATAAATAATTGTGGTGAAATAACCAATCACTTCTGAGTGTCCTCAGCACTAAAGAAAATCTCAGTTCAAAAAAAAAAAAAAAAATTAAATCAGAAACCTTCTCCAGGTATCCAGAGAAATCTGGGAAAGGGGTGAAGGTAGCAACATTGTTGTTGTTGGTGTTGTTAGGTGTGGTCGAGTCGTCTCCAACTCATGGCAACCCTGTGCACAACAGAATGAAACACTGCCCTGTGCTGCACCATTCTCACAATTGTTGCTATGCTTGAGCCCGTTGTTGCAGCCACTGTGTCAAGCCATCTTGTTGAGGGTCTTCCAGCTTTTCGCTGACCCTGTACTTTACCAAGCATGATGTCCTTCTCCAGGGACTGGTCCCTCCTGATAACATGTTCAAAGTATGTTAGATGTAGAAGATCAAAATGAAAAATTTACAGCTCAAATATCTAGGATATAAAGAAAGCATTTTGTCTTAAAATTATTATTACGTTAGTAATATAAACGAAAAACCAAACCCACTGCTGTCAAGTTGATTCCGACTCATAACAACCCTATTGGACAGAGTAGAACTGCTCCATAGGGTTTCCAAGGAGCAGCTGGTGGATTTGAACTGCTAACCACTTGGTTAGCAGCCATGCTTATTAATCACTGTGCCATTAGGGCTTCATATATGTTATGTATATGTATATGTGTATGCATATGTATGTGTATGTATAGGCTTCCACATATGGGAAAGAACAAAGGCTAACACAGAGACAGGTGTGTATCTGCCACCCAGGATAACTTTTTTTTTTTACCTTCACACGCAGAAGATCAGAGACTCCCTAGCTTATAGTCCATCCTCATCATCAGTCCATGCAAGGCCCCTCTACTTATATTTATTTATTTCAGTCATCCCCCAATCTATTTGGTTGGGCTCAGTATGCTTCTTTTTGTTTGGTTATGTTTTTGTATAATGTGTATTGTTCTGAGTTTGTGCAAAACTCATGTGAATGGTATTGTGTAAAATATCTCATTCCGTTTCTTACTTTTCCCAGTCAGTTGTATGTTCTGAGGTTCATCCATGTTTGGTGCTGTTTCCAACTATCCCATACTATTATCTGGTGCGCACCCTAGGTTGCCTCCAGCTCTCCAGCACCCTCAACAATGTTGTGGTGCAGATCTTCATGTACATTTCATCATGGACATGTAGGAAATTTTGATTTGATGGGTCTATGGTATCTACTTTGACTAAGAACTACCAGATAGCTTGTCTCTTCCAAATGGCTGCCGACTGACTCCCACTAGCAAAGTGGGAGGTGTCCCATATCCCCCCAACTCTTGGCTTTACCCAATTTCCTATTTTTGACAGTCTTATACCCCAGGGATGTTTTATTCTAATTTATCTACTGGTTACTAATAAGTTTGAGCATTTCTTTGTTTGCTTATTGGCAATTTAGGTTGAAATTGAAGTTACTGCCTTCTTGATTTTCAGGAGTTCCTTGTGTGTTCTGGATTGTCATTGTTGTTAGGTGCTGCCGAGCCCATTCTGACTCATAGTGACCCCATGTACAACATAATGAGACTCTGCCTGGTTCTGCACCATCCTCATTCTTGTTGTTATGCTTGAGCCCATCATTGCAGCCACTGTGTCAATCCATCTCATTGATGATCTTCCTCTTTTTTGTTGACACCCTTAATTTTGTTGAGGAATTTCCCTTCTATTCCTATTTTGCTGAGAGTTTTTATCAAAAAATGGGTGTTGGACTTTATCAAATGCTTTTTCTGCATCGATTGAGATGATCATGTAATTCTTTTTCTTTGTTTTATTTATGTGGTGGATTACATTGATTTATTTTCTAACATTGAACTATCTTTGCATATCTGGTATGACTCCCATTTGGTCGTGATCTATTATTCGTTTTTGGTATCCCATTGAATTCTGTTGGCTAGAGTTTTGTTGAGAATTTTTGTATCTATATTCATAATATTCACGGGGGATATTGGTATATAATTTTCTTTTTTAGAGGTGTTTTTGCCTGGCTTTTTTTTTCATAGAATGCATTCTGGAATATTCCTTTCTTTTCTATGTTCTAGAATAGTGTGAATAGTATTGGTGTCAACTCTTTGAATGTTTTGTAGAATTGTCCAGTGAAGCTGTCTGGGCCAGGGCTTTTTTTGTTGAGTTTTTTTTTTTTTTTTTTGATGACTGCTTCAATCTCTTTTTTTGTAATGGATTTGTTCAGATTTTCTACCTCAGCTTGTGTTAGTTTGGGTAGGTAGTGTGTTTCTAGAAATTTGTCCATTACTTTTAGGTATTTGCATCTTCTCCTTCTTTTCTTTTGTCCATTTAGCCAGTGGTTTGTCAATTGTATTGATGTTTTCGAAGAACCAGTCTTGTTGATTTTTCAACTGTTTTTCTGTTTCTGATTCATTTGTTCCTGCTCTAATCTTAATTATTTCCTTTCTTCTGGTGGCTGTGGGCTTCTTTTGTTGCTCTTTTCCGATTTATTCAAGTTGTAGGGTTAAGGTATTGATTTTGGCCCTTTCTTCTTCTTCTTTTTTTTTTTTTTTAATAATTTTTACTGTGCTTTAAGTGAAAGTTTACAAATCAAGTCAGTCTCTCACACAAAAACCCATATATACCTTGCTGTACACTCCCAATTACTCTCCCCCTAATGAGACAGCCTGCTCTATCCTTTCACTTTCTCTTTTCATGTGCTTTTCGTCAGCTTCTAACCCCCTCCACCCTCTCATCTTCCCTCCAGGCAGGAGATGCCAACATAGTCTCAAGTGTCCACCTGATCCAAGAAGCTCACTCCTCACCAACATCCCTCTCCAACCCATTGTCCAGTCCAATCCATGTCTGAAGCGTTGGCTTCGGGAATGGTTCCTGTCCTGGGGCAACAGAAGGTCTGGGGGCCATGACCACCAGGGCCATGTCCCCCCAGTCTCAGTCAGACCATTAAGTCTGGTCTTATAAGAATATGGGGTCTGCATCCCACTGCTCTCCTCCTCCCTCAGGGGTTCTCTGTTGTGTTCCCTGTCAGGGCAGTCATCGGTTGTAGCCGGGCACCATCTAGTTCTTCTGGTCTCAGGACGACGCAGTCGCTGGTACATGTGGCCCTTTCTGTGTCTTGGGCTCGTAACCACCTTGTGTCCTTGGTGTTCTTCATTCTCCTTTGATCCAGGTGGGCTGAGACCAATTGATGCATCTTAGATGGCTGCTTCCTAGCTTTTAAGACCCAGTCACCACTTTTCAAAGTGGGATGCACAATGTTTTGTTAATAGATTTTATTATGCCAGGTAACTTAGATGTCCCCTGAAACCATGGTCCCCAGACCCCTGCCTCTGCTACGCTGGCCTTCAAAGCATTCAGTTTATTCAGGAAACTTCTTTGCTTTTGGTTTAGTCCCGTTGTGCTGACCTCCCCTGTACTGTGTGCTGTCTTTCCCTTCACCTAAAGTAGTTCTTATCTACTATCTAATTAGTGAATGCCCCTCTCCCACGCTCCCTCCTTCCCCCTCTCATAACCACAAAAGAATGTTTTCTTCTCAGTTTAAACCATTTCTCAAGTTCTTATAATAGTGGTCTTATACAATATTTGTCCTTTTGCAACTAATTTCACTCAGCATAATGCCTTCCAGGTTCCTCCATGTTATGAAATGTTTCACAGATTCCTCACTGTTCTTTATTGATGCATAGTATTCCATTGTGTGAATATACCATAATTTATTTATCCATTCATCTGTTGATGGGCACCTTGGTTGCTTCCATGTTTTTGCTATTGTAAACAGTGCTGCAATAAGCATGGGTGTGTATATATCTGTTCGTGTAAAGGCTCTTATTTCTCTAGGGTATATTCCAAGGAGTGGGACTGCTGGATCTTATGGTAGTTCTATTTCTAGCTTTTTAAGGAAGTGCCAAATCGATTTCCAAAGTGGTTGTACCATTTGACTTTCCCACCAGCAGTGTAGAAGTGTTCCAAACTCTCCACAGCCTCTCCAACATTTATTCTTTTGCGTTTTTTGGATTAAGGCCAGCCTTGCTGGAGTGAGATGAAATCTCATTGTAGTTTTGATCTGCATTTCTCTGATGGCTAATGATTGTGAACATTTCCTCATATATCTGTTAGCTACCTGAATGTCTTCTTTAGTGAAGTGTCTATTCATCTTTTGCCCATTTTTTAATTGGGTTATTTGTCTTTTTTGAAGTTGAGTTTTTGCAGTATTATGTAGATTTTAGAGATCAGGCGCTGATCAGAAATGTCATAGCTAAAAACTTTCCCAGTCTGTAGGTAGTCTTTTTACTCTTTTGGTGAAGTCTTTGGATGAGCATAATTGTTTGATTTTTAGGAGCTCCCAGTTATCTAGTTTTTCTTCTACATTCTTTATAATGTTTTCTATACTGTTTATGCCATGTATTAGGGCTCCTAACTTTGTCCCTATTTTTTCTTCCATGATCTTTATCGTTTTAGATTTTATATTTAGGTCTTTGATCCACTATGAGTTAGTTTTTGTGCATGGAGTGAGGTATGGGTCTTGTTTCATTTTTTTTGCAGATGGATATCCAGGTATACCAGCACCATTTGTTAAAAAGACTGTCTTTTCCCCATTTAACTGTTTTGGGGCCTTTGTCAAATATCAGCTGCTCATATGTGGATGGATTTATGTCTGTATTCTCAATTCTGTTCCATTGGCCCATGTATCTGTTGTTGTACCAGTACCAGGCTGTTTTGACTACTGTGGCGGTATAATAGGTTCTAAAATCAGGCAAAGTAAGGCCTCCTACTTTGTTCTTCTTTTTCAGTAATGCCTTATTTATCCAGGACCTCTTTCCCGTCCGTATGAAATTGGTGATTTGTTTCTCCATCTCATAAAAGAATGTCATTGGGATTTGGATTGCAATTGCATTAAATGTATAGATCGCTTTTGGTAGGATAGACATTTTTATAACGTTAAGTCTTCCTATCCATGAGCAAGGTATGTTCTTCCACTTATTTAAGTCTCTTTTGGTTTCTTGCAGAAGTGTACTGTAGTTTTCTTTGTATAAGTCTTTTACATTCTGGTAAGATTTATTCCTAAGTATCTTATCTTCTTGGGGGCTACTGTAAATGGCATTGATTTGGTGATTTCCTCTTCGATGTTCTTTTTGTTGGTGTAGAGGAATCCAACTCATTTTTTTATGTTTATCTTGTATCCCGATACTCTGCTGAACTATTAGTTTCAGTAGTTTTCTTGAGGATTCCTTAGGGTTTCCTGTGTATAAGATCATGTCATCTGCAAATAGAGATACTTTTACTTCTTCCTTGCCAATCTGGATGCCCTTTATCTCTTTATCTAGCCTAATTGCTCTGGCTAGGACTTCCAGCACAATGGTGAATAAGAGTGGTGATAAAGGGCACCCTTGTCTGGTTCCCAATCTCAGTGAGAATGTTTTCAGGCTCTCTCCACTTAGGGTGATGTCGGCTGTTGGCTTCGTATAAATGCCCCTTATTATGTTGAGAAATTTTCCTTCTATTCCTATCTTGCTGAGAGTTTTTATCATGAATGAGTGTTGAACTTCGTCAAATGCCTTTTCTTCATCAATTGATAAAATCATGTGATTCTTGTCTTTTGTTTTGTTTATGTGGTGGAGTACATTAATTGTTTTTCTAATGTCGAACCATCCCTGCATACCTGGTGCGAATCCCACTTGGTCATGGTGAATTATTTTTTTGATATGTTGTTGGATTCTACTGGCAGAATTTTGTTGAGGATTTTTGCATCTGCATTCATGAGGGATATAGGTCTATAATTTTCTTTTCTTTCAGTGTCTTTACCTGGTTTTGGTATCAGGGATATGGTGTCTTCATAGAATGAATTTGGTAGTATTCCATCCTTTTCTATGCTCTGAAATACCTTTAGTAGTAGTGGTATTAACTCTTCTCTGAAAGTTTGGTAGAACTCTGCAGTGAAGCCGTCCGGACCAGGGATTTTTTTTGTTGGGAGTTTTTTGATTACCTTTTCAATCTCTTCTTTTGGTATGGGTCTATTTAGTTGTTCTACCTCTATTTGTGTTAGTTTAGGTAGGTAGTGTGTTTCTAGAAATTCATCAATTTCTTCTAGGTTTTCAAATTTGTTTGAGTATGGTTTTTCATAGTAATCTGATATGATTCTTTTAATTTCAGTTGGCTTTGTTGTAATATCTCCTATCTCATTTCTTATTTGGGTTATTTGCTTCCTCTCCTGTTTTTCTTTTGTCAGTTTTGCCGATGGTTCATCAATTTTGTTGAGTTTTTTGAAAAACCAGCTTTTGGTCTTGTTAATTCTTTCAATTGTTTTTCTATTTTCTGTTTCATTTAGTTCAGCTCTAATTTTTATTATTTGTTTTCTTCTGGTGACTGTGGGTTTCTTTTGTTGCTCTCTTTCTATTTGTTCAAGTTGTAGGGATAGTTCTTTGATTTTGGCCCTTTCTTCTTTTTGGATGTGTGCATTTATTGATACAAATTGGCATCCGAGCACCACTTTTGCTGTATCCCAAAGGTTCTGATAGGAGTGTTTTCATTCTCATTGGATTCTATGAATTTCTTTATTCCATCCTTAATGTCTTCTATAATCCAGTCTTTTTTGAGCTGAGTATTGTTCAGTTTCCAAGTGTTTGATTTATTTTCCCTGCTTTTCCTGTTGTTGATTTTTTTGGCCTTATGGTCAGAGAAGATGCTTTGTAATATTTCAACGTTTTGGATTCTGCTCAGGCTTGCTTTATGACCTAATATGTGGTCTATTCTAGAGAATGTTCCACGTGCACTAGAAAAGAAAGTATACTTGGTTGCTGTTGGGTGGACTGTTCTGTATATGTCTATGAGGTCAAGTTGGTTGATTGTGGCATTTAGATCTTCCGTGTCTTTATTGAGCTTCTTTCTCGATGTCCTGTCCTTTACCGAAAGTGGTGTGTTGAAGTCTCCTACTATTATTGTGGAGCTGTCTATCTCACTTTTCAATGCTGATAGAGTTTATGTATCTTGCAGCCCTGTGATTGGGTGCATAAATACTTAATATGGTTATATCTTCTTGGTGTATTGTCCCTTTAATCATTATATAGCGTCCTTCCTTAACCTTTCTGATGGATTTAACTTTAAAGTCTATTTTGTCAGAAATTAATATTGCCACTCCTGCTCCTTTTTGATGGTTGTTTGTTTGATATATTTTTTTTCATCCTTTGAGTTTTAGTTTGTTTGTGTCTCTAGGTCTAAGGTGTGTCTCTTGTAGACAGCATATAGATGGATCTTGTTTTTTAATCCATTCTGCCACTTTCTGTTTCTTTCTTGGTGCATTTAGTCCATTTACATTCAGGGTAATTATGGATAGGTATGAATTTAGTGTGTGTTGACACCTTCTTTTTCCCACTTGATTTTATGTGCTGAGTAGATTTTCTTTATATATTGCCCTTTCCTCATATTTGTTGTTGATGATGATTTTGTTTCTGCTGAGTCTGTATTTTTCCCTTGTATTGTATTTTGATGAGTAGGATAGTTTGTCTCCTTTGTGGTTACCTTATTATTTGCCCTTATTTCTCTAAATTTATAACTGACTTTTATTCTTTGTATCTTCCTCTCCATATGGAAGGTGTATGATTACATTTCTTAGTCCCCCTTTATTGTTTGAATGTTGTCTTCTTTTATATAATAACATCACTGTTACCTCGTGTTGGGCTTTCGTTTTTTTTTTTTTTTGGATTTCCCTGTCTGGGTTGACTTCTGGTTGCTCTGCCCAGTGTTCTAGTCTTGGGTCGATACCTGATATTATTGATTTTCTAACCAAAGAACTCCCTTTAGAATTTCTTGTAGTTTTGATTTGGTTTTTATGAATTCCCTCAACTTGTGTTTATCTGGAAATGTCTTAATTTCACCTTCATATTTAAGAGACAGTTTTGATGGATATATGATTCTTGGCAGGCAATTATTTTCCTTCAATTTTTTAAACATGTCATCCCATTGCCTTCTTGCCTGCATGGTTTCTGCTGAGTAGTCCAAGCTTATTCTTATTGGCTCTCCCTTGTAGGTGACTTTTTTTTTTTTATCCCTCGCTGCTCTTATAATTGTCTCCTTATCTTTGGTTTTAGCAAGCTTGATTATAACATGTCTTGGTGACTTTCTTTTAAGATCTACTTTATGTGGTGTTCGATGAGCATCTTGGATAGATATCTTCTCATCTTTCACAATATCAGGGAAGTTTTCTGCCAACAAATTCTCAACAATTTTCTCTGTATTTTCTGTTATCCCTCCCTGTCTGGTACTCCAATTACTCATAGGTTATTTCTCTTGATAGAGTCCCACATGATTCTTAAGGTTTCTTCATTTTTTAAAATTCTTTTATCTGATTTTTCTTCAAATATATTAGTGCCAAGTGATTTATCTTCGAATTCAGAAATTCTAGCTTCTACTTGTTCAAATCTGCTCCTCTTTCTATTGAGTTATCTAATTCTGCAATTTTATTGTTAATCTTCTGAATTTCTGATTGCTGTCTACAGATTTTTCCAGCTTATTAAACTTCTCATTATGTTCCTGAATAATCTTTCTGAGTTCTTCAGTTGCTTTATTTGTGTGTTCCTTGGCTTGTTCTGCATATTGCCTCATTTCCTTCCTGATGTCTTGAAGGGTTCTGTATATTAAACTTTTGTATTCTGCATCTGGTAATTCCAGGAATGCACTTTCATCTAAAAGATCCCTGGATTCTTTGTTTTGAGAGCCTGTTGAGGTGGTCATGGCCTGTTTCTTTATGTGACTTGATATTAACTGTTGTCTCTGAGCCATCTACAAGTTATTGTATTAGTTTATGCTTGCTTACTGTGTTGTAGCTGCTTGCTTTGTTTTGTTTTGGTATACCTCTATGGGTTGCTTGAGTGAGCTAGCTTGATTATTTTAGCCTTTGGAGCTCTGGTGTCCTGTCCCCAGCTGGCTAGAGCTGTTATCAGGTATATCAGTCTAGGAGTCCATTCAGTTTTCTTGTATGAATTCAGCTCAGGTTTCCAGGTAGCTAATATCAAGTGTGTGGTACAGGCTCTGTCCTACAGTCTTAGAGGGGCAGGGGTGATTGGCGTATATACCCGTATCTGATTGCAGCAGGGGGTCATGCTCTGAACAAGGCAGGGGGCTGAGAACCGGCCCCCAAGTTTCTCTGAGGAAAACACGTCTCTGTTCCCTAGAGCATGCTGGTGGGTGGGCTCTGCACAGGGACCATGGGCACCCAAAGATTTTGTTGTGAGGACTGGGAGGTACCAGTTGTCCCTGGGCCCCTGTTGTGGGTGGCTGGGCAACCCAAGTGGAGCCACCAGTCCTTAGGTCCCTGTTGTGGGTAGGTGAGGACCTTGCTTAATAGGCAAAGCAATGTCAAACGTCAAACTCCCACCTCTCCACCACACCGCTGAAATGGTTGGAGTTTGCCAACAAGGGCCTATTCTCCCAAAATAGGCCCACACAGGTCCATGCAGAAGGGAAAGGTGCTCAAGGTCCACGAATGGTTTATGCCTGGACAGGAGCCACTTCTGTCCTGAGCTCCCCCAGTTAATGGAGCTAGCAAATTATCTTTTCCCACCAGTTGGAAATTTTTTCCTTCCCCAAGGCCAGGAGGATGGCTCCAGGTGCTCACCAGGGTCTATCTCAGGCCCAGGGATTCAGCTGCTGAAGCTGGTTTGGGGGTGGGGTGGGGGGGTGTGCAGTAAAATATACACAGGTACTTAGCTTTTGCTGAGAGTGCCCTTCTCCTCAGGTTCCGGAGGTGTGAGTGGGCTGTGTGGCTGGCTGCTTCTCCCTGAGGAAACTGCCGCCGAAGGCTAGGACCAGCCCGTTGCCACCGCTGCCGCCGCTGCCACCGCCACTCCGGGAATGGTGCCTGAGGGCTCCCCGCGATTCAGGTCTGGTAACTCCTCTCTGCTTCTGAAAGGTCTCTTCCTCCCCCTGCCCCTCAGTTCGTTGTCTACGCTTGCCTTTGATGCTCAGAGCTCCCAGCTTGTCACAAATATACTCTTTTCACTTGTTTTTTCGGGTCTTTGTTGTAAAGAGGGCTCAACGGAAGTGTCTGTCTAGTCCGCCATCTTGGCTCCACCTCCCTTTCTTCTTTTTTAATGGGTGGATTTCTTGCTGCAAATTGACCTCTGGGCACTGTTTTTGCAGTGTCCCAAAGGTTTTATTGTTTGTCATTCTTATTTGATTCTAGGAATTTTTAAATTTCATTTTTAATTTCTTCTATTAGTAAGAGGTTTTTAAGCAAGGTGTTATTTAGTTTCCATTTTTTGATTTTTCCCCTTGTTCTTCCTGTTATTGATTTCAAATTTTATAGTGTTGTGATCTGAGAAGACGCTTTGTATTATTTTGGTATTTTTTAATTCATTGAGTTATCTTTTTCTGAAAATTTGTTGTTAATCTTTTGGATTCCCAGTTGCTGTTTCTGTCTGTTTATTTTGTTTTCAACAGTCTGTTGTTTCTAACTATTTAGCCTTTTTGTTCTTCTATTGTTTTCCTGAATTCTTCTACAGTTTTGTCTGTGTTATCCTTGGTTTTGTCTATGTTTTCCTTGATTTCTTTCTTTATCTCTTGGAGGATCCTACATATAAGTCTTTGGAAATCCTGGTGGCATAGTGGTTAGGTGCTACAGCTGCTAACCAAAGGGTCGGCAGCTCGAATCCACTGGGCAGTCCTTGAAAACCCGATAGAGCAGTTATACTCTATCCTATAGGGTTGCTATGAGTTGGAATTGACTTGACAGCAACAGGGTAATTTATAAGTCTTTTGAAATCCTTATCAGGTGGCTCCATTACCACTTCTTCCTCAGAAAACTATTCTGGCCCATCGTTTTGGTCACTTGCTTGAGCCATTTTGTCCTACTTCTTTATGTGACTTGATATTGTCTGTGGTTTTCAAGGCATTAAGGTGTTATTATGTTTGTTTATTGATTGTATGTTTGTTTGCTTCATCCTGCAGTATCCCCTTGTTCTGTTTGAACTTATTTATCTATGTATAGGATCCACATGAACATAATTAAGTGTTCTGGAATGTCCATTTATTGCAATGTTACCTATAATTTGTTATGATCCACAAAGTCGAATGCCTTTGGATAGTCAATAAAATACAGGTCAACATCTTTCTGGTATTCTCTGCTTTCAGCCAAGAGCCATCTGACATCAGCAATGATATCACTCGTTCCATATCCTCTTCTGAATCTGGCTTGAATTTCTGGCAGTTCCCTGACCATGTACTGCTGCAATCGTTTTTTAATTATCTTCAGCAAAACTCTACTTGCATGTAATATTAACGGAATTGTTTGAAATTTTTTGCATTCTCTTGGATCACCTTTCTTTGGAATGGGCACATTCCAAAAGTAGATCTCTTCCAGTTGGTTGGCCAGGTGGCTGTCTACTCGTCTTTATCCTTATACTTCTTGTTTCTTGTCTTTACCTGATATAAAGCATAAGGAGTAATCTAAATAAGGAAATAGGAACATTGTAGTGGATTTCTTTTATGCAGTCCTGAATGAACCCTGAGGATACTTCTCTCGCTAAAACATTGAGAAATAGTTTCGTAAAGTGAGTACTAACTTCTTTGAATACATCTCTAGCGCCTGTTCCCTTTAAGTATAGAGTTCTTGTAGATAATCTGAGGTAGAGACTGATCCAGTATTCCTAGTTTGTGTCAATAAAACAAGTCATTGCAGCTGTTCTGTAATTTCCAGCCATCCGCACGCCTCAGAATCACCCCATAAACATTTAATCCGGAATAGATAATATCCATTAGGTGGTGCCAAACAGCAACCAGAATTGATGAGATTGTGCAGCACATATGTTGTTGTTGTTAGGTGCCAGCAAGTCAATTCCAACTCATAGTGACCTTATGTAACAGTGTGGAACTCCCCCACAGTGTTTTTTAGGCTGTGATCTTTATGGGAACAGATCACTAAATCTTTTCTCCTGCGGAACCACCGGTGGCTTCAAACCGCCAAACTTTTGGTTAGTAGCCAAGTGCTTAACCATTTATATATTTGTTGTGTGTGTGTGCCTCTCAGGGTCCCCATTTTCTGAACATGAAGGGCAGGAAGGCGTGCTTCAGGGGGCAGCCTCAACTACACAGAGCAAGCAGTATGCCAGACAAATGCCAAGCATGGACCCTGTGCACTGATGGATGCGAGCCTCTAGCTCAAAGATGACGCACTGAGAAGGGAGCCAAGCAGCACTGACTGATGTGGGCAGTGTTATTGCCAACCATGCTCACCTTCATCTTCTTTGGGGGGTCTCCACCAGCTGCAGGCCGTTTGCCTTCAGGTGGCAGAGTTCATCAAACTTCATGCTGATGTCCTTGATGGATGGATGTAGCAGGTCCCAGAACACTGCCAGGTCCTGGGCTGTGGGACTTGGGTTGGCATTGGGGTTCAAGCTTGGCTCACAGAGGCCCCAGAACTGCTAGAACTTCTGGGAGATCAGTAGCTGGGCACTGTCCACAGCACCGAGGACTTTTCCCAAAACTTAGAGCACGTATACATTTCTGGAACTAAACCATCTAGTTCTGAAGGCTTACCTCAGTCATTTCATTTACCTCTCAATAACACATCCCTGTAGTTTTGGTAATTGATTCTTTTGATCCTCATTTACCATGTTTCATTGGAGTTTTACCATATTTAGCAAATGGCTTTATTCCCATATTGGCTTTCTGACACCTATTAAGGAAGGTCCAGAAGAAAGGGCCAAGTGAAAGTCTCTGGAATCCTTTTCTATTGTAATACATAGAAAGAATAACGGTATTCTAATTATAGCTCTGCTACTTATGTGGATTTAGGTAAATCCGCTTAATCTCTTTGTAACTCAGTGTCCTCATCTGAAAAATGAAGGGAGTAATACCTGAATTACAGGGTTGTTTAAGGATTAGATGTTTTGTTAAGTACCTAATATAGTGCCTGGGACAGAACAGGCACCCAATCTGTGAGAGCTTTGAGTAGGTATTATATATGAATCCGAATCTCAGCTAAGTGCACCATATACTTTCTCTATCTTAAAAAAAAAAAAACCAAACCTGTTGCTGTCGCGTTGATTCTGACTCATAGTGACCCTACAAGACAAGGTAGAATTGTCCTATAGGGTTACCAAGGAGTGGCTGGTGGATTCGAACTGCCACCAGGGCTCCCTATACCACAAACTCTCTCTCCTGAGAATTTGTGTCCCCTCCCTCACAAGCACACACACTGCTGCTCTGGGAAACACAGGTATGCCAAGGCAAGTCAGCTCCTGAGAGAGCCAGTAGAATGAAAGATTCCCAGTCCAGGCTCCTGCAGAAAGGGTACTATCTAGTTTAAAAGAAAATTACACAAATGTATTTTTTACCTGAGTTCCTGGGTGGTGCAAATGGCACTCTCTACTTCTCTGCCAACCCAGACAGGTCTCTCAGCTGTGTTCTGCTTGACTAGCAGGGCTCCAAGGCATGTTACCAGGCCCCTCTTAGTAGTGCTAGCAGACCCCTCTCAGCCACATTAGCAGGCCCCTCTCAGCAGTGCTCCCGGGCCCCTCTCTGCTATGCTACCAGGCCCCTCTCAGTCATTCTAGCGGGCAGGCCCCTCTTGGCCATGCTTGCCTCTCGGTCTTTAGCCTCTCCACTGCTAACTGTCTCAGCTCATGGCCAGTGTAGCAGCTTATTCAGCTCCCTTAGCTGCTTTCCGAGCAGCAGCTTTCTGCCATCACTGCTGGATCTGCTACAGGCCCCTTATGGACTCCTCACCGTCTTCAGTGTTACAAGCCTTGATTCATATTACAGCTTTTCTAAGATATCCCCTCCTCCTCTTTCTCTCAAAAAAAACCTCTCTGGGGTTGGCAGCTCATGTATACAAACCCCCTGTCAATTCCAAGGTGTGGCCCTCCTGGCGGAAACTGACCCATCCTCTTTGTGGACCATAATGCACTCAATCCTACTGAGTGGATTTTCAAGCTACTATTTGAATGGCAAATTGACCTGTTCCCATTAGGTTGCATAAAATAGGCCAATCACAGGGCAGACTGTGGCCCAATCAATTATTTTTGGCAGAATTGCAAACCCAGCACCAGAAAAGCCATATATAAGAGAAACCCATGGCACTGCCACACCTCCTTCATAGCTGTTGTTGCTGTTGTGCTCCATTTAGTCAATTCCGACTCACAGTGACCCTACGGGGCTGAGTAGAACTGCCCCATAGGGTTTCCTAGGCTGTAATCTTTACAAAAGCAGGTCGCCAGGTCTTCTCTTCTGCAGAGCAACTGTTGGGCTTGAACCACTGATCTTTCAGTTAGCAGCTGAGTGCTTAACCGTTATGCCACCAGGGCTCCTTTCCTTCATAGCGAAGATTCTTAAAGGAGATATCTACACCAGCTTTCTTCACTTCCTCATCTCCCAACTGCTCATCAACAAGCGTAGTAGGCTCAAACCCAACAGGTCCAACTCTGAGCTCATTCCCATCTGAGCTCCACTTCTGCTCCTCTGTGGCTGGGGTTATTTTTTAATTCTTTTTCTTACTTACTCACTCTTCCACACATCAATCAATCACCAACTCCTCAGTTTACATCCTAAATATCTTTCACCTTATCTCCTTTGTCACTGCCTCTGTTCAAGCCTTCATTCTTCCTTTTTTTACACATATAATTTGTCTTATTGTGTCATTGTCATTGAGAATGTACACAGAAAAAACAAATATCAATTCTACAGTTTCTACTTCTACTTGTACAATTCAATGACATTGATTACATTCTTTGAGTTGTGCAACCATTCTCCCCCTCCTTCTCTGAGTTATTCCTCTACCATTAACATAAACTCACTGCCCCCTAAGTTTCCTGTCGAATATTTTGAGTTGTTGTCAATTTAATCCCATATAGATCAACCTTAAAAAAGCATAATGCTCAAGGCAGACATTCTTTACTAGTTAAGCTAAAGTATTGTTTGGTTTTAGGAAGACTTCAGGGGATATTTTTGGTTTAAGGTTTAAAGATCACCTCAGGGCAATACTTCTGAGGGTTCATCCAGCCTGCATGGCTCCAAAAAGTCTGGGGTCTACAAGAATTTGAAATTCTGTTCTGCATTTCCCCATTTTGATCAGGATTCTTCTATAGCATCTTTGATCAGAATGCTCAGTAAAGGCAGCTGGGTACCATGCAGTTCTTTTGGCTTCATGGCAAAGGAGTCAGTTGTTCACAGATGCAATTAGCCACACATCCATTCCCTCCTCCTGTTCCTTCTCTCCTTTTTTCCTGTATTGCTCCAGGCAAATAGAGAGCAATTATTGTACTTTGGATGGCAGCTTGCAAGTTTTTAAGACTCCAGGCACTATGCAATGAACTAGCAGATAGAACAGAAGCACTGAACATGTTATTAGGTCAATTAATTGGGCTGTCCTGTGAAACCATGACCCTAAACCTTCAAACCAAGGAACCAAATCCCATGGCTGTGCATAAGCAGCCTCAGCAGCTTCTTCCTCTCTCTTTTTTTTTTTTTGTCATTGTTGTAAGTATATCTATCATACAACTTTTGCCAATTCAACTTTTTACAGGTATACAACTTATCGACAATTACAATAATTGGCTGTGCAATCCTACCCTTAATCAATGTGATTTTTCCGTCACCATAAACCAAAACTCGGTACTCCATAAGCAATGACCCCCCCTTTTCCCTCTCCCTTACACCTGGTAACCACCATTAAACTTTGATCTCTATGCATTCGAGGTCATTCAATATTTGTCCTATTGTGATTGATGTATTTCACTCAGCATAATATCTTCAAGCCCTACCCACGTTGTAGCATGTATCAAGACTTCACTTCTCTTACTAGCTGAGTAGTATTCCATTGTATGCATGTACCACATATTGTTTATCCATTCTTCTTACTATGGACATTTAGGTTGTTTCCAGCTTCTGGCTGTTGTGAATTGTGCTGCAATGAAAGTTGTTGTACGAGTCTCTGCTTTCAAGTCTTTTGGCTATATACTAAGCGGAATTGCTGGGTTGTGTGGCGGTTCTATTTTTGTTTTTTCCACAATGGCTGTACCATTTTGCCAGCTATGGATAAAGGTTCTAAAGAAGACCATTCCACAACTAAGGGTCTTGACATAACTAAGACTTCTGGCTAAGGTCTAGGCCAAATCCCTTCTTGTCCTAAGTGACTCCATTTTTAAACGCAGCTTCTGTTGTACAATGTAGCCCATTATCTCTGTAATATTGCCACTGTACCCCTTGACCTAGAAACAAGTAGTTCTACAGAAAAATGTGGTTTTTTTATGGTTGGACATGGCTGATGTTAAGAGCAGATAAGCTCCAACCTGTACAGGTGCTAAGCATGTGGCTCTAGTGGTCAGGCCAATTCTCAGAAGATACCCTTTAGCCCTCTGTCTTAGTCAGCTAGTGCTGCTGTAATATAAATACCACAAGTGGATGGCTTTAACAAACAGAAGTTTATTCTCTCACTGTCTAGTTGTCTACAAGTCCCCATTCAGGACGTCAGCTCCAGGGGAGGGCTTTCTCTGTTGGCGCTGGAGGAAGATCCTTGTCATCAATCTTCCCCTGGACTAGGAGCTTCTCCACACAAGAACCCTAGGTCTAAAGGACATGCTCTGCTCCTGGCACTGCTTTCTTAGTGGTATCAGATCTCCCAACTTTCTACTCACTTCCTTTTCCTTTTATCTCTAGCAAGATAAAAGGTGGTGCGAACCACACCCCATTTATATTGGATCAAGGATGTGACTGACCTGAGCAAGGGTGTTACATCCCACCCTAATCTTCTTTAACATAATCTATTCTTGCTTCCTTAACCACAGATGGAGATAAGAATTTACAACACAAAAGAAAATTATATCAATCACAAAACAGAGGACAACAACACAATACTGGGAATCATGGCCTAACCAAACTGACACATATTTTTGGGGGACACAATTCAATCCATAACGCCTTTGAAGACCTTGCCGCCCAGGAAAAAATGTTTTTCTAACTCACATACCCTACTCTGTAATTTTCCATAATATCGTACAATATAGAACACCTGTGTCTTTGTTATCTAGTGCTGCTACAGCAGAAATACCACAAGTGAATGGCTTTAACGAAGAGAAATTTGTTCTCTCACAGTTTAGGAGACTAGAAGTCCAAATTCAGGGTGCCAGCTCCAGGGAAAGTCTTCCTGTCTCTGTCAGCTCTGGAGGAAGATCCTTGTCATCAATCTTCTCCTGGTCTAGGAGCTTCTCAGGCACAGGGACCCTGGGTTCAAAGGGTGTGCTCTGCTCCTGGTGCTGCTTTCTTGATGGTATGAGGTCTCCCTGTCTCTCTGCTTGCTTCTTTTATATCTCAAAAGATATAAAACCTAACCTTGTAGATTGAGTCCTGCCTCATTAACATAACTGCCTCTAATCCTGCCTCATTAACATCACAGAGGTCGGATTTACAAGACATAGGAAAATCACATCAGATGACAAAGTGGTGGACAATCACAATACTGGGAATCATGGCCTAGTCAAGTTGACACACATTTTTGGGGGGGACCCTGCTTCTTATATTTTTTTTCTTGTAACTGTCAAACAACCAATCAGAAACGTTCCAGCTGCCCCCTCCTGCCTTGTGGTTTTTTGCCTTTATTAACCTCTGTAACATTGCAGCTCCCTGGAGCATTTTGTCGAGATTCTCCCAACACCGTGTTTCCCCATTCTGGAAAATGCTTTTAAGCTGTAATAAAATTCTTCATTTTTAAATTTAACAGACTCGTGGTTCTCGCCACTACAATAGTTCCAATATCCCTACATCCTTGAGAACATTTACTTTTTTTTTTTTTAAATCTTAGGCATCCTAGTAGGAGTGAAATGGTATCTCCTCGTGGTTTTAATTGCTTCTCTCTGATGGCTAATGACATTGAACATCTTTTCATGTGTTTAGTGGCCTTTTTAATGTCCTCTTTGGTGAAATGTCTATTCAAGTCCTTTGCCCATTTTATGATTGGGTTATTTGTTGTTAAGTTGTCGACATTTTATATATATTTTGGTTATTAGATTCTTGTTGGATATATGGTTTCCAAAGATATTCTCCCAGTCAGTAGCTTATCTTTTCACATTTTGGTAAAGTCTTCTGTTGAACAAAAGTTTTTTTATTTTTATGAGGTTCCATTTGTTTATTTTGTCTTTTGCTGTTCGTGCTTTTATTATATGAGATAATCCATTGTTAAAAGCTAGACCCAACAGCACTGCCCCCACATTTTCTCCTAAGAATTTTATGGGTTTAGTTTTCACATTTAGGTCCTTAATTCATTTTGAATTTGTTTCTGTGTATGGTGTGAGGCATGGATCCCGTTTCATTCTTCTGCACGTGGAAATCCAATTTTCCCAGCACCATTTATTGAAAAGACTCTTCTTTCCCCATTGAATGGACTTAGCACCCATGTCAGAAATCAGTTGGCCATAGATGTGTGAGTTGATTTCTGGACTGTTAGTTCTATTCCATTGGTCTGTGTGTCTGTTGTTCTACCAGTACCAGGCTGTTTGAATTACTGTGACTGTACAAAACCCAGAAAACCAAACTCACTGCTGCCAAGTCGATTCTGACTCATAGCAACCCTACAAGACAGAGTAGAACTGCCCCACAGGGTTTTCAAGGCTGTAATCTTTACAGAAGCAGACTGCCACATCTGTCTTCCATGGAGCAGCTGGTGGATTCGAACCACTCACCTTTTGGTTAGCAGCCAAGCGTTCAATCAGTATGTTTTAAAATCAGGAAGTGTGAGTCCTCCTACTTTGTTCTTCTCATTCAACTTTGCTTCAGCTATTCAGGGCCTCTTGCCATTCTGTGTGAAGTTGGGGACTCATTTTTCCATTTTGTAAAGAAGGCTGTTGGAATTTTGATTGGGATTGTGTTGAATCTATAGCTGCTTTGAGTAGTATTGGCATCTTAACTATACTAAGTTTTCCAATCCATGAGCATGGAAGATCTTTCCATTTATTTTCAAGCCTTCATTATTTCTCACCTGTATTATTTCTTTGGCCTCCTTAGGAGTGCTTCTGGTCTTATTTTTTTCAGCCCAGCTTCCACCCTCCTTACAGTGTGTTCAAAGGCCTTTCTTGGGGTGGTCTCTGTCCTTTTTCCAGTCCTATTTCCATCACTCACGTAGCTTTGCTGCAGTCATCACAAAAGGCTATTGCGATTGCCATGCCTCTGAGTTTGGCTATGTATGGCACTTCCTGCCTAGAGTGGTCTTCCTCCTACCCTCCCACCTCTCTGATTGAACAACTCACATGGGGTCTTCAGGCCTGCTCTGGCATTGACTCCTCTGGAAAAATCTTCCCTAACATTCCAGTCTGCATTTTGTCCTCTTCTCCATGTCCCCTGTCCCCTCAGCTTCCCTCTGCCATTCCCTGTGCTGAACTTTTTATTTACAAGTTTACCTCCCTTGAAAGATCCAAATTACCAGGGTCTCTGATTCAACGCTTAGCATGCCAAAGGCACTCAGTACACATCTGCTGAACAAATGAAGGCGCGAGTGAACAAATCCTAATTTAGAAAACTGCAGTGTCAGAGTGAGTAAGCTAGCTAGAGGTAACAATAAAAACATTACCAGGGAGGGGCAACATAAACGTGTGGTAATCCAGGCAAGTTCTTGCTGGAAAAGAGCTGCTGCATCTGCTGTGAGAAAAGTTTCTGCAAGCCTGCTCACTCTTCCCTTGTTCAGTAACATGGCCGGCAAGAAAGTAATTGCAGTCTATGGAGCAACAGGTAAAAAAGTCCTTTTTTACGTGCAGGAAACCCTGGTGGCGTAGTGATTAAGTGCTCGGCTGCTAACCAAAAAGTTGGCAGTTCAAATCCACTAGGTGCTCCTTGGAAACTCTATGCGGCTGGTCTACTCTGACCTATAGGGTCGTTATGAGTAGGAATCGACTTGATGGCAATGGGTTTGGGTTTTTTGTTTGTTTTTGAGTGTATGCTAACTTTGTTCACTCTCCTGTCTTCCTCCTTTTACTCCAATCGTGGGCTGAACAAAGAGCCCACTGAAGGAAATTAAGAATCCTACTGCTTGAGTTTCTGACATGGTAAAGCGTCAGGGGGCTTTGACTTGGCTTGTCAGTAATCACCTTAGCTGCACAGGAACAGCTCTGACACATTCTCTCTCTCTCTCTCTCTCTCTCTCTCTCTCTCTCTCTCTCTCTCTCTCTCTCTCGGTCGTGTGCTAGCTTGTTGGTGTAGGCTTCATTTCAACGTAAGCCACACTATGCAGATGTTTCCGCACTCAATTCCTGCTAAGCACAAGGAGCCAGTGGGAGAGGCCTGGGGTATGAGGGGTATACCAAAATGCCTGATCAATATGCCAGCGGTTCAGAAAGGATGGGAGTGGTTGGGGGCTCTCACTTGGCTACCTGCCTGAGTCTTTCAGCTGACCTTCTGCTTCCAGCCTTGCCTCCTTTACAATCACTTCTCCAACAGACGGAGCCGTCTTTAAAAATGTTAACCAAATCACATAGCTCTTCTTCAGTCTATTTTCATTTCAGCACCCAGAATGGCCCATATGAAATGGACCTAGGTCAGGATCTAGGTCAGATCATGTCACTCCTCTGCTCATAATCCTCTAATAGCTCTACATCTAACTCCAAATAAAATGTGAGGTTTTGATGGTAGCGTTCAAGACCCTTTTCAGGCTTCACCTCCTCCCGCCATCCCCTCCCTTACTCTACACCAACCATCCTGGCCACTTTGCTGTTCCTTAAAAAATGCCCCCACCTCAACCTCAAATGATCTTTCTCCCAGTTACCCACTTCTTTCTTTCTCATGTCATTCAGGTCTCAGATTGCTTCCTCTGGTAGGATGCCCCAGACCTCCGGATTTAGAATGGCAACCCCACTCTTGCCCTGGTACTGCCTAACTTTAGTTTTTCAATTACTGTTGGTTTCCATACACTAGAACATAAGCTCTGTGAGGCTGGGGGATTTGTCTGCAGGCAGCCAAGGGCTGAAGAAGGGAGAGCAGTGAAATAAACTCTTAAAAACCAAAAGCCAGGTATGTTACCCAAGACCCGTTGTGGTTGAATCAATTCCAACTCATAGTGACCCTATAAGACAGAGTGAAACTGCCCCATAGGGTTTCCAAGGAGCGGCTGCTAGATTCAAACTGCTGATCTTTTGGTTAGCAGCTGAGCTCTTTGCCATTGTGCCACCAGGGCTCCGCCACGTATGATACGGATCTTAAAAGGAAAAAAAAGGTAATGCAGTGGGGGGGGGGTGCTGACTGTATAAGGCATTAGGGTAATTGGTTTTTTCTGAAAGAGATGAGAAGCTATTGAAGGGTTTTGAGCAGAGTGACATGATCTGACATGGGTGTTAATATATCATCCAGCTTCTGTTTTATGAAGTGACCGTAGGGGGCAAGGGGTGAAGCAGGGACACCTGTCAGTTAGGAGGCTATTGCCATGAACCAGGGTTAGGTGGAGAATGGTGGCAATGAGATGGTGGGAGGTGACCAGCTCCTGAAAGTATCATAAAGGCAAAGTTGGTAGGTTGGTTGACCACATGTCAAGGCCAAGAAACGCGGCATCAAGAATGACTTCAAATTTTTCTGGCTACAGAAACTGAAGAATAAAGCTGCAATTAATTGAAATGGGGAAAGATCGTGGAGGGAGCAGGTTAAGGAAGATCAGGAGGTCTGTTTTAGTTTCATAAAAGGTGAGACACTGACGAAATATCCTGGGAGGGGGAGTTAAGAAGGCGTTGGAATATATTATATCCTCGGGTGTGGTTACTAAGAGAATCAGGTTAGATGTGCCAGAGTTGAAGATGTTTGATTCCTAGTTAAATAAAGTGTCAGGACTGGTTCTGATTACCTTATTGCCCGGTTCGTGGCCCTGGCTCAGTAACCCCGGAGCACAGCAGGCTGAGCAGCTTCCAGGTTGGGTGTGTCAGGTGTTTAAGGTAAGATTGTCAGGTTTAGCAAATAAAAACATAAAATACCCTTTGGATAAGTTTTTAGTATCAGTATGCCCCAGGCAATATTTGTAGAAGTATGTATTTAGTATCAGTGTATTCCAAATATTGCCCAGGACATACTGATACTAAAACATTTTTCACTATTAATCTGAAATTCAAATTTAATTGGGGGTCCTGAATTTTACCAGGCAAACCTAGTCTTCTAGGACCCTTCTGTGCCAATGTTGGGAGTGGCTAGGTCCGGGAGCAGTGGTGGCTGCTGTTGTTGATCTTCTGGAAGGCCAGAAAGACCTGGTGCAGGCTTAGGAAGTCTGTGTCCTGTGCATGTTCCTAACCCCAGCCTCCGCCCAAACCTACAGGGCCAGCTGGGATGATAAGAGGTCCTGCAGGGTGCCAGAAGGAGGTATTATCAGCATCACTTACAGAAGGGGATGAGTTTGTCCCAGGTCATACACTAGTAAGAGGCAGAACCATCTGAGGGGGAAGAGAATGGACTTCTAGGTCAGACAGACTTGATTTGCTAATTTCTGTCGCTTAATAGCTGTGTTACTTTAGGCAAACTACATCTGAGCTTAACTTCCTAAATTTGCAATTTGGGAATCATAACACTGCCTCAAAGGGTTATTGTAAAAGTTGAGATTATTATTATTATCGTGTAAAAGTTCCTTGTCCAATGTCCAATATTTGGTAAGAACTCAAATGGAAATGACATCTGGGCAAGAAGAAGTAGGAAGAATCCATTCCATCCATGCAAAGCCTGGGAACTGTGCAAAAGAAGTGGAGTCCAGAGACCTCTCCCTGGAGGAAGTGGTGACACCAGGCATGCAAGGATGCTGAGCAAGGGGAGAAGCGGCAGAACCTGGTGGGCTGGTCTCTCTTACCGGGGCCCCCTCCTCAGGTACTTCCCGTTAAAGGAAGGCATGTGCAGATGCATTTGCACGTAAACATCTGGAAGGCCCATATTTTGCAGACACTGAACATTCACATCTATCTGGGACTCGTGTTAACCCTTCTGTGTGTATGCTTGCATATCAAACTCTGAGCAGTACCTCCAGTGCCTGCCATTCAAATGCTACCTCAGCATGGAATCACCTGAAAGAGAATTGGATCAAAGAGGGCAGGACTCAGAATAAGCAAGGAGGGTCTGGGACAACAGAGTGGGTACTTTGGGGCTGCTTTTTAGAGCTGATAGATTTATGGGTGTGTCCTGCTGGCTTAAAGGAGCAGGGTCAAGATGGATGAGTTCCTCTCCTGGTTTGGGTCTTACCTGTTGCCATCGAGTCAATTCCAATTCATAGTGCCCCTATAGGATAGAGTAGAACTGCCCCATAGGGTTTCCAAGGAGTGGCTGGTGGATTCCAACTGCTGACCTTTTGGTTAGCAGCCAAGCTGTTATCCACCGCGCCACTAGGGCTCTGATCTTAGCGAAACATTAAAGTGAGAGTGGTTAGGTGTTCCAGTCCTGGTTCTGGTCTAGTTTCTCTTACTCTTTCTTCATGCTAGTCCATGCCATTTGCTTTTCCACCTCACACTGATCCGGGCAAGACTGTCCACCTACAAAGCTGAGAGCTGAAAACATGGAGAGCTCGGTCTTTCCACACAGTCATATATTCATTTTTCGTCCATCCATTCAACAGATAGATATGGAGAACTTGTAACGTGCCAGACACTAGGTCAGGGGTATGGTTAGGAAATAGGGATAATGAGTAAACAGTTTTTGCCATCAAGGACTCCCTGGTTTAGTAGAAGAATTGTAACAAAATAATTAAAATACTCAGACAGGTATTTTTTATTACATATTTATTTTTATAAAAATATGCATACATATCATTTTAAAAGCCTAATAGTCCTACAAAACTTATTAAGAAAACCAGCAGACCCTGCCCCACCCCTTTTCCACGTTTAGCTTTGGTTTTTACTGATATTTGTTTCCATATTTCTAAATAATGTGATAATACTAGTATTTCTTGATTTTTTTAGTTTTAGTTGTTTTCTGTTGTTGTTAGCTCTTCTACTTCCCCACCCCCAGGCACACACTCCCTTCCTCCCCAATCTCCCCGTGAGTGCCTTTCACACAGACTATGGACTAATATGGACCTCTTGCAACGCCTGTGTAACTGTTGTTTACATTCTAGCCACATAGTGTGTGCTGACCACACTTCTTTTCTTACATACTTTCTTGTTTTTCCTGAAATTGATAATTGCCTTTATTTTTTATTTTCTTAGTCTTTGTACCTATCGCTCATTCTTTCTCTAATCTCTCCAGTAAAGGGGGGAAGATTTCTCTCAAAACGATCAAACCCATCAATTAATCTGTTGTTTCTGCTGTTTTTCTCTCATGGAGATCTCCCCACTAGTGTGCTCCTTTTTACTGTTTCTAACTTCTTAACACTTCCCTTCCTTTCATTCTAGTAATTCTCTTTGCCTTTCTTCTGGGTTTGGTTCCTGTTTCCTGGATTCCTCTAGCTTGATTTACTTTCTCATTCTGTTCCAATAGCTTCTAGAGAAAGAATGCGTGGGAGTTAAATTTTTGAGACTTTGCATGTCTGGAAATATCTTAGGTAGAATTGTTAGAATTGATTGATCATTTGGCTAAGTTTAGAATTCTAGATAGAAATTAAATTTTCCTCCAGACTGATGATGGCATTATCCTATTACTTCCAACACTATCAAGAAATTTGATGCAATTTTTATTTCTTGTCTTTGAATTGACCAACCCACCAACCCGGAAGATTTTTAAAAATTTTTCTGGTGTTCTGAAATTTCACAATGATGTGCATAATCTGGGACTTTGTTCATTTTGCTGGGGAATTCAGTGGACCCTTTCGATTTGGAAGCTCAAGCAATATCCTTGGACTTTGAGAAATTGTCTTCTTTGATAATTTTCCCAACTGTGTTTTCTCTATTCTGGAATTTCCTTGGCTGGATCCTCTATTCCAATTATTTCCTTATTCCAATTTTCCATTTTATTTTTTTCTTGTAATTTCTGAGAGATTTCTTCAACTTTTCCTACTGAAATTTTTATTTCTGCTACAAAATCCTTAATTTTCGAGAGCTTCTCCTTGACTTTTGAATTCTCTCTCTTTCTCCTTTTCTCCTGCTTCCTCTCCCCTTTCTTGGTACAGTATGTAAGAGCTAACGTTCTGAATGCAACATTTCCTTATGAGGACATTAATTCTTTGAACTTTTTTTCTTCTCTTCCCTGCATTGTTTCCGTTTCATTATTTTGCTTGTTCGTTTTAAGTTTTGCCTTTCATCTTGGAGGGTTTCCTCAAATATTCAGCGAACTTTGACTGTTTGCTCATATTTACTACCATGGCACTAAAATTTGGTCAAAGCTCTGTGTTTAAGAGCAAAGTTTGTGGACTGGTGGACCTTACTGTGGGGTTATCAGTTGTCTTAGTCAGCTAGTGCTGCTGTAACAGAAATACCACAAGTGAATGGCTTTAACAAACAGAAGTTTGTGCTCTCACCGTCTAGTAGGCTAGATGTCTTAAATCAGGGCACCAGCTCCGGGAAAGGCTTTCTCTTTCTGTCAGCTTTGGAGGAAGGTCCTTGTCATCAATCTTCTCTTGGTCTAGGAGCTTCTCCATGCAGGAACCCCGGGTTCAAAGGCATGCTCTGCTCTCAGCGCTGCTTTCTTGGTGGTAGGAGGTTCCCATGTCTCTCTGCTCACTTCTCTTTTTTATATCTCAAAACAGGTTGATTTAAGATACAACCTAATCTTGTAGATTGAGTCCTGTCTCATTAACATAGCCACCTGTAACCCTGCCTCATTAACATCATAAAGGTAGGATTTACAACACACAGGAAAATCACATCAGATCACAAAATGGTGGGCAATCACACAATACTGGGAATCATGGCCTAGCCAAGTTGACATATATTTTTGGAGAACACAATTCAATCCATGATGTCAGTGGTCTATCAGTCGGGGTCCCCAGGAAGCATGCACGTGAGATTAGCTGAGGAAAACTATATAAAGGTGGGCAGAGAGGAGGACAATAAGGAGTAAGTAAGCAACAGCAGGGAGGTTCAAAGGGTAAGGGCGATTACCTGCCCTTGAAGCTTCTGCTGATGCTTCCCATTGGCTGCACCCAAGTGGTGGGTAAGACAGCCCACTGATGGAGCCCATAAAGGTCAGCCTTCCAAGGTACTAAGCAGGATGGAGAAGACGAAGGTGGATCTGGGAGTGCAAATGAATAATCAGGACAAGTATCCAGCCAGTTTGATAGAGGACCCAAAGTGTCAGTTACCACAACACAGCACCTGGCATACACAGTAGGACAGTCAGTAAATACTGGTGAATGGGCCTTTTAGACAAGTAATGGTCATATCTTGAATGACTTTAAATATAAGAAATGCTTTATTTTTTTTCCATAAGTTTTCAAACTTTTAAAAATACAGATTAGGGGCATCTTTTGAAAATAAAATTTTATGGAGAACCCCAATATAAAATAAATAACCAGATAAAAGTAGAATTGTTCTTGTTGAATCTGGTGCGGAGGACCTGCAGCCCTGCTCATTTGACATCCTTGTTGCTGCAAGTCCCTCCTCATCCTCCTCTCCCTTCTGCAAAGGTAACTCTGAAGAGACATTCTATGACTTCAAGGAACCCAGTTTGAAAATTTCTCTCGCAAGCCATGGGGATGACTCCTGGAGTGCCACTCTGAATAACGCAGCTTCCTGACCAACTTGTCTTAGTAAACATCTTTCTTCTTCCCTTCATCCTGTAGGAGCTCAGGGTGGGTCTGTGGCCAAGGCCATTTTGGAGAGCAAAAATTTTGCTGTAAGAGCAGTGACCAGGGACGTGACTCAACCAAAGGCCCTGGTGCTCCAGGATCTTGGCGCCAAGGTGGTAAAAGGTGACCTGAATGATGAAGCATCAGTGGAGGCTGCTTTAAAAGATGCCTACGGGACCTTTGTGGTGACCAACTTCTGGGAGCACTTCAGCAAAGAGAAGGAAGTGCTTCGGGTGGGAACGAAACTGTTACCTTTTCAGCCCTTTCCTCTTCCCTGGCTACTTCTGTCCTTTCTGGAAAGGGGGTGGCCTTCAGTCTGGACAAAAATATAAGTCTCATGCCACAGTATCTCTCTGGAGTTTATGAAATATATGTACTTTAGGTACTTGTTAGCAGTGTCTTTGACTATGAAATGAATTTTAGGTGGCAACCATCTAAATCTCAAGACCCTGGATACTGTAGAGTGAATGTTTAATGGACTGGGTTATTTGGTTCTCCAGTTCTCACCATTTGTTTGTGGACGGCATATGGAGGTGGCAGCACAGTTAACCCCACAAACTGAGGTTAACTCTGAGAGTGATAGGAGGAGAATAAAAATGTAACAGGGTATATTTATGCTTCTGGCAGCCTAACCTTCTCCAGTGTCGGGGTCTTATAGACCCAGTAGGAACAGGTTGAAGGTTTTGGCATCTTTGAGGTGGAGGCTCTGTTTTGGATACTGGTGGCCACTCATATGTAATGTGAGCATACTTTGATGCTGCGAGAGCCCCCTCTCCACCATGAAAGAGAACAATAAGAAAAAGCAGGGGTGGAGGGGGCCCAGCATCTGCCCTTTAGTGTATATGCAAATACAGCGGCTGACGTAAAGAGTTTATTTTGGTCCTCAGGGAAGGCTGGTGGCAGATGTTGCCAAGCACCTGGGTTTGCAGCACATGGTGTTCAGTGGCTTGGAGAACATCAAGAGGCTGAGCGGTGGCAAGCTGGAGGTACCGCACTTTGATGGGAAGGGAGAGGTGGGGGAGTTTTTCTGGTCCGTCAGCATTCCCATGACCAGCGTCTGCGTGGCAGCTTACTACGAAAACTTTCTCTTGTTGTGGAAGCCGGTGAAAGCTGCTGACCGAGATTACTACACGTTGGGGAAATGGAAGGTGGTAGTGGACATTAACCAGCCACCCCACTGCCCTCCCGTCCCTCTCTGTCCTTCCTTGCCTCTCTCCCTCTTTTTCTTTAGTGGACACATATTATTTGAATGCCTACTGTGTGCTCAGCTGTGTGAAGCGCTGAGATGGATGCCAAGTTACCCTAGACTTCACTGGGGCAGTTACCCTATACAGGGCAGAGAACTGGATCCTGGACTGGAAACACAAAGAATCTATTTCCAGTCTAACATACTGACCCTCGTTATATTGAGTAGTTAGTCATGTTATCTCAAGCCTCAATCTCTTCATCTATAGTAGACAAGGTGACTCCAGCTCATCTGTCCCATTTCACCTTCTGTGGCACTGGGAGGGAAGACATCTCCCTCCTGACCTGGGGCTCAGGGTCAGAATTAGAGCTCTAGAGGGACCCAGACCCACTGGGTACATGTTGCCAGACCCTCCAGCCCAGAGTTTGATTTCCCAGGTGTGAGTTGGAGCCCAGATGTCTGTAGTTTTAACAAGGAATCCTGGGTAATTCCAAGGCTGCCAGTCCACTGGCCAGCATCCCTCTGCCTTTTGAGGACATTTCTTTGGCCATAGTCACAGGCAGCCTCTATGGAGGGGAGGGAACACCAAAATGTCAATGGCAGCAATTCAGTCTTTCTTCCTCCACACGTAATTAAGATTCATCGAGGGCACAGCTGGTGGCAAAGTAGACCTGAGCCAGAGCTAGGGCACCTACCATACCCCACAGATGGCACTGTGGTTAAGAGCTACGGCTGCTAACCAAAAGGTCAGCAGTTTGAATCCACCAACTGCTCCTTGGAAACTCTATGGGGCAGTTCTACTCTGTCCTATAGGGTCACTATGAGTTGGAATCGACTTGACGGCAATGGGTTTAATATACTATGGTAATAGTTCAATCAATGACTAAATAAATGTGTAACAGTGATACACCTTCCCACACCTTTTGTTTAAGCAGTTGATTAGTTTGGGTCGATGGGACCTGCCAAGGATGTGGTGTAACAAACCCTTCTCATCATTTTTTAACTAGCGCTGCCCATGGGGGACATACCAAAGCATGGCATCTCTGTTGCCGATGTGGGAGCAGTTGCTTCTGGCATTTTTAATTCTCCAGAGGAGTTTTTAGGCAAGGCCGCGGGTCTCAGTGCAGAAGCTCTAACTATCCAGCAATATGCTGATGTTTTGTCCAAGATCTTGGGGAAAGACGTCTGCAATGCAAAGGAGAGTCCTTGGGAGACGGGAACATGATCACAAGAGGCCGCTTCGGTTAACATACCGCTAACATAAATTCTGGTAAATCTTTGATGGATTTGGGCAAGGCTGAACTTAGGCAGTCAGAAGAAGCTGAAGAGGATTCTAGCTTCACCAAACTATCTTAACATGATGGTGCCATCTGTATCCTACTGTCATGGCCTTATCTTTTTGGGTTAACGTTTATCAGCTTTTAAAAAATTTTTTAGATTTTTTATTGTACTTGAGATGAAGGTTTACAGAACAAAGTAGTTTCTCATTAAACAGTCAGTACACACACTGTTCTGTGACCTTGGTTAACAACCTCAGGACATGTCAACACTCTCTCTTCTAAACCTTGAGTTCCCTATTACCAGCTTTCCTGTTCCCTCCTGCCTTTTAGTCCTTGCCCCTGAGCTGGTGTGCCCCTTTAGTCTCATTTTGTTTTATGGGCCTGTCTAATTCTTGGCTGAAGGGTGAACCTCAGGAATGACTTCATTACTGAACTGAAATGGTGTATGGGGGTCATACTTTCAGGGTTTCTCCAGTCTCTGTCAGGCCAGTGAGTCTGGTCTTTCTTTTGCTTTATCAGCTTTGTAAGGAAAATTACTTTTAGGGGGAAAGAACTTAGAATCTGAAGACTGAGGCACTTTTTCAGATATGCTATACCAGCTCCAAGGAGCCCTGATGGTACACTGGTTAAGCACTTGGCTGTTAACTGAAAAGTTGATGATTTGAACCCCCCAGCCACTCCATAGGAGAAAGATGTGACGGTCTGCTTCCATAAAGGTTACAGCCTTGGAAACCTTATGGGGCAGTTCTACTGTGTCCTATAAAGTTGCTATGAGTTGGACCAGACTTGACAGCACACAACAATAACATACCAACTCCTTCCACAAGCACTTATTGCTGGTCACTTCAATCTGCCAGACTTTACTGATGTGGGGCAAGATGCTTAGCCTCTCTGAGACTCAGCTTCCACATCTGTAAAGTGGGGATGCTACCTTGGGGCGTTCTTGTGATATTTTGTTGCTAGGTGTTGTTGAGTCGGTTCTGACTCATAGGGATCCTATGTACAACAGAACAGAACACTGCCTGGTCCTGCACCATCTCCACAATTGTTATGCCTGAGTCCATTGTTGTAGCCACTGTGTCAATCCACCCCATTGAGGGTCTTCCTCTTTTTTGCTGACCATCTATTTTACCAAGCATGATGTCCTTCTCCAGGGACTGGTCCCTCCCGATAACATGTCCAAAGTACATGAGATGAAGTCTTGTCATCCTTGCTTCTAAGAAGCACTCTGGCTGCACTTCTTCCAAGACAGATTTGTTCATTCTTCTGGTGGTCCATGGTATATTCAATATTCTTTGCCAATACCATAATTCAAAGGCCTCAATTCTTCTTTGGTCTTCCTTATTCATTGTCCAGCTTTCTCATGCATATGAGGTGATTGAAAACACCATGGCTTGGGTCAGGTGTACCTTAGCCCTTAAAGTCACACCTTAGTGTGGCTAGCGTGGACCTTTTATAGAAAAGTGAGAGGAACTGGTGATATTGAACATCATCAGCCATCTTCTCCAAGCAGGTGTTGATAGGAGGAAGGAGAAAAAGCACAGGGCTTCTGAGAAGACGGCGTGTTGATACTGCATTTCAGAGGCACCGACACAGTTGAAAGCAGGACCCATACTTTCTGGTAAGCTGGCAGAGAGCAATAGCAGACTCGCTCTTTGCCTCACTTTGCTGAAGTTCTCCCATGAGGGACGTGTTTGGAAGTCCCACTAACATCTCTCTAGAGCAGGGGTCCACAAACCATGCCTGTTTTTGTAAGTAAAGTTTAACTGGATCGCAGCCACGCCAGTTCCTTTACGTACTTAGGACATGCGTTGTGTACAGCTGCTTTCGCCATGTAAGGGCAGAGTCAGGTAGTTACAATAGAGACATGTGGCCCCCCAAATCTAAACTATTTATATCTAGCCCTTTAAGAAAAAATTTGCCACCACCTACTCTAGAGTGTTCCCTAGAGCTCGGTGTAGAGGCAGGTTCTTATTTTCATCTCTCAGTCTTGGTCTGGTGTGTCTTGAGGGGCTTTCTAGAATTCCATTTCAGTCTCACATGCTGGAGTTATCAGGAGGCTGGAAACCACTGTAGGTGCCAGGCCAGCCTCAGAACCGCATCCAGGGTCTCCCTGAAACAGTACGAAGTTTCATGAAGAAATAGGTTACATCCAAACCCAAGAAGGCAGCCACCCACTTGAAGCTGGCTCAGGAGATGGTCTGTAGGGTCAGATATACTTCTCGGTGACTCCTCTCCCGGGAGCTTTTGCATTTTGGGTCTCATATCCATTTTGTCTTGCAGGGTTTGAACTGTCTGTAAGGAAGAAGGGAAAAAAGGGGGAGGCGTGGGGACGTGTGTGTGTGTGTGTGTGTGCTTGTGCACGTGTGTGTGCACGTGTGTGTACGCTCATTCCCAGGGGAAGGGGCAGACATGGCTTTGGGCAGCTCAGGACCTTGCGAGCATCTCTCAGTCAATACTATGTCCCTGATTCTTCTTGGTACGTGATGTTGTCTCATAAAGCAGCTGAAACTTCTCCGGCACCAAACCTCCTAGGGCGTTAGGGGCTGGAGGTGCTAAAAATGGTTAATGCTGTTCTTAGTAAGGAGTCTGACTTGGGAGCCCTGGTGGCGCAATGGTTAAGAGCTACGGGTGCTAACAAAAAAGGTTAGCAGTTCGAATCCACCAGCTGCTCCTTGGAAATCCTATGGGGCAGTTCTACTCTGTCCTATAGGGTTGCTATGAGTCAGAATCACCTCGACGGCAACAAGTACGGTCTGACTTGAAGATGCTGCCAGCAGGTTTAGAGTGGGAAAATCCTCAGGCAAGAATCCCTGGGTGGTGCAAATGATTCATGGGCTCGGCTGCTAATCGAAAGGTTGGAGGCTCAAGGCCAGCCAGAGGTGCCTCGGAAGAAAGCCCTGGTGATCTTCTTCTGAAAAATCAGCCACTGCAAACCCTAAGGAGCACAGTTCTCCTCTGACACGCGTGGGGTTGTCTTCAGTCGAATCTGCTCCTTGGCGAGCAGTCTTTTTCCCCGGTTTCGGGAAGGATGCATCCGGCCACCAGGTGGCGATGCAGCCTCCGACGTCTGACTTCCCCACCTAAGTTTTGCTGGAAAGAGGCCGTTTGCTTAACTGCCTCAGTGGGTGGATGCTCCCGTGGAGAACTCCGGTCAGGCTGACACTGCCTGTCTGACCTGCAGAGGAGCGTGGTTCTCTCAAAAAGTGAGACGACGGGACAAAGGTCTTTCCCTCAGACATCTGCGGTGACTGAGGGGGCTCAGCCATCTTGTCAAAATTACAGGAGGAAAGAGTGACTCGAAGAGACAGATGTTTTAGAAATCATCTTCCGGGTTCTCACGTAGAGTCTCTATTTCCAAACTCGCTTAAAATCTTAATTTTTTTCTGATTTCAAGATTAATAAATGCTTTTTGCAACAAAATATAGAAAATTATTTAAAAAGAAAAGAAAAATCACAAGTACTTTAATCTGTCAGAGACAGCTACTGTTAAGACTTGGTACATTTTCTTCTAGTCTTTTCCCAGTATATGTAACTATATATGTACACACACACATACATGTATACATAAACCTGTTGCCGTTGAGTGGATTCTGAGTTATAGTGACCCTATAGAACAGGGTGGAACTGCCCTATAGGGTTTCCAAGGAGCCCTGGTGGATTCGAACTACTGATCTTTAGGTTAGCAGCTGTAGCACTCAACGACTAGGCCAACGGGGATTCTCGTATATATATACTGGAAACCCTGGTGGCCTAGTGGTTAAGTGCTACAGCTGCTAACCAAAAGGTTGGTGGTTCAAATCCACCAGGCACTCCTTGGAAATTCTATGGGGCAGTTCTGCTGTGACTTATAGGGTCGCTATGAGTCGGAATCAACTCGACAGCAATGTTTTTTTTTCTTTTTTATACACATGCATATAATTAAAATAACCCACTGTATGTACCATTTTTAATCTGGCTTTTCCAGTTATTACAAGCCTTTTTCTATTTTGTTAAACTTCTTCACAAATATTAATTTAAATCACTGCATAAATATTCTTAGAATGACTATACCACAATTTTTTAACCATTTCTCTGCTGTTGGACATTCATGTTGTTCTCGATTTTTATTATTACAATTGGTGTTGTGACGATCATCGTTTCATGTAAATTGTTTGTGTCTATGACATTTTTCTAAGGGCAAGCAGAATCCCTAGGACAGAGTTTACCTCTAGGAGCTAGGGGCAGATTACCCAGGATGAGATAGTAGGATACGACCTTTGCTAATTCACCAGAGGAAACCATTGATCTAGTTAGTGTCAGAAGGGATTTAGGGGTGAAGTTGTGGAGGATGGATGACAGATGGTGGCCCAGCAGGCGTGCTATGAGGTGCATGTTTGTTTGAGCTTGGCCTTGGAGGGGTCTGGAAGGGCTGAAGACAAAACCTTCAACTCTAACCAAGGAGGGAAGTGAGGCTGAGAGGGGCAGGAGCCAGGTCGGAAAGAAGAGAGCCCAGAGCCAGAGTGGGGGCCTTGATGTTTCATCAAGGGCCTGCTAGCCATAATGACTCCAGGGTCGGATTATGGAATAAGCAAGGTAAGCATGGGTTTACTTGTGCTTACTTACTTATCTGTAGTGAATAATTTCACATGTCTTCACCACATCAAAGATTCTGCTTCTAAGTATGGCTGGCATCTGTCTCTCTCCCAACCTCACAGCACCTTTTCAAATTTACAATCCCTGACAGGGATGGACTCGGTAAACAAGGTAAGCATGGGTTTACTTGCTTTTTTTTTTTTTTTTGCTTACTTATCTGAGTGAACAATTTCACATGGATTTCACTTGGATGTGATGTGGTGAAACCTATGTGAAATTGTATACTACAGATTAGTAAGTAAGCACTAGTAAGCCTGTGTTTACCTTGCTTATTGGATAACCCACCCCTGAATGTCTCAGAGGGCTGCTGGGAGACTCCCATGAGTAAACGTATATGAAAAATCGGTGAAGTGCTCTATAGGTGGTTTACATGCAAAACTCTCAGGGCCAGAGGGAGTTTGGATTTCAGAACCGTTCAGCTTCCAGACAGATTGTGATCTGCATATCTTATGTACCATCCCCAGCACAGGCTAGAGCAGGAACCTGTAATGAAACACGTCAATATTTTTTTTTTTTTAGCAGAACATGATAATATTTCTACTAAACGTAATAAAGACTATAAATAGCCTTGTACCAGTTGTACCAGTTCAGGTCAAGTTCTGTCATCACATTGGTTCAGAAAAGTCAGAGTTTGCTGCCAAATGGCTTATGAAAAAAAAAACAACAAAACTTCAGTTTCTTGGATTTGAGAGTTAGGTAGATCTGTATTATCATCAAGGTGAGTGGCTTCTTGTCAAATGATTTTTAAGAGTGGGCTATAACATTTCCGGAATTTTTACTTGTTCTTAAAAGATCACCCCAGAAGCTTATGAGAAGTTGGGACTCCCTGGAGCGGAGGATATAGCCAACATGTGTCGTTTCTACTGTACGAAACCAGACCGCGATGTCAAGCTTACCCACCGACTAAACCCCAAAGTCAAAAGCTTCAGCCAGTTCATCTCAGAGAACCAAGGAGCCTTTAAAGGTGTTAAAAAAAAAAAAAAAAAAGTCATCTATTCAGACCACAGAACCTCCTTCCTCCCTGATCCTGTTCCTCCTTACAGCACAAGCTCTGCATTTACAGATCAGATAAGTTAGAATGCAATTGGTCGCAGTGCCCACAAATTCTTGCAGCCCTCTCTTCGGGAGGATATATTATGTTCGTGATTTGACATAGTAATTTGATTCACACACAGCTTTCCAGCTAGTGATAAGGGTGATACACCTATTTGGTTAAGTGAGAAGCCTTAATCAAACCTTTTTTAGCTGTCTCTCCCTAACAGCCAAGCTGCCTCCAAAGGCCTGATGGACTGGAAGCTTCTTGTTTAACACTAATGAGGACTCCTCAGCTTACTTCTGGGGAGTGAGGGCGACTCCTGGGTCTGAAACTCTCCTAGCAGCTCCAGATTTCTTAAGTGCGTCGTAATATTCTCAGTAAACTTTTAAAATAACTTTGGTTTCTTATACAGAAATGGAAACCCTGGTGGCTTACTGGTTAAGCACTACGGCTGCTGGAAACTCTATGGGGCAGTTCCACTCTGACCTATAGGGTTGCTATGAGTCGGAATCGACTCGATGGCACTGGGTTTGGTTTTTGGTTTTTACACAGAAATATGCGTAGAAAGGTTTCTGGGGAACACGATGTTCAATGAACAAGCATGGCAGTCGGAAACTCTAAAATTCGGTTTTTCTTCAAGGGTTAGGTGTTCATTCTGTGAGTCCTTCATTAAATCATCTATTGATTCATCACCTAGTTCGTCACCTATCCGTTTATCATTCGTCGTCTATTCTTCATTTATCCATCCCACAAACATATTTTTGGTACTGATTTAGGAAATAATATTGGAGTCATTATTCCCTGTCCTTGAGCATAGAGAATGCGACCCAGCTGGAGCTGGGCTCACAAGGGATCACAAGGACACATCAACTGGGCCCTGAGGTATAAGGACAATAGCTAAGATAATCTTGGAAAATATCTTTTAGGAACCCTTTCACATAAGCCAGAACAGAAAAGACTTTCCACTCTTATATTTTCCTATTAACATTTGGTGTATAGAAATTTGTTGGACTGATGAAGACCCTCCTGACTATCATTACTGAAACCAGAACCAATGATTGCTGAGAGGGAAAATTCAAAATGTAGGATCATACTTTCTAGTCAATCTGTGAAAAGGCGAAGCATTCAATGGTTTTGCTCATTTCGTAGTGTTAATACATACAGATGACTTTGTAACGTTCTTTGAACTGAGGCAGACATGGCTGTGGCAGCATGCTTGTCCACTTCCCCCTTCTGCGTTTTTGAATATATGCTGAATAAGACTTTCTTTTTGCTTTACTAAACTTCGTGATGTTTTTACCCTACAACAGCACCAGCACTGGTGGTACATTTGTGGCCGTCTCCTTGTCCTCCTACGTATGTGTTTTCATACCAGAGTGATCTACCCTTCAAAGGCCACCGAAGCTCCCTTTCAGTTTGTGGTCGGGTTGTGTCAGAAGGTCCATACGATCATTTCACTACAGGTGAAAGCCAGAAGGTCTGCAGTAGTGAAGGCCAGGAAGCCGGGGAAGGACCTGGAACCTGAAGGAGAAGGGGAAGGAAGGGTCCCCACAGCACCATTTGTATATCTCTCTGTCTTAGCATTTCAACACCACATTGCTATTGTGTAATTTAAACTTTTTTTTTCTTTTTTTCCATCTGGCTGCTAGTGGCTTTATCCCAGTGTCTGGCACGTAACAGATGATTAATAGTGTTGATTGACCAAATGAGTGAATAAAGTGAACTGATGATATGGTTATAAGAAAAGGGAAATAAATACGTGCAAAGGTTGGGAAGTGGTAAGAACCAGCAAGTAATACTTGCGAGGTGAGAGGTTGCCCATTTCTGGAAGAGGAGGCAAACCCATCACCCTGGGCAGGCAGCCTATTGTGTGGGGAGTGATTTAGCAAGGGGAACAACTGGCACACTCGTGTGAGAGATGGTGGCCTAGGTGGCCTAGGATCATACTCAGGGGAGAAGGAGCCTTGATGATGTCAACATTAGCCTTTGTGGATTTGAACTGCCTACCTTTTGGTTAGCAGCTGAGTTCTTAACCACTGCACCACCAGGGCTCCTTAAAGTACATTAAAAAAAGAAAAAATTTTTTTTTCATAGCCCCTCTAGAAATAAACTCAGTGCAACTCAAGCTATCAACGTTGGGAAATGTGTCTGGATAAACTTCTAAAAAGGGAAAAGAAAGAGAAATACAAAACCCTCAACTAAAAATAGGTGGTTTATTACTCACCTGGGTAGGCCAGGCAGGAAGAATGGCTACTGCTCCCTAAATAAAGCTCGGGTCCCTTAAACGGAGAGTGGTTGAAGGCTCTTGGGCCCTCTGGCCCTGTTTTGGGTTCACTGGGGAGGCAGGCTGGTTCTTCCAGACTCTGGGATGAGGCCAGGGTAGAACTGAGCCTGTCCCGTTCTTGGGGGGCATGAGAAGCCTTTTCCCGGTTCATAAGCAAACTTGACAGTGGCTGATCTGAAACAAGGCTGTGCCTTTTAGAGGCCTAGTTTCTCTCTCCATTTCACAGGAACAATAGGGAAAAGAACTTTGAACATTTGCCTATGACACTGTAGCATTTATTGACCTGGACAAGGGACTCTTCCCACTTCCAACCTCCACCCAGACTGAGGGAGGGAAGCTTCCCTTTGGATTTGCTCAGGGTGGAGCTTGGACACTCCAAAGGGCACAGAGGTGGAAATAGGATTGTGTGTCACAGTGAACAAGCCCAGCCTCTGGTGTCTGGGAATGCAGAAGATTTCCTAGAACCCCAAGCCATATGAAGTCAGATAACCCTGGATTTGATTCCTGCCTCTACCGCTGACTGGTTTTCTGAAGTTGAGCAAGTTATTTGACTCGTGAGCCTCTGCTTCCTTATCCTCACAAGGGGCTGCTGAGAGGATTAAAGGACTGAAAGCATAAAAGCACTTGGTACATTCTTTGGCTAGTAGTAAGTGCTCTGTAAACATCGGCTGTAATTATTATTGACAGTAATTCTTGACCTTGTTTTCTTTATTTAAACACCGGAGTTCCCAGGTGCCCACCAGTCGGCTCCGGGTCTCCCCCGGCCTGCCCACCTAGCCATGGCCTCCCCGATTGCAGGCTCACAGCGCCTGGTCTGCCCTCTGCTGGCCGTCTCGTCCCTTCCCAGCCTCCTTTCCCCGCCACCAGATGGCAGCACGAGCCCAGCATGAGAAAGGCCCCAAAGACACGGTGTCTTTCCAACCTCTTCCCAGGTGTGCTGTTCTTTGGGGACAAGGCCAAAGGAGACAGTTCAACAAAACAAAACAAAACAAAACACAAAACAAAACAACCAAATCTGTTGCTCTCTAGTTGAGTCCGACTAATAGCGACCCTGTAGGACAGAGTAGAGCTGCCTCATAGGGTTTCTAAGGAGTGGCTGGTGGATTCGAACTGCAGACCTTTTGGTTAGTCGTCTTAGCTCTCAAGCACTGTGCCACCACGGCTCCAAAAAAAGGAGACACTTACGTGGTGCCCATTACAGCCCTTCAGTCTCTCTCTTTCAGCCTCCCTCAGTCTCCCTCCATGGTCATTTCAACAAACATGGGCTGGGTATCTTTTCCGTGCTTTTTTCCCACCAGTTATGGTCCAGCGAATTCCAACTCACTGCAACCCCGTATGTGGCAGAGTAGAACTGTGCTCCGTAGCATTTCCAGTGGGTGATTTTTCAGACGTAGATTGCCAGGCCTTTCTTACCAGGCAGTCCATCCCTTCTCTGGATGGACTCCAACCTCTTAAAAAAGTTTTATTGTGCTTTAGGTGAAAGTTTACAGCTCAAGTTGATTTTTCATTAAAAAATTTACACATATGTTGTTTTGTGACATTGTCTGCCATCCCCACAATGTGACAGCACGTTCCCCTTTTCCACCCCAGGTTCCCTGTGTCCGTTTGTCCACTCCCTGTCCCCTCCTGCCTTCTCGCCTTGCTTTTGGACAGGAGCTGCCCATTTGGTCTCCTATATTTGATTGAACTAAGAAGCACCTTCCTCACGTGTGTTACTGTTTGACTTATAGGCCTGTCTGTCTGAAAAGTGGGCTTTGGGAGTGGTTCACTTCTGAGTTAGCAGCGTGTTGGGGGACCATAGTCTCGGCGGTCCCTCCGACATTTTGGTTAGCAGTGGAGCGTGTTAGGATTAAGGGGAGGAAAGGAGGGTGAACTAGGGTATTACCCAAAGGCTTCAGCCTTTCCAGCAGGGGGTGGGGGGCTCCCTGCCTCTGTGCCAGGAGCACACAGCCTGCTTTCTGGCTGGGCAGCAAGGGGGCAGAGCCTTGGCGTCAGCGCTCCTGGGGCTGACTTCTCCAGGGCCCTGCTGTCTGCTCTCTCCTTGCTCCGACCTCAGGGGCCCTTCCAACCAGCTCTCAGGTCCCATCCAGGTTGCACGAGGGGTAGAGGCAATTCCCCAAAGGGAAATCAGGGCCCTGTAGGAAAAGGAAATGGACATGAGTCAGTCCCGAAACAAGGTCTACTTTTCAAAAGCAGCTGTTCTCCTGCAACAGTCAACTCCCGGATTCCTTGCGGAGCCCTGGTGGCACAGTGGTTAAGAGTTACGGCTCCTAATCAAAAGGTCGGCGGTTCAAATCCACCAGCTGCTCCTGGGAAACCCTGTGGGGCAATTCTGCTCTGTCCTATAGGGTCGCTATGAGTCGGAATCAACTCAGCGGCAATGGTTTTTTTTTGGACTCCTTGCAAAAACGAATGGGAAGGCAAAAGCATGAATTTTAAAAGACCCCAGAGCACCAGTTGTCCAGCATTCAGCTGAATGTTGCAAGGAGATTGAAAACGTGCACACCTTCTGACTGGGCGGTACCACTTCTAGGAAACTATCTAAACCAAATAAATACAAATAGAGATCAAAATAAGATTTCGAGGATTTTATCGATGTGTTGATCGTGAGAACAAAAAAAAAGAAAAAGAAATAAGCTAAACGGTCAGCATTAAAGGGATGGATAATTAAATTAGCAAAGAGTTAAAATGTCTTCAAATTTTAAATTCTTTAAAGCTTGCCTTTGTAAAGAATTTTTACTGGGAAGGACAGAGCTTCACTTACGTTTTAAGTGAAAATGCTGGATGTAAATAATATTATAGTGAGCATAATCCCAATTGTGGAAATTATACAGATATAGAGTAAAATATTGGGGAAAAAAACCAAAATGTTAATAGTGGTTTTTATTGAGCAATGAGATTTTTGGATGATTTTTCTTCTCTGTTTTTAAGTTCCTTCTTTTACCCAGTTCTCCATAATTAACATGGGTTACTTTCATGTTGAACTTTTGTGTTATAAAAGAGTTATTTTAAAAATTTGACAAATATCACAGGTCGTCCTAATTCTTCCTTAGGGCTAATATAATAATCATTATTTATGAGTGTTTACTAGGTACCAGTTACTCTACTACCAAACCCTTTGCTGTCAAGTCAATTCTGACTCACAGAGACCCTACAGAACAGAGTGGAACTGCCCCATAGGGTTTCCAAGGAGTGGCTGGTGGATTCAAACTGCCAACCCTTTGGTTAGCAGCCGAACTCTTAACTGCTGTGCCACCAGGACTCCCACAGTCGCTATACTACGAACTGTATATACATACTTTCATTAACTCTTTGTACCAACACTCTACGCAAGGCTATCTCCCCATTTTACAGATAAAGAGACGTACTTCAGAGAGTTTAGGTAACATGCCCAAAGTCACACAGCTAGCAGGTGACAGGGCCTGGATTTCAGCCCAAGCCTATCTGTCTCAAAAGTCCATGAGCTTTCCACCATATCAGAGCCTTCACCAACACAATTCTCAACTTATGAAAATATTGGGTCATTGCGTTCATTCAGGATTCAATTGTTTGGAATTGGGGACATGTTTCCTCTTAGAAACACTGTATAGACGCTAACTGCAATACTGCCTTAAAGCCAAACCCTCCGAAAGCTGGTGAAACCGCATCTATTCATTTACTGTGAAACCACAACTTTCAGGACGATGTTGCTTGTGAATTCTGTCTTCCAGCCGCACACACAAGAGCATGATGAAGCTAACATTGGGATGAGGTCCTGCGGGAGTCGCCAAAGCTGTGTGCGCACAGAGAAAGAGGAAACAGAGCCAAGGTGTGCGTCGGCGTGAGGGCGAAAGCCAAGAATTCTGAATGGTGGAAGCCCTGAGAGGAAACTTAGGGAGCTCCCAGCAGATCTCAGAGATCCCAAACCTGTATGTTTCCAAGACTCGAGTAGGTAAATGAATGAAGCCAGCCAGATGTACGACAATAGGGAATGGTGGGGACTGTGGCAATGAGAGATAATGTGACTCACTTAAAGGCATTAAAAATAAATTTTAACAAAAACACAGTGACAGTCACATAATTTGCCCCAACTGTTTCTAAAATGATGCTTTTCTGACCTTAGTGTCTAACACATGAAACTGCTAATCTGTGGAAGGATGGGGACCTAGTAAAGCTGTAGGGACTGTGGATAGAAGGCTTGATCATGAGTGGAAGAAAAGCAACACTCCCGCATCCCCTGCTTTGTCAGTGGAACATGTTGGGCAAGGCTACGGGGATTGAGGAGTTTGTTGACTGCAGCTGCCCCTATTAGTGGGTTGTTACGAATGGAGTCCTTCCTTATTGCTTCTAGCAAAAGTTCGGCCATGCGGCGAGAGAAAGAAGAAAGGAGCCACCATTTATTGAAAACCGTATGGTCACCGTTTCATTTAAGCTTTGCAATCGCCTTGAAAAGTGGGTGTATGTGGCGAAGACCAGCTAAATGTTCACCTATTTCCTTGTCTTCCTTGGTATACCAAAACCAAACCCAATCCAGTGTTATCAAATGGACTCCAACTCTTAGCAACTCCATGTGTGTCAGAGAAGAACTGTACTTTTTAGATCACCAGGCCTTTTTTCTGAGGCACCGCTAGGTGATTCGAACTGCCAAACTTTTGGCTAGAACGTGGGTGCAAATTGTTTGTGCCACTCAGGAACCTTCCCTGGCACACAGCTGGACCTTATTTCCCAGTTTTCTTTGTACTTAATTGCAGTTGTTGACTGTGTTATAGACACTAGTGTGTGAGTGGAAGTGATGGGTGCCACTTTTAGCATAAAAAGCTTCCCCTCGCCATGGTCCTCTGTCATCTTTCCCTACCTTTGGATTGACGTCTACGATCCTGAAAGCCTTGATAGCAATGTTTAGAAAGGAGCTCAGGTACCTAAATTCCCTCTTGGGGGAAAGCAGCCCACACATTAGTTAGGAACGCCTGTCTTGGAAACAAAACTCATAACGTTAGTCAATTTACACTTTTTTAAAATCTGTTTATTGTAGCAGCTAGCATTGCCTTAACCAATATGGTGTTTTTATGCCCATTTTATAGAGGAGGAAATGGAAGCGGAGAGAGGTCAAGTAATTTGCTCAAGCTCACACAGCTGAAAAGGAATGAATTTGAACCCAGATTTATCCAGCTCCCAAGCCCAGGCTCTTTCTACAGCAACATACTGTTTCCAAGATAACTGTCTCAGTTACCTAGTGGGCCTGTAACCCAAATACCTCAAGTGGGTGGCTTTAAAGAACAAATTTTTTTTTTTCTCACAGTTCAGGAGGCTAGAAGTCCAAACCAGGGTCTCAACGGTGTTGGTAGCCCGGGGTGTTCCTTGATTCCTCGGCTTGTAGACATCCCCTTTTCTGTCTCTAAGTCTATTCTGGTCTTTTTTTTTTTTAAACTCCGAAGTGATAAGGATTAAGTTTAGGATCCACCCTACACTGGTGTGGCCTCCTTAACAAAACAAAAGAAAAGCCCATTTTCCAAGCAGGATCACATTCACAGGTATCAGGGCCAGGAATTCAACACATATTTTGAGGAGACACAATTCAATCCATAACAATAACCCACAAATTTTCTAGTGCCTGATTTGTGATTTCATATCCTATTGTAAATCCCTCCCTTCTGCCATACCCGAGAACCTCCAAAATGCAAGCAACAGGGAGGAAGGAGGTGGAATAATGGGGCTGAGCCAACATGGCCACACTCTGGCATCCAGGTGTCTGGGGGTAAAATCCATAGACAATCCCCAGGCCCCTCTCCTGAAAGCCGGGGTGGTGGGGGGCTGCTGGAAGAGCAGAAGAGGGCTGCCAGTCCCTAGCCTGCCATCAAAAACAAAAAAAAAACCCTACCCATTGCTGTTAAGTCCAACTCATAGTGACCCTATAGGACAGAGTAGAACTGCTCCATAGAGTTTCCAGGGAGCGCCTGGCGGATTCCAACTACAGACCTTTTGGTTAGCAGCTGTAGCACTTAACCACTGCCTCACCAGGGTTTCCAGACTGCCATCAGGGGCCTGAATATCCTGGGGACGGTTTTTCTGATTTCCAGTGGTACACTTTCTGGTCCCCTTGTTCATTAACAAGGAGCCCTGGAGATGCAGCAGTTAAAGCACTTGGCTGCTAACTGAAAGTTTGGTGGTTCAAACCCATCAGCTGCTCCTAAGGAGAAAGATATGGCAGTCTGCTTCTGCAGAGATTTACAGCTTCGGAAACCCTGTGGGGCAGTTCTGCTCTGTCCTATAGGGTTGCTATGAGTTGGAATCGACTAGATGGCAGTGGGTTTTTGTTCACTAACATCTGTGTCCCTCCAATATGGGCTCTGGGCTGAACTCCCTGAACTGCTCATAGAGGCCCTTGCTACCTCTTTGTTCAAAGAGACAATGGCTGCAGTAACAAAGAGGAAAACCAGTTGCAGGTGAAAGTTTATTTTTAACATTTCTGAGGCCAAATGGGGATTTAACATGAGAATCGGTGCCCTCAATTCCTCTGGCTGTCTCCGAGAGTGGGTTTGGCAGGTCGGGACTCTTTCTCCAGCATGTTTGGACTCCATCCAAGCAAGTGCCCCGCTTGACTAAACGGACAGTTCAAAGTTTTTCTGGGGCCTTCTTTTGGCAAGAAATAGACATTTTATGAAGGGACAGGGTTAACCTTGGGCCTACAGGGTGTGATCAGCTTAGGAAGTCATGCCGTTTGGCTGCTCTGTGATTTCTGTGCATTTTAGTCAGATCAGGCCTAAGCCTGAAGAAATGCGTGACAAAATGAAAAGTCTGTGACACCATTAGGCTGGAAGTGTTGTTGAGTTGGCCTGGAGCACGCCCCTCCTCCGCAGCTTCTATAAGCCAACACCAAACCAAACCCATTGCTGTGGAATCCGTACCGATTCATGGAGACCCCATGAGGTACAGACAGAACTGTGCTCCGTAGGGTTTTCAAGGGCTGGGACCTTTTGAAAGGTGCCCTGGTGGCGCAGTGTTTAAGCACTTGGCAGTTAAGTGAAAAGTCAGCAGTTGGAACTGTGTGAGAATTCCAAAATTGAGGTGCCTGACCAGAATGATCAGCCCAGGTCTGAGCCCTGACCCCATTTTAGCTTTGGTTTGTTTTCCCTGCAACTGTCAAACTCTTAGTCAGACTTAAGTAAATAACAAAAACCCGTTAAAACCTGTTGCCGTCGAGTCGATTCCGACTCATAGCGACCCTATAGGACAGAGTAGAACTGCCCTATAGAGTTTCCAAGGAGCATCTGGTGAATTTGAACTGCTGACCTTTAGGTTAGCAGCCGTAGCACTTAACCACTACACCACCAGGGTTTCCAGTACATAACAAAGGAAGTGTGTTTTTCTGTGGTTAGACTAAAGATGTGGAAAGAATGTTTCTAAGGGAGGGTCTTGACACAAGGCCCTTAACAGGAATCCCTCAGCAGCCCTCAGGAAGTATTTTAAGATGATTACCTCATGACCACCCTGTAATGCCCCATTTTGCATGTATTTAAACTAACCAATCCAAATAGTCCACATTCTGTTTCCAACCAATCACTCTAATGCCCCCTTCCTGAGTTGTCCCACCTCCTACTTACCTAGTCTTGCAACTTCCAATCAGAATGTTGTATTTTGCCTCATAAATATGCCTCTGTGATGCCATCATTTTGGAGACCTTGGTTTCACTTTGTGAGATCAGATGCATCCCTGGTTCCAACTGCCTTGAACCTTCAATGAACCTCTTTGCTTTTATTTTTCACAAAATATGTATACTGATTCGTTAACAGAACCCACCAGCAGCTCTGAGGGAAAACGATGTACCAGTCTGCTTCTGCAAAGACTTACAACCTCAGAAACTCTATGGAACAGTTCTACTCTGTTCTATAGGGTTGCTGTGAGTGGGAATCTACTCAATGGCAATGAATTTTGGATTTGGGTGACCTTTTGGAAGTGGATAGCCAGGTCTTTCTTCTGAAGCACCTCTGGGGTGAGTTCAAACTGCCAGCCTTTCAGTTGGTAGTTGAGTGCAAACCGTTTGCGCCACCAAGGCTGCCTGCAGCTTCTATAACCAAAAAAACCCAGTTGCTGTGGAGCCACTTCTGACTCATGGTGAACCTATGTGTGTCAGAGTAGAATTGTGCTCTATAGCATTTTCATTGGCTGTGACCTTCCAGAAATAAATCGCCAGGTCTTTTTTCTGAGGAGCCTCTGGGTGGATTCAAACCACCCACCTTATTCAGCACCTACTATGTGCTACACACTGTATTAGGCACCAGTGAGTAAGACAGACCTGGTCCAGCTGCGGAGTCAAGTAACAGGCAATTACACCTGCTCCTCACTTATCGACATGGTTAGGTTTCAAAGACCAGGTCATTATATGAAAATCGATGTTATGCAAAAATGGAAGATGACCACATCAGATCACAAAATGGAGGATGATTACATCATGGCATAACTGCCAAATTATATCAGTACATAACTGCCAAACCACTTGATTACATAATGGCCACATTATATCATTACGTAACTGCCAAACCACTGAGAATCATGGCCCCGCCAAGCTGACACATTACCCAACACAGCCAGCATTACTGTCCCCTTGCATCTCAGCGTTCATTACTGCCAGGAGTATGTAATGCACAAAATAGCCAGATAGTAGATCTTTTACCATTGTTGTAAATGTGAAATGTCAGATAACGAGATAGTAAGTGAGGAGTAGGTGTACAGTGCCGTGGACTGAATGTGGTGATGGAAGAAGCAGAGAATGTTATGGAAACCCTCAGGTGCCCTAATCCAGATGGGGGCCGGGGCTAGGGGAGGCCCGCATCTTCCTGCCAGACTCATCCTCATAAAATCACAGTTTATCCTGTTGCAATTAAAATTGGCTTCCTGTTACTTCTGCTCCTTTGGATTGAATCTTTGTAACCTTTGTAATCTTTGACACCAAGCCCTCCCTCAGGCCCAGCTTTATTCCAGGACCCTCCAGTGGTAGTAAAATCAGAAGTAATAGTAATCACAAGGATAGTAGTAATACTAGTGAAACCTCATTAGGATTGTATATGCCAAGGCCCTTTCTAAGTGCTTTTCCTATATCAACTGTACTGAACATTCTCTATGGAGGAGGTGTCATGGTTATCACCATTTACAGATGAGTAAACTGAGGCATGATAGGCTAAGTGGCAGAACCTGGGTTCCAATCCAGGTGGAGTGGCTTTAGGCTGGGCACATGGGACCACAACACCATCCTACCTCTGTGTAACCCTACCGTGTGGATTGCAGACTCTCTACTGATTACCCTAAATTCTCCCTGGGGGTCTTTTTTGCTGGTGCTGATAAGAATGCCTTTCTCTTTCTTATCAAATCCAGCCTCTTTTACAAAGTCTCCGTCTATGGAAAAGAAATGGGTCTGGACTGAGTTCTGTGTTCAAGTCTCAGTTTCCAGCTGTCAAATCCTTCCTCCCTGACTCTCAGTTCTCCCATCTGTACAATGGGAATATTACTCTCCTCCACACACGGCCATTCTGAGGACGCTGGGTGATAATGTATATGCACATGCTTTGCAAGAACAAGCTTGACGCATTGAACACTAATGACCAAAGACCAGACAAGTTGTGGGATGACATCAAGGGCATCATACACGAAGAAAGCAAAAGCCCATTAAATGACAGAAAATAAAAATAAAACAAAAACAAATATCAGGAGAGATTCTGAAATTTGCTCTTGAAGTAGTTGAAGCAAATGGAATAAATGATGAAGTAAAAGAGCTGAACAGAAGATTTCAGAGGGCCGCTCAAGAAGACAAAGTAAAGTATTATAATGAAATGTGCAAAGACCTGGAGTTAGAAAACCAGAAAAGAACACACTTGGCATTTCTCAAACTGAAAGAACTGAAGAAAAAATTCAAGCCTTGAGTTGTAATATCTAAGGATTCTATGGGCAAAAAACTTAATGACCCAGAAAGTTTCATAAGAAGATGGAAGGAATATACAGTCACTGTACCAAAAAGAATTGGTTAAAGTTCAGCCATTTCAGGAGGTAGCTTATGATCAAGAACCGATAGTGTTGAAGGAAGAAGTCCAAGTTGTACAGAAGACATTGAGGGAAAAATAGGGCTCCAGAAATTGACAGAATACCAACTGAGACGTTTCAACAAACAGATGTAGCGCTGGAAGTACTCACTTGTCTATGCCAAGAAATTTGAAAGACAGCTGTCCTGGCCAATTGACTGGAAGAAATCCATATACATGCCCAATCCAAAGAAAGATGATCGGACTGAACGCAGAAATTATTGAACAATATCATTAATATCACATGCCAGTAGTATCATGCTGAAGATAATTAAAAAACTGTTACAGCAGTGCATTGACAGGGAACTGCTAGAAATTCAAGGCGGATACAAAAGAGGACATGAAATGAGGGATATCACTGCTCATGTCAGGTGGACCTTGGCTGAAAGAAGAGAATACCAGAAAGATGTTTACCTGTGTTTTACCTGTGGATCATAACAAATTATGGATAACATTGCAAAGGATGGGAATTCCAGAACACTTAATGGTGCTCACATGGAACCTGTACATAGACAAAGAGGCAGTTGTTCGAATAGATCAAGGGGATACTGCATGGTTTTAAAATCAGGGAAGGTGTGCGTCAGGGTGGTATCCCTTCACCATACTTATTCAAACTGTATGCTGAGCAAATAACCCTAGAAGCTGGACTATATGAAGAAGAATGGGGCATCAGGATTGGAGGAAGACTCATTAACAATCTGTCATATACAGATGACACAACCCTATTTGCTGAAAGAGAAGAGGACTGGAAGTACTTACTGATGAAGATCAAAGACCACAGCCTTCACTATGGATTGCTTGCTAACAAAGGGAAAACAAAAATCCTCATAACTGGACCAATAGCAGCATCATGATAAACGGAGAAAAGATTGAGATTGTCAAGGATTTCATTTTACTTGGATCCATCATCAACACCCATGGAAGCAGCAGTTGAGAAATCCAACGACGTATTGCATTGGGCAAATCAACTGCAAAAGACTTCTTTAAATTGTTGAAATGCAAAGATGTCACCTTGAGGACTAAAGTGTGCCTGACCCGAGCCATGATATTTTCAATTGCTTCATGTGCATGGGAAAGCTGGATGATGACTAAGGAAGACTGAAGAAGAGTTGATGCATTTGATTTATGGTGTCAGTGAAGAGTATTGAATATACCATGGACTGCCAGAACAATGAACAAGTTTGTCTTGGAAGAAGTACAGCCAGAATGCTCCTTAGAAGTGAGGATGGTGAGACTTTTTCTCATGTATTTTGGACACGTTATCAGTCCCTGGAGAAGGACATCATGTTTGGTAAAGTAAAGGGTCAGTGGAAAAAGAGGAAGATCCTGAACGAGATGGATTGACACAGTGGCTGCAACAATGGGCTCAAGCATAGCAATGATTGTGAGGATGGCGCAGCACTGGGCAATGTTTCATTATGTTGTACATAGGGTTCCTATGATTCAGATCTGACTCGACACCACCTAACAAAAACAACATGCTTTGCAAACTCTGGCATCCTGTATAAATATATGGGACCCAGCATCCCTTTTCCCTCTTGTTTCCCATACTTCACTATAGCGAAGTTGCCTTACATATTCCCTTGGACACATGATTTCATCTTTCTGAACCTGAGTTTCCTCATCTGTGAAATGGGGATAATACCACCTACTTATAGAGTGATCGTGAGGATTATATGAAATAATGTTTTGAAGGGACTGAACACATAACCATGCCCCTCAAGCCTTGACTTTTCTCTGGCTCTTGGGGTAAATAATTTCTGTCTTCCATTAGCAGAGTGCAGTCCAGAGTCATGCCTTCCTTCTTCCTCTCTTCTTTTAATGAATCCATGTCTTCTAGGAGCTTCTGATCTCTAATTCAGCATCAACATCAGAATATTTGTTTGTTGTTAGGTGCCATTGAGTCGGTTCCAACTCAAGTGACCCCATGCACAACAGAACGAAACACCGTCCAGTCCTGAGCCATCCTCACAATCCTTGCTATGCTTGAACCCATTGTTGTAGCCACTGTGTCAATCCATCTCATTGAGGGTCTTCCTGTTTTTCGCTGACCCTCTACTTTACCAAGCATTATGGCCTTCTCCAGGGACTGATCCCTCCTGATAACACATCCAAAGTATGTGAAACGCAGTCTCGCCATCCTTGCTTCTAAGGAGCATTCTGGCTGTACTTCTTTCAAGACAGATTTGTTCGTTCTTTTGGCAGTCCGTGGTATATTCAATATTCTTCGCCAACACCACAGTTCAAAGGCGTCAATTCTTCTTCGGTCTTCCTTGTTCAACATCCAGCTTTCGCACGCATAGGAGGTGACTGAAAACACCATTTGTTTACCAAAGGATAATCACTCCCATGTTCCACGTGACTGGGCCGTCCTCAGGCACCGCCACCTGTAGCCCAAAGCCAGTCCTAAGGCAGCAGAACGTTCTGCAAGCACAGCAGCACTCGAAGCCACGGGCTGCTCGTTCAGCTGAAATTACTTGTGTCTGGCACGGACCTTCTCTTTTGACTTTGGCAGAACTTCAGGGAGTGAGAAAGCTGGGTTTGTGTTAGTGCTGGGATTAAAATGTGGGACTCAGCAAACCCTACTGTTAACACTTCTCCTCTTTGCTAACTTTATGAAGTTCAAGGAAAGCTTTCTGGGGAATGGCACCCACGTATTTGCCAAAAGCTGAGATGGGCCAAGGAAGATGTAGTCAGCATTTGGAGTGTCCTCGCTTGAAAGTTAACAGCCAAGGAGGGAAGAAGGATATGCTGGGGAGCAAGTGAGTTGGGGGGCAGTGGGGGGTAGGTGTGTAAAAAGGATTTGGAAGGATGTGGGATGCTGAACAAGCTTGGCTTCTTGGGGTTCCACCCCCACGACACCTCTTGAGCCATCGGTTCCGCTCTTTCTCTAGCACAGAGCCTTGTCCTGGCCCTCATCATCCTCACCAACTAGGGTGATACTTTCTTTTTTTTTTTTATTGTGCTTTAGGTGAAAGTTTACGATTCCAGCCAGTTTCTCATACAAAAACTTATATACCCATTGTTATGTGACCCCAGTTGCGCTCCCTGCAATGTGACAGCACGCTCTCTCTCTCCACCCTGTGTTCCCTGCGTCCATTCAGCCAGCTCCTGTCCCCCTCTGCTGTTTCATCTCGCCTCCAGACAGGAGCTGTCCACATAGTCTCATGTGTCTACTGGAGGTAAGAAGCACACTCTTCCCCAGTATCATTTTCTGTCTTATAGTCCAGCCTAATCTTTGTCCGAAGAGTTAGCTTCAGGAGTGGTTTTAATTCTGGGCTAACAGAGAGGGTAAGGCTTTCTGACAGGCTTCCTTTCCCCTCCTGCTCATTGTAAACATGGCTGCCAGTTCTTATCCCTCTCCTTCAGAACTTTCCAGGCTTCCCATGCTTAAGGAAGAAAAGCTCCACCTTTGGTGCTGTGTTCAAGAACCCCCACAAGCAGACCCCCAATGGCCCCTCTGTCTTCATCTCACCCTCCACAAAGCCTCTAACCCCCACCAGCCAGATGGGTGCGGTCCCCCAGACACGCAGGCCTCTGCGCAGGCTGGTCTCTCGGCCTAGATCGCTCTCCTCTTGCTTCCATCTCTGTCAGGTAAATTTCTCCCCATCCTCTCTGGCCCCGTTCAAATAGGCTCTTTCTGTGAAGGTTTTCTCAACTCTTGCAGGCAAGGTGGAAGTGACCTCGTTTCTACCCCATGGGACTTGTGCACTGAGATAGTTTGTGTGTGCCACTATGTGACCTTGGGGACAGGAGTGTGTCTTATTTATAATTACGCACTCCTCCCCCACCCAGCCTTACCCAGCACCTTGTTCAGCATATATTAGTTTATGTGAATTATTCAAAGCTGACGGGACAAACTCTTATGGTGCCAAGGAGCAGCCAGAACAGTAGATGGAGATTTGGGCTGTGTCTGGCTCATTGATTCTGCCTTCCCTGCTCTTCAGAAAAGTGCAGCGTATGGGGAATGAGTGCTGGGCAAATGCCTCCTTGTTTGCCATGGGCAGCTGCTCCTTGATAATGTGCCAGTCTCCAAAAAGTTGTCCTAACTTCAGCCCAATTGAGCTCCCCAACAGTTATCCCTACTGCGTGGCTGACCTTGTGTTGGACTCTGGGGACAGAGATATGATGGTGACACAGTCCCTAACCTGGAGGTCCTCACAGCTTAGTCAGGGAGACACGCACGTAATTCCAAGAAAAGGCATGAAGCTCAGCCTAGGAGCATCCAGGTAGGCTTCTTGGAGGAGGTGACTCTTGAGCAGAACACTAAAGGATGCATAGGAGGTAGACAGGCAAAGACAAAGATTGTAACCAACACAGCCTCAAGCAACCATGAGGATCCAGAACTGGAAGATAGTTGTTGGTAGGGGAGGGAAGAGATGAGATGAAGAAAGACAGAGATACCAACAGAGAAGATGGCAGCCTTTGAGTTAAGCTTTGAAAGATAAGAGAGTGTGGGGTAGCTAGAGCTAGGAATAGGATGTGAATTGAAGGGAAATCCAGGCAGAGGAACATGAAAGGTGTGGGAGAGAGAGGCAGCTTGCTCTGAGTGATCAACTACAAGAGAGCTATCACTGGAGCATTAGGTAGGAGATGGGTTAGAGTGAGAGTTGGGGCTGGAGAGAAGCAAGGAGCCAGGCCGTGGAGGGTCTGAGTGTCACGTCGGAGAGCAATGGGCAGTGACATGGTAAGACAGGATTTGGCCAGATTCTGATGATCCTCTACTAACAATGGGGTCTGCAGAACTGGGAGACAAGGGGCCTGGCTGTTCGTGACCTCTAGTATCAACCGGCAAAAACACAGCAGGTCAATCACATCTTTCATCTTCTCAGTTCCTACGTTGGTAGGATCAAGCTGACCCACCAAGCAGTATAGCTAGGAATTAAAGCAACCCAGGGCTCCGGGGGCTGAGAATCTGTCCAGAGGCCGAGCATGTGCCTCTCTATGGCAAAACAATTGCATAAACATCCCTCCCTGATAGATCAGCCAGAGCACTCCCTCCCAGACTAGTGTGTTCTCAGAAAGTTAAGTTCTCCAGTGTTGGGCATTTCAGATGGGTTGGGGGCATGTTGGAAATTGAGATGTCCCTGACCCAAAAATCCATTGGCGTTGAGTCGATTGTGATTCACAGTGACCCTATGGGACAGAGTAGAACTGCCCCACAGGGTTTCCAAGGAGCAGCTGATGGATTTGAACTGCCCACCTTTTGGTTAGCAGCCAAACACTTAGCCACTGCACCACCAGGGCCCCCTCAAAGAAAACTAAACCCATTGCTGTTGAGTTGATTCTGACTCATAGCGACCCTACAGGACAGAATAGAAGTGCCCCGTAGGGTTTCCAAGAAGCGGGTGGTGGATTCGAACTGCTGACCTTTCGGTAGGTAGCCTCCTACAAATAGCCTGGAGGAGTTTTAGGTCAGGGCCTGAAGGAGAAGGCTGTGAGATTGTTCATCAGCCTCCAGGAGGGCTCCAGCTTGTGCCCGTAATCCTCTCTGCTCTTAGCCCCAGGCTCTGCCAGGAACTTGGTCTGTTGGAATGTGGAATCCTGACAGGTCCTTGGAAACAATAGGAGTCTGGCTAAATGGAAGAAACTGCTTCCTCTAGGTGCACAGCAGCCAGGGTCCTGGGGCTCCTATCCACAGGTTTAATACTGGGTTCCCATGCAAATTACCTGGGAACATCCTCCTGCTTAGTTGCAAAATAAACAGCTCTCCCTGACTCTTACGGAAACTGCTGTATTTCAGGGTCTACGTTGGAGGAGGCCTAGGCAACAAGATGGTTGCAACTGGCCTGTATAGTTTCAACTGGAACTTTCAAGCTGACCACTTAGTCATAACCCTTGTGATCAAAACCTGTGGCTATCTGCTGATGACCCAGGAAGTGTCCTGGCCTTTTATCAGTAATGCCCTAGGGAGAGGACGAAGTATTTCCTAGCTTCCTAGAGCACTGGGACTTGGCCAGAAATGTCCTGTTGAGCAACCTTAAGTCCATCTGAGAAACATTGCTTTCATACCTACTGTGTGCCAGGCAGAGCCCTCGTGCAGCAGAGGTTAAGAGCTTGGCTGCTAACCAAAAGGTCAGCAGTTCAAATCCACCGACCGCTCCTCAGAAACACTATGGGGCAGTTCTACTCTGTCCTATACAGTTACTATGAGTTGGAATTGACTTGAAGGCAACAGGTATGCCAAATACTGATTTGGCTCCTAGAGACATAACTGCAGATAAGATCCTGTCTCTGCTTTCAAAAAGCATACTGCCTAGTTGCAGTGGGTGGCAGTTTGAATCCACCCAGAACACCTTGGAAGAAAGGCCTGGCAATCAGACCACCACCACCACCAGCTGCCAATTCATGGCGACCCCGTGTGTTTCAGAGTTGAACTTTGAGTAGGGTTTCCTACTGCTATGACCTTTCATAAGTAGATCACCTTTCTTCTGAGGTGTCTCTGGGTGGACTGAACCACCAACCTTTATGGTGAGTAACTGAGCACTTGACCATTTGCACCACCCAGGGACTTCCTGAAAAATCATAGCCATTGAAAACCCTATGCAGTGCAGTTCTTCTCTGACACACCTGGGGTCGCCATGAGTTGGAAGTGACTTCACAGCAACCGATATTCCAGTTCCAATGGGAGAGTGGGGAATGAGACTTACCACTTAGGGCCCTTTTGTCTGTAAGTGGTAAAAAACTCTGCCTCCATCTGACCTAAGCAAGGAAAATCAGAGGCCTTACAGGGGCAACTGACTCAGGGTCCAGTTTTTCTCTTTCTGGGTCAGCTCCATTCTCAGACAGGCTTTTCCCTGGTCATGGCAAGATGGTTCCTAGCACCTACAAAAGCTTCATGATGTGTCACGGGCTCTCGCCAGGTCACATGCTCGCTTCTGAGCCAGTCATTGCAGCCCCGTGTGTGTACGGGGAGGGAGATGATGCACTGATGAACTTAGGCCTAGGCTATATGCATCCTCTTTGAACCAGGGGTTGGACCCCACCTGAATCACACAGGCTAAAGTTTGGGGAGAGAAAGAGGTGGTTACCTGGACGGTGAATGGAAACTGTCGACAAAAAATGAGACACTCCAAGGCAGATTAGATGCGGTTCTGATCGTAGGACAGGAAGAAGAGTAACCCAAAGCAAGTAAAGCAAAAACAAATGTTTTGGACTGATACTGGGATAGGGTCACAGGATTAAATAAAGAGTCGATAGAATTTTCCAGAAGCGCTGAAACCAGGGCAGCTCCTGGACTATGTAGAGTTCCTTGTGAATGACTCCCCATCTGTTCTACCCTCAGTGATTAGCCCATCATGATATCCAAGTAATAAGAGCAGAGGGATGGAAAACACGCATATCTTGGTGACATTGCTGAGCTACCTTACCTCAGGTGGTGTGAGACAATTCATTTTTCATTTTTATTTTCATTTTGTTCATGGTTTGAGTTCAAAGCCTGCTCCTTTCACCTAAAACCATCCAAACTGGTACACCTTCAGGACTCTGCCACTCACCTGAGTTTCTCTCTAAGTGCTGGCCTTATTCTCCTGCAGGAAGGCTTCTCTACATGACAGGTTTCAGGCAAACATCCGGATTGCTCTGTGTTTGAAAGATTGTGGGAAAGGGCTCTGGTTTGGCACTAAAAGCTGCTACTCTTTGGACCACTCATGTGTCCAGGGGCACGATATATTCTGATTGGCATAGCTTGGGTTAATAATCTCTAAATCAAAAAACCCCTTTGCTGTGGAGTGGATTCTGGTTTACAGTGACCGTCTTGGTCATCTAGTGCTGTTGTAACAGAAATACCACAATGGATGGCTTTAACAAAGAGAAATTTATTCTCTCACAGTCTAGGAGGCTAGAAGTCAGAATTCAGGGTACTGGCTCCAGAGGAAGGCTTTCTCTCTCTGTTGGCTCTGGGGGAAGGTCCTTGTCATCAGTCTTCCCCAGCCGAGGAGCTTCTCAGTGCAGGGACCACGGGTCCAAAGGACACGTTATTCTCCTGGCTCTTGTTTCTTGGTGTATAAGGTCCCCATGTCTCTCTGCTTGCTTCTCTCTTTTATATCTCAAAAGAAATTGGCTTAACATGCAACCTAATATTGTAGATTGGGTCTTTCCTCATCAAAGTAACTGCTGCTAATCCCATCTCATTAACATCATAGTGGTAGGATTTGCATCACATAGGAAAATCACATCAGATGACAAAATGGTGGACAATCATACAATACCAGAATCATGGCCTAGCCAAGTTGACAGATATTTTCGGGGGGACACAATCCTATCCATGACAGTAACCCTATAGGACAGAGTAGAACTGCCCCATAGGGTTTCTTTACAGAAGCAGACTCTTGCATCTTTCTCCCGAGGAGTGGCTAGTGGGTTCAAACCGCTGACCTTTCTCAGTTAGCAACCAAGCACTTAACTACTGCCCCACCAGGACTCTTTCTTATTATCTCTACTCTTGGCTCAATCAGCTGAGGGCTAGGGTTGAGGGAGGAATGGACCAGACGTTGCTCCGGGGGTGGGTGGCCTATCACATTTGTATCTACTACAACGATGGTTTTCAAAGTGTGGTCCCCAAACTAGCAGCATCAGTCTCACCTGGGAAATTGTTAGAAATGCAAATTCTCAGGTCCCACCTCAGATCTACTGAATCCAAAACTCTGGGGGTGAGGACCAGCGATCACTGCCAGGTGTTATAATGGGCCCTAACGTTTGAGAACCACTGAGTCACAGTCACACAAGAATAACAACAAATACTACGATGGTTCAAAGAAGAAACAATAACGTTTGGTCAGAATACGAGGAAAACCTTAAAATCAGAGGAGGCCTTTGAGATGGGTTTTGAAGATTGAGCGGATTGCTTGAAATAAATGTAACTTCACAAATAATATTGTCATTGTTAGGCGTCATCGAGTTGGTTGTGACTCATGGTGACCCTATGTACAACAGAAGGAAACACTGCCCAGTCCTGCACCATCCTCACAATCACTGTTATGCTTCAGCCCATTGTTGCACCCACTGTGTCAGTCCACCTTGTTGAGGGTCTTCCTCTTTTTTCACTGACCCTTTACTTTACCAAGCGTGATGTTCCGCTTCCCTTTTACCTATGGTCTTTTCCATTCTTGCACAAGCAAGAAACATTTTTCTCTTTTACTTTTTTTCCACTTAATATTTTCCTTTATAATACTTTCATGTTTTCTATTATATAAGCATTTTAGCCATTTACAATGAACTTGGGAAGATTCATTAAAGAAAATTTCAGAAACTACTACTATGAAACTACCACCCTAATCAAACAGTTAGAATCATTTCCTTCCAGTCTTTTTCTCTAAGAAAATTATTTAGATAATTAGTATAATAGCAGCCCCATATTATACATATATATTTAACTTTATAGCAGTCATCCTTGTTTATTACTGCAAAATTTTCATAGTCATAATTTTCACAACTACGTAAGAGGTCAGTGAGTAAATTTATCATAACTTATTTAACCAATCTCCTATTACTGGACATTTTGGTTGTTTCCAATTTCTGCTTTGATAAACATCTTTGTGCATAAAGTGCTTTCTCCCACATTTCAAATTATTTCCTTAGAAATGGATTTCCAGAAGTGGAATTACAGGGTCACAGGATACGAAACTTTTTATGGTTCTTGATGCATTTGCCAAATTTCTTCCAAAAGGTTTGTACCAATTTACACTGCCACCAGCAATGTGTGAGGGTGCCAGTTTTCCCATACTGTTGGCAGTTTTGGATATTTTAATTAAAAAAATTTTTTTTGCCAGTTTATTAGGGGAAGAACTTTACCTCATTTTAATTTGCATTTTTATTACTTTACCTAACATTACTTAATAAAATTTTTCCCATGTTGTTTCAGTCCTCTTAATAAGTCCTTTCATGAACTTTTATGGTCAAATCTGAAGAGTAAAGATAAGGAAAGGGCAATCCAGTTTAGAGACCACTATGAGTGCCAGGAAGGTAGGTATGATGGATTGAATTGTGCCCCCCAAAAATGTGCATCAACTTTACTAGGCCATGACTCCCGGTATTGTGTGACTGTCCACCATTTTGTCACCTGATGTGATTTTCCTGTGTTGTAAATCCTACCTCTATGATGTTAATGAGGCAGGATTAGAGGCAGTTATGTTAATGAGGCAGAACTCAATCTGAAAGATTAGATTATGTTTTAAGTCAATATCTTTCGAGATAGAAAAAAGAGAAGTAAGCAGAGAGATAGCGGCTGGGGGGTGGGGACCTCATACCACCAAGAAACAAGAGCTAGACGAACAGTGTGTCCTTAGGATCTGGGGTCCCTGGGCTGAGATGCTCCTAGGCCAGTGGAAGATTGATGGTAAGGACATTCTCCCAGAGCCAACAGAGACAGAAAGCCTTCCGCCGGAACCAGCACCCTGATTTCAGACTTCTAGCCTCCTAAACTGTGAGAGAATAATCTTCTGTTTGTTAAAGCCATTCACTTGTGGCATTTCTGTTATAGCAGCACTAGGTAACTAAGACAGTGGGGTTCAGTGGCAGAATTCTCAACTTCCATGCAGGAGACTCAGGTTAGTTTCCTGACCAACGCCCCTCCAGCTCAGCCACCACCCATCTGTCAGTGAAGGCTTCCGTATTGCTATGAGGCTAAAGAGGTTTCAACAGAGCTTCCAGACTAACATGGACTAGGAAGAAAGGCCTGGTGATCTACTTCTAATAAATCAGCCAATGAAAACTCTGTGGATCACGATGGTTGGATCCACAACCGATCATGGGGATGGTGCAGGACATGGCAGCATTTCATTCCATTGTGCGTGGGGTCACCATGAATCGGGGGCCACTTGAGGGCAGCTAACAACAGCAACAATACATGAGTCACAGTACAGGGTCAGGAAAGTTCAAGTTCAGCCTATCCAGAACTGAACTCATTGTTTTCATTACCCGTGTTCTTCCTGGGTCCCTTGTCTTAGGGAAAAGCACCACCATCAATCTAGCTGTTCGAGTCCAATCTGGGTGTCATTGTTGACACCTCCCTGTCCTTCATCATCTAAATCTGATCAATTATCAAGTACCCTAAATTACTCTTGAGACCATTTCTCCACCCTGACTGCTACTACCTGAGTTCAGACCATTATCATCTCTTTCTGAAATGACTGCAAAAGCCTCCTGATGTGCTCCATTTTGCTCCAAACCATGCTCCACATCGCAGGCAGGGCTATCTTTCCCAAACCCAAACAGGACTAAAGTCTTTTCACAACTTCTCATGGCTCTCAGGGTGAAGTTCCAAAACTTCTCAGTCAATTTTATAAGCCCTCGATGATCTGAACTCTGATCTGTTCTATTCCAAGCTTTCCCGTGAGCCATACAGTGATCATGTCCCAGGCTTTTGCGGGGGACAATCACATGTGCAAAATAGCTTACTGGGGCTGGGATTGAATGATGGGAATCATTACCTAATTCACATAAGCAGTCCTACTAACCTGCCCTCTATTAAAAAAAAAAAAAATTTTTTTTTTTTTTTTTTTTATCCAGACCAACCTACTGGATAGTGCTTTAACCCAGAGCTAGGAGTCCCTGGGTGGTGTAAATGACTGACAAGCTTAGCTGCTAATGGAAAGGTTGGACATTTGAGTCCATGCAGAGGTGCCTGGGAAGATGGGCCTGGTGATCTACTTCCAAAAACTCAGCCATTGAAAACCCTATGGAGCACAGTCCTACTCTGACCAGGGCTTCAGACTGGTTCTTCCTGGTTCAATCATGGCCAAGGAAACAACACCATAACAGACCTAAATTTTTTAAATTTGAGTAAACCAGAACCATATCCAAAACAGGAAAAAGTACAGGTCGAAGCCCTGCTAGAAACTTAATCTCCCTCTTAGAAAACAAGGGCAGCATACATGTTGCATAGCAACCAAATCTCTTGCCCATCAGATTGCAGAGTTGGAAACAGTGCTGCGCTGCTCAAAGATGTGTGTCGCTCTCCTCAGTCCTGGCAATAATCCAATCTCACGAATCAGCCTCCTGAAAGAGCTCACCATGCCTCTTCTGAGTCTCCCATTCCAGGGATTTGACCTGTAATTTTTCCTGTTGTGGTTATAGTTGTGGATCACCCAAACTGTAAATATTTGGATCTGTTCCAGTTTTGCTTTGTTGGCCATCACTGAACCAGTATGAACTGGTTCGAAGCCCTGACTCTGACATACATGGGGTTACCACAAGCTGGAGTCGACTCTACAGCAATTGGTTTTCAGTCAAAGTAGCTCTAGGGTTGGTCCATTGAAGGGTTTGTCATTGGCTCACGGTGAGGTGACTACAGAAACAGAGAGCAGGCATTTAGAAACTGTTATAGGAATTTCATAGAATAATTTTATGTATATCTTTTTCCATTTAATTTTCTAGTAATTTGATTTTATTGTATTTTACAAAAGTATTGGTCTATGATGGATTGGAAATTTAAAAAAAAAAAAAAAAGGAAGTTCTTCAAGCATAGATGGTTTCTCTTGAAAAAGTTCTGTCTGGAGCAAACGACATTTGCGTAAAGTTTGTAAATGTACTTCCTGGAGTTAAGATGTTTGAGTCCTCCCCTGGGAATGTGTGTTTCAATGACTGAAAAAAAACCAACAAAAGAAAGAAAGCACAACTTTAATTTATATCTTAACTGTGGATGATTTTCATGGAGAAACTGGTTAAAATAGAAAGTTTTGGCTTCTAACCATCAAGACCAGATGTAACAATACTTGATATGTTGAACAGGGCAGTACCTGGATCACTTAAGAGGGGAAATTGGTTTTAAGTGCTTCCTTGTTTTCCTGGTCCGTAAAATGAGGGGGTGGGAATGAAAAAACTTTCAATGTTTCTTTTAGCTCTAAAACCATGTGCTTTCATAATTCTATGCTTGACTACTTAGTTTAAAACTTCCCAATAAAAGTAGCTGCTCGTATATGGCATAGAATAACAAGCGAGCTCGCAAAAAGTAGATGGATAATCACCACTCTTATTCTTTTTTTTTTTCCTTTACGTTCTACCCGTTCAACACATTTTTTTGTCACTGAATTTTATTTATTGATTAATATTATGTCTCTCCCTTTTTTATACCCATAAATTTATCCTTTTTTATTTCTCTCCTTTTTTTATTGTGCTTTAAGTCAAAGTTTACAATTCAAGTCAGTTTCTCATACAAAAATTTATACACACGTTGCTATATGTCCCTACAATGTGACAGCACACTCCTTCTCTCTACCCTGTATTCCCGTGTCCATTCAACCAGCTCCTGTCCCTCCTGCCTTCTCATCTCGCCTCCAGACAGGAGCTGCCCGCATAGTCTCATGCATCTACTTGAGCTAAGAAGCACATTCTTCACCAGTATCTTTTCCGTTTTATAGCTCAGTCTAATCTTTGTCTGAAGACTTGGCTTCGGAATGGTTTTAGTTTTGGGCTAACAGAGAGTCCAAGGGCCATGAGCTCTGGGGTCCATTCAGTCTCGATCAGACCATTAAGTCTGGTCTTTTTACTAGAATTTGAGGTCTGCATCCCACTTTTCTCCTGCTCCATCAGGGATTCTCTGTTGTGCTCCCTGTCAGGGTGGTCATTGGTGGTACTGGCACCATCTAGTTCTTCTCGTCTCAGGCTGATGGAGTCTCTGGCTTATGTGGTCCTTTCTGTCTCTTGGGCTCATATTCAATACATTTTTTAATGAAAGGAACTGCCAAAGACTGAATTGTCAGAGGCCTGGGTTCTTTACTCCTAACTAGCTGAAGTGAGTGTGAGTGAAGGCAGATTGCCCTCACTCGTTTGTGCCTCCTGCTTCATAACGAAGGGGTGGACTGTGTTGCTAGCATCCCTAGTCGTGTCAAGAGGTCCAAGAGGGGCTGCAGAGGAAGATGGGGAGTAGAAGGTGCCAAGTAGATTGGGTTCTTCTTGGGGGTTTCCCAACTCTCAGCCAGGGTAGCTCCTCTCTTGTATTTAGAGATCAGGCTTTTGTGTAAGATTTTATCAGAAGAAATACATCACAGCTGTAAAAAGGGCTGGGAAAACCCTTAGGCTATATGAGTGCCAATGTCCCTTCTAGCTCTGTGTACCATTTAGTGGCAGATTCCTGGATTGCAGGCATAAGGTCTAGGAGACATAACGTATAGGAGATAAGCAAGCTATGTAAATGAATGACGAAGACTGGGTATAAGCCCAATGGGGAGTAGTGAGGACTGTGGTGAACTAGGAAGGGCGTGCCCTATTTAAAGGGAACCAACCTCAGAAACTCAGCTTCTACCCACTGTTGCCATTTGAGGATGTGGGCACTGCTTTATATATTCTGGGAGCAAAATGTGACTCATCTGCCTCCAGACTGTGGCTCACCTGAAATTCTTAGGATTTTTTTTTAAGCTAAGTAGCTAGCACACAGGAGCCAGCAGGCTGGTAGGCCTATTCGTCTTCCCACTTGCATAGTGCTGTATCTGGCACACGGTAAACAGACTATGGACTCTAGCTATCATTATTATCATCATCATTATTACCTAATAACGATGCTGCAGACTTGGATCTGTTAATAATTGCAATTGGATTGTAACACAATTATACAATTTTGTGCTACTCAAGTTAAAAAGCCATATCATAAAATAAGCATTTTTGAAGGATTAGTGACAACAAGAAAAAAGAAAGAATTGAAGCGTCCCTATGAACTTGAGTCATGTCCAAGGTGGATCCTATACTCCTCTGCCAAGCCAGGCCCTTCAGACTCATCACAGCTCACAGTGAAAAATGGGTGTGTGCCCAGGAGAATTGAACACTTGGATATGCTTGCTGTCTGTGTGTGGCTCAAAGTCAGACCTATTCCAGTGATGACAAAGCAACTCAGTCACAGATAACAGGTCGCTGGACCTTCAGTTTTCAGATGCTTTGTTAATCACTTGCATAATTATTGTAGCTTTAAAAGAAGTTTTAATATCTATGGAGTAATGCTCCCTTTCTTATTCCTTTTTCAAAAATCTCTTGGCTTGTCTTTCAGATTTATAAATTTATTTTTCCAGATAAACTTACTTACTTATGTGGGATATAAATGCCCGGAGTCTGATTTCAGATACCACAGTGAAATCTTGTCTGGGAATTGGATCTACCTTAAAAAAAGAAGCAGCAGAAGAAAAAAAAGTAAAACAAAACCTAAAAACAAAAACAAAACCCAAACCTACTGCTGTCAAGTCCATTCCGACTCCTAGTGACCCCAGGTGACAGAGTAGAACTGCCCCATAGGATTTTCTAGGGTGTAATCTTTTCAGGCGCAGATCACCAGGTCCTTCTCCTGAGGAGCTGCTGGGTGAGTATGAATTGCCAGCCTTTTGGTTAGCAGTTGAGAGCTGTTCTCGCTGGCCTCAAGTTGATTCCGACTCATAGTGACCCTACAGGACAGAGTGGAACTGCCCCAGTGGGTTTCCAAGGAGCAGCTGACGGAGGTTACAAAAATGAGTAGAACATAGTTTCAAAGGAGAGAGACAGAGAGATAAAGAAGATAAAGAAGAATCTTAGAGTATGACAAGTGTGTGGAGAGGGGTGGCTTGTTAAAAGAAAGCATAAAGGAGGAGGGCTGATTAAGTTTAAGTTTAGAATTATCTAGCCTAAAGCTTCCCAACTGGGTCACTTTGAAGCCTATTGCAAATGAGGGTTTCTGATGCTGGGGTCCCAACCAGGGGATTCGGTTATATTTATTACACATGTACAATTTTGTACTTTCCTTTTTTAGAATTTTATATTAAGAAGTAAACCTTTTCCTGTGTTGCTATAGAACCTTTGTAATTATTTTTTTGTAATCTACTGAAATATTCACCTTATATTTAGATATGTATATTATATCCAGTTTATGACTAATACGAATAACACTGTGATAAACATATTTATATAGAAAGGTGGGATTTTTGGTCATTTAACTTATTTCCTTGGAGCCCTGGTGGCGCAGTGGTTAAGCGCCCATCTGCTAACCAAAAGGTCGGCAGTTCGAATCCACCAGGTGCTCCTGGGAAACCCTATGGGGCAGTTCTACTCTGTCTTATAGGGTCACTATGAGCCAGAATCAACTCAACGGCAAGGGGTTTTTGTTTTTTGGCTTAACTTATCTCTTCAGAATAAATTCTGGGAAACTGGGAGTGTTGTGTTTGAAGATATTATTTTCACTTGTGGCATACTGTCCAGTTGTCTTCCTAGAGGTGTATACAAACTTACATTGCTAACAGAAATTACACAGAATTTCAATTTTCCCATAGACTTCCCTGAATTGGATTTTTATAATTTTTGTTTTCATCATTCTAATTTTTGCCTTGAAGACGAATGAGATAGACACTCTTTTAAAATTGCTGGCTTATTATTTTCATTTTTTCTTGTTTTATTTGTTTACTTATATCTTTCCTATTTGTTGAATAGGGTTGAGGTGTAAACCAATTGCTGTCCAGTCGATTCTGACTCACAGAGACCCCAGAGGACAGAGTGGAATTGTCCCATAGGGTTTCCCAGGAGCACCTGGTGGACTCGAACTGCTGACCTTGTGGTTAGCAGCTGTAGCTCTTAACCACCACTGCCACCAAGGTTTCCACTCATGTATAGTATAAATAATAACTCTCTGACAATTATTTTTACAAATAGTTACGTGGTCAGTTATTGCTCTTTTTAAACCTTAGTGTAATCAAGTTCGTGTGAAATCCACCCTGAGCTCCATGGGCTTTGCCACATCTCATGGCGGCACTCATCAGGTTGTGTTGTAATGACTGGTTTACTTGCCTCTCTCTCTCTTACTGAACAATGAGCTCCTTTCTGTATCCCCAACTCCTTGCATAGGGTCTTTTCTTTTCCGGTATATTTTGTAAATCAGTTTATATTTTATTAAAAGTCTGATACGGTCTCAATTTTTTCCAGAGTTAACAATTCTGCTGAACATGAAATACACACAAAAGAAAAGTGCTTGAACTTTCAAATATTTTCAAACCACACTATGGAGTATCCTTTGACCTCCTGCTCGTCCCCACCAGTGGTGGCATCCAACAGGCACTGTATACGTGTGTGCTTGCTGAAACATAGGATGACTGATTCAGCTGTCAGCTTGTATAGAATTTTGACTCTTAGATGTATGTTAGATGAAAAAAGATGAAATGGTATAAATTTTACTCCAAAGACCGTCTCTTACACTTTTATCTCTACAGAGGTATCACTTCTTAACTATATCTCCAGGAACACCCACAACCAGTTATGCCTTACGCCAAGTATGAAGGTTTTCTTTGCCTTATGCCAAATGCTGCTCAGCCAACGATGTACTCGCTTCCAAATGAGTTTTTGTTTTGGGGCTTTGTCAGTACTTTCAGTCTTTAATTTGTAAATTGCCCTTTTCCCTATCCTTGGACTGTTTTCCACTATTCTGTGTATTGATATCACACACATTTACATTTAACATATGCAACGCGGGTCCCATTCTTAATCCTTGTCTTAGTCATCTAGTGCTGCTGTAACCAAAACACCACAAGGGGATGGCTTTAATGAAGAGAAATTTATTTGTTCACAGTAAAATGGGCTGAGAGTCCAAATTCAGGGTGTCAGCTCCAGGGGAAGGCTTTCTCTCTCTGTTAGCCTTCTCATCAATCTTCCCCTGGACTAGGATCTTCTCCGCACAGGGATCCCGGGTCCAAAGAATGTGCTCTGCTTCCGGCACTGTTTTCTTGATGGTATGAGGTCCCCCCTCTCTGCTCACTTCCCTTTCCTTTTTCTCTTTTGAGAGATAAAAGGTGGTGCACGCCACCCCCCAGGAAAACTCCTTTTACATTGAACCAGGGATGTGACCTGGGTAAGGGTGTTACAATCCCACCCTAAATCTCTTTAACATAAAATTACAATCACGAAATGGAGGACAACCACACAATACTGGGAATCACGGCCTAACCAAACCGACACTTATTTATTTTTTTAATGATTTTTGTTGTAGTTTAAGTGAAAGTTTACAAATCAAGTCAGTCTCTCACAAAAAAACTTATATACACCTTACGTACTCCCAATTACTCTCCCCCCAATGAGATAGCCCGCTACCTCCTTCCAGTCTCTTTTTTTGTGGCCATTTTGCCAGCTTCTAACCCCCTCTACCTTCCCATCTCCCCTACAGGCAGGAGATGACAACATAGTCTCAAGTGTCCATCTGATGCAAGTAGCTCACTCCTCATCAGCATCTCTCTGCAACCCATTGTCCAGTCCAACCCATGTCTGACAAGCTGACTTCGAGAATGGTTCCTGTCCTGGGGCAACAGAGGTTTGGGGACCACGACCGCTGGGGTCCTTCTAGTCTCAGTCAGACCATTAAGTCTGGTCTTTTTATGAGAATTTGGGCTCTGCATCCCACTATTCTCCTGCTCCCTCAGGGGTTCTCTGTTGTGTTCCCTGTCAGGGCAGTCATCCCTTGTGGCTGGGCACCATCTAGTTCTTCTGGTCTCAGGATGATGTAGTCTCTGGTTCATGTAGCCCTTTCTGTCTCTTGGGCTCATGATTACCTTGTTGACATGTATTTTTGGGAGACACAATTAAATCTATGACAATCCCCTCTGTCATCAAAAAGGTAAAACAAAGAATGCAAGCTGAATAAATGAAATCAACACTCTTCATTGCTTTGCTATCCAAAGTGGTTATTTGTGGTACAACAGTCAAGCCTAATGTTCCATGAAAAAAGTGTCTAGTTTCATATTCCTCTTTTCACTGCGTGCCTCACCAAAATCACTTCAGCCCCAGAGCAGTGGTTGGCAAACTACGGTCCATGGACCAAATCCTACCTTCTGCTTGTTTTTTATTTAAACAATATTTTTATTTTATTGTGTTTTTGGTGAAAGTTTACACAGTAAATTAAGTTCCCATTTGACAATTTCTATACAAATTGTTCAGTGATGTTACTTATGTTTTCCAGTGTGTCAACATTCTCTTCAATTGCCTTCTGGTTGTTCCATTTTGCATAGGGTTTTGTCCATAATAAACAAAAAATCTCTTGCCGTCTAGCCAATCCCGACTCATAGAGACCCTACAGAACAGAGTAGAACTGCCCCATAGGATTTCCAAGGAGCAGCTGGCGGATTTGAACTGCCGACCTTGTGGTTAGCAGCCTAGCTCTTAACCACTGCACCACCAGGACTCCTTGTGCATAATATTTGCTCAAGATTGCTTGCCAAGGTTTTGAAGAAAATGAACGTTTGAGTGAAGGAATGAGGGAAGGAATGCACTGCAGTGCTACTGCCATTTTGAATTTCTAGAGCTAAACCAGACCCGAGAGTCCTTGCTTCAGTCAGGAAGGCGGAGAGGAAAACCTCTGGCTGACCCTGTGAGGAGGTCTAGTAGTTGGAGAACAGGCCTTCCTCTCTCCCCTGGGGCCTCACTCAAGACTCTGAGGTGCTGCCTGGTGGACCCTGGGGGTCTGGGCAGGCAGCTGCTTTCCTTTGGCGCCACTTTCTGGGCAAAAGCTTCCAGTGTTTGGGTTTTATTAGCCAATAAAATTAAGGGAAAAATGCTGGAAAAAAATCACAGTGTGCTGTTGTTACTCTTGTGAATGAGTAACATAACTCGCAACCAGACTATTAATGTCTAAATGGATTTTCTGTGCACCAAGCCAAAACACATTTCATAAAGTAACAGAGATGGACGACATCCCAGTTAACGAAAACAGTTGTGGGTGAGGGATGTGTGGTCTAGCAGAAGGCAGCTGATTGATGCGAGGTCCCAGGATTGTTGCATTTCAGTCTCATTTTATTTTTAAATAAAAACAAGATGTGTCACTGAACAGTTGAACGTAAACATTATTGCCAAACCCAAAGTGCAAAAAAGGTATGCCTCTTGAGCAAACTTTTAGGGGTATAAATATGTAGGTGGGCTTTTAGGAGGTATCTTGAGTTAAATTTCAATACTTTATTATCAGTCTGTTTAATTCAATCCTAGTGTTCCCCTAGTCTTAAGTAGGAATGTTTCTTTTTAAATCACATTTGTTTATTTGTTGAAGTAATCACTCCCTATCCCAGAACTGATGGAGAGTTCTAGAATTTTAACTTAGCACTTAAAAACAAAACAAAAACTCTCCAGATTCTGGCAGCTATGAATACCTTAGCTCAAAGAATTGTTTTTGTGGGCACCTTCCTTCACAATCTATTGTTTTTATATTTCAGGATTTAACTTTCTTAAAGCCAAAAAGCCAAACCAGTTGCTGTCAGTCAATCCTGACTCATGGCAACCCCACATGTGTCAGAGTAGAACTGCTCCAGAGGGTTTTCGATGGCTGATTTTTTGGAAGTGAATTGCCAGGCCCTTCTTCCAAGGCACCTCTGGGTCTCGAACCTCCAGCCTTTCAGTTAGCAGCCGAGTGCATTAACCGTTTGCACCATCCGTGGACTCCTTACTTTTTCTAAAACCAAAACCTAAACCCATTGCTGTAGAGTCGATTTTGATTCACAGCGCCCCTGTAAGACAGAATAGAACTACCCCATAGGGTCTGCAAGGCTGGAATCTTTACGGAAGCAGATTGCCACATCTTTCTCCTGCAGAGCAGCTGGTGGGTTTGAACCGCCAACCTTTCAGCTAGCAAACAAGCACTTAACCACTGTGCCACCAGAGCTCCTTTTAGTTTTTTTTTAGAGCTTGCATTATACTCAGCCAAAGAAGAAAAGACAAATGGAAGTACTGAAAACCTAAAAGGCCCAAGCTCAAGATTTTTTTTGTCCTGTTTTTAGAAAGCTTCCCTGTCCTTACAGATCTCTTTTGTGGGGCTCCGTGGCTGGTGGCTCATGGGTGATATCATTTGGAATTGCAACCTCCTCTTCCCACAAGGCTGTTTGCAACAGTGACTAAGAAGCACATGGAACGGGACACAAACTGCTTGGATAAAGTACTGAGAATCCTGTAGGTAATAGCTTTTCTTTTTTCACATGCGTAATACAAGTATCAAAAAAACAAAAAAACCCGTTGCTGTCAAGGTGATTCTGACTCATAGCGACCCTATAGGACAGAGCAGATGCCTCATAGAGTCTCCAAGGAGAGCCTGGTGGTTTCAAACTGCCAACCTTTTGGTTAGCAGCCGTAGCCCTTAACCACTATGCCATGTATAGTGTAGAAAAATGATAACACAAAAAATAGTATTTTATATATGTGTGGAAATGTGCCCAATGTATTGGTTCTAGGTCATGGAATTTGGAATGATTTTTATTTTATTTCTTTATTGCTTGCTTCTATATATTTTTTTTTTTTTTCCTGCAGTGAGTATAGGTGGAGGAAAAAAAAAAAAAGAAACCATTTTACCTTAATTTTCTTTTCTTTAATTTTGGAAAGTTTAAAACAAACGTAGAAATACCAAGACTAGATTGATAAATCCCCATAAACCCATCGCCTGGATTTGTCGGCGTGCTATGTATTGAAGTATTATGTATATTATAAAACACACACACACACACACACAAAATAGATGTTGAAAAACTATGTAACAAGGGCCTAACCAATATTTTAATAGCAATTTTATCTTACTTATTTATAGTATGCAAAAGAGTTTTGAGAGTGATGATATTGAATGTGTGCCATTTTTAAGTAAACATTTTATTTTACAATAATTTTACATTTACTGAAAAGTTGCCTATACTGTACAGAGAGTTCTCCAGGGCCTTTCCTGGTTGGGGCAAGGGTGGGGACAAGAGGGCAGGCGATCCCTCCCAGGTCACAGCAGGTAGCTGGACACCCAGCAGGGAACACTGGCCTTGGAGAAGGAGACCACTGTTAGATTTCCCGGACTGCCACTCACCACCTTCCCACCTCAGTTTCCAGAGTTGTCATGAAGATGAAGTAAATCCTGGAGAAAATGTTTGCCTCTTTAAGGCATTTTCCTCCTCTCTAAGGTGAGGAGGGAGCCCTGGTGGCGCAGTGGTTAAGAGCTCAGCTGCTCGAATTTACCAGCCGCTCTTTGGAAACCCCGTGAGGCAGTTCTATTCTGTACTACAGGGTTGCTATGAGTCGGAATCGGCTCGACAGCACCGGGTTAAAGTGGGGAGAGTGATACTTCCTTACAAGGTTATACAAGGTTATAAGGAGAGGGAAGTTGTTCAACTCTAGGTCACCAGGTCATCTGCTCTTCCCTTTCTTTATCACTCAGCCACATTTTCCAGGCTTCTCCCTAAGCTGGCTTCTTGTTAACCCACTGAGAGGTTGTAAAAATGCCAAAAGGCAGATCAAATATCTACGTGGTTCAGCGGTAGAATTCTCCTCTCTCACGTGGGAGACCTGGGTTCAACTCCTGGCCAATGCACCTCAAGCGCAGCCCCCACCCCCGCTCCAGTGAAGGCTTAAGTGTTGCTGTGATGCTGAGCAGTTTTCAGCGGAGCTTCTAAGACAGACTAGGAAGAAAAGCCTGGCGATCTACTTCTGACAGATCAGCCAGAAAAACCCTGTGGATCACAGTGGTCTCAACTCCTTCCAATCATGGAGATGGTGTAGGACCAGGCAGCATTTTGTTCTGTTGTGCATGGATCCGCCATGAGTCAAGGCCGACTGGACAAGCAGCTAGCAACAACATGTTCCGACACCACAAAAGCTTGCTCTGAAATATATAGCCTATGGCACTACAGTGTTATAGTGTGCGTGTGTGTGCTTGTGTGTGTGAAAGACAGAGAGAGAAGGTGAAAGAGGGAGAGAGAGGTTGGCAACCCTCCCTGTCTTCAGATTCTTTGAATCAAGATTAGCAGAATCTAGGGTGAGGTAAGTACAAACTGAATGCTCCTTAGAAGCAAGGATGGCGAGACTACGTCCCACACACTTGTGGACATGTTATCAGGAGGGATCAGTCCCTGGAGAAGAACACCATGCTTGGTAAAGTAGAGGGTCAGTGAGAAAGAGGAAGACCCTCAATGAGATGGATTACACAGTGGCTACAACAATGGCTTCAAGCATAACAACGATTGTGAGGATGGTGCAGGACTGGGCAATGTTTCGTTCTGTTGTGCATGAGGTCACGATGATTCGGAACTGACGTGATGGCACCTAACAACAGGGTGCCATAATACACGTGAGGAGTGTGCTTCTTAGTTCAATCAGACACACGAGACCACATGGGCAGCTCCTGTCCAAAAGCAGGATGAGAAGGCAGGAAAGGATAGGAACTGGTCGAAGGGACACAGGGAACCCCAGGGTGGAAAAGGGGATTGTGCTGTCACATTGTGGGGATGGCAACTAATGTCACAAAACAATATGTGTATAAATTTTTGAATGAGAAATTAACCTGAGCTGTAAACTTTCACCTAAAGCACAATTAAAAAAAAAAAAAAAGGAAAAGAATCTAGAGTAAGAATGGTTGCACAACCCCAAAAATGTAATCAATGTCACCAAATTGGACATGTACAAACTGTTGAATTAGTGTATGTTTTGCTGTGTATATTCTCAGCAACAACAGCAAAATAAATAAAATTTAGAAAAAAAGGAGATGCAGAATCTAAGCTTGATGCTTTTATGCTGGGAGGAGTCCTTGGCTCTGTCTGGAAAATTCCAGAAGGAGGCTTCTTCAGTACAAACGTCGGAGGAGAGCTGATTTGTTCTAAAACTAGTGAGCACAAGTGCGTGGGTTGCTTCTCACCACTGCTCCTCAGCACCTTCCCCTCACCCCTACTTCTGCAAAGGCGAGCTCTGCCTTTAGCTGAGGAACCTCAGCTGCCACTGTTCCTTCCTCTCCGGACTCCCTCAGTGGAAGGGGACACATCCAGCATCTGATCCTCAGTCCCTTTCTTCTCCTTCTTCATGATGACAAAGATCAGAACACCCATTTGTGAATGTCTCTCACTCCTGACTATACTTTAGAATCACTTAAAACCAAAACCAAACCTGTTGCCAGCAAGTCCGACTCATAGCGACCCTATAGGACAGAGTAGAACAGTCCCATGAGGTTTCCAAGGAGCGGCTGGTAGATTCAAACTGCTGACCTTTTGGTTAGCAGCCTGAGGCCTTAACCACTTCGCCACCAGGATTCTGCCCCATTTAACTAATAAATCTCACAAATTGAGGGTTTTGACCAAGGTCACACGGCTAGACAAAGCCTCATCTACATGTCTGAGAAGAGCTGACTTCTAGTCTACGTTCTAGCCACCGTGTCACTTCCCCGCTGCTGTGGGTTGAATTGTGTCTCCTCAAAATATGTGTTGAACCTTAAATCCTGTACCTGTGGATTTTCTGGAAATAGGGTTTTCTTTGTTATGTTAATGAGGGTGTGTCGGTGTAGAGATATGTCCTAAAGATAATCACTTCTGGGCTATAAAAAGACTAGATTAGACAGAGACATGTGAGAGAAGATGGAGACCATGTGAGGATTGTCTGTAAGGAACACCAAGAAACCAAAGGGCTACCCCAAAGGAGGGAATCAACACAACCAAGAGCTTGATTTGGACTTTGAGCCTCCAGAACTGTGAGAAAACAAATTTCTCTTCTTTAAAGCCATCCACGTGTGGTACTTCTGTTACAGCAGTGCTCGGTGACTAAGATGTCCTCCCAAACATCGTCTCTCTCAGTCTCCACAGGTGGCATCCCAATCTACGTTTCCGGCCTCATCCTCTTTCCTGAGATTTGTCTCCTCATTGGTTATTTCTACTTAATTGCCACACCTCAATTTCCACATGTTTAAAATTGATCCCATCCTCTTCTGTCCCAAACTAGTTTATCTCACTCACCGCTTTTCATCTTCCCATTAACAGCCCCACCAATCCTAATTCTCTCCCAAGGCTCCAGAGCCACAGCCACATTCTCCCGTCTACACAAAATCAGTTGCCAAGGTCTACTGATTTCTTCTCTCACACCTGTCCTTAGTCATGTTTTTTTCTTTCCAGTCCTCTGATATGACCCTACATGATGTTATTACTACTTGCGATCTAAGCTATTACAACAGCCTTATAATCCACCACTGCAAATTAGTTTAACAAAAATATTTTAAGTGTCTATTTTGTGTCATGGAGCCCTGGTGGCACAGTGGTTAAGTGATATGGCTGCTAACCAAAAGGTCAGCAGTTCAAATCCCTCAGCCACTCCTTGGAAATCCTATAGAGCTGTTCTACTCTGCCCTCTAGGGTCGCTATAGGTCAGAATCAACTCAACGGCAATGGGTGGGGTTATTTTGTGCCAGGCACTGTGCTATGCTTTGGGGGTACAAGTTAAATAAGATAGTACAATCCCTTCCCTCAAAGGGTCTGTAATCTGGTGGGGGAGTTGGAGTCTCATGTGATAAGTGCTGGGTTGGTTTGTTAGTCAAAGTCCTCCATGTTACCTGAATAAGGAGCTTGAACTTTACCTTGAGGGAAATGTGGGCCCATTGAAGAGTTCAAAGTGGGATAGTGATATGATCAGATATGTCTTTTCAAAGGGTCATTCTGGCTGCAGATGGATGGCCAGGGAGAGATTGGAAGGGGCATGAGGCAAGCAGAAGGTTATTATAAGAACCCAGACGGGAAGGGTTGAGCATCTCAACTGGAGTGGAGGTATGAGAATGGAGAGAAGACAGATTTTGGAGATATTTCAGGTCTTTACAAAGAGTTTGTGTGTTCCTGGAGACCAAATGAGTTGTAGGGATTCCAGAGATAAAATACTTCAGTTGTTCCTTGCGCCATTTTCTACAGAAGAAAAATTTGTTGCTGTTGGTAGATTGTGACTCATAGTGACCCTATAGGACAGAGTAGAACTGCCCATAGAGTTTCCAGGGAGTAGCTAGTGGATTTGAACTGCCAACCAGGGCTCCACAGAAGGAAAAGGGAAATAAATTACCCCAGATTGCTCAGTTACTGGAGCCACCAGGCTTAGAATCTGGGAGTCCTGGCTCTCTATCCAGAGTCTTGGCTTTCCATTGCACCTGCCTTTAGTAACAGTCTCCTGACTGCACACGCATGCTCCACTGCCTGGATATGCACCCACACGTTGTCAGAAACAAGAGAGGTTTGTTGTTAGCTGCCATCCAGTCACCTCCTGACTGATAGCAACTCTACTCACAATGGAACAAAATGCTGCCTGGTCCTGCAGCCTTCCATGATGAGTTGCACATCAGACCATTGTGATCTATAAGGTTTTCACTGGCTGATCTTTGGAAGCAAATCACTAGGCCTTTCTTCCTAGTCCATCTTATTCTGGAAGATCTGCCGAAACCTATTCAGTGTCATAGCAACACACAAGAAAGCCTCCACTGACAGATGGGTGGATGATACTGTAGGAGACTATTTGGTGACAGGCAAAGATGTCCATAAAAAAGCCTTAAGTAAAAAAAGCAAGCTACAAAGGTATGATCCCATTTTTATAAAAATTAAAATGTTTCCGTAATCACTGAAAAAAAAATTGGAATAGAATATATTGACATGTGGAAAATGCTAGAAGCAAGAATATCACCTTTTCTAGTAAGAAAGTGGGAAATAGGAATATATGTTTGTACTTGTATTTGCAATAAGGAGCACTAAAGGATACACTGGAGCCCTGCTGGCACAGTGGTTAAGAGCGTGGCTGCTAACCAAAAGGTTGGCAGTTCGAATCCACCAGTTGCTCCTTGAAAACCCTATGGGACAATTCTACTCTGTCCTATAAGATTGCTATAAGTTGGAATTGACTCTACGGCAACAGGTTTGGTTTGGTTTGGTTCGGTTTAGAGGATACACCAATGGCACAATAGTTAAGTACTTGACTGCTAACCGAAAGGTTAGCCATTCAAACCCAGCAGTGGCTCCTCAGGAAAGATTATAGTCTAGAAAACCTTATGGGGCAGTTCTATTCTGTCATGTAGGATCACTTTGAGTTGAACTCAACTCAACAGCACCCAGCCACAGCAACAGAGGATACACAAACAATCAATAAATAGTTTAGCTATGAAGTGTGGGAATTGGTGGGGATGGGTAAGGATGGGTGGGGGGGAGGTGGGGATGGGCAGGGGTGCAGATAACACTTTTCAAGGAATGTCTTTTAACACCACTTGATTTTGAACAATTAAAAAACCCAAGACTAAATTTTCAAAAATCTAAATGACATACCAAAATGCTCATTTGGGGAGGTGGTGAGGAAACAGGTAATATTTATTTCCTTCTTTTGGCTCATCTGTATTTTCTCAGTGTTTTACGGTATAAGAAAATGAGTGTCATGGACTGATTTGTGACCCCCAAAAATAGTTTATCAATTTGGCTCGGCCATGATTCCCAGTATTGTGTGATTGTCCACCATTTTGTCATCTGATGTGATTTTCCTATGTGTTGTAAATCCTGCCTCTGTGATGTTAATGAGGTGGGATGGGTGGCAATTAATGAGGCAGGACTCAATCTACAAGATTGGATTGTGTCTTGAGCTAATCTCTTCTGAGATATAAAAGAGAGAAGCAAGCAAAGAGGGGGGCCTCATACCACCAAGAAACCAGCGACAAAAGCAGAACGCAGCCCCTCAACCTGGGGTCCCTGTGCTGAGCAGCTCCTCAACCTGGGGAAGATTGATGACAAGGACCTTCCTCCAGAGCCAACAGAGAGAGAAAGCCTTCCCCTAGAGCTGACACCCTGAATCTGGACTTCTAACGTACTAGACTGTGAGAAAATAAATTTCTGTTTGTTAAAGCCATCCACTTGTGGTATTTCTGTTATAGCAGCACTATAAAATAACTTTTTTCTCTAAATCTACGAAAGTGTTTGTACCCGGCTGCTGAAAATAGGAGTTGAACGAGGTTCTCAAAGGATTTCAGAAAAAGAGTCATTCTGTAGGGTTCTGGAAAGGTGAACCCTTTTTATACTTGAGACTATGTTACTTCAGTCTTCATACTGCAAAGATACATACCGGATCTGGTTTCCCTTTAAGAAAAGCAGTAGTCCCAGAAATCCCTCTAGAGTTGCATCCAGGATCCCACCTTGGTAAAGAATGAGACACAGGTTTCCCACTCCAAGGCCAGTCCTTTCCCCTCAAAAATGTTGATTCAGATAATGCTTCAAAAAGAAGCCCCCACCACCTATTTTTAGGGAAACCGTGGAAGTCCAGTTTAAAGTTATTCTCTGAGCCTTTAGCATTTTGGATTGACGGTGAATTTAATATACTTTTAGCTCAGTTCAAGTGCTTTATACTTTTTTTTTTTAATAATTTTTATTGTGCTTTAAGTGAAAGTTTATAAATCAAGTCAGTCTGTCACACGTAAGCCTATATACACCTTACTACATACTCCCATTTACTCTCCCTTAATGAGTCAGCCCGCTCCCTCCTTCCAGTCTCTCCTTTCGTGACAATTTTGCCAGTTTCTAACCCTCTCTACCCTCCCATCTCCCCTCCAGACAGGAGATGCCAACACAGTCTCAAGTGTCCACCTGATACAAGTAGCTCACTCTTCATCAGCATCTCTCTCCTACCCATTGTCCAGTCCCTTCCATGTCTGATGAGTTGTCTTCGGGAATGGTTCCTGTCCTGGGCCAACAGAAGGTTTGGGGACCATGACCACCGGGATTCCTCTAGTCTCAGTCAGACCATTAAGTCTGGTCTTTTTATGAGAATTTGGGGTCTGCATCCCACTATTCTCCTGCTCCCTCAGGGGTTCTCTGTTGTGCTCTCTGTCAGGGCAGTCATCGGTTGTGGCCGGGCACCAACTAGTTCTTCAGGTCTCAGGATGATGTAGGTCTCTGGTTCATGTGGCCCTTTCTGTCTCTTGGGCTCATAGTTATCGTGTGACCTTGGTGTTCTTCATTCTCCTTTGATCCAGGTAGGTTGAGAGCACTTGATGAGTCTTAGATGGCTGCTTGTTAGCATTTAAGACCCCAGACCCCACACTTCAAAGTAGGATGCAGAATGTTTTCATAATAGAATTTATTTTGCCAATTGACTTAGAAGTCCCCTTGAGCCATAGTCCCCAAACCCCCACCCTTGCTCCGCTGACCTTTGAAGCATTCAGTTTATCCCAGAAACCTCTTTGCTCTTGGTCCAGTCCAGGTGAGCTGACCTTCCCTTTATTAAGTATTGTCCTTCCCTTCACCTAAAGTAGTTCTTATCTACTAACTAATCAGTAAATAACCCTTTCCCACCCTCCCTCCCTCCCCCTCTCATAACCACAAAAGAATGTGTTCTTCTCAGTTTACACTATTTCTCAAGATCTTATAATAGTGGTCTTATACAATATTTGTCCTTTTGCATCTGACTAATTTCACTCAGCATAATGCCTTCCAGATTCCTCCATGTTACGAAATGTTTCACAGATTCATCACTGTTCTTTATCGATGCGTAATATTCCATTTTTTGACTATACCACAATTTTTTTAACCATTCGTCCGTTGATGGACACCTCAGTTGCTTCCAGCTTTTTGCTATTGTAAACAGAGCTGCAATAAACATGGGTGTGCATATATCTGTTCATGTAAAGGCTCTTATTTCTCTAGGGTATATTTCGAGGAGTGGGATTTCTGGGTTGTATGGTAATTCTATTTCTAACTTTTTAAGAAAATGCCAGATAGATTTCCAAAGTGGTTGTACCCTTTTACATTCCCACCAGCAGTGTATAAGAGTTCCACTCTCTCTGCAGCCTCTCCAACATTTATTATTTTGTGTTTTTTGGATTAATGCCAGCCTTGTTGGAGTGAGATGGAATCCCATCGTAGTTTTAATTTGCATTTCTCTAATGGCTAATGATCGAGAGCATTTTCTCATGTATCTGTTAGCTGCCTGAATATCTTCTTTAGTGAAGTGCGTGTTCATATCCTTTGCCCACTTGTTTGATTGGGTTGTTTGTCTTTTTGTGGTTGAGTTTTAACAGAATCATATAGATTTTAGAGATCAGGCGCTGGTCGGAGATGTCATAGCTGAAAATTCTTTCCCAGTCTGCAGGTGGTCTTTTTACTCTTTTGGTGAAGTCTTTAGATGAGCATAGGTGTTTGATTTTTAGGAGCTCCCAGTTATCTGGTTTCTCTTTGTCATTTTTAGTAATGTTTTGTATTCTGTTTATGCCTTGTGTTAGGGCTTCTAACGTTGTCCCTATTTTTTCTTCCATGATCTATATCGTTTTAGTCTTTATGTTTAGGTCTTTGATCCACTTGGAGTTAGTTTTTGCGCATGGTGTGAGGTATGGGTCCTGTTTCATTTTTTTGCAAATGGATATCCAGTTATGCCAGCACCATTTGTTAAAAAGACTATCTTTTCCCCAGTTAACTGACACTGGGCCTTTGTCAAATATCAGCTGCTCATATGTGGATGGATTTATATCTGGGTTCTCAATTCTGTTCCATTGGTCTATGTGCCTGTTGTTGTACCAGTACCAGGCTGTTTTGACTATTGTGGCTGTATAATAGGTTCTAAAATCAGGTAGAGTGAGGCCTCCCACTTTCTTCTTCTTTTTCAGTACTTATCCGGGGCTTCTTTCCCTTCCGTATGAAGTTGGTGATTTGTTTCTCCATCACGTTAAAAAATGTCATTGGAATTTGGATCGGAAGTGCATTGTATGTATAGATGGCTTTTGGTAGAATAGGCATTTTTACTATGTTAAGTTTTCCTATCCATGAGCAAGGTATGTTTTTCCACTTATGTAGGTCCCTTTTAGTTTCTTGCACTAGTACTTTGTAGTTTTCTTTGTATAGGTCTTTTACATCTTTGGTAAGATTTATTCCTAAGTATTTTATCTTCTTGGGGCTACTGTGAATGGTATTGATTTGGTGATTTCCTCTTCGATGTTCTTTTTGTTGATGTAGAGGAATCCAAGTGATTTTTGTATGTTTATCTTGTAACCTGAGACTCTGCTGAATTCTTCTCTTAGTTTCAGTAGTTTTCTGGAGGATTCCTTAGGGTTTTCTGTGTATAAGATCATGTCATCTGCAAATAGAGATAATTTTACTTCTTCCTTGACGATCCGGATGCCTTTTATTTCTTTGTCTAGCCTAATTGCTCTGGCTAGGACCTCTAGCACAATGTTGAATAAGAGCGGTGATAAAGGGCATCCTAGTCTGGTTCCTGTTCTCAAGGGAAATGCTGTCAGGCTCTCTCCATTTAGAATGATGTTGGATCTTGGCTTTGTATAGATGCCCTTTATTATGCTGAGGAATTTTCCTTTAATTCCCATTTTGCTGAGAGTTTTTATCATGAATGGGTGTTGGACTTTGTCAAATGCCTTTTCTGCATCAATTGATAAGATCATGTGGTTTTTGTCTTTTGTTTTATTTATATGGTGGATTACATTAATGGTTTTTCTAATATTAAACCAACCTTGCATAAAAAAAAAAATTTTTTTTTTTTTTTTGCATACCTGGTATAAATCCCACTTGATCGTGGTGGATTATTTTTTTGATATGTTGTTGAATTCTATTGGCTAGAATTTTGTTGAGGATTTTTGCATCTATGTTCATGAGGGATATAGGTCTGTAGTTTTCTTTTTTTGTAATGTCTTTATCTGGTTTTGGTATCAGGGATATGGTGGCTTCATAGAATGAGTTAGGTAGTATTCCATCATTTTCTATGCTTTGAAATACCTTTAGTAGTAGCAGTGTTAACTCTTCTCTGAAAGTTTGGTAGAACTCTGCAGTGAACCCATCCGGGCCAGGGCTTTTTTTTTTGTTGGGAGTTTTTTGATTACCTTTTCAATCTCTTTTTTTGTTATGGGTCTATTTAGTTGTTCTACTTCTGATTGTGTTAGTTTAGGTAGGTAGTGTTTTTCCAGGAATTCATCCATTTCTTCTAGGTTTGCAAATTTGTTGGAGTACAATTTTTCTTAATAATCTGATACGATTCTTTTAATTTCAGTTGGGTCTGTTGTGATGTCGCCCATCTCGTTTCTTATTCAGGTTATGTGTTTCCTTTCCTGTATTTCTTTAGTCAGTCTGGCCAATGGTTTATCAATTTTGTTAATTTTTTCGAAGAACCAGCTTTTGGCTTTGTTAATTCTATCAATTGTTTTTCTGTTCTCTAATTCATTTAGTTCAGCTCTAATTTTTATTATTTGTTTTCTTTTGGTGCCTGATGGATTCTTTTGTTGCTCACTTTCTATTTGTTCAAGTTGTAGGGACAGTTCTCTGATTTTGGCTCTTTCTTCTTTATGTGTGTGTGCATTTATCGATATAAATTGGTCTCTGAGCACTGCTTTTGCTGTGTCCCAGAGGTTTTGATAGGAAGTGTTTTATTCTCATTGCATTCTATGAATTTCTTTATTCCCTCCTTAATGTCTTCTATAACCCAGTCTTTTTTGAGCAGGGTATTGTTCAGTTTCCAAGTATTTGATTTCTTTTCCCTGATTTTTCTGTTATTGATTTCCACTTTTATGGCCTTGTGGTCTGAGAAGATGCTTTGTAATATTTCGATGTTTTGGATTCTGCAAAGGTTTGTTTTATGACCTAATATGTGATCTATTCTAGAGAATGTTCCATGTGCACTAGAAAAAAAAAGTATACTTTGCAGCTGTTGGGTGGAGTGTTCTGTATAAGTCTATGAGGTCAAGTTGCTTGATTGTAGCAATTAGGTCTTCCGTGTCTCTATTGAGCTTCTTACTGGAAGTCCTATCCTTCACCAAAAGTGGTGTATTGAAGTCTCCTACTATAATTGTGGAGGTGTCTATCTCACTTTTCAGTTCTGTTAAAGTTTGTTTTATGTATCTTGCAGCCCTGTCATTGGGTGCATAAATATTTAATATGGTTATATCTTCCTGGTCAATTGTCCCTTTAATCATTATGTAGTGTCCTTCTTTATCCTTTGTGGTGGATTTAACTTTAAAGTTTATTTTGTCAGAAATTAATATTGCTACTCCTGCTCTTTTTTCATTGTTGTTTGCTTGATATATTTTTTCCATTCTTTAAGTTTTAGTTTGTTTGTGTCTCTAAGTCTAAGGTGTGTCTCTTGTAGGCAGCATATAGACGGATCATGTTTCTTTATCCAGTTTGAGACTTTCTGTCTCTTTCTTGGTGCATTTAGTCCATTTACATTCAGCGTAATTATAGATAAGTATGTGTTTAGTGCTGTCATTTTGATGCCTTTTTGTGTGTGTTGTTGACAATTTCATTTTTCCACTTACTTTTTTGTGCTGAGACATTTTTCTTTGTAAATTGTGAGTTCCTCATTTTCATAGTAGTTGAATTTATATTTGCTGAGTTGTTATGTTTTTCTTGGTTTTTATTTTGAGTTATGGAATTGTTAGACCTCTTTGTGGTTACCTTAATATTTACCCCTATTTTTCTAAGTAAAAACCTAACTTGTATCGTCTTATATTGCCTTGTTTTCCTCTCCATATGGCAGTTTTATGCCTCCTGTATTTAGTCCCTCTTTTTGATTATTGTGATCTTTTACATAATGACTTCAATGATTCCCTGTTTTGAGCATTTTTTTCTTTTTAAAATTAATCAATTTGTTTTTGTGATTTCCCTATTTGAGTTGATATCAGGATGTTCTGTTCTGTGACCTTATGTTGTGTTGGTATCTGATATTGATTTTCTGACCAAACAATTTCCTTTAGTATTTCTTGTAGCTTTGGTTTAGTTTTTGCAAATTCTCTAAGCTTGTGTTTATCTGTAAATGTTTTAATTTCACCTTCATTTTTGAGAGTTTTGCTGGATATGTGATCCTTGGTTGGCAGTTTTTCTCCTTCAGTGCTCTATGCATGTCATCCCATTGCCTTCTTGACTACATGGTTTCTGCTGAGTAGTCTGAACTTATTCTTATTGATTCTTCTTTGTAGGAGACCTTTCCTTTATCCCTGGCTGCTTTTAAAATTTTCTCTTTATCTTTGGGTTTGGCAAATTTGATGATAATATGTCTTGGTGATTTTCTTTTTGGATCAGTCTTATATGGGGTTCGATAAGCATCTTGGATAGATATCCTTTCATCTTTCATGATGTCAGGGAAGTTTTCTGCCAACAGATCTTCAACTATTCTCTCTGTATTTTCTGTTATCCCTCCCTGTACTGGAACTCCAATCACACGCAAGTTATTCTTCTTGATAGAGTCCCACATGATTCTTAGGGTTTCTCCATTTTTTAAAATTCTTTTATCTGATTTTTCTTCAACTATATTGGTATCAATTGCTTTATCCTCCAACTCCCCCACTCTGCATTCCAATTGCTCAATTCTGCTCCTCCGACTTCCTATTGAGTTGTCTAATTCTGTAACTTTACTGTTAATCTTTTGGATTTCTGAATGCTGTGTCTCTATGGATTCTTGGAGCTTATTAATTTTTCCACTATGTTCTTCAATAATCTTTTTGATTTCTTCAACTGCTTTATCAGTGTGTCCCTTGGCTTTTTCTGTAGAGTGCCTTATTTCATTTTTGAGGTCATCCCTGATGCCTCGAAGCATTCTGTAAATTAGTTTTTTATATTCTGCATCTAGCAATTCCAGGATTGTATCTTCATTTGGGAAAGATTTTGATTCTTTAATTTGGGGAGTTGTAGAAGCAATCATGGTCTGCTTCTTTATGTGGTTTGGTATCGACTGCTGTCTCCGAGCCATCTATAAGATATTGTAATGATTTATTTTATATTTGCTCACAGAGTCTTATCTTGTTTTGTTTTCTTTCAATATACATAGATGGGCTACTAGATTGCGCTGTCTTGATTGTTATAGCCTTTGAATCACTTATGTCCTATTACCAGCTGGTTTGGGCTGTTACCAGATATATAAGCCTAAGAGTCTATTCACTATTCTTGAGTAGGATCTGATTTTGGATCACCAAGTGTGTGGTGTAGGCTGTCACCTATTCACTTAGAGGAGTAGTGGTGATAGTTGTGTGCATCAGATTCTAGTAGCAGCAGGGGGTCACACTCCGGGGGGGGGGGCAGGATGCTGACAGTCTTTCCCCAAGAGTCAGTGAGGTAGGTGTGTCTCTATTCCTAAAGCACTTTAGTGGGTGGGCTCTGCAGCTGTACCTTAGGCCCCCAATGCAAGTACCTCTACAGATTGGTAGGTGTCACTATCCTCAGACCCCTATGGCAGGAGGCTAGGTGGTTTGGGTGGAGCTTCAGCTCTCAGTTCCCTGTTGTGGGTCAGTGAGGGCTCTGTTTAATAGGTAGAGTTATCAGACCCGGGAAACTTGTCTTTCCAGTAATCCGCTAAAACAATTACAGTCAGATCACTATCAGAATTGCCTTTGCAGTATAACAGCCATCTTGTTGCCTGTAGAGATGAAAGCCCAAGACCGTGGATCTCATATGCTTGGCTGGAGGTGGTTCTGTATTTTTAGTCCAATTTCAGGAAGTTAGGGAAGGATTTTTGGTCCCTGGGTCTTTTGTAGCTGCTTCTCTCAGGCCAGAAGAATGGGTTAGGAAAAGACAAAAAAAAAAAAAAAAACCCAAAACAACAACAACAAAAAAAAACTGCAAAGCACTTCACTCTCCGGCCCAGGAAATTCCAAAGTTAATGAAGCCGCCTGGGAAGGGAAGGGGAGGGATCAGATAGATAGAAGAGAGTAGCACCCAGGAATATAGATGAAGTTACTTATCTTGCTTGGTGATGACTGTTTTATCTGAGATTCCCGAGGGGTGTGTAGCCTGTGCACGTGTGCGACGGCTGGGTCAAGATTGCCCCCGAGGGTCAGGCCCGTGCTCTGTGCTTGTGCTGTCTCAGAAGCCGTGGTCAGTGCCTCCGCTCACAGTCCAAAGCCCAGCATCAAGGTTCCCCGGCTGGGACACCACACTCCAGGCTCCAAAACCAGTTGCTGCCTCCTGGTGATTTCTCCTGTCAGCAGCATCGCTGCGCTGCCTGCATGCACTGGCTGGGCTTCCCCCGAGTTCACTTCTGGGGGCTAGGGCTGCATCCCATGTTTGCGCCGTCTCATAATGCTATGCTCAGCTCCCCTGCGCCCAGTCCAAAAGCCGGTGCCAAGGTTTTCTGACTGGGATGCTGGCTCCAGGCTCCAAAAACAGTCGCTGCTTCCCCGTGGTTGCTCTTTCTCTCGTTAGCCCCGTCAGTGTGCAGCCTGCTTGCGCTGGCTGAGTCTCTACGGAGGTTTCCCCAGGGGGCTAGGGGTTAGGGCTGTGTCCCATGCCTGCCCCACCTCAGCAAGCTGCAATCAGCCCTGCCACTCTGCACCTGGGAACCACGAGGGCTCAAGGCTGTGGCGCGGGTTGCCGGTTCCAGAAGCAGTTGCTGCTTCAGGATGCAGCTTTTTGCTCCCCTGTCACTCAGGTCAACTCTTTAGATCTGTGTTTGATGGTCAGCGTTCATAGATTGTCATGTATGTGATTGATTCACTTGTTTTTCCGAGTCTTTGTTGCAAGAGGGATCCAAGGTAGCTTCTACCTAGTCGGCCATCTTGGCCCCGCCTCTCAAGTGCTTTACTCTTAAGAGACTGCTCTTTGTTTCTTGGCTGCATTGCCCAAGTTGTAGCCAGTGAAAGATGCTGGGTGTTTGTCGATACATTTTTTGGGAAAGCCTATTTCAGAAATACTGACACGTACCCTAACTTCCTGTCTAGACATCAACCCAGTTAGTCTTCCCTTCCCTGTTGGGGCTCCAGTCTCTCTCTGTCAGTAGAGAAAAACCTACTTTTGTTTTCACGATCACTTTCAGATTTTCTTTATTTTCTTCTCCACATTTATATCTACACCATAGCCTGGACCTCTGCCTAGCCAGCTTCCCAATCACCCTGTCTCTCTAAGCAGAGTCGCTCTTCTCAAATTTGGAAGGGACTTTAGAGATCTTTTCAGTTCTCACATTAGGAATCTCTCCTACCGTACCTTTGCCAGATGGTCATCCAACATATTCTTAAATGTTCCCAGTGACAGAGAGCTCACTACCTTTCAAAACATTGGGCTTTCCATTGGTGGTAGGAAAGGATAGTTACAAAGCTGTTTCGTAAGAAAGCTGAGAGCAAGCTGTGAAGCCTCCTGGCTGGCTCTTTAGTTTCTGATCCAAGTGACAAGAGTGGCCTGAGAGGAGAGAATGGGGAAGACAGGCAATCATTGCCCAGCCTGGACTAAAGGACCAAAGGGAAAAGATCCAAGTTTGGGGTTTTCCCTGAGGGCAATAGGGTGGCCTGGAAAGAGCTCTGGAATTGGTCATAGAAGACAGGACCACATGGACAGAGCTCGTTCACAGCTCCATCATGGCCAACTCATGGTGGCCCCATATGTGTCAGGGTAGAATTGTGCTCCATAGGGTTTTCAGTGGCTGATTTTTTGGAAGTAGATTGCCAGGCCTTTCTTCTGAGGCACCTCCGGGAGGACTCAAATCTCCAACCTTTCAGTTAGCAGCTGAGTATGTTAACCATCTTTTACTTATTAACCCAGCAATCCTGGGCAGTCGCTCCCACTTGTAGTCTAGTTTCCCTTGTTTATAAAATGGGAGTTGTAATAATATTTCACAGGGCTAAGGGAGGATTGAAAAAATAATGCAAGTAAAAATGCTTTATAACTATCAAGAGTTTTACACAAAAGGAAGCCCTGGTGGTGTAATGGTTAAGAACTACAGCTGCTAACCAAAAGGTCAGCAGTTCAAATCCACCAGGCACTCCTTGGAAACTGTATGGGGCAGTTCTACTCTGTCCTATAGGGTCTCTATGATTTGGAATCAACTTGATGGCAATGGGTTTGTTTTTTTTTTTTTTACAAAAGAGAACGTAGTTATTGTCTAAGGTGCTAGATGCCTAGCTTATTAAGTCTGGGAACCAGTCCAGCCCAAGGAGGTTACAAAGTGGAGGGTTTGGGAATTTACATTGCCTGAGTCTACATGGCATTGGCAGAATTGGCTGTGACCACTCTTCACCATCTCAGAGGGAGGTGCTGGCCACGATGTGATGACAGAATCTGGTCAAGTCAAAAGCTGAAGGAAATGCTTTCCCATCTGGTATGAAACATTCATTTTCAAGATGGATGAGAAGGACAGGTGAATTGCCCAGCCACGTGGCTCAATAGTGATGGGTTGAACTTTGACCCCAGAAGCACATCTCCTGTAAGGTTTCCTAATAGAGATGCAATTGTATTTTGAACAGTACAGTTTTCATTGTGCAGGACTTCCCAGATCACTGCAGCAAGTTTAGCATCTCTGGTCCCCATCCACTAATGTCAGTAGCATCCCCTTGTCTTATGACTACCAGAAGGGCCTTCACACACCTGCTATCACGTCCAGGGGGCAGTACAGCCTCACAGATGACCACTGGAAACTTAGGTGATAAATCCTAATAAAGAGGAAACAGCATTGGATCAGGAGTCAGAAAATCATGTTTTAGTCCCAATTCTATTCTTAGCTAGCTCTGTAACCTGAAGAAAATAATTCCATGTCTCTAAACCTTAGTTTCTCCATCTACAAAATGAGGGAGCAAGTCCAGAAGCCCTCTGAGGTCTCCTACATGACTCTGTACACAGCCCCCTCTCTCTGGCCTGTCTCTGAAATGCCTCTATTGATGAGCCTTCACTTTAGGTCTTGAAGGAGCCCTGGTGGCATAGTGGTTAAGAGTTCGGCTGCTAACCAAAAGGTCAGCAGTTTGAATCCACCAGCTGTTCCTTAGAAAACCTATCGAGCAGTTCTACTCTGGCCTGTAGGGTCTCTATGAGTCAGACTTGACTTGATAGCAATAGGTTTTAGGTCTTGAAATGATGGGTGATTTTTATTTCTGTTATGGGTTGAATAGGGTCCCCCCAAAATATGTTGGAATCCTTGAGTGACAATGCATACTCTGTTTAAAATGAAGGTAAAGTTATTTATTGAGAGCAAAAGCAGCTTAAGCTAGGGACACACTGGATCTCACAAAGTGAAACCAGTGCTCAAAAAGCTGCAGTCACACGGACATAATTATAGGGTTGAATTAGGAACTTAGCTTACAATATTCTGACTGGTAGGCAAGGAGTCAAGAAAGTGGAAGACGGGGTATCTCAAAGCAGGGCTTTGGTTGGGGTTGGCTAACAGAGTATATGTGGGTTAAGGAGATCGTGGAAGTATATACTTGCAAGGGGGTCACAGGATGATTGATAGAGGGCCAAGGTCTACCAGTTCCACCCAGCCAGACGTCCAACGTTATATGGATATAAATGGGAAGAAGTCAGCCTGCTGGTTCCCCCAGTCAGAGGCCCAGGGCCGTATGCATATGAGGAAGTTAACATTATATTCTCAGGAATGCAGAAGCAGAAGATATGAAATGAAGTCGGGCCTATACCTGAGCCAGCCACCCTGGGCATACCAGCCACCTCAGTTTTGGAAACCTTGTACAAATTCTAGATCCTGATGGAGTAGTGGTTAAGTAAGTGCTCAGCTGTCACCTAAAAAGTCAGCAGTTGAAAACCCTATGGGGCAGTTCTACCCTGTCTTATATGGTCGCTATGAGTCAGAATTGACTCCACAGCAACAGGTTTTGGTTATACCTACGGATACAATCCCGTTTGGGAATAGGATTTTCTTTGTTATGTTAATGAGTCAATATCAGTGTAGCATGGATCCTAAGCCTGATAGCTTTTGAGTGATATAAAGAGCGGCATAGCAGCAGCAACCACCACCTCTTTATCAATTTGTTGTACCGTGATGGTTTCTGTGTTGCTGTGACGCTGAAGCTATGCTGCCCGTATTCCAAATACCAGCAGGGCCACCTATGGCTTCATTGGAGCTTCCAGACTAAGACAGACTAGGAAGAAGGAACTAGCAGTCTACTTCTGAAAAAACTGGCCAGTGAAAACCTTATAAAGAGCAGCAGGACACTGTCTGATACAGTGCCAGAAGATGAGCCCCTCAGGTTGGAAGTCACTCAAAATATGACTGGGGGAGAGCTGCCTTCTCAAAGGAGAGTAGACCTTAATGATGTGGATGGAGTCAAGCTTTCAGGACCTTCAGTTACTGAGGTGGCATGACTCAAAATGAGAACAGCTGCAAACATCCATTAATAATCAGAAAGTGGTAAGTATGAACCTAGGAAAATTGAAAGTCATCAAAAATGCAATGGAATGCATAAAGATCAATATCCTAGGCACTAGTAAGCTGAAATGGACTGGTATTGGCCATTTTGAATCAGACAATCATATGATCTACTATACCGGGAATGACAAATTGAAAAGGAATGGTATCCCATTCATAGTCAAAAAGAACATTTCAAGATCTAGCCTGAATAACAACACTGTCAGTGATAGGATAATATCCATATACCTACAAGGAAGACCAGTTAATATGACTGTTATTCAAATTTACTCACCAACCTCTAATGTCAAAGATGAAGAAATTTAAGATTTTTACCAACTTCTGCAGTCTGAAATTGATCAAACATGCAATCAAGATACATTGATAAATACTAGTGATTGGAGTGCAAATATTGGAAACAAGAAGGATCAGTAATTGGAAAATATGGCCTTGGTGATAGAAACAACACTAGAGGTCACATGATAGAATCTTGCAAGACTAAAGACCTACTCATTGGAAATACCTTTTTTCAACAGCTATACTCATGGTGACCGTATATGTGGATGTTGCCAGATGTAATATACAGAAATCAAATTGGCAATGTCTATGGAAAGAGACAGTGGAGAAGCTCAATACCATCAGTCAGAGCAAGGCTATGGGCAACTGAGGAACAGACCATCAATAGCTCATAAGCAAGTTCAAGTTGAAGCTGAAGAACATGAAAACAAGTCCACGAGAGCCCAAGTACAAACCTGAGTATATCCCACCTGAATTTGGAGATCATCTCAAGAATAGATTTGATGCACTGAACACTAATGATCGAAGACCAGATGAACTGTGGCATGACATCAAGGACATCATTAATGAAGAAAGCAAAAGGTCATTAAAAAGACAGAAAAGACCAAAATGGATATCAGGAAGAGCCTCTGAAACTTGTTCTTAAACATAGAGTAGCTAAAGCGAATGAAAGAGAGTAAAACAACTGAACAAAAAATTTCAAACGGTGGCTGAAGACGAAAAAGTAAAGTATTATAATGAAATGTGCAAAGACCTGGAGTTAGAAAACCAAAAGGGAAGAACGTGCTTGGCATTTCTCAAGCTGAAAGAACTGAAGAAAAAATTCATGCCTCGAGTTGCAATATTGAAGGATTCTGTGGGGAAAATACTAAACTACACAGGAAGCATCAAAAGAAGATGGAAGGAATACACAGTCACTGTACCAACAATAAAGGGTCGACATCCAACCATATCAGGAGGTAGCGTATGATCAAGAACTGACAGTATTGAAGGAGGAGGTCCAAGTTGCACTGAAACCATTGTGGAAAAACAAGGCTCCAGGAATTGACAAAATACCAATTGAGATGTTTCAACAAACAGATGCAGCACTGGAAGTGCTCATTCATCTATGCCGAGAAATTTGGAAGACAGCTACCTGGCCAACAGACTGGAAGGGATCCATATTTATGCCTATTCCTAAGAAAGGTGATCCCATTGAATGCAGAAATTATCAAACAACATCATTAATATCACAGACAAGTAAAATTTTGCTGAAGATAATTCAAAAGCTGCTAGGTGCAGCAGTACCTCGACAGGGAAATGCAAGAAGTTCAAGCTGGATTCAGAAGAGGGCATAGAACAAGGATACATCATTGCTGATGTCTAATGAATCTTGGCTGAAAACAGAGAATACTGGAAAGAGGTTTACCTGTGTTTTATTGACTATGCAAAGGCACTCAACTCTGTGGATCATAACAAATTATGGATAACATTTCAAAAAATGGGAATTCCAGAACACTTAAGTGTACTCATGAGGAACCTGTACATAGACCAAGAGGCAGTGTTTCACACATAACAAGTGGATACTGTGTGATTTAAAATCAGGAATGGTGTGCATCAAGGTTGTATCGTTTCACCATATGTATTCAGTCTGTATGCTGAGCAAATAATCCAAGAAGCTGAACTATATGAAGAAGAACAGGGCATCAGGATTGGAGGAAGGCTCATTAACAACCTGCGGTATGCAAATGACACAATCTTTCTTGCTGAAACCAAAGAAGACTTGAAGCACTTACTGATGAAGATCAAGGACTACAGTCTTCAGTATGGATTATTGTAAAGAAAAAAAAAAAAAAACTCCACAACTGGACGAATAAGCAACATATGGTAAATGGAGAAACTATTGCAGCTGTCAAGGATTTCATTTTACCTGGATCTGCAAACAATGCCCGTGGAAGCAGCAGTCAAGAAATCAAATGACTTTTTGCATTGGTAAATCTGCAAAAGACTTCTTTAGAGTGTTAAAAAGCAAAAACGTCACTTTGAGGACTAAGGTGTTCCTGACCTGAAACCAAAAAAACCCAAATCCGTTACCGTTGAGTCAATTCTGACTCATAGCAAGCCTATAAAACAGAGTAGACCTGCCCCGTGGGGTTTCCAAGAAGTGATTAGTGGATTCAAACTACTGACCTTTTTTTATTTTATTGTATTGTATTTTAGATGAAGGTTTACAGAACAAACTAGCTTCTCATTAAACAGTACACGTATTGTTTTATGGCATTGGTTAATAGCTCCACGACATGTCAACACTCTCCCTGTTCGACGTTGGGTTCCCTATTACCAGCTTTCCTGTCTTCTCCTGCCTTCTCATCCTTGCCCCTGGGCTGGTGTGCCCCTTTAATGTCTCATTTTGTTTTACAGGCCTGTCTAATCTCTGGCTGAAGGGTGAACCTCAGGAGTGACTTCATCACTGAGCTAAAAGTGTGCCCAGGGGTCACACTCTCGGGGTTTCTCTAGTCTCTGTCAGGCCAGTAGGTCTGGTCTTTTTTTGTGAGTTAGAATTTTGTTCTACATTTTTCTCCAGCTCTGTCTGGGACCCTCTATTGTGATCCCTGTCAGAGCAGTCAGTGGTGGTAGCTGAGAACCATCTAGGTGTACTGGACTCAGTCTGGAGGAGGCCATGTAGTTGTGGTCCATCAGTCCTTTGTACTAATCTTCCCTTTGTGTCTTTAGTTTTCTTCATTCTCCCTTGCTCCTGAAGGGCTAAGACCCGTGGAGTGTCTTAGATGATGGCCCCTTACAGTTGAACTGCCCACCTTTTGGTTAGCTGCCAAGCTCTTAACAACTGTGCCACCAGGGCTCAAGCCATTGTATTTTCAATCACCTCATATGCATGAGAAAGCTGGACAATGAATAAGGAAGACCGAAGAAGAATTGACGCTTTTGAATTATGGTGCTGGCAAAGAATATTGAATATGGACTGCTAGAAGAACAAACAAATATGTTTTGGAAGAAATACAGCCAGAGTGCTCCTTAGAAGTAAGGATGGCAAGATTTTGTCTTTATACTTTGGACATGTTATCAGGAGGGACCAGTCCCCGGAGAACCACATCATGCTTGGTAGAGGGTCATTGAAAGAGAATAAGACCCTCAAGGAGATGGATTAACACCGTGGCTGCAAGGATGGTAAAACAGAGGTCCCTAGGCTTTGGAAAATTCCACTGTCTTGAGCAGGTTGCTTGACATGCCCTGTGGTTTTACATTAAAATCCTGGTTCCCCTCTCCTTAACCACCACCCCAAAACTAGAGGAAATTGGCGGAAACCAGTTTAGGTGCCATGTTAACATTCAGGATAACCTTTTAGACCTCATACATAGTAACTTCCCCACCTCTGGTTGGAGTTTAATCGCGGTTTTCTGAACATGCAATACATGAAGCTATATGTAAACCCCACTGAGCCTGCGTAGTATGATTAAGAATGTTGCTGAAGTAACTTTATGAACTTCCTTCCTCTAAACCCCTAAAAGTAATCTTCCCCCTCGCCCTTGCTGAGCAGTCTTGGCAGCATCAACCCCGACTGCTCCTTTCCTTGCACAATGAAATAAAGGTACACTCCTATATTGGCTGAGACATGTTGTGCCAAGCAGAATCTGGAGTTTCCACCCTGCAACAATGGGCTCAAGTATAACAAAGGTTGTGAGGATGGCACAGGACCAGGCAGTGTTTTGTTCTATTGTACACAGGGTTGCTATAAGTGGAAACTGACTCAACGGCACCTGACAACAAGAGTATAGACATAGAAGCAAGTGAGCACAAAAGGGTGAGGAGGGAAGGGGGAAGGAATATAGGTGCCAAGTGGAGAATCACCAAGAGACCAAGGAATAGAAGCTGAAAGAGACAAAGATCTTCTCCCAGACCCCACAGAGAGAGGGCCTTCCCCTAGAGCTGTGCACCAAATTTGGACTTCTAGTTCCTGAACTGAGAAAATAAATTTCCTTAAAAATATCCCCTTGTGATATTTCTGTTACAATAGCACTAGATAAATAGGACAATTCTCATATGTATGTGTGTGTTTATATATATATATATATTTCTCCTTTTTCCTGTTTTTGTACTTTGAACATATATTGCTTTTTACAGTCACAAACATTTCCTCATTCTTTATATTTTCTCTGAATCTTGCTCTCTCACTCAGGTGCACACTCTCTTTAGCCTTTTTCTTCAGCCTGTCCCCTTTACTGACATCTTTCCACTAGTATTTAAATATCCTCAAATCTTCCTCTTTACAAAAAGAAAAGAAAACAAAAAACAAAAAAAACCTACAAAAACCCTCAAAACCTTCCACCAACTTATCTCTCTTTCTCATAGCAATCAAAGCTGTTTTAAAAATTATCTGTCCCAGTTTTTATTCTTATAAAAGTAATGCATGCTGATTTAAAAAAAAAACAAACTTAATTTCCTCATAATTTTAGATTTATACAAATTTGCCAGAAGAGTATAAAGAATTTCCACATAGCTTTCACCCACATTTCTTAAATGTTTACATTTTATCAAATTTGCCTTATCTATCAAACTACCTACCTACCTACCTACCTACCTACCTATCTATTGTTAAGAATGATCAAAACTCCAAGAACCTGAAACCTAAGGTTTATTATGAGCAGGTATTCTATATGCACGTAGGGAGATCAATCTAATTCTAAAAAAAGTAAATGGCTTGAAGTAGGCTAGTTATAATGAGCTTGTGAAGAGAAGACTAGAAGATCAACCACTGGCTAATCTTAACATGATTGATTGAACCCTGCTCTCCTTCATTTACTGATGTTAGAATACTAGGTGGTCTCTGGCCCAGTAGCTAAAAATTTGTCCCTCCACCCACCTGCACCCATGGAAACTTCTGAAATTTAAATTAAATAAGGCTACACTATTTTTCATTAAATCGTGAGGTAATGGTTTTGCTGTTGACTGCTCTTCCAACAGAAAAGTCGATTAGCAAATTTAGGTTGAAAAAAGGCCAACAAAGCCATGGGCAGGATTAGTTTTGGGTCAGGAATTTTTAGGTTCATGGATAAGAAAAACCTCTTGAAATGAAAATCGATTACCTATTTTTAATAAAAACAAAAACAAACCATCTATGAATCTTAAACCTGTTGCCAATGAGTAGATGCCAACTCACAGTGACCCTATAGGACTGAGTTGAATTGCCCCATACGGTTTTCAAGGAGCAGCTGGTGGATTTGAACTGTCAGACTTCTGGTGAGCAGCCAAGCTTGTAGTCACCTTGCCGCCAGGGCCCCTCTGCGCGTGTACTGTTATATAAACATGTAAATCTTTCTTTCTCCAACTGTTGGAGAGTCAGTTGCACACAGATGCTCTCTTACCCCTAAACACTTCAGTGTGCGTTTCCTATAAACTACAATTTTGAAATAAGAAAATTCACTTTGATATACTATTACCTAATCGACTTGACTCGATGGCACTGGGTCAATCGACAGACCTCATTCAAATTTCACCAAATTATTTCAATATATCCTTTTTAGCAAAGGAAAATTCTGGGTCACACTTTGCATCCAATTGTCATGTTCTTTTGTCCTTTTTTTTTTTTTTTTTTCTCAATTTGGAAAAGTTTCTTAGTTTTTTCTTTGTTTCCTGACACTGATATTTTTTGTAAAATATCCCTTGTCTGATGTTTTCTTATACCCATAAGTGATGCTGTGTTCTTCTCAGTGCACCATATCAGGAGGGACACGATACTGGTTTCTCCTACTACTACTGACCTAAACCTTGATCACCACTTGGTGGTGTTTACCAGGGTTTTCCATTGTAAATTTATTACTTTTTACTTTGCAACTAATAGATACCTTTTGGGGAGATACACTGAGATGGTGCAAAAAGCTTATTAATCCTCAAACTTTTCACCTACTTGTTTCAGCATCCATTGATGAGTCTTACCTTGAAACAATTATATTATTATGATGGCTACCAAACGAAGATTTTCTAATTCCTTCATTCCTGCTATATTTACTGATTTTAATTCATGCCCTTTCAATATTGTCAAAGGTCTAGTGTCCATGGAAGTGATCATATGCTTTTTCCTCTTAGATCAACTAATATGAATTATACCAATAGATCTGCTAGTATCAAACCATCCATGAATTCTTAGAGTAAACCTCACATAGTTATTTTATTTATTTGAGTCTGCCAGAATCTGTTAACATTTATTCAGGATTCTTGCATCCATATTTATAAATAAGATTGGTTTATAGTTTTTGTATGCAATCTTTGTTATTTATTAGTATCAGTGTTGTATTCTTATATTAAGGAGTCATTGAGAAGTTTTCCTTTTTTTCTAAGCTGTGGAATTGTTTAAATAGCATTGGCATTACCAACACGCAAAGGTTTGGTAAAAATTTTCTGTGAAATTCTCTGAGCTTGCTGCTTTTTGAGGGTGTAGCTCCCCGATGAATTTCTTAAATTCTTTTATGGAGATTGATCTACTTGTATTTTCTGCCTCTTCTGGTATTGGTTTTGGAAAATTATGTTTTCCTAGAAATTTGTCCATTTCATTTTGATTTTTAACCTTATTTGCATAGAGTTGGAAACCCTGGTGGTGTAGTGGTTAAGTACTACGGCTGCTAACCAAAAGGTGGGCAGTTCGAATCCGCCAGGGGCTCCTTGGAAACTCTACGGGGCAGTTCTACTCTGTCCTATAGGGTCGCTATGAGTCGGAATCGACTTGATGGCACTGGGTTGAGTAATCTCCCATCTTAAGGTCTTTAACCTTAATCACATTTGTGAAGCCCCTTTTATCATGTATGGTAACACAGTCACAGGTTCTGGGGATTACAGTGTGGATATCTTTGGGGAGGCAATCTTTGGTGGACCATTACTCTGCCAACCAACGCTTTTTTTTTCTTGATAAGCTTGGCTACATTTTTATTTACTAGTTTTTTCTGTTTTATTCGTTATGTCTTGATTTCTTCACCATTCTTAGGATTTCTGTTTGCTAACACATTAATTTATGTTTTTATCTGTATTAATTTTGTTCTACTTACCTTCAGTTTATTTTGTTGTTCTTTTTCTAATTTTCGAGTCAGATGTTTAATTTTTCTTTTTAAAGCATTAAAGCTGCGGAATTTCCTTTGAACACTGTTTTAGCTCTATTTTGTAGGTTCTGATACGTTGTTTTTATCATTATTGTGTCTAAGTATCTACAGATTTCTTTGTTCTTTTCCCTTAGACCCAAAGGTTGTTTAAGGCAGAATTTTAACATTTTCAGGTGGAATGGTCTCATTATTTTCTTATTAATTGTGGTTTTATTGTATGCTAGTCTGAGATTAATTTCTTGTGGCCTAACATTTAGTCAATTTTCATGGGCCTTTGAAGGGAAAAAAAAAAAAGTGTATTGTTTAATTTCGAGGTACAGAGTTCAAATTTTACCTATCAGAACTTCCTTACTAATAATTTTATATAAACCAAACCTGTTGCCATTGAGTCAATTCCAATTTATAGTCACCCTACAGGACAGACTATATCTGCCTCATAGGGCTTCCGAGGAGCATCCGGTGGATTTGAAGTGCCGACCTTTTTGTTTAGCAGCAGTAGCTCTTAAACACTGTGCCACCAGGGCTCCTAATGTTATATATAAGGTCTTATATAATGCTGTCTGTTTGCCTGCTTGACCTGTCATGGATGGGGAGAGCTGAATTAAAGTCATCTACTTTTTTTTTACTAATGCATTTTTGCCTACTTCTTCTTGTATCTTGTATAATTCATGTTTTATGATAGTTGCTATATAACTTGGTGAATGGATTTTTTATAATGATTATATCTTCATTGTGGATCTTCCTTATCTCACTTGTATGGTGTTTATGATGTACAGAGGCTTTTAAGGTTTTATATGGCCAAATTTTATTGATACTATCCTTTACGGTTTCTGTTTTATGCCAAGCTTAAAAAGGCTTTCTATATTCCAAGCTTTTAAAATTATTTAGTCATGCTTTCTTCCAGTACTTTTGTAGTTTTATTTTTTACACAAAATTTTTAATTCATCTGGAATTATTTTGATGTGAAGAGCAAGTAACTGCCTAGCTTTACACCTCCCCCACAACGTACACAACCTTGGTCTTTTCAAAGGGCTTATCGGAGGTCTAAACATCTTTACTGACTAATCAGTTACAGTGAACATCTGTTGATCTGCCTCCTCCCGGCATCTTTTGCCTCTACTTTGAATAACAGTCCCTCTACTTTCCTGGTGGAATCATCTCTCAGTCCACATGGTTTGCTTGGAACTGGCACCAGCTTCCCTTGTGCCTGGGGATTCTGCTCCAGGCTTGGGTATGGAAATCAACCTGTTCATATCTCCCTGGCTACAGTGCTTGGTTCAGAAATGGGACGCGATCCAAGCGAAGTCAATCAGAGTCAAGGAAATTCAACTCTAAGACTTCTATTGTTATTGCTTCAGAATAGATAGCCTTTTTCTGTTGGACTTGAAGCTGTAAATGTGTGATCCTGGAGCTTCCAGGGCCTACCGCCACATGTAGCCTGAGGATGAAACCAACGCAGGGAAAAGCAGAGCCTTATGTGATGGGGAGATTAGGTATTGTTGAAATCATCTGAACCTCTGGATCCAATTATGCTCTATCCCTGGACATTATAGATATAATGTGAACCATTATATACATAAAATCTCTAGGTATTTTGAGTTGGGGTTTTCACTTTCAATCAAAAGAGCCCAGACAAAAACATCTACTGATTTGAAATAATACTTTTATCATATGTAATATTCTGATATGAACTTGTGCCTCTAATCTGTTCCATTGACCCATTTATCTACTCTGAAGGTCATAAGCTAGAGGAACTTAGTTTTCTGTTTGGTTAGCTCAATATCTAAAGTCTTTTTAAATTTCAATGCTGTTGATTATATTGGCTGGTAGCAGTTCTTAGGTGCCCCCTTCTTCAGGGAATTGCTTTTGGCTAAACAAGAGTCCTCTCCCCATGAAGGCCATACCCTTTGGGCATCCCCAAATTCTCCCAATGGCTGATTGGTATGGGGTACTAAAGGCCATTCCTCTTGTCTCAAGGTGGAACTAACTTTGTGTTCCAGAGCGTGCTTGCTTAGCTTTTCTTTCTTGCCCTATCCTACTGCCTTTTCTTTCATCTCTTCTGAGAGCCAAAACCAAACCAAACCAGTCGCTGTCTAGTTGACTCCAACTCGTGGTAACCCCATGTGTGCCAGAGTAGAACTGTGCTACAGAAGGTTTTCATTGTCTAATTTTTTTGGAAGTAGATTGCCAGGTCTTTTTTTTGAGGAGCCACTGGGTACTTAAACCTCCGACCTGTCTGTTAGCAGCTGAATACATAAACTACACCACCCAGGGATTCCCTTCTGAGAACACTCCCCAGTAAATCACTTGAGCAAGAATCCCCACCTCAGGCTCTGCTTCTAAGGAATCTGACTTAGGAAAAAAAGGAATTCTTTTCAGTTATTCTCAATACTCATCCCTAGTTGCTGTCAGTAACTGGAAGGAGTAGACCTCTAACAACTGAAGCGGTGCAGATTAGGGATGTTAATTCTTTTGAATATACCTGAAAAGCTTCCTGGACCTACTAACCTTTTAAGACATACTGGATAATCAACACTGGCAACCACCAATGTGTAATTTGATTCAGGCAAGATCATCAGAGGATGATATAAACCAGCAGGTGAAATTTAGCTGGGGAACAGGTTACTTGTTGTTAATGACATCGAGAAAAAGGTACTTTTATAATGGAGGGAACTGGCACTACCTCCTTAACCAAGTGATCGAATTCCGCATCACTAAAGGTGGGATAAGTTGATGTGATGTGCCTTCTGAGGTGAGGTGAGAGGGAGTACGCAATGACACTTAAGTAGTATTCCTTCCAAAAATGTTTAACCTGAATCCAATCATGAGAAAATATCAGACAAGTCCAGCTACTGTCTCCTAGACAACAGGCCCGGAGAAGTTACTTATACCTAGGAACTAAAGTTCATTAAAAAGTGTATAGATAGAAGAATAAATGAATTTAAGTGAAGTGTTTACGTGTGCCCATTATACTAGTCTTTCATTATATAGATATGAAATAAAAAATAAATTTGCAAAAAAAATTCTTCATGCAAGCACACAAAATATATGCTATATAAAAATCTCATGAGCTTTCTAGTGTGCCTTGTTCAATTAAATAGTCAAAACCCATTTTATCAAATCATATTGTGAAATGTGTATTATCATTATAGCCAATACTCATCTTATTTCAGCTTATAATAAGATTTTGTGCCTCCTATTAGCAAAAAATAAAATTATATGCTAGCTGCTGGATGAATTAGCTCTAGCAGTATATACCTTTCTTTTTCATTAACTACATGGGAAATAGAATCATATGTCTAATGACATTAATGGAGCTATTTTGGGCTTTTCATGCCTTATTTTATTTCGTTATTCTCAAAAGCTCACACAGACACACATTTATTGAAGGAATACCTTGCCTACATTCATACTTATCACATCAGTAATAATTGATAGCTCTAGCCACCCTTCACATTGGATAATTATAAAATAATGAGGAATACCATTATCATCTTATTCTGGTAGCTTGCATGTGATTCCTTATGTTAGATCTGCATCAGTTTAATCCTGACCTGATTGCTTTAGTACTCTTTCTTACAATACACGTTGCAAAATGTGTTATCCTGGGTTTTTATATTACTTCTTAAAATGTGTATGAACACATTTATTTGAATTGAAAAATGACACCAGACTCTTTGTGATAGAAAGTAAGTCTGATCTGGCTCAACAACAACAACAAAAGGTTCTGGTAAATACTTTCCAGAATGTTTATTATTGCATGGTCTAAACGGAACCTCTGAGTTTTAAAATATATTTAATGCATGTGATAACACAAAGACATTTTAAGCAAAAAATTTTGGGTGATGTGGCAGATAGATTCTAAGGTGACCCCATGACCCCTACTTCCTGGAAGAGTCAGATTTTATGGATATTATCCCTTATGACTGCTCTGTTTGGTGTCATGTTTAAAAGGACCTCAAATGAGGGTGGGACCTGGGGCTTGTTTCTAATCAATAGAAAACGGCAAACGTGATGGGATGTATGAGCTTACGTGTATATGATCACATTACATAAGACTGTAATACCCATTTGGCCAGGAGAGACTTTAACCTTTGCTGGCTTTGAGAATATAAGTGCCCATATTGGGAAGGCCTTGTGGTGAAGAACTGAGTGTGGCTTCCAGCTAGAGCCAGCCAGGAAGCGGATGCCACCAGCAACCATGTGAGTTTAGAAGTGGAATCGCCCCAGTCGTGTACCAGATAAGATCAGTGTCCTGGGTGACACCTTGATTGTAGCCTTGTGAGTCCCCAAAGCAGAATTCACCTAAATTGTGCCTGGGACTCCTGACCCACAGAAATTGTGAAATAATAAATGTGTGTTGTTTTAGTCTACTACGTTTGTGGTAACGTATTTCTTTAATTTGTTTTTTGGTCTCAATTTTCTTTATTTTATTTTGGTAAAAATGAATATAACAAAACGTTTACCAATTCAACATTTTTTACATGCACCATTTAGTGACATTGATTACATTCATCGGGTGTGCAACCATCACCACTATCCATTTCCAGATTATTCCACCGCCATTGTGGTAATATTTTTCTGCAGCAATAGATAGCTAATACTAACGGCAAAGGTGTGTAGAAATTACTGTTTCAGTGTTTGAGCCCTTGGAATCTATCAGATTAAATAAAACTCCTCTTGATGAAAGAGTTACAGGTATAATGTGGATTTAAAAAAAAAAAAAAAAAACCCATTGCTGTTGAGTCAATTCTGACTCATAGCGACCCTATAGGAGAGAGTAGAACTGCCCCATAGGGTTTCCAAGGAGCAGCTGGTGGATTAGAACGCCAACCTTTTGGTTAGTAGCTGAGCTCTTTACCACTGCACCACCAGGGCTCCAAGATGTAGATTAGTGGCTCTCAAATTTGAGTAGGCATCGGAATCACTTGAAGGGCTTGTTGGTAAAACACAGATTGCCCTGCCCCATTTTCTAATTCAGTCAGTCTAAGGTGAACACTAAACCGTGGTGGTGCAGTGGTTAAGAGCTACAGCTGCTAACCAAAAGGTTGGCAGTTTGCATCCACCAGACGCTTCATGGAAGAAAGATGTGGTAGTCTGCTTATGTAAGGATTTACAGCCTATGGGACAGTTCTGCTCTATCCTAACAGGGTCACTATGAGTCGGAAATGACTCAATGGCAAAGGGTTTGGTTTGGAGGTGGGTTCCAAAGATTTGCATTTTTAACAAGCTCCTGGGTGTTACTGACGCTGTTTGTCTGGGATCCACACTTTGAGAACCAATGATGTAAAGTAATTTGGTAGCTAAGTCTTGGTAAAGATTTTTGGCATATTTCTCAGAAATTGAGAAAATGAATAGAGTCCAGTGACTGTCACAAATTCTTTTGCAAGGTAAATTGTTTACAATTCTTTTATTTTCAACAAAATTAAAGGAGGACCTAATAGAGTTGTCAAAAGACAAATCGTTAACAATAATTTCCAATGGAAGTTCATGCAGTACAGTGAACTACTTCATATGGCCCTTCTAGCCATTCATGGTTTTGTGGCTCCCACAAAATAATTGGGTGGGGCTAGGCAAATAAGGTGCTTGTGGCCCATCAAGGGGATTGGACATTTGCTAAAAATGCAAATAAGGTGAATGGAACTCTTGTGTCATAGGGCCATGCAAATAAGGTGTGTGGAACCCCGTTGAGGAGATTGGTCAGTTTTGCCATCCTGCTAGGCTTAAAATGAGCCATCCTACAACGGGAAAAGGAGACCTCACTGTTATCAAAAAGAAGAACCAGGAGTGTCCTTTGGACTTAGGGTTCCTGCGCTGGAACTTCCTAGACCCAGGAGACACAGAGAGAGCTATAATGCCAGAGATGGTGCTAGAGGGCAAGAAGCAATGGCAAGTGTGGCAGAGAAACAGCAGCAATTGAACCAGGAGACCATCTTGAGATGGTCTTATCGGCAGAGCTAAAGAGCTTTGTAAAACTTACCTGAACAGGGCAGAGGCCAGACTGAAGGCTGAGGGGGATTACCAATTAAGAAGTAAAACCACAGCTACGGCTCAGTGAAGGGCAGAGAAGTCGCTGTGGTGCTTTGCTGGTGGAACTTACTAGAAACCTACCCTCTGGGATGTCAGGAAAAGCTGTTGAAGGTACTCTGCTACAAAACCACCTGGGAGGACGTAGTGCCCAGAGAAGCTAGTGTACATAGAATCCATTGTTAAATTGGAATAATTTTATTTTAAGAATGTCAGAATTTACAATAAATTGGAGATTGTGTTGTTTTCAACATGTAAATATTATGATGGAGAATAGAAAATGTCAGCTTAAAATAGTGGTAGGGGTACCTAGCTTTACAAAACTCTTTTAGCGGTATTATGAGCAAAAAATGGGAAAACTACTGGTCTACTTCAATATTTTATCCTCAGTATCTAGCTTGGTAAAAAAAATACCATTTGAATAAATAAAAAAGAAATGAATGGCAAATAATCACTTAACCACTGTGCTGCCAGGACTCCAATATAGGCATAAATATAAATAATACCTGGTATAGACAAAGGAAACCCCAGTGGTGCAGTGGTTAAGAGCTACGGCTGCTAACCAAAAGTTCAGCAGTTCGAATCCACCAGGTGCTCCTTGGAAACTCGATGGGGCAGTTCTACTCTGTGCTATAAGGTCGCTATGAGTCGGCATCAACTCGATGGCAACGGGTTTGGGTTTTTGCGTTTTATGGACAAAGGAGCCCTGGTGGTGCAGAGGTTAAGTGTTCAGCTGCTAACCACAAGTTGGCAGTTTCGATTCAACAGCTGTTCCTTGGAAACCCTCTGGGGGCAGTTCTACTCTATCCTATAGGGTAATTGAATCGATGGCAATGGGCTTGGTTTGGTCTGGAGAGACAAAAGTTGTAAGAACCAGACAGTCTCGTGTGGATACAAATGAATAGAGTATTTCTAGAGGACTATGTGAAGCTCATATAAACAGCCTTAAAATGTGTCTAGCCTTTGAGAAAGCAATGCATCTTCTAAGAATTTATACTGAAAATCATAAATGAATAAGGATGCTCATTACTCTCTTCACTCATGGAAAAAACAATAGATATTTCTTAAGCACCTACTCTGCCTTGGGGATAAAGCCTTTAGCAAAACAGACATAACCTTGCCTTCACGGAGCTTACAGTTTATTGGGGGAAGACAATCAACTAATCTCGCATATAAGTGAATAATTAAGAATTGTGAGAAGTGTGATGAAAAAGAGATTAGTGGGTGCTGCAAGAGTATATGATGGGAAATGAGAGCAAATCAGGAGAGCCAGATTAGGCTTTCCCGTGGTGACCCTTGGACGGTTAAAGGGTGAGTGGATAGGGGATAAGCTGCTTGGCGGGTAGGGATGGACTCCAAGGTGGGGTAAGATTTCAGGTCCAGGGATCAGTGTGTGTCAAGGCTGAAGCAGGAGGGAGCAAGGTACAGTTAAGATGCTAGAAGAAGGCTAGGAGTGCTGAAACATTTAAATTAGGGAGAAAATAGTTGAAGAAGGGGCCAAAGAGATAGGCAGGGACTCACCTTGTAAGACCAAGTGAAGGATTTTGGGTTTATCCCAAGAAATGGCTATCCATATTTTTTGGAGGTATAATTAACATAATAAAATGCCCAGACCTCAGGTGTTCCATTCAACGAGTTTTGACAAATGTATACACCCATGTAGCAACCACCCAAAACAAGATATAGAGCATTTCCATCACTCTAAAATATTCCTTCTGCTCCTTTCCAACTAATTCCTGCCCACCCATCCCCTGCTACCATTTTCTGTTTCTATCATCATAGACTTCTTTTGCCTATTCTAGAATTTCATATAAATGGAATCAGTATGTATTCTTTTGTGTCTTCTTCTCCTCCTTCTTCTTCTTCCTCCTCTTTCTTCTCCTCCTTCTTCTTCTTCCTCCTCTTTCTTCTCCTCCTATTCCTCCTCCTTCTACTTAGCATGGTTTTGAGATTCATCCATTGTGCTGCGTGTATCTGTAGTTCATTCTTTTTTATTGCTGAGTAGTATTCTGTTTTATGGATACAATGACTTGTTTATCTGATCTTCTGTTACGGATATTTGCGTTGTTTTGAGTGGTTATTATGAATAAAACGTCTATCAACATTCTTACGCAGGTCATTTTGTGAACATAGGTTTATATCTCTCTTGGGTAAATACATTAGATTGGAATTGCTGGGTCATAAGGTACATGTATGTTTACCTTTATGAGAAACTGCCAATTTTTTCAAAGTGGCTGTCCTATTTTAGTCTCCCACAGCATTGTAGCCATATCAACATTTGGTGGTATTAGTCTTTTCTGGTTTATTTTTAGTGGCTATTATTCACTGATGAAGATCAAAGACTACAGCCTTCAGTGTGGATTAGACCTCAAAGACAACAAAAATTCTCACGACTGGACCAATAAGCAACACCGTGACAAACTGAGAAAATAATCGAAGTTGTCAAGGATTTCATTTTATTTAGATGCACAATCAACACCCAGGGAAGCAGCAGTCAAGAAGTCAAACACTGTATTGCATTGGGCAAATCTGCTGCAAAAGATCTCTTTAAAGTGTTAAAAAGATGTCACTTTGAGGACTAAGGTGTACCTGATCCAAGCCATAGTATTTTCAATCGCCTCATATGCATGTAAAAGCTGGACAATGAATAAGGAAGATCGAAGAGAGCTGATGCATTTGAATTATGGTTTTGGTGAAGAATATTGAATATACCATGGACAGCCAGAAGAACGAACACATCTATCTTGGAAAAAGTACAGCCAGAATGCTCCTTGGGAGCATTCTATACTTTAGAGGGAGGGACCAGTCCCTTGAGAAGGACATTATGCTCGGTAAAGTGAAGGGTGAGTGAAAAAGAGGAAGACCACTGAGCAGGACCTGACAGTGTTTTGTTCTGTTGTACGTGGGGTGCTTTGAGTCAGAACCGACTTGATGGCACCTAACAACAACAGCAACAGTGTCAGTCTTGCAATTTTTCTATCTTTTCTTATTCCCTTGATGATCTCATCCAGTCTCAGCTTTAAATACTCTCTTACACACTGATGGGTCCTAATTTTTCATCTCCAGCTTGTATCTCTCCCCCGAACTCCAGGTTTGTATATCCAAATCCACATTTCCATTTGGAGTTCTAACAGGCATCCCAAACTTTATGTGTCCAAAACAGAATTCCTTTTCTTTTGCCCACCTTACCCCAAGTTGCTCCTCCTACAGTCTTCTCCGTGTCAGTCAATGACAAATTCAACCTTTCCTGTGCTCATGTCAAAAAACCTTGGAGCCAAAATTGACTCTTGTGTAAGGGAATTAAAAAAAAATTGAGGTACCTGATAAGATATGAAATGGCTGGCTTAAGGTTTGGGTGTGATTTCTTAGTTGCTGGTTCCATTTTCACCCTAGCACCAGCCGTCTTTCATGCTGTTTCTAAGAGGGAAATGTGTGGTAATGATGATGTAACTACACTGTGACCCTCCCTTGCCACCCCCCAAAAAAAAAACCAAACCCAGTGCCGTCGAGTCGATTCTGACTCATAGGTGACCCTATAGGACAGAGTAGAACTGCCCCATAGAGTTTCCAAGGAGCGCCTGGTGGATTTGAACTGCCGGTCCTTTGGTTAACAGCACTTAACTGCTGTGCCACCAGGGTTTCCTTCCCTTGCCATATACACTTGTAATTACCACACTGTAATCCCTGGTGGTACAGTGGTTAAGCGCTTGGCTGCTAACCAAAAGGTTGGCAGTTTGAATCTAGCAGCCACTCTTTGGAAACCCTATAGGGCAGTTCTCCTCTGTCCTGTAGGTTCACTATGAGTCAGAATTGGCTTGACGGCAATGCATTTGGATAACCAATAAGATACACATATCTTTTTTAGCCAATCATCTTATGAGCTTCCATTACAGGAAGTCCTGCCTTATGAGTTCCTGCTATGGGAAGTCGTGCCTTATAATGATCCACTACCAATCAAGTAATGTCTTTTGATGATCTAAGCCTGTAATTACCAATCAAGTAATGTCTTTCGATGATCTAAGTTTGTAAATACCAATCAAGTAATGCGCTTCATATCTTTTGTTCTTCCCTTATAAAACCTCACTGCTGAGTTGCCATATTGGATTACTGGATTCCACTGCATGAAATTCAGTCTATCACCTGCTCAAACTGATTCTCAATTTTACATTAATCAGATTATAGATGGCTACTCTATGACACTCTTTTTTCTCCCTCTCCACATCAAAATCTACCAACTCTACCTCCAGAATGTATTCATATTATGACCTCTGTATGTCCCTGGTCCAGGCCACCATCTCACCTCACCTGGATTACTGCAGCCTTCTACTTGGTCTCCATGCTACCTGCCTGCCTGCCTGCCTGCCCACCCTCCTTCCTTCCTCCCTCCCTCCCTGCTTCTCCCTTTATTCCTTCCTTCCCTCTCTGCAGTCTATTTTCAACTCAGCGATCAGAGTGATCCATTAAAACATGAATCAGACTATGTTCAAACATCTAAAGACTTCTCATCTCACTCAGAGTAAATGCCAGTCTTTAAAATGCCTACATGGCTCTAAATGATATGATCCCAGTCACTTTCCTATTTCTTACTACTCTCTCCTCACTCCGTCTCATCTGACTTCACTGGCCTTGCTGGTCCATAAATATTCCAAGCATGTTCCTGTCTCAGGGCCCTTGCACTTGCTCCTCCCTCCACCTGGACTGCATTTCTCTCAGACCTCCGTCTGGCTACTTTTTTCTTTCTTTCAAGTCTTTGCTCAACTGTGAGGCATTTTCTGACCTGTTTAAAATCCCTGTCCCCATCTCTCATTATCTTCTGACCCTGCTTTATTTTTCTCCACAGTGCTTAACATCATCTAACATACACTAAGGTGTCGTTGGGTGGTGCAGATGGTTAACATGCTCAGCTGCTAACCGAAATGCTGGAGGTTCAGGTCCACCCAGAGCCTCCTCAAAAGAAAGGCCTGGAGATATCCTGAAAAATCAGCCATTGAAAACCCTATGGAGCACAGTTTTACCCTGACACACAAAGGGTTGCCATGAATTAGAACTGACTAGATGGCAACTGATTTAACATACACTGTCATTTCTTTCATTTGTATTTTGCTATCTACCCCAGGAAATGTAAGATCCTTGAGAGCAGGGATTAAAAACTGTTTTTTCCCTCAGCTAATTGTCTTACCTTGTGTTCTAGTTTCATGTACACAAATGGTTCCCCCGCTAGGCTCTGAGCTACGTAAACAGAGCATGTAATTCACTGTTTAATCCCTCCTCACCCTGAGTGTCTATTACAGTGTCTTACACACAATAGGGAGCCCTGGTGGCTCAGCGGTTAAGAACTTGGCTGCTAACCAAAAGGTCGACAGTTCAAATACTCCAATTGCTCCTTGGAAGCCCTATGGGGCAGTTCTACTCTCCCTTATAGGGTCACTATGAGTCAGAATCGGCTGACAATGGGTTTGGTTTTTTTTTTTGTTTACACAATATAGGTGTCTGATATATATAATGATGGGAGCAAAGGCTCACCCACGTTAAGTATGAAGACAACATGGTCATCCAGGTGCCGGCTAATCATTAGAGGTGGGTTTAGCAGACACCGCTGATGCCTTGCTCCAGGTCGCCTCAGCCCACTTGAGTTCACTGCTTCTGTAAACCGTTCCCACACACTGATGCTTGCATCTGCCCTTTCCTCTCTTCCTAACTACAAAGCACATTGAAGAGTCAACACCCCTGAGGACAACCTTCCAGCAATAGGCGGGACTTGGTAGACCAATACCCTACCCTCAGTCTCTGGTGGGGTGACTCTGAGGTGAGTTTCACATGATAAGTCTGAGGGTCCCTTATTGCTCCTGCCACTCATTTATGCAGCAGGTGTTTCTGTCCCCCCACCCCTTCCTCATTTATGCTTCCTAGGATCACCCTTCAAATGAATAGTCTGCACCCAAGTCCTTGACGAAGGGTTTTCCTTTAGGAGGATCCAAGCTAGTCAGTGGGTCATCTTTGCATTTCCAGACAAAAGTAGAAAAAGTTTCCAATAGGATGATGGAGCTCCTCAGGGCCATGAGTCCACCAGATCAACTTTAGCTGGAAATTGGGGTATTTTGGGGAGGGACATTAAACACAAGGGCATTAGAAAAGATTAGAGCCTTGGACTGCAGTGTGGTCAGAATAGGATGGTGTGAATCATGTTCAGGTAAGAGCTAGTGAGTAGAGCATTTAAACATTTAGGATATCATCACATGTATTATAAAACAAAAAACAAACCCATCGCCATCTAATCGATTCCAACTAACAGTGACCCTATAGACAGAGTACAACTGCAAGGAGTGGCTAGTGGATTCAAACTGCTGACCCTTTGGTTAGCAGCCAAGCTCTTAACCACTGCACCACCAGGGCTCCGCATGTATTATAGTGCCATGAATAGGGCTTTAGTTTGAAACTGCCACCTTAAGTCATTTATATCCAGCATCCAGCAGCGCCTGGTAAATGAATAAACATGATTTTAATGGTGGGACTGAGCACTCTTCAGAGCTTAAAGGCGGTGACTCGATATTGATGTTCTTATTTTTTTAATTTATTCTGTTGTTGAGAATATACACAACATACACCAATTCAACAATTTCTACAGCGCAGACACTGATTACATTCTTTGAGTTGTGGAAGCATTCTCACCCTCCTTTTCCAAGTTGTTCCTCCCCATTAACATAAACTCACTACCCCGTTTCCTAGACAGTGATTTTTTGTTTGTTTTTAATAGTATTTTATTGTGTTTTGGGGGAAGGTTTACATAGCAGTATAGGTTCCCATTCAACAATTCCTACACAAATTGTTCAGTGACATTAGCTACATTCTTCACAATGCATGAGTATTCTCATTATTTCCATTCTGGTTCCATTTCCCTTAATCTAGTTCTCTTGCCCCTTACATTCTCATCTTTGTTTTAAAGTAAGTGTTGACTGTTTGGTCTCGTATAGGTGATTTGTTAAAGGAGCACAGTACATAGTACTTGTGGGTGGTATTTTGTGAGCCAATCTGTTATGTACTTACAAGGTCACTTCAGGGGTTAGTTTCAGTTCAAGGTTTAAAAAGTATCTCAGGGCAATAGTCTTGGGGAGTCCTCTAGTCTCAACTAGTCCAATAAATCCTTTTTTTTTTTTTTTTTTAAGGAATCTGAGGTCTGTTCCACTTTCTTCTCCCATTCTACGAGAGTCCAGCTATTGTGGCCCTGGTAGAATGGCCGGTAGTTGAAGCCAGGTACCACCTAGTTCTTGGTCTCAGGGTAGGTGAGGCCATGGCTTGTGTAGACTGTTTTTCCTGTAGACTAGTTTCTTCTGTGATTCAAAGATCACACTCTTAAATCAAGCTAGACTGATCAATTAATCAAAGAAAAGACCAGGACTTGGAGAAATTAGGTTACCAGTATTCTACTCCTGACTTGGCCACTAATTTTTTTTTTTTTTTTTATCATACTTTAGATGAAGATTTACAGAACTAGTTTCTCATCGAACGGTTAGTACACACATTGTTCTATGACATTGGTTAACAACTCCACGACATGTCAACACTCTCCCTTCTCAACTGATAGTGATTTTTTAACGGTTAAACTTGATACAAACGCATGCATGCGCACACACGTGCATGCCCCTTAAGTCTCCAGGGCAATCCTTTCTTTCTCTCTGACCTCCTAAGAGATATTGGAGACAACAGTTCATCAGTGCCCTCACTGACCTAGGAGGTTAGGGCTAGTAGAATGGCTCTCTGAGACCATCTACTTAAATCCAACCAACCATAGAGCTGGGGCTGGAGCCCAATGTCCTGCCTCCCACTGTCTGCCTCTCTTTGCACAGTAGCCATTGGGAACATTCCAAGAAGAAAGCAATTTTGGAGGCTAACGGCCATGAGAATTTTCAGATTCAATTTCAACAAAGTGTTGCCATTTAAGAAAGGCTGCCAAAAAGATAATGGGGATGAAAAAAGGCTCTGTAAACTGTAAAGGGCTATCCAAAGGTTAGCAATCTGTGGTTCGCTGCCAAGGTCAACAAATCCAGGCCCAGATGGAGAGCCTGCTCCTAAATTGGAGGAGCTAAGGAAAGACTGGTCATTCAAGGGGCCACTCCTGAATGGGACACCAGTGTATTTGCTGGGATCAAAAGGACACAACATCTTGCCTACGTGACATCCCCACGCCCCTATTTTAAGTACAATACACTTAAACTAACTGGAATTAATGCTTATATTATATATTTGTGTTAATGCCTATTGTTTCCTGGGCATCTTTTCTTTCCCTGGGTTTCAGAGGCCGCACACTGAGCTCCGGCCACCTGCACCACTGGGCAGTGGGGGTCTCTCCAAGCTTTCCAACCCTCTGGGCCCATTTTGGTGGTTTGTCAGTTTATATTTCTCCCAGCTGCATTAGAATTTAGATTCTGCACATACTCTGGCTTTCAAAACCACATTCTTTTGCCTTCACAGTACCTCTTTGTCATCTACCAACTGAATAACCATTGTTTCCCTGGCTTGGCTCATGAACGGGGATCCTGATGAAGAGTAAACTTCACATTTTCTGGGCTTCCTTATCCAAATGCCCAACACTAGAAGGGTGGCAGTGTGTTTGGTGACCTCCCCACATCAGGTTAACGATCTGGGTCTGGGCCCAGGCTGGATAATGAGCCCGTGAATAATGGGGAGCCAATTGCAAAGCCTTATCACGGTGAAGTTGAGAAGCAGGGGTGCTTTGTCCTGCACTCCCCGGCTCCTCTCCCCAAGGGCCTTTTCTGAAACCATCCAAGCTAATGGGTTTATGTGGCAGGCATTCATTCTTCATAAGCCCCGATTCAGGCGGCTGTGCTCGGATTCAGTCTCGGATGTTTCTACACTTAAGGGCTTGTAAAACAGTGAAAAGAAAGATAGTAGATAAACTTACAGAAAGCCCTCTGTTCCCGGCTAGAAAGAAAGGCTCTACTTATTTCTCTACTGTAACAGGAGTTTTCAAAAGCCCAAATTAAGGGTGCAGAGAAGGGGTGAAATAAGAACACTAGAAGGCATGAACACTGCACATGGCCTTGCCAACTTCACTTTTTTCCACTCACTTCCCAAGTGGTTATAGGCCTGTGAGAAAGAGACAAACTCTGGCAGCACAATTTTTATTGCTGTATTGCTGGAAAAAATGAAACAGGCAGAACCTTCCTAAGGGTTTTTTTTTTTTTAAGGGACCAGCCATTAGTAAAATTTTTACTTGTTAAAATCAGAAGTTGTTGGGGGGGGGGAGGAAATGAGCGGTCTTATTACGTTTTAACTGGTTTGCAACATATCACTCTAAGGGGCTCCACTGGGATAATTCTGGAACTCAAAGCCCTAGACTAGTTAGCCATCTTTTCATACAACTCGGGACCCAAATGTGAACTATGCTTCTTTAAAACCTGGTTACCAAAGTTGACCAAGTAGGTGAGTTCAAGGGGTTGGCTTAGTCACTGGCAAGGAAGGGGACTTTTCTTTACCTCCTACCTCTTTGGATCAAATTTTTAGCCAGAGGTGAGACCAAACACTTCAATTTCCAGGTACCAATTCCCACAAGTATCCTTTACCTGTAAATAGTTAACAGAGAGAAAGACAGCCAGCCAAAAACAAGAAGCCAGGTGGCTTTTGCTGCCTTTCAAACAAAAGCACCAAGGGAAAGAAAGAGGCAGGTTCCAGGCGCATGGTAAACTGAAAGCAAACTTCTTTATTGTACACAGTACAGAATATAACGCAGCTTGGCAGGATGCACACGGCCCTGCGCAGGGAAAGGATTTCAAATCAACTGGCAGGGTAAAGCCTTTCTGCACTGTAGACTTCCCACACTCTGGAAAAGAAGCGCTCCCCCAAACATTAAAAAAAAAAAAAAAAAAACCCAACCCCCCCGACAAAAAAAACCATGTGGAGGTGCATGAATCCGATGGGGATGTGACAGTGGTACTGCAGTCCTCTGTCCTCTCGTGACAGCTCAGGCCACATGGTCATAGCAGGGGAGGGGTGTGCAGGCGACAGAGGATTATTTTCATACTTGTGAAGACAGCATAAACCCACCCCCCCGCCAAAAAATAATCCCAAACCAGGAGAACTAAAGAAAGGAAAATCAAATCCTATACAGCATTTACAACAAATAAATCTCTAGCCAGCTGGGAGTAAAATACGCATAGATGTGTAGACTATGTGTAGGTCAGAAAGCTATAAATATGGTCTGGAAAGAATCCTTTGATTAGAGTACAATGCTAATGAAGGCCCAAGCTATAGGTTCAATGCCTTTGGGGGCCAATTAGCTTCCAATAAGGGAAACCTTGTATTCCCATAGCTATAAAATGCACCCTTTCGCCCTATGAACCTCGGCACAAATGCGGTGTTGGTCAGAAGGAGACTTCTGGAGACCACGGAGAGCTCCACTTACAGAAAAATGACTCCGAGCATGTGTCTTCTGCTCACCGAGTCAGCACTGTCGCCTCCACGTGTGAAGAACAGCACAGTCACTGTTAACATGCTCAGTGGCACGGGGGCACGGAGTACCAACAGGGCTGGCAGCAAGGTGCTACCACTTCCCAGGGACTCTTACACTACTTGGAGCTCGACTTTCACATAGCGTTAGCTTGGCTGTTCAGAACATTTTCAGTATCATACAGCAATCAGAATAAACCTTTTAAAAAGAAAAGGGTGGCAGGAAGCTAAAATGCTAGCATCATTGTACCTGTCAGCGCCACGCAAAAAGTCTCAAACCCTATTGAGTTATAGGCAGGGTTTCAAGTCCAAGATGGAAAGGAAAAGGAAAACAAAGTCAGCTGATGAAATGGAAATTGTCATCAGTCATGCCCAGACAAGTGTCCCTAGGGTTCCCACCAGGTGGCCAGGTTTCCAATGGACATGACATGAATTATGTACACATGCTTCCCAGAGAGGGCATGAACGCGGGGAACTGTACACATAGAATCAAAGCTGGGTGTCCAGGCTGCCCTGCACACTTTCAAAAATGTACAACTCAGGTGCCAATGTTCCTTCAGGTTGTTTGGTGCAGAAAGCACAAAGCAGGCAACAAGCGGGCTTTCACACGGCTCTGGGGATGTCCCCAGCAAAGCCCCTTTCAAGCTGCAGTGTCTTCATAAGTCAGCACGGTCCCGTCTAAACGACACAGTGCATAGTTACCAAAAGGTTTTTTTTTTTTCTTTTTTTTTTGCTTTAAATACCAAAACTACAAAAATCAGTTTATAAACTGTTTGTTTTTTCCCCAAATCAACCACCAAAAGAAAACATCCCCCAAATCAAAGCAAAACAAAATACTGTCAAAAGCGTTAACCGCCCTTCTCCTAAAATTAAAGCCATCCATACACGGCCACGTGGCTGGGAAGAGAAAGGGAGCTTGCTCCACTCGGTGACTACGTGGCCAGAAGGTTCCCGAGGGCTGCGATGGTTTATTGTTTGAGAATCACGGGGTGGGTAACAGCGGTTCTGACCTTCCCAACTTCTTTCTACACCAAGGGGACATGTTTCAGATTGAGCTCCGAATTCTAGGATGTTATTTTTAACCCTTCATGGTTTGAGCCTCCCCAACTAATAGCCTAGCTACTCTTCTATGGGTTTGTGATTTTTCAAAACGTTGTGCAAATCAGAGCCCTTCTCTGTAAAGGCATTTAGGAGTCCATGATCAATGAAGATTGTCACTCTCTCTCCCGGTTGGCGGGTACTAACCTGAACAAGGTATTGCTCTGCATATATTGTCCATGGTAAGGAGGCTCCATTTCAATCTCTATCCAGAAACCTCGTCGGAATCAGAGTGAAGGCACCAGCCCCTTCCCCTTGGTGGTTTTCTGCCTTCCCTGTTCCCACTCCTTTTTAACCAAGGTATCTGTCTTTAAGGGTGCCAATCCAGAAATGGCTTGGACTCTCCAGATAATACTCAAAGGGCAAGCTTTAGGAACAGCCAAAAACACAAACAAAACCACTGCCCTCATTTGCCCGAATGGGAACTGCGAGCTCTAGGGTTTGGCCACTCAGAAACTTAGTAAGCAAAGCCTTCAGCGTAGGGGAGGCTGCTGCAGTGATCCATGTCCAGGAGGTAAGCAGGGTTGTCTTCAAAGTGGGTCAGTGGCAGGGTATCCTCATCATTGAGGTGGCACTCGGATTCTGCCTTCAGAAATGGACGCTGATTGTCGGGGAAGGCCATAGAGAAAAGGGCATCAGGGTCACAGACAAATTTGTAGACGTATCGTTCGCCTGCCACCTGAGAGAGAAAACACACCTTCAAGACCCAGCTAGACCAGGGCATGGAGAACAAGGGAAGAATAATAAGATATTTGCAAGTCATTAAGTTCCCAGGGACCCAGTGACCAAAGGAAGCTCATTAGCCAGCCGATTAGCCAAGTCATTCAGATTTATCGGATCCATCTTGGAGACGTATTACCTGCCAAGTGTTTTGTTGACACCACAGCTCAGCAGTTGAAAGAGAAGATGTTTGAAATTCAAATCCACACTAGACAGGCTTTTTAAAAAGAAAGCCCTCACTTTTGGTCTTAGAATGGTTATGCTGAGGCTTGCGCTTGGTGTTACAAGAAGCGATAAGCAAGGAGAGGAACAATGCAGAAGTCAGACCAGGTTTTCAGTTCCCTCCAAAGTTTAGTCTTCACAGTATGGCTTTGTTACTTAAATGGGTTAGGAATTTGATTAGAGAACCTATAAGACAATTTTAAGTGTGTTTCAAACCCAAACAGAATTGCAGTTCAGCTGACCTGCAGTTTTAAATTACTCAATCCATGGTTCCTTCACAACAAAGGAAGATAACTACCTTTATATGGATTTTATGCATCATAATATAAATATTAGAGCCAAAATGGTCTTGATTATTCAAGGGCCTGACGGTCTAGCTGATGAACTACATAGGTCAAGAGGATCACCCACTTGTTGCTGGCTGTTTAGCGACAGCGCAAGAGGGCATGTACCGCTGAAAACCAAACTCAGAGATCAGGTTTGGCGAGGCAACGCAGAGGGGAAAGTGAAAATGGCTACAATGACTGACAAAACAGACATTTTAGATTCAAAAATTCTAATTGCTGAGTTTAATCCTGCCCTTCAGTCATGGGAAACCAAAGACCAATGATACTTCATCATTCTGTTGTGATTAAACTTTTTTTACTCGAAGAAATAAGGCTTTGCTTCCAAATCTTGCGTTTAAGAGGTCTGCTGCTACAATGGCTGGTTATACAGGGAACGGTACCATTATCCCAGTGGGTCTACAAGCTTATCTTATGGTGACACTTCTATGTCCAGCCACCAGAATGTGGCTGTTCCTTGGAACTCAAACACTGAGCAACTGTGGACTGCATATATAAAACCAAATGATTGGTAGTCCCATCAAAGGAAGTCTTAAGGGAGGGTGGGAGATGTATCCTATCAACCACACTTATTTGATTTTTTTGAAACCAGTTTTACCTTAAATCCCTGCTTCCCGGCCCCCAAAAGTCAGTATGTGTATGTGGAAGAGTGGGGCAGGAGAACATAGTGGAAATACTACTAGACCAGAAGCCTAGGGACTTTTGACTCTTGAAGGAGCAAAAAGGTGATAAGTACATGGAGGGGCTGGCCAGGTAAAGAGGGCACTGGGAATGTTCTAGTTCTTAAATAAACCAAAAACAAACCCATTGCCTTCGAGTCAATTCCGACTCACAGCGACCCTTATAGGACAGAGTAGAACTGCCCCATAGGGTTCCCAAGGAGCGGCTGGTGGATCTGAACTGCTGACCTTTTGGTTGGCAGCCCTAGCTCGTAACCACTGAGCCGCCAGGGCTCTGCCAATTTACAAACTTTGGGTTTTTAACTTGAGTTCCAGTTTCTGTAGGTTTTGAAAGAGAGGTAAGATTTTCCTATTTCTCTAACACTTTAGAGAGTATCAAACCAAAAGATTTGGAGGTCTAGGTGTTTTAACAACTAAAGGCTTCAGCCAAGCTCTGCAGGAGTAGTGACTTTCGAGTTGATTCCCTCATGTGCTCTTTTTTGGACATAACGGTTGGCCTTCTTTTCTGGACATCTTCGTAATTAGAGACAGTGGAAGTGAAGCAGAGGAGCCTAATTTTCCTGCTGTGTGTTTCACACGAGCCTCTGTCTCCCATGCACCCAAGAGTTTTACATACCTCCTAATACCTTGTTTTGACCCTCGTCTTAAGTTGGTTTTCACCAGGTTGTTGTTGTTTTTTTTTTTTCACAGAATGACTTTTGAGGCTAACATTCTCTCCCACTCATTTTAAAGTCTTATTATAGATGCCCTCGACATCATCTTTGAACATGGTCAGGGTGGTCTAAATGTCCCTTCTAACTGCCCCACCTTCTGCATGATGCCCTTCTCATAGTAGTAGCGTAGAGAACGGCTGAGCTTGTCGTAGTTCATGGCTGGCCGGTTCTTCTGGATACCCCAACGCCGAGCAACCTGAAGAGACAGGAAAGCAGAGAGGAATGGAAACACACTCCCTGGCTTAGTGGTTTGCTCTGAATCCCAGGAGACCCACTTCTGTAACTTGATTGGGCTTTGGTCAATGACCTGTTTTCCTGACCTGGAAGGGGAAGGGTTTAATCCTCTCAAGACCAAACATTCAGCAAAGGTGATGATTCAGTCCCAACTGCTAGGAGGTGAGACCTACAGGCAGAAGAATCCTAGCGCTTTAAGATTGCAGAGGGCTTGGCTAACGTCCCAGAGGAAGCAGGCTCTCTACCGTTTCTCCACATATGAATTATTGACCAATACCCATAGCCCATTAGCATGTTGCCATTAAGTGCTATGGTTTCTGTAGCAGTCAATAAGGGATAATTAGAATGGTCATTCCTGAAACATTAGAAACACACTAGTGAGTTGCTAATGGGCCAGCAGAGCAAAAGTTCAATTCTAATAAGATTGGAGAGGGGCTGGGAGATGTTTACTTATTGCAGCTCTCAAAGTAAGGGGGAATCAGATCATTTCAGCCTGCTGCCATCCAATCCCCCACTCCCAGCAGACTTGCAGAATGGACACTAAAGCACGTAGCGCCATTATCCACTTAATGAAAAATTAAGAGCGCTTCTCAAACAGTTCTGAAGTGCATTATATCCAGCCCAGTCCACCTGAGGTGCAGGGATGGGGCGATGTAATCGGAGCTTTGGGCGGAGAAACTTTGGAGCGGGGAGACTTCCTAGTACAGTTAGCTGATGATCAGAGCAGCCATGTAATTTCTGTTCTCAAGTATCTCAACTCCGAAATCCTACACACATATAAATCCTACACACACATCTCAAGGAAGGAGAAGAATAACTCTTGAAACGTGAATCTTCTCCAAGGTCTTCCAATGTATGCAACTCAGGAGCCATGTTTTCAACATTTTAGGTACATTTTGGAAATTTTTTTTTTTTTAAACAAAATAACTGCGTTCTTTTGATCTTTTAAAAACCAAATATTAAATACGCAGAGAGAAGTGGGGTGACTGCCAGGAGAAAAGCGGATCATAGAGCAACATTTTACTTAAAGTATTTGGGTGGGAAAAATGGAATCTCTCCTGAATTCAGGACTCTAAAATGACCTCTAATATATACCAGAAATTGTACGTGAGGCAGAACACATCTGTCCTGCTTACATTAGAATAATTCTATAGCCAGGATTCTTCTCCGCCTTGCAAAAAACCCCCTCAATTTCCATTGGTTGGTTTCATGCCTCTGTGGGACACACGATTGCCTCAGGTTTGCTGTTTTCTCCCTATCACACCCATTCAACTCTACCCTTGAAATAGCCAAAAGGGCAAAATTTACAAAAACAAAACAAATCCTGCTCCCCGTGGAACACAGTGGTAAGAAGGGAAATCTGTTAAACCAGTGAATACCTGGTCCTGCCACATTGTTGAAAAGCAATGATGTTCTATGAGACTGTAACTGCTGTCAGCCACAAGTGAGGCAGGCAATTTGAAAGGAAACCCAGCCTCTCGTTTTACTATGTTCCGTGATGGAAAACTGCCCTTGAATATTCTTAACTTCAGGCTCGACCTCTTTTTTGCTGCCACTTGCATATGTAAGAGCATGCTGAAGAGCGGTTTTGTATGTGCACAGATTTCAAAGCAGCTCTGGTAGCCATAGTTACTCTCCTCTCTGGCCCTCGAATTCCATGGCCCTCTCCAGGGCCGCGCCCTCTGTAGTATGGCGGGACGCCACAGCTCCACAGCAGCTGGAAATTAGGGCTCTCCCCTTTTCTGGGGGGTGGAAGGCAGGCATTAGCTTGTCACCACTCTTTCTTTTCATCTTTGTCCTTAGTTACTTTAATAGCACACACCCCAGGACCGAGGCTGAAGGGGTTAAAGCACACATATCTCTCTTGCTCCCTTTTACAGAGAGTGTGGGGAGCAGCCAATCCTTTGAAACCTCCCCATGCCATCAGTTATCCGCCACATGTTCAACAAACAACCCTACCCCCAAAATATTCATTAATGCAGATTCACAGTTAAAATGGGTCCAGATTAAAGCCGAGTCAGTCATAATTGAGAGGGTGCTAAGCTGGATGACTATCAAAAGACATTTGATTAGGGGGCCTGCCAAAACGCAGCTCTAAAACCACAATTTCCACGCACTGCGTAATGGGTATTATGGATAATTACCCAGAGTGCACTATTCAGCCACACAGCTGCGTACAATTATGCCCCAAACAGCTTCCTCCTCCGCTTCACCCTTCAAGCGCCCCACATGACAACTTGTTACAGTTTTTTTGAGGCACTGGTATCCTCCCGAGATTAACAGGAGTAGGGACCCCAGAAATGCACAAGGAGCGAGGGGGGGCGGGGGCGGGGTGGGAGGGGGGAGACTCCACAACCATGTGTCCTGAGGTCAAAGAGTGCGCGTGGAACCGAACGGTCCCAGGTTAAGGGAAGGGATTGGTCAGAACAGACAGAATGCTTGGGACGCAAGATGGAGTGGAAAGACGCACTTCCTGATGAAACAAAGCTGCCCAATCAGTAGAGGGAGGCTCAAGGCCACTGGAGGCCTCTCCCAGGACTCGGCTGCTTGGCATTTATGAGCATTCCGAATTAATGTTAGTTTCTTTATTAAGTAAGAAAGCCAGGGCCCTTTGCCATCTGTTCATCATTTTCTTTACCACTGCTAGGAGAGCAGAAGATTCAATAACAGCTTTACAAAGGGTCATAACCAGGTTTACCTGCAGCTGTACAGCCTGTGCTTCGGCCCGAGGCAGTGGCAATAAAGTAATAAAAGGTCCTGTTTGTGAAACGAGATATCAATAAGGGCTGCCCACATGACAGACCTACTTTCTAAAAGCCTTGGTGAGTCTAGGCAACATGGGTTCTTTCTTCAAGCCTCATATAAACCAGGCCACGTTATTCAGAAAGGCAGCGAGAAGGGCCTATGTGGGATAGATGGCTCTACTTCTATATGACTTGGTGCAAAAGAAATGCTTAGAAAAACAACAGTACTCAACTATGGCTTAGAAGGCAGACAGAGCCTTAACAGGCACTGTTTACATATGAGATGTTGACATATTTCCACATTCATGAATGATTCAAGACAGGGACTACCATATGCATATCCTCGTTCACAACTGCCTTTAAGAAGCCTTCCTTATTCTCCTATCAACCAGGACTCTCCTTGTTTCCAATTCATACAGTCTCCTCCTTTTCCCATCTTAACTCTCAGATTGCTTCCTTCTTCCAAACCAAGCACCAGGTTGTTACCTCTTGTTGTTAACTGCCATGCCAACTTATCCCCTTGGTGCGCTACAGCGAGCCCTGGACTTAATCAACCACCTAAGACTGTTGTTCTTGCTCAAACGCCTTCCAAGTGCGTTGTTCTCATTTCAGTCACACTCAACTCAATGATACCTTTTGCTCTGCTGGTTTAATACACGACGCCTAAGTACACATTACCAAAAGAAACATATGTCAGTTTCTCAGGGCAGTTATTTCTTCATAATCTATCTACACTATAAATGAAACAAAAACTAAAAATCAGCCCATTTAGACAGGCTACACCAAGAGCCTAATTTAACTGACTTTGTTCTATGATGTTCAGGAAAAGGGTTCTATGGTGTCTTCTCCATTGAAGAAGTGGTACTGGTTCTGTGCATAGGGTTTCTCACCAACAGTTTTGGGCAAACTGACAGTAACAATGCCTTTTTTCTACTAATAATGGAGGTTTTTGTCATCTCTGAGCTACTGTGATGCCACATAAAAAAAAAAAAAAGATGCCAGATAGCACACTTTAAATACTCTACACTCATGAGATTGACCAATCTCTCATAGACTCATTTCTCTAGGTTAGAGCCATTTGAGACATAGTGTGGTAGCTGCATCCTATACTATCCTACCAAAATATCACATAACATGTTTATGTAGCTTTAGATACAGGCTGTGACATATGAGGGCTGAGGCCAAAACTAGTCTGTATCACCGAAATACCACTTGAAAAGGACCTTCCAAGAGGGAAAGCTACCTATATAGATTCAAGTCTTCATAGCCTCTCTCCCCAGATTCTGCAGAAGTGTTACAAATACTTTTCATGTATTCTACAGTAGTAAGCTCTGCCTGTCCATACACTGTAAATTGTCTTATCGATAATTTAGACAATTCACTTGTCAAGTCACTGGCTAGGCCGGAATGCAAATGAGAGCATATTTAACACAGTAAAAAGCCTCAAGGAATATATAAACAACAACAATCATCACATCATCACCTCAAAAATCATCTGAGTCCAACACTCCAGGCTTACCTCCTCAGGTTCTATCAGCTTGAACTCCATGCCTCGGCCTGTCCAGGCAATGAAGTGGGCATTGGCTGGGTCGTCAAGAAGGGTGACCAGGAACTGCCACAGCTGTAGGGAACCTCGCCTCTGGTAAGGGGGGCCCTCTCGATACATAGTGGGCTCCTGTTTGACTTTGCCTGTTTGGGGCAAAGATACACACGCAATACTTCAGCCTCAAGTTTCTCAGGTGATTTGGGCAAAAAGGAGTTGTGAATGCTGATTCAATCATTTAACTTGGAAAGACTGATGGACGGGCTCTGACATCTTGAATATCCTGGCTTAGCAACAAAATAGGACCACTTACCTTCCAGTCTCTCAGGCACCACACAAGTGTCGTCGAAGTACAACCGGGGATCTTTTTCATATGAAAAACCTGCAGGAGAATTTAAAAAGAAGGGCCATGTTGCTTAACAAATTCTATCTGTGTTGTATTAAAACAATGGATTTAAGGACTACAATGGGATTCTACCATTGCAGGCTCTAAGCCCTCTTGCTGTGTCTATGCCAGAATGAATTTTTAGGGACTTCCAAAGGACTTAGGTGCTCATGGTCTGATGCAGTCACCTGAGGCTCAGTCCAGAGCAGCATCTATTCCTGCTGTTAAAGCTAAGACGGCTAAGTTCCTTCGCATCTTGCTTAAGAGGTCTGCATGGAACAGTGTTTCTGTGACTAAGCTTTATATCTGAAAAGACATCTCATCTATTTCAGTTGGCCTAGTGGATGGATTTGGCTGATCTATACGTAGCCCCACTTATTTCCTTTTAGCTAATATTAATTTCAACCATTCCTATAGCTTGTTCAGACTACCCACATACCTCATTCAATTATAAAAGAGCTTGGGATATAGAGAATGTTGCCAAAATGAGTAAAGACTTGTGGCCAGTAAAGCACTGCTGACAGCAGTAGGTTTAAGAGCCAGTTGGAGGTAGTATTACCACAGACACAGTGTGGGAACCTCGAGACTCTAGCAATAAGATGTCATCATTTTATAGGTGACAAAACAGAGGTCAAGAAAGGGGAACCGACTTATCCAATGACGCATGTAAGTGGAAGTGAAAGGAAGGTAAAGCAAAGAGCTACAGGGGTTAAGAAGAAGGAAGGATGACCCAAAATTCTCAATCCACAAACCCTCAACAACATTCAGTGCTGACCGCCATGTCACCAGGAACCCTGACAAGATCGGTGGTTCAAATCAAAGCCAGTTAACAGACCGCCTTGATGGGACTACATCCTTCCCTGTGGTCTGGCCCATTTCAGGTATGGGGACTTCAGTGTACTCCTCTACCAACGTGCTTCTCAGGAGTGGCCCCCATGAGCTCCTGCCTGATAAATAAGGCTTCCCTGTGCTTGTGTGTCTGGTCAATATACCTGGCTGTATAGTACAGGTGTGTGCGTGTCAGGTATGCAATGGGGACAGGCAGGGAACGATGGGCTGCAATGAAGAGCTTTCATCAGCCTTTGAGAGGGATTTGCTGTGCCTTGAATAATCCCATGCGTCAAGGCGCCAAGAAATAACTGGTTGTTCTTTCTTCACAATCAGCCCAGTTCAAGTAGCTTCTTGGCAGGTCCAGCAAAAGGCCCGAGACTGGGAGAAACACTGCCCAACTTGGAAGAAATTGAGATTGTTTTGAGATTTGTTTTTATTCATTTTGGTTTCCTCAGCCCCAAGCACTATTTTTCTCTCTGTTGCTTAACTATATCAAAAGCAATATATTTTATTGGCATTTATTTATTATTTAATCCAATAAATATTTATGCTAGGCACTGTGCTAGAAGGAGATAGCAAAGAGAACACAGAGCCAGACCTTGCTCTCATGGAGCTTACATCCCTACTAGGGGAGACAGACAACAGACTAGAAAAAGAAATAAGTGAGATGTGATACAGCGTAGAACTTTGAGAGTGGCGTCCTGGCGCCAGAGTGCTCCACCTCCATGAGCTGCGTGACCTTGAACAAGTTAATTGATCCCATCCGAAAACTGGGCAGGAGCCCTTGTGGCACGGTGGTTAAGAGCTCTTGGCTGCTAACCAAAAGGTCGGCAGTTCAAATCTGCTAGCTGCTCCTTGGAAACCCTATGGGGCAGTTCTCTGTTCTACAGGGTGGCTATGAGTCGGAATCGACTTGACAGCAATGGGTTTGGTTTTTCAGTGGAAAATTGGGGATGGTAATAATTCCTAACTTACAGGATCATTGTGAAAATTAAATGAGTTAATATACAGAGTGCCAAGGGTAGCTCCTGGTACAAAAGGGTATAATAAATGACAGTTAAAAAATAAACACAGTAACCGCACCCTATGTGAGGTACTATAATGAAGGCTTCACATGAAAAATGTGAGAATTTTATTATCCTCTAACATAGATTCTAGAATGTTCCTTAGAAGCAAGGATGGCAAAACTATGTCTCACATACTTTGGACATGTTATCAGGAGGGACAGTCCCTGAAGAAGGACATCATGCTTGGTAAAGTAGAGGGTCAGTGAAAAAGAGGAAGACCCTCAACAAGACGGACTGACACAGTGGCTACAACAATGGGCTCAAGCACAGTAACGACGGTCAGGATGGCACAGGACCAGGCAATGTTTCATTCTGTTGTACGATAAGGTTGCTATGAGTCAGAGCTGACTCGACGTCACTTAACAACAACGTCATAGGTTTTAGAACCTTATCCTTGAGGATAAGGGCCGTGTCTTGAATATTTTAGTATCCTCAAAACACCTTAAAAAAAAAACAAAACAAAAAAAAAACCAAACCCATTACCGTTGAGTCGATCTTGATTCATAGCCACCCTATAGGACAGAGTAGAACAGCTGCATACAGTTTCCAAGGAGCGCCTGGTGGATTTGAACTGCCGACCTTTTAGTTAGCAGCCATAGCTCTTAACCATTACACCACCAGGGTTTCCCAATATACCTTACACGTAATAAACGCTCAATAAATACTGGAATAGATATGAGAGATTCTGTAATCTCCATTTAAAAAATATTTAAGAATACCATGCTAAAAAAACCAAAAAGACTACAATGCTACCTTTTCAGCCAGGGATTCAATGACTCCTATGATATATTTACTTTCCAATTTGATACGAGGAAACAGTGTGCCTTTTATGACAAGTTGGTATACTTTACGTTATCAATAAGAACTACAAAATTTATCATGCTCCACGCTTTTTGCCTTTGGCTAACAGGAAGCTATGTATTTCCCAGCCCGCCATATGGGTTTTGACATTCCAGTGATATTTAATGGCCTTATTATAAAGTCATTATAAGTGAACTACTTCAAAGTTTACACCTGTCAAATGTGCCGGGTTATTTTTAGGGCTTTCCTTCCTCTAAGGTAAGGATAACACGTTCACGGTGCATAAGGGAAAAAAAAAAAAAGGTAAATCTAGATTACATCCTAGGCTTGGTTTTTCAACCCTAATCAGATGAAGGCCTGTCTACAGAGTATCGTTTCAGTGCATTTTGTGGTTTCTAGTCATCGCTGCATGTGGTTCTCGGCAACACCTGGAAGAGGCTGTTGGTTTCAGTGAAACTTAAGTTGGCTGAATTCGCACCAGCAATTGCATCAGCGTGACCACAACCATCTAATCACTCACATAAAGGTGGCAGGAAGGAAGAACCTGTTTGAGGGGCAAAGTGGAAATGAAAGATTCGAAACCCTATGCAAGGATTCCAGGTGAACATTCAAGGCAGGACGGCTAGCTTAGCGACCACCGATGCCAATCAGAAACACTTGTTTTCGCTAACTGACAGGCATCTGTGGTCAAGCCTGTGTTAAGAAGGAGAGAAAAACCATGTCAGGATAATTTAGAGCAATTAAGACCGCTGGTCTCTTTGAAACTGACTTCTTCCATGTGTGTGGGGTTGGGGAAAGGAATGGGAAAAAGTGGGCAAAGAACACACAAGCTCGCCAGATATTCTGTGTATAGTAAGCAACCCAATGCCTTACTAAAAATATTTCCTTTAAGAGCATGCTCTTTGCTAAATGTTGTAATTATGCAAAATGCTTCCCTCCCTCTTTCTCTTCCCCTCTCCCCTCTAGTTTGCCTGCTGCAGACATCAATCGCTGCATAGAAACATTCAAGAACCTGGAAGAGACAGCTGTGCTGTCACCGTCAGTGGCCCAGTAGATGGCCCCCTCCTTTCCAGGCCTGGACACTCAGTGGACAGCCTTTCCTTTCCAGGGACGGACATTCAGAAATGTTACCAGGTGTCTAGTGCAACAACACTTGGTCTCCCATCTAACCAAGTCAGTGAGAAGCAGCCACCCATAGAAACCACTCCTGGGAACTCACCGCTTAACCAAAACCAACCATGCTTCATGGTGCTGTTTCCTCAGCTCTTTCCCCCTTCCTCTCGAACTCTGCAGTGCAGAGGTTTCCAACCCTGGGTGCATACTGGAGTCCCCTGGAGAGCTTTGAAAACTCTTGAAACCTGAGTCCAACCTCAGAATTTCTGGTTTAATTGCTCTGGAGTGAAGCCTGGACACCAGGATGTTTAAAAGCTCCCCACGTGATTGTAACATGCAGCCAAAGTTGAGAATCACTATTCTGAGCAGCAGTTCTACAATGTGAGCTGCATGAGAATCTCCTGCTGGGCTCTACTTCCAGAGTAAGGAGCCCTAGTGGCACAGTGATTAAAGCACTCAGCTGCCAACCAAAAGGTCAGCGGTTCCAACCCACCAGCCTCTTTTCGAGAGAAAGGTGTGTCAGTCAGTTTCCGTAAAGACTACAGCCTTGGAAACCCAATGGAGCAGTTCTACTCTGCCTTATAAGGTCCCTATGAGTCAGAATCCACTCGATGGCAACTGGTTTTGTTTTCTGGACCCTCAGAGGTTTTGATTTAGTAGGTTTGAGGTGGGTCCTGAACATGTGCATTCGTACCAAGTCTCAGGTGAAGCTGATGCCACTGGTTTGCGGAATCACTGCTCTGGGCGTTTATGAAGAGATATATATAACAGAAGACGTAACTTCTGGGGAAAATGTTCGAAAGAAAAATCTTCTCCTATTTCAGTGTTCAGAAGGGCAATCCTGATCCTACCATCTAAGATCATGCCTTTGCCCATAAGTGTTGCTCCAAACTTCTCAGCCTACCTCTTGAGGCCTTTTGTGCCCTCCTCAACTTCATCTCAGTCCCCAACAAGGCTCCTCTCTCTACCAACAGAGCCAATAATCCATTTGCTCTTGTCATCCCTTCCTGTGGGAGCTGCTCAGCAAATGCTCCCCCCAACTCTGGCCATTTATTACCCTGCTCTCCCAAAGGCCTCCTCCTTCCTTCTTTTTTTCCTTTAAGAAATTCTAAATTTTAAAGACCTGTGACAAGCAAGCAAAACCGCCAAGCAACGCACACACACAAACAAGCCCTCCCCAAAACTGGTAGCGGAAGCCTTAAAAATGTCATCCCACCTTTAACCCAGAAATTTTACCTTCAGGAATTCATCCTCAAGGACAAATCAAAGGAGAGTGCGTGAAATTTAGCTAGATGGATCTTCACCTCAGTTAGGTTTATTCTGGGAATAATCTGGAAGTATCTACATTTTTAGCAGTAGGTCGTCAGCTAAGTGCTTACCCACATAATGAGTACTGTACAGCCACTAAAAAGGTAATTGTATAAGGTCATCCTCATCATAATTGCTGGAGGCTATAAAGTCACTGGCTGTAAAACGGGCAGGGGAGTGAAGAGTGTTGGGCTCTGGAGACCACAGAGCTCTATCTTCCCAGCTGTGTGACCTTTGGCAAGTCTTTTAACCTCTGAGTCTTTGTTTCCACATGATGCTATGGGATAATAGGAATATCTGTCTTCTAGGACTGCTATAAGGATTAACTGGCTTACATTGTGTTAATGACTATTACCAAAAGAAAAAACAGACTATACAATAAGTCCTGTATGATTTTTACGATTATTTATGGATACACAGAAAAGACTGTAAAATTATATAACAAAATGCTCATATTACCTCTGGACACTGAGGTTTTACTTTCATCTTTTTCCTTATCTGTATTCTCTAAATTTTATGTACCCAGTATTTGTTTGTGATAAGAGTAAGTTGTAGAAGTATACATTTTAAACAAAACTAGCTCAAAAGCAAGTTCCTCCCCCCTCCAGAAAACATGCGAGATCCTAGCCCTATCCTGGCCACTGCCTGTGAGCCCTGTCCTGCACAACGCATGGCCGTCTTATTGGTTCGAAATTACTTTTGCCCCAGTTAGTAGGTCAGTGCTAATGAAAGCGAAGTCACAGGTTCAAAGTTGGCCACAGTTCCTGCTCCTCATCGCAATGAGATTATCCTAAAAAAAAAAAATATCCTAAGACCTGCTAAAAAGTTAGTCCCAAAGAGACTGAGTATAAAACTAGGATACTCTCACACAGAAATGTCATCTTCACACACAAATAAACGTCAGGACACGCGACGGCGCAAGCTTGTGGGTAAACTGTTTTATATCTGTTCTTACGTTTCTCCTTTGAGGCGTTTTCAATTAGGCAACATTTCTTTTGTGTTCTTCTAGAGAGTTTCGTATATAATATACCCCTTTATAGAGTCTCATCAACCACATCCCTCCCTACAGCTCACCTCCTCAGCTGCCGTCCCTCCCAAGTTCTGCATAAGAACACCTCTGACTTCCCTTGTTTTTAAAAGCAACAACCATTTATCATATAATAATAATTACAATAGTTACCCAACCAAACATCCAAACCAAATAAAAACTACAAACACATTTAAAAACTCTCTTCTGAAATGTCCTTGACCTGGATAAGACCACTCTCACTGACTTAATTTCCAAGTTCCAGTTTAGGCTGATACACCCCTAGAAAACCTCCTTGTCTGAAAATGGGGAAACCGGATTGGTTCATTTTTTCTTCAAATTATTCCATGAGCTCTGGAAGGTTAGGGTCATTACTGTTCAAAATGATGACAGCCCTCAGTGCTTAGGACTGTGCCTCAAATCCTTGGTCTGTAATAAGTCAAGATTATGATTAACTAGCTCTCATATTCACGAGCTGTGGAAGGTTTAACCTATGACCTCAAATCTTAACGTGGAAATTGAGGAGTTTTAAGCTTCTTGAGTAATTGGAGCCCTGGTGGTGTAGCTGTTAAGAGATCATCTGCTAACCAAAATGGCAGGCAGTTGGAATCCACCAGCCACTCCTTGGAAATCCTAGCAGTCATTTCTACTCTGTCCTATAAGGTCATTAGGAGTTGGAATTGACTCAATGGCAACAGGTTATGGGTTTTGGAGTATTATTAAAATAAATAAATAAATAACAACCAGAAAAACAAAAAACGCTCCTTACCCTCATGGTTGCTGGAGAAATAGCCCCCTCTCAAGTAGGACTGGCAGTTAGGCACTTCTGAAAGGGAAACACAGATGTACAGGTACTCGTCAATAACGTTCTGTGGTAGAATCAGCACACAGTTTAACTGCAGCTCTGCAGTGAAGCCCCTAAGCTGTCTCTTGCTCCAAGGTCATGTCTTTTCGGCCTTGTCCTGGGAAAGAAACACCACCCAACAGGCAACGGTGGAAACATACCACAGCCTACGTCTGAAAGTAAGAACACCAAATCAAGGGCCGAGGGAGGAAAAAATGATGCTTCACTCTCACACCCCACTCATTTAGAAATTAGTTAACCACCAAATCTGGTGAAAGAATGGCAGAAAAAGAAACTGGCTTTCAAAAGACCGAGTCTGGCCTCCTGCCCACACTGACTCAGGAGCTTTGGGGTTGGTAGGGGGAGGAGGATTGTTCTGGACTTTCCCAAACTGATCTCCTTTACTGCTGATGGTCACATCCAATTCTGCTCCAAGAGGTGAAGGTATTTTTAGGCCAAAGAGATCAGGGAGTTTGAAGTTATGAAGCCAAGACAAGAACTGGCAGGGCTGGGGAACTTGTAGTTTGGCAAGTACACTTTTGCCACGTTGGGGCCATTAAACTGAAGCCAAATCACACTCAAGAGATCTCTTCTTCAGGCATATTGTCAAGGTGTCCACCAAGAAAAAAGACAATGAGTTGAGTTTTGCCCATATGGGCTAAGCCTTCGCCTCGGGAAGGCCACTTAGATCAAAGAGTTACCGATATATTAACATCTGCTGAGAGTCTTGTTTTAAGGAAGTGGGGTTGAGTGAGAGCAACCTGTCAGGACAGATTAAAATGTCAGTCCCCAAAGAAAAATACTGCTAGTCATGTGTGATCCTGAGAAAAATACAGCAGAGCTGAAGGAGGAGTGCCAGTGGAAAAGGTCACAAGTTATCGATACCGGATACTGGGGGATTTTTCTGCCATAAAGCAAGAAATGTCTCCTGTCTCTATTTACTTCTCTAGCCTTTCCTATATCAGTTTCTGCCTGTTATCTCAGAGAAGGTCAAAAGCAACTTCTATACCCCATTCCATTCGTAAAAGCCATTTAAAGTACATACTGCCCCACCCCTGCTCAGGACATTCAAGAAAAGCACAGAGAAAGGCTGAGAACCTACCAGCCCTTAGCACCAACTGTGTGTGTGTCGGGGGGGGGGGGGGGGGAGTTTATTTCTGAAAGAGGAAACGAGTGTGTGAGCTGCAAAATTCCGACTCTCCTTTCCCCTACTGAATGGCCTCATTTAATGTGGCTGGCTGGTGATGCAGTGGTTGAAGTGCTTGGCTGCTAACCCAAAGGTCAGCGGTTTGAACCCACCAGCCACTCCAAGGGAGCAAGATGTGACAATCTGCTTCAATAAAGATTGACAGCCTTGGAAACCCTACCAGGTAGTTCTACTGTGTCCCATAGGGTTGCTATGAACTGAAATGGACTCAATGGCAGTGGGTTTTTTTCGCCTATAAGATATGTAGGTAGTGAAAAGGGCTTAGAGGTCTTCCAAGTACAGCTTAAACTTTGCAATATACTTCATTAAGTTCCTAGACAAAAGGTACCCCATAACCAAACAGTAAGTGCCCTAACACGTTACACCTCTTCCCTGTGTGTACCAGCAGCTGCCGAGGGACACAGGAAGTTTCCCAGTCAAAAGCATTGCAACAGAGCAATTATTCCATCAAGAAACCACAAAGACAGCCTTTCCCATACCCACTGCCATCAAGTCGATTCCAACTCAAAGAGACCCTATAGGGCAGAGTAGAACTGACCCACAGGGCTTCCAAGGAGCACTGGTGGATTTGAACTGCTGAGCTCTTAACCACTGCACCACCAGGGCTCCCAGTATCCCATACAGCCGTGAAATACCAAGTGCTTTCCCAGATGACCATTCATTTCAAGAATAGAAGGCATCAGGTCCTATATGTGGACTCTCTTCCTTATATCTGAGACTTTAGTGGGGTTTGCTGTACTCAAAAAGAAAGCCCCAAAACTAGGGACAGGACTAAGGTTATTAGGCCTTAAAAAGGGAACCACCTGAGAGGTGTCTGGGGTCTTAAATGCTAGCAAGCAGCCATCTAAGATGAATCAATTGGTCTCAACCCACCTGGAGCAAAGGAGCATGAAGACTACCAAAGACATGTGGTAAAGATGAGCCCAAGAGACAGAAAGGGCCACATAAACCAGAGTCTCCATTAGCCTGAGACCGGAAGAACTAGATGGTGCCTGGCTACCACCAGTCACTGCCCTGACAAGGAAAACAACAGAGAACCCCTGATGGAACAGGACAATAGTGCAATGCAGATCTCAAATTCTTGTGAAAAAACCAGGCTGAATGGTCTGAGACTGGAAGGACCTTGGAGGTCATGCTCCCCACACCCTTTGTTAGCCCAAGATTGGAACCACTCTCAAAGCCAACTCTCCAGACAGGGATTGGACTGGACTATAAGACAGATAATGATTCTGGTGAGGAGTGAGCTTCTAGTCTCAAGTAGACACATGAGACTATGTCGGCAGCTCCCACCTGGAGGCGAGATGAGAAGGCAGAGGGGGACAGGAGCTGGCTGAATGGACACGGGGAATACAGGGTGGAGAGGAGGGGTGTGCTGTCTCATCACAGGGAGAGCAGCTAGGAGTACACAGCAAGGTATGTGTAAGTTTTTGTATGAGAGGCTGACTTGATTTGTAAACTTTCACTTCAAGTACAATAATAAATAATTTTTTTTTAAAAAAAGGGCACCACCAATTTAGGCCCGGGCAATCTTTAGGCTTGGGCTGAGAGGTGTACCTTGCGCCATTCCTGAATGCCTACTGTACCCCCTACCATTTCCTGCCATTCCCACACCCTCTTCTGTTGTGTCCTGTTCAGTTATGCATAAATATATCTACTTTACCAGATCATAAGCTCTTTGAGAGAAATTCTTATAAAACTATTCCCCAAAGCCTTGCACACAGAAGACACTCAGTAAGGATCAGACAGATGAATGAGAGAATCAAGAAATGAATGGCTTGATTTTATGCTAACCTGAATCAACGCAGTAATCCCGTGGCTCCTGCTTGATTCCCATTGGTGACTGGAACCCATGTGCTGGGGGGCCTGGCATGCCTGAGACCCCATGTTCATAGAGCGGGTCATGGTATTCTTGTTTGAATCCCTGAGGGGGTGGGGGAGCTGCAGGGACAATCGGTTCTGACATTTGCCGGTGGTAAGTGGGCCGATTATCTCCAGGAAGTCCTGACTGAGGGGGGAAGGGGTGGCAGGGTTCAGACAGTTGTCTCTGAAATCTGGAAGAAGAAAGAAGTTTTACTGCTTAATAGGAATGTGATGAATACCTACCGTGATTTAGCACTGGGAACTGGAAGTTCAGATTAATGAAATTATCTGCAAAGTACTTTTTTTTTTTTTGCAAAGTACTGAAGTACTTATTAATGCTTGTCTCTGGACATTTTATTCCCACTTCTCAAAATTCTATAGCACATTTTAATCCTCTTAAAGGAGTGGCGAAAAAGCAATCAAAGCACTGATGTGGTGGCCTCTCATCTTCTGTGTATATTTATTTCATACACCGCGCCTATTTATATCGTTGGGCCAAATTAAGTATCTGAATATATAACAATTAATTTCAAGCAGCACTAACATATACATATATATTCGGTGTTCACTAGTTCATCCTCTCACCTGTAGATAAAAAAAACAAAAACAAAACCCCTTGCAGTCAAGTCGATTGGGACTCATAGTGACCCTGTAGGACAGAGTAGAACCGCCCATAGAGTTTCCAAGGAGCACCTGGTGGACTCGAAATGCCAACCTTTTGGTTAGCCACCATAGCTCTTAACCACTACGCCACCAGGGTTTCCACCTGTAGACAGCATGAGTTTAAATAACAAAGAATATAATCAGTTAGAAAACGTTGTTAAACAAATGAAAAAAAAAAAAAAGGCCATTCACAATAGCAATGAAAACCATAAAATCCTTGAGAATAATAAAAAAACGTGTAGCTATACAACAATAAAATCTTAAAACTGTTCTCTGAGGACAGATAGAAGATTGTAAAGAGAAAAACAGAACGTCACAAATATTTAAGACATTGAAGTTGTTGATTCTCTGCAAATCATTCCACAAAAGTAAACCCTTCCCAACCAATCTGACAAAATGATTCTGAATTTTATTGAAAAGATCAATTTCTGAAAAGACTTCATGACCTGAGAGATGGATACTGACACGTATTATAAAACTACAATAACTAAAACAGTAACACAAGAAATGAAAGCTAGGAAGTTCAAAGGCGTTGAATGGAAAGGAAAAAACTGGTGAGGACATTCCAAAATTTAAGATTAGCCTTTCAAATCAGTGGGGGAAAATAAATTTTGTATGGATTAAAAATTTAAATGTGAAAAGTGAAACCACAATACTAAAATAAACATAGCTGATAAATTACATCATTATGTGGGAGGGAAACCCTTTCTAAGTACTAGGAGAGCTAACAGCAACAATTATCAAGACAAATATGGTTATACCTTACTACATAAATTTGAAATTTCTATAAGCCAAAAAAGGCCAGAAACAAAACCAAAAGAAAAGCAACAAGCAAGGGAAAAAAAAATCTGTTAACAGTCAAAAATATCTGAAACGAAACCAAAAGGAAAACAAACCAAGGAAAAATCTCTAACAGACACAGCACTGTTAGTATTGCTGACAGAAAAAGCTCTTCCAAAACCAGTAAGAAATGAACCAAAACCAACCAAATCAAACCCACTGCTGTCAACTCATAGTGACCCTATAGGACAGAGTAGAACTGCCCCATAGGGTTTCCAAGGAGCAACTGATGAATTCTAACTACTGACCTTTTGATTAGCAGCCAAGCTCTTAACCACTACACCACCAGGGCCCCAAATAGTACACAGAACATCAACCTTTTGCCAAAAAAAAAAGCACAAAATCCTGGAAAGATTTATATACCTCAGTGTTAACAACACTTATCTTCGGGTGGTTATGATTTTAGGTGATTTTTCTTTTTTGCTCATCTACAGTGTAATAACGAATATGTACTATTTTTATGACAAGACAGAACCAGGAAGGCTTTTTGTTATTGTTCTTAATCAGTCGAGTGTCATTAATGTCCTTTAGCTGTCAGACATCTCAGATGTGTGCCAACTGCCCTTTCTCTGTTGGGCAGAGGGAGAGGGGAAAGCCTGAGGTGCTAAGTGACACCACTCACTAACTGATTGACCCAGGCAAATTTTCTCAGCTTCAGTTTCCTCATCTGCCACACTGGGACATTACCTGTTCTTCAAAATGCTATGGGAACCAGGAAATGCTACGAGGCATGGTTTCTGCCACTGCTGGATCTTCTGCAGATGAAGACTAATTCTTCACAGGCTGTGAGGCAGACTCCAGAAGGGTAGGTGTGGAGGTTAGAAATTAGTGACCCTCCAAACTCTAAGGCCTGAATCCATGAATGACTTGAGTGCCTACTATGCAGAAGTACTAATCTATGAGTATAAAGCAAAGCATTTGTGAATATATACCTTCAGGTAGAAAGCAGGAGCAGAAAAAGAAAAAAAAAAAAAAGATTTAGAACAACTAATTTCAATGAGCTATTTTTTAATTAACAATATAATCCTGTAATACTACAGCCTTACTCTCTACTTTTAGCCTGGATCCTATTAATAGTCTTTAATCAAATGATGTGAATTTGATTAGAATCAATCTGTGGCAACAGGTGGCCAACAGATTTCAGAACACCAAGATTTAAAATCTCAAACTGAAGAGATTTTATGTGCAGATAAAACAGTGCTTAAATCAGGGCATAGCATGTTCTGTCAGTGTCTTTATTTCCAAAAGCAGCAGAGCAAGATCATTTTATAACTGAACAATTTTACACACTTCATCCTTTTATGGCAGACAAGAGTATCAGAATCTACCTAGCCAATGTCTTAAACAATAAGCTTCATTAGATTGAGTCTTCCACTGCAGTTTAATTCCATCAGGAATGCCACGTTCAAGGCTGCTGTTATTTAAGAAAATCTTTCAATGGTCTTTTGGAAACCCTGGTGGTGTAGTGGTTAAGTGCTACGGCTCCTAACCAAAGGGTTGGCAGTTCAAATCCACCAGGCGCTCCTTGGAAACTCTATGGGGCAGTTCTACTATGTCCCGTAGGGTCGCTATGAGTTGGAATCAACTCGACGGCACAGGGTTTGGTTTGGTTTTTTTTTTCAATGGTCTTTTAGGACGGCACAGGGTTTGGTTTGTTTTTTTTTTTTCAATGGTCTTTTAGGAAGGGTAAATTTGAATCTCAGGCTTAGCTTGATATTTAGAATAACGAGCACCATAACCCACCAGCCTCTCCACAGGAGAAAGATGTGGTGGTCTGCTTCTGTAAAGATGTCAGCCTTGGAAACCCTAGGGGGCAGCTCTACTCTGTCCTATAGGGTCGCTCTGAGTCAGAATTGACTTGACGGCAAGGGATTTGGGTTTTTATTTTTTAGCACGCTGCAAACCTGAAGGCAATTCTGAAGCAGTGGGCAGAAAAGAAGACAAAGATATTCTAAAGCTTTATGTTTACAAAGTGTCCAAACCTTAGGTTACTTGGAAGGAACAGTCACAAGGGCACACATCCTCCATTTTCGCTTCCCTCCCCCTCTGCCACCATCTTAGCATGTCAAAGGTGACCTCCACAAATTAGTTCCTTTGATGGCTCTGAGATAGATGGCCCGTACAGCTCAGTTCTGTAACCAGAAACTCTGCAGCTGACACGCCCATCACCCCACTTCCGCTCAGTGCTCATCTCAGCTTCCAGAATGAAACTCTAGAGTCTGCCTGGTATGGCCCCTTCAGGAAAAGGTACTTTCATATGGGCACCAGCCACCCTCCATCTCCTCCCCCAAGCATGACTTCAAGGATGCCTGAAGCTTAGAGCTCTGCGATCTGCAGGAAAAGATCCTATAATTGGGATTGTTCAGTGCTGGTTGTTTTTGAGGGAGTAGGATGGCAGAGGGGATCTTAGGGATACCAAGCCAATCCAACCCAAACCCACGGCCACAAAGTTGACTTCACCTCACAGCGGCCCTGTAGAACAAAGCAGATCTGCCCCATAGGGTTTTCAAGGCTGTAAATCTTTATGGAAGCAGACTGCCACATCATTCTCCCATGCAGTGGTTTAGTGGTCTCGAACTGCTGACCTCTTGGTTTGCAGCTGAGCGCTTAGCTACTGCACCACCAGGCCTCCTTTGATCTTAGGGGCAGGTCACAAAATCAACATATCTGGAAGAAAGATTCTCAGGGCTCAGTGCTGACGATGGCTTTTATTTGCAGAGATTAGTAAAGTAATGCCAGTTCTTGTTGTCCTCAAAACGCATTCTGTGACCTTTGCTCACTGACCTTTATGTGAACCCCCTTCCCCTGTCTGGGTCCTTTTGAAGTATCTAAGAATGCGTTGTGTATATAATACAGCTATGACAAGGATGCCTCTTATTTACTGAGGCAGGCAAATCATTTTCAACAGCAGAGCAGCTCGGCTTCTACACACTTCTTCCTCCCTCTAAGCCCTGTCCCTTTCCCCCCAGCAATTATTCCTGCAGAGTTCATGGCATAAGGAACTAATGTTTGGTGAGCGAAAGGGGGCTTCTGACTACAGAGGACGCCTACATTCAACAGGCTGGAGGTTAAGGCTTTCTCAGTGCCAGTTTATTTAAAGAATCAGTTATTTATTTATTTATTTGTCAGATTTATACAGCGCCTTTCCTCCAAAGAGCTCACCCACGCTACCAACATTTGGTTTACGTTATGAAAACCGTTAGATGCTTTTTCTGCATTTCCTTTTTGGTTCCTGCTGCCAAGACAGAGTAAACGCCATGCTTATAGGAGAAAAGTGTGGATTTGACGAAAACTACATAGTGGCTATGGGTGCCAGGTGAAATAATGATGCTTCAGAGGCCAGCTAGTACATACATATAATCTGCCAAGAAACCAACCCCATGCACACAGTATTTCCGTGAAGGATAAGAAGATGGAAAATAGAGAAACAGCACAGCTGAATAAGAGGCTCTGGCTGTGGACTCAGAGAGTCCTGGGCCGAAACTCAACCCTGACCATTTACTAGCTATAGGACTACAGGACCTTGGGCACGTTACATAACTGCTCTGAGCCTCAGTTTCCTCATCAGTAAAATGATGACGACCAAAATACCTGTCCCAAAGGTTTGTTGTAAAGATTACATAAGGTAACACATGTAAATGTAACAGAGCTCAGCACACTGGTAATTCTCAATGTATATTACCTTCAAACACCACCATCAACTTCTCCACCTCCTCCCAGCCCAACATACGGACACCAGAAATGGAAAATTCAGAAGCTATGCAAATATAAGGGAAAATTTTAAGGAACTGGGAGAAGGCAATCACACACACTGAAACAAATGAGCCCGCTAGTTGTCTACGCAATATTCATTCTCCTTTCTCAGTAAGAGAATGCTGATTTTATTCTGGGTGGTACCACCCAATTCAATGTTTATTTTTCTGCCCTATAACCAAGAGCCAGCCACTGTTACAAAACAATACCCAAACACTGCCCCTAAAAACACATTAAAAAACTCTGAAACAACGTTGAGAGCTCTGCAAGGCCAGTCAACGCTGCTCTGCTTAGATCCAACTGGCCCAATTACACTGTGATAAAACATTAAAGGTGAGGAACAGAGTATTTCCTTTCAAGGTCTAGATGTTTGCGTGATTTCTTAAGATCAAATACGGGAGAAGGAAGGTGATGCAAACGTAACATGTTCTCAGGACATGAGATGGTAAAAATAGTAGTTTTACATATACAGCTGTCTGACGAGGAAAAGAAAAGAATAGGGATAAGGGGGAGCTTTAAACTTAAAAAAAAAAAAATTGAACAATGAAGCAACTGAAGATTCCTTTAGTACTGTTTTCTTTACGGAAAATGAAGGTGATTTTTAAACAGTAAAATTGTCGTAGAAGCTAACACGGCTCACTTCCTCTATGCCAGTAGTACTTCATTTAATCCACTCAACAATTCCATGTGGTAAGTACAACTCTTCTCCCATTTTCAGATGAGGAAGCCAAACTTAGAGAAGTTAACTATCTGCCTGAGGTCACACAGATAGACAGTAAGTAGCAGAGTTGAAATTCGACCCTAGATCTGTTAGTCTGTCCAACTCCTGAGCCGCCAGCCTATGCTGTTTCTGTAATTGTTTCAATAACCACTTAAAAATATTCACTTGATGACACTGAAATTAAAATCATATAGTCTAGACAATTAAAAAAAAAACATATGTTGGAAATTAAGAAATATACTTTTAAAGAACTCAAGGGTCAAAAAGAAATCATAATAGGAAGCATCTGGAACTGAATTAAAAAAAATACCACAAATCGTAGAATTTGTGGGATATAGCTAAAAAGAAAAAATTGTCTGGCAAGACTAAAAAAGAAAAAAAAGATCTAGGTAAATAATATCAAAATGAAAAAGTAACAACTACCGATTAAAAAAAACATTATGAGCAAATTTATGCCAAATAATTTTAGAACTTACACAAAATGGACAAATTCCTAGAAGATAATTTATTAAAATTCACTCGACTAAATAGATATCCAGAGCAAGATTATAAAAAGCAAAGATACTGAGCCAGTAATTAAAAATCTCCCCACAAAGAAAACATCAGGCCCAAATGGTTTTACTGGTGAATTCTAAACTTTCAAAGAATTCTAACTTCACACGAACTATTTCAGAATATAGAAAAAGAAAGACCATTCCCCACTTATTTAATGTGCTGACCTCAACGCTAAAACCTACAAGGGCAATATAAGAAAAAAAAATTATGCATTATTCTCAATCATGAATACAGATGCAAAAGTCCTAAATGAGAAATCAAGTTAGCACAATGCACAAAAAAGAATACATAATCAAGTGGAGTTTATCATGAGAATGCAAGGTTGGTTTTATATAAATAATGTAACTTAACCATTTTACCATGTTAACAAATTTAAGGATAAAAATCATTTTATCATCTCAATAGAGACAGAAAAGGTGATAAAATTCAACATCCATTCATGTCAAAGACTCTTAGTAAACCAGGAATAAAAGCAAATTTCATTTAACTTGATTACAAAAACCCAAAAAACTATTGCCACTGAGTCGATTCCAATTCACAGTGACCCTAGAGGACAGAGTAGAACTGCCCATGGAGTGGCTGGTGGATTCAAACTGCCAATCTTTTGGTTAGCAGTCAAGCTCTTAACCACTGTGCCACTGGCGCTCCAATTTGATAAAAAGTAACAAAAAGCCTATAGTAAACATGATGAAATGCTGAAAACAAGTCCTCTTAAGATCCAGAAAAAGACAAAAAACTCCTACTTTAACCATTAAAATCAAAACCAAACCCACTGCTGTCAAGTCGATTCCGACCCTATAGGATACAGTAGAACTGCCCCATAGGGTTTCCAAGGAGCGCCTGGTGGATTCCAACTGTGGACCTTTTGGTTAGCAGCCATAGCTCTGAACCACTAAGCCACCAGCGTTTCCACTCTAACCATTAGAAATACATTATTAAGACTATCAAAGAAAGCTCCATTAAGCATCCATGAAACTCAGTTTTAGATCCCAAAGTGAATTTGTGCCACCATACATAACATGGAGAGAAGATGGTTGGACCATTCGCTTCATTCCTGGCCAGCCTACAAATGTGACTCACAGACAAGTTCTTTCCTCTCTCAACATTACAGAATTTGAAGGTCAAAAATGGACAGCAGTTAATTAGGGACAGACTTTAAGACAGTTAGTAGGAAGAAGAGAAAAACTTGAGCATACTAAACCTCTCCATTTATCTAGATCTTTAGGGAATGAGTACTTCTCTGTAAATCTACTCCAGAAAACTTAAGCTCATCCCTTTAAGCTTAGAAGTCTTGATCATAATGTTCTCAAACAGGTTAGATGATTTCCTCTTTCAGAAGACTCTGTGTAACTGACCTTTCTGGGTGACTCAGGGCGCTGCATTGCAACTATCAATGATAGCACAATCGCCTACTATAATGCTCAGGCCCTTAGGGATGATCAAAACAGTTTTCTACCAGCAAGAGTAGTTGCTTACATTTTGTCCTTGTCATGGGTTTTTGCCTCTTTCTCAGTGTATTCCAAAATTCTTAGATTATACATTTCTTAGTGGAGCCTCTTCAGTTGAATTTTCGGGCCTCAAGAGGGCCTCCCTTCACTTGAGATGTAACGAGATGTTACAAAAATACATACGGGGCTAACACAGGAATATTTTTCTGGGCTCCTCTACCCAGCACAATGAAAAAACACACAAGGTTTGGATGGCAGAATGAAAAGCACTCTGTGTCTTCAAGGAGCAGCTGATCTTTAAGGAGAAATGAAACATGTCTGAACATGCCAAATGACATGTTTTAGGGTTTTTCTCCCCTCCTTGGGGGATGGAAATCACCAATATAAATCACTGCTTTCAAACATAGTTATTTATTTTCTAAAAATAAATTCTTACTTATTAAGGATTATATACTAAGCTTATATAAAACATTCAGAATATACTTTGACTAGATTATATTTTAGCTGTTCAAAGTATAATTCTAGCAAACTATTATCACTATCAGCAAACATGTATGGAGCACAAGGGAGTATCCCACTAAATGTGGTCTAAAGAAAGAAGCCTAAATGATGTTTTTTTATTAATCCTCAAAGAGCTTACTCTACTCAACTGAAGAGATAAGGCACACTGAGAGCAAAACAAAAAAGACTTGTGCTACAAGGTGTATTTTGTTAGGTAAGTGATGCAGGAATGTAGGATTTTGTAGGTTAAGAGATGGATAAAGTTCCTGCATGGGTCAAGGTTAAAACAGATTTCTCAAGGTCACTCATTTAGCTTTTGGTAGAGAGCCTACCTGCTAACCAAAAGGTTAGCAGTTCGAATCCACCAGCTGCTCCTTGGAAACCCTATGGGGCAGTTCTACTCCGTCCTATAGGGTCTCTATGAATCAGAATTGACTTGAAGGCAATGGATTTTTTTTTTATTTAGTGAATGTTAGCAATCCCCCCCTCCCCCCCAAATCATAAGAACAACAGATGGTTTAGTTGCAAACTTATGTTTTATTTTCTAAAGGTAGGACTCTGTACTTGGCTATCTGACTTTGAGGAAGTCCCTCAGCTGCTCTGAGGCATGATTTTCTTATCTGTTAGAAAGGGTTTCCTACTCTGCCTCAGCCACAGATTATTTAAAAGCCTCAAATAAGATTACCTTCTAATCTATATTTTTGTTAGGCAGCTGGTTTTGAAGTAACATGCTCTTTTTTTGAGAAAAGTTATGAACAAAGAACAAACTATAGTCCTAACAAAAATGATCTACCCCGCTTTGGGGCAGGCATAAAAATTATTAAATACGTGATTATTAAGCTTGATGTCCCACACAAACAGCGTTTTTTGATTTGTCTCATTTGTCTGTGTTACTTAGTATCTACCAACAAATCATACTGATGTATTGTGCACCACACAGATATCACACGGATACCCTCATTAATACACAAGGGCAGTAAGGGCAACAAAATGGAGTACCAGGTACTTGGTACTTTAAAAAAAAATGTGGGATGGAACACAAATGAGATACAAGATTCTCAAAGTGTGAGAATATATCCAGGCCCTGCCCCAGAGCCAACAACTCAATCTCTGGGGTAGAACACAGAAATCTGCGTTTTCAACCAGGTCCCCCCTCACTCAAACACCCTAAGCTTGAGGCAACAGTGCTCTAGTGTCCAAGCCTAAAAGCCCATGTTGTTTTTATTCCATCAATTTAGGACCCTACGGAATAATTCACCATCCATCCCAATTCTCTCAAGTATTGCCCCAATGCGTGTGAAGTCTTTTTCTTTTAGACTTATTATTCCTAGAGGCGGAGTGTAAGGGGGAGTAAGTCTGAGATGAACAGGCAGATTTCAGGGAGGATCACCCCAAAAAAGAAACATCTGCAGAGGTTCTGGTCTCTCCACCTTTGGACACCTGATGGCAGATACTCGTAGATCTCACGAACCCAAACTTCTTTCTCTCACGAGGAGGCTGGTGGCCTGGAGACAAACCTATTTCACTAAATATACTACGGAGAGCCCTGGCGGCGCTGTGGTTAAGCATTTGGCTGCTAATGAAAAGGTCGACAGTTTGAATCCACCAGCCGCTCCTTGGAAACCCTATGGGGCAGTTCTACTCTGTCCTATAGGGTCGCTTTGAGTTGGAATCAACTCGATGGCAATGGGTGTGGTATTTTTTTTTTTTTTTTTTTTGGTTTTATACTGTCTGCCAGGACTGCAGAAGGTAAATAACCTCCAGCAGAATCAGGGTGTTTTCCTTCCGACTCAGTCAACTGTTAACACAACATGCTTATGAAAGCCCCCTGCCTATGAAAGAAGGATTGAGGGGGAAATTTAAGTAAAAGGGATTTAACATGAAGTCATTTTCCCTTACATGTGATATGTGAAACACAAAGTTTGCTAAGCATTTCAAATACCAAATATGTATCTTGCTCCTTGTCCCTGATGCTGTTTTTTCACAAAAATAAAAAACCGCTGAAGTAAAAATGGTTTCTAGACTTGAGTTCGCAAATTGGCAGGTCTGAAGGATGATATCGCCCACAGAGAGATTTTGTTTAGTTTGCAGAGTGTTGTTTTTAATTTGAATTAGTCGCCAACTTAAAAAAAAGTCTGAAAACTTTTAAATAAAATTTCAAATTTCCAGATCGAGATGGAACCCCAGTAGCGAGCAAGCCCCATGGTGTTCATGGTCTTTGGCCTAAACTCTACCCGGCCAAACGATCCAGTTCTTTACGGTGGCTTTCTCAGCAAGGTGGGCGGGGGAGAAGAACCAGACAAAGGTGCCAGCTCTTTTCTGCATTTCACAGAAATAAAGTGACTTCCACGTAAATACTGGGAGACACTTGGGTTGGGCCAGGCCTCGGAAGATTCACTCATATACCCTCCCTTCCTATACCCACCCAATGCAGAGCAAGAAAGGAAGGAAATACAACAGCCACCATCATGCAGCCCTTGGTAACGCAACTGACAGACATCACATCTTCCTGCCTATGGTACCTCCTCACCCCAGAGACTTTTTTTTTTTTTTTAATAAAAAAAGAAGAAAAAAAAGGCTCCAGAACATCCTATAGAAAGGAAGGCCACAAGCACTCAAAATTCTACAACTCAGAAAATGGCCTTAGAAGGCTGGGACTTAAAAAGCTCAAGTTTGACGTTTGCAGAGTAGGCCTCCTTTACGTGACTTTGGTGAAATGAATGACTGGACAAGTTACTTCTGATGCCTGGATGTCCTTATTAGGAATGTATAAGCATTTGGCATAAAACGAGGAGATATCTACCTCAAAAGTGGATAATTACAAGTAAGGTCCTTAGCTAATCTCCTAGTATGAAAATGTGTTAAAATCAGATGAGTAATAACTTGCTTTAACCTGGCAATCTCCCCTAAGAGTAAAATGGTAAAATGGAAGTAAAATGGTAATAAAGTAATTGTGGGCAGCGTAAACCAAGGTTCAATTCTAGTAGGCAGTAGCGGTGAGGAGCCAGGAAACCTGCCCTTGGCGAAGCTCCACTGGCTGCGTCTCCTGGGCAAGTCGTTCTTTCTCCAGGTCTGTAACGGTATGAGGACAGAACTACCTACCTCCTCCTTCACATGCTTGGTAAGGATGGTGTCATGTCTATAAACTATCTGCAGCGCCTCACGAACAGGATGGTATGTAAAGAAGCCATGTTATTCAGAGTATTAGTTTTACCTCACAAGAAGCTCCATGGAATGAGAACTTTACAGGTACCGGGTAAATATAACCAACTACTTATCCTTTCTCTCCCAATGAGAAAAAGGAGAGGGGTGAGGGAGGAGACAGCTAAGGAGGTCCAGATCAGCATCCACCCACCTCTGTTCCGATGGATACTGGTTGTCAGCCATCATCTTTGCCATCTGCATGGGCTGATGTGGTGGTCGGGGGACTGCGAAGGTTTGCTGCTGTGGCCCAGGTTCTTGAAGGGAGTGAGGCACGGGGGCAGGGCCCATGCCTTGTACTGGGACAGCCGCAGGGGCCTGTACAGAGGTGGGCAGAGCTGCCTGAGGCGGGGGAAGTAGGGAATTCTGGTGAGGGGGTGACAGGGGCGTGGTAGGGGGGGTTAATGGCTTGAACCCAGAGGGAGGCTTCCTATCGTAGGCACTGTAAACAGAAAAAGAGAAGAAACCATTAAGCTGCAATCAAGCCATTAGCAAGGTTACCTGGTCCAGCAGCCCAGAGTTGCCAGGAAATGACAACATTAACATAGTTAAATTGCTAGCAGCCCTGAGGGCATATTTGTACCTCCGAAAAGTGATAAACAGCACGTCACTGGGACTCATTTAACACTTCTAGTGATTTTTCTCAAAGATAATTTTAGCCTCTGCTTCCGGTTTCCTTTTTCCCTCTTTCTAAAAGAATTCTGTGTGTGCGTGTGCAGGGGTGGGTGGGTGAGGGGCGGCTACGCTATGGAGGTGTTTTCTGCCCTCCTCCTCCCAGTGTTCCCAGGAATTCTGCATAAGGGTACATGTCTGCCTTAACATCACTTGAATTAACAAGGCTTCTCCTTCCCCTTTCAGGCCGATCTTTGTTTGTCTTCTAGAGCAAAGAAGAGTTTTAAAATTAAAGCCTTATTCCTGGGTCCTGGGTAGTCTTAAGTAAAGGGCACGCACCAGGCCTTTTTCACATATTCTGATTTGCAGATTACTTCTTTGGTGCTTAAAGTTCACATTAACATATGATAGGCATGAAGAAGCGTATATGCCCCCCTTGGAAGCCACAGATCAAACAGCCCAGGACTTGGGGCTCAGTTCCCTAGTAGGGCTCAGTACCCCATGGACTTAGTTCCCTGCAGAGTCACTGTGCTTTCACAGTTCTGTGGTTCACGAAGCACAGGGGCCCCCACGGACTGGTCTACACCTGGAGGATTATGTTGCCATGGAAGACAGAGGTGTTCGCCCCCAGCATCTGCTGGATAGTACTTGGAACTGTCTGTGTGACGGCTACCTCCAGGGCCCTCCTGGGCAGCCGTTGCCTGGCTCCACTTACCAATAGTTGTAGAGGCACTTTTCTCTGTAGTTAGCACCGAGAGCCTGCTCATGGCTACAGGAGGACAGCTCAGAGGACGGGCTGTGCAGCTCCCGTTTGATCTTGGCTGGCGGCGGGGCATGAAGCACCACTGAAATCAGAAGAGGGAGGAAGAAGGGACAGAGAGCGGTTAGCTGGTTAATAGGGAGCACATGCCTCCTTCTGCAAAGCCTGTAACCGGCCAACTGTTTCGGGAGCTCACATCAAGTCAATTCCAGGGAAAGCAGAACATTTAAAACACATAACCTTCTATCTAAAACCAATGAAAAGGTCTCTAAAGTCAGAAACCATGATGGCACTTTTAATTAACCAAGTCTTTTTCCCCCACATCCTCTGGGTCATAGGTCTGTTTCCCTAAAAAATGGCTCTGAAACGCTTAAAAATTCTGCAGGTGACGGTTCTTCCCCCCAAAACAAACAAACAAAACTGAAGGTGGGGTAGAATATCAGGGGTTGCAGATACCAAGAATTCTGGTTTCCAAAAAAAGGGACAAAAGAAGCAAAAATACGCTGGTAGGCATTAATCAGTTTATCATAGGCTTGGAGTTGCTCTGGTAAATACATTTCTTGTTCAGAGGCCTATTTACAAATTAAATATACGGTCTTTATAAAATCGTTCCTCAAGTAACTCTAAATGTCAGATCTGAGTAACAAACACTCAACTTTGGGTCCTAATAAAAATTTTTTAAAACAAAAGAATAAAACTATCGACCAAATCACTACCCAAGAAAAGCTAACTGCATACAGGAAAAGTAGCCCTAAAGGCTTATAATGCTTGTCGCCTGCCTTTCTCAGTGACCAACAAGAAAGGGCAGACCTTCCTATCAATCCTTTTATCCCAGTTGCTGTTGAGATGACCTTTTGGTTCTCAGCCGAATGCTTAACCACTGTGTCAGCAAATCCACTGCCACTGAGTCGATTCTGACTCATAGCAACCCTGTAGGACAAAGTGGAACTGCCCCATAGGGTTTTCAAGGCTGTAAATCTTGATGGAAAAAGACTGCCACATCTTTCTCCCGCAGAGCAGTTAGTGGGTTCGAACTGTCCACCTTTCAGTTAGCAGCTGAGTGCTTAACCTCTGTGCCACCATGGCTCAGCCTACCCAGCAAACAAGAAAATCTAGGTTTGCCTTTTCTTTCCTATCTGGGAGCCAGCTCATTTCAGAGAGGGCACTTTACTCAAAGTAGGATAAATGAAAGATGCTGCACCATGAGGGCTGCCTTCTCATAGCTATGGGTTGGAACGGCTACTCCCTGTCCAGCGGCCTTGGAGGATGGCAGGAGATGGAGTTAAGCTCCAGTGAAGTGCCTGCCGCCTTCTACTGTATCAAAGGTCTCACTCAATAGCTAACCATGGTCAGTGCTCTTGTGACCTACTAACATTTTATGTTTGACTCGGTGTTTACTCCTAAAACATGTTCACAAGTTTGGTTACTTCTTAATGATTATAAGAGGTAGAATTAGCTAAATGATCATCTCCTGTCTGTCTGATAAGAACGAACAATCTTCCGGTTTCGCAGGTGCCTCCCAAAACCCTGAATTCTGGGCTCGGGGGTGAACGGGTGAGCTGGTTGACTCTATCGCAGATGTCAAGTTTATAAAGCAACGCTGCTGCCAAGTCCTGCTGGTGACTGACTGCAAAGGGCAGGTTTTCACAATTCCTTTCTTACATGATGCCGACTGCTTTTCCTGAAGAGATGAACTAAGCACAGAACTGGCAGATTATATTTAGAAGTCGTTAGAGTCTCTCTTGTGATTTTTGGATGGTGACATCACGGCAGCCCACATTCAATTGTTATCAAATGTTTTCAGACACGGAAAATAGCTAAGCTTGTTGTTTGAAAGTCAATTTGACAGAGAAAACCATTTCTCCAAAGCAGTGGATGTTCTAGTGGTTCTCGGCACTGCCTTCCTGTCGTTCTCCTCTTGCCAGTCTTCTGCCAGAAAGTTTCAGCAAAATAACAGGGAAAGGCGCTGACGCCCCGATTTAAACAAAAGTTATACATATGTTCTTGAAAAGGATACTTTCCTTACTTTACCTAGAGACAATCATTTATAATCACTGCTTTACTTGCTTAAGTTTGGGAAGTAAATAATTACGGGGTTATTCAATGTTCTCATTTCAGGTTTTAGGTATTCTTGACATTTCCACAATATTATTACAAAAGTTACCAGTTCTGTTGACAAGACTAACACCAGAGGGTAAACCAAAACTGTCCAGAAAAAAAAAAAAAATTTATAATGGTTTCAGGAACAGAATATATCCATTTTGAAAGAGAATCTAAACTATCAGCTAATTCTGATGTTTTCATTTCTTCAGACCTACACAGCGCTCTTAGTACGTAACACCTCATTTTAGCTCTAAATTACATAGTATCTTCTACTTCCCCAACTTGGTCTTAGACACGCAATCTCGAGTCCCCTACACAAAGAAGTGCACAGAAGAGAAGTTCACGGACTTTATGAGCGAATGAATAGACTATATTTTCAGTAGGTTTTTAACCTTGAAGGCAGGGGACACATGTGTCCTACAAGGCTAGGCAAAATGTTAGCTGCAATTTTTCCTCAGAAATCAATTATTTGAAGGAGAGGAGAGAATGAAACAAGGCAGGAGTGAGAATGGCAAGCTTCACAGATCTACACTGACAGGAAAGTCATCAGGGACCCTGCGAGTGGCAAGGGAAAAGTCCCAGCTCTCCAAAGGACGGCTGGGCTGGAGGAGGTGTGAAGAAGCCTGATCATGGTGTACCTCAGTCAGGGATAGTGTTGTATTTAAAGCAGGAACTCGTGAGTACAGGGAATGTTCACTCCTTGCTCTGAGTCTTATTTCCCCATTTGTAAAATGTGATGCTACCTTGAGAAATAAAGAAAATGGCACAGCACCTTGTAGATGATGCTATGATGTTGTGTAATTTTACACTGTACTTTCAAAACTAGAGTATTCACCTTTGCACAGTGGATTTACTTAATGACCACAGAGACCTAGGAATTCTAAAGGACTGCAATGAACTGGAATTGAAAATGGATCATGAATTCTTGAGGAAGTTTGACAAGAAATGCTAAGACAGCTGGCTATTTGAGCTGATAAACAATTTCTACAACTAGAAACTTTGAGTTTAAGCTTAATTATAGAAGATAGGCCTAGAAAGCCATTGGTGTCCTGACAACAATTTGTGGTGAATGCTTTCCTTGTCATAAAGGATTCATTCATTCATTCACTGAGCACCGTCTATGGGCCAGGACTTCTGGAGGTGCTGGGGATACAATGGTAAGCCAAACAGACATGGTCCTTTCATGGCACGTATCATTTCGTGAGGGATCTGACTTTTGGAATCTTCTCGTAGATGCAGATAAAGATAGAACATGGCCACACAGTACAATTAACTCAGGCCCTTACATTTACAGATAAGGACCCTAAGGTCCAAAGGAACAGCTCAAGGTTTTGGAGCTACTGCTATTAGAGAGGAAAGAGGTAAGGGTCCCCACAATCTTTTCAGTACTCTTCTACCACACTGACAGAAATGGAAAATATTCCACTGACCCACTTTATACATTAAAAATTAAAGAAGATGTATCTTTTTTTTTCAGCTACAACAACAAAAATACAACATTATACCTGGTTAAGAGAGTCCTCTTGAATAAAGGAAAAATGAATGAGGGGAAATAACACCTTTGGAAAAAAAACAAAGGAAGACAGACTAAGAAAGAGGTACCCAGATTCCCTAGCATTTACTATGTGCCAGTTTGCTCTTACATAATTTCATTAGATCGTCACAACCCAATGAAACAACTACTTCCACTGTATCCATTATAGATGAGAAAACCAAGGTTCAGAAAGGTAAGTAACTTGGTACAGTCTCACAGCTAGTTTAAGTGGCCAGAATTGTGATCTACACAGTTCTTGGCCATTCCGTTACACTGTCTCAAAGAGGAAATGTGAGAGGAAAAAACTACATCAAAAAGGAACTATAAGAAATACGGGAAGAGATGGAGAAAGGGGATAAAGAACACTAGAGAAAAGCATGGAAAACTACTTTTTGCCAGCTGTCAGGGTCTGTATACTCATGTGTAGCCTGCACTCTCCAGCTGGCGGCACTCCTAATACACCTGAGTCCACTCAAGAACTTAAACTGACACTTTGCCCTATTCTATTCCTAGGCCACTAAAATGGCCAGGATCTCTCCTCCACCACCACCAGCAACTAACATCTCTGTTTCCAGCAGCCTTTACTTTTCGGAATTTTTGCCTCCTGTTCTGGCGTTCCATCTAACAGGTATCAAACATTCTCCCCTCTATACTTCAGCTGATCAAAGTCTTCTGCTCACTTGGATAGTTGCAGGCACCTTGGAAGACCTGTTATCAGGTCACTGGCCTGCAGACTCCACACGGTAGCCACTCACACAGCCTCTTCCTAAATGCTCTGCCCCTTCCCACCAAGTGAGATTGCTTCTGGACAAACCTCTGTTAATGCCACATCTGAAGCAAGGACATTCTGAGTTCTCTGGACTTCCATTTGATTATAAGAACTCTGCTAAGAATCCATGCAGGAGTATATATGAGAATCTCTGCATGTCAGGGGTAGTAAAGGCAAGGGCAGGTGCTGAAAAGACCTATTTAAATCCGTATCTGTGGGCAGGTACTACAAAGTATTGCTTTGCAGAACACCATGTTACCATTTTAAATTCAGATATGATGTTCACAAGTCAACCAACTTAACTTCATAGTGGTTTTTCTTAATGATCTAGGGAACTTTTTAAAACACTTTCTTATCTGACACAGTGACAAAAAAACAAAACAAAACAAAAACCAGGCCTGCTCCTATCCAATACAATAAAGCAAGAAAAAGAAATAAAAGGCAAAAGGACTAGAAAGGAATATAACTGCCACTAGTCACAGATGGTCTGGGTGGATATACAGAAAATATGAAAGAATGCACAAAGTATTAGAATCGATAGGCTAATCTATCAAGATCATTGGATACAAGCTCAATTTATAAAAATAGCTGCATTTCTCTACATAGTAAATAATATGGTAAATTTAAATTAAAAAATTAACATTTATAATAGCAACAAAAAACATCAAATACCTAGGAGTACATCTAATAAAAGATACGTAAGATACCTATAGTGAAAACTACATTAACACTGAGGGAAATGAATGAACTCCCATAATTGGACTGATATATTCATGGACTAGAAAGCTTGATATGATAAAGATATCAATTCTTCCCAAATTTATCTACAGATTCAATGCAATCCCAATCAAAACCTCAGCTCTACAGAGAAATGGGAATGAAGAAGTTACAATTACGCTGAACAATGTGGACAAATCTCATAAATGCGTTCAGCAAAAGGGCCAGGCACAAAAGGGTACATACTGTATGAGTCTAACTACATAAAGTTCAAGAGGCAAATCCAATCCACGGTGTTAAATGACAAGACAGGTTACCGTTGGGTGGGAATAGTGACTGTTGAGGGGGCATAAGGAGTCTTTTTGTATTTTGATTGAGTTCTGTTTCCTGAATTACTCTGGGTATGTTCAATTTTGTAAAAATTCACCAAGCTGTACCCTTAAGATTTCTATGTTATTTAAAATAAAAATGTCTGTTTTTTTAAAAGGTAGCCCTCTCCTGGACAAAATGGCACCATTGAGTTAACATTTACTAAAATTTCTTACATTTTAGAAAATCTTTTTTCTCTAATGGTATAGAAGCAGTCTTCCAGAGAATTAACATGGCTGTCTTGAAACAGAAAAAGTAGACAAGCTGGTCTGTCCAAGAGAAATAATAATTCACTCCACTGACAAAACCTACTTCCTGCCCACAAGTTCAGGCCTGTGGACTCCGTCCAAGGCAGCGCCCCCCCACCCCAATACCAGTGCTAGCAGTGAGCTTTACTGTTACAGCACCAAGGATTACACCAAAGGAAAACGTTTTTGTTGAATGTTATGATGAACGACAGTTCAATTTAAACAGATTTTTTTTTTTCCAGAAAGACAAAAACCACCTTGTCTAATAAGGTCTTCCTTTGGTGTTTTATAATTATCAAAGTTTCAATTTGACACAGGCTTTGTTGTGAATACATACAACAGTTTACATAGGTGCTGAGCATTAAAGAAACTGCCGGTGACTTATACTGCAGTTTGCGTGGGGAGAGCCACCAAACCCACCCTTATCTCTCCGACGTCACACACACAGGCGTTGCCTGTCTTCTACCAGTTGTTATCCTTCAGGTTTTGTTGTGGGGCTTTCTTCCTCCCTTCTTCAGTTTCATTACCTTCATCCGGGGTAGACTCATCTTTCCCAAATCAGCTGTGCAGGCCTGACCTCAGGGGAGTACCGTATTTGGTCACACTCAATGGCCACGATCCTCTTACTTTATATGGAAAGCTGCGTCTCATGGCGGAAGTTGACCAGAATACTAACACCTGCCTCCAACTGGCAGACTGTCCGCCAGGCTGTGTCTCAGGTGACAAGGCTATGTCTCCTGAGCCTCGCGGAGCACTCTTAACATGATGTAAGATGTACATGAACAGTTAAGTCAGAGATTTCTTGGGATTCCAGATCATTACGTAATCCTAAAGTAAAGCCCTTTTCATAAACTTACTACTTTCTTGACCACCAGATCTGGTCATTGCTCTTGGCCTATCATTGTACCTCATTTCCCTCCAGAGGAAGAATTATGTACTGCTTAATTCAAGAATGGGGGGGGCGGGGGGAGAAGGTTCTTTGCCCATAATGTTCTTTGGTCGCTGGAAATGCACGTGACGAAATAAGGCAGAGGAAGAGACTATCAATATCAGGCAGAGGGAAGTTTCCCATTTTACTGTGCTACATGGGAAAAGAGGCAGTATTTAAAAAAAAAACAAAAACAAAAAACCAAGCCCGTTGCTGTTGAGTCAATTTCGACTCATAGTGATCTTATAGGACAGAGTAGAACCGCCCCATAGCGTTTCCAAGGAGCAGCTGGTGGATTCAAACTGCTGACCTTTTGGTTAGCAGCGGAGCTCTAAACCACTGCACCAACAGGGCTCCAAGAGACAGTATAGACATACGAAAAATAAAATGGTGCTGGCAAAACAGAGCTGAAGGACCCACCAGGGAAGAACAGGCGTGGCTTCTTCTCCTTTGATTTCTCCTTAACTTGTCTGAGTACCCTGCTGGCAAACACCAGTGGGCTTCAAGTAGCCAGAGGCAGTGTCCCCTGGCTTCCATGGTTTAAAAAGCAAAAAAAAAAACAAAGCCAAAGGGTCTACTGTACAACATAACACTGCCTTTCCTTAGCTCTTGCCTTCTGTCCTCTACTGAGACAAAACTCAAATTGCCAGTTAGTTAGTAGGGGGAAAAAAAGGTAGATAGAATAAGGCTTATTTTTTAAGGTTTACCATATTAACAAGAGGGGTCAGAAATATTTATTTTAGGGCTGAGTGGATTAGAAACTCATTTCAGGCCCAAAACATATTATTGGTATCTCAATGTTCTTTGTAATTCCTACAGCAGCACTAGTGAATGACAGCAATAGTAGATAACACCCTGTTCTGGGAACCAAGGAGCTCGAGGGGAAAAAAGGTAAGCAGATAGGTTCTGGTAGTTTAAAAGGAGTATCTGGAAAAGGAGATGCCTTTTGGGTTTTCAAACCAAATTAAGAGGCATGCTCCAACTGGTTCAAATGGTTAACACTGATCCTGCCTGGCAGTAGTTCCCGAAAACACACATCTGAAATGTTACCTAATTGAGTTGGAGGGGCAAGTTCTAAAAGCAGAATTAGAGCAGATATGGGGTAATATGACATTTTCTTGAATATTTGACCCCGCTAACCTTTGTGAGCACACGTTCTCAAATTGAATATAGTGAAAAATCATCCATAAATAGTAAAATCAACTATTTAAAAGTGGTGGTAAGTTTTAATGAGTTCCCCAAAAGCCCTTTCCTCAAACTTGTTCAAACCACCTCTACCCCAATGAGCTCCATCTGACTGGCTCTGCTCTTACCAGTGTTTTAAGGGGAAACAAACACAGGGGACTTTCAGGCCTGATGTCAGCATTTCTGTACGTTCTAGGGACAGACTGTGTTTGAATTTCTATATATCCTTTAAAAGAGTACTCTAAAAAAGTCAGCAACTGTGAAAAAACTGGTCAGGACTCTTCAAAAAAGACAGCGTCATGGGGAAAAAAAAGTAGGGAGACTTCTAGATTAAAGAAGACAAAAAAGGTATAACATTAAATGTAATGTATTATTAATGAAATCCTAGATAAGAAATAATAAATAAAAACAACACCATCAGCTATAAAGAACATTTGGGGGGGAGAGTTGGAGAATTATGAATATGGACTATATGCTAGATAAGATTTACTGAATAGAAGTTAATTTTCTTAAGCTATGTAGGAGGATGTCTTTCATCTTTGGAGATGCCTGCTAAAGTATTTAGTGGTGAAAAGTAATTTCTACAACTTGCTATACAGAAAAAAAAACATATACAAAGAGAGAGACAAAACAAATATAGTAGTAATGTCTTAAAAATAAGTCAATGAAACAGATAACATATTCCATTTTCTGCAAGATACATGGGGAACCAAATGCTGTTTCTCATGGTTGGCTAATATGCCAAGAGCAGATGTGCTAAGGATGTCAAAACCGTGCGTTTACACATGAAGAAGGCCACTCTTGTCACTTTGAGGACCAAGGTGTGCCTAACCCAAGCCAAAGCCATGGTATTTTCAATTGCCTCATATGCATGTGAAAGCTGCACAGTGAATAAGGGAGGACTGAAGAAGAAATGACGCAGTCGAATTACGGTGTTGGTGAAGAATATCGGATATACCCACGGACTGCCAGAAGAACAAACAAATCTGTCTTGGAAGTCCTACAGACAGAATGCTCCTTAGAAGCGAGGATGGCATTTTGTCTCATGTACTTTGGACATGTTATCAGCAGGGACCAGTCCCTGGAGAAGGACATCATACCCTCAACGAGATGGATGACACAACGGCTGCGACAACAGGCTCAAACACAGCAATGATTTTGAGAATGGCACAGGGCCAGGCAGTATTTCATTCTGTTGTACATGGGGAGCTATGAGTCAGTGGCTCGATGGCACCTAACAACAAAAACAGGGTATAGGGTCAACCATGGGGTGGCCGAATTCATCAATGAACAATTATAGAATGCTTCCTGGCCAATATTATCTTCTGTACGATAATAAAGATTCAAGTTAGGAACTGATAAAGCTGGTTCCTGGAATATCTGGCTTCAGGAATCAGATTTCTCCTACACGGTGGGGGGTGGGGGTGGGGAGGAGGACTACAGTCAGCAGAAGAGGGGCTTTAGGAGTTGGTATGTGGACAAAATACCACTCCCATTGTGCATGATTTAGAGCTAGAAGCTCAGAAACTTGGGTTAATACAAACAGCTTAAGCAAAAAAGGCTTTGAATTTATAATCATGATATAGACTATGGAAGAAGACAGAAAAAACAAACAGGGTTAGGGTTACACTGGCATAGGAACTAGATCAACCTAAACGGCAGATTCAAGTTCTTTACGTCCTGACGACCTTGTAAGAAAATGCTGGGGAATACCAGAATGAAATAATAATCAAGGAAATTGTAGCCAAGTCTTGCTATAGTCGGAATAGAGGTGGGGGAAGAAGGCACTTTTCTTGCACATAAGAATAGCTGGAAGGTATACCAAAAAAAAAAAAATTTTTTTTTTTTTTTTTTTTTTTATACCAAGTGTTTGGAAATTCAAGAGCCAGGAACCCTTCTGGGAAGGATTTTGGGGTACAAGCCCAGGAATTTTGTTGGTGAGCACCTATTAAAAATGAGGGCCCCTTGCTCAAAAGATAGAGCTGAGACTTTGTCTCTGTAGAACCCACACTCAATTCACAAAAGGGGTGACAGAAACACAGAAATCCAGAGGCCTTGAATCTCAGAGTCAGAAATTAAAGGGAGGAAGACGAGATTAGAAAAGAACAAATCCAGCTTTACAAATACATAATAGCATTAGGAGATAGCGTTATCTGAAATACCTCTAAGAGGCCACCTGCAAAGGTATCAGAATTTCTTCCAGGATACAGGAATTAGCTATTTACTGATGGAATTTTCCCCACCTGGGTTTTTAATTAGCTAACACAACTGATACCGTGAAGAAGTTAAAACCATGAGGCCATGCTCTGGAAGTCTCTCTTCCATTTTTTGTTTACCTCAGATAGCGCTAAATCTCTGCTATAGACTTGAGCTGACAACAGCAATGTGGGGCTAGGCTGTGACATGTGCGATGTATCAGGGCTTGTAGAACGTTGCATTCTCTGCGGAAATGCTGGCTGTGGAGGGTTGCAGCTTAGATGCTACGTTGCTGCAGTCCTCCCACTGGCTCTGGAGATGGAGCTGTTTCTAAGTTTTATTTGTATAGGGCTGGTGTTCCAGTGTTTTGTGGCTTCACTGTTCCCTGGAACGTGGATTATATGATACAAGATAATTTCCAGAGTAGAGAAATCCAGCTGTGAAGGTGGTAAAGCAACTTGGCAGTTCCAGCTCAGGAAACCCCAGACTAGCTTCCATTAGACCCAGAACAAAGCCCTCTTGACTCCGGTAAAAGCAGGAAAAAATTAAAATTGTTGTTTCATACTTATAAAGGGACTTTAGTTTCTTTGTGGGGGAAGGGGAATGACTTGGTAAGGGGGCTGTACTTCACAGGAAAGGGCTTTAAACAGAGGATTCTTACACTGTTGGAATAGTATTATTTGAACTATAATGTTGATATTATTTCATGATCTGGAGGTTTGCTTCTGTGAGCCCCAGCTTGATGATTACAACCACCAAGAAAAATTCTTCCTTCCCTGCCAGGAGGCCAGACAATGGCAGCAGCTGGGCCGCAGAACCAGCACATAATATCCCAAGATGAAATCACCAACTGAAACAGTGGTGGTCAGAGAAGAAAAGGCTCATTTTGCCTATGAAAGTCACTTTGGGGGTATCATTGTATAACATACAACTGTAACCCAACAGGTGGGATAGTACCATTCAGGCTGACCAAAGATTTGGCTCTTAAGCCTGCTGGGCTAAATGAGGAAAAGGTCAAAATGTGGAGGCCACTCTAACACCCAGGGAGAACGCAAGTCTTCCTCTAACTTTCACTCCCCTTCCAAAGAGAAAAAGCAATCTGGGTCAAGGATGACACCCCGGTCCTACAGGACAGACAGGTGGGAAGACAAAGGAAGGATGGTTTTGGCTAGGAAGAACAAAAGTAGTTCTCAAGGCTGTCTATTTGCTCCTTCATTTGCATGTGACTGGAAGCTGCTCCAGCCCTCTAAAGGGTGACAAGGCCCTGGGAGGAGCCCAGGGTGATGGGCCTGTGGACAGGGAGCCAGAGTGGCCTGTTGTAGACCTTAGGAGTAGAAGGACCGACAAGGGCAACACATGGTCCAGTGGCAAATTTGCCAGGGTAGAGAAGGGGACTGGGAACGTCCCTGGGAATCGACTAGGAGGACTGATTGCTAAATGGAATTTGGGATATTGCACTTGTCCTTCCTTCTTTCTTCACCTGTCACTACTAATAATGGCACAGGTGATGTTTAAAGGTTTCTTCTCTAAGTCTGGCCAAAATAGAAGGAAAAAGAGATTCTTTGTATTAATATTTCTCCTCTCCTCTTCCAAAGAAGTGGTCATGTAAGAGAAGCCCATTGTTACGGACTGAATTGTGTTCCCCAAAAATATGTGTCAACTTAGTTAGGCCATGATTCCCAGTACTGTGTGATTCTCCACCATTTTGTCACCTGACGTAATTTTCCTGTGTTGTAAATCCTACCTCTATGATGTTAATGAGGCAGGATTAGAGACAGTTATGTTAATAAGACAGGACTAGATATACAAGATTAGGTTGCATCTTGAGTCAATCTCTTTTGAGATATAAAAGAGAAAGGCAAGCAGAGAGACAGGAGGACCTCATACCGCCAAGAAGGCAGTGCTGGGAGCAAAGCTCATCCTTTGGACCCCGGTCCCTGAGCTGAGAAGCTCCTAGGCCAAGATAAGACTGACGACAAGGACCTTCCCCAGAGGCAAAAGAGAAAGTGCTCCCCAGAAGCTGACACCCTGAATTCAGACTGCCCGCCTCCTAGATTGTGAGAGAATAAATTTGTTTCTTAAAGCCATCCACTTGTGGTAATTCTGTTATAGCAGCATTAGATGACTAAGATAGCCACCTTGGATGGATGTACTGAATCAGAAATGTCCTGACTCACTGGTGCTGAACAGGTAAGAACAACTGTCTTAACACTGAGCATCTGCCCTTTGTTCTCAGTACAAAATTGCATCTTTCAAATAGTCATTCCCAAACAGAAAAATTCTATTATCAAATATGGAAAATAATGCCAGTGGTAGTGGAGATTCTTTTCATTTTGTTCTGCTTTTTTTTTTCACCCAGAAGTACAAGATTCAGATTTACTTCCTTTAAATTTATACTCTAATAAAAACAGCAACAAAAAACTTGTTGCCATTGAGTTGATTCCAACTCATAATGACCCTATAGGATGGAGTAGAACTGCCCCATAGAGTTTCCAAGGAACGCCTGGTGGATTCAAACTGCTGACCTTTCGGTTAACAGCCGTAGCACCTAACCACTACCCCACCAGGTTTCCACACTCTCTCTACACTTTAGTATTAGTCCTGAAATAGCTTGGATTTGTGCAGTTCCTTTTCTTCAAAGGTCTCGCCGATCCTAACAACAGTGATTGAGGCAGGGCTCGTGTATAAATAGATATGGGGCTCCTTCATAACAAATATTTTGTACACAATGAATATATCTAATTGCATAAAAGGGTCACATCCCCAACATAACTAGTATATTCCTCTTCCAATCATACTCACCATTTTGACTCAGTTTCTAAAAGGAGAGCCCAAAGTACTTAACCATTGAGTAAAAGGATTATCCAAGTATACAGAGCTCACTCTGAGGAGAGTGGGGGTAAAAATAAGTTCGTTCTTCTGGGTTTTAATGCCCAGCCTCCCTTTGACTACGCCATGGGATAGGTCTTTTCCAACCAACAGTCCACAGTGCTGGCTTGCACCTGGGTAGTTTGGTTACCTTCCTGCTTAAGAGCCTGGCAGGATAAAAGACGAGTCAATTCCGACTCATAGCGACCCTACAGGACAGAGTAGAACTGCCCTACAGGGTTTCCAAGGCTGTAAATCTTTACGGAAGCGGACTGCCACATCTTTCTCCCATGGAGCAGCTGGTAGGTTCGAACTGCTGACCTTTTGGTTAGCAGTCGAGTACTTTAACCACTGTGCCACCAGGGCTCCTTTCAGACCAACGGTTGAGTATTTTCCAACAGGAGCTTTTCAAAGAATTGTAATATTATTCAACTTTTACCAATGTGATAACTTTTTTTTTTCACTTTTCAGAGTAAGAAGTCTAAACAGACTCCTGTTCTCCCATCTCCAGCCTTGCTGGAGACAACAGGATGGATTCTGCACTGTGGACGATACTTCAACCACATATTTTACCTCAAAGGGCCGCTAGGTAAAAGGAAAATGAGAACCAGGGCATTTTTCCTAGAAGGAAAAAAAGGCCAAACTAAACCTGGAGATTTAACATCACTCCTGTAATTTACTCTCAATTTCCAGAAATCTCATCTAAACTGGCATTAAAGCCAAGTGTTAAGATCCTTGAAGCAGGTTTTCAGCAGTGCAGAAAATTTCATCTTCAACTTCAAATTTTGAAATCCATCCTTAAAAATTTAACAGGAGAAAATCCAAACTCTTGAGAAATTGGCTGCTCTCGCCAGAACCATTCTCTTCTATCTATAGCCCCGCTTCCCCTAAAAGCAGAAACTCAGCAAGTGCGTCAAAAGGGCCCCTAAACTATAGCTTGTTCTCTAGCACACACAGGCTTCCTGGGAAACATGGCATTAGTGGCACTAGGAAGACCTGGCTGGTGCACGTGTTTAAAAGGGGAAACAGAAAATGAGAAACAGCTCTGACTAGTTTTGTTGTTTATGTCTGAGATCATACCAAGGACTCTGGGAACTCAGGTTTTGAGACCCTTTTCTGAGTTACTTCCCTATCAGCTAGCGGCTGGTGCTGGGGGCTGGTGCTGGGGGCTGTGGAAAGACAGCGAATGTGGTGGTGTGCACGGTTCAGCCACCAAGTATTTGCCAAGGATTCAGTGTGTGCAGAACAGAGTGCTGTGGCAAAGGTGGATATGAAGAGGGTCCTCTGCTTTTGAAGACATTCAGAGAAACCATTTACTTTCTGTTTCAACAGGAAGGGAAACTGGGAAACAGGACTAAGTTTAACATTCATCATATATAGAATACATCAAAACTCTATGCCGTTTTCTCCCTATTCCTCAAGAAATGAGATTCCATGGCTGGGAGAGAAAGAAAAGGAGGAAAAGGGGAGTTGAGGAGGGACAGAAATTTTCTGACTCAAGATAATCTTTCAGTATGGTTAAAAAAAAAAATTGTTCTCTATTAAAATTCAGATTTGGAAACTTGGGGCAGGCATCCCAGGATCTGGCCTTCACTTTGAGTGACCACGTGGAAAAGACATCCCTCCCTCTGTGTAACCTACCCTTTCTATGGGAAAAGTATAAAAGACCCTCATTAAGTGCCCTTTCAGGCAATTACAAAGCATTTCCAGGCACTCAGCTGAAAAGTGTTGATGTAAGCTGAAGTCCTCCTCAGCCTCTCAGGAGATGCACAAATGTCAGCCTTCTCTTACTCAGCTGATATCTATGGTCACCTCCTGAGAGGTTTCAAACTCCCTCACAAAAGGACACTCTGCCCAGGCCTGTTCTTTTCTTTAATATAGATGGGAAGACATTCCTGTCTAAGGCCAATTTACAGCAAAAGAAATATCTCAGGGGAAAAAAAAAATACTTTCGGCAAAAACACAAATGCAAACGGCCTTATTGTGGTTGTGAGGATGAGGAGGAGGAAATAAGAGCTCTTGGAAATCATAGAGGAGGAAACTGCACTGGATCATACCTATTAGATTTTGTTTTTGTTTGGGAACTGACTGTCTTTTTTATGTTATCACACACAGCCCTGGTCTAAGCCTGTGTACCCATTCTGCCTGTGGACTGTTGGCGAGGGTGCTAGGGAATGTTCAGGGCGGGTGTTACTGAGGCAAGTGAACCGGTAGAACCTGGTCTAGTTCCAGAGTGGAGGTCACTCTGGTTTGGGGGTTGCTCAGAGGCTGTGTTCTTTCTGGTACTTCTGGGATGGCCATTCCAGGCAAAGTGTTTGGTCAGCGCCCAGTGGAGGGGCTGCAGCCATAGTGAGGCTCCCCCCTTGCTGAGCACCAGTTTGAGAAGTGTCATTTTAAAATAACAATTATCTGACCACAGGGGGAAAATGAAACAGGAGATAGGAGGCCCAGGAGGAGGGAAATGACAGCTTGGTCACCCCCAGATTAAAATGTAAATCTAAGCAAGAAATAGCAGCGTTGTAGTAGGCAAACCCCCCAGTACTTCATGCCTGGAGTGAAAACTGGAGGTCAGAAAGTAGAGCAGGCAGGATTCTGCACGAGGGACTCCAGCCCCAGCCCCACAGGAAGCAGGAGATAAAAGAGCAGCAATATCCTCAGATCAAGTGCCAACACCTCTCTCCAGGGGAAGCTAAGCCACCCTGTCCTATCGCTCCCTTTAGTCAGCTACAGTCTAAAATCCAGACAAAGAAAGGGGAGGCGGACTTCGCGGCTGGTCTCATGGGTCAGTAACAGCCCACTCCCCTCCCCCCAAGCCCAGGCCATCAGCCTGGCTGCTTGAGGGTTAAAATCAGCACTTAAGCGAAAAACTCGAACCCCATTAAGCCCTGGCTTGGAAGCCAGGGAGCTGCAGGGGACCCAAAGGAAACTCATTTTGGAGGCTCTCCAAGCTGCCAATCACCAGCATGCCTCTAACAGTCCCTGAGTTGTTCGCCTTGGTTGTTTTTCCGCAGGCTGCACAATGGGGTCTGGTTATTCATTGAAAAAGTCTGCAAGCGCCCCGCCTTCCATTCACAATCAATTTGGAATGCTCCATTCGGGCCAGAGGGGGGATCTAGAGCTCAGCTCGCGGGGCGGACCTCACAGAGCCCAGCTGTCGCCGCAGGGCCGCTTGCTGGCCCAGTGCGTGTTTATGTAAGAAACGCAACCCTGCAGCGGCGCCGGCCCGCTCTGCGCCCTCACCGGGACCCAACTTGCCAAGACCCTTGCTGAAACCTGCAAGGGTGTGCAAGCCGGCTAGAAGTAAGGTCCGGAAGTGCCCTCGGGCCAAAGAAAAACTCTCTCCTGCTGCTGTGTTCAGAATCTGCCTGTTAATAGCAGCTGAGAGAAACAGACTTCGGTAGTATTTTTCCTGGCCCTTGAGTGAGCTGGTTTGCTTTACTGGATGGCTCTCTCTGGACGCCAGCCTCTTGGCTTCTCCTGTTCATCTCCAAGAGATAGATGGAGAGCCACCTGGCTTCCTCCCCAGGGGAGGGGTCTCTGGAGGCACTCCCCTGTTCTCTGGCTGCCATGGGGGGAGGGGGCCAGCTACCTATTACAGTTTCGCAGGTCCTCTTCCTGGTTCTCGATCTGGCCTGATAGGTTTACAATATGACACACCGAATGGGATGGGTCCTGGCATCTGGGGTTGCAGGTGAAATCTACTCTAAGGCATTGCAAAGTACAGAGCTAAAAACGTGATTGGTGTCTCAGGGATTTTTTTCAAAGCTTCAGTAATCAGCCTGAGGGGGCTCTGATGGAGCCGGTCTCACGACTAGACTGTTTCCAGGAAGAAGCATATGACTTTAGGAAAATCAAATCTAGGAGATGAGTTTTAGCTCCTGGGCTGTTTCTTGTTTCTTAACATCTTTGGATGTTTTTAAGGTCTTGCGTTTACCTCCTCGCCCTGCCTGTTCCCTGCCCCCATCCTTTCAGTGACCTCAGATGGTGCCCCTGGAAGCGTCTCTTCCATCTTTCTGGCCACAGCATTCCTGATTCGATCGATGCCTTGGCTGTTTTGCAGATCAGCCTCGAACTCCTGGCCTTTGGCTAAAAAAAAAAACCCATAGCTAGGTCTTATTCTGATCCCTGGAATCTTGCACCCTCTGCTACAATTTTCTCCAAGCTGCTTCCTCCTTCTGGCAGGGGAGCCTCCTTTATTTGCTATCGAGGGCCCTTTTATGTGGGGGCTCTTCTCCCTCTAACATCTGAGTTGCTGAGTCCATTGTCACCTACATGCCAGGCCCAAAGGTGCACTTACACTATGGTTATACCTACACACGCACCCTAATATTGTGTCCCTCCTTTAAGCTGAGCCACTTAGGAGACTAGGACTATGAGAGAAGCTGACAACCAAAGCCTCTGTTCAATGAGCTTGATGAATTCACAAAATGAATTTTTTAAAAAAGCAACCTAATCCAGTACTGGCATCAGCATGCCTGGCCCTTGTCCAAGAGCTGGGAACTGCAACATGACAAGACTGTGCTCCTTGGATTCCAAGTGGAGAAGCCCTGTGTGCCAGGGCACAGATGGGGCCCAAGCTGCCTCAAGGGCAACCATACGCCCATGAGGGGGCTGTCAGCTTCTGAGCCTGGATGGATTTTACCGCCATTAAAACCCAAGAAATGTGTGGACGGGACAGTATCTCAGTAGAGAATCGCATACCCTAAACCCCTACCAGTAACACTGTTTCTGGTACTGAAATTAAAACAATGATACTACTAGATGGTAGAAATGGTAGATAGTACAAATTCTTGGTTTTATCATGCTACCCAGCTCTTAGCCTTGTAAAACCGAAAGATCCTGAAGTACAAGGGATAAACAGTGATTTCTTGATTGATACCAGGATTTTGTTACTTCTGGCTCCTACGTAAGTGCACTGCCTGGCAGACACAGCTGTGGAATTCTCTACCCAGAGTCCCTCTTACCAAATACAAAGAACTGCAAAGGCTGCTGGGTTTCATTAGAGGACCAAGAGCAAAGAGACTAGAAGAGTAAGAAAAAAATATGTTGTTTTTAATAAGCCTAACTGAATTAAAGCTACGTGAAAACAGATTTTGTTAAACACATGGCTCTTTTAAATACATGGTAACACTAAGTCTTGGGTTCTTCAGAGTCCTGGGATGCTTCCAAAACAGGAAGGATTTCGAATCATTTAGCACCCCCTCAGCGATAAGGTAGTGGACTAGCTAACAAAGGCTTTGAGAGTGGCACTATGAAAAGCCAAGGTTAAATAACCCTTCCACGTTCTCCTCATTCTTTTCTTCAGCATCCTTTTCTTTCTTCCTCATTCCCCCCCTACCTTCAGAACCACTGGCTCTTGAAAAGAATAAATCACTGATATTCTTGGCTCCCCCAAGCCTCCTGAAGTACCTACACTTTTCTTACTTATTTCACCTAACCTCTCCTTCTTGGCCTCAAACCTCTCCAGCTCTCTGGACCTTATATTATCCCCCTCTGTAAAATGAGGGGGTTGCGTAAGACTTCTGTAAAAGGAACTTGCTGCTCAAACAATCTGGGATTGCCAGGGTTACTTCTCAGGGCCAGGGGACAAACCCTGGTGGCATAGTGGTTAAGAGCTACAGCTGCTAACTAAAAAGATCACCAGTTTGAATCCACCAGGTGCTCCTTGGAAACCCTAGGGGGCAGTTATACTCTGTTCTATAGGGTCACTATGAGTTGGAATCGACTCAACAGCAATGGGTTTGGTTTTGTTCTTTTTGGCAGACCCCCTACAGTCTATAGGCTATACTTTCTAATCCTATGAATTTGACCTCAAGGTTTCCAGGTGGGGGATACTTTACTAATGCCTACACGCCTGAGGCAGAGGTGAAAACTGTACAACTGGAAGTAAGCTGGGCATATCCACAGGACCTATGAGAACAATGGTCTGATATATTCAAATCACACTTGGGATGGATGCTTACGGGTAGGCAACACAAATCTAGGAAACTTATAAAATATGGTCTCTTTAGATGCTGAGCTATGGTTTACAAAAAAAGTAAGCCATAATCTTCAAATCAGTGCCATTCCAAAATAAAAACATTTCCCCACGTTACTTAGGATTTGTCTCTGTCTCACACACACACACACATATACACCCCCAAAAAGAAATGAAAAATAATCTCATCATCGTTAACAGGAAGGTAGAGAAGACTATTTGTTTTAAAATGTTCCTGCTACTCAGGCTGCAAAAGCAGCAGAGTTTAGGGAAAAGGTTTGCTTTACCCAGTAAACGGAAGTTTGGTTTTAGTTCACTAGTTGGGCGACTCAAACCAGCTCATAAGGCTTCATTCAGTTTGAATGCGTTTCTCCCCCTCCCCTGCAGTGATCGTGGGCTCTTCCAAAAGACGACTGGAGTGGAAGCTGATCTCAACACAATGCTGTGAAATGCGGCCACTGAGAATGAAAACTCTGCTGCCCAGCCCTGGGCTCTGCCAGCTTCCGCACCCATCGGGCTGAACTGCTTTCAAATGCAACATCAAGAACTAGGCTCAAGGACATACCACCTCCCATTTGTGTTCCTGTCTACCATTTACGCAAGTCTATCTCTTTGGTTTCATCCTTCTCTGAGCTGTATTTCCAGAAATCAGAGTCAGGGAGGGGAAAAGAATTATTAACAGGCTTTTCTCGGTGACTTAACTATCTGTTTTATCCTTAAAACACAGGAAAGCTCAACCTTAAGAAGTTAAAGCAGAAAGCAAACAAAGTAGAAAACACATCATACTTAGTAAGCAAACAGCTTCCAAAGCATCTCTATTTTAGGTATGGTATTTTAATTGAGCAATTGAGCACATTCTATTTGCTGAGCAGGAATTATTTCTGAAGAGCCGAAACACATTTATTGATTCCTTCGCTTGAGCCTATTTCTACAGAAAAATCTCTCTCCAACTATAAATTCTGCTTGCTGACATCTTTCTCTAAAGAACGTGCCCTTGCTTCAACACATGAAACCAATCTGAACATGGCCATCTCACCTCCCCTTTAACTCTTTGGGCTACAGAGAAACAAAAGTGTCATAGAAGCATTTCAAAGAGTCTATGCCAAGAAAGCCATCTCACAAACAGACTGCAGTTTATGCTGCTCTGAGCAAGAAGTGGAGAAGCTGGGCCAAACTGTCAACACAAAACAAAGTTGGATTACAAATCCTCTTTCATCTTGCAAACACACACACACACACACACACACACACACACACACACACCCAATTTGGGTTGTCTTTAGCCTTTCAGTGGCAAGCTTCCCAATCACTTGAAAGCAATCAAAGAGCAATAAGTAACGTGTGTTTACTTTCCTACAGAAAACTTCCACAGCAAGCTGTGACGACGCTAAGGTAACCATGCAACTGTGAGTTACGGTTTATTCCCTTTTAAAGTCTCGGGGCAATGTTCCTTGGAAATGATGCCTATCATTAAAGAATGTTTAGCTGCAACCTCCATTCTTTCTAATGATTTAGAATGCCCAGCTTTTATTTAAACCCAAAGATATCCCCTCTCCCAGTGACTTACAAACATACACACACACACAGAGACAAAACAAAGCTGGGAAGAATCTGCTGGGTGCAAAATGAGAAATCAGAGCCTTGCCTGGCTCAGGTGCTTGCTGTTATAAACTATGACTAAGAGACATGAATTTCTCTATGATGCAACTCTCAAGAGAGGCTGCATTTTCTCCAGGCCTCTCTTAAACCTGCTCATTCACCAGTGACTAATGCTCTCTAGAGCTGCCCTGTGCTGCTCAAATTTCATCAGCCAGCTTTGTCCTTGACAGCTCTGCCTGGACCATAAAAGCTCCCAAACCTGTTGAGGGCGGCCCTGAAATATCAGTGCAAATCTAGCTAGGCCCTTACCAGCATTCAGAGCCACCTTTGCCCTCCCTACTGCATTTTGTTATCTCAAAAATGAGCACTTGATGACCATTTTAAGGAAAGAGCTTTACTCTTCTCTGAGTGGTCAAGTCACAGCAACTATGTGAACATAAGAGTAAATAAACCAGGTGACTCCATGGCCGCCCTGGATCCACTTAGAAACAAAATCAACAATATGTTTGGGTGAAACCATAATGAACTGGAATCTTCCATTAACTATTTTCTGCACCTTTAAAACATCAGGTTCATGATTCGCATTCAGGACTTCATTACAAAACAACCAACAAAAGCCAGAAGATGTCTGATTTATGGACATTCAGTCCAACAACTGATACAGAATACCAATTAATGTGTAACTTTGAGCTTAAAGCCTTGTAATATTCTTCTTAGGCAAAAAGAAATACAAAATGAATTATGTTCAGTCACCTTACCTGCAACGGAATTAAAAACACCTACAAATAATATCCACATGGAACGAAACAAAAGTTTTCCGGGTTAATTCTGAATTACCGGACAACAAAACGAAATGCATTCCACATCTGCGCAAATCTGCTGGTTACAGCTGAAAAGGAGATTCTGGACATGGATGGTCCAAGAGCGAACGATTTCAGAACAAACACGCCACCAGCAGAAAGGTACTTACAGTTATCAGACTGAAAATCTGGGACAAACTGTTCGTCATCAGGTACTTGTGCTGGAAAAGAGATTTTGATGTTAGACCTGTAAGTTTTATTTCAAAAGCACAATAAAATGTTTTGTATGGGAAATAGGACAGCCGGGACACTTGCCTTCAGCTAACCAAGCCTCTTGAAGTTGACTGAGATCTTGAAACAACTCTGGAATTAAACACAGAAGACGCCCAAATGAGGAAAATTCCTCAGCTGGGGAGGAAGAGTCTATGTGCCGTTTACACTGGGAGCGATATGAGGAAGCCACCACAACCTACGAGGGGAGAGATTCACTACCTTCAGAATCATGAGCCAGGTCTGTGTCCAAAAACTTCCTCTTTCTGTCGGTCACAGGCCGGCCTCTACATTCCTCTGATCGAGATTTCTGAAAGGAGCAAACAGACAGTGAAGGTTCAAGTGTAGTAAAAGGGCCCAAAGGGGATCACATCACTAACTCAGTAAGGAGAAGACTCATATTTGAAGAGGGAGAACAAAACAAACCAAAAGCCGCATGAACTTACCCCTGGGACCATAAAAGGGACTTGCTGATCATAAAATCCATCCATGGTGCTTCCAAGTTTTCTAGTATCACTTTGAAAGGCTTCAGCATTGAGTAGTTTCTGGGGGGAAAAGGGTCCTCCTGTAATAAGAATTTGGAAGATTTTAACTGAGAAAAAAAAAAAAAAAGATGATGAAGTAATTTTATGCTGCTTTTTCCTTAGGGCTGAGCAAAATCGCTACCTTTCTCTGAAGACTTAAAGCCCACACAAGGTGTAAGCTTTACAGACTAACACCAGGCTTGATTAACAGCCTCAAACACACACAATGCACTTACGCCCTCTCTCTTTCTCTGGATCAGTTATGATTACAGGTTTGCTACTGCTTCTCCCCTCTTAAAAAAAGAGCTTCTTTTCATTACAAAAGGGTGAGTTCCAGATTCTTCCATATAACAACACATCTTCCAGGGTATTTGTAGCCTTTGGGTTTTTCTTTTTTTTTTTTTAAGAGATAATTAAACTTTTGACAGTACAGTGACAGGAAGGAGAGAAACTGGGTTTAAGTATGCTAAATTATTGGCAATTAAGAGCTGACATACATTGTGTTTCTAAAAGTATTTTGTAGGTCAATGATAAAATACTATATATAGTTCCAGGAATATATCCGTCAGAGGCTCACTTATCTTCCACACACAACTCTGTATTTAAAACCTTTGTCCAAACGCAGGTGTAGTGTCTGTAATGTCAAAAATATTTCCATGGCAACTTACAGAGATATCTGGTATCTCTAACTTCTAAAAGAACAAAGTATCTTCAAAATTAATACATACAGAAAACTTGATTCTACTGCACCTATTCTAAACGTATCTTTACCACGGGTGTTAAAAAAAATGCATGAAAAGCAAAAGATCCATAAAAAAAGAAAAAAAATTTCAGTTTGTTCCTTACAGTGAAGTCAATTTTCCCAGACATGCAAAAAAAAAAAAAAAATTTAAACTCATTCCAGCATTGGCAAGTGTTGGGGGAGGGCTGGAATAAAGGCCAGAGGAGGGGGCATCCAAAGAGAGAGAGACCTTTTCTAATTTGGGAGGAATGAGATTGCAGTTTTAGGATGGTACTCTCCTCCTGGCCACTTTTGTTTTATTCTCCAAGTAGAAATGCAGTTAAGGCAACAAAATGAAGGCAAACATTAATCTCACTCCCCCCAAGCTCGTAGATTACAAAATGATTTTTGTTTAACTTGTATAGAAATCTGAAGAGGAAACTTTTTCCCATAGGGCAAGTCCATCCAATTGTGTTTTTCACACTGCCTGGGGTCTGTCAAATTTCCATCAGTCGGCAAGAGGCAAGGACACCCTTCACAGCCCGCCTCCTCTCAGCACTTTGGCCCAAGTCATCAGATATTTTTCAAAGTCAAAGGGAGAAGGAGAGAAGTGAAACAGCACACAGTCCATAACTTCCTAGAAAAACACTCCCGCCAGCCTGCCTTCCTACCTTCCAAACAGCGCGAAAACTTTCAGAACAAAACCGCTCTCTCCAGTGTCACCAATCCGCATGCAAAACCAGAGCAACCTCAGCAGTGAGTTTAGGGGCGTGAAAACCAGCCCTGTGTAAACTTCAAAAATCTGTCATCTTAAACAGTGGCCTTAAGAACTCTGTAAATGTCTGCAGGGGGACAGAAGACAGGAGCGGTAGATACTTTCTGAGTCTCGTGATGACATCCGTTGCAAAATACCTCACCCACGAAGAACAAAAATACCTTTAATAAAAAAAAAATGAACTGCCATAAACGAACCCAAAAGAGGCCTGGAGGATCTTTTAAACAGCTCTCAGAGTTCAAGGGCTAGAAAAATTGTGTTCCGAACGTAATTAAAAAAAAAAAGAAGCCTGCAGGGCCGGCTTGAGTTCATCCAGGGGGTTAAAGCACTTCCTTTGTGTCCCCCCTTGCGGGCGCCCCCAGGAAAGCTCGCCCAGGGCGGCGCGGCGAGCTCGCGCCCCTCCCCCGAGACGCGCAGCCGCCCTGGTTTTATGAATGGAAAGCGAGCCGCGGCCGCCACACCAGGTAGAAGCTGTAACTGGAGCCCTCGCGCGGGGCCCCATTCACAAAACGAGACACACTGCCACCCAATTCCCAGCCTTCCCCATTCATGAAAACTCCTTCGGCTGCGCCCCTGCCCCCACTCCCAATGCACGCCCAGCCTCCGACGCAGGCCCCTCACCCCAGCGCTTTAGGAAGCCAGCTCAATGCTTCATTCACAGAAAGAGAAAAGAAAAAAAAAAAAGAAAAAACCCAGCCGCAGGGAGCAGCCAGCCAACCAAGGAAACCCGCTTCATTCATAAAGTCACCCACATTGAGGAGAACGAGCTGCGGCGCAGGAGCTACCACCCCCCACCAAAAAAAAAGAAAAAACCAACATCTTTCCTGGGCACCCTCTCTTCGACCAGGCGTTCAGCTGCCTCCAGAGGCTCCTTCCCCTCCGGAAGTGCGGGCAGACCCCGAATCCGGTCCGGGGCTCCAGCATCTCTCCGTTCCCTACCCCCCCATTTTTTTCCACCATGCCCAGGCCGATGCTCCGAGCTCCCCAATTTCTCAGTCTTCCGGGGCGCAAGGAAGGGGAATGGGTGTCCCCTTCCACCACCTGGAACTTGCAAGGCTGCATAAGTTCCTGGGCGACCCCCAGCCCCGCAGGCTGCACACGCCTGTGTCACTTAACCCTCTCTGGGGCCCCGGGGGAGACACCTCCTCGCACCGCCCCCCCCCCCCCCCGCCCAGCTGCTTCCTACCCCCTCCTCCAACTGCAAAGCTTCACCCAGCGCCTCTTCTCGCGAGCCTCCAAGTCCCTCCGCGGCTCTCAGGTCTCCAGGGACGGGGCCCGCCGCTCCGCGCCCCCACCCCGCCCGGGAGCCCCCGCACCGCGCGCCCTGCGCGCCTCCCCCGCCACGCGCGGACACCCGCTTGCGGCGCGCTCCGGAACCGTTAGCCGCCCCCGCCCTACGCCTCCCAGGAATCCAACTGGACGAACCGGGCCGGGCCACGGGAGAAGGGGGCGGTCAGCGCCGGGGGGCTCGCCCCTGACATAGAGTGCACCCGACTCCAAGGACTGCGAATCAGCCCGTGAACTCTCGGCCACGGGGCCCTTCCAACCTGCTCCGGCCACCCCCTCACCTGAGGCGGTGGCTCTCCGCTTGCAGCGGTCCCGGCGGCGCAGGCGCGCTCACGCACGCGCGCACCGGGCCTGGGCGCCGAGGCGAAAGGCTGGGCCGCACCGCTCCGCGGACGCTGAACCGCTCCGCGCACCAGTGCCCGGACTCTGTGCCGCAGCTGCCAACCAGGCTGAGCGCTGGCCCGGCCCCCCGCAGCCCCCCGCTCCTCAGGCCGCCATTGGTCCGCGGCCCTAGGCCTGGCTCGCTCCCATTGGTCTGGGGCCGCTCCCGCGGTTGTCCATCACCCCTTGTTTACCCTGTCTGCAGGCAAATCCAGCCGAGCCGCCCCACCAACTCCGGCTCCCATTGGCCAATGGTGCGTCCCTCCCCACCCCCTCAGGGTCTGCTTTACATAATGTATGCACCGGGGGCCATTGTCCAATCAGCTCAGGCTTGTTTATATAATGAATGTAAGGACGTTTTTCATTCATAAAAAACGCGACCTGAGGGGGAAGCTTAGCTGAGTCAGTGAAGCACTTAAAGGGGCCGAGGCCGGGAGGAGCAGGCCGAACTGCCCTCCTCGCCGCTGTCCCGGCTGTGCACTGCGGCCCGGCGCCCCCAGCCCCGCTCGTCCCCACCCCTGCCCCCAGCAAGCCCAGGGCCGGGATGGGGCCGCCAGGCCCCGGACACTCGCAGCTGCAGCGCGAAGCAAAGTTATCATTTTAGGATTCAGGCGAGAGGAATTCGTCATTCCACCCAGAAAGAAACTCGCTGACCGACCTGGGCGTCCGGCCCACAGAAACACAGAAAACGGAAACCGAGCCCTCTAATCTTAACTACCTTCCAGCGAGGCCTTCATTTCTTTTAACCAGGTTTCCAGTGGGGAAGAAGAAGCAGCGCCTCCCTTTAATGTCTCAGCTCACAAACGCATTCTAGTTCCTATTTTACCCGCAAGGCCTAAGGCCCCACCAAGTCCCATTTTTCTCCCCGCGTCGGTCGCCTCCGCCAGAGTGGGTTCTGGACCCCAAGTGAGAGAGGGTCAGAACGCAAGAAATGGTCTCCCGGGACAGCACCAACCAGTCAGCCCACTGGAAACACGGATTCCTCTAAACAGCAAGCAGTCAGGCCGGGCGCTTGTTTTCCACTTAAGTGCTGAATGCAAGATGGTGCGTTTGCGAGCTAGATCCAGTACAGCTGGGAAGGACGAGCAGCAACTGCTCCGGCCAAACGATCGGGCACTAACTGCAATTGCTGAGACGCTTCACAGGGTGTTCCAGGAAACAAGCCATCCTCTCCCCCGTCCGCCCCTCTGCCCCCTCCGGTGCAGGCCGTGGGGCGGCACCCTGCTCTCTCACAGGCCGCTAGAGCCTCCTAAGCGAGCTCCCCTGTTCTCCTTCTGCTGGGGTGCCCTGTTATTCACCCCAACGCCAGCCGTGCAGGTGAAGATGGCCAAATGTTAGCAGAGAGCCCCTAGCAAAGGGGGCCCCAGCGTCACCAGCCCTCTCCCGCCCCCATTCGGAAAGCAAAGTGGATTTTATTATTATTTTGAAACAAAACATTGCCCACCTTTTTTTTTTTTTTTGCCTCTAAACCCTACACAACTCTTAAAATGGGCGCTTGGTTTGTCGTTTATAGCCCAAGAAACATTTGAGTGCCCTTAAGGAGCCTGGGTTGAGTCCTGAACCCAGCACTGACCAGGATGAGCTGGGAGACTGGGGTGGACAGGAGGTGAGGGGTGGAAATGTGCTTTGAACTTTTTGCCAAGAAGTTCCTTGATAACTTAATTTCCTAGCTGAGCATTTTGCTTCCAACCCTGGCTCCAATAAAGCTTCTTCTTAGCGCCTCTCTTCATTCCCCAGGTAGGGTCGTCTTTGGTGGCTGGAGGTTTTACCCTAGTCCAGTCATGCTTCCAGCTTATTCCTGACTTTGCTGTGATTGTTCATTCAGAGGGTTCTATCTTCCCAGCTAGAGGAAAGGCCCCTTAGCTCCCATCCTCCTCCTGCCCAGCTTTGTCTACCCCCATTCCGCCCCCATCTTATCCCATCTCATTCTACTCTCTGAGCTATTTCTCAAGAAGAGTTTTCTTATCTTCTTCACTTTAGTCTCTCAGGTCCCAGCCCTCCGGAAGACCTGCAGCCCATGGGACCCAAGTCCTCACCATACAAGCCATAGGACATCAATCCCAAAGACGTCCTTCACAAGGAGCATGGCCTGGAGTGTGTCTCCAGTGACCTTCGCATCCAGCGAAAGTTCATCCCACTTGGGGAGAGAAGTTGGGTATTTCTGGGTTGTTGTTGTTTACTGCCTTCTAGTCGGCCCTGTGTCACGGTGACCCCTGACTCGTGGTGACCTCAAGCACAACAGAATGAACGAAATGCCAGCTGGTCCTGCACCAGCCCCATGATAGGTTGCAGATCAGACAGTTGTGATGTATAGGCTTTTCACTGGCTGATTTTCAGAAGTAGATTGCTAGGTTTTCCTTCCCCGTCCATCTTAGTTTGGAAGCTCCACTGAAACCTGCTTAGCATCATAGCAAAGTTTGGGATTAAGTCATGATAAATAATGGCTACATTGGGATGAAGTCCCTGGGTGGTGCTAACCGAAAGGTTGAAGTGTGAGTCCAACCAGAGATGCCTCAGAAGAAAGACCTGGTGATCTACTGGCAAAAACTCTAGTGAGCACAATTCTACTCTGATACACACGGAGTTGCCATGTCTTGGGGTTAACTGGGTTTTTTTTTTTTTTAAGCTGGGACAGGGGAGGAGTTGAAAGATGGGTTTTTACACAAGAGTTGTCATAGACACAAGGGATTTAGCACCAGAATAGAGCTATTACCAATTTATTATTATTATTACCAATTTATTATTTAGTCAGTCTCTAAGCATTTATTTTGAATGAAATATTCAGCCAGACCCTGTGCAAGGCAAAAAAGCTACAGAGATGAACACAACCCAGTCTTAGCCTTGAAGGAGCCCACAATCTTATTCCACATTTGCAGTAGCTGAGATCTACTGAGCACTTAATATATGACCAGCTTTGACCCCTATACAATTTTCCACAGACTATCTCATTTAACCCTTTTTAATAACCTGAAGAGGTCTGTACTATTATTATCTCCATTCTATAGATGAGAAACAAGGGACAGACAGGATAAGTAACTTGCCCATAATCACAGAGCTACTAGGTTGCTAGACTTGAATAAGAACCAATGCAGTCAGACTTCAAAGTCCCTGTGAGGGAGGCCTAGCAGTGCCTGTGTTGCTCAGCAAACCATGAGGAAACAGTATTTGAACCCAGAATTATAAAGAACAGAAATGGAGGCAAATACACAGGGAGGCAGATTCCAGCTTGGCACAGTGTTAGGGGAGTCCTGGTGGCACAGTGGTCAAGTGATATGGCTGCTAACCAAAAGCTGAAATCCGCCAGACTCTCCCTGGAAACCCTATGGGGCAGTTGTACTCTGTGAGTTGGAATCAACTCAACGGCAGTGTTGTTGTTTTTTAAATAGTGCCAGGGATGTTTGGAGTGGTCCAGCAAGGTAATGATCCTCCTGTCAGAGGAGGCATTCATGCAGAAACAGCTCAGATAGTGCACAGCGATTATGACACTGGGATGAACTCTAAGGATTACCTCAGCTCTAAGATGCTGTGATTCTGGGAATTTGGAGCTTTGGGCAGGGTAGGTCAGACACTGGCACAGTCACCTTGACTCTGGCATATGGCATATAGTGTGAAGGTGTGGCTTGCGATGCCCTTCCCAGGCCAACTCCTGGGCCTGGGTGGTTTCTAATTGTTAAATTTTTACTGAAGTCTTCACTCCTTTTCCTTCTTCTGCTGCTGCTTCTTAGTGACTTAGCCTCTCCCACCCACTCCTCTTCTCTTTTCGTTTTCTTTGCCTTCATAAGAGCTAAGGGTCAGTATTTAGAAGTTGTTTGTCTAGCACACAGAGTCTTTCTTCCTAAGAACATTACTTACGTTGGAGGCTTTCTGGAGTGTGTGTTTTGATACGCCATTGCCTCTCCTCCAGGAGAGAAACAGGATTGGAAAAGAAAACAAGAAGAGAGACCAGCCCTCTGAAACATCAGTCTAGCGTCAGCCTAGCCTTTGTCCTCTGGCAAAAGCACAACTGAGTTAATCACTACAGGACAACTAGACCCTTGTTCTTTAAACCCCACCTGCAGTATGTCTTCAGGTAAGCAACACGGAAGGATAGAAAGCGAGCACCTTGCCCCAAGCGTGGAAGCTTGTTTCTCTTTAGAGGACTACTTTGAAAGATTTTTCCTAAAATGCCAAAAGCAAGTTGAAGTATAAAGCAGGCAACCAATAGTAAGAGATGATCACCAGAATGGTGGCAGGAAACGCCTCCTGCTCCTCTGTCTGGAGGGCTCCCCTCTCTGGAGGGCAGGAGCCCAGCTAGTGGTTGGGGTGTGGGTGACATGGCCCATGGGGGCCATTTCCCATTCTTGTATAATGTGAAGGAAAGGGCTTGAGGACAGGGTCGAAAAGGTATGGAAATGTTTTCCTTATCTCCAAGAAAGAGAATGAATTCTGTCTGACTGGTAAAACAAAACAAAACAAAACAAAACAAAAAACCCAAACCCATCGCTGTCAAGTTGATTCCGACTCATAGTGACCCTACAGGACAGAGTAGAACCACCTCTTAGGGTTCCCAAGGAGAGGCTGGTGGATTCGAACTGCCGACCTTTTGGTTAGCAGCTGAGCTCTTAACCACTACACCACCAGGGCTCCATTTGAACTGAACAGCTTCCTTTCTAAAATTTCAGAAATAAATGCCCTAAAAACTGTAGGAAAAAAAAAGAAAGAAAATCTTTTTGATTAAATGTCAACAATTACTTTCAAACAAAGATGACAGTGTAAAGGAACAGGGAAATTAGATTGACGGAAATGGACAACCAGAATGGCAATGAGAATGCTCACTCATTGTGAAGCATGTAACTAATGTCACTGAACAATTTGTGTAGAAATTGTTGAACGGGCACCTAAACCTTCACCGAAAACACAATAAAGTATTATTTAAAAAAGAAAAAAAGTTTCTTTAAACAAAAAAGGGGCCGTATTGTGTTTAGGGTTCCTTATGTTGTGGTGGTTGTTGTTAGATGCCATTGAGTCGGTTCCAACTCATAGCTACCCTACGTACACTGCCCGGTCCTGTGCCATGCTCACAATCATTGTTATGCTTGAGACCATTGTTGCAGCCACTGTGTCAACCCATCTTGTGGAGGGTCTTCCTCTCTTTTGCTGACCCTCTACTTTACCAGAGTTCCTTTAGCGAGGGAATAATAATAGCTGACATTTACTTAATATGAGTATAATATGAGCCAGACACTGTTCTAAACCCTTTACATGTATTTACATGTATTAACACAATTAACCCCAACGCAGCCTTGTGTGGGAGATCATTTATTATCACATCTGCTTTTCACAGATGAGGAAGCTTAGGTACCAAAAACCCCAAACTGCCATCGAGTCAATTCTGACTCATAGCGACCCTATAGGACAGCGTAGAACTGCTCCATAGATTTTCCAAGGAGCACCTGGCAGATTCGAACTGCCGACCTCTTGGTTAGCAGCCTGAGTTCTTAACCACTGCACCACTAGGGCTCCTCACATATATTATCTTATGTAAAACTCTCAATCTCTCTCAGTGTTCATAATAATACCCAGTTTGCAGATAATGAAAACTGAGGCTCAAAGTGAGAGGTTAAAAATATGCCTGAGCTTCACAATTAGGAAGGAGCAAGCCAGGTCTCTGATCAAATGAATGTTCTTGACCCTCTGACAACCCAGCCTGGTGAGGCCTTATTCCCCTCATGGCTCATTTTCTGAATGCGAGGATACCCCTTCTCCTGCCTTATTCTCCTAAGTCCCAATTCTTAGATATTATAAAACACTCACTATCAAGGAAACCTAGGTCCCAGAGTGGTACAAGTGGTTTGTGCTCGGCTACTAACTGAAAAATGGCAGTTTGAATCCACCCAGTGGCACCACAGGAGAAAGGCTTGGCAATCTGCTTCCTTGAAGATTGGCCATTGCTGTTGGTTCCAACTCATAGTGACCCTATAGGACAGACTAGAATTGCCCCACAGGGTTTCCAAGGAGCAGCTGGTGAATTCAAACAGCTGACCTTTTGTTAGCACCCAAGCTCTTAACTAGCGCACCATCAGGGCTCCCCTTAAAGATTATGGCCAAGAAAACCCCATGGAGCAGTTCTACTCTGTCATATATGGTGTTGCTATGAGTCGAAATCGACCACAACAGATTTATCAAGAAAACCTAACGAACATGTAATATCTGGATTCCTGAAGGCTAAGGGATTTCTTCCTTAAGCCCAAAACTTTAGGAAAAAAAGAATGAAAATCTCTGAAATCTTCCCATGGCCATCACAGCTGAGACTGGCTCCTCAGCAGGACAGTCATAGCACCCTGAGACCTGCAGTCCCTCGGAGCCTCTGGCCCCTGTGGTCTGGCCATGCGGGCCAACCTGCCTGTCCTTGAGCTGTCACGTGCCAGCTGCCCTACCTCTGAGACCTGTTGCCTCCCTGAGGGTGTGGAGGACTGCCTGTCCCCACATGAAGGAGCCTCAGGCTTCTGGAGCCCTGATGGTGTGGTGGTTAAGAGTTACAGCTGCTAACCAGAAGGTCAGCTGTTCAAATCCACCAGCTGCTCCTTGGAAAACCGTATGGGGCAGTTCTACTACGGAGTCACTATGAGTTAGAATTGACTCGACAGCACCTAACAACAGTAACAACATGTCTGATCTTAAGGGGCTCTGGTGGCACAGTGGTTAAAGCTCTGGGCTGCAAATTGGAAGGTTGGCAGTTTGAACCCATCAGCCGCTCCACAGGAGAAAGATGTGGCAGTCACCTTCTGTAAAGATCACAGCCTTGGAAACCCTATCGGACAGTTCTTCTCTGTAGGTTCCTGTAAGTCAGAATCAACTCGATGACAACCAGTTTGGTTTTTTGGTATGTCTGATCTTTGGGGTTTTCATGCTCCTTCTGGGTGTTAGGGTGTCGATCAGGACTTCTCAAGGCATGAAGCCCATGCTTCTCCAGCAGCCTCTTACATCCACTGTGATTTTCTGCCTCTTATCTGCTATAGGCTTGGAAATCGGCAAACCAAGTGAGTCTAAAGCAACAGAAAGAAAGAAAAGGTGGGTTCTGAGTGAGAGCTAAAGGGCCCTCTCTAATGAGGACGCGGATGAGTTTGAATGTGTGGACTTGGCAAAATCTATTTCGACCCTTTACAGGCCTTTTTGCTTCCTTTTATGCACTTAGCCGGGAGTTTCAGATGACCAAGGGTTAACCCTTGCTGTGACGTCTCAGACCTCATCCCCCAAAGCAGGAGCAGGCTAACTCAGCACTCACCCACCCTGGAGCTGTGAGCAGCCCAGCTCTGGCCTCTCCAGGCCCTGGAAGCACAGCCGAAGCGGTGGCTGGAGGGTCAGAAATGTGGATTCTCTCATGGGCCTGCTTCAATGCGGCAGGCAGCTGGATAGCGGGTGGTGAGGCGGCCGGACCTATCAGCTCTTGGCTTGGTCTGCAAGCGTCCAGCCTCCACTTGGGCTCTACGGGCCTGTGGAGATCGCAGGATTTATTTTGAATTGGACAAAGGAGTGATGGACTATGGCCAGCTAGTAATAGAGACCCCAGCTGGAAGACTCCCTCAGTGGACTCAATCCCTCGGGGGCGTCCAGCCTGCCCTTTGAACGTAAGGCAGCTCTCCCACTTACTGCCACCGGAAACCAAACAGCCACAGCAGGTGTCGGAAAACCAGTATCACCCTCTTGCCTGCACCTTGTTCTTGTTTCTTGCTGATGGTCTGTCTGCCTGCCTCTGACCTCTGGGGTGTAAGGCAGCTTCGATTTAAACCAAACCCGTCTGAAAACCTCGCCTCGTCCTTCTCTGCAACCCCTCCCTTCTCCGCACACTCTCCTGCTAAGAAGCCAAAGTACACGTCCCAAAATGCAAAATATCAGCAACACCCCATCCCCAGAAAGCATCCCATCCGCCCCCCGAGAGGAGGTCAGGTGCTCTGTCTGTTCCTCCCTGCACTAGGGCTCTTCCCCTGAGCAGAACAAGAAAAAAAAAAAAGAACAAGGGCACCCCTAAAATCATTAGGAACTCGTTTAGTGCCCTCCTCCTCACTGTCCCACCGCTCAGGTCCAGGAGGCTGGAAGGTCAACATCTGACTCCCCCGTGGGGTTACCAGCTGCATGTAAGGCAATGCTCAGGCACCTCCTTTTTGGCCTATTTTGTTTGTTTCTTTTTTGCTGAAATTCAGCACAATTCAGCAAAGTGCACAAATCCTAAGTATAGAGGTCGACGGCTTTTCACAAAATGAACAAACACTTCTGTGCATTTAGTACCCAGAGAAGAAACAGAACATCACCAGCTCTTCTCCCTCAGATGAAGCCTTGGTGTCGAAGTGGTTAAGAGCTCAGGCTGCTAACCAAAATGTCAGCAGTTCAAATCCATCAGCCACTCCTTGGAAGCCCTATGGGGCAGTTCTACTCTGTGCTACAAGTCAGAATCAACTGGATGGCAATGGGTTCTCCCTCAGATACCCCTCTCATGCCCCTTCTACTCATTAGCCACCCCCTACATGCACACACACATAAGGATAGCCACCACCCTGGCTCCTGCCATCATAGATCAGTTCTTGTTTTTTTACTTTGTATAAATGGAATCATTCACTCCCACTGTTTTGCGTCTGGCTTCTTTCCTTCAACATGAGGTTTGGGAGATTCATCCCTTTCGTAGTCTATAGATGTATTTCGGTCATTCTCTTTGCTATCACTTCATTGTGTGACTATATTACAACTTTGATCCTTTTTACTGCTAACGGGCATTTAGGCAGTCCCCGGCTTTTGCTATTGGAAAAGCTGCTCTGAGCATTGTGGCAAGATTCTAGTACATGTCTTTTGGTAAGCATCGCCCTAATGTTCATTGCTCATTTAAGATGTGGTTGCAGGGTTCATTTTAATGTCTTATTCTTTGAAAAGTAGCATAGAGTCACGATAAAGAAATTTCAATATCACAGAAAGGTGCAGAACGAAAATAAAAGCCCCTATCACCTCCTACCCTGTACCCACTCTCTAGGATTGTGCACGATGATCAGTTTCTTAAGGAGCCCCGGTGGCACAGTGCTTAAGCGCTCGGCTGCTAACCAAAAGGTCAGCAGTTCAAATCTACCAGGTGCTCCACAGGAAAAGGATGTAGCAGTCTGCTTCCATAAAGACTTACAGCCTTGGAAACCTTATGGGGCAGTTCTACTCTGTCCTATAGGGCCGTTGTGAGTTGGAATCGACTTGACAGCTTGATGGCTTAATCAGTTTCTTATGTATCATTCTAGATATTTTCTATTGCCTAGATAATCAGATCTAAGAATACACGTTATATTCTTTAAGATAACACCTATTGGAGTTTACTGCACTCTATGCAATGCACCCTGCAGAGCCCTTGTGGCACAGTGGTTAAGAGCTCAACTGCTAACCAAAGGGTCGGCAGTTCAAATTCACCAGCCGCTCCCTGGAAACCCTAGGGGGCAGTTCTACTCTGTCCTACAGGGTCGCTATGAGTCAGAATCGACTTGAGGGCAATGGTTTTGGTTTATTTTGGTATGCGCCCTGGCTGTCCCCTCCCCCAATAGTACTATAGAGTCCCAGAGGTAAGTGGATGATAATTTACTGGTCACGGAAGGTGAACAGCCATTAGCTCCTATTGGATGAGGCTGGGCTATCACTTTTAATAGGCCCTTAATAAGGTAAGACATACAGGGATTTACACAGCAGTACATGTCATTTTCACAACGTCGGTTGAGTGACTGGTGTCTGCTCAGCTTGGGGCTTGTCCGAGAAGAGCTTGCAGTGGGAGCAGGAGAAAGGTACAGGAACAAATAGCTATTATACAGTGTTTCCAGGTGTCATAATAGAGGCCTGTAAATGGGTTCTGGTGTACAAACGAAGGAGCAGTGTGTACTTCCTTCGAGGATCAAGGAAGGCTCCACAGAGAACTGACATTTGGCCCAGCCCTTGAATGATTAATTTGCTCGGCAGAGCAAGGATGGAAGGACTTCCCAAGCACGCAAAGACATAGAGGCTTGGCAGGTGTCGGCATGACAGGGCACGTCAATTGTTCATGTGTAGCTAAACCATGGGATGCTGGGGCAAGGAAGAGACGTGACTGAGAGGGGATTGATGGATATTTTGGAGACAAGATGTCAAGGGTCTTATATAATCATTAGAGGGATGATCAGTCACATTTTGGAATCTTGGGATATATCTCATAGATGCTTAACAACTATCAACCCAAAGAAAAGAGAGCTTTAAACATAATACATTCACAATGCCTTCCTTAATATCCAGGTATGGCCAATCACCTTTTCTTCATTCTTTCAGTCCTCCACCTCCCTCTGCCCCTTGGTTAAAGCATATATCACAGTGTTCATGTGTCTGTGTTGTCCACGTAACCAGCTCCTCTAATGAGGCCTCTTAGATTCTTATCTGAGTTCCCCAGCCCCAACATCTGGGTGCTTAATAGGTGGTTGCCAAATGATGAATGGACATGTGAACGAGTAAGTCATTTCTACCACACAGCAAAACACCCGTGCCTGAGAAAGACGCTGGCTGGATTTCCTTCTCTCTTGGGATTTATTTTTACACGCACCCAGCTTCCGCCTTGCCCACATGGTAGGAGAGGAAAGAGGTGCCATAACCTGGCCTCGGCAGTAGCTCAGGGAGAAACTCAGGGTATGTTCTAGGGAAGTGCTTCATTTCCTTCGCAGCGGTACCTGGGCTCTGGGATGTCCAGTTTCCTTTCAGACAGATTTGGGATGGTGTGGAGCTTGGTCGGACCCTACAGCCTTATCTCAGCCCGTAGCAACCTGGAGGAGCTCACACCACGCCAAAATAGCCACATCCCTCATTTCTGAAATCCAGGCCTCGTTCAGAAGAAGGAATTCTGCCTCATTGACTCACACAGTCTAGGTCCTCCCCCAAACAGGTGCCCCCTTAACCACTGGGACTGGGTAATATAGAACAGGTGGGAAGAAACACTTTCCATTTCTTCTCGGACTTGGAAAGATTGGGTGGACTCAGGGTGCAAAAGGAGAGTGTCTTCTTCACCCTGGGCTTGTCCAGTTCCTCAAAAGCATCGCCAGCTTCCCTGGGACAAGACTTCAGTGCACCTGGGGAATTTCCTTTAGCCAACCAAGAAAGATCAACATCCCTTTCAGCCTGACCATCCAGGAATTGGCTTCACCTGGTAGTGTCCTGGTTGGGAGAATTTCACACGCCCTTTGACTTGAACCACTTAGGAAACCTTTCCTAGTTCTTGTTGCTCCTGGCTCTGTAACTTAATTGCTTTGTATATTTATCTGTGTTTCATCTGGACCTTCCCACTTATGAACGAATGTTCAACTTGAACCTGAAAGCTGACCTCAGGGTCTGCTCTGACAGGGTCTGTTTCAACCACAGTTGAATTTAAAAGCTAAATATGGTCTTCCCCTTCCTCCCTGCACATTAAACTGACTTCAAAGCCAACATATAATTTTTCACAGCAGGATCCATGCTTTACCCTTTCCAACCCACACATTCCCGACTGGAATGCGGGTAGCATTCATTTACAACTGTGTGTACACCTTGCAAATGTAAATGGTAACAAGGTAATCCATATGGTAACATGGTAACAGCTGTATAGACTCGCTGTCTGGAAGAAGCTCTATTTCTTACAAGATCTTCAGTGAGCTAAACTCTCTCCTCCTCCTTCCCAGATCCACTGCCTCCTTTCACAGCTATTAAATTATACCTGTGGGAGCTGGTGTCGAAAAGAGTGGACATGGGGTCCAAAGCCCCTTTCCTTATCCTAACTCCATTGCTACTAACTCTGTGATCATTGGTGCAAGCCATTTTATCAGTTTCCTACCTGTCCGATGGGGAGTATAATACCTAGCTCACAGTCTTCTTTGACTATTTTGAGACATTTGTGAAGATGTCTAGTGCCTAGCTGATGTGGGCAGTGGAAATGGGTTCTAATCATGGCTTTGCCACTTGCTACTCTGAGCCTGAGTTTCATCATTTGTAAAATGGAAATGATAACACACACCTTAAGATTTCTAAGATGGAATACATAGAATATTTGAAAAGCAGCTAGCAGAGTGCCTGGCATAGAGCAGACATGTAATACATCTTGCTCCCTCCCTTTTCTTTGTAACAATTCAGTCACCATGTGCTGTCACTATCACAACTGACCTTTTCTGTAACCTACGCAGTAATATTCCCTGGAATAAATTACAGAGGGTCCCAACACCTTCCTTCTCCTGTAATACTGCCTGCCTTGTAGATTTCACTTAGCATTGTCTTCTTAACTGATGTCTGATGTTTCCCATTTCTTCACTTATTTCTCAAGAACCAAAAGAATTCTATCAGATTTCAGGATGAAAGGGCAGCAAGCCTTCATGGAGGACTTGCTATTTGGACAGGACCTTGCAGAATGCCTCTGTATTCTTCGGCAGAGAAGTGGGAGTGGAGCTAGCAGACAGAGCAGCATGGCGAAGGCATAAAGGAGTGTGAATGCGTGGTATATAGAGGGACCCATCGCTGTTGAGTGGACATTCTACTGTGTGTGACTCCTGCTCATGGACTCTCGCCCAAATTCTGCAGATCTCCAATACGCCACTCCTACCCAACTCCCTCCAGACTCGCCTTCCTCTGCCGCGCATCTGCCCTGTCAACCCTGCCCAGCCCTCCCTGCCCTAACGATCCTATGGGACAGAATAGAACTGCCCCATAGGTTTTCCAAGGAGCAGCTGGTGGATTTGAATGGCTGACCTTTTGGTTAGCATCCAAGTTCTTAACCACTATACCACCAGGGATCCCTTCTGAGGGAAGGGGGATACAGTATGTCTAAAGCAATGGTTTACAAACTTACCCAAGTGTCTTGGCTCATGGCAACCATAATTTTCTCATTAGAGCATCATGCTTTTTTTTTTTTTTTAAAGTCTATCACAAGAGTGCCTGGCCACAACCGATGACTGCCCTGACAGGGAGCACAACAGAGAACCCCTGAGGGAGCAGGAGATCAGTGGGATGCAGACCCCAAATTCTCACAAAAAGACCATACTTAATGGTCTGATTGAGACTAGAGGAATCCCAGCAGTCATGGTCCCCAAACCTTCTGTTGGCCCAGGACAGGAACCATACCCCAAGATAACTTATCAGACATGGAAGGGACTGGACAATGGGTTGGAGAGAGATGCTGATGAAGAGTGAGCTAATTATATCAGGTGGACACTTGAGACTGTGTTGGCATCTCCTGTCTGGAGGGGGGATGGGAGGGTAGAGAGAGTTGGAAGCTGGCAAAATTGTCACGAAAGGAGAGACTGGAAGGGCTGACTCATTAGGGGGAGAGAAAGTGGGAGTATGGAGTAAGGTGTATATAAGCTTATATGTGACAGACTGACTTGATTTGTAAACATTCACTTGAAGCTCAAAAAAAAAGTCTATCACAAGAGCATGTAGTGTATAATTCTATCACGTGAACCAAGAATGCATTTATCACTAGAAAATGGGGGTTTATTTTACGTGTACATATAAAACCACAGCCATGAGCACGTGTCTGTGAAATAAACAAGCCGTTGGAGGACACGTGATAGACTGTTCCCGGGGCTTTGCCATGATTATTCACCCGGGACTTGTTTCCTTTGCTTTGCCATCTGTGGGCTCTCTCTCACTGGAGACAGGCGGAATTGCTGCCACCAGAGGTGTAATGCAAGTTGCTGGGAGAAAAACTTAACATTGAGAAAATTGTTTCTTTGTTCGTAATCTGGGCAAAACCCTATTGTTCTATTATGGTAGATATATATGTAACCAAATACTTGCCATTTCAACATTCTTCACATGTATGGTTCAGCAACATTAATTACGTTTGCCATGTTGTTCAACCATCGCCATTATCCATTTCCAAGTTTTTCCATCTCCCTGCACAGAAGCTCAGTGTCCCCTGAGAAATGACCATTATTTTATTCTGGTGAAAGAACAGCTCTTTGTGACTGATGCAGCCTCTGAGGGCTGCTGAAGAGCACTCTGCAGGACAGGGAGGACTGGGCAGGATGGATAGGGCAGATGCGGGGCAGAGGAAGGGGAGTTGGAGGGAGTTGGCTGGGGTAACATATTGGAGATTTGTGGAATGTGGGCTGGACTCCATGAGCAGGAGTCACACACAATAGGTTCTGGAAAAGGGGGCTGACAGATGGACAGGGGAGATCTGAGAAAGACAAATCTAATGAGTGTGAAGGGTGGGTTGAAGTACGTCAAAGCAGAGAGGCAAGAGAAAGACTCCACGGAATCTCAATGAAGAGATGGGGATATCAGAAAAAGCACTCATCAGACACCACCTCGCCCTGGCCCAGAGCACCCCAAAGCACAGATGAACAGGATTGGGTCCTCAAGAAGAATGGGGAAGGCTGGCTGTGGGCTACCTGTACTCTGAGTGCCTCAGAATGAGTGAAATCAGCCCAGCATAGCCTCCTGCTTCAGCTCTCTGCTGCTACTAGTTTGGACAGAGAAAGAACTAAACCAAACCCGCTGCTATTGTTTCTGACTCATAGCGGATTCTGACTTATAGTTGGCCCTGTAGACCAGAGTAGAACTGCCCCATAGGGTTTCCAAGGCAATAGAACCAGGCTGCCAGATCTTTCTCCCACAGAGCGGCTGGTAGGTTCAAACTGCCCTTTCAGTTCGCAGATGAGCACTTAACCACCTGGGCTTCTCAGAGGAACAACATTCTTAGTTTTAAATTCCTTCAGTGACTAAGCTCTCCACACCAGGCGAGGAAGAAGGCTCTTACTTGTACCCGCCCCCCATCCCTCCATCCTTACCACCATGGGTTTCTCCCCAGTGCCCTTCATCAGGGCTGACCATGAATGGCAGAGGTCAACTCAAGCCATTTTGAGGCCAAGTCCAGCGTGTTACATTTGTTATTTAAAAAGATTTGGTACATTACTTGTGAGGCAGTGGGAGTGGAAGTAAAAATTGTTCTTTCAACTGGTAAGCATGCATATCTATCATAACACTTAAATTAAAAAAAAAAAAGATGGCCTAACTCCAGTCAGAGAGTAATAATCTCACGTTTTTGCAGTTTCTCCCAAATCATTTGTTTTTGTTATTTTTTTTAAACCAGTCTTGTTAATTTACCAAAACTGGGAGTTTGGAATCGACTCGAAGGCAGTGGGTTTGGGAGTTTTTAACTGGTCTTTGAAAAGTTTTTAAAACATTTCAAATTGCAAAATTATCACATACTCATTAAAAAAAAAAATTTTTTTTTCCATTGTCTACAATTAGGAAAATACAAACTGCTAATTAAAAATAAACTAACAGGCACTCATCATTCCAAAAATGAATATCATGAACATTTAAACATATTTCCTCCCAGTGTTGGTTCTTTGCTGTTTTATGTAATGGAGATGTATATATTTTAAAGTATAACTTTGAATTTTGCTTGTTTTGTTTAGCATTATATCATAGGCATGTCCCCAGGGCATTAAATATTCCTCATAAACACTGATTTTAAGGTTTGCTTAATATGTCTTTAAAGCCCTGACGGTGTAGTGGTTAAGAGTTCAGCTGCTAACCAAAAGGTCGGCAGTTTGAATCCCCCAGCTGCTCCTTGGAAACCCTAGCAGGCAGATCTACTAGGTCCTATAGTGTTGCTATGAGTCGGAATCAACTTGACTGCAATGGGTTTAATGTGCCTTCTATGGCTACAACATCATTTTTTAATTGTTTCTCTAATGGTGGGTATTAGGTTGTTTTCAGTTTTTTGAGGTTAAAAACACTACTGTCTTAGGCTGGGTTCTCTAGAGAAGCCAAACCAGTAAAGTGTATAAATATATATAAAACACAAACCCATATAGACAGATTTAAATCAAGGAAAAGACTCATTCGGTTGTAGAGGCTGGAACTTCCCAAGTCCGTGGGTCAGGATAGAGGCATCTCCTGATGCATGTAGCCACAGGGGCTGGAGAACCCAAGATCAGCAGGTTAGAGAGCTGGGCTCTTGCTCATAGGCTCTGAAGATTGAGGAATCTCAAAGATCATCAGGCAAGGCCACAGGTAAGCTGCTAGCTCAAGTCCCAAGAACCAGAGGTCAGATGAACAGGGTGTAGCTGCAGGATCCAGAAGTAGCAAAAGCCCTTGCCAGAATGTCCACTTATATTGGACACAGGCCACACACCCAAGATAACTCCCCTTCAACTGATTGGTTACTCACAGCAGATCCCATCATGGAGGTGAACACGTAATAACAAATCTCATCATGGAAGTGATCACAACATCATATGACTCTCAAACCACAGAGAATCACAGCCCAGCAAAATTGACACACAACCTTAACCATTAAAACTACTGTGAACATCTTTTTGTGTTAATCTCAGATTTGATTATTATTATTATTTTAGTATAGGTAACTCAATCATCGGAGATCTGGCCAGATCCTGTTATCCACTTCAGATTAGGGTCAGACCACCCCTTGCCATGTGAATGACACTTGCCACCCAAAGGGAGGGTGGCCCCAGACTGTCAGTATGGCTCCTGGGAGAGAGAAGAACACTCAGAGTCCCGGGTGTTGTGGACACATCAGAGAGGCCGTGCAGGCTCCACTTTGTTATGGAAGAACCTAAAATCCTTAAGCTAATTCATTTTCAAAGGAAATGTAAAAAACCAAACCAAACCCGTTGCCGTGGAGTGGATTCTTACTCATAGTGACCCTACTGGGCACAGCAACCCTACAGAACTGCACCATGGAGTTTCCAGGGAGCAGCTGGTAAATTTGAGCTGCCGACCTTTAGGTTAGCAGCTGTAGCTCTTAAACACTATGCCACCAGGGTTTCCAAAGGAAACATAAAGGCTTTCAAAAAGTCTTTAATTTAAAAGTGTGGCTTTTAAATTAAATAATATGTGCTAAAACAAACAAAAAAACCCAAGGCATCCAATGAGGTGAGGTAAATTAAATAATATGTGCTAAAACAAACAAAAAAACCCAAGGCATCCAACAAGGTGAGGAAAACCTGTTGCCATCCAGTTGATTCCAACTCATAGTGCCCTTCTAATGAGGTAGAGAAGAGCAATTGCTTTGACTATCAAATCAGCAGGAATAAGCCATGAGTCAAAACCAACTTGATGGCAGTTGATTCGGGAGTCCCTGGGTGGCAGAAGCAATTGAGCACTCAGCTATTGAGAGGTTGGCAGTTTGAACCCACCCAGAGGTGCCTTGGAAGAAACACCTGGCAATTTGCTTAGAGAGATCACAGTCATGAAAACCCTATGGTGGTCAGTTCTCTGAAACACATGGCGTCATCATGAGTCAGAATCGACTCAACACCAACTAGTTTACTGCTTAGAAGTAAGCAGACATTGGCTCCCTGAAGTTTGTGCAGGTTGACTTCCCTGGTGAAGCAGTCCCTGCTGTAACGGAAGGAGCTTTGGAGTCAGCAAGCCAGAGTTCCAATCCCAGCTGGGCCATCTTGGGCAAATTGCTTGGCCTCTATGAGCCGCAGATATGTCTCAATCTCACCTGCAGCTTTTTGAGAGGCTTTAAACACTGAGCCCAAAACCCCACTGCTGTCCAGTTGCCTGTACAGGGTTTCCAAGGCTGTAAATCTCTGTGGAAGCAGACTGTCACATCTTTCCAACCGCTGACCTTTTGGTTAGTAGTTGAATGCTTTAACCATTGTACCCCCAGGACTCCTTAAACACTGAGCCAAAAAACTAAACAAAACCCAAACCTGTTGCCCTGGAGTCAATTCCGACTCATAGTGACCCTGTAGGACAGAGTAGAACTGCCCCATAGAGTTTCCAAGGAGCACCTGGTGGACTCGAACTGCTGACCTTTTGGTTGGCAGCTGTAGCACTTAACCACTACACCACCAGGGTTTCCCACAAGGGTTTAGGGGTCAGTAAATGGCAGCTATGACTGTGCCCTAAGGGGCAGCTGAGGTTTGTTCTCAACCCGGAATTCTAAATAGGTGTGTCTGACCTCAGGCCAGCTCAACAGGGAAGACTCACACTTAGAGAAGGGGGAAAGGAGTCCCGGATTATATTTTCAGAATACACTGCAGGGATCCCGAACCATATCTCTGTAGGCATTTAATAAACAGTTTGATTTGCACACGTTGGATTTCCATAAACGACAGTTCAAAGCTACTTTTTTTCCCCCCAGCCTGTAAGAAGGGACAGGGCTGGGCTAAGGGAAGACTGGAACACTGCTTTCCTCGGTCAGAAGCCTGCAATCAAATCCGAGGCCCTATTCGAAACAACTGTATCCGATGACGGCTTATTATGGAACGTTCTGAACTTCTAAGAATTCCTTAGGAGGAAACAAACAAAATGCAAGGATCTCTTCCTAATTCTCTGCCAAACAGGAACTGTTTCTTCTGTTTCGACTTCTCCAGCAGAAATTCTGCACTTTTGTTAAAATGCAGCACCCGGGGTCTTCAGCACGTGATGCTTTGGGGGCGGGTGGGTGGTGTGGGGGGCGCAGAAGGCTAGCTTCAGGGGGCCCAGGAAACAGACGGTGTTGGTTCAACTCACACAGGTTTCTGAGAGCAAAACTTCTCCCTCATCAGCTAAACATGGACATCAAGTCAAGACTTCCGAGTGTGCGTGTGTCTGTGTGTTTTCAAATCACAGCTCCGGCATTTCTGAATCTGTCCAACGCTAGGAAAGAGAGCCCCAAGACTGGCAGGCCCGCAGGAGGCTTTATTTAGAAATGTGAAAAAGGGAAACTTGCCAGCCGGTCATCACTTGTCCTCTCTGAGAAGGAAAGGGTTACAGGCTTCCTGCCTCCCCCCGCCCCCCCCCCCCATTTATTTTTGCAGCTCTTTGAAGTGCCCTAGGAGATCTAAACTATCAGGCAGCTCCGTGTATCTTTGCAGATACAGATTGGAACATATTCACATTTTCTTTGCTCACAGAACAAATATTTCCGCTGGAATGAAACCGAGGCAGCAGAGCAGGATCAGGCAGGATCAGCCACCAAAGGCGCTCCCCCCGCCCCCCAGCCCCAGGGCCAGGGGCTCAGCGGGCAGGATTAATCCTTCCCGATCGCCTGGTTTAGGCCCTATAGACCCATCTGGATTGATTAACTGAGTCATTTATTCATTCAGAAATATTTATGGAGCCCAACCATGTACCAAGCACTGTGCAGAGTACAGAAACAAAAAGAGAAACAGACTGTCCTCAAGGGCACTTTCTCGAGTAGGGGGGATAAGAAATGTTTATCAACGAGTAACTGAGGTGAGAAAGATAAAGGTCATCAGAACTCACCAGGTAAAGAGTTTTGAAACCAAAAAAACCTGATTCCAACTCGTAGGGGCCCTATAGGACAGAACAGAGCAGAACTGCCCCATAGGGTTTCCAAGGAGCGGCTGGTGAATTCGAACTGCCAATCTTTGGTAAGCAGCTTGAACCTACCACCAGGACTCCAAAGTGTTCTGAGGTGGGTAATTATCCTGTTTGTGTGTGGGGAGGTGGAAGGGGGGGACCCCATGTATGTGTGAGGTGGTGGTGGTGTGTACATGTGTGCGCGTGAGGAGGTGGTGTGTATGTGTGTGAGTGTGTGAGGTGGTGGTGGCGTGTATGTGTGTGAGTGTGAGATGGTGGTGGTGTATATGTGTGTAAGTCTGAGGTGGTGGTGGTGTGTATGTGTGTGGGTGTGTGAGGTGGTGGTGGTGTGTATGTGTGTGAGTGTGAGGTGGTGGTGGTGTGTGTGTGTGAGGTGGTGGTGTGTGTGTGAGGTGGTGGTGTGTGTGTGAGGTGGTGGTGTGTATGTGTGTGAGTGTGATGTGGTGTATATGTGTGTGAGTGTGAGGAGGTGGTGTGTATGTGTGTGTGTGAGGTGGTGGTGTGTGTGTGAGTGTGAGGTGGTGTGTATGTGAGTGTGAGATGGTGGTGGTGTATATGTGTGTATGAGGTGGTGGTGTGTGTGTGAGTGTGAGGTGGTAGTGGTGTGTATGTGTGTGAGTGTGAGGTGGTAGTGGTGTGTATGTGTGTGAGTGTGAGGTGGTAGTGGTGTGTATGTGTGTGAGGTGGTAGTGGTGTGTATGTGTGTGAGTGTGAGGTGGTAGTGGTGTGTATGTGTGTGAGTGTGAGGTGGTGGTGTGTGTATGTGTGTGTGAGGTGGTGGTGTGTATGTGTGTGAGTGTGAGGTGGTAGTGGTGTGTATATGTGTGAGCGTGAGGAGGTGGTGTGTATGTGTGAGCGTGAGGTGGTGGTGTGTGTGTGAGGTGGTGGTGTGTATGTGTGTGGGTGTGAGGTGGTGGTGTGTGTGTGTGAGGTGGTGGTGTGTATGTGTGTGAGTGTGAGGTGGTAGTGGTGTGTATATGTGTGAGCGTGAGGAGGTGGTGTGTATGTGTGAGCGTGAGGTGGTGGTGTGTGTGTGAGGTGGTGGTGTGTATGTGTGTGGGTGTGAGGTGGTGGTGTGTGTGCGTGAGGTGGTGGTGTGTATGTGTGTGAGTGCGAGGTGGTAGAGTGTGTATGTGTGGGAGTGTGAGGTGGTATAGAAATGAAGTTGTTGTTAGCTGCCATGAAATAGGGTGGGCTCATGGCAACCCCATGCACAACGAAATGAAACACTGCCCAGTCCTGCATCATCCACGTGATAGGTTGCAGATTGGACTGCTGTGATCCATTGGCTGATTTTTTGGAAGTGGATCTCCAGGCCTTTCTTCCTAGTCCATCTTAGTCTGGTAGCTCTGCTGAAACCTCTTTAGCATCATAGCAACACGCAAGCCTCCACGGACAGACGGGTGGTGACTGTGCATGAGGTACATTGGCCAGGAATCGAAAGTGGGTCTCCAACATGGAAGGCGAGAATTTTGCTATCAACCACCACTGCCCACCAGAAATGAGGGGGGAAAGCTTATTGGCAGATAGAGATGCATAGAAATAGGACTGGTGGTGACCAGGACAGGGGGCTGGGCAGGTAGATGGACGAACAGTCTCTTAAAAGGCATAGGGGTGAGGAAGCTCTACAGGGCACGGGCAAGCGGGGGGCTGTGTGGTGGGAAGGAAGCTAGAAAGGAGTTTTTTTTTTTTTTTTAATAATACTTTATCATGTTTTTGGTTAAGGTTTACACAGTAGTTTAGGTCCCCATTCAACAATTTCCACACAAGTTGTGCAGTGACATTGGTTACATTCTTCACAATGAGTGAGCATAGTCATTATTTCCATTCTGGTTGTTCTATTTCCACTAATCTAGTTTCCCTGCCCCCTAATGTTCTCATTTTTGTTTTAAAGTAATTGTGGACAGACTGGTCTCATATAGGTGGTTTTTTTTAAAGGAGTACGGTACTTACAGGTGACTTTCATTATTTTTTGAGCCAATTTGTTATTTAGTTACACAGTGACCTCAGCAGTTAGTTTCGGTTTAAAGTTTGAGAAGTATCTCAGGGTAATAGTCTCAGGGAGTCCTGCAGTCTCAACCGGTCCAGTAGGTCTGATTTCTTGTTTGTTTATTTATTTATTATTTGAGGAATCTGAGGAGGAGTGTTTAATTTTGACAAATACTTTCCTATCAAGACAATGGCAGTGATGCACTCCTCGGCCGTCCATCTTCCTGAACTCACGTGAGGATCTGGGGCTGAGGGAAGTGTTTTCTTCTCTGAGGGTCAAACCTGCCTTGGTCATCTAACAAAGAGAAGTTTATTCTCTCACCATCTAGTAGGTTAGAAGTCCAAATTCAGGGTGCTGGCCCCAGGGGAAGGCTTTCTCTGTCGGCTTTTGAGGAAGGTCCTTGTCATCAGTCTTCCCTTGGTCTGGGAAGACTCAGCACAGGAACCTCAGGTCCAAAGAACGCGCTCTGCTCCTGGCACTGCTTTCTTGGTGATATGAGATCCCCCTGTCTCTCTGCTCACTTCTGTCTTTTATATTTAAAAAGAGATTAGTTTAAGATTATCTAGTAGACCTCATCAATATGACTGCCGCTAATCCATCTCATTAACATCATAGCGATAGGATTTACAACACAGGGAAATCACATCAGATGGTAAAATGGTAGATGATCATACAATACTGGGAATCATAACCTAGCCAAGTTGACAGATATTTTGGGGGGACACAGTTCAAGCCATGACAAAACTGCAGCTAGGACTGAGGCCTCTACCCCGGGGAAGGGCCACAAGACTGAACCTCTGAGCATTTACCCGGCCGCTTTGCTACCTGGGCTGGTGCACCAGGGACAGTCCTTTGTGCTTCCAGCTTCCCGAGCTCTCAGAACGGCAAAGGAAGATTCTTTTAAATACTAGAATCTTAGAAGAAAGTGTAGTGTGCGTTTATCTACTCATTGCCATTGAGTTGATTCTGACTCATCGTGACCCCATGTATTAAATTAGCATCACTCCATAGGGTTTTCTTGGCTGTGATCTTTACAGTCAGGCCTCTCTTCCGTGGTGCTGCTGAGTGGGTTCAAACTGCCAACTGTTGGGATAATAGTTGACTGCAAATGTGATCTGTCTACTTACTGGCAAGGCAAGGGGCTCTCTAGCTGCCTCACAATTCATGGGCTACCCTGGCTAGATAGATCTACATTTTGGGGAGCATTTTAAAAACAAGGAAGCAGGTGGTACAAGTTGGCTCCCTTTCACAAATTTTGATTGACTTTTTATCACTTTCCCCCTTTTGGCTAGGGTGGAAACTGTTGCATGTTTAAACCTTGGCCAGAGAAGAATTAACTTATTTCCATTTTATTAGGCAGGGAAAGGAAATTAACATTTACTGAAAGTCTAAAGTTTGCATTATTAGTCATTTCATTGCATATCATCTTCAGAGTTACCTGTGAGGTAGATATTATCACTTCCATTTTACAGATGAGGAAATTAGGGTTAAGTGGGGTAAAATAACTAGCAGAAAATCACTGTAACAACCTCTGTGGTGAGTTCCTCATCACCGGTCACTGTTAGAGCTTAAATTCAAACCGAAGTCTGTTAAATACTAAAAGCCAGGCTCTTTTCATAACGCTGAGGTTTATCTTCAGATAGACATTAGTTCAACCAGGGCTTTGAACCTGTTCTTTCCGGTTCAAACCTCTGCTGAGAATTTGCATTTCTACCCAGAGACACTCAGAATCTACATTTTAACAAGATCCCCAGGTGATTCTTGTGTATAACTTCCTGTTAGAAATGCAAGTTATCAGCAGGGGTTCTAACCGGAAGGAACCAGTGGGGGCACCTAGAGCTCCTCTGTCCAATAGGGAGCCACCAGCCACAGGTGGCTATGGAGCACTGAAATGTGATTGGTCCACAACGAGATGCGGCGTAAGTGTAAGACACTGTTATGGATTGAACTGTGTCCCTGAGAGTATGTGTTGTAAATCCTAACCTCTGTGCCTGTGGTTATAATGCCGTTTGGGAATGGGTTGTCTTTGTTATATTAATGAGGCAGAATTATTGTAGGGCCTGTCTTGAGTCAATTTCCTTTGAGACTTAAAAGAGATTAAACAGTCAAGAGAAGCAGAGGTGGGGGAAGAGAGATGCCAAGCCACATGAAGACAGTCCAGGAGCAGGAGCTAAAAAGAGACGGGAACCTTCCTCCAGAGCCAACAGAGAGAGAAAAAGCCTTCCCCTAGAGCTGGCACCCTGAATTCAGACTTCTAGCTTCCTAAACTGTGAGAAAATAAATTCCTCTTTCTTAAAGCCGCCTATTTGTGGTATTTCTGTCCTAGCAGCGCTAGATAGCTAAGACAAGTACATACTGGGTTTTGAAAACCTAGTATAAAAAAGAATATAAAGTATCTCATCAATTTTTTTTGTATTAATTACACGTTAAAATGACAATATTTGGGATATGTTGGGCTAAAGAAAATATTTTATTAGAAGTAATGTTATCTGTTTTTACCTTTTTTTAATGTGGCTACTAAGAAATTTAAAGTTACATATGCAGGTAACAATATATTCCCGTCGGACAATGCTGCACTGTGGTTGCTGTTAGGTGCCGTAGAGTCGGTTCCAACTCAAAGCATCCTTACGTACAAGAGAAGGAAATACTGCCCGGTCCTGTGCCTTCTCACAGTTGTACTTCTTCCGAGACAGATTTGTTCGTTCTTCTGGTAGTCCATGGTATATTCAATATTCTGCTGTAGAAGAGTAAAAGCGTGGCCAAGATTCCCTATCTTGGAAGGTTAGCACAAGGATCAAAGAACACTTATCATATGACCTCCCAGGAAGGCATGCAAGTGATGCTTGACAAATAGGACTTCCTCTCCCTCCCCATGGAGTTGGCCACAGTAGTGAGGGCTGTGTGTTGTGAGGCCCTTCGCCCTCTGATAAAATAGAGAAGGTACCTGGTAACGTGGCTGCAGAACTTCTTGTTCCACCCCCTTTGGGCTTCCTCAGGTCCTGAGTCGTGAGACATAGCTTTTAGAATCCTCCCTCTCCCTCAAAAAACAAACTAGGCTGGCAGTCAGATGAGATCGATGTTGCTTGTTGCCATGGCCCCCAGCCATTTCTGCTTTCCTTGTTTATGAAAAAGAGTCATGTTAAATATTTTGTGTGAAGTCTGACTTTTAATGTCTTCATTAGATTTAAAGAGAAAAGGAACCATTGGATTAATGATAAGGCCTTTTCTATTTTAGATCGAAGAAGAATTGATACATTTGAATTATGATATTGGCGAAGAATATTGAATGTACCATGGACTGCCAAAAGGATGAACAAATCTGCCTTGGAAAAAGTACAACCAGAATGCTCCTTCGAAGCCATGATGGTGAGACTTCCTCTCACATACTTTGGACATGTTGTCAGGAGGGATCAGTCCGTGGAGAAGGACATCATACTTGGTAAAGCAGAGGGTCAGCGAAAAAGAAGAAGACCCTCCACGGGATTGATCGACACAGTGGCTGAAACAATGGATTCAAACATAACAATGATTGTGAGGATGGTGCAGGACTGGGCAGTGTTTCGTTCTGTTGTACATAAGGTGGCTGTGAATTAGAACCAACTCGATGACAACAACAGCAACAATCTTAGATTCATAGAACGGGGAATTCATAGTCTTGGGAATTGACTAGTCCCACTCTGATACTGCCTCCTCATAAAGTGAGGCTTTGAGAGGTTAAGGGGATTGCAGAGGATGACAGGGACAGCCAAAGTGGACTGGGACTAGAACCTAGTCTTCTGATCCTCCCATTCAACCTGTGTCTGCACACCACCCTGTACCCTTACACCATCCTGTGTCTGCACACCACCCTGCGTTTGCATACCACTGTGTCTGCACACCACCCTGCGTCCTCACACTACCCTGTGTCTGCATACCACCCTTGGTCTGCACACCACCCTTTGTCTGCACACCACCCTGTGTCCTCACACCACCCTGTGTCTCCACACCACCCTTTTTCTGTACACCACCCTGTGCCTGCACACCCCCTGCATCTGCACACCATCCTGCATCCTCATACCACTGAGTCTGTACACCACCCTGTGTCTGCACACCACCCTGCGTCCTCATACCACCCTGAGTCTGCACACCACCCTGCCTCTTCTAAGATGCTCCCTTTCCTTCTCTTCCCCCAATGCTCCTCCTATTTGGTGTCTGTCTTGCTACCTTCTCTCCCTGACCCATTGTCTTCCCTTTAATATAACAAGTGACAGAAGTGGGACAAAAAGATCTAGACAGGTTAAAGGAAGGGCAGAAATCAACAAGACAAAATGGAACAAGAAAAGAAAAAAAAAAAAAAAGGATTTTGAATTGTGGGTCCTTAACACTAACAAACAGCCAGGGAAATTTTCTTGGCCTTAACAGTGGTTCACGTGAAAAAAGCAACATGGGTGTGTTTGTGGGAAGCTGTGATTTGGAATCTTGAGGCTTGAGGCCAGCTGTGTGGCCTTGGGACTGCCTTAGATTCCTCATCTTTCATCAAACTCACTGAGTTGTTCTGAGGAGCAAATGAGACCGTGTGTCTGAAAGGACTTTGTAAACTGAAGCACTATACCAACAGTAGTTATTATTTTTGGAAAGAGGCTAGGAGCTTTCACTGACAATGAGCAGGAGGAATTAGCAAGGCATTAATGGCAAACTCTTGGGGGAGAAAGATGTGGTAGTCTGCTTCTCTAAAGATTTACAGCCTTGGAAATGCAAGGGAGCAGTTCTACTCTGTCCTATAGGGCTGCTATGAGTTGAAATCGACCTGACGACAGTGGGTTTGGTTTTGGTTTAATGGCAAACTCTAGGTCCCTGGGTGGCACAAATGATTACTAGCTGAAAGGTTGGCAGTTCAAACCTACTCAGAGGGGCTCCAGAAGACAGGCCGGGCAATCTGCATCTGAAAGGTCACCGCGTTGAAAATCTTATGGAGCAGTTCTACTCTGCACACATGGGGTTGCCATGAGTCGGAATCAACTTGACAGTAATTAGCAATAACAATGGTGAAGTGCTTCCATAAAGCAGTTCTACTCAGTAACACGTGGGGTCGCCGAGAGTCGGAATTGACTTGAGGGCAATAGGCTTAGTCTTATGGTTTATGGTGGCCAAAGAAAGCTAAGGTGGTATCCAGAGCAGGGAGCACAGTGCTGTGCCTGTTGATCGTTTTCTGGGGCACCATGAGATGTTCAGTTCCGGGACTCACAATTTTAAGACAGACCTTGGCAAACTGTTGCTGTTTCAGAGAAATTTGCAAGAATAGCTTAGGTCTGTCATGACATATAAGGGATGATTTAAGGACTTGGAGGATGTTTAGTCTGGAGGAAGAAAAATGAAGACTGAGCTAGGACGAGGTGGCTGTTTCCGAATAGCTGAAAGCTGTCCTGCAGAAGGAAGGTAAGATTTATTCTGCATTGCCAGTGGCAGAGCCAGGGCCCAGGGGTGGGAGTTAATCGAGGTGGATTTGGGCCCAATGGGAACTTTTCTGAGTCTCGGAGAGCTGTTCCCAAATGGACTCCCTGGGAAGGCAGTGGGCTGCCCATGGTGAGTCATCAAGGAGAGGTGGCTGCCCAAGTGACCAAAACCAAAAACCAAACCTGTTGCCATTGAGTCGATTCCAACTCATAGAGACCCTGTAGTAACAGGATACTGTATAAGGGATTCCTACTCTGGCTGGGAAGTTGGACTGTTTCCTGTTGTTGTTGTTAGTCCAGTTGATTCTGACTCATGGCAACCCCATGTGTGCAGAGTAGAACTGCTGCATAAGTTCTCAAGGCTTTGACCTTTTGAAAGTGGATTGCCAAGCCTATCTTCTGAGGAAGTGCCTCTGGGTGGGTTTGAACTGCCAATCTTTTGGCTAGCAGTCGAGCATTTAACTGTTTGTGCCACTCAGGGCCTCCGAGTGCTCTCTGAGATTCCTTCAGTTCTGATCTGTTCCCTTCACTATTTTTAGTGCATTTGTTAGAGTCCCTGCATGGTACAAACATTTAACGCGTTCTGCTGCTGAGAGGTTGGAAGTTTGAGTCCACCCAGAGGCACCTTGGAAGAAAGACCCAGTAATCTACTTCTGAAAAATCGGCCGCTGAAAGCCCTATGGAGCATAGTTTTACTTTGACACTCATGGGGTCGCCATGAGTACAAATAGACTCTATGGCAACTGGCTTTTTGCTAACTTTCTGCCCACTCTTCAGTGTTTTAGGTTCAGAAATCTTTCTGTAATAGTTGACAGTCTGGCTTAATGGGAATTAGGAGGGAAGAACCTTTAAAAACAAAGGCACCTTTGTTACTTTTAAGGACACCTAGTAAGTAATCTGTGAATGGGGGGAAGGGACAGGAACCTGCTCACATATATTAGATTATCATAAATGCTACAACTAGCGGATAGTCATTGTTTTTTCTCAGCCCATTGTTTAAAATGTAAACACAACGCTAAAGGTCTTTGTTCTTGAATGGACCGATGTTTGCCTTGTTTGCAGAATTCTGTTGTTAGCTGCAGATATTCAAGACAACGCTCACTCTAAGGATTCCACGTGTCTCACTACTTTTCCCATCCATAATTCAAGTGCTTTGCTGACTTGGTTGCATCAAATTGTGTGCGGCAGGTGTTTTTTGGATTCCTTGACCCCAGGAAAGTCATTTTCTTTAGGAAAATACTTTTTCACACATAGTGTTAGAGCTGGGTGGGGAAAGGCCAGCTGGATCTCCTCAGCTGAGTGGGCAGCTGAGCTATTTACAGTTTTTTGTTCTGCCCCCAAGCAGCAATTATGCATCTGTCTCCCTGTGCCCCACCTCAAACATCCCAACCATCATTTCAGAAACCTCCACCTAGACTCAGAGGCACAAAATAGATCTCTTGGCAGAGCTAGGTGGAAGGAGGAGGGAACGGGTAGGAGTGAGTAACGTTTTGGTTAGGTTCCCTGGGACCAGAGTCCTTCCCCCCCCCCCCCCCGAGAATGGCGGCAGGGAGCAGACGGAGCCTCCAGGGTGTGAGTCCCTGGGCTTTGGGGGTGAATTGTGGCAAGAAGATGCTGGAAAGGGATCAAATCCAGGGGACTGGCCAGTCAGCCCAGGCTGGGCAGGGAGGTGGGGGCCTGAAAATGCAGCAGAAGTCCCCAGGCAGCTGCAAAACCTCGTGCTGGCCTCATCGCCTGAGGCTGGTGCCCATTGCAGGTCTATTTACCCTCCTACCCCAGAGCCTGAAGCTGCTGTGTTGAGCCCACACCTTTGCTTAGCCTCATTCAGGTGTGACCTTGAACCTTTGGCTCAGCGCAGTCCCAGCCTGGAGACCACCTGGCGGTCTGGTTCTGGGGTCTAAACTCCGGGGAGAGTGGCCAGCCGCCTCTGGTGTGGGGTTCACAGCCTTGCTTCCCACTTGCTTTTTTGTTCCAGACCTGTTTTCTCTCCAGAGCCCTCTAAGGATGCTCTTTGACACGTGCATTTCTGGATTGTTCTAAAGCCCTAGCTTGTCTCTGTCCTCCCAGAAAGGCCTTGCCCTCCCAGCACGATGTGGCATAGTGGTTCTCAAAGTTTCATGGACGCAAGGATCCATCTCAGCCCCCATGTAGAAAACATCAGATTTCAGGGTCCCCCACTCTCAGGGACCTGAGTCAAGGTCTGGGTGGGGCTCAAGAATCTGATCTTACACAAGGTCCTCAGGTGTTTCTGATATAAACGGTCCATGGGCACACTTTCAGAAAGATTAGAGGCAAGTGTATGATTTTGGGGGTATGAGAAGACAGAGCTGGGTTATTTATTGTGTTACCTATTGAGCAAGTTCATTGCCATTTCTGAGCCTTGGTTTCTTCGTCTATAAAACATTAGCCACTTCACGGGGATTTTTCAGATGTGATATATAAAGTGTTTACCAACAGTTGCCATTGAGTTGACTCCGACTCATGACGATCCCATGTGTGTCAGAGGAGAACTGTGCTCCATAGAGGTTTCAGTGGGTGATTTTTTTGGAAGTAGATCTCCAGGATTTTCTTCTGAGGCACACTTCTGGGTGGACTCGAACCTTCAAATTTTCAGTTAGCAGCCAAGCATGTTAACTGTTTGTACCACCCAGGGATTCCATAAAGTGTCTGGCAGGGGCTTATTTAATAGAGTATTTGGCTTCCTCTCCCTTTTACTTCAACACTAGCAATACCTCCCACTCCTGGCATGTCAGGGGCACCTCCCTGTCAGTAGACAACTGTGGAAAGACCACAGAACAGTCAAGAAGAGCATGCACGCCTCCAGTGCCCCATGGCTGATCAGACAATCGTGATTTCTCAAGCAATGGTGTGAAAAGAAACCACCGAAGGTCAGAGGTCAGCCCTCTGCTGTCATTTTTATTTGCAGTGAAACACAGGGTCAGACACACGTATTCACAGTGCATTGAGAACAAATCCACGGCACTCTAGACAGGCAGACAGGTAGGCGTGAGCAGGCAACCACCATTACAGAGCAACATGTTTATAGGCCAGGGGAGGTGATGGGGGTGGGAGAGGAAGGAGGGAAGGTTCTGAACCCTGGAACTGTGCTAATTAGTTACTGCCTGAAGCTTGGCTGGTTACATGTGCGATAATGGGCCACAGCTGAGGTATTTTGGGACCCATAGCTTCAACCTAATGCCCAGGGCCACCCCCAGTACTGAGGTTTAGCTGGGTTCCCAAGGAGGGAGCAGCTTTTCCATTGGTGGGATTGAATTCTTTCCTATCACACTGGCAATTAGAAAAGGTAAAATACACAGGAGGGAAAATGCTTACATTTCAGAGTTGGTGTGTGTGTCTCTCTCTCTCTCTCTGTGTGTGTATAGGTGAAGGGCCTATCAAAAAGTTTCTTTGTAGTGTTTCTTTCATGTCCCCTCTCACCCCAGATCAGGTGATATCTGGGCATGCTCAATCCTCAAGAGGGAAGGAGGGCAGATTCTCTTCTGATCTTGGCTGAGGGGCTAAGGGTAGCCTTCCTCGGATTAGCAGAGCTAGGGGAAGCTTTGGGCCTGGTGGAAGACCCACAGGGACAACAAGTCTGCAAGATCGTTGAAATGGGAAGGTCTTTAGAGCTCCCTTGTTTGATGGATGGAAAAAGAGAGGTCCCAGAAGGCTGAAGGACACGTCCAGGGCCATGTGGCTGAGACGGGACTGTCACTGACTCCCTTTGTTGCTCTTGCTTTCCCCAGCAGGGCTTCGCCCCTCATAGCACCATGACATATGGGCTGGCTCCCTTCCATAGCAGCCTCTCCGAACATTCGTCAGACGTTCCCAAGATAGCAGGGTCTTTCTTGTTTTCTGCAGAGAGAGAAAAGCATCCACCAGAGTCCCATCGGCAGGCGGTTTCTTGGAATGATCACTAGCTTATGCTAATACTTTCTATGAGATACCCACCGAGCATTGAGGATGGCAGTATAAAGCGAGGCACCAAGGGTTACTCCTTCCCATTCTCTGAAAGAAGACAGCAAGCTGGGTCAGCCACTTGCTGTAGAAGCTGCTTCTCTTTAGTTGGGTTTCCTGCCTCTTGCCATCTGGAGGAGAAAGAAAACATGCTGCAGGTATTGAAATCTGCCTCCTTGTCAACTGACCTACCCTCTAGACCTTGGCTCTATCCAGACTGGAGGCTACCATGGCAAGTTAGCACAGATTAAAAAGGGCAACATCAGGAGCATTAGGTCTTATCCAAGTGTCGTCCTGGCTTACATCCTATCCAGGGGCCTGGGGCAATGGCTTTGGAGAGGAATTCTGTACATGTTGACATAGGAACCAATGCTGAATGACCACCATTCATTGTTCAACACAATCAGCAGGACATAGGCTTTATGCCATGTTGGCTTCCAACTCTGGTGAAAGGTTGAACTAGATGACACCTAAGGGAGGGCCCTTCCAACATGAGGGGCTATGATTCCAGAATTCCCTGCTCAGTGGACTTTTCATTTTCATTGAGATAGTCTATCAGGAGTTGTGACTCCAGCTGGGTTATGCTTGTGGAATTCTGCCTATTTGTTTTGTTTTCTTTGATTTTATAGGAACCAAGCCCACTTAGCTGCCACGGCTTCTAGTCCCTTCTTTGTTCCTGATTCTGTTGTTTTTACATTGAAACTAAAATCCTTATAGTTTGAGATGTTTAACTATGTCATTTTTGGTTAAACTTCTCAACATAAAGCAAAAGTGCTTTATGCCGATGATGTAAATCAAAAGGTAAAGAGCGTAAGCAGGGAGTAGCATTAAACTGGTGGTGCAGTGGTTAAGAGTTCAGGCTGCTAACCTAATGGTTGGCAGTTCGAGTCCCCCATCCACTCCTTGGAGACCCTGTGGGGCAGTTCTACTGTCCTGTAGGGTCGCTATGAGTCAGAATCTACTTGACAGCAATGGATTTGTTTTTTTGGTTTGGTATTGAACAGAGAGGTTTAGGATAGACATTAAGAACAAATTCTTGATGGTAGAGATTGAGAGATAGAGGAGTGTTTCCTGAAATTGAGTTATGAAGTATGTCCTCTGCTCTTTCCAGGACCTTTTAAACACGCATTTGCCTGGCGATAACAAAGTGGGCCAATGTCTCCTTAAGATCCCCTCTGATCCTCTGATTTTATGTACAAACACTCTTAAAATGGAGCGATGGGGAGAAAAATGAAGAGAAACATCATGAGAACAGAAGACAAAGCAGAAGAAGCAGGCATTGGGGATGGATGGAAGTTGAAAAAAGCAGAACATCATGGGGAAAAATGGAGAAAAGTAACATAGAACAGCATTGAAAAATGTTAAGAGATTAGGTACAGCAGCTGGCAAATGACCCATTGCCTTCAAGTCGGTTCTGACTCATAGTGACCCTACAGGACAGAGTAGAACTCCATAGGGTTTCCAAGGAGCCGCTGGTGGATTTGAACTGCCAACCTTTTGGTTAGCAGCCAAGCTCTTAACCACTGTCCCACCAGGGCTCTGCCTGGCAAATAGACGGTACTTAAAAAAAAAAAAAAAGAAATTTGTTGATGAGTAAGTGAATAAATGCACTGCTCTTATCTAGCTCCGTTTTACATGTGAGAAAGCTTGGATGTCATGTGACTTGCCTGAGTCCCTAATGCTAATGGGTGTCAAGGCAGGGACCGCAGTTGGCCCCACAAGGGAGTCCAGTGCTGGGTGGAGGGAGAAGAGCATGTTTCCTGACCTGATGCTGTGTGGTTAGGACGTGCCCTCAGGGAAGCTCCAAAGGAGAAAAAGACTGGGCACAGGCTGAAACCTGCCATCTTCGCTGGCCTGCCCCTGAGTCACCCATGCTCCAAGGAACTGCAACTGCAGAGATAGCTCATGGCCCCCAAAGGACCTCACGGATCTTCCCACTCCCTTTCCCTGCCTCAGTGGCAGGAGAACCAATTCCTGACGTAAAACCTTCCCTCTCCTCTTGGGGCTTGTGCCTTTCCCTCACGTTCTCTCTTTGAGTTTCCTGAGTGCAGTTTCCAGAAGTTTCTCTCCTCCTTCAAGAAAATGGAGTCCAGGAAAAGGTGGAGGTTCTCACCACGTCAATTTAGAGGCAGGACCAATTTTCTGCAGATCGCTTGCCTTTCAGAACATATAACAGATTCCCATAAAGGTCTTTCATTTGTTTTTTGCTTCGGGGGAAGATGGGAATTCCCATCTATTTTGTCTCTCCCTGTGCCCCGGATCCTGCTCACAAACATTTTAGAAGGAACACTTGAGCTGAAGTCTTCTGAAAAGTCCAGGAGGCTCTGGTCGTTCAAGCCCCCTTTTACCCTCTCGTTGCTCCTCTGTAGTGACCCACAGCAATATGGCCCCGACTGTAGTGACCCACAGCAATGTGGCCCCGACTGTAGTGACCCACAGCAATGTGGCCCCGACTGTAGTGACCCACAGCAATGTGGCCCCGACTGTAGTGACCCACAGCAATATGGCCCCGACAAGGGAAAGAGCCGGGAGAAGGAGAGCGTGACGGTTAGGGGGCTCAACACCTTCAAGTGAGCTCTGTCTTCCCAGTACTTATTTTTCTCTCTCAGAAAATGTGCCAGTTGTAACCATTGGGATATACTAGGAAACATTGTTTCCTCATGTCTGTTACAAAAAAACGAATGAGCAGTACAAATAGACCACTCTGTTCCCAGGAAACACAGGAAAGAAACATCCCATTGCCTAGACAAGGAAACCAGAGCGTGTGGAGACCCGGCCGCCATCTGTCTCCTGGAGGGCCTGCCAAAAGCTCTTATATAAGCGCCAGTGAGCTCATGTGTTTTCACGTGGATCAGCAGATCTTGGGCTTCAGGGCCAGGGGTTAGGCTGGAGGAGGGAGCTCAGAGGAGATGGTGTTCTTTCAAAGAGGGGGCGCTCTGGAAGAAAACATGTTCCTGCTCACAGGATAAGGAAAGCAAATTTCACTGCCATGTCAATCAACAAAGATTCTCATTTTCTTGTGGCTGGAATAATATCAAGAAAGGGGAAGACGATGCTTGGTTTTATGAACCCCTCAGTGTGGGGGAAGGGGGCAGTGACGGTGGGGGCGTTTAATGAGTCCAAGGTAGGCAGGTGTGCACTGGGGGGTATAGATAAGAACACTTGCCTTCTGATGTGTGGTCAGTCAGAGTAAGGGCCACCATCTACAGTCTGGGAATCAGGTCATGGTTGAGTGGTTGGCTCCACCCAGGCTCTTCTTGAAACAGAAACTCATTTCATGCACTGACTGAGATGGGCTGAAAATTCTGGAATCTGCTGTCACTCATTTCATCTGCTCCCCTTTCATTTGCAGAATCCTGGAGCTCACAGACCTAAGCAACCACCGCCTCATCCAGAACTTCAGATATCAGCCCTCTCTGATCCTCAGCCACTCAGCAGAGAACGAGCAGAACGCTACCTGCTTTCCTTACGCTTTGTCGATTGAAAATTTACACATGCCCTGTATAAGCAAGCCAGTGCTCTTCAACCAGGCTTCCCAGACCTTCTCTCAGGGGATTGACACACTTCCAGCTTGGTTATGCCTCAGTGGAGGGGAAGGCTCTGTCTGCACCTCTCAGTAGCCTCCTCCTCCCCCAGTCTAGCTTCATATTCTTCACATGATGGGTGCAATAAATGTTTTTTAAAAAAGTTTAAGGATGAGTTTGCAGATACTGCAAATTCTATTGTGTGGCCTGTTCAAAACAAGACTGTGCCTAGCCTTTCTGTAGCTACTAATGCTTTAAACAATTGTCATTTCAGAAATAAGAACATGCATTGCTCAGTTGAATTTCTAACTCCGCTGAGTGCTTTGCATTTTCTCTCTGGCATCATCAGTGCCTGTAACACTTTCCAATTTAGTGTCTTCTGAGAGTTCAGCTAGTCTGCTATTTACCTTTCTCTTTTTAGATTAATCAAGAATATTTTGAATATAGCTAAGATTTCCTTGGGTTCCACCCAAAACTTCCTCCTTCATGAGTGACAGAGTGATGACCTGATTAACACATTTGGTGACAACTGGATTCAGTTGGTTAAGTAATGACAGCGCTCAAATGCACAACACCCTGAAGTCTTCTGCTAACAATGTGGGTGACAGGTGCAACCTTTAACACTTAAGAAATGATTCCCCATGACGATGTATGCTTACGTATTTTGGTGTGAGATGTCATGATACCTATAATTCACTTTAAAGTATTTCATAAAAAAAGTTGGAAACAAACATGGCAAAATGTTGACAATTGTTCAATCTAAGTGACAAGTTGGAAACCCTGGTGGTGTAGTGGTTGAGAGCTTGGCTGCTAACCAAAAGGTCGGCAGTTCGAATCCATCAGGCTCTCCTTGGAAACCCTATGGGGCAGTTCTACTCTGTCCTATAGGGTTGCTATGAGTCAGAATCAACTTGACGGCAATGGATTTTAAGTGATAAGTATATACCAAAACCAAACCCGCTGCTGTCGAGTCAATTCTGACTCATAGAGGCCCTACAGGACAGAGTAGAACTGCTGCATAGGGTTTCCAAGGAGCGGCTGGTGGATTGGAACTGCTGATCTTTTGGTTAGCAGCTGAGCTCTTAACCACTGCGCCACTAGGACTCTGATAAGTATATGAGTGCTTATTATATTGATGGCTCTACTTTTCTGTTGGAAAGTTTTCATCATAAAAAGAAATTATTCCCAGGTGTTCTAACTCCAGGAAGTATATTTAACTGGGGAGGGGGGGAGGGAGGGGGAGAGGGGCTTCAGGAGGCTAACAGGAGGGATGGAAGGTGTGAATTGCTTAATCCTTTTAGGTTTATTATCTCCACCTCAAGGCCTGTGTATAGCAGAGAACGATGCTAGCAAATCTTAAACAGCCACTCGGTGACATTCTCTGCTGTTGACACCCTACAGGCACATACGGTTCTCTGAGTTAAGGATCTACTCTCAGTCCTTTTACCTCAATGATGTTGGGAAGAGAGAAAATAGTCATCAGAAAACCTTTTCCTTTTTTTTTGGCGACCATGCCATTTTCTAGTAACCAACGGGTACCAGTTTTCTTTTTTTTTTTTTTTAAAAGTTCATGAATTACTTTGAAAGTATTTTTGTTTAGACCCTCATCAGAAGATGCAGACCTTCTGGAATCTCCTTCTGGATTGTCACTTCTATTGTGGGGTTTATAAATTCATTTCCTTTTGTATCGATTAAGGTAAAAAGAAAAAAACCCATTTTTATTACCATCCTCCCATTCTGTAATCCTTGCGAAGATGCCATTTTAAAAAGCAAGTTCAGTTTTTTGCATTGTTCTAGAAGCAGTCTTTCCGGCCCCCCCCCCCCAAAAAAAAATGATTCATCTTTAGAAATTTTTCTCCCAACAAAATTTTAAACAGATACTTCTCATGTCCATTCCACCTTTAGATATCAGTTGCTAAATTCTGATGTGTGACTACCTGACCTCATTCTACTTGCTCTTGATCTTTAACATGGTCTCGGTGTATCTTTTAATATGATCTTTAATATTATGTGAATGATCTGGTTGAGTTCTTTACCAGATGTTCATTGTCAGCTGTCTGTTCTTGGAGTAGTGTCTTAGGATACAGCCCAGCTGGTGCCCTGGAGAGAGGTCTTAGGGAAGGGGGTGGGGGGGGGGGATAAGGAGTACGTGGAGCTTCTGCTGCCTAGACAAGCTCCTTCTTCTTAACATGCCCCTGTGCCCAAACAAATGTGATTTTCCACTCCAGCTCTGCACAAAAAGGAAGAGGACGACTTGGGATCCCAGTTTGAGACAGAGCTTCCATCTCGAGAAGGAAGTAAGTCAGACACAGAGGACTGGCTCTGGGGTAGTAAATCCCTGTCACCATGCTAGAAGCCCAGAGGAATCAGGGATGGCAGCGCAGTCACCAACATGCGCTTTGCAGTCACACACCTACAGATCCAGATCTGCCATTGGGAGATTTGTTGTCTTTCTCAGTTTCCTCACTTGTTAAACAGGGAACCATAAAGGACCAACTTCACCAGGTTTCTGTGGAGTTTAGAAGTGGTCATAAAAGTCATAGGCTTTAGACTGGATGATAGGTGGTAGCTGTTATTTAGTCACAATGTCATTATGCCTGAACATTTCTGTTTTACAACTAGATTCAACTTTAAGCTTTAAAAAAAAAATTTTTTTTTAAGGAATCCTCTGTGCCTTTCTTCTATATTGTTCAATACATCACACTCACCTCCCTTGTCCGAATAAATCCCCTAAAAGAATCCATTTCTCCACCTCTTGTCATCTCATGAATCTGTACCTAAATGCTGATCTCTTACTATGCTGGCACTCCACTTCTGGGCTGCCCTTTTGTTCTTTCTCAGTTCTGAGCTGATCTCTAAGAAGTGGATTGGAAATATTTCTGTCTCTCTGTCCAAGATGAACTTAATATTTTCTGAATCATGAAGCTGCCCTCCGTGTGACCTAGAGAGCCCTTTGATGATCCATATTTAGCTGTATCCATCACTCAACAGATGTCTGGGTAGCTAAAGGCCCCCATAAGCCCCCTCTACATCCTGTGGTTTCAAGTTCCTGAGCTGTTAGTTAAAAAGCTTTCATCCCCTTTACCCTCCACCCCACCCGTTGCAGGGTAGAAGAATGACGCTCTGTGACAGATGCTCACTTTAGCGATTCATTCATTTATTCATTTAGCAAATACTCATTGGTCCACTACAAGCTTGGTACTGGGTTAGGTGTTATCCTCTCTGCTTTCAAATAGCGTTTTCCTAATTTGACCCATTTACAGCATTCTTCCCTATTTTCTGATCATATCTCTAGAATCTGCATTGAGCATCCAAGTAAATGGTCTCTCCTACCTGCAATGTGCCCTGACTTTTAGTAGATGAAAGGCTTACTTTCAAACGCTGGTGCATTGCTAGAACGTACCTGCTATCGTATACACAGACTTCAGGACAATATGAGTCCATCATGGGCTCCATCTGAGGGAGTTAGCAGACAAGGCTGACGGACTCTGCTTACTGTCCTGCACCATGGTCACGAAGGATGAAATAGTAGCAAGGGTTGAATGCCCAGCAAGTTCAGCAGTTAATTTCCAAAACCTCTTGGTTTCCTGTATCCCTGGTTTCCTACAGAGATGCCCATGAGGAAAGACGCCTCTCTGTGTTTTGAGCTTTCTGGATCTGCCCATTAGATAGCATCTCTTGGCATCTGAAAGGCAGCCTGCCATTCTGTTCTCCTGCAGAACACAGATGGCCCAGCCCACGCCTATCACTAATGAGGATCACATGCAGAGCCTCCTTGTCTGAGGCACCTTTCAACAAACCCAGCCGTCCTTCCCGGTAGGCCAGTCGCTGTTGACCATGGCATTTAAGTCTGAGAAGGCTGTCTGTTGCTCTCCCACTCATAGAGATGAAAAGAATGGATATTAGGTAGGTCCTTGGAAATGAGTGCCATTCAGATAGAACTTGAAGACATTCAGGATTAAGGGATGGCTACCAACTTGATTGCAAGGGTGAGGTTTTGGGATCCAGCTGTCCATGAAGGCTGTTGAGTTTAAATATGACCAAGTAATGGAAGTTCTTTGGAGGAACATGACTACAAGGCTCTGTAGAAGCTGACCAGATAGATCAATTTGTTAATGCCACGCATCACCCGACATGGTAGTAGAGTTGGAAATAATTAGATAAGAATATTAGAGCACTAAAATACACTGGAAAAAACATAATTGTTGATGTAAGACAGATCCATGTCAAGTTCTAGCTCTACTGCTTGCCATCTGTTTGACCTCGGACAAATTATTTCACCTTTCTATGTACCAGTTCCCTTATCTGTGAAATGCCCATATCATAGGGCTGTTTTGAAGATTAAATGGGATAGCATGTGAAATGACCTTGATGCTATGTTTGGTACCTAGTAAGCAACAAATGGGAATTCCCTTTCCTAGCTTCATTTCTGGCTTTCTCTCTGTAGTAGGAAGTTGAAGATACACTCCAATATGGCGGAATGTCAAGCTGAGCTAAAAAGAATAGCCCCATGTAAAGTCTATATAATCCTGCTGTCTTGTTTTATCCAAAACTTGATTGGTATTTAAGATATGAGTTTTTTTTTCCCCTTGCTATTGCAAGTCTGATGCAGGTCTGACATTTGTCACTAGGAGAAGAGTTCCAGACAGCTAATATGGACCCCATTAAAAATGCAAATTCCCTTCTGGCTTTAATGCTGTAACTCATTCAGAGCTATAACTTAGAGCTGACAGATCATCATCACCACCAACTTGCCTTAAGGCTGCTTAGGGTTGTTGGTGGGTCAGGTCAGTCCTGCCATATATAAGTCTGATCTATCACTCAGGGACTTGTTTTTCACTCTTCAGAAAACAAGGGACACCGAGGTATGCTGTTTGAAATCAAGTGACAGACCTATTTAACACTGATGCCTACAAATACAGTTTCAATACTTTTTTGGCTGCTTGTTACCCACCCAGCAGGTCAAGGATTTTTCTATAAGAGCAGGTGGGAGGTTTATTGCCCCACAAGACAGCAACTCTCAGATTAGGCCAGCTCCAAGAGCAGCAATTCAATGGAAAAACAAAACAAAAAACTACCCCTCTACAACTGTGCTGTTTAGAACTGGTTCTAGAGCTCCACAGACCAAGTCTGACCCTGGCAGGTCCCGTGTATTCCCCACCATTTTTCCCTTTTCCAAGCCTCTCCCTTGCCCACTCAGGGAACAAAGAGCCCAGATCCTTGAACCTTTCTTGAAGATATTCAGAGCAGAACAATGAAAGTAGTCAAACAGTGTCATAGAAAAAAATTAAAAAGTATGTTTTAAGAATGGAGACTCCTTGTCCTAGAAAAGTACTTTGTGGAACACGATTGCAGAGGATGGTTACCTGCATGTTCCCATCTCCACGAAGAATAAAATGGTGGGCTTGTTGTTGTTGTTTGTTGCTGCAGAGTCAATTCTGACTCATGGCAAACGCAGGTGTGCAGAGAACTGTGCTCCATAGGGCTTTCAAGACTGTGACCTTTCGGAAGCAGATCTCCAGGCTGGTCTTCTGAGGTGCCTCTGCTAATCTTTCAGCTAGTAGTCTAGTGCTTAACCATTTGCACCACCCAGGGATTCTTATGGTGGGCTTAAGGTAGAGTTTTCTAACCTAACAGATGTTAAGAGATAAATAAAAGTCTGTCAGCTTGTTGTACTCTGGTGGCTTATGTGTTGCTATGATGCTGGAAGCTATGCCCCTGGTATTTCAAATACTGGCAGGATCACCCATTGTAGACAGGTTTCAGTAGAGCTTCCAGACTAAGACAGACTAGGAAGAAAGGCCGGACAATCTACTTCCAAAAATTAGTCAATGAAAACCTTGTGGACACCCTGATACAGTGCTGGAAGATGAGCTCCCTAGATTGGAAGGCACTCAATATACATAATAGCCACAATAATAGGCTAGCATACCAATGATCGTGAAGATGGCGCAGGACCAGGCAACGTTTCATTCTGTTACACATAAGGCTACCATCTGTTGGCGCTGACTCAAGGGCAACTAAAAAGAACAATGTTTCTTTGCAGTTAGTTATCAGAGTTAAGCTTCTGTATGTATCTCCTAGAAGGCGATCTAGTACTTGATCACAGAACCCTTTTTTCATGGATATTAGTGCTTGGTAGAACACATTTCAGGAACTTACAGTTTGTGCTGTGGGGACTTAGATTAGATGTTTGAAATAACTTCCTAATTTTTGTTGGACCCTGGAACTGGTGGTCAAGGAAGACTGTGGAATTCCCTTTCTTGGAGAATTGGTAGACTCTTCCTCGCTCTGTTTCTCATTCTTTCCCTTCCTCTATCTCTCACTCCCTTTAATATTAGCATTAGGCACTCACCTGCCTGGGAGTATTGAGGTGCAAGCCTGTAATACAGGTAATCTGGGAGCCTAGATCCTTTCCATCCCCATGATTCTATTTTTGTGGATCCCAATCGTGGTAGCATTCCATGGAAGGCACAGCCTAGCTGGGATGGGAGGTAACTGAGGGTTTCAGCCAAGAAGAGAGGGGGCTAGAGATAGGAAAAGTTGATGCAATAATTTTTGGCAGGAGTTGGAGCCAAAGCAGCAGGAGAGAGTAAGTTTTAAGACTCTTTGGCAAAGTAACTTCCTAATCTGTCACTGAGTATGTGTAAAAGACTGATTAGTGACTCTCTATATTTATCATGATTACTCACAAATATGTAATTTACATAATATATACAGCACATTAAGTACTATGTCACCTTATATAATGTGCATATGTATAATGTATATGTGTGTTATGTAATACCAGTCTGGAGCCTCTTCCAGATTCTGCCAAGTATTTCCTAAGGTATTTGGCAATTTTAATGCATCTTTTCCATCTGTGGAAAGAACTCTCTTGAGAAGAGCTGGTCTCTGAACTGAAATGTAATCATACTTGATCTCTATTCTTGGAGCCCTGGTGGTGTAGTGGTTAAGAGCTTGGCTGCTAACCTAAAAGGGTGGCAGTTGGAATCCACCAGCCGCTCTTTGGAAACCCTATGAGGCAGTTCTACTCTGTCCTGTAAGGTCGCACTGAGTCAGAACTGACTGGACAGCAATGGGTTTGGTAATGGGATTATCTCTAGTCTCAACTCACTGGGGTTACCCAACAAAGACCACGCCATAGCAAGATGCAACTTCTAGCCCATTCGTCCAGGGATAATACAACGTATTGAAGAATTCCTGTTTCATTCTTTTTATTGCTAGTGGGTAGGAGTGTGGCGGCAGGTGAGAACATGTCTGTGGCACTTTCCAAGTCAGAATAAGAAGAAGAGTTAGGGGCTGGGTTCTCTCTTGATTGCCTAACTGTGCGCCTTTGAGGAGTCACTAAACCTCATGAAGCCTCATTTTCCTCATTACTAAGATAACAATAACAATACCTTCTCTGCCTACCTTAGAGGATGCTGAATCAATACGATACAATTAGAAATCTCCACATAAGAAATCACAGTCACAGGGTTTAAAGGATTGCAAGGAAAGATTGAGCAACAACACAAGATTGTGATGACTGACAAACAGGATGCACAATTCTACTGAAGTTTGTTATACTCTGTGGCTCTAAGGGGGACTTGGGACATGTACCTCAAGCAACATGGCAAGTCCTGAGCACTAGGGTAGAGTGGGGTAAAGGCCAGACTCTACACCAGCCCCTTCATGAGATTTGTTGATAGCGCCATGTCTCAACAGCCTCAATCTTGAGGGATCAGGGCTGAAACACACACAAAAACTTCTGTAAATGTCATAGAATCAGTAACCCCAAGCCCAAACCTGCCTCGGTTTCAGAATCAAGTGGCTTCCAAGACAGTACCTGATGTCACTCTGGAGCTTGTTGGTCCCATTGCCAAGGATCCCATCATTAAAGATATTCTTCATGTGGCCTGACTTTCCCCCCGCCCAGTGTTCTGCACTGTAGGTCCATCAGGATGGTCCTAGATGTTGGAAGGATGACTGCTTCCTTCAGAGTTAGTCTCAATTTGTACACACATCTTAATTTTCCCTTCCTTGTTGAAAGTTCCCGACCTAATGCAAGGCGTTAGAGTCAGCTCAGTAGAGTGACCTCAAGTGGGCCCAGGTTTCCTCTTGAGAAATCTCTGAGGGGTATGGAGGCCCAAGTAAACAAAGGGGCTGAGGTAAATGTTTCTTTCTACCAACAACTCTCTGGGCAGACTTGCCCTTGGGAAAGGAGGGTAATGCTGGTGCCAGCTGGAACCCACTGAGCTCTGCCAAGACCCCTCTGTCCTGGCCAGCAGCACTTTGCAGGTGTCTCCGTCTTCCTTGTGACTCTCCACTGAGGCCATCCTGCAGCCAGGGATGTTTTTCAGACTAAGAGACTATGTTGACTGTGATAAAGGTGGCATGTGGAGAGTTCAGTGTGATGTTCTGTCTAGTGCCTTCAACCACTGACCAACTTCTTGCCAGTTCAAGGCAGAGAACTTCAGGAAAGCATGGAGAGGCCCTTGTGTTCTCATGTGGGCCTGTCCTGTCCGTCCACACAGGTGCTGCTCATTTCTTCTTCCTTGGCAACCTGGATCCAAATGGAATCACCTCTCAGCGACCAGATATGACCCCATTCCAAGATGTCTGAGTTCTTATCTTTATTAAATATCTTCTTAGTGGCACCTATTTCCAAGCCACATTAGCCAAGATACCATGGACAGGTCTCTTTTCTGAGACTCAGTTTCTTTATCTGACAAATGGGAGAGTGGCTCCTGCCTACGACGTCCTTTTATGGTGGTTCTGAGGATCCAGAATTAGGAGATCTCAGTCTCTTCATGATAAGGAGCTACTTTCATTTCCCTGAAGGCTTATGATCACTAACAGGAAGTGGGTCTTGACAATGAAATAATGGAATGGAAAAGTAAGAACCTCCTTTTTCTTTCACATTTCCTGTTCTGATACATTTTTTTTTTCAATCAGATAAAGTCCATCTGTAAATAAATATTTATATGTATATATATATAAATATATATGCTACATACATACACATACACACATAAAACCATCAGAAGGGCTTTCAGGTCATACTCTGGGAGTGGTGGGTGCCCAGAAGCAAAAGGGAACTGCTGGATCATTTGTCTCCTGGTCTTCCCAGTAAAAGTCCCTTCGAGCCCATCTTCTCTGCCTTCAGGAATAGTTTGCCACCAGGGCTTGGAACTCAAACAGGAAACACACTTTGGCTTGAAAAAGAAAGAAGCTGGGGGTGGTTTTTTTTTTTTTTTTCCTTTCCTTTTTACATAATATTATGAACCAATTTGAAAAATAAATCCCAGTTTCTCTGCTTCCCCTCCCAGGTGTTCACAGAACTAAGAAAATAAATCCCACATCTAAGGTGTGCTGTGCAGGCCGCTCTGGAGCTCTTGGAGCCGTGTCTAAACAAACACACCACCACCAGGAGGGAGGCTTCAGGAAAATAGCAAGTGCCCACGGACAGCGAAAGAACCAAGAATGGAAACAGCTTTCCACAGCCTTTCTGCCTCCTCAGCAAGTTGAGGGAGAAGTTGTCACTCAAAAGACAACTGAGAAAGCAATGGGGTGTTCGCTGGGTGCCGCTAAGGATTATGCTCCGAGCGTTGGAGGCCGTTTTATCTCTATACAGAGGGACCTTTGTGCAAGTTCTCTAAAATGGGCGTGCCTTTCCTTGGCCACATCCGATTTCACTGTGGGCAGGAAACTGCTCCTTGTGAGCGTCCACGACAAAATTTGCATGGCCGGTGGAAAGAAAGGGGGATTTCTCCTTCAGTCTCAGAAAGTCCTACTCAAGGCCTTCTGGGAATGTGGAAGTTGCTGTATAAGCCAACCAGACCCTGGTGGGCTCCAAGTCCATTCAGAATCTTCTTTGGGCATTGGCTCTGTCAGGGGTGTATCCATTATTGAGAGAGAGAGAGAATGTGTGGCAAGGAGAAGGTTTTCTTCCTGAAGGGTGGCTCTGCCCCACTGGCTAGAGAGGAGTGTGTGTGTGTGGGTGTGAGTGTAAACATGTGTGAGTGTGTAGTTACAGTTTCTGGTTTTCTCTCTTGGTTTCTCTGGCGTTTGGTACATTGTCTAGTCTTTTGAACGGCTCTTCCTCCTCAGTGAAAAGAAGCTGCTCTTCTGGGGCGGCCCCATCATCATGGGCGCTTGGTTCTTGTGGGTAATTTTAATCTAAAAGCAAAGAGGCAGAAATGAATTAGTGGCATGCAAATCCCAGGAGCCTAAGGAAGGGTGAGTTGCAGAGAGAGGAAGGAAGGCCAGCTTCGGGCTGGAAGGGGCCCCATGCAGAAGGACGACTGTCCTTGAATAGATTCAGAATTGGCAACCTGACCCTGACTGGGCCTAGAGCTTGGCACTGCTGGGAGTGAGGGGCGGAAACACTGAGGAGAGACAGGTGTGAGCTTCCCACGTGGTGATCAGCTCGCACCTGTCTTGTGTCCTTGCTATTCATAGACTCCCAGAATGTCACGGCTGGAGGGGACCTCAGGCACCTTCTCATTCAACCCCTTTGCAGAAGAGCTGGGGGAATGGAGACCCAAGGCTCTGTTGGGCCTTAGATTGACCTGAGGTTACAAAGAGACAGGAGAACAGCCATAGCCCAGTTCTTCAGATCCCCAGCCTCCACTGCTCCTGGCCATTCCAGCCCAAGCAATGCAGAGAGTTAACTGGTAAGTCAAAGTTGAACTAGACGCTCTAGGCTGACCTCTGATGCCATCGAGGCCATGTGGCAAGTTTTCAAATGAGTCCCTTAGATGTTTCCTCTTTTCTTAACCTTCCAGAGAAGACCCAACTTTCTTTTAAAAGCATTTTTTTTTTTTTTTTAATTTTGGGCTTCATGATTATTTTTCTTCTGCAAACTTTAGGTCAATTGGAAGTGGAAGACGTTGGTGAATTCTCGTTTTTTTTTTTTTTTTGCCTTTCTTCCCGAACTTATCCTCAGGGCGTGGCTTTAAAATGCTTACTCACTATTGGCATGTGTCCTGGTGACATTGCCACCTTAATGATCTGTATTATCAGCCCAGCAACAGTGTTGATCAAGTAGGACACATGTTCAGAGAAGCAGACTATGTGTGAACAGGAGGCACTTAGGATTCAAGGACAAGGGTTTGGGTCTCAGCACTCCCACTTCTTTGCTGTGAGCCTTTGTTGCTGTCGTTGGGTGCTGTCGAGTTGGCTCTGACTTATAAAGACCCTAGGTACAACAGAACAAAACACTGCTTGGTCTGCACCGTGCCTGACAATGTTCCACTGCTATCCATAAGGTTTCTACTAGCCAATTTTTCAGAAGTAGGCCACCAAGTCCTTCTTCCTAGTCTGTCTTAGTCTGGAAGCTCTGCCAAAACCTGTCCACCATGGGTGACCCTGCTGGTATTTGAAATACCAGGGGCATAGCTTCCAGCATCAAAAGCCACCACAGTGTGAAAAACTGACAGACTAATAGTGGTGAGCCTTTAGACAAATTGCTTAACCTTCAGAGTCCGTGCTTCCTGAACTGTAAAATGAAGATTATAATATTTGTCCTATTTTTCTCACAAAGTTGTGAGAATCAAGTGATAGGATAACAATGAAAATCCATTGTAATCTGTAAAATAAAATGTAGCGTTTAGTTAAATAGTTGTTCTCTTACATTGAAAGAGAAGGATGCATGGCAAATGAAACAGAATCTATGAACCCTTTCTCACGGTTTTCACCATATTCTTTAAAATGGCCAAGTGTGAATACAGAGAACAACAGAAGAACTCCTGAAGAGAGAGACCCATCCTTGAGTTGAAATGAATGTAGGGAAATCAAGTGATGTCAAAAGACGTTGGTGAAGGAATCAGAAAAATCTAAGGGGAGCAGCTAGGGAAGAGTTAAGATTTGAAGGAAGGTGTCTTAGTTATCTAGTGCTGCTATAACAGAAATACCACAAGTGGATGGCTTTAACCAAGAGAAATCTATTCTCTCACAGTCTAGTAGGCCACAAGTCCAAATTCAGGGCGTCAGCTCCAGGGGAAGGCTTTCTCTCTCTGCTCTGGAGGAAGGTCTTCATCATCAATCTTCCCCTGGTTGAGGAGCTTCCCAGCGAAGGGACCCCAGGTCCAAAGGATGTGCTATTCTCATAGTTCTTGTTTCTTGGTGGTATGAGGTCCCTATGAGAGAAGCTCCCTTCTCTCTTTTATATCTCAAAAGAGATTGGCTTAAGACACAACCTAATCTTGTAGATTGAGTCTCATCAATATAACTGCTGCTGATCCCACCTCATTAACATCATAGAGATAGGATTTACAACACATAGGAAAATCACATCAGATGACAAAATGGTGGACAACCACACAATATTGGGAATCATGGGCTAGCCAGGTTGACACATTTTTGGGGGACATAATTCAGTCCATGACAGAAGGAAGGAAATACGTTGGTGACAGAGAAAGGGAAGACACTGTTGAGGAGCCACATATGAACAGGTTCAGTGTGGCCTAAAGGCTGAGAAATGAGACCAAGGATCCAAGTGAGGCAGTTGGCGTGCAGGGCTTTAAAGAAGAACAACAAGGATTAGGTGTAATGTGAGGTAATAGAGCCTTTTAACCATGATAGGGAGCCTTGGGGTGTAGTGGTTAACAGCATGGCTGCTAACCAAACGGTTGTCAGTTCAAATCTACCAGTCGCTACTTGGAAACCCTATGGGGCAGTTCTACTCTATCCCGTAGGGCTGCTATGAGTTGGAACTGACTTGATGGCACCTAACAACAACAACCACCACCACCATGATAGAAGGCCTTTTAACCTGGAGAAAAAATGAGTTTGAGGGGAAATTATTCAACAGCTGCTGTCAGAGTGAACTGGAGTGGGGAGATTCTGGCTAAGAGGGTACTACTGTAAGCCAGGTTTAAATTTAAAAGGCCCCAGGAAATGGAAAGAAAAGGATGGAACACAAAGACATTGTGCATAACTAGCATAGCCTGGTGACATAAAAACAAAACAAAACAAAGCACCAAACCTGTTGCAGACAAGTTGATTACGATTCATCACGACCCCATGTGTTATAGAGTAGAACTGTTTCATACGATTTTCTTAGCTGTAATCTTTATGGAAGTAGATCACCAGGCTTTTCTTCTCTGGCGCCATTGGGTTCCAAAAACCAAACCCATTGCCGCTGAGTCAACTCCGACTCATAGTGACCCTACAGTACAGAGTAGAACTGCCCCACAGGGTTTCCAAGGAGTGGCTGGTGGATTTGAACTGCTGACCTTTCTGGTTGGCAGTTGAATTCTTAACCACTGCGCCACCAGGGCTCCTTGGGGTTAGCGATTGAGCCCAAACCATTTGTACTGCCCAGGAACCTAGCTTGGTGAGAGGAGCTGAAAGTAACTCCGATGTTGGTTTCCAGCAGCCTGATGATCTAGAAGGCGAAGGAATCTTTCCGTTTTGCAGTAGTTAGCAGAGGAGCAAACCCAGAGTACACTGGGTGCCATTTTGTGCTTCGTGCCTTTCTGTGGGCATTATGCTTGTTCCAGAATTCATGGAAGTAAGCCACAGACTGGGGACGGCCACGGCACTTCTCTGTGGCATGCAGCTTAGCACCATCTCAGCGATTTCTGGTGCAATATCTTGGGGGAAGTCTTCTCTCCCTCCTGAGCCCATGAACACATGAACCCTTGAGGAGAAGGACTTCACTTACTCTTCTTGTTATTCCCGGAACCAGCTCAATGCCTGGCTTGGACTGTGTGCCATGGAAGTACTGACTGAGTAGCACAATCAAAAAGAAAGAGAAAATGTCTGGGGGTGGAAGTGGCTGTGTTTGGGGCAGAGGGTGGCAGCTGGAGCACTGCCTACATTTCCCGCTGATGGGGGCAACTTTTTCAGTTGATAGAAGACCCTTGCTTCTCCTTTTTTTCCCTCTAGCTAAGCTATCTATTCGTTCGCTAGCACCTCTAGGACAAAGAGGAGGAAGCGAAACTCAAATCCCTCCCATTTAGTATTTCAGCAGTTTTGACCAAGGTTTTGACAGGGTAGGAGTTTGGAGCTCCTGGGTAAAATGAGCAGCCCTGGTGGCCATAGTGGTTAAGAGCTATGGTTAAGGTTTGCAGTTAAGGTTGTGGTGAAAGTTACGGTTAGCAGTTCCAAGCTGCTCCTTGGAAACTCTATGGGGCAGTTCTACTCTGTCCCACAGGGTCGCTATGAGTTGGAATCAATGGAAGGCATTGGGTTTTTTGGGTAACATGAAATTTTGGTCTGGTTTGTGGATTTTAATATCACAGATAACTGAGAGTTGATTGTATGTACACAAACTGAACACAAAGTATGAGATCATTTCTTCATTTAGAGTCCAAGAGATTTCAATTTCAGTTCCTTAACACACACCGCCTGCCATGAGTAGGGCCTGTTATTGTTAGTTGCCCTGGAGTTGATTCCTATCCATAGTGACCCTAAGTATGTAGAGCAGAACTGCTCCATAAGGTTTTCAAGGCTGTGACCTCTCAGAAGCAGATCTCCAGGCCTGCCTCTGGGTGGGTTCGAACCACAAAGCTTTCAGCCAGTATCATTTTTAAGTGAATACCGTGCACCTTCTACATTTGTTTGCCGCCTGTACCACCCCGCCCTATGAGGTATTTTCATAAGCGCTGCTACATGAATTTTTTTTACATGTTGCAGAAAAAATTTTTTTTTGCATAGCATGCTTATAGAAATACCTCTAGGGGGAGGGTGTGGCTGGCAAACAAACGTAGAAGGCACGTGTTATTTTTGTAAAATATGGTAGTTGAGCACTTAACCATCTGTGCCACCCAGGGACTCCTTGAGGAGGGGCTATTGGGTGAAACAGCTAAAATCGCATTTTAGGAGGTAGAAGGAATCCCTGAGTGTGTGGACGGCTCCACTGAAAGGAATCTGGGAAGAAAGGCCAGATGATCTACTTTAGAAAAATCAGCCTTTGAAAACCCAGTGGGACACAATTCTACTCTGGCACACATGGGGTCACTATGAGTCAGAATTGACTCAATGGCAACTGGTAAACCTGCCTTTTCAAGCCCTGATAGAAAGAAAGAATCCCACGTTTTTGTAGCTAGAACCCCAGCTTCTCTGGTATTGGGGCAGATCAGTCAATGAACTAAGGCCTCCATGATTTTCTTAAAAACCTTTCTTAACACAATACCCAACAAGCACTAAGGAAAGCAGCCCCATTGATACAACAGACTCTTCTGTGGTAGCTCAAAATTCACAAAACTGCTACTGCATATAATTTTTCCCGCTAAAGTGAAGTAAAATTTTAAGACTTCACTAGTACTTGCAGTTGACTTTGTTTTGGGAGCCATTTTCCACAAAGGAACACAGTTTTATTACTTTAAGTAATAAATGGAGGGGTTCCATTCTGAATGTCCTCATGATACATGATTTAGATGGCACCTGGTATGATGGCCAATGGCTGCATGTATGGACCCTTCTGAAATCATTTGGGAAGTGCCAGAGATCTGCTCTAATTTCAGCTGGAGAAAAAGAAAACAGAAAAGCACAAATTTGAAAGGTTTCACATAGTCTCTATGATCTTTGAAAAAGTTAAGTAAATATCCCTGCTTAAGGGAAGCCTGGGGGAGGAAGGAAGAGACTTTTGTAGTCTTTCAGGTCTTAGCTATTTCTGGGTTCTCCAAGATCTTAGGGTGCCCTGCTTCATGACAGCGTTTCCTGTCACCGAGGTCCTTCAAATATAGCTGGACAATTAGGCCTTGGAAGGGGGGAAGAAGTCTGGGACTTAGTGATAAGTCGGAAAGTTGGACTAGATAATTGGTTATTAAAGTGTGGTCCCTAGACCAGCAGCATCAGCATCACCTGGGGTCTTGTCAGAAATGCAAGTTCTCAGGTTCCCAGACCTACTGAAACAGAATCTCTGGGGATGGGGCCCTGTCGAATGCACACACAAGTTTGAGATTCACTGGGCGAGATGACTGGGATCCCTTTCAACATGGAGATTCTACTATCCTCCAACTCTGCAAGAAGAAAACCTTGATTTTTAAGTCTAATGGTATGCCACCTAACTGTGATGCTAATGCATAAGAATTCATCTTCCAGTCCTGACAGCATGAGGCAAGTTTTCTCAAGAAAATATATTTTATATGCATATACTATATTAGATTTATGTGTATAAACACACACATACATGCTTACCTCTAAGAATTTAGAAAATATAGAAAAACAAAATGAAACAAAGAACTCCTAGAGGTAACTGCTCTTACCTTTTTCATACACCGATTTCAATTCTTTGTTTCTGTGCTTTTATGTTTTTACTGTTTTCCAATTACTTAGATTTACTGTTTTCCCATTACTTAGTTTCCACTTTTATCTTTATTATTTTCTTCTTCTGCTTCTCCTAAGTTTGGTTTATTACTGTTTTTCTAAATTTGGGATTATTCATTAATTTTTTTTCCTTTTTAAATGATGGAAACATATGAGGCTTTGAATTTATTTCCAAATGCAGTTTAGACTGCATTCTTTATGTATTGAACTACAGCCTTCTAGTTTTCATTATTTTTTAAATAGTACACAATGATGGTTTTGATCTCCTCTTGAATCTACTGTTCTTTAGAAGAATTTTTACGCCTCCAAGTGATTGGATTTTATCTATTCATTCAATCTTCTATTATTAATTTCTAGTTGTCTTAGTTATCTAGTGTTGCTATGACAGAAATACCACAAGTGGGTGGGTTTAACAAACAGAAGCTTATTTTCTCACAGTTTAGGAAGCTAGAAGTCCAAATTCTGGGTGCCTGCTCCAGGGGAAGGCTTTTTCTCTCTCTTGGCTCTGGAGGGAGGTCCTTGTCTCTTTGAGCTTCTGCTCTTGGGCAATCTTCATGTGGCTTGGCATCTTTCTTCCTCCATCCCTGCTCTGCTCACTGTTTCATCTCCTTCACACATGCTGTACACTAACCTTGCCTCATTAACATAACAAAGATAACCCATTCCCAAATGGAATTACAACCATAGGCATAGAGGTTAGGATTTACAACACATATTTTGGGGGGACATAACTGGATCCATAACACTAGTGTTACTTGTTTGTTGTCAAAGAAAATGACCTTTTTAATTTCTGCTTCTGGATTACATATGGATTTTATATTTGTAGATTAGTTTATGATCTATTTTAGTAAACATTCTATGGATTAAAAAAAAGAAGATAGACAATTTGTTTTTAGGTTACAGAGTTTAACACATATCTATTAATCTCATCTTAAGTCTTTTTTTTTTTTTTTAGACCACTTGATCTCTAAGGTGGAAGCAAATACTTTAAAGTCTCCCAATAACTGTCTGTCAACTTCATATTGCACATTTATTTTTTTCCTTAGAATATATATATATTTTCACAGTATATATTTTGACTCTGCTATTATACATATTTTTAATTATATACCTAACGTTTTATGACTATCACATCTTATAATCAAGTGTACTTTTTATGAAATAAACAATGACCTGCCTCATTTTGCCATATGTTTTTGCCATGATGGAAGATAGTTTGCCTAAAATTAATATAACTGATGTTACCACTTCTTACTTCTAGTTTCTTTATGCTTGATAAAGGATAATTAAAGAGATATATATGTCCTTTTGTTTCACGTATATCTCTTGTGAGATGCATACAACTGGATTTTAATCTTTAACCTAGAATGAGAGCATGGGTCTTTTAATAGGGGATTTTAACTCATTTATGTTTATTGTCAGTACTGGTATATTTATAACATCTTTCATTTTCAAAATTTTAAAAAAGTCTTCTTGCTGCTTGCTTTCTGTCACGTGCTATATTAATAAAGGATTCATATATTTTAAATTTCCTCGGATCTGTAAAGTTTTAGTTCCACTAGAGATTACCTAGTTATTAAAATTTCCTTGTGATTTATACTTTGTAATCATCAAAGCAAGAACATGAAGAATTTAGCATATTTTTAATATTCCTTCGACAACGTCTTCCACGTGCTTTCTGCCTTTGTTAATATAACCTTAGGTTTGGGATCCAGGTTATTGTTTATATTGTATATCTTCTCTTTCAAAGAATGATTTTTGCCCTTTGCATTCTGTTGCATATTTCACAGCTTTTTTTTTTTTTAATTTTTCTAATTTAACTTCTTTCAATGATTACCAAAAGTTATTTTGTGCTGTGATATCCCATTATTAAGCCTTTAATTTTGAATCACTTCTTGTTCGGCACGTGCCTTCAAGAAAATACTTCAAGAAAAGTACATTTGTTTTTATCATGTGCAAGTTTAAGGATGGCTGCTTTTTGCCTTTGCATATGTATTTCCATGAACTTCACACCTTAACGGAGCGCTGGTGGTGCAGTGGTTAAAGCATTCAACTGCTAACCAAAAGGTTGGTGGTTCCTTGGAAACCCTATGGGGCAGATCTACTCTGTCCTATAGGGGTTGCTATGAGTCGGAACTGACTCCATGCCAAAGGGTTTTTTTTTTTTTTCCATGCCATAAAATCATTGGGTCATTGGGTCACAATTTTTTTCATGGTTAGTTGTAATCTCTGAAGGTTAGCATTGAGAGGAGGTGGGGGTGGGGATGAGGGTAGTGTTTGGTTATTTCAAAAAGCAATGTCTGGATTTAGTGGAATGGCGTTTAATAGAAACCATGTCATTGATCCAGATAGGAAAGGGTTTACTATCTTCCTGCCTGCCTTTAGGAAATGGGAGGAGCTTGGATAGATTTTCTCAATTTAGCTCCATGAAAATTATAAGTAGTAGAAACTCCCTCCATTATTCCTAATTCTGGCAAGGTGGTAGCCTATTATTAGTTTTGCTGTGTTGTGTTTTTATCTTTTTCTTAGTCTTCATAAAACCACAAGTTTGAAGAAAGACTTTGCACAGCAATTTCTACCTTTGAGAACCTTTATAGAAGACACCACCTCTGGAGTCTCAAGGGATAAGTGTTATAATTTATAGCACTCCTGCGTGTGCAAATGGTTAATGCACTTGAATCAAATTTAAACGTTGGAGGTCTGATTCCATCCAGGGGTCCCCTGAAGAAAGGCTTGGTGATCTCCTTAAAAAATCAGCTACAGAAAACCCTATGAGGCACAGTTCTACTGTGACACAAATGGGGTCACCATGAGTCAGAGTCAGCTCCATGGCAACTGGTTTGGTACATAAAACAAAAAGTTACAGAAATACACCTAGGTATAGACCTGGTAGAAGTCTCCCGAAAACCCCCTCTTCAGTATAATAGTAGAAAAAAACTTGATGTGCACACAAATGGCACAGTCAGAGAAACCTCTTAGACATAATGAAACACCTCACGGAATGAATTTTCCAGGCTTGAAGGCAAAGGACCATAGACTTGGGGGACATCTACGTCAACTGGCGCAACATAGTTCTTAAAGATGGTGTTCTATATCCTACTTTGGTAAGTAATGTCTGGGGTCTCAAAAGCTTGTGAGCAGCCATCTAAGATACAACTGTCGTTCCCTTCTAGTCTGGAGCAAAGGAGAGGGAAAAAAACTAAAGACCCAAGGGAGCAATTAGTCCAAAGGACCAATGGACCACATGAACCACAGCCCACATGACCATAACTAGATGGTGTTGGCTACCACTACTGACCACTCTGACTGGGATTATAACAGAGAGTTCCATACAGAGCAGGAGAAAAATGTAGAACAAATGATCAAAATCACAAAAAAGACCAGCTTTACTGGTCTGACAGCAGTAACTCCTGAGACTATGGTCCCTGGGTACCCTTTTAACTCAGAATTGAAGCCTCTCCCGAAGTTCATCTTTTAGCCAAAGATTAGACAGGCCTATAAAACAATAAAAGGTCCCGGAAGCTTTACTCCATCCACGTCATTAAGGTCGACTCTACTTTGAGGAGGTAGCTCTTCCCCAGTCATCTTTTGAGTGCCTTCCAACCTGGGGGGCTCATCTTCCAGCACTATATCAGACAATGTTCTGCTGCTATTCATAAGGTTTTCACTGGCTAATGCTTTTCAGAAGTAGACTGCTGGGTCCTTCTTCCTAGTCTGTCTTAGTCTGGAAGCTCAGCTGAAACCTGTCCTCCATGGGTGACCCTGCTGGTATCTGAATACCGGTGGCATAGCTTCCAGCATCACAGCAACACACAAGCCCCCACAGTACAACAAACTGACAGACACGTGGGAACCAGAGATATCATTACTGATGTCAGATGGATCCTGGCTGAAAGCAGAGAATACCAGAAGGATGTTTACCTGTGTTTTACTGACTATGCAAAGGCATTTGACTGCGTGGATCATAACAAACTATGGATATAACACTGCAAAGAATGGAAATTCCAGAACATTTAATTGTGCTCATAAGGAACCTTTACATGGATCAAGAGGCATTTGTTCGGACAGAACCAGGGGATACTGATTGGTTTAAAGTCAGGAAAGGTGTGCGTCAGGGTTGTATTCTTTCACCATACCTATTTAATCTGTATGCTGAACAAATAATATGAGAAGCTGGACTATATGAAGAAGAACGGGCCATCAGGATTGGAGGAAGACTCATTAACAACCTGCGTTATGCAGATGACACAACCTTGCTTGCTGAAAGTGAAGAGGACTTGAAGTAATAATGTAATAATAATAAAGTAATAATGTAGTAATAATGAAGATCAAAGACCACAGCCTTCAGCATCGATTACACCTCAACATAAAGAAAACAAAAATCCTCACTACTGAACCAATGAGCAACATCATGATAAAGGGAGAAAAGATTGAAGTTGTCAAGGATTTCATTTTACTTGGATCCACAATCAACAGCCATGGAAGCAGCAGTCAAGAAATCAAAAGACGCAGTGCATTGGGCCAATCTGCTGCAAAGGACCTCTTCAAAGTGTTGAAGAGCAAAGATGTGACCCTGAAGATTAAGGTGCGCCTGACCCAAGCCATGGTGTTTTCAGTCACATCATATGCCTGTGAAAGCTGGACAATGAATAAGGAAGACGGAAGAAGAACCGACGCCTTTGAATTGTGGTGTTGGCAAAGAATATTGAATATACCATGGACTGCCAAAAGAACGAACAAATCTGTCTTGGAGGAAGTGCGGCCAGAATGCTCCCTAGAGGCAAGGATGGCGAGACTGCATCTTACATACTTTGGACATGTTATCAGGAGGGATAAGTCCCTGGAGAAGGATATCATGCTTGGCAGAGTACAGGGTCAGAGGAAAAGAGGAAGACCCTCAACAAGGTGGATTGACACAGTGGCTGCAACAATGAGCTCAAGCATAACAACGATTGTAAGGATGGCGCAGGACTGGGCAGTGTTTCTTTCTGTTGTGCATAGGGTCGCTATGAGTCGGAACCGACTCGACGGCACCTAGCAACAACAAATAAAACAATAACACACGTGAGGAATGTGCTTCTTAGATCAATCAAGTATAAGAGAACCAGGGGGCAACACCTGTCCAAAAGCAAAGACGGGATGGTGGGAAGGGACAGGAGAATTGGAGCAATGGAACTGGTGAACCCGGGGTGGAAAAGAACAGGGGAGAGTTTGGACACAACGTGGAATTGCAACCGATGCCGTGAAAGAATTAGTATATAAATTTTTGAATGGAAAACTAATTTGCTCTGTAAACTTTCACCTAAATCACAAGAAAACAACTTGATGTTCTGAACGGCTCAAAATAGCAAGTTATTGAGGTACCTCAATAGCCCATTAGCGTGAAGAAGCTTAGAAACATAATTATCTTTTGAAAGATGTGAACATTCATGATAGTACTGAGGATATTACTAAAGCAATATCTCGGGAGAGGCTCTGAAAACAAATAGTTTCCTTTAGCCATGGAGTTTCTAGCTGGTTTCTCTTATGGAGGGATGCATGGCTCCTATAGTAGAACTAAATGGAGTGCTGGTGTTGTTGTTGTTAGGTGCATTGGGTCAGTTCCAACTCACAGCCACCCCATGTACCACAGAACGAAACACTGCCCAGTCCTGCACCATCCTCACAATCGTTGCTATGCTTGAGCCCATTGTTGCAGCCACTGTGTCAATCCATCTTGTTGAGGATCTTCCTCTTTTTCGCTGACCCTCTACTTTACCAAGCATGATGTCCTTTTCCAGGGACTGGTCCCTCCTGATAACATGTCCAAAGTACGTGAGATGAAGTCTCGCCATCCTTGCTTCTAAGGCACATTCTGGCTGTACTTCTTCCAAGACAGATTTGTTTGTTCTTCTGGTAGTCCATGGTATATTCAGTATTCTTCTCCAACACCACAATTCAAAGGCATTGATTCTTCTTCGGGCTTCATTATTCATTGTGCTGGTGCAGGTATGAGGAGTCAGGGAATGGGGAGGTTCCCTTTATTTTTGTTTGTACATTTGTTCATTCATTTATTCATCAGCCAACATATATTATTGAGTAGCTATTACAAATCAGGGATTGTGCTAGGTACCGGGTGATAGCGCCATCGACAAAATAGATTACCTTGTGGTTTCCCTTTCGGTGACCTTCAGTGGTGTTTCCTCAGAGTTGTGGTCATACCTGTGGTGAAGTATGTCTGTGCACTGTGAGGAGTAATTCCCAGGAGCGCCAGTGGCCATAGCAACAGGGTAGAAGTTCTAGGGTAAGTGTGCAGATTTGGCTTCTAGATGAAGAAGAACTTTCTAACAATTAGAACAGTCTTCCTTTGGAGGTAGTAAGCTCCCTGCCACTGGAATGATTAAGCTGAGGCTATTGATGATGATACTGGGGATGAAGTTTCAGAATTCACCAACTAGAGTTGTGAGCTCTTGGAAGACAGACCTGGGTCTCATTTGGTTTTGTAACTAATGCCTAGCAGTGCCTGGCACATAACGGGTATTGAATCAGAGTTTGTCACGTAAATGGATGGATGAATACAATGGAAGAGGGTACACTCATGGTTTCCCAAAGCCCCATGCAACTCTGAAGTTCAATGATTTCATATTAAGTCAGTGCCCCAAATAAAGCTCCTCATTCTCATTTCGAAGACTGGGAACACTCACCATGCAAGGTGGCTGCATCCAGGGCTCTCCATCCACTTGCATCGGCAGCAGCTTGTTAGTCCTGAACCCCAAAACCAAGAGAATGCAGTGAGATTCCTGGAGCTGAAAGATCAGGGTTGTTCAACCACAGAAACAGAAGTGGGAAGACCTTACCTGCCCACCTAGGAGTGGTTCTCTAAGACTTTCTTGGGGATCTTGTTAAGAGGAGACTTCTGAGCCACCTTAAGGACTTGACTGGGCAGGTCTGGAGCCAGGCCCAGGAATCTGCATTTTAATAAGCACTATGGGTAATTCTCTTGTCTTGGTCCTCAGACCACACTTTGAGAAACACTGCCCTGGGTGAGCAGTGAAGCCCAGAGAAGTGGCCTGGGAAATGGTGGTCAACAAGTATGGTGGTACCACTGCTGAGCAGATCCTCAGTTAAACAATTAGCCAGAGGGCCTCTAGTTCATGCCAAAACTCCACTACTAGGGTTATGAAATGGGGAAGGGCCTGGTTTCTATGTTGAGTGAGAGATTACATCATGTCAATGAAGTAATGTCTCCAGACTATACCAGGTGTAGCTCAGATTTGAATCTGTCTTGCCTTGTACCCCATTCTAACCAACATCTCTTATCTCCTGAACAACTGTACACTCTTGGGTTGCATGGACTGTGGACCTGGCTTAGCTGAGTAAGTGGGTCACCTGAGAATATTATCCTGGTAGACAGGAGGAAAGGAAAAATGTTAGCTTTCTTGCTTGGGGCGAGGCTTCTCTGGCATATAGACTTCTTAAAAAGAGAGACAATGGGCCTTTTGACTTCCTTCTGTGGAAGAGTTGTGAAACTGCACTGTGCTGTCTTGGGAGAAAGGGCAGTTCCTTTTGGAGTCTGGAGGGACAGGGAACAGTTACCACCCGCTGATCAGAGCCCTCACCTGGCTTCAACATCTGCCCTGTGCTTGAAATTATAAAATGAAGGAAGGAGGGAAGCTGTATTTTGCAAATCGATTCTGACTCATAGCGACCCTATAGGACAGAGTAGAACTGCTCCAAAGGGTTTCCAAGGAGTGGCTGGTGGATTCGAACTGTCGACCTTTTGGTAGCAGCTATAGCTCACTGTAGCTCTTAACTACTGTGCCACCAGGGCTCCAAAAACGATGTAGAAGATTTTTAATAATAAAAAAACAATAAATCTAATGATAAAAACAAATAATAAGAAGAGACAGTGGCATTTTGGTTCTTGGGGCTGTTTCTCTTGGAAAGGGACCTACTGAATGTGAAGACAAAATCTTCCCTTGTGTACATGGCTATTTTGATTCCTCAGATCAGGGTGTTATGTTCTATACGGTCTACATAAGTTATGGCGTAGGTGGGCCAACACACCAGCCCTACTCAATATTAGATTCATGGAGAATGGACAGGGAAGGAACTAGAGAGATTCATCTGGAAAACAGGGGCTTTAGTACAACAACAGCTCTGGAAGAAAGGGGAGCAAGGCTTTGGGGAACAATAGAAAAGATAGAGAAGACAGAAGAATTAAGACCAGGGGCTAACAGGATAGTCTGCATTTAAGACATGTCATCTGGGGACCATTCTGAGGCATGCAGGGTCATGCCCACAGTTTCCTCAAATGTACTCTGAGGGCATGTGCCCAAGAGGTTCTGGGAGAAGAGGGTTCTGTGGTCAAATGACTTTGTGAAACCCCAGGCACACTGTGCTCTCCTCTATGAGATCTCCAAGGCACACTAATAGAAATAGAATAGAAAAAGGAAAGGAATAAAGACTTCTGAAATTTTCAGGTAGGAAAGAATCTAAGACAAAATGTGACAAAACTCACTGCCGTTGAGTCAATTCCGACTCATAGTGATCCTATCGGACAGAGTAGAACTGCCCTATAGGGTTGCCAAGGCTGTAAATCTTTACAGGAGCAGACTGCCCCATCTTTCTCCCGCAGAGTGGCTGGTGGGTGTGAACCGCCAACCTTTCCATTGGCAGCCGAGGGCTTTAACCACTGTGCCACCAAAACAAAACAAAAGCACACCCGCTGCCGTCAAGTTGATTCTGACTCATAGCGACCCTATAGGACAGTGTAGAACTGCCCCAAGTGGTTTCCAAGGCACGCCTGGTGGATTCAAACTGCTGACCTTTTGGTTAGCAGCCGAACTCTTTACCAGTATGCCAACAGGGTTTTATAAAAATGTGACAAGTTGCATTGATTAAACAGAGGCAACTGAAATCAAAGGACCCCTCCACCAGACCCCATCTCTTCCGGCAGCCTGCTGTGGGCGATGTGTGCAGTCCATGTGCTGACGAGCCATCACCTTTGTAGTCAAATATGACATGTGCTGATGCTGATGGTTTAGCTCTAGAAAAGGATATGGGAAACAGCATTTCCAAAGCCATTATCCAAGAAAGAGCAGAGCAGAGAACCTGGTTTTCATTGGAATGTGCTCTCTGGCATACATCTAAATTTTTAATTTGCAAAGGTAATAAAGACAAAGAGTTGGATCTCTGGTTCTCTGGGCTTTATAATCTTCTATTCCTGTTCAGAGAACTTCACCAGTTCATTTTAAGAGAACAGCCAACTGGTTGTGGTGGACCCAGAAGTTGTTGTCCTAGATAGCTGCAATACGCCTGGTTTGGAAAATGGTCTGTAAAGATGTTCACTATGAACATTATTAAGCTTCCATCCGCACAACTTTTCCTGCCCTGAAATCCAAAGACAGCTTCCTGGCTGTTGCCTGGGAGTCTGTTAAGGGAGATGGAGACTCAGAGACTTCTGGGTAGCGAGGAAGCGTACCTGATGATGACGGAGGAGCACTGGGCCAGCCTCCTGCCTGCACTCTTCAGGCCAGTATAGATCTGCCCCATCTCCATGGCTCCCTCCAGCCCCACCACTTCAAGGAGCTGGTCGCTGAGGTCTGTAGAGTGAGACAAACAAAAGCAATGTGTACATATTTCTGTTTCTCACTCTCGTTCTGGCCAGAAGGCCTGGTGCCTGGATGGGTAACCCAGATCCATCAATAGCCCTTCCTCTCTCACTAAAAAGCCTTTTCATACTCACTCTGAAGAGAGCATTTCCGCAAAGGTCGACAAATGTACCTTTCAGGAACAGAAGCTCGGTTCTAGTGAAAAAGGCTCTGATCCAGGATATTAATTTGCATTAAATGCATAAGTTGACATATTAAGAAGCCTCTTCAAATGTAGAATAACCTAAATGATAAATCAGCTATTTCTGAAACAATGTTCAACCCCTGTGCAGCGAAAAGCACACAGGTTTGGAATCAGGATAGAAAGGAATGTTGATGATCATTACCCATAGCTGGATCAAGTCTCTCTTCTCTGAATGTCTGAATGATATCTTGGCCCCACTGATGATGACTGGCGGTTAATTTACCTCAGGTTTGGCCTGTGGTAAGCCACTGGTAAGCCAGCCTCCTTGGACATCCTCTGGGAAATCAGTGACCTCTTTCAGGACACCAGGTCCCTAGTCAGAGCCAAGGAAAAGAAAATTCTGGGTTCACAGCAGAAAAGGAGGGACAGAAAATATGAGTCTCAGGCTCAGAGAGGCACACAGGATCAATGGCCTCCAGCTGTGGCAGTGGCTTCTGATTCAGAACCTGGGAAGGGCCCCTTTTTTCCCGAGTTCCTGAGGCTTGGATAGTGCCTCCTCTATTCCTTGTGAAAGCAATGGCAGGATTAAGGTTTGCTGTCAGGTCCAAGACAAATTTTTACAACACAACTTTTATTTATCTAAAACAGAAGCAAAATAAAGAGGCAAATTCTTTAAAAGCGCCAATTCCTTTCCCTCCCAAGGCAATGTATCTTTCTCATGGTGGCCATTATGTAACATCCAACTAATATCAACAAATTGGAAGATTATGTTTATATAAATGTTTTCATTTGTTTAACAGATGGCTTCTGTCTTCTACGGTGTCTCCCAGTATAGTGCAACAGTGTTTGTTAAGATTGGCAAAAGGATATTTAGGTCTGTCTTTATTCTTGTTTAGAAGACTAACCATTGTTTAAGAAACGCTCTCTTGATGGATGCATTTCTAACGAGGACAGTGAAACAAACCCTTGGGCTGACCACAAATGTGTCAACATTGCCACAGTCTAACCAAATGATCACCAGTGATGCACATTGCCTGCCAACAGATACACAAATTACATCAGGCTTTCTGTGACAGGCACATAGCAGTTCCCCTCTCTATCCACAGACGCTCCCATTCTCTGTCTGGGGTACTCCTTTCTTCACAGCCATGAAAAGATACTGTCTCCTTAAATGCTCCATCTCACTTGCACTTGGAACAAGAAGTAACAGAGGGGGCAATGTTTGTTTAGGAGAATCCCTCTGGCTCTGTGAAGGAGTGTGGATCTAATAAACAATGAATATCCAAACCTCTAGTCACTTAATTAGTTCTCTTCTTACTAAAGAGGATTGAATAACCATCGGATAGTCTTAATTTACGGTGTCATTCTAGAAGTGTCTGTGTAAACGACATGGGCTATGACAGAGAAAGGTGGGGAGGGACAGAGAAGAAGGAGGAGGAGGAAGAAGAGGAAGAGAAGAAGGGGGAAGGAAGAGAAGGGAGGAAAGAAATATATAGAGGGTGAGGAAGGTGTGGGAGTTACATTAGGGTAGGAAAAGAAACCCCAAAAATGCACTGCCATTGAGTCAATTCAACTCACAGGAATCCTATAGGAGAGAGGAGGAGAAAAAAGAAGCAAACTTTTGAGAAGGTTCTCTAGTTGCAGAGGGACAGATGCCTTGTGAAATGTTGCTCTTTGTACCAGGCTTTGGTATCTGACAGCCCTGTGATAGCTCAATGTTTTCCCTCCTTGAAACATTCCCTGGTAACAAAATGTTCTAAGAAACAGAGAACTTAATAGACAAGTGTTTCAGCTTTTACAATGTCTTGGTCTTTTAACAAATTTTCCTGTTGAATGGCTCAAACTCTCAAGTTGTTATCACTTCCCACACATTACCTTACAGCTACCACTTCCCACACATTACCTTGCTTCCTGGCCCTCAAAGAGAAGTAATGAAGGCTGATCTCATTGGTATGGGGTGTGGGGTGGCACAGGGGCTTACCCACCGTGGGGCTGTGGAGATAAATGCAGGGGAAAGGGCTATGATCTTGCTATATATTTTGTTCCTCTGTCTTTGAATTTGCACTCTGAATCTTCCCTGGCAGAGGCTAGGAAGACTCATGTCTACTAATGAGGCAAGACTAGGTGATCTAGCTAATCTTTGCTACAGCTTCCTAGAATGCCTACCCAGAAGTTGTGAAGAAACCTACCTACCTTTGTTTCCCAAGCTTGTTGTACCACAAAGTCCTTCTTTTGTGTGATATCTATAAACATTAGTGTTCTTGGGAACGAACTTTGAAAAATTCTTGCGTCATTTAATCCACTTCTTCCAGCACAGAGATATTTAGCCACAAATTAAATTGGGAGTGAAAACGAAGCGGGAAAAAGTGCAAGACAGCATCCAGGCATGCAGAAAAATTAATGTTTAGAATGTTGAATCCAGGATGGGGACATCTGGTATAGCAAGTGTTATGGATTGCATTGTGTCCCCCAAAAATGTGTGTCAACTTGGCTAGGTCATGATTCCCAGTATTGTGTGGTTGTCCTTCATTTTGTGACCTGATGCAATTATTCTAGGTGTTGTAAATCCTAACCTCTATGATGCTAATGATGGAAACCCTGGTGGCACTGTGGTTAAGAGCTGCAGCTGCTAACCAAAAGTTTTGCAGTTCAAATCCACCAGGCACTCCTCGGAAACCATATGTGGCAGTTCTACTCTGTCCAATAGGGTCGCTATAAGTCGGAATCGACTCAATGGCAATGGGTTTTTTTTGGGTTATGATGTTAATGAGGCAGGATTAGAGACAATTATGTTAATGAAGCAGGACTCAATATACAGGATTAGGTTGTACCTTGAGCCAATCTCTTTTGAGATATAAAGGAGAGAAACGAGCAGAGAGGAGAGAGATCTCTCACCACCAAGAAAGAAGAGCCGGGAACAGAGCATGTCCTTTGGATCTAGGGTTCCTGCGCTGAGAACCTCCTAGACCAAGGGAAGACTGATAACAAGGACGTTTCTGCAGGGCCAACACAGAGAGAAAGCCTTCCCCTAGAGCTGGCACACTGAATTTGGACTTCTGGCCCGCCAAACTATGAGAGAATAAACTTTTCTTTGTTAAAGCCATCCATTTGTGGTATTTCTGTTACAGTAGGATTAGATAACTGAGACGCCAAGTGTCTGTTTTACCTTAAGCAACAATGATTCAGAGTGGTTTTGGCAATTCATATTACCTGCATGTTGTCTTTACATGCTTTAACTCATTAGTAGCTAAGATGGAATGTCCATGTACCTCAGTAAAACAGGAATTCATTCACTCATTCATTCATTCAACCATTGCTGAGTAATTGTCAAGTGCCAGACATCCACTTAGGAATTGGGGATACAAAATGTACTTATGTGGGACACTTGGCTAAGAGGGCAAACCAGAGTTAGGTATAAAAAACATGCTGTAATTAAACTACAGAAATGAGAAATCCTGAGTGACTGATTCTAACTGGGCAAGGTAGGGAAGGAAGGTGCCACAGACATTTAAGGAAGATCTTGAAGGATGAATGCCAAGGTAATTTGCTAAGTTGAGAAGGGGAAGGAGAGAGGGCATTCCAGGCACAGGGATGACCATGTGTAGGGTTGGATAATTACAAGATGGAGAGAGAAATTAATTTAGCAATAAACCCACTTGGCAATTTCATTGGAAAATATAAGAAATGTTTTTCCCTAAGGAGAATTACTGTCCAGAGAATCTTTTTTGCCAGAGCTACAGGAAGGGGGTCTTTGGGATGAACATAACTTGTTGCAGCTACAGAGTCAGGCCTTGCAGTACTGTTCTTATTTATTCCTCGGTAACAAAGCCTTATATAGCACTGTGATGGTTAAGGTTGTGTGTCAACTTGGCTGGGCCATGATTCTCAGTGGTTTGGCAGTTATGATGTAGTTTGGCAGCTGTATGATATCGTGATCACCTTCATGATGGGATCTGCTGTGAGCAGTCAATCAGCTGAAAGGGAATTTCTTTGGGCATGTGGCCTCATCGAATAAGTGGACATTCTGGAAAGGCTTGGGTGCTTTTTGCTTGTGCTGGATCCTGCAGCTGGCTCCTTTTCATCTGACCTCCAGTTCTTGGGACTTGAGCTAGCAGCTTACCAGCAGTCTTGCCTGCTCATCTTGGGATTCACTGATTTTTGAAGCCTGTGAGCAAGAGCCCTGTCCTCTGACCTGCTGATCTTGGGTTCACCAGCCCCTGTGGCCATGTGAATCAGGAGAAGACTCTATCCTAACTCAATGACTTGGGACATTCCAGGCTTTACAACCGTGTGAGCCATTTCCTTGATATAAATCTCTCTCTCTATATATTTATACACCTTGCTGGTTTTGCTTCTCTAGGGAACCCAGCCTAAGACAAGCACTTTGTGTGCAGCAAACACTTAATATATACTCTACAGGAAAGAAAGAAGATAAAGAACAGGAGAATGGAAAGGAGACTGTGGAAGCAAAGGAGGAACAGAAAAGACAACAGTGGCTCCAATATGGTTTGCTTGGTTCAGCCTTCAGAATGCTATTTTATAAACACAAATCTGATCGTGTCACCCCATGCCAAAAAACTTTCAGTGGCCCCAGTGGTGGTACCGGTGCTTGGGAAGAAAGAGATGATGAAATGTACATACTTTCAACATGATGACGAGACGGTAAACTGGAAGGAAATTTGGCAAATTGTAACAAGAATCTTACAACTGTCATACCACCTAAACCACTAATTTCTTTCTGGGTATCGATCATCAGAAATCGTTGACAGAAGTTGATACGAACATGGTCATTATGGTGCCATTTGTAATAGTGAAATTCCTTTCCCCCTGCTATGTCTACCCAAGTGGTGATAGTTAAATAAATTACAGGGTATACATATGATGGAATTTTATGCTGCCTCTAACATATTTACTAAGTTTCCATAATATGAAACACATTTATATTATAATATTAAGCACGAAGGCAGGATATAAACTTGCTTATATAACACGCTGTCAACTAGGTAAGCATATTTATAGAAAAAGGACAAATTGCAGCAAAATCTTTGAGTTCTGGGCAACTGGATTAAGGGTGACTGATATTTTCTTCTTTATGTTTTTTTCTGGGTGTTTCCTATTTTCTATAAATATGTATCGATGTTATAACTTAAAAGGCATCTTAAAAATCTATCAGCTGCTCTTCATGGTGGTAAAGATACCCCAGCTTCCAGGCTTGATGCCCAAGGCCACTCCCGATCTGGCAAAGGGCTACCTCTGCAGCTCTATTTCCTGATGCTGTAGGGCTAGGTGCCTGCTCCAGACATACAAAACAATCTGTAGTCTCCCAGGTAAACACTACTGCCCACCCCACCCCACCCCACCCCACCCCACCCCACCCCACCCCACCCCACCCCACCCCACCGTGCTTCTACACCGGCTTTAACCCAGCCTGAAATGCCCTCCCCCACTTTTGCTTGTCCATTGAAATTCAGCTCAAGTGTCAGCATCAATTTCAAGAAGTCTTCCTGGAATTCTCTGCCTGTAGTTTGATTTAGATACTTCTCCAACAACCCATGGAGATGTGGCTAAAGAAAAGAACAGAGTGGGTGATGCTACTGGCTATGGACCAGAGATGGCTGCAGGGTAGAAAAGGGTCTAGGTTGAATACGGAAGGAGACGAAGGACTGGACACAAAGGGAGAGGCAAGAAAGGACTTGCCAAGTTCTAGGAACACGTGTTCTGAGACACAGGGAGAGAGAAGGGGTTGCAAAGAGCTGCTGTGAGCTGCTCTGGTGGATGACAAGTTCTACCTATGGCCCCAGGGGTGGATGGCTAAAGTGGAGGGTAAGATGGGGGTTAGAGTCAAGGAGAAGTGAGTATAGGTCGGTGATTCCTAAGCTTTGCTGCATGTTAGAGTTGTCTGGGGAGCTTTGAAAAATAATGATGGTTAGATTGCAACCTGTTTTTGTTGTTACCTGTGTTGATTTCGACTCATAGTGGCCCCATGTGACAGAGTAGAACTGCCCTGTAGGGTTTTCTTGTCTCTAATCTTTATGGAAGCAGACTGCCAGGTCTTTCTCCCATGGAGTTGCTGGGAGGGTTCAAACTGCCAACCTTTTGGTTAGGAGCTAAGCACTCAACTATTGCACCACCAGGGGTCCAGGTTGCACCTTATACTGGTTCAGAATGTGTGGATATGGGAGGTAGGCACCAGTATGTATATATGTACATATATATGCGTGTACGTAAATGTATATATATGTAAATGTATATAATGTGTGTGTGTGTATACATATATATATATGTATTTAATTCCCAGATGGTTCCAAAGTGCAGCACAGTTTCAGAAGCATTGGTCTAGGTTAAAGGAGCCTTGGTGGCCCAATTATTAAACCACTCAGCTGTTAACGGGAAGATCGGTGATTGAAACCCACCAGCTGCTCTGCGGGAGAAGGACGTGACAATCTGCTTCTCTAAAGATTTATAGCCTTGGAAACCCTATGGGGCAGCTCTACTCTGTCTTGTAGGGTTGCTAGGAGTCAGAATTGACTGGACGGCAGTGGTTTTTCGGTGTTTGGTCTAGGTTATTGGGTAGATCATCCCTTATAGGTCAGTGGTTCTCAAAATATGGTCTCAGACCAGCTGCATCAGCACCACCTGGGAACTTATTAGAAATGCAATTTCTTAGGCCCCACCCAGACCTATTAAATCAGAAACTCTGGGTTTGAGCCCAGCAATCTGTGTTTTAACAAGTACCCTGTGAAATTCTGAGGTGTGTTCAAGTTTGAGAACTTCAGCCGTAGGCAATAAAACTGCCCAAAAAGTACACAGGAGTTGAAGAACATCAGCTAGTTACTTCCCTAATTGCTCTGATCTAGAGCTTCTTCAGTTGAAAACTAGAAATAATACCAACCTCAAAGTGTGGTTGTGAGGTTTAAATGGCAGAGCTGTATGTGAAAGTGCCTGGTACCTGGTAAACCAAATGCAAACCGACTCATAGTGACCCTACAGGACTGAGTAGAACTGCCCCATAAGGTTTCCGGCGAGCGGCTGGTGAATTTGAACTGCCGGTCTTTTTTGGTTAGCAGCCGTAGCTCTTAACCAATGCGCCACCTGGGCTCTGGGTACCCAGTAGACACCCCAAATACTAGTGTCGGTTTCCTTTTCTGTCACATTCACCCTGAAGCCCCAATCCATAAATCTATTGTCTTAGAATTGTGTACCTGTTGCTGTTGAGTTGATTCTGACTCATAATGACGCTACAGAACAGAACTGCCCCATACGGTTTCCAAGGAGTGGTTGGTGGATTCGAACTGCCAACCTTTTGGTTAGCAGTTAAGCTCAATCATTGCTCCACCAGGGCTCCAGAATTGCGTACGAGATTCCCCAAGCTGTACTATCTGGTCTGAAACATTTTTTCAGTCTTCGGTGTTCTCATAGGTTTATACCTCCACACGGAGGCTGGACATGCAGGTGAGCTTTAGATTAGGTGGGAATCCCCATCAGTCGGTTTTCTTCCTCCGTTAATCTCTTCTCCACTCTGCTCTTTTTCCTACTCCCTTTTTTTCTCAACAGCCCCATTTTGCCTTTATTTCCTTAGTCCTGACCACTGCTGGGAAACCCTGGTGGTACAGTGGTTAAGAGCTTGGCTGCTAACTAAAAGGTCAGCAGTTCAAATCCACCAGCTGCTCCTTGGAAACCCTATGGGGGCAATTCTACTCTGTCCTATATGGTCGCTATGAGTCAGAATTGATTGGACAGCAACGGGTTTGGTTTCTTTGGTTGGCCACTGTTGGGAGAAAGGGTCAGAATTCATGACTGACAGAACAGGCTGGCAGAGCACTCATATCTAAGGGGCACCTTGGACCAGTCCACTGCCCCCCTCTGAGCCTTTGGTGGCTCTGGAAGCCCAAGCAGGAATATCCAAGTTCCTTAGCAGGCATGCAAAGTAGTCCATTAGCTGGTCCTGTTTACTGCTCACGTTTCCCTCTGCCTGGAGAATTCTGGCCTCCCCTCCCGGGACACCCCAGGCACCAGCTTGGTCCTTTTCCAGTGCTCTGATAGTGTATCTCACCCAGCGCCAGTGGTTTCTGTACACATCACTCTCCCAACTCCACTGTGAGTAGAAGGCAGGGGCCTGTTCTTGTTTTGTTTATCTCTGCATCCCTAGCAACTAGTCCAGCCCTTGGCCTATAGAAGGCTCCCGATAAATGCTTATTGAGTAAACTGAATAAAGTAGATGCGTTAGTGTCAAAGACCTTGACAGGTTCGAAAGACGAAAAAGATAATAATTAATGATAATGATGATGATAAGTACTTGTCCACACTGAACTGGTACCCGACTTTCCACTAATTAACTCATCAAATCTGCATGTAACAGATGATGATGGCCCAGCCTGGTTTTCACCTCTCCCCCCTTAATGCATAAGTTTTATGTCCATTCTCATCCTGGCTGCTGGTTCACATGAATGAAAATTCAGTCATTTAAGGTGCAAGAGAATAGCTATACGGGTGTCATGATTTGGGCTCTGCCCCTGTGGTGCCCTGGAGAGGCGTGGAGAGGTCCTTAGCCTAACAGGATACCGTTGCCACTAGGCTCACTCCCACTTCCAGAATGAGGGCTGGAAACCAAGCAAGCATAAATGCAGACGCTGAAGCCCTATGTGATGGAGCCCATGAGAGTTTCTGAACCACTCCACCACAGGTGCAAGGAAGCCTGGCCCAGGCACCAGAGCATCTGTGTAAGATGATAAAGACTGTGGACTCTGCCCCTTTACCTGGGCCACAGCAGCACAGCCTAACTGCAAAGCCAGGTGTCGCCACGGATTAGCAAGTAAATAACGCTGAGTGTACCTTGCAAGTTGGTGCGCACTATGCTTACTGGTTAACCCGCCCCCGCTGCCTCCCAGTTCAAGGCTTTAGAGCTGTAAGCCTGCACCCCGCATCAGCCTCCTGACTGGTCTTCTTGCTGCTGGTTCCCTTCCCTTTCCTCTAATCCCAACTGCCCACTACTCTCAGGTCCTATCACTCCCAGTGTAAAAACCTCCATCCCTTCCTATTCAACGGACTGTGCACCAACTGCTTGGTGTATTATTCAAGGGCCTGGAGGCTTCTGGTCTTCCCTTTTGCTACTTCTGTGTGCTAGTACCCCCCGTCCATGCTCCCCCCTCTCATTCACCATCTTTTCAAATCCTATCTTATTTCAAGTCCTAGAATGCATTCTATCCTGTTCATCCATTCACTCATTCACACAGCAACCCATTGCCATTGAGTCGATTCCAATTCATAGCAACCCTATAGGACAGAGTAGAACTGCTCCATAGGGTTTCCAAGGAGCAGCTGGTGGATTCGAACTGCCAACCTCTTGGTTAGCAGCCGAACTCTTAACCACTGCACCACCAGGGCTCCTCATCCATGCATACATCACATATTTATTGATCACTTCTGAGGTGCACGGCTCAGTGCTGGGCAGCTGGGGATTGAGTTCTGAAGGACAGCCGCTCCTTCCCTCGCCTTCCACACTCCTGTGACACTTACTGTCTTCCACTCGACAGTGCTTGACTATGATGTCAGCACTGACATGATTGTTCTGCATGTATTTCTTATCTTCCTAACCAGACTGTGAAATCCTCAAGGGCTGGAACCACATCCTATTCTTGTGTGCATCCTTCACAGCCCCTGACGTACATCAGGTACTTGAAGGCAGGTTTGCATCCAGGCCCTACTGTGTATTATCTGTGTGATCTCGGGCCAATCACTTAACCCCAGTGAGCTCCATGTCCTCAGACAGAAAATGGATTAAATAATTAAACATGCAACAGGCTTGGCCCGGCAGTAGGTGCTCAACAAGTAACAGCCAATACATGTTTGCTGGTTGATTAAGAAGATTAAATGCTCCTTGCCAAATTAGAAACAGACCACAAGAACACCAACGTTCAGGCTGTGCAGAGCATGTGGCCAGCATGGATTTTTGCCGTGGGCTGGCTCTCAGGAGGGGCCGGATATTAAATGGCTTAAGAGCCACTACAGGATACAGGGGCTGGTTTGGGATCAAGAGGAGGCAAACGGAAGAGGGGAAAAGCTAAGGGGCCTAGTCCTACCAAGGAGCCTAGTCTAGAAATTTCTTCTGTATGTGAAAAATGACAGGTTCCTTGGCTCTGTGGTTCTGTTCTGAGCCGCAAACCTCCTGAGGCAGGAATTAAGCTGGAGTTGGACTCCGGCATGAACCTGTGTGAGCAAGTTTCCCCACTGCAGAGGCTGAGCGGCCTCTCGAGGCAGGCTTGCCGCCCCCCACCCCTCCAGCTCATGGAGGGGGAGTGGAAGAGAGGAGGAGATACCGCTGAAGTCTGAGAGTACTGGTTCAAGAGTCAGCTGAGGAAGGATGAATGATGGCTTCATTTGACTTTCCAGTCAGTTCGAATTGGGTCAGAACCAGACAGCAGAAATCGAGAGGGAGAGCATTGTGGTGTATGTGCAAGGAATTCCCTGTTTGGAAGACAGTAAAACCTGCAAAAGCCAGAACTTGTGGAAGGCGGAAACTGTCAGAGATGGAAAATGCAAATATTTTACACTAAGAGACAGCGACAGAAAAGCGGTAAGGCTGTACCCTGTCAAACGCAGAAAACTCGTTAGACTCAGAAAAACAAGGCGAGTTCCGGCTCTCACAGGTTTCACGGTACTAGGAGCTGGGCTTTAGTCCATGGTCCACCAATTGGTCTGACCTTAAATAGGTCACTTTTCTAGTCTACAAAATGCCTTCTTGGCATTCTTGGGAGCAGCAACCTGGCCCACTCCCGCAGTGCTTCTCAAACCTGTGGACTACAAGGGGATCTTGTTAAAGTGCAGGTTCTGATTCTGCAGTCTGGCTTGGGGCTTGATATTCTACGTTTCTCACACGCATCTGGGTGATGCCAGTGCTGCCGGTCCATGGATCAGGTGAGGCTCTAGAACAGGGGCCGGCAAACCATGGCTCCAGGGCCAAAGCCAGCCTCTGGCTTGTTTTGTAAATAAAGTTTTATTGGAACACAGCCCTGTCCATTTATTCATGCATCATCTGTGTCTGCTTTCATGCTAAGTGGGCAGAGTTGAATATCTGCATCAGAAAGCTTACAGCACACAAAGCCCAAGGGGGTTACTATATGACCCTTCACAGAAAAAGTCCGCCACGCATGTTCCAGTGGGCTGAGGGCCGGCTCATGTGAACTCAAAGACCTGGACTTCAGTACTGGCTTGGCCATGGGCAAGCTACTTCACCTTCCTAGTTCTCACTTTCCCGAACTAGAGGACAAGATGATTTCTAAGAGGCTCGTGATTCTGGGATTCCAACGCTAGAGAGAAAACATCAGAGTTTCTATAGAAACAGGCATCTGAGAACCACATTGTGTGGCCTTCATTTGGAAGTTGCAAAAAAAATACCTGGCTTAACCCTGCAGATTCTTGCAAGGCAGTCACTGCCAGATGCCAGGGTGGGTCTATAGAGACAGAACGTAGCCACTGCCCAGTGGAGGGTCAGCTGGGAATAGAAAAGGGACGGAGAGAAGGGAACCTTGGGGTGGGAGGCACAACTCCTAGGCTCCTCACAGGCCAGTGCTGGCTGGTGGCCTTGGAACATTGCCTGCCAGCATCAAACGTACACATTCCATTTTGCTGAAAGATCAACTCAAGCTTGGTTCCCTCACCACAGCTCCACAAGCCCTGACTCTGGGTGCTTTGGGTCAACCAATACTACGAAGCCCTTTCAAAGTCTCAGAGTCTGTGAATACAGAAGGCGCTATGACATTTGGAGGTCCCTGGGTGGCACAAATGATTTGCATTTAACTACTAAGCTTGGCTGCTAACCAACAGGTTGGCAGTTCGAATCTACCAGCTGCTCCTTGGAAACCTACGGGGCAGTTCCACTCTGTCCTATAGGGTTACTGTGAGTTGGAATCAACTCGACAGCAATGGGTTTGGTTTTGGGCTTTACTAACCTGAAGGGTAGCGGTTTGAACCCACTCAACAGTTCCATGGAAAAAGGCTTGGGGATCTACTTCTGTAAAGATTATCGTGAAAATAATCCTATGGGGCAGTTCTACCCTGTAACACCTGGGATCGCCTTGAGTCTGAACTGACTCCAAGCCATCGAACAGATGACATTTGGTATTCTCCCGAGGAGCTTGTAGTCTCACGGGAGAGACGCCCTGTTAATAAATAATTACAGGGGAGTTCCAGGAGCCAGGTGTCAGGGCAAATGCATGACTCTGGGTCTCTAGCTTGGGCAAAAGGTAAAGCCAACAGCAATGCAGGAACCATAAGGGGGGCGGTGGTGGGTTTTAGAAGAGAGAGTAGGGGCGGGGAGAGGGGGAAGGTAATGGGTAGACTGGGGCATGTTGATTCCCACATGGGCTGCTTGAAGGTCAGCATGGCAAAGCTGTGACTTCCTGTGAAAAGTAAGTCTCTCTGTAGGCCTGCAAATGTTGAACAGGAAAGCCATGTATATTGTCAGGCTTACTTCCCAAAGCTGAGAGAAGCCTCAGTGCACCCACCCCCCAAATATTTCCGGGCATTTTAGAGATGGCACAGTAGTTAAGAGCTACAGTGAGCTATGGCTGCTAACCAAAAGGTCGGCAGTTGGAATCCACCAGCCAATCCTTGGAAACCCTATGGAGCAGTTCTACACTGTCCCAAAGGCTTGCTATGAGTCAGAATCCACTCAACGGCAGTGGGTTTGGTTTTTTGGTTTTGCTTGCTCTAGCTCAGTCCACGGGAAAGATCCTGGCCAGAGAGACCTCTGGTAAATGCATAATCTTTAGGAACATTTCTATTTTCTCTCAGCTGGAATAAGCAGTAAATCACTGACTATCCCTCACTATGACTGTCTTTCTGGTCAAGTTTCAACCGAATGGGAAAATCTGGAACCTACAACCCTGGGGCTCCTGGACCCAGCAGGCCACTTTCTGTTACAGCTTCCTATCAGTGAAAAGAAAGTCATAGGACACAGTGAACTCACGAGCAGGTAATTGTTCTGGTTCCTCACCTGGGCGTGTGAAGGTAAGACATAGCTGGATGCTGTCCCATTCCCTTGCTGTGGGATCCGTGGCATGGCCCATACAGTTAGTGAGGAGCCACATGGACATGGTGCACAGGCAGGTTTAACCACACATAGTAGCAACTGAGTTTGAGACTGATGGGCTTTCCCCTTCCCAGGCAAAACCCCAGCATCTGGGAGTGCAGATTGGAGGACTTCATGCAATTGCTGGAAGACTGTCTGTGTCTGTTCTGCTCAGCTGGTCTGAGTAGCAAACAAATCAGGCCACAGGCATGTGTGTGAGCTACACGCCGGTGGCCTGGCTTTGCTGGGGTCCTGGGGAGCCCTTCTTAGTACTTACCACATTTCCTAATTACAGGCCCATCTGCCTGATTATTTTACTGAATTTTTTTTTAGTCCCCACAGCTACAGGGACTGTGTCAATTTTTGCTCACCATTGTACCATGGTACCTGGGATAAAGTAGGTGCTTTGTAAGTATGTGTTGAATAAATGACAGAGAGCCTGTCCCCACTGCTGGGAAAATGACTCGAAATGTACACTCTTCTAAGGGCATCTGTCTCGCTTTCTTTGTTTAACAAGAATAACAAAAATTATTACCTAGTAAAAGTCGGGAGAGATTCTGCCCTCTCTACTCAGAATTTTGTCTAACCAGTTGCCATAAAGTTGATTCCAACTCACAGCAACCCCACGTGTGTCAGAATAGAGTTTTCAGCAGCTGATTTTTCAGAAGTAGATCGCCCAGGCCTTTCTTAGGTCAGTAGATCCCTCCTGATAACATGAAGCACCTCTGGGTGGACTTGAACCGCCAACCTTTCAGTTAGCAGTTGACTGAGTGCGTTACTTGTTTGCACCACCCAGGGACTCCTGTTGTTGTTTGGTTCTGTCTGCTCAGTTCTAACTCTTAGCAAACCTGTGAAACACTGCCCGGCCCTGTGCCATCCTCACAACCATTGCTATGCTTGAGCCAATTGTTGCAGCCACTGTGTCAATTCATCTCATTAAGTGTCTTCCTCTTTTTGATGACCCTCTGCTTTACCAAGCATGGTGTCCTCCAGGGACTGATCCCTCCTGATAACATGTCTAAGGTATGTGAGACATAGTCTTGCCATCCTTGCTTCTAAGGAGCATTCTGGTTGTCCTTTTTCCAAGTGAGATTTGTTTGTTCTTTTGGCAGTCCATGGTATATTCAATATTCTAAGGACTCTCAGAACTGTTTTTCATATCAAAGAGCCAGAGGGGCCAGGTGTGGGTAACACAGCCTCAATGCTGCTGGTCTAGGTCTTGAGAGGGAAAAAAGTAAGGACACAGCAGCTTAGGAAAGCTGGGTCAGGGCAGGTGTGAGGCTCAGTGAAGAGTTGAGAAAATGTGTAGGAAGTCTGCACATTCGTATCTAGGGCTGGAGCCAGATGGAAACAATGGCAGAGCTTCCCAGAGTTTTGCTCCCCAACCTCACGAGGACTGGTCCAGCTTTATGGCACATCCTTGGTGCTTCATCTGCATTCAAGACCTTCACCTTACTTCACCGGACAGCCAGCTAGGTGTGACTCCTACACTGGCAGCAACAGCCACACGCACTTAGGTGCAGTGCCATCAATAACTCCAGAATTACAGGTTGTGATGCTGCTAACTGCAAGGTTGGAGGTTTGAGTCCACCCAGAAGTACCTTGGAAGAGAGGGCTGGAGATTTATTTCCAAAAAGGCAGCCATTGAAAACCCTGTGGAGCACAGTTCTACTCTGACATACGTGGGGTTGCCAAGAGCGGGAACCAGCTTGCCTCCTTGGCCATCAGCCTATAAATCCTGGAACCAAACACACTGTTCAAGACGGAGTCCACATCACCCAAATCTGGCTATGCCTTTATTTTGTAGCGCCGGAAAACAAAAAAACAGAACAACAACAAACTCTCAAAATACGACTGTCATACCTGCCTATTTTGCATATAAGGAAAACTGAGACCCAAGAAGGTGACAGGATTTACCCAAGGTCACGCAACTAGTGAGAGGCAGCATCTGGACTGGAATCCAGGTCTTCTGACCTCCAGGCCAAAGCTTTTCCACTAAAATAAGTTGCCTCTTTAGCTTATCTCATTCACAGCTCAGCTGTGATCTCAGCTGTGAGATCACAGCCCTTTCAAGGAGAAAGCTCCATATTGGCATCTCTGCAAAACCCAGAAGCCGGGACCCCCTCCTCTGCCTCCCCTCTGATTGGCCCATGTCCTCATCTAAAGAACAGGAAGTGGCTTAATTTTTAGCTCTAAAAGCACATTCTTGGGGTGGGAAAGGAGGAATTTGGGGAAGAGGTTTGCTGTACATGGTGGTCAAGAATGATCAGCAGACACTTTACTGTGGGCCACTCCCTCTTGCTTGGAGAAGGGGAGAATATATGGTCAGACATTAAAGAGGAAGATGAAGGTTGTCTTTGAATCCTAACCAGAACATGACCTCAGCAAGAGCTTCCCCAAACCCCTGGGTAGGGGGAGGAGAAGGAGGGCCCTACTCTGCTGATGGTTTTCTGTTCTGACTGGGAAAGGAGGCTAGAGTTGGGGCTGGGGAAGCAGAACCAGGGTGGAAAACGTTGTGGGAAGTTTATACAACCTCCAATGCTTCCCCCACCCTCTTCTGGCACTCACGATCCCATCCATGACTTCCCTGCCAAGGGAGGGGGGCACACATTAGTCACTTCAATCACTGAAAAATTTGCTATGTGGAATGAAGGGGGCTTAGATGGCAACAGAGAAATAAAAACCCCTGTTGCTGTTGCTAGTTGCTGTGGGGCCAATTCCACATGGTGGCCCCAATGCGTGCAGAGCAGAACCGCTCCACAGGGTTTTCAAGGCTGTGACTTTTTGGCCTGTCTTCTGAGGTACCAGATCTGAACAGTCAATCTTTTGAGTAATAGTCAAGCACTTAACCACTTGAGCCACCCAGGGACTCCTTTAAAAAAAATTCCCTGAGTCCTCCCTTAAAGGATGGAGGTTTGGAGATGACGCTTCTTGATGGCCTTGCCCTAGAATGTAACAATCACATTGTCTAAGAGCTGGATCTGAAACAAGCAAGTAACCTCTTCCTTTGATAGTCAGCCAAGTTCTGTCTCCTTCACTAGTGGGATTATGTCCAATCTTAGTGCTAACATGCTGGGACATCAAAGAACACAGACACAGATTTATAGAATGCTAGGCCTGGAAGAGACTTTGGACATCTTGGCAGCCCATCAGAGTCATCTGGGGAGCTCATTAAATATTTAGATTCCCAGGAACCAATTCAGAAGTTGATTAGGTAGATCTGGACTGGGGCCTAAGAATCTGCACTTTGAATAAGCAGACCCAGTTTAGAACCAATGATCTGGTCCAGCCCAGCCATCCAGTTATCAAAACTTGTATATAAGACACTGGTTTTACCCCAAAGAAAACTGAGTGCCAAGAAGCAGGCTGGAGGCAGTGCTCGGACTAGAACCCAGATTTCCTACCTCCTGGTGCGGTTCCTTTGCCAATGCCTTTACATGAGGCTTCTCTCCCACAGCTCACCAGTCCTGTTTGAGACCCCTGGGGAGCAGCAGGGCCCATCCATCCAACCCATGGAGGAATCAGAGCTTCCAGGAGCTTTAATTGAGTCCCCATTTGATTCACTGGTGGAAATGGCTGGTAAGGGGTTGGAGTGAAGATAAAGGCACTTTTAAGACAGAGGTCCCCAGGCTGCGGAAAATTCCATTGCTTCAAGCAGCTTGCTTAGCATTCCCTGTGGCTTTACATTAAAATCCTAGTTCCTTTGCTTCACAGGACCCATAGCTTTACATTAAAATCCTGGTTCACCTCTCCTTAATTGCTGTTCCAAACCAGAGGAAATGGGCAGAAACCAGCTTAGGTGCCATGCTGACATTCAGGATAACCTTTTAGCTCATCAAACACCTCATACGTAGTAACTTCCCTGCCTCTGAGTGGAGTTTAACCACCATTTTCTGAATACACCACGCATGAAGCTATACGTAAACCCCATTGTGCCTGCAGAGTGTGGTTGAGAATGTTGCTGATGTAACTTGTGTGAATTTCCTACTTGTAAACCCCTTGAAAGTAACCTTTCCCCTTCCCCTCGCTAAGCAGTCTTGGTGGCAGCAGCCCTGGCTGTTCCATTCTTAGCGCAACGAAATAAAGGTGCCTTTCCACACTCCCACCTCAGTCTCTCGTTTATTGACTGAGATGAGTCATGCCAAGCAGAACCTGGGGTTTCCACTCGGCAGCACTTTCGGAAAGCTATACTCTGTATCCTGGTGGGTTAAAAGGAAACCCTGGTGGTGTAGTGGTTAAGTGCTATGTCTGCTAACGAAAGGGTTGGCAGTTCGAATCCGCCAGGCGTTCCTTGGAAACTCTATGGGGCAGTTCTACTCTGTTCTATAGGGTCGCTATGAGTCGGAATTGACTTGATGGCACTGGGTTTGGTTTTTTTTTTTTGGTTTTGGTGGGTTAAAAGAGGAAGATCTAGCTGATGGTCTAAGACACAACTACCCAGTTGTTCCAGGCAGAAGATATAGTCTGTCCATGGAAGCAGCCTGCTGTGTTAAAAGATCCAGGGTGGTGGAGGCAGACTGAGGGAGAGGGAGAGACGTAGATGAGGTCTCAGAGGTAACTCAAGGCCAGGTCATACAGGGCTCTGTAGGCCACATTCAGATCTTTGGCTTTTACTCTGAGCCTCTGCAAGGTTTCGTGCACAGGAGTGACATAATCGGACATGTTTCCCCAGGAGCACTCTGGATGTGGTGGTGAGGATAGATTCTGTAGGGTAGGGGTAGAAGCTGGGAACCCAGTTAGGAGGACTTGCTGTAACACAGGGGACAGATGATGGCAGCTCAGACAAAGGTGGTAAGAATGTAGGTGGTGAGAAGTGGTTGGATCTTGGATGATTTTTTTTTTTTTTAAGTAGAGCCAACAGATTTTCCGATGAGTTGGATATACTATGTGAGATTAAAAAGGGGAGCCAAGAATGGTGCCAAATTTTGGCTTGAGTAACTGAAAGGTTGGAGTTGTCATCAACTGAGATGGAAAAGGCTATTGGTGGAGGAGAAGGTTTATGGGTCTTTGTGAGGAAGGGGCATCAGGAGGTCAGTTTGGACAGATTGAGTATGAAATGTTAAACATACAAGGAAATGCTACACAGGCTGTTGAACACATGAGCCTGGAGCACAGGGGAGGCTGGAGACATGATTTTAGGCATCCTTGGCACCAGGAGGTATTTGAATAAAGCCTTGTGACTGGAAGAGGTCATCAAGAAGTACAGATTGAAAAAAGAAGACAGTCAAGGACCCTGGGAACCCTGCAGCATCAAGAGATCAGACAGAAAGAGAGGAATTGGCAAAAGGGACTGAGAAGGTGTGACTAGCAAGGTAGGAGAAAAACCTGGCAAGTGTGGAGTCCTGACGCTGACTGAACGTGTTTCCAGGAAGAGAGACCAAACTGGGTCGAATGGCATTGAGATGAGGGTGGGGAATTGACTATTGGATTTGGTTACTTGAAGGACACCTGTAACTATGACAGGACCAGCATTTGACTTTTTACCTCATGGAGTCCTACAGTTTGACTACTGACTAAATGACCTTATTGTTTTATTGTTAATTTTGTCTTCTCAATTAGGTTGTAAACTTTGCAACAACAAGGATGATGAGTCAGCGTATTCCCAGAGCATGAGTCCTAGTAGGCCAATATGGTCTTACAGAACCTGTTGTAGGTCCTTATACAGTTTGCTGACAGACCCACCTGAATGTTCCTCCCACTGACCTACAGCAATTACCCTCAGTGCCTGGCTTACCTTGGACACAGAATTTCAGTTCCTTGGGGTCGGTGATGACCTTCCTGCTTTCCCGGATCACAGCCCGGTTCTTCTTAGTTTCTCCCCAGAGGTTGGTGCCTCCGTACATGCTGGGAATGTTGAGAATGGCAATGCCTTCAAGGAAGATGTTGCTTAAGTCCACTCCAACCCCGTCACACTGGGGGACAGAGAGAAAAGGCCATCCATTATTGTCCTCAGTCTATCCCAATTCAAGGTACCATATGTGTGTGGTGGAGGGATCTCATAAAGGGTATGATGAGCCACTGGTCACAGCCCTGCCACCATCAGAAGCTGGATCTGGGGCAAAGTTGCTCAGGCCTAATGCTTTGACCACTGTAGTGAGATGGGCAGCTCTGGGGATAGCAGTACAAGCCTCCAGGGATCACAATTGGTCCAGAAGTGTCTTAGGGTCAGAGTACAGAGCAATTACAAAACTGTTCTCTAGCCCAACCTTATTATCATCAATTCTGCCTTTTCCTAACCATTGTGAAGATTTGATGGGACACTGAGCCTAGAATCTAACACGCAGTAAATTCTCAACAAATGATAGAAAATTTTTACTTTTCTCCTTCTTATTTTATCCCTTCCATTAGAAGAGCAAGACTTTTGGATATGAAAGGCTTTCAGAATTTTCCCATCCCCCTCATCTGTATTGTAAGTGCAATTTTGGCATGTGTGCTTGCTGATATAGTAGTTTTTTTTAATTCAACTTCCACCACCTGCATCCCCCTTGAGGTACAAAAGGCCAAAAGGCTGGAATTTGCCCATCTCACGTTATCTGTAAAGTCAGCCCACTTTGGTATGATGCTTGCCAACACCGCGTGAAATGTATTAGCTCTGATCCTTGTTCCTAGGGGTTGTAGATAGTTTATTTTATTTTACAGAAGAAAAAGCAGACTCAGATCCCGAAGACAACTCATCAGACATGGAAGGGACTGGACAGTGGGTAGGAGAGAGATGCTGATGAAGAGTGAGCTATTTGTATCAGGTGGACACTTGAGACTGTGTTGGCATCTCCTGTCTGGAGGGGGGATGGGAGGATAGAGAGAGTTGGAAGCTGGCAAAATTGTCACGAAAGGAGAGACTGGAAGGGCTGACTCATTAGGGGGACAGCAAGTGGGAGTATGGAGTAAGGTGTATATAAACTTATATGTGACAGTCTGACTTGATTTGTAAACGTTCACTTGAAGCTCAATAAAAGTTAAAAAAAAAAAAAGGAGAGGCAAAAAAAAAAAAAAGCAGACTCAGAGAAGTGAGCTAGGTTATCAAAGGTCAACTAGGTGAAAAATAACAAAGGAGTGATTCAAACTTGGGGAATCTGACTACTGTTATTGATTGAATTGTAAGCCCCCAAATAGTGTTGTAAATCCTAACCCCTATACCTGTGGGTGTAATCCCATTTGGGAATAGGGGTTTCTTTGTTATGTTAAAGAGGCCATATTAGTACAGGATGTGTTTTAAGCCAATCACTTTGAGATATAAGAGTAGGTTTCTTATATTTCAAAATGTACAGAAGCGAGAAAGTACAGATGGGGGGCAACAGATGCCAGGTCACATGAAGATCACCCAAGAACCTAGGAACAGAATCTAAAAAGAGATAAGGACCTTCCTCCAGAGCCCTCAGAGACAGAGAGCCTTCCCTTAGAGCCACCAAAACAAAAAACCGAATGCGTTGCCATTGAGTTGATTCCAACTCATAGTGCCCCTATAGCTGGTGCCCTGAATTTGGACTCCTAGCCTCCTAACTGTGAGAAGATAAATTTCTGTTGGTTAAAGCCACCCACTTGTGGTATTTCTGTTACTGCAGCACTAAGAAGCTAAGATGACTAGAAAGCCGATGTTCTATCTCACTCATTGTAAGGGAGGAAAGACCAAAACCATGCAACAAAAATCCACTGTCCTCAAGGCCTACCTACAAACTCAAATTTCCAAAGATTTGTCAACAGAGGAGTGAGAAAGGTGGGGCTTGTTATCATTCTTGCTGACTCACCTGATTTCTTTAAAGCTCATAATTTATGGTATCTTTCCATCCTGTCTTGGTCATCTAGTGTTGGTATAACAGAAATACCACAAGTGGATGGCTTTAACAAAAAGAAATCTATTCTCTCACTGTCAAGGAGGCTAGAAGTCCAAATTTTGGTTGCCAGCTCCAGGGGAAGCTTTTCTGTCTGTGGGCTCTGGAGAAATGTCCTTGTCATCAATCTTCCCTTGTTGAGTTTCTTAGTGCAGGGACCCCAGGTCCAAAAGATGTGCAATTTTCCTGGCTCTTGTTTCTTGGTGGTATGAGGTCTCCATGTCTCTCTGCTCACTTTTATATCTCAAAAGAGATTGATTTAAGACACAACCTAATCTTGTAGATTGAGTTCTGCCTCATTAACATAACTGCCTCTAATCCTGCCTCATCAACATCATAGAGGTAAGATTTCCAACACATAGGAAAATCACATCAGAGGACAAAATGGTGGACAACCACACAATACTGGGAATCATGGCCTAGCCAAGTTGACACATACTTCTGGGGGACACAATTCAATCCATGACACAGCTCCATGACTTTTTCCCCAACTATAAAATGGGAGTAGTATGAGATTCTCCAGTAATGGGGAGCTCATTTGTTCACTGAGAAGTTCCGGTTATTATTTGGTGAAAGTTCTCTTTATGTTAAACCAGATTCTCTCTTCTTCCTGCTTCCACCCATTGGTCCTAATTCTCCCTTCTGAAGCCAAACAGAATTACTTTCCTTCTTCCTCTACACGGTCACGGGGGTGGAGGGATATGAAATGACAACCATCACCATCATCATCATCACTGTGTATATGTATTAAGCACTTGCCATTTGTCAGGTAAACTTTTACGTGCATTATCTTATTTATTATGTTCATAATAATCCTGTGGGGTAGGACTGATATTCCCTCTTCACATTTGGGGAAACTGAGGCACAGAGGAGGTTAAGTAACTTACCCAAAGACTCCCAACTTGCAAATGAAGTACGCAGATTTGAAGGCAGATGACAGAACCTAAGTCTTAACCACTCCTTTATTTCACCTCTCTCTCACCGTTATCTTGGAAACCCTGGCGACATAGTGGTTAAGTGTTATAGCTGCTAACCAAAAGATCAGCAGTTCAAATCCACCAGGCACTCCTTGGAAACTCTATGGGGCAGCTCTACGCTGTCCTATAGAGTCACTATGAGTTGGAATTGACTTGATGGCAATAGGTCACCATCTCTTGGTTGTGCCTCCTCTGGGTTGAGCACCCTGACCTCTCAGTCTTCTGTGGGACTTGGTTTTCAGAACTTTCCCCATCATGGCTGCCCTCTTCTGTGTACACTCCGGTTTGTTACCCCTCTACTTAATAAGGCCTCCAACATTGAAAACAACTCTAGCGATGGGATCTGATGGGGCTGAGGCAATGGCACCATCACCTCCTGGGGCTGGGATTCCGCGAGACTATCATGCCCCAGAAATGTGTGAAGCCCTGTAAGGGTTCAACGCATGCTCCCCGTTATTATTATTCTTATTGTTAATTGTAGTCAAAGTTATACTAACTTTTTTGTTAGCAGCTAAGTAACAGCACTGCTTCAGCCTGAATGGGTAGTCATCTCAGTCACAGACCCTTATTCCATGATCTACTTCTCAGCCAGCTCTTCTTCATGCTGGACTTCTGTGGCCTTTTTTTTTTTTTCCACCTTAGACATGTTGTGGTTGTTGGGTGCCCTTGATTCAATTCTCACTCATGGTGACCCCAAGTGTTACAGAGTAGAACTGTTCCATAAGGTTTTCTTGGCTGTAATCTTAACAGAAGCAGATTGCAGGGACTTTTCTTCCATGGTACTACTGGGTAAGCTAGAACCGCCAACTTTTAGGTCCCGTGCCATCACCGTGATTTGTGGTGGATCAGACTGTTGTGACCCATAGAGTTTTCACTGGCTGATTTTCAGAAGTAGACCACTTTCTTCCTAGTCTGACAGTCTGGAAGCTCTGCTGAAACCTGTTCAGCATCACAGAAACACACAAGACTCTACGGATGGACAGGTGGTGGCTGCGCATGAGGTGCATTGGCCAGGAGTTGTTCCAGGTGACCTTCAAGGAAGGTGAGAATTCTACCAGGGAACCACAGGGGTATGTGTATATTCCCTTAAAGCATGGTATCAACCCAGAGGTCCCTGTTGCTATCACAGTGACTGAAAAAAAACCAAAAACCCAAAACCCTTTCCCCTTTCTTCTCAATGGAATTCATGCATTGTTAAAAGTTTATTTTGAAATGTCTTCAATTCTTCATATGCATATTCCTATTTAGAGATTCTAGTCACTGAGTAAGGAGCCGTGGTGGTGCAGTGGTTAGAATGCTCAGCTGATAACCGAAAGGTCAGCGTTTGGAACCCACCAGCTGCTCCTCAGGAAAAAGATGTGGCAGCCTGCTTTCGTAAAGACTTACAACCTTGAATAAAGACCAGACTTAATGGTCTGACTGAGACTAGAAGGACCCTCGGGGTCACAGTCCCCAGACCTTCTGTTAGCCCAAGATAGGAACCATTCCCAAAGCCAACTCTTCAGACAGGGATTGGATTGGACTATGGGATAGAAAATGATACTGGTGAGGAGTGAGCTTCTTGGATCAAGTAGTCACATAAGACTATGTGGGCAGCTCCCGTCTGGAGCGAGATGAGAAGGCAGAGGGGGTCAGAAGCTGGCTGAATGGACATGAAAATAGAGAGTGGAAAGAAGGAATGTGCTGCCTCATTAGGGGGAGAGAAACTAGGACTATATAACAAGGTGTATATGAATTTTTGTATGAGAGATTGACTTGACTGGTAAACTTTCACTTAAAGCACACACACAGACAAAAGATTTACAACCTTGGAAACCTTACTGGGCAGTTCTACTCTGTCCTATAGGGTCGCTGTGAGTTGGAATTAACTTGATGGCAGTGGGTTTGGGTTAGTCACTGGGTGAAACTTTTCTGTGCTCCAAACTCTCTGAAAAGAGCTTACCTCAATTCCTCACCCAGCATCGTCTCCCCTCTTTATTATCACCTCCTAAACAACATGGCCAATTTCCCTGTGGTCATGGTCACTTCTACATCACCTCAATCCATTCATTGTTGTCCCCCTCCCTTCTGGGAGGTAAAAATAATATTAACAGCTCACACTTGGGGAGAGCTTCCTTGTTAAGGGGCACTGCGCTGGCCCTCCACCTACATTCTCTTTTGGGATTCTCATGTGAGTGCAATGAGTGAGGCACCATTATGCTCCCTAACTGGCAGGCTCTCACAGGGGTTAAGGCCAAGGTCACATAACTTGCACTCTGCAAGGTGGTAGAGCTAGAATGCAAACCCGGGCAGTCAGGTGCCAGCTTCTGCTCTGGAGACAAAAGAGTCAGTGAGGCAAACGGGGGTTTATGCTGATACTAGACTTACCGAAAAATGAAACTTTCAGCTGTCATTTGAATAATTGAAATCTCCTACCACTATTCTGTCTTACAGAGTGCCTAGAGCAGTGCCTGGCACATCAGCATTGGATGTTAGTATTACCATCATATCTTGCCTCTATGCTAGCTTAGAGCAGTGCCTGGTACATCAGCACTGGATGTTGGTATCACCATCATATCTTGCCTCTATGCCAGCTTAGAGCAGTGCCTGGAACATCAGTGTTGGATGCTGGTATTACCATCATATCTTGCCTCTATGGCAGCCTTATAATAAAAACCAGGGCACACCACCAGCACAGTCTTTGGCACGTGGTATTTTATAAAGTCACCTTTCTGCCCCACTGCAGTTTTAAGGGCACTGGGCCCCTTCCATTTCTAGCTCTAACCAGCAGCAGCACTCCATAACTGTCTCCTCTTGTTAGTATAACTCACCCACCTCTGGGCCATGAGGCAAAGTTGTGCCTGAATCATTCCCCCAGTACCTGAGACCTTGCTACAAGCATTCTGATGGCCTCTCGGCTCGACCCATGCTAGTGAGAGTCTTGCAGCCTGTGTATGACTGCATGCCCACCCTCCAGAGTTCTCCGCCCAGCCCCCAACCATCATTCACTCATTTCCTCCAGAACCCCAGGCCGGCTTAGGTCTCCACGAAGGCGCTGGGTCTGGGAAAGTGGAGCCGAGAGTGGGACACTGTCGACCGAAGTGGAACACCGACCAGCGTCCGCTCCCCGGCGGGTTCAGGAGCTAAATCCTCCAACTCTTCCATGACGTCACCCGGCCGGCTCCTCGTGCTCCTACTCTCCTGGGGCGCTGCAAACAGGGCAGCGGTCCCCGCGGGCACGATTAGCCGGCCCGAACCTTGGAGCCCTGGTGGCGCAGTGGTTTAAGCACTCCGGTGCTAACCGAAATGTCGGCAGTTGAACCCACAAGCTGCTCCGGGGGGAGAAAGATGTGGAATCTGTTTCCATAAGGATTACGGCCTTAGAAACCCTATGGGGCACTTCTACTCTGTCCTGCAGGGTCGCTATGGGTCGGAATGGACTCGCTGGCAATGGGTTTAACCTAGGAGTGAGTGAGCTGCCCAGCTCCAAGTGGAGACCTCTGGGCAGCGGAACCCAGGTATTTATAGCCGGGGGCGGGGAGGGGGCAGCTGAAACAGAGCGCTCTTGTCCCCGAGCGAGCCGCGAGCGCTCACACGCCCGAAAGCGTGCCCACGGTGGGCGGGCGCCGAGGAGCCCGGGGCGGCAGGGCGGGCTCGGGGTGAGGGCACTGGAGATGCAGGCCAGCCCTGCGCCGGCCCCCTTGGAAGCCGCTCAGGAATCTGCCTGCGCCCAGGCCTGGAGAGGCCCGCGCCCGCCGGCAGCTGTCGGCAGCGTTCCACCCCCATCCTCCCTGCAAAGACAGCACCCCCAGTTCTGAGCCTGGGCTGGTTTGTTTGTTTGGTAGAGGGCCGGTGCGTAGGTAACCAGAGACTGGGTTAGGAGGCCAAAACGTATTTGTGTGCAAACGCAATGCACTGGGAGCTGATTTTTATGCTCCTCCCCAGGCCCCTGGATCTCTCGGTTCCCTGAAATCCCCATCGTTCTGGGCAGAACCAGGACCCGCCAGTTCTCCCATCTCCAGGAGAACGACAGAGAGCGGAGGAGGTGAGCCAGGGAGGGCATCGGTGCTTGCCTGCCCTTGCTGCGGACTGTCCGCGCGTCCTGCAGCGCGCCTGCTGCTGTGACCTGAAAAAGGCAGCGGGTCTGAATCCCCCCCCGCCCCCGCCCCTCCCTCCCCCAGGCGTCCTCCATTTCAGCTCTGTCGGTCTTATTTCTGAAGGTCCTCCCAGAAGGAGATCCCACAATTTATTTGATGACCTGTTTCCATTTTTAGCAAAAACTAGGAAATTCTCCCTTCTTCTAACCTCGATTCGGTGTGCCACGGGTTAGGTCGATGTTCTTTTGTTTTGAAAGCAGATTGTTTTCTTAGCTCTGCTGCTGGCTGGTTCTGCTCTAGGGAACTGCCTCCCTAAGGCCAGATCCCAGGTGCCACTCAGGGATGAATGAATTCTTCCCTGTTCTCTCTCCAGAAAACTCTCTCTTCTCTGTATCTGTATTCCCCAAGAATCACAGACCTGGAAGGGTGTTTAAAGGTCATCCACTCCAACCTCCTCATTTTATAGATAAAAAAACCGAGGTTGAAAATGTTAAGAGAATTGCCCACCGTCATATAGTCAGAGCCAGCTGATCTGGAATTAGACCTGAGATGATCTGGACTGGCAACCAAGAGGTCACGGGTGACTTTATAAAGAGGACTTTTGGCAGCTGGACCAGCACCAAATCAAAGAACCTTAGAATGGTAAATTCAGATAGAATATTGGAGATCAACTGATTACCAAATGAGAACGCTGAGGCCTAGAGTTGTTAAGTGTCCTACCCAGATTGTACAGCTATCTCCTGGGACAGCTGGGTGTAACCTGAGGCTCCAGGGTGAGTGAGGGTGGGATAGCAGTGTGGTTTGGTGGCAAACAGGAGGGGAGAAGGAAGATGGCACCTAAGAGGGTTATAAACCAAAACCAAACCAAACCCACTGCCGTTGAGTCGATTCCGACTCATAGCGACCCTATATGACAGAGTAGAACTGCACCATAGAGTTTCCAAGGAGCGCCTAGCAGATTCAAACTGCCAACCTCTCGGTTAGCAGCAGTAGCACTTAACCACTACGCCACCAGAGGAAAAGGTTTTTCATGGACCTTGAAGCAGAGAAGATACTCGGTGAGTATTTGTTGGAAGACTGCACAGAGGGAAGAGGAGGAGGAAGAGGAAGTTGGGGATGCCTAAAATAGCATGAAAATGGAATGGAGGAGAAGATGCTGAAGATAGTGGTGGAACGTTGGTTGGAGGATGATCCTGGAGTCCTTTCCTTTCCCAGCGAGTGAGAAGTGGGAGGGGTAGCAGTTTTGAAGAGAGAAGTAGGGAAAGGCTAGGCAATGTCTAGTGAAAAATTACATTTCAGTTATGCTGTTGTTGTTCTTGGGTGTCATCAAGTCAGTTTCGATGGCACCCTATGTAGTGACCCTATGTCAACAGAATGAAACATTGCTTGGTCTTGTCCCATCATCATAATCGTTGCTATGCTTGAGCCCATTGTTGCAGCCACTGTGTCGATCCATCTTGTTGAGGGTCTTCCTCTTTTTCACTGACCCTCTACTTTACCGAGCATGATGTCCTTCTCCAGGGACTGGTCCCTCCCGACAACATTTTCAAAGCATGTGAGACAAAGTCTCACCATCCTTGCTTCTAAGGAACATTCTGGCTGTACTTCTTCCAAGACAGATTTGTCCGTCCTTCTGATAGTCCATGGTATATTCAATATTCTTCGCCAACACCATAATTCAAAGGCATCAATTCTTCTTCGGTCTTCCTTATTCATTGTCCATCTTTTGCATGCATAGAAGGCGATTGAAAACACCATGGCTTGGTTCAGGGGTACCTGAGTCTTCAAGGTAACATCTTTGCTTTTTAACATTTTGAAGAGGTCTCTTGCAGCCGATTTGCCCAATGCAATGTGTCTTTTGATTTCTTGACTGCTACTTTCATGAGTGTGGATCCAAGTAAAATGAAATCCTTGACAGCATCAATCTTTCTCCATTTATTATGATGTTGCTTATTGGACCCGTTGTGAGAATTTTTGTTACAGTGGGGAGCAAAAGAGGGGCTGAGGAAGAGGTGGAGGACTTCCAGACACACGTGAACAGGGGTTCTGATGGGCTGATAAGGGGATAGCAAGAGAGGCACATGGCCTTCCTTGATGCCTGTGTGCCAAGTCAGGGCCTCTGCTAAGTACTGAAAGGGCAGAAGGGTTGCTGACATATCAAGATTCCCACTTCCCTTTTTGAGGGAATAAGATGCTGATAGGCATTGTTGTCAGTTGCCATCTAGTCAGCTCTGCCTATATGGGAACCACATATACAACAGCAACATCACCCAGTCCTGTATCATCTTCATAACTGTATAGTATTTAGTATACATACAGAATATAGTGCTCATATTCCAGCACTATATTGGACAATCTTCTGTCATAGGGTTTTCATTGGCTAATTTTCAGAAGTAGATCACCAGGTCTTTCATCCTAGTCTGTCTTAGTCTGGAAGCTCCGCTGAAGCCCGTTCACCGTGGGTGACCATGCTGGTATTTGAAATGTTGGTGGCATAGCTTCCAGCCTCATAGCCGCATGCAAGCCACCAAAGAAGGACAAACTGACAGACAGGTGGTGGCTGATAGGCATTAGGCAAAGGGAAAGCACCGATACAGCACCCTTTTCAGCCCCAGGGTCCTGCAGGGCCCATGTAAGGATGGAGGTGGTAGAACTCATTTATAGTTGGAGCATCTCTGCTTTGCTAGGTGAGGGGTGGGAGTTGTCTTGATAAACTGACTTGGCAGATTGGCCAAGGGAAAACCTAGGCATTGGTCCAAGGTCCTCGTTGGTTTGGAAAGAGGAGAGTAGCTGAAGAAGAAGAGTTAGCTGCGTCCTAGGAGAGCCCGGTCATGGTAGCCTGAACTGGTTTGCATATAGGCCACAGGGCTAAGAAGGAGCTTGGATCCTGCAAGCCTGTGTCATCCGCTGGCTCACTTTTGCTCTGTTGCACTCACGGCCCAGATTGCCCTTCAGCTCTTTTATGCTTATTAAAGTCCTCCCCTTCCAGATTAAAATCCATCTCCTCTGTGAGATCTTCCCAGTTCTCTAGCTAGAAAGCCATTTTTCCCTCCTCTAAATTTTCATTGCTTTGCTTTTCCCCCTGTCATGGATCGAATTGTGTCCCCCCAAAATGTGTGTCAACTTGGCTACTCTAGGTGCCCTGGTGGCCAGGGGTTAAGAGCTCGGCTGTTAACCAAAAAGTTGGCAGTTCGAATCTACCAGCTGCTCCTTGGAAACCCTATGGGATAGTTCTACTCTGTCCTATAGGGTCGCTATGACTTGGAATAGACTCGACGGCAACAGGTTTGGTTTTCTGGGTTTTGGCTAGACCATGATTCCCAGTATTGTGTGACTGTCCTCCGTTTTGTGATGTGTTGTAAATCCTAACCTCTGCCTGTGGTTAATGAGTCAGGATTAGGTCATGTTAATGAGGATTAGGTTATGTTTTTTATGTTAATGAGGTAGGATTAGGGTCAGATGTATCTTGAGTCATCGTTCTTCACTGCCTTACAAGAGATAAAAGCAAAGAGAAATGAGCAGAGAGAAAGGGACCTGACTACCACCAAGAAAGAAGAGCCAGAAATGGAGTGTGTCCTTTGGTCCTGAGGTCCCTGTGCTGAGAACCTCCTAGACCCAGGGGAAGACTGACGCCAAGACACATGTAGATCTCCAAGGAACTCTGGGTCCACATATGTTGAAAGGAGGCAAGGACTTCCCCCAGAGACAACAGAGAAAGAATGCCTTGCCCTAGTGCTGTGACCTGAATTTGGACTTCTAGCCTCCTAGGCTGTGAGATAATAAATTTCTGTTTGTTAAAGCCATCCACTTATAGCAGCACTGAATAACTAAGACGCCCTCTTACACGGAATGTATATTCTGCCGTGTATTATGCATATTTACCTGCCCACCTCCTCCCAGACTTTAAGCTCCCAGAGGGTGGGGACCATTTCCTGCACAGCTCTGTGTTCTCCATAGTTCCTAGGCCATCTTACCCCTACCAGGTGTCCAATGTAACTATTTGTTAATTGAAAGAAAGAATCTGTGGAGATCTCAAAATAGAACCCAAACCTTTGTTCCTTGAAGAAACCTGACAAGGTCTTTTTCCTTCCAGATGAATTCCTACAACCTGGATGAATATCCTTGTTGCCGTCAAGTCCATTCCGACTCACAGCAACCCTATAGGACAGAGTAGAACTGCCCCGTAGGGCTTCCAAGGAGTGGCTGGTAGATTCGAACTGCTGACCTTTTGGTTAGCAGCTGTAGCTCACTGTAGCTGTTAACCACCACTGTGTAGTGACCAAATAAAGAGGACTGAATGTCCGGGATAGGGAGAAATATGGAAGTCTGCAAGACTTAATCCAAGTCTGCAGAAGCTTGCTCCGATCACAGTGAAGGGGAATTTATGTCTGAATACCCGGTGATAAGAATAGGGCACATGAGGCGCATTTTTTATGTATCCTAAGAGAAGCAAAGGTGATAAATTGAGTGAGGTTGATGAATGTGATAGCATTACTGGAAAGGCAGCCTAGAAGTATCTGCAAAAAATAAATGGCTTGCTTGTAGGCAAAACTTACAGGACAGTGGCTTCTACCTATCATTTTAGAAGGTGATGTCTATCGTTGGCACTACTACATACATACATATGATAATACTGATAGATATTATTTATATATGTATATCAATATTAAGGAGCCCCAGTAGTACAGTGACTAAAGCAATCAACTTCGAGCCAAAAGGTTGGTGGTTTGAAACCACCAGCAGCTCCATGGGAGAAAGATGTGGCAGTCTGCTTCCATAGAGATTTACAGCCTTGGAAACCCTATGGGGTTGCTATGAGTCAGAATCTACTTGATGGCAGTGGGTAATTGGTATTATCACATAATATTTTGACATATTTCACATCTAATTGTTACAACTGTGTAGTATTGGTATTTGTATCCTCATTTGTACAGATGAGGAAACACTGAGTCAGTTAAACTAAAGAAATCCCTTCTTTTCCACACTTATAACATCCGTGGTAGGCTTCATGAACCTGCAGGATCCCTGGGTGAGATGCAAATGATAAGATCAAGAAGACAGTCCAACTTATACAGCCTGCACCTGACGCCTGTCACCCCTGTGCTTTGTTAGCTATGAGACCACATTTGGAGTATTCTAGATACGGGGGATTTGACTCTTCAGTTTAACGAGGACACTGAAAAAAAATGGAGTCGACCAAGAGAAGAATTGTCAGGATAGTTAAGGGTCTATAAATTGAGTCATATAAGGAAGCTGGAACTGTTGGGAAGAAGATTAACGGGAGACAACAGGTGTCTCAGGCTGGGTTCTCTAGAGAAGCAAAAGCAGCGAAGTGTATAAGCACATATAAAGAGAGATTTATATCAAGGAAATGGCTCATGAGGTTGTAGAGGTGGGAAAGTCCCAAGTCCATGGGGAAGGATAGAGGCTTCTCCTGATTCATGTAGCTGCAGGGTCAGCTACATGATCAGCAGGCCAGAGAGCAGGTCTCTGGCTCACAGGCTGCAGAGGCTGACAAATCCCAAGATTGGCAGGTAAGCTGCTAGCTCAAGTCCCAAGAACCAAAGGTCAGATGGACAGGAGCCAGCTACAGGATCCAGAATGAGCAAAAGCCCATGAGCTTTGCCAGAAAGTCCACCTATATTGGATGCAGGCCACACCCCCAAGGAAAGCCCCTTTCAACTGATTGGCTTCTCATAACAGATCTCATCATGGAGGTGATTACATTATATCAAATCTCATTATGGTGGTGATTACATCATTGCATAGCTGCCAAACTACATCGTAACTGCCAAACCACTGAGAATCATGGCCCAGCCAAGTTGACACACAACCTTAACCATCACAATATGGAAGATACATCTTCAGCCCAAGAAAGGTAATCATGTGGAGGAACGAGTAGGCATGTTCTCTGTATAGCCCCTGAGGAATGGACGACGAATTTAGTCATGCATTCCAAACACTTATTGAGCATCTTTTTTGTTCCAAGTGCTGACTAGGCAAGGACATGGTGATGAACTGGACATACAATCTCTGTCCCTGTTTAACATTGGGAAGAACTTTCTGAAAGCCAGAGCTGTACCGCAGTGGAACAGGCTTCTTGAAAAGTAGTGAGCTTCCTATCTTTGGCATATTCAGGAGAAGGCTTGATGCTCACTTCTCAGAATGTACCTGGATGAATCCTTTTTTTGAGTGGTAAACCAAACCCACTGCTGTCGAGTCAATTCTGACTTACAGTGACCCTATAAGACGGAGTAGAACTGCCCCACAGGGTTTCCAAGGCTGTAATCTTTACAGAAGCAGGCTGCCACATCTTTCTCTTGCAGGGCAGCTGGTGGGTTCAAACCGCTGATCTCCTGGTTAGTAACCAAGTGCTTAACCACTGTGCCACTGGGGGTTGCGTGGTAAGGGGGCCTAAATCCCATTCCAGTTCAGAGATTTGGTTGACATTCATCTCTGCTTTGGCAGGCGCTGTACTGAAAGAGTGTCATCGTGACCCCCTCTCTCTCAGCCTTGCCCACCCAGCTGTGCGCTCTGTATCCTCTGACAGGGAGCCATGGTGGCAGTTAGACTGGAGAGTAGCTGCCATCTGTGACAGGGATGATGGACTTCTGGCAGGTTTGTGTGGGCCCCAGGAATGCAGCTCTGAAGCCATGTATACACAACCTGCTGAGGGACATCCCATGGGCAGAAAATGTTTTCTTCCTCTTCAGCCCTCCTCTGTTGCTACGCCAGGCGGGCACAATGGTGCCTTTGAGAGGGGCAGCTGGGAGGGGGTGTTGGCAGGGAGGCTGAAAGTAAAACACTGCAGCAGGGGGGAACCAAATTCATTTCCAGGAGTGAGCCTGCACAGGATGCCAGTTTCCAAAACAAAACTGCTGTTTCTCAGAGCTCACGGTAGTGGGTTGCCTCAGAGTTGGACAGAGGACAAAGCCGTTTCCTACCCTCTGTGCCACCCTCCCCAAGTTAAAAAATAAACCAGCAAACAAGAGATGAGATGTGTGTTAAGGTATTCTTGCGTGGATGCGGATTAACAGGCTTTGCCGTCTGTCTGGGGAGCTCAGCTAACTTGCAGCAGACGCAGCTTTCTGAGGGGCCAAACTTTCCTCAGAAAGAGCAGGGCTGATGGCCATGGGAGCTGGTGTCTGGCAGCACTCAGGGGCAGGTAGGCTTCTGGGCCACAAGAGAGGCCGCAGATTGGAGAGCCCCTTCCTTGGCCCTGCAGGGCTACTTCCTCCAACCCCACAGCTGCCTGGCACCCTCGCTGCCATGTGGGTTCTGCCCACTCACTGTCTTAACTCTCTTCGGTGGGAAAGAGGTGGGAGAACCCTGGCATTTTCTGTTCCGGGTTCACAGTTGTCCCAGACCCTCTGCTACTTTCAATAGTCCCAGCAACAGCTCAGAGATGGGTATGGGAGGTCTTCCCACTCACTGGTTAGCAGGCTGAGTGCCAACCTGCCATGTCTGCCATCTCCCCTTTCTGTTACGGATGGAACAAGGCGGTCCCTTCTACTCTGGTGGCTCTGAACACAAAGGACAACTCGGGGCTGGTGAAGTAGTAATTTCTATTAGTGTTCACACTAATTGTGGGATTTTCCCCCACTCTGCGTCAACTTTACAAAAAACAGGTAACTATTGCGCCATTATTTCATTTAGGTACTGTGTGAGGCCTGGGAATAGAGAATGAATAAGACACAGTCCTTGCTTCAAACAGCTGACTGCCTAATAAATATGCCAAGTCCTGAATGGGAACCCCATTGTCAATGAAATAGATACAAGTGTTAGGTGGGAAGCGGAGGCACAGCGCAGATGTGGGGCAGGAGGGTACTGTGCACTGTGGGGAGTGCATGGGGGTACTGTGGGGCAGGAGGGTACTGTGGGGCAGGAGGGTACTGTGCACTGTGGGGAGTGCATGGGCCTGGGATCACAGCTCTAGGTCTGAAACCCATCTGATCTTGGAGGATTTACTTCTCTTTACAAGGCTTAGTTTCCTTGTGTAAATAATGGGAAAAATACATGTCATATAGACTTGTTATGAGGATTAAATAAGAGAATGAATGGAAGCGCCAGGAAGTACTAGCCACATGATAAGTACTCAGTAGGTGTTTGTTGCTGTTATTAACTTGTTGTTTTGGACTGAATTGTGTCCTCCCAAAATATGTGTGTCAACTTGGCTAGTCCATGATTCCTAGTGTTGCGTGATTGTCCACCATTTTGTCATCTGATGTGATTTTCCTATGTGTTGTAAATCCTACCTCTACGAAGTTGATGAGGTGGGATTAGCAGTAGTTATGTTAATGAGGCAGGACTCAATCTATATGATTAGGTTGTATCTTAAACCAATCTCTTTTGAGATGTAAAAGAGAGAAATGAGCAGAAAGACATGCGGACCTCATACCACCAAGAAAGTAGAGCCAGGAGCAAAGCGTGTCTTTTGGATCTGGGATCTTTGCGTTGAGATGCTCCTAGAGCAGGGGAAGATTGATGACAAGGACCTTCTCCCAGAGTCGAGAGAGAAAGTCTTCCTTTGAGCTGCCATCCTGAATTTGGATTTGTAGCCTCCGAGGCTGTCGGAGAATAAATTTCTCTTTGTTAAAGCCATCCACTTGTGGGTTTCTCTTATAGCAGCACTAGATAACTAGGACATTGGTTATATCTTGAGATATCACGTTTATGTGTACATGGTGGTATTTCTCCAATCTCCTGTTAGATAATGTGCTCTTCCTAATAGAGTAATTTCTTCTATTCTCTTCACTCCTCTTCAAGTGAAGACTAGGACCAGCAAGTTCATGACTGCACTGGATAAGAGAGATAAACAAAGACCTGTCCACTACAGTCAACAAAACATATTTATGTGTAACATTAACTGTCTGTTTAATAGCCTAGTTGTAGAGGAAGGAAAAGCGAAAAAGGGGAAGACCTTCAACCATATGGACTGACACAGTGGCTTGAACAATGGACTCAAACATAGCAACAATTGTGAGGATGGCACAGGACCAGGCAGTGTTTCATTCTGTGGTACGTGGGGTTGCTATGAGTCAGAATGGACTCGATGGCACCTAACAGCAACAGCAACAAGAGGAAGGAAAGGACTGGAATGGCTTCCTTTTCTGAGATCTCCAGATCTCCGGAGTGTGGTAATGAAGACCCATGAATTCTTCTCAGTATTCTAAAAAGTCTAAGAGAAATAATACATTTCCCACTGGCGGGGCCTCACAGTTCATGATGACTTAACAAGGTGCAATGTGGGAGACATTGCTTGGGGAAAGTTACTCTTTTACTAAGGGATCTTGCTGGTAGAAAGATTAAGCTCTCTGGGGCAGAGGTTAGCCTGGAGGCTCTTTCAGGAACCTGTTGCAGGTGTGTGTCCTACCCTGCTGGGCTGAGTCATGTCACCCCAACCATGGCCTTCTGAGACCTCCTTGGGCCTCGTCTACCAAACGTGTTGCGTATCATCCGACTACTTTGTGAAAATGTTGGTGTGAGAATTAATCTTCGAAAACTCTTCCAAAGTCCTTAGAAGACACAAAGTATGTACAGCCAGAAGTCTGAAGACAAAGAAAATCAAACCCATTCACAAAATACAAAGGAAGTGGAAAAATATGGGAAAAATAAAGGCATGTGGATGAACGGAGGTCTGAAGGGAAATATGGGGTACGCACACATAGGAAATAAAACAAAAGAGGGTCATTTCAGAGAGAGAAAAAGTTATGTGTCAGAAATAGCAAGCAAACAAGGGGATTTTCTACGAGAAAATTGACAGAAACCACTTTTTCTTCGTAGGAGATGCTTAGAGTCTAAGCATCAGCCAAGGAGACTTGTGCTCAGTGAATGACTAAAAGAGGTGGAGAGATGAGGAAGATGAGCTGCCTTTAAAAATGGAGGAAGATTTAGGAAAGCTAAAAGAATCATAGTGAGCCCCCAGAGCCTGATGTAAATAAAACAAGGGCTAAACTTTCCTGATATTATTACAGGATTAAAGCAAAGCAAACATTTTAATAGTAGTTATGCCTGGGCGGCGAGATTATGGGTTACTTTTCTTCTCCCCTCTCTATATGTTTAAAGTGCTCTACCATAAATTTGGATTACTTTTGTAATCAGGAAAGACATTAATTAGCATACATAATAAGTAGAAGGGAGAAAACCAGTGAATGGGCAAGAAGAAGAAAGCTGAAATGGCAAGGGCTGCCTTGGATGGCTCTTGCAGCGAGGAACATGCTGGAACAGAGGCCTGGATGAGGGAGATGCTGCATTTTCATTTCTTTTTCCTGTTGGACTCAATTGAAGAAAGGAATAGACTAGAAGGAGAACCTCTAATGGCCATTCTGGACTGACTTTTTAACCCCAGGGCTTGATGTGGTTAGCTGCCAGTTGGCTCCAAATCATAGCCACCCCACGCACGATGGCATGAAATACTGCCTGTTGTGATCTGGGAGATTTTCATCAGCTGATTTTCAGAAGTAGATTGCCAGGCCTTTCTTCCTAGCCCATGTTAGTCTGGAAACCCCACTGAAATCTGTTCAGCATCACGTTGTTGCTGTTAGATGCCGTCGAGTTGGTTCTGACTCATAGCGACCCTATGAACGACTGAACGAAACACTGCCTGGTCCTGCGCCATCCTCACAATCCTTGTTATGCTTGAGCCCATTGTTGCAGCCGCTGTGTCAGTCCATCCCATTCAGGGTCTTCCTCTTTTTCGGTGACCCTCTACTTTACCAAGCATGATGCCCTTCTCCAGGGACTGATCTTTCCTAATAACACGTCAAAAGTATGTGAGACGTAGTCTCACCGTCCTTGCTTCTAAGGAGCATTCTGGTTCCATTGTGTTGTAATAAAGTGCTGGAAAAACACAATAATTTAGGTGGGCTCCATTTTGTTGTCATTAAAAAAAAAAATGCTGCACCGCACCCGCACGTGAAACCCTCTCATGCTCACGCACAGGAGATTCTCCAGGTCTAGACGGTATGCGGCTACTAACGGAAAGGTGGGAGGTTTGAACCTGTTTGGAGGTGCCTCAGAAGAAAGTCCTGGCCATCTGCTTCTGAAAGTTCACAGCCATGTGGAGAAGAGCTCTAGTCTGACACACACGAGGTTGCCTTGAGTGAGAATCACCTCAACAGCAGTTGGTAGGTGGAGAAGAACCCGCTGAGTCATAGGGACCACACAGGCATTTTCTGTTTATTCACCCACCAGGGTTTTCACCAGCCGTGCATGAGAGCTTCTACTGCCGTTCCCCTCACCAGCGCTGGGTGGGAGGTTCATGGCGAAGGCATCACCATCCACATGGAGGGAGCCCAAGAACAAAATGGCGAGTGAAAAAAGGCAAGTTACAGAGCATGAAACCCAACCAAACCAAAATCTGTTGCCGTCAAGTCAATTCTGACTCATAGCAACCCTACATACAGAGTAGAACTGCCCCATAGGGTTTCCAAGGAGTGCCTGGTGGATTTGAACTGCTAACCTTTTGGCTAGCAGCTGAACTCTTAACCACTACGCCACCAGGGCTCCACATGGAGCATGAAGGGACTGTGGAAAACTTTAGTCTTATCTGTAATATTTTATTTATTTGACTAAAAAAAAAAGACTCAAAGAAAATAAGATAAAATGTTGATAAACATCAATTCAGGGTGAGGGGGAAATGGGAGCCTTTGATATACCATTCTCAAGAGTTTTCTGTATGAAAAAAAAAACTCAAAAGGAGAACCGATATGCAGAGATTCCCAAAATATACTGGATAGCGGATATTTTTAGATCAGCTTCCAAATTTGGACTCCCTTTTCCCCTGTACCGGGGTTGAAATTAGTGGAGCCGGCCAGCCTTTCCTTGGGAACATTGTTTTAAAGATTAGATTAAATATCTAGGAATCTTACAAGCTCGTATTTTTTTAGCCCACAAAATGAAAAATTTTTATAGTATGTAAAGTGAGGGCTCGTGTTGCAACCTGCCTGGTTTGCTCCACCTAACTCTGAAGAGTCTCAGAACCTCTGCAAAGCGATTGTGGGCCTGGGATGGGGGAGGGGAGGGGACTGACTCACTGTGTCCCTCCGTAACCCATCCCCCACCTGTTTATTCAGGTCAAATTAGGTTAGAATGACCACCCAGGGCTGCGATGGAGGGGAAGAGATGGCACCAGGAGAGGCTGCCTTAGACCAGGGATGGTGACAGGTTGGTGGAAGCGGGGCACAGGTGACAGGCTGGTTCCTTAATTAGAGTCAACAATAGTATATGGAGCACCCATGTTCCAGGAAGGGTGCTAACTTTCACAGGCCTTCGGAAGCAACTAGAGCTATAAATATATATATACACCTTGATATGTACTCCTAGCTGTTCTCCCCCTAATGAGACAGCACACTCCTCTCCACCCTGTATTCCCCGCGACCATTCAACCAGCTCCTGCCCCCTTTGCCTTCTCATCTCGCCTCCAGACAGAAGCTGCCCACATAGTCTCATGTGTCTACTTAAGCCAAGAAGCTCACTCCTTACCAGTATCATTTTCTGTCTTATAGTCTAGTCCAATCCCTGTTCGAAAAGTTGGCTTTGGGAATGGTTCCGGTCTTGGGTTAGCAGAGGGTCCTGGGACCATGGCCTCTGGGGTCCCTCTAGTCTCAGTCAGACCATTAAGTCTGGTCTTTTTACGAGACTATGGGGTCTGCATCCCACTGCTCTCCTGCTCCATCAGGGATTCTCTGTTGTGTTCCCTGTCAGGGCAGTCATCAGTGGTAGCTGGGCACCATCTAGTTCTGCTCTCAGGCTGATGTAGTTTCTGGTTTACATGCCCTTTCTGTCTCTTGGGCTCATATTTACCTTGTGTCTTTGGTGTCTTCTAACAATATTTTTTAATGCTCCCTTTTCAATAAACGTAAGTATCTCATACCTATTTTTAATATTAATCTGAGATGTCCAAATAAATAAAAGACTGCATAAAAACAGATCTGGCTGAGGTCTGGTTGACATCATGTCCTTTCTCTGAAATCAAGCTTGCAGCCCAGTTGACAAGAGGCAAGAGTGCACATCCCTACAGCAAACACGAGCTAGTTAATGGAGTACTCGCTTAACTGGTGCCAAGAAAACTGGCTCAGACGGGTTCTGGGGAGCCACACCTGGCTGACGGACTGCACCTGACCGAGCTTTTCAAGGGCCAGCACCACTCTGAAACTCCCCAGTACTCACGTAAATCTGGATTTGAAGCCTGACCTGACTGCTCACAGACTGTGGACCTCCAGTCAGCTTCACCTTTTCTCACTTCTGTCCCTTTCTCTGGAAAGGTGATTATGACACCTGCCACTTGGTACTGCTTTGAAGGCTGGGGCTAAGCACCTGGTGCCATTGCTAGTTACATAAAAAGAGCTGAAAGCTTTAATTAGAATAATAACCCTGGGAGGTAGGCCATCCTCCCTGTCCCCATTTTACGGGTGAGAAGGCTGAGGTTCAGACTCAGAAAATCCTAACTGTAGAATAGAGCTTATCCCCAGGTCTTGTAGGTCCGGGCCAGGGCCCACTCACTATGCTGCCCTGGCCAAGTGACTGCAAGTGACCAACAGCTCTGACATTGCCTTCTCCCATGCCTGAGTCACTGGGCCCTTAAAAAGCAGGGCCTGGGGGATCTGACTCAAACAGCTCCCTAGTAGCCCTCTGGTCCAGTTTCCTCAGTAGTAGTTAAATGAGTACTTTATTAACAAGCTTTGTGTGTGCTGTAGAGATAGGGAGGATTCCTTTTGTCAACTGGGATGTAAACCTCATTTCAGAGAAGGGACCCCGTCTCCTTCTTAATCAGCCACTGTTGTTGTTGGTTGCTATCGAGTTGATTCCAACTCATGGCAACCCCATAAGTCAACTGCCAACCTTTCAGCTAGTAGTTGAGTGCTTAGGTGGTGCAAATGGTTAAGTCCTTGACTGCCAGCTGAAAGGTTGGCCGTTTAAACCCACCCAGAGGTGCCTCAGAAGACAGGCCTGGCATCTGCTTCCAAAAGGTCACAGCCTTGAAAACCCTACGGAATCACCTTGAGGGCAATGGGCAATCAGCCACTAGCCTCAGACAAATGAGCTCTTTTCCTTGTGAGAAGCTTTTAATGGAGACCCGCCCTGCATAATCTCATTTTAGCTTTAAGTTTCGCTATCCAACTTTTTACCAAAGTGACCGAAAGCAAACAAAAACAAAAAGAAATTAACCCAGCTGTCTGCTCCCTATGAGTCCTTTAGGGTTTTCCTTTTCCTCAAGTCATTGAACCTCTCAGCCTCAGTTTTCTCACCGGTAAAGTGGGGACAATAATATTTGCCCTTCGTCTCCTCTGGATCAAAGTAAAATGAGATGACGTGTGATAGAACCTTTTGTAAACTTGAAGGCGGTTTCCTCTCTGACCCTCTATTCTAGCCATCCAGCCTGAATCCATTCCTTCCTAAAACGAGAAGTATATTCTGTCTTCTGTTCTTTGCAAATCATTTGTCAACAGAGGCTCCCAGCTGCCTGAGCTGAAGTTGTGCACATGGCTAATATGCTTGGCTACTGATCAAAAGGTTGGAGGGTGGAGCCCACCGAGAGGTGCCTTGGAAGAAAGTCCTGGTGATCTCCTTCTGAAAAATCAGCCATTGAAAACCCCAGAGAGCACAGTTCTTCTCTGACACACATTGGATCGCCTGGAGTTGGAGTTGACTCGGCAGCGATCAGAACTGGCACCTTCATTAAAGGAGGAAGAAACGTTGTATCCATGCTGAAGAATGTACTACGTTTCTAGTGCTTGCTCCGTGGCCGTTGTCCAGTTGGTTCTGACTTATAGCGACCCTACAGGACAGAGCAGAACTGCCCCATAGGGTTTCCAAAGAGCGGCTGGTGGACTCGAACTGCCGACGTTCTTAGTTAGCATCCGTAGCTCGCTGTAGCTCTCAACCACTGTGCCACTAGGTGAATCTTTATTTATTGAGTTCCAAGCCAAACTTGCTACAGAAGACCTGTAATCTTCTCTCTTACCAGTTAAAAAAAAAAATTTTTTTTTTTTTTTACCAGCAATGAAATCTTGGTCAAGTTACTTAACATACCTTTGCCTCAGTTTTCTTATTTAAAAAATGTGATGGTAATACATGCCTCCCTGGGTCATTCTATCAAATGGAGACATGCTACGGTAGGCAGTCAAAAAATATGACTTTTTTCTTCTACCCCTTTTCACTTTTCTCAGTTTTCTGTTTATTCTTCTAAACCTGTGTGCCTCACCTTAACTAACCTAACCTAACCCATTGACGTCAAGTTGATTCCGACTCATAGCAACCCTATAGGACAGAGTAGAACTGCCCCACGGGGTTTCCAAGGAGCAGCTGGTGGATTTGAACTGTTGACCTTTTGGTTAGCAGCCAAACTCTTAACCACTGTACCACCAGGGGTCACCTTGCTTATCCATAAATGGGGGCCTGGTCTGCTTAGCTCACAGAGTGGTTGTGTGACTATGGAATAAAGGCTGTGGTAGGGCTTTGAAAACGGTAAAGTGTAGTATAAATAACTACAGGGTTCTTCTTAGGGTCCCTGACCTCAAGCTGTGGAGTCGGTTGCTGGTTCTCACAGGCCTGGGCTGTTGTCTGCTGTAGCCACATTATTAAAAAGTTACATAACCTAGCTTCTCTTACCTGCCCCCCTGATTTCTCACATATACCTGTGCTGCTCTGTAGCCCACCTTCTACCTGTCATGCACATACCTCACTTCTTCTTCTCTCAGTCCCCCTTCCCTATCCCCATGACGACACACTGGGCCATCCATACACTGTTCTCTGGATACAAAAATGGTGCCTGCCCTGATCCTGTGGGTTGTTAGAAGCCGCCTGTCACATGACCCTCCCCACCTCACCCTCATGAGTAAGTACTCAAAAGACTCATTATGGGGAGATAAGGAAAACAGGAAGTGCTCCCGAAAGCTCCCCCCCAACCATCCCCAGAGCCAACAACCCCAAATCCTGCAGAGGCCCCTGGAGTCCTTACCAACGAGCCACCAGCCCCCTCTGCGGCTGAGGAAGAGATGTCCATCTTGGTCCCAGAGGGGACTGTTGGGCACAGTCGGGCTCGGAGCCCAGAGGGCAGGCTGCAGAGGCCAGGGAGCTGGGCTGCTGTATTCTGGGCACCATTTCAAGGCCAGCTGCAGGGAGAACAAGCAGTCGCTGTGTGCCTGCAGCTGGCCGTGGTTAGGCCAGGGCTGTCCCTCACTCAGGGTGTATTTAAAGAGACCCCAGCAGGCGACTGTGCCAGCAGAAAAAATGCACACATATCTGCATTGGCCACACGCAGGGTCCCCCTCTCCAAGGCCTCCCCTTCCCCTTGCAGCTCCCAGGCAGCGTTTACATGTGAATAGAGGAGGGTGTCTCCTCTCACAGGTACAGGTGGTCACCACCCATGGACACATGCCTCAGGTTCCTGGGTCTCTCTGCCCTCTGCCCAAGCTGGCCAAAAGTTCAGAGGATTAGCTGGGATCCACGCCTCCCACCCTGGTGTCTCCGTAACCCAGCAACCGATGGGGAGAGGCAGTAGATGAGTCAAACAGAACCACACAGAACCTCTGGCTTTGTGTTTTGTTTGTAAAACTCCAAGCAAGCGGGCTGTGGCTGTTTTCCGGCAGGGAGTGGCGGGGCTTTCCCACACTGCTTCAGGCCAAAAGCTCCTCCTCAAGGGGATACCCGGCCCCACGTGACTCTGAGAGGCGGTTCCGAGACAAAGCTGGTGGGCCAGGAGGGGCCCATCCTGGCTAAGCACGCTGGCTGCCTCTTTACTTGTTTTGTTCAAGTGAAAACCAGGTGACAGGACTGAAACCCATAGGAAGCTACGAACTATGGGCAAGTGAACCGAACTGAAGAGCCTGAGGTCCTGCAGAGCGGAGGCAGGGCTGGTCTGCATATTAGTTTGGGCTTTCAGGTGGCCAGGCACCAAGAGAAATTCTTATAGCTATGAGAGGACTCGATGAAAGCAAACAGCAGAAGCCAGCTGAGGGGGTGGGAAGTGGGCAGTTTATCAATCAGGGAAGGGAAGCCCACAGGCAAACTCTCTCAGGCAGGCTGCTACAAGTGCCGGAAGACTTAGTCAAACAAGAGTGCCCTACAGGACTGGTGACCTGATTTCTGGGTGCACAATGAAAATGCTGGGCCTCTTGTTCAAAAGTTAACAACAATTTCAAGATGGTGACAGCAGATCACAAAACCAAGCATGGACCGTTCTGGGCATGGGGCCCCTGCGACTGCACAGGCCACACACCAATGAAGCCAGCCCTGGGTACTTATGAGTCATCTCTTGGAAGCAGCTGTGAAAACAGAAGGGATGATCTGGGGATGTCTGGACACCTCTGGCCCTAACTCACATGCCCCCACCCCTGCTGCCCTGTGGCCACCAGTCCCCAGACTTTTACCAGGCTTGGGACATTGATTATACCCCAACAGCAGCTCCTTTCCCTAACACTGGTGGCAGCTAAGTTGTCCCCTCTCTGAGAATGGGAAATAGCAAGGAGCCCTAGTGGCATAGTGGTTAAGAGTTGAGCTGCTAACCAAAAGGTTGGCAGTTCAAATCCACCAGCTGGTCCTTGGAAACCCTATGGAGCAGTTCTACTCTGTCCTATAGAGTCCCTGTGAGTCGGAATCCACTCAGAGGCAATGGGGTTTTTTTTGGCAGTGCGAGAAGGGGTGAGGAAAGGAATGGACCGTGGAGCTGGCCTCTGGGTTCTGGAATCCTGAGACTCTCTGGGCAGGCCAAGAAAGGCAGGTCCAGCAATTGGAGACTTCTGAGGGCAGTGTAGAGGTGCTTGGGAACAGGATGGAGTTACAATGAATGGGCTCTGCTCTTGGTCACTCTTAAAGACTGAAAGCATATGTGATAGTCCAGGAGCAGAGCCAAAGTCCAGGAGGTACTCTCCCCACTTGGTAACTTACCTCCAGCTCTATGTGGTCATGGAGTTTCTTGCAGGTGGCAGCAAAAGTCTCCGAGGTGCCGAACTCAAAGTACCACAGCTTGTTCTTCATCCTGGACCATGAAGCAGAGAGATGGCTCAATATCTGAACAGGCAGTTCCCGGATTATGAACAACTGCCTTATGGACAACTTGTACTTACCCGTTAACGTTACGTAAATTAGACCTCACTTTGAAACCACTGAACCAACCCCTACTCGCAACAAATTCTTCATCACAATCACCTTCACTTGCTGCATGTGCAGCTTTGAATTCAGTGAAAAGTCTTCGAGCCTTTCTTGTACTCACCAAAGCAAAAACTCACTGCCATCTAGTTGATTTTGACTCATAGCAAACCTACTGGACAGATTAGAACTACCCCATAGGGTTTCCAAGGCTGTAAATCTTTACAGAAGCAGACTGCCACATTTTCTCCTGAGGAGCAGCTGGTGGGTTTGAACTGCCAACCTCTTGGTTAGCAGCCAAATGCTTTAACCACTGTGCCACCAGGGTTCTTGCACTAAAGTAAGGCTAAATAAGAGCTGTATGTACCTGTCATGGATTGAACTGTGTTTCCCCCAAATATTTATTAACTTGGCTAGGCCACGATTCCCAGTATTGTGTGATTGTCCACCATTTTGTTATCTGATGTCATTTTCCTATGTGTTGTAAATCCTATCTGGATGATGTTAATGAGGTGAAATTAGTGGCAGTTATGTTAATGAGGCAGGACTCAATCTACAAGATTAGGTTGTATCCTTAGCCAATTTCTTTTAAGATATATAAAGAGAGAAGCAAGCAGAGAGACAGAGAGACCTCATACTACCGGAGGCATAGCATATTCTTTGAACCTGGGGTTCCTGTGCTGAGAAGCTCCTTGACCAGGGGAAGAATGATGACGAGTTTCCCCCAGAGCCGAGAGATAAAGAAAGCCTTCCCCTGGAGGTCATACCCTGAATTCAATTTTCTAGACTCCTAGACTGTGAGAGAATAAATTTCTCTTTGTTAATGCCATCCACTTATTGTATTTTTGTTACAGCAGCACTAGATAACTAAGACAGTACCTGTTCTGACTTACCTACAAATTTGACTTAAGGACACAGGAACTGATCTCATTTGTAAACCGAGGACTGCCTGTACTTGAAATGATCATGTGGAATGGGTAAGCTGTTTGGACTAAGAAGTCCAAGACCTCATCATTCCCCAATTTTTACATTTTCAGCATTTGTTAATCAACATGTCAACACTCTCCCTTTTCTACTTTGGGTTCCCTATTACCAGCTTTCCTGTCCTCTCCTGCCTTCTAGTCCTTGCCCCTGGGCTGGTGTGCCTCTTTAGTCTTGTTTTGTTTTATGGGCCTGTCTAATCTTTGGCTGAAGGGTGAACCTCAGGATGGACTCTATTACTGAGCTAAAAGGGTGTCCGGGTGCCATCTCTTGGGGTTTTTCCAGTCTCTGTCCGGCCAGTAAGTCTGGTCTTTTTTTGTGAGTTAAAATTTTGTTCTATATTTTTCTCCAGCTCTGCCTGGGACCCTGTAGTGTGATCCCTATTAGAACAGTCAGTGGTGGTAGCCAGGCACCATCTCATTGTACTAGACTCAGTATAGTGGAGGCGGTGGTAGCTGTGGTCCATTAGTCCTTTGGATAAATCTTTCCCTTGTGTCTTTAGTTTTCTTCATTCTCCCTTGCTCCCAAAGGGATGAGACCAGTGGAGTATCTTAGAGGGCCACTCACAGGCTTTTAAGACCCCAGATGCTACTCACCAAAGTAGAATGTAGAACATTTTCTTTATAAACTATGTTATGCCAATTGAGCTAGATTTTCCCTGAGATCATGGAGGGATGGAAATTTTAATCAACTGTTCTTGCTAAGAACTTAGAGAAAAGCCCATTCTTTTCACTGACGACTGCTCTCTGAATGTCCTGATCAGAGCAGGAGAAAGAATCTGAATCAAGGGAAGAGCCCACGAAAAATTAACCAAGGTGCACATGGCAGCATGGTCTGGCCATTGCCCTTTCTACTATTGAAGATAACAGAGGGCCTTCAGGCCAAGCCCTGTCTTGGGTATATGGTTAGCACACAAAGGAAAGATTACTCAGCCTTTTGACACTTAAGACTTCCAGGGGCAGAGGAGGGATAGATCCACACTAAAGCAGCCAAAATATGTGCTGCTTTTGTCTATGATCTGATTTGGGGGTGGGGTGGGGTGGGCACAGCATGGAGAGAATTAGACACAGATTTGCAGACAAGTTGGAAAGGAGAAAAAGAGTGAGTTGTTTGGTGGCAGTGTTTTTTTCCCCCCCTCTCCCAATTGCATTTGCTTAGGCCATGACAATCCTTAATCTAGGGGTTGTTGTTGTTGTTAGGTACGGTCGAGTTGGATCCGACTCATAGCAACCCCACGTACAACAGAATGAAACACTGCCCCATCCTGCGCCATCCTCACAATCATTGCTATGCTTGAACCCATTGTTGAAGCCACTGTGTCAATCCATCTCATTGAGGGTCCTTCTCTTTTTCGCTGACGTTCTACTTTATCAAGCATTATGTCAGCCATGTCATATTTGCTTCAAAGTTAGAGCTCACTGTTTTGAACTGTAAAAATTTTTCAACATTTTCCTACGGTGAAAAAAAAATTAATCAATGGGGTTCCCATGTAGCTGGGCTTTGTAAGGTCAGATGGTGTGTCCCAACACTTGGTCATTTTGATCAGATAGTCCCACCAGGAAGTGTCTCTGAAGGTATGCTCTTCCTTCCAACCCAATTGTCACCCTATTATCAGAGGGTGGCTGAGAGAAGAGACACCTGTCCAGTTTACAAGCTGACAGATTTTGCTGAGAAAGTATTAAGTGGATCACATTCCTCATGGCACTCAGGAGAGAGGAAGCCACCTTGCAAGTTGCTGGCCCTTCCTCCTCAGATACGTGAGCCTGGAGGAGAGGGGGACTCCTCAGAGGGAAGAGGGCTCTTGTTTTTTTCCCTGATTTTCGTTTTAGTCCATGAGCAGATGACTCTTTGGAATGAGAAACAAGGCTTTTTAGTATTTCTCAAAGAGTTTACCTAGAACCTGATGATGAGACTGCACTCTTCCACTGTATGAACATTTCTAAGACTTAGTTGGTTAGGAGGAATCCTTGGATACTGCAAATGGTTAATGCATTCTGGAGGTTAGAGTGCACCCAGAGGTGCCTTGGAAGACAGATCTGGTGATCTACTTCCAGAAAATCAACCACTGAAAACCATACAGGACACAATCCTACTCTGACACACATGGGGTCATCATGAGTCAGTGTCGACTCAACGGCAACTGATGGAATTAGCTAGGAAGTGGGCTTTCTGAGTCTTGGTATGCGTGAAAATAAATGACAGATGAAGAAGGCAAGAATAAGAAAAGTCTAAGGAATTATGCTCCCTGAAGGAAATTAGCAGAACTGGGCATGCTTTAACAAGACCAGAGCTTCTCAGTCAGTATATATGCCTGAGATATCAATTCCCTTAGCCTTCAGGGTGGGCAGGTGAGGTCTGGGGCAGCCTGAACGCCCAGTGCCACTGCAAGCCTTCTCATCTGTTATCCTCAAGTGTTAAACAAATGTTTCTATGTTCCACACGTGCCATGATGTCGAAAACTGATGGGAGGCGTTGTTCTAGATTAGTGGTTCTCCGTATGCACAGCCATGTGCACACAAATCATCTGGGGATTTTGTTAAAAATGAAGACTCTGCATTTTCTAACAAGTTGCTGATGCTTCTGGTCCTGGGACCACACTTCGAATCATGAGGGTCTGGAGGCTACGTCAGTAGTTCTTGAACATTGCTGTCGCTGCTACATGCCATTGAGTTGATTCCAACTCATAGTGACCCTATGGGACAGAGTAGAATGGCCCCATAGGATTTCCAAGGAGCACCCGGTAGATTCGAACCTTTTGGTTAGCAGCCTAAGCTCTTAACTACTGCACCACCAGGGCTCCTCTCAAACATTAGTATTCTTAAGAATTACCTGGGGAATGTGATTAAAATGCTGCTTCCTGGGCTCCAATCTCTAGAGATTCTGTATGATAGTTGTGTGATGGGGCCCAGGAATCTGCATTTTTATGAGTGCCCAGATAGTCATTATGCAGGTAGTCAGTGGCTAGGACTTGGAGAAACATTGCTATAGACTCTGATGAAATGACAACAATGGAAGAGGACAGAGCCAGTTAAACCTGAAGGAAAGGGTTCCCCAAGGAGGAGGGAATGAGGGTCAGTGACTTTCAATAGTCAATGATGGCAAAAGACCAAGAAATGGGAAAAACAGATTGTCATAAATGTCAAGGTTGAGCATTCCTCCCGGCATTCATTCCGGAAGCAAGAGCATCACTGTAGCTAGGAGACCTGCATTATGATTCCATTCCAAATATCACTGTTGGTCTGAATCATGACATTTGAAAGTTATTGCCAGGAGATTTAGAGTTTTAATAAAAACTTCCGGAAGCCACAAGCTATTTTTGCCCAGAAATGGCTCTTCTGATGATCTAATAAGGTTAAGAGGTCATGGTTAGGTCAATACTGCAGAATGACTGAGAGGGCTGAGCCAGCTTCTCATCCATTGCTGGCTGAGTGTCCACTGTTGATTGTGTAACCATTGGCAAGTTATTCAACCTTTTGAAGCCTCAGTTTCCTCATCTGTAAAATGGGGGTAATAAAAAAATCTATTTCAAAGTGTAGTTGAGAAGTTTAAATGAGATGATTGTAAAGCACTTCACACAATGCTTAGTGCATAGTAAGCTCACCAAGAATGTTAGCTATTTATTACCTATAATTATTTCAGTATTTTATATTGGCATAATTGGATAATATAGTAAGGCAAAAGATTGTGTTGTATAGCTATAAAAGCCCGTTGCCATCGAGTCGATTCCAACTCATAGCGACCCTATAGGACATAGCAGAACTGCCCCATAGGGTTTCTAAGGACTGCCTGGTGGATTCAAACTGCCAACTTTTTGGTTAGCAGCCATAGATAGCGCTTAACCACTGTACCACGAGGGTTTCCTGTATAGCTATAGACATTATATCTTCAGATTTTTCTGGAATAGAAAAATGTGTGGTCATATTTGTCAAATGATGTGTCTTGAATTTTGGTTAAAAAACATTTTGCCTGTATGCCTAATCTAGGAGAATTTTTCCAGAGTCATAAGCTACACTCTAATCCTTGGTTAATTATCTTGACCAGTCAGACTCCTGGTCAAAGATGTGATGTTGATTGTGAATGTGCTTCTGAGAAAGCACATGTTTGGTGCAAGACAAAAGTACTTATCAATTCAGCAAACATTCATTGAGCAGCACTATATGCCAGGGACTGGATGGGGTTTTAATAGGTACAATAAAGAACACAACCCAGCACTCCGAGCCAGGCATCCTGGAAAGGACAGACAAGGAAAGAGGTCACAGTATGGTTGTTTAAGCACTAGAAGCACACAGGAGGAGTGGAGCCAGGGGTGCTCAGAGAAAGTGTCCTAGAGGGGCGATGCCAGGGGTGAGTTCTGAAGGATGTGGAAGGGAAACAGAGAAGAGCATTCCAGGCAGAGGAAGAAGTAGGGGAATGGGACAGGGCAACAGAGAGCATAGCACTGCTGGAGAGGACACGGGACTCCAGGTGGGGCTGGCTAGCGGTGCTGTTGTGATGGTGGAAGCAGCAGTGACCTGATCAGATTTGTGGTTTTGAAGATCACTCTGTTCCAAGTGTGGAGAGTGGAATGGAAGGGGTAGGTATACATCCGAGGCTTGCAGCCTAGTTTGGGGGTAGTATAGAAATCCAGGAGAAAATTGGGAAGGGCCTGAACAAAGGTAATGACAGTGGAGTTTGGGAAAAGAGAAAAGATTCACAAACTAAAATTCAGGAGGTGGAATCAATGGGGCTGGTTTGTTGTGGGAAGTGAGTGAGAAAAAGAAATCAAGGTGACTCCCAGGTGTTTGTCTTAGACAGCCTGACAGACGGCAGGTGCCATTCCCTGACAGAGAGTCACAGGAGGTCAATTCTCCAGTGGCAGTCTTCTTTGTGACTGAAGGACATCACTTTTGTTTCTTCGTCCATCCGTCCGTCCGTCTGTCCGTCCGTCCGTCCATCCATCCATCCATCCACTGAACATCTATTAAGCCCTACTGTTGGCTAGGCAAAGAATCTGGGTGGCACATGCGATTTGCCATCAGCTTCTAACTGAAAGATTGGTGGTTGGAACCCGCTCAATGGCTCTACAGAAGAAAAGGCCTGGGCAATCTGCTTCTATAAAGATTATAGCCAAGAAAACCCTATGGAGCAGTTCTACTCTGTGACACATCGAGTCACCATAAGTCTGGGCCAACTTAACAACAACTAACAACAATAAAATGGGCCTGTGTAGGGCCTGGAGATAAGTGACAAAGAAGAGAGGCAGGATCTCTGGCCTCACAGAGCTTACATACTTTTAACAGCTTCACCAAGACTAACATTTGACCCATAGGAAATGATGTGCTCAAAATCTAACAACTTCTACTTCTCTAACTCAGGGACTTTTTGGTTAGACATGAATGCATTCCACTTCCACAGCCTTTTTTGGCTTCGTACTCTGCTAAACATTTTACATACATGATTGCTTCCAATTCTCAGAAGAACCCAATGAGCTCGATAGTATTGCCAGAAATAAAGAAATTAAGACTTTGAGAGGATAAATACCGGGGCTAAAGTCTCAGAGCTAGTGAGCAGGTGGGCGGGGTGGGGGTGGGCAGCTAAGCCCTGACTTTCTGACCCCAGAGCCTGTGTTTTGCCACCATGCTCTCCCGCTTGGGCATGCATTTTGGTAGTCATATGCTGTGTGCTGTGGTGTGGCGTGCTCTTTATTTATTATCCTTACTAGATTGCCGTGGTTTTCCTTTGCCAGAAGTTGTGAAATGGATGCACCTGGGGGATGGGGTGTTGATGGTTGCATCACATCCTAGGAAATACTGCCTGATGAAGAGTGTCCACCTCTTCCCGCTCCCAGTGGCCAGGGCAGTTGTAGGAGTCTCAATCAATGTATCACAGGAATCTCCTGGTCTGGCATCTGCAGAGCCTCAGGTAGTTAGGAAGCCTAGAATTGACCGTTGGCAAAGCCAGGGGCCTCCCAGGACACCCTGCACCTCTTCTCTTAGCTCGCACTGGGATGGGGCAGAGGCCCTGCCTTCGAACCATACCCAACACAGAGCGGGACAGGGAAGGCTTGGTGCCATTCTCAGGAGACAAATACAAATTACCCTTCAGGTACTTTTCCCTTCAGGTTCAAGGTGGGCCATTTTTAGCCACTCGTGATAAGAGAGGGCAGCGTGGCCTCAGGCAGAAAGCCCAGAACGGAATTAAGGCACCCTAGGTTGAAATTGTGGCTTTGCCCCTATGGGCAGTATAGCTTTGATCAAGTTACTTGACTTTTCTGAGCCTTATTACTCACAAGATTGGCTAATAGTTAACTCACAGAGCATTATAAAGATTAAAAGAAATAACACGTGCAAAATCACGAGAACAGCTCTGATCCTCTATACTCATAGACCCTAATCCTCTATGCTCATTACAAGTTTGTTGACTGAATGTTGTTGGTAGCCTGTCAACAATCGAAGCACTCTTTTTCTATAGGTCATTTATCTGGTTACTCAGAAAAGCAGCCATTAGCCTTTATTTGAAGTAATACAAAGGAGAAGGATTATTGGTTGCCTCTGTCCCAGGCAAAAAATTGGTTGAAGGAACAAAGGCAAGCAGTACACGGATAGGTACAGAGAAGGAAGAGACTGCTATTGGGATAAAGGATGATCAGGTAAAGATGGTTCCAGGGGCCTGCATGGTTGAAATCTGGGCCATTAGTGGTGGGCCTGTGCTGGGGGCAGGCGTTGGGCCAAGAGGCAGAAGAGGAGATAAGACAAAACCTTCCTTTGTATGTGTTCCGTTCCGGTATTCTTGCCAAAGAGTCCACTGGTAGGCTGGGTTCCCTGCAGGTTACTGGCTGTCCCTTCTCAGCTGTTACGGGATCAAGAAGAGATTCCAGCTCTCGTCGCATACCAAGACACCAGGGAAGCTGCAGTCTGGATTCCTTCGGCTCTGTCTACACTGTCAGAGCAGATCTATGTAGCATGGAGTGATGACAGGTTATTTGGTGATTTGGAAGTAGACAAAGACTTTCTGTGTCATGTATGTCCCAGATTGAAGTGAACTCTCTTCGTCTTCATCCTCCTTTTCCATCTCTACCGCCACCATCACCAGTGCCAACACTATCACCTCTACCAACATCTTTCCAAAGGTTTTGTTTTGGTAAATAACTGTGGGCACATGGCGCCCACTGTCCCTGCCAACCAGAAAGCCTGAACACCAATGATCCTTCTTCTCTTTTGAAGATGTCTCATCGTTTGCTTTACTCTTAGCTCTTGTTGGAGGACAGATTGATTTCACCTTTGGTTGTACAAGAACATAGCGTCTGGACTCTGAAAGGCCAGGGTTCATGCCTGGCTCTGCCATTTATTGGCTGGACACATTACTTAAGTTCTTTGAAGCTTTATTTCCTTTTCTACAAAGTGGGAATACTAATCTCCACCCAACAAAAGTGTTGTGTTGTGGCAAATTAAAGCAGCAGGTAGGTATTCAGTGCATGGAAAGTGCTCAGATGCTGTTCTTTCTCGTTGCTAGGAGACATAGTCGCTGGAAAAGTCATCCCACGAACGCTGCAGGGGTAGGGGCAGGAGTGGTGTGGGGTCTATCACAGGCAGCCAAGACTTTTTGAAGAAAATAAAACTAACAATGTTTTAATGGCTTCTGGAATGCTTTTTCTGCATCTCTCTTCCTGAGTTTTCTTTGGCCTGTCATTTCTTTCCCTCTCATAATCACCTTTCAGTTGGAGATGACTAATCCTTAACCAGTTGCCCTGACCCTGATTTCCAGGTCCAGAAATTCACTTAGATCCACTATCAGGCTGTCAACTGCCCAGGTGCACCCATTCTGGGCTCCAAGAGACTCACAGCAACCTGGAGGAATGGCAAATAACACTAGTGAAGCCAGGGATGGGGTGTATTTCTGGGTTCCTTTAATTTCTCCTGGTTTACAAGAAAATAACACTGATTGCAAACTAGTTGGTCAAAACTTTTCATTTGACAGACGAGGGAGAAAAGGAGACAATTAAAAATGTTCTTTCATATTTGTCAGCAACTTAGGGCTGAAATCCAGTCATCATCCTGACAGCTATAAATAGCCTGTTTTCAAGGATGTCCACAAGCAAACCAGGCTGGCTGCTGTGGATTTTTGCCTGGAGAGGCAACTCATTTAACTTTCTACCCTCTCTCTACCTCCACCCCCTGGTGGCCCTTTTCTGAGATTCTAGGAAGTTTTAAGGGCAATGGACTTTTGAAGTTATCAAAACATGAAAACATTTTGGGGGGGGGCTTAGAAGTCTACACAGAGCACGCTATAGTTATTTCTATAAATAAATGCTCTTGAAGTGAAGATCTGCCTTTTTGTGGTTTGGACTTTGATAATCAGGCTCCTTGAGCGGCTCATGACTCGAATAATTAGTTGGACCTTCTGTGTCAGCCAGATTAGGGTAGGAGGCCTGATGAAGCAGATGCTACCCCAGGAATAAAAAGAAACAAAGTTCTGCTATAGGCTGAGGCGTGGACGAACCTTGAAAACACTATGATAAGTGAATAAGTCAGACATAAAAGGACAAATATTGTGTGATCCTATTATATGAAACATCAAGAATGGGCAAATGCATACAGACCAAAATAGATTAGTGGTTACTAGGGGTTGGGGGTTGGGGTGACAGATGGATGAGGAGTTATTTAATGGGTACTGAGATTCTGTTCAGTGTGATGAAAACGTTTTGGAAATCAATAGTGCACCAGAAAGTCTTGTGCAATCAACGGTGGCACATTATGGATGTAATTAAGTCACTGAACTGTACACTTCAAAATGATTAAAATGGAAAATTTATGTTATATTTATTTGATCACAATAAAATTAAAAAAAAAAAAACCCTTTACAGAGCAAACCAAAAACCAAAATAAAACCCCCAAATCCCAGATGCTACCCCTAAGATGGTGTTCTGTGTTGTGTTGAGGAGGGGCAGGAGGATACGGTGGAGGCTGCACTGGGCCCGCCGACAGAAGCCCAGCCTTCCAGCCCCAGGCTTCATATACACCAGCCATGTGACACCAGGAAAGCACCAGGATCTCCAGCCCTTGGCTTCCTCATCTGTACAATGAAGGCCTTGGACCATGTGATTCCTAAGACTTCTCCAAGCTCCCTGAACAACCTGAGAGAACACACTCCAGGATGGGCTGGGGGGACCCATGTGCTCTACAACTGCCGCCATATTGGAATGCAGGCCCAAGTGTTGCCAGAACTGCCATTTTTTCAAGAGAAGCCAGAAACATGTAGTTCCGTGTAAAATCTCCCCATTTTTAAGAGTTGCAAAGTGGTTCAACTTTTAAAGAAAACACCGGATAGGCCAAAAAATACATATCCAGGGAAAGTATTTTTCCTGAGGGCTATACCTTTTTTTTTTTTTTTAGAGCCATTTCTGTATGTTTATTATAAATTTTCATATAGTTCATTTCAATTTAAAAACACACAACAAAATTAATCTCTTTTAATACCCCTTTGGGCTTGCTGAGTTATCAGTGGTATTGTTGTGACTGCCATTGAAAATGGAAGGAGCCCTGGTGGTGCAATGGTTAAGCGCTCTGCTGCTAACTGGAGGGTTGGTGGTTTGAACCCACCTAGCAGCTCCAAGGGAGAAAAGACTGGCAATCTGCTCCCCTGAAGATTACAGCCTAGGAAACCCTATGGGACTGTTCTACTCTGTACACATGGGGTTCCCACAAGTGAAAACTGACTCCACGGCAACTGACAGCAACAGTGAAAATAGTAAACTAGTTTCAGGTGAGCAAAATCGAACAGGTGTAACAGACACCACTATTGCTCTACTCTTTGCCACTGAGTCGATTCTGACTCATAGCGACCCTATAGGATAGGGTAGGACGGCCATATAGGGTTTCCAAGAAGCGACTGGTGGATTCCAACTGTCAACCTCTTGGTTAGAAACTGAGCTCTCAGCTACTGTGCCACCAGGGATCCATAATTAAAACCAAACAAACCCGTTGCCGTTGAGTCGATTCTGACTCATAGCAACCCTATAGGATAGAGTAGAGCTCCCTCATAGGGTTTCTAAGGAGTGGCTGGTGGATTCGAACTGCCAACCTTTTGGTTAGCATCCTAGCTCTTAACCACTGCAACACCAGGGCTCCAAGAGACACACAGAAAGGGCAAATGTAACTACAGATAGAGCTGAATTATAATTGAATGACGAATGATGATAAGATTGAGAATGATTTTATCTGTTAACATTTTACATTGTTTGAATCCTAAGTGCCTTGGGAAGTTTCTTAGCAACTGTGTTAACCAAAGTTTAGATCAAGAGCTCAAAAAAAAACAAAAAAAAAATATGCCAAGCCAGATGGACATGGTTCTAAGGCCAGGATGTCGGGTCCTGCAAGGGCCCCCTGGCCATCATGGCACAGGTGGTACAGGGGCCATCTGTGCCCCCACACGACCAGCTGCCCTGGCCCATCAGAGAGCTTGTCACCACATCTAATCCACTCTTCATGCTGTCCTGTTCTCACTGCTCCCTGGAACTGGCACTCAGTGGCCCTCAGGCACGGAGCTGTGGACAGAATAATCTTTTTCAAGAGGGGGCAGTGGCCCCTTTGGTTCAAGGGAAAGCGAACACCCAGCAATCAGGAAGGAGGTTTTATAAAGAGCTGTTCTTGTTCTCTGAATGTGACTCTCGTGCCTGCCCTTCCTGCCAACAGATTTGTCTTGGCTCCGTGTGTTTTCAGCTTCAAGGGGCAAGGTATTCCCTGGCTTTCTTCCATACTTGGGACAAGCCTGGTTTTCATGGCACTCAGAAAAAGCTAGAGTGGTGAACGATGGGAAGACTGGAGTCCAGAGACCAGGAGGAGAGAGAGGGAGGCAGATATGTGAGGAACAAGAGAGAGAGGAGAGCTCACAAAGAGGTGGTGGAAACAAAAACCTAAATGGCCAAGAAAGGAAGCAGAAACTTGACTAGGATGTCTTTTTTTGCGTAAATGCGGAACTTTCTTACTACTTTATGAATTCACTTCATAAGTCATTTTCAAGTGTGTAAAAAGTTACTTGCAAAGTCATAGGTGACAGACTGTCTGCATTTCAGGGGCCTTCAGGGTCCAGTGTTCCCAGCTAGGGGATCACAGGTCCCAGGGTATGGAGGCCTATGAGTTGCTCCAACATTTCTTAATGTGGAATAGTATTTGTGTATTTAATCATAATAAATGCTGCATAAAAAAAAAACTAGGCTGATAGTTATTGTTTTCGATTTTGATGCGCAATGGAATTAAATTAATTACGTTGATTACTTCTTGCTGATCAGAGCACTGATCGGTGAATGGATGTCACTGAATAATAAAAATGGGAAAATGAATTATTACTTAGAACAGCCTTACGGATGACAAAAATCTTATTCAATATGGCACCCATAGGGGGGTGTGAAACTCAATAAAAAGAGCGTTCTATAGTCAAAGGTGGAGGCAGGTGGCGCAATGGTTAAAAGCTTGGCTGCTAACCAAAAGGTCGGCAGTTCAGATCCTTGGAAACCCTATGGGGCAGTTCTGCTCTGTCCTGTAGGGTTGCTATGAGTCAGAATCGACTCAGTGACAACACGTATAATAAAAAGGTGAGGAACTGCCTCTCCACATCAGGGCTGGGTGGTTGCTCTCTTCTCGGCCATGGCAGCCTCCTCATGGTAGAGATTAGAAAACTGAGTTTAGTCCCCAGTGATGCAGCGAGAGGCAGAGAACTGGAATTCGAACGCCAGCTCCTAACTTCCAGTCCTCACCCCTGACCTTTCCATTCTCCCTGGCTCCTGTTGCTATGTCCCAGAGGCACCTGAGAGAAACGGAAAAGTCACTAGCTCCAGGGCCACAGGAGCTAGTGACTGCAAAGCTGCAGGCCATTCTAGTTCATGCTTGAGGGCTGGATTTGCCCACGTCTGCTACCCAGTCCGTGGGCATGGCCACAGATGCCAGCTCCAGGTTGGCTGGCTCTGGTTGCTCGGGACACTGTGGTACTTTCATGCCACTGAGTTTGTTGTCCAGGCCTCTCTAGTGGTCTCTGTCTCCATTTCTGCCCCAAAGTAACCAAGGGTCAAACCACATGCTGCAGGCCCAGAGAAGCCTCTCCACCCCTTCAAGGGCAAATGCAGCTCCTAAGATTCTACTCGCTCTGACCAGTGACGCTTCTCTTCCAGAACAAGTTTGTTTCCATGGACTGGGGACACATTCTCCTTTGATAACCAAAAAACAAACGCGTTGCCGTCGGGTTGATTCCTTTGGTAAGCTGTCCGAAATCATGTCCGGGCACATGACAATAACTCCTTCTAAGGGCAAGACTACAGGCATGAGGCCTGTCAAAGCCTGAAACTGGATGCCTCCTTCACCCACCACCATTGCAGCTCATGGGGATTCATGTGTGCACGTATGGTATACACAGGCCCCAACAAGAAGGCCCATCTGTCACGCGTGATCTGTTATACCACCCCTGCTCACAGACACTGCCTCTCTGAGGCCATGGGGTCTCTGAGATGTCTCGGCAGTCTCCAGAAACTGCCTCAGTGATGTGAATGCCACCACACGGTGCTGGGAGAGACGCTCAGGGGAGACAGCCGGTGAGGCAGCTAAGCTGGGGAGGCCATCTTGTCAGGTTTCCCTCTCCTGAGGGCCTGAGTTACCAGGGTACTTTTCCACTTAGTATTTGTCCTTGCCAGGAGAAAACAGCACCTTTTCCCACCGCTCCCCCCAAAAAAGAAAATTTAAAAACAAAACCCCCAAAATCCTCACAGAGTTTGGCTGCTGCTTAGCAATTGTCTCTCCCTTTGAAGATTTATTTGGGGAAATAAATTCCCCTCAGGCAGATTTGGTGGAGGCTAGAGGGCAGGGAATCAACTTGCTCTCACCAGGGAATCGACTTGCTCTCACCAGGTGTCAGAGAGCGAAGTCAAACGGTGGGACAAAAAGACATCCTGTGCCTGGAGGGGAAGGGGGGAGGCGGAGAGGGCTGTGTGTTTCTGAGCTTTCGTAATGATTAAACCTGTTGCCACTGAGTGAATCCCGACTCATGGTGACCCTATAGACAGAGTAGAATTGCCCCATAGGGTTTCCAAGGCTGAAATCTTTAAGGAAGCAGACTGCTATGTCTTTCTCCTGGGGAGTAGCTGGTGGGTTCAAACTGCTGACTTTCCGGTTAGTAGCTGAGCGCTTAACCACTATACCACCAGGGCTCCTTTCTGTAGTGATTACTCAGTTCCTTTGTAGCTTTTTGGTTCTGGACGATGCTTCACCAGCAGTCACACATTCACTGACCCAGAAGCTGGTATTGGAAGAAGGTGGGGCAGCCAAGGCACAGGTGGGTGAAGGCGGCTGATTAGAACATAAACCCTGGAAGCCTAGAGAAGGAAGCCCCCTTTCCTGGAATTGAGCCTCTTCCTGGGTTTTGACCATCTATGGCTAGAAATCAGGGACTGCCGGGGGGCCGAAGCAGATGCTGGATGCAGGTCCACACTCGCACCTCTGTGTAAATGCAGGTGGCCCAGGACAGCAACAGTGACACTTCCCCCCTCCTCTAGCTCATCCCCCACCATCCCCAGGTGCTGGGAAAAATCTCAGTTCCCACTTATCAAATGTTTACTGTGTGCCACGAACTACACTGGCTGCTTTATACACCAAAAACCATAACCCAAACCCGCTGCTGTAGTGTCGATTCTGACTCATAGCAACCTTATAGGACAGAGCAGAACTGTCCCATAGGGTTTCCAAGGAGAGCCTGGTGGACTTGAACTGCTGACCTTTTGGCTAGGAGCTGAATGCTTAACCACTGCACCACCAGGGCTCCTTTATGCACCAAAGAGCGCCCTCATTTGACCCTTACATCTGCCTGGTCAGTCCTGCAGTTATTTTGTTGACGCATTTAGGACTGTTGTTCCCTGGCAAATGCAAAGCTGAGCAGGAATGAAATCACTGCGTCTGAGAGGGTGCAGCCTGAAGGAGCCTGCTCTCAGCTCTCTCTCCTACAACCGGCCTTTCTGAGAATGAGGCAGTATCCGATTTATGGCAGCGTCTATGACAGGCCAGCTTACATACGTGTGTTGGTTAAGCCAGTCGTTTGTAACTCCAAGCACTTTTCCTCATAGGAAACAATGTTATGTTGACAATGGGTTCCTAGGCAAACCACAAACGCTATTTGACCCATTATGCACTTGGCTGCCAATCAAAAGGTTGGATGTTCGAGTCCGCCCAGAGGCAGTGGCATCACTAGGGTTGGTGGACCTCCATGGGCCTCTTCCCATACCAGACCACACAGAATCCTTAGTAATGTTTTTTGTACTAATGTTACTTGCAAATCGTAATGCCCGTATATCACTCCTTGTTTTGCTTTAATTACTACTTCATGTTCAAAAAAGCTATTGATATAGGTTCACAAATACTAATTACCACAATATTGTAGCTAAAACACCAGAAAATTTGACACAATTGGGGACTAGAAAAACACTGGCAGCAAAGAAAACAACATCACGTGCTTGTAGCTCGTGCAGACAAAACTACATGATTCGAAACATCATCATAACTGCGTGATAATGGCAACTCTGACCAGCGCATTAGAAGGTACAAAAAGTAAATTAGCATGGAGTTTTAGCCTTGTTGGTATATGGATACGTGTAAGCTGGGCTTATGAAAAATGTTTTTGTTGTTATAACTAACTACTGGGATATTTTTTATAAAAAATAAATTTCTGTTGAAACGCTGTACAAAAATTTTGGTGTCACCCCTCTGACAGTGTCACTCAGTGTGGCCTGCACCCCCCTGCACCCACTTATGGGCACCACTGCCCAGAGGCACCTTGGAAGAAACGCCTGTCGATCTACTTCAGAAAAATCAGCCATTGAAAATCCTTTGGAGCACAGTTCTCTGATACATATGGGGTCGCCAAGAGTCAGAATCAACTTGACAGCAACTCGTTTGGTTTTGGTTTGGTACCCAAAAGACAACATCTAGTTTTGGAGACAGCTTGGTAGAGCTGAAAGAGTTCTGGGTAGAAGCCAGATAGGTCTGGGTTAAAACCACAGTTCAGTGACTATGTCCTTGGGCAATTCATGTAGTCTTTGTATCTTAGTTTCTTCATCTCTGAATTGGGATAACCCTGCAGGGATTGCTGGGAACACTAACTGAAAATGTATATACGGGTCACAGGCTATGCACTCAAATAACATGCAATAGAATTCCATAGCCATGTATAAAACTGGCTTTGTGGCCTCATGGATTCTGAGTTTCAACTTGAAATATAAGTGACACCTCTCTTCTGTTAGAGCTGGATTGGAGACCTTTGCTTTCCTCAACTTCCTGGATAAGAAATGTGGAGGCTTCTCCACGCTAAAATCCATGATGGTGATCCCGAAGCCTGGGCTGGAGTTCTCATTAGGCTGAAGTCTCAGGATGGGGCTGAAGAGGTCCGAGAAAAAAGTGAGAAGTAGCAGAAGCAGGAGCCCTGGTGGCACAGTGGTTAAGCATTCAGCTGCTAACTAAAAGGTCTGCAGTTCGAATCCACCAGCTGCTCCTTGGAAACTCTACGGGGCAGTTCTACTCTCTCCTGTAGGGTTGCCGTGAGTTGGAATTGACTCAATGGCAGTGAGTCTGGTTTTTTGTTTTTCATTTTAGCAGAGGTAGAGAGGGTAGCAGAGGGTGCACACTTAAGTATGCATCACATTTATTTCTTTTGCTGTCATAAAACTCCAAGGTGATCTGGTTACTTCCTCCTAAGTTTCCCGAGCTTTCCACACCATCTACCAGTTAGATGCCGTTTGGTCAGAATCGGAGCTGATGAATGGTGCAAATGGTTAATGCGCTCAGCTGCTAACCAAAAGGTTGGAAGTTCAAGCCCATCCAGAGGCACTTTGATAGAAAGACTTCTCCATCTACTTCCAAAAAAATCAGCCACTGGAAATCATATGGAGCACAGCTCTACTCTGACACACGTGGGGTTGCCATGAGTCTGACTCAACTTGAAGTCTGCTGGTACTGGTGGGTCAGAATTAGGTCCGGAGTGAGTAGTTTCCTCTTTGCTTCCCCAACCTTTTAAGTCATGAAACTGTCAGCAGGGCAAGTAAAAAATTCATTAGATGGGACAGAAGCCTGGATAAATACTCCCTTCCCATCCCTGTTCTTTCTCTTGTGCTGTGCCAGTTTTAAAAATCTCAAACAGGAAAGTATCAGCTACAGCCTCACTCTGCCAGCAAAACTCTCTCTATTTCACCTTTCTCAAAGTCACACCCATATGCTCTCAGATTTGCTCCCACTCTGAGGTTGGTGACTTCTCATACTTGTGTATCCACTCCTGACACCATTTCAGTACCTGCGGTGGTACACCTTAACTTGTCAGCCCCACCCAGCATTGTGCTCTGGCTGTGTGTTCTCCCCTACAATCAGTGCCCTCCCGGTCAGGTTCGTCTGCTCATGAACGTGTCTTGTTTAGTCTTCCCCTCTCACTGCGGAGCTGGCAGACCCATCCCAGTCCCAGCTGTAGGAGGCCCCTCCACTCCCCGCTGCCAGTTTCTCTGGAGAGCTGCTTGGCACCCCCTCTCTGCCATGGCTCTTCTTTCTAGCTCACACCTGCTGCCCTTCCGTGGGCTGTGGTTTTAGAGTTTCACTGGAACATTCTAGTTTATCCCCTCTTAATTCTCATTTTAAAGCTCTCCCGTTTAGTCTTCAAGTCTCTGGCCAAAAAATTACTCTTAGTTTATGGGATAAGTTCCCGATTCCTTGCCAGGGACTCTTGTTCCAGCATCAAAATCCATGGTCCAAGTGAGGAGTAAGTCATTTGGACAAGCCAGGTGGCCATGGTTTTCTCCGTTCTCCTCCCTGCTGGCATCTTTAGGTGTCAGAACAAACCCCTGCCCCTCCAGGGTGATGCTTGTTAGCAAGGTTAATAAGATACAATTCTGGGACGACCTCCCTCCTCAGGAAGTCAGGGAGCATGATGTAGTAGGGTACTTATTAGCAGGTTAAAAAGATACCATTAGTCACATAGGCTGGGGTATAAAATAGTTGGGAGAGTCAGTTGTCTGAGTCTCCTCAGCTGTGGTGCAGGTGGGGCACACATAGCATAAGCTTACCGTCCACCTAAGTGGACCTCCCTGGCCAAGGGCAGGCCAGCAGTAGGTAGGGTCCCATTTAAGGCCCTTACCCATGGCACTAAGTAGGGTATGCATGGAAGAGTCAGCATCTCTGACCAGAGAACTTTTGAGCCAGGGAGGCTGCTCATTATGGAATTTCTCTGTTTGTACGTTGTCTGGTTCTTGTAAGTAATAAAAGCTACTTCCTGTGTGCTAACATGTGTTCAGGTCCTGATTGGAGGGACATGATGTTTAGGGAGCCATCCATATTAGTTATTATTGCCCTCTTTCCAATGGCCTCCTGGCCACCTATAAGTCAGGTACAACCTGTGAGCCACACTCAGATTCAGAGTGTTGTCTTACAGTTACTTAGACGCCTTGTCCTCCAGTCCAGAGGACAGTTCTTGGGGTCAGCTACAGAGCAGATCTATACTCCCCATATGTGCTTGTTTCTTCTAAAGTAGGACTCGTGGCTGAAGAAGAGACAACAGCATTGCAGCTGCCCCACATCCTTTAGTTTCCTACCCAAGATGCCAGAGTCGCTGGAGATATTCACCATGATTCTTCCAGTTATGTTATTCGCACCCACGCCCATAGGCAGAAGAGGAAAAGCAGTCTCTACGTTTTATGAGTCCACACTCTCCTTTTTGTCTCCCATGTAGAGGTTTTTGTCAATGTGAATTCAGCAAATTATTGGTCTCATAAGATGCTCGGGGGTGGGAGATTCTGTGGTCAACTAAATCTGGGAAACTATATACTTTCTTCTGCTTTTGCATGGTCTTCATAGGTTAGAATCTGTATTAAAGACTCTACAAAATAGTACAGAGAAAAATCTGTGTAACTGGGAATTTTCCATGTGTGTCTGATGATTGGCCCCTCCTCCCTTCTCCTGTGAACTTCCTATTAGAAGGAAGAGGGATTGCAGTTAACCAATGTTACTTTAATTCATGCTCAAAGATTGCAACCTGGGTAGCTACCTCACAGACTCTCATTCAACACCAGGATGAGTCTGTTGACTGCTCTACTCCCCCATCTCCAGAACGTCCCAATCTATCCTCCCTGGGGAGAGCCTCACAGTTTTTTTTTTTTTTTTTCCTCAAATAGGTGTTGGGCACTTCTTCTTGATCTCCACGGTGTATCTATTTATTCATCAGACTCTGGCTTTGCTTTATGTTCTCTTTGACTTCTTGAGTTTCTTTTCTTTCTGGATTATTTCTTCAATGATGTCTAGCAAAGCTTCATCAATGCAGATACAACTGAGCTCCTGAGTTTTCCTACAGTCCATTCGTTCTCTCCTTTGGTAGGGGAATGGTTTGCAGTTGCAGCACCCATACTTTGTGACCACCTTGAGCAAGAAAAACAAGTGGTTGGTCCCCATCACATCCCTAGCAGTATATTTCCTGGGCATCAAGGTGACAACCTGGGGGCCCAAGAATCTGATGGGGCCTGGAAATGTGTTTTTTTGGCTAGCAAGCACGGTGGTTTTTAAAATTGGAAAATCTTGCGTACACATCAGGAGCCCAGCTTCTCCTGAGAAATCAGGCATGTCAATACCAGATTGCTTTCCAATCTGGCATCAGTTGCCTGGAGCTGAGGACTGGCTGCTCCCCTTTGACAGGGGAGTATGCTCTCCAGTTTGCTGGGGTCCCCACCACTCCCTAACGCCTCACACCCAGCCACTTCCCTCATTTACATTAACTTCCTGCCTTCTGCAGGCATTTAGATTTGTGGCCCCTAAAACAGGCCTTCGCAGTTTCCTCTCAGAATTTTCCTGGAAGCTGCCTGGAAAGTGTCTCCCCAACTTCCTTCCCAATCTGATCCTTTTCATCTGGCCTGCTGGTACCATCGGTCATAAGTCCTAATATGTGTGTATGTGTCTGATCTCAAGCGCTGACCGGCTAAAATCTGAAGCTGTTGGCGTTTGCAAAGATCATGTGCATAAAGACAAAGTATATCTCAAATCCATTTCTCCTGGGGGAAAAATATTCTTAGTTGCTGTGTGTTTATAAGTCAAGAAACAACATGGTATATCAACTATGCAGAAATCATGGAATACTGAGTAGCTTTTCCTTTAACTAGTGGACAAGTAGCTTAAGCTAATGTTTACCTTTCCCCTGAATTTTCTAATTGGCACAAATGAATGATTATGTTGAACGTTAACACTGCACTACCAAGCCTTGATTATTAAAGGACAGATTATCTAGTTAGGGGATTGTCCAGTTCCTCAAGTCTTTTCTTTTTTTCTAGCCGACTGACTTAAAAAGAAAAAAAAAAAAAATTTTTTTTTCTACTGTTGATTATTTCATTTTTCTTTAGTACACTTGTCGCCTGGTGGGTGGGGAAATGATTATAAACACAAGTTACGAACCAGACCATCAGCCCAAATTGGAGGGCATCTTGCACATGTCTGCAGAGACCCTGACGATGAGCAACCTCCATCCCTCTGCCGACCCGAGTTAAGGAACAAGGTGGTTACAGAAGAGGAAAGGTAGAAGCTGATGGATTAGAATGATCTGTGTTGACAGGTCCAACAGAAGTTTCACTAAGACTTACAGAGGAGCCCTAGTGACACAGCGGTTAACAGCTCCGCTGCTAACCAAAAAGCTGCTCCTCGGAAACCCTCTGGGGTGTTCCAGTCTGTCGTAGAGGTCGCTATGAGTCAGAATTGACTTGACGACAACCAGTTTTAAGACTTACAGTTGGGATTTTAATTTATCCAGGAGTTTCCCACCACCTCTTACCCTGTGGTAACCCAAACTGGAGAGATTATGGACACACTTGTAGCTCATTGAGTTCAAAGGCAAGGTAAGGCACTTGGCTTGATGGGCATTTTGAAAGGCTCTCCAAAAAGGCCCACTTTCAGCATGAAAGAGACTCTTCATTCAACAGAGTAGAAAATGTCTTGTTACTAGACAGTGAGGAATTTCAGCCCAAGTGTAGGTTCAGTAAACACAAACATTCAACCTTTATGTAAGTTCTTGACGCTTTAGCAATTTGAGGGTATAAGTACATTTTGGGGATAAGGAGAGCCCTTCTCTGATTGAAGAGCATTAGAGTATCGGGAAAATGCTTTCTGAGTACAATGTGAAGTGGTAAGGCCAAAAAAAAAATTAAACACTCTGACAATCTTTAAAGGAGAGATCCGACGGCCTCCTAAGAGGGGTGTTTACACAGGGAGTCTTATACTAGGAAAGAAGCTGGATTCTAAAGTCCTGTCCACAGCTAGGATTCTATAAGTTATTATTACAGGTAAGAGTCATACCATCTTTCATTCCAGTGTGACTGTCTACAACGTACTCCCATGTATACTGCTGCATGTTCTCCTGATAAATTCCTATCATAATTCAATAGCGTCATACCAACTCCTGCAAAATTTCAAATTCACATATCTTATCTACTCTCATTCTCAGAAGCACTGTGTGAGATCATTGTTATTTCCATTGTACTTATCAGATAATTAAGAATCAGTTGTTGTTAGATGCCGTCAAGTTGATTCCGACTCAGAGTGACGCTATGCACAACAGAACGAAACACTGCCCAATCCTGCGCCATCCTCAAAATTGTTGCTATGTTTGAGGCCATTGTTGCAGCCACTGTATGTCAGTCCATCTCGTTGAGGGTCTTCCTCTTTTTTTGCTAGCCCTCTACTTTACCAAGCATGATGTCCTTCTCCAGGGAAAGGTCCCTCCTGATAACATGTCCAAAGTATGTGAGACAAAGTCCTACCATCCTTGTTCCTAAGAAGCATTCTAGCTGTACTTCTTCCAAGACAGATTTGTTCGTAGCCCATGGTGTATTCAATATTCTTCCCCAACATCACAATTCAAAGGCGTCAATTCTTCTTCAGTCTTCCTTATTCATTGTCCACCTTTCACATGCATATGAGGCAACTGAAAACACTGTGGCGTGGGTCAGTCTCGCCTTACACTTCAAGGTGGACATCTTTGCTTTTTAACACTTTAAAGAGATCTCTTGCAGCCGATTTGCCCTGTGCACTGCATCTTTTGATTTCCTGACTGCTGTGTCCACGGGTGTTGACTGTGAATCCAAGTTTCCTTTATATTATTTCCTTTATGTTGAGGTGTAATCCGAGAGGTGGGCAATTTCCCAAGGGCACACAGTCAGAGGCAGGGTGGGGACTGAAACTCAGTTCTTCTGATGTTGGATGCAACAAAATCCAAGGGTCAGAATCTACATTTTATGTAAGGGTGACCTGACACATGAATTCATACAGCCATTTGCCTGTGTTGCCTGAGAGATTATTCATTTATTTCACTAAAGAGAGTCATGGAGTTTCCTGGTAAGTACAGTGAAAAACAGAACAAAACAAAAAACAACCAAACCTGTTGCCATCGAGTCGATTCTGACTCATAGAGACCCTACAGGACAGAGGAGAACTAACTGCCCCACAGGGTTTCCAAGGAGCGGCTGGTGGATTCGAACTGCTGACCTTTTGGTTAGCAGCCAAGATTTTAACCGCTATGCCACCTGGGCTCCTTTAAAATTTTTCTTTGGGCAAATAATAAGCATATACAGATTTTCTTTAGTAATTTTCTAAATGAGGAATGAAAATGAATCACTTGAATCTTTCCTAAGAATACCTATTCCTCATTCACTTTGTTTTTAAATTTATTTTTAATAGAACACGTACAAGTATGAACAGTTTTAAGAAAACATATCAGAACCAATATGCTAATCACATCAGCTCTAAATATAAAGATGAGCCCTGTTATATCACAAAAATGTCCCTATGCAAAAGGACAACAAGTCTCCAAAGTTCTAATGAGTAGGCTAACAAACTGTGATATTCTTTTCCCTGGAGCTAAAACAAAACAACAAAGCAAAGCAACATCAACAAAAATACACACAAAATAGCCGACCACGTTAAGCTATGTTTAAAAGCCACCTACGGGACTTCTGCACGAGGGAATCTGAAATGGCGTTGGTGAGGAAGGGAGAATGACTCGTGGATTTTTTTCTTCTTGTGGATTTCTACTTCTACAACTAAACACCATGCTTTAAAGTTCAGGGTTTGTGAGAAAGCCCTCTGGTTGGTTTACATAGTTTTTCCAGGTCCCCATATGTACTAATGGAAACCCTGGTGGCGTAGTGGTTAAGAGCTATGGCTGCTAACCATGAGGTTGGCAGTTCGAATCTGCCAGGCGCTCCTTGGAAACTCCATGAGGCAGTTCTACTCTGTCCTATAGGGTCACTATGAGTCAGAATCGACTCAGTGGTAATGGGTTTGGTTTTTGGTTTTATATCTACTAACTTCCCCAGGTCGGGAAAGCTGGGCCCCCTTGTCTCTTTCATGATGTCCCCTCTTATTTTTGTACCCTCCTTAGGGTTGTTACCTCTTCCCCCTCCTCCCCCGCCTGAGGTCTCTGTCCAACCTAACACCGTTTTCTATTGCAACACTTCAGTATTTCTAAGAGCTCTGAAATGTTTGTTCTGTAAATACTTTGAAAGGTAATTCATTAATTCTTTGATCCATTGAAAAAGTATTTACTCACTGACTGACTCCCATCACCGTCCACTCACTTACCTAGAGGAAAAGGTGAAAACTCCTGTGCAGAGCACCTCCCACCTCCTTTCCACTTCACCTGGGAACTCTCTTCTTTCCTCTGTGTCCTGTGTCCTCTGACACCTCTGCCCCGTGCCAGGCTGCTTCCCCCTCCTAGAATGCATCTGATCCCTTCCCCCTGGTGAACTCCTGCTTCTCTCTCAAGATCTTACTTGAATTTTCCTTCCTTCTGAAGTCTAACCTCACTTCCTTGGTTAGGAGCTCCCACAATACCCTCATTATTCAGCCTCCTTCTTTAAAACAAAGCTCACCATATTACTCTGTCTTCCCTTCTTCCGTGAGGGTTTAGAGGAGGGTGGAGCCCTGGTGGTTAGGAGCTATGGCCAGTAAACCGACAGGTTGGCAGTCTGAATCCACCAGCTCCTCTTTGGAAAGCCTTGGAGCGGTTCTACTCTGTCCTATAGGGTTGACTATGAGTCGTAATTCACTTGACGGCAACGGGTTTTTTTTTTTTTTTTTTTTGGCTTGGTGGAGGAGGGTTGGTAATAGCTACTGTAGGTCATCATCTTCCCTGCTGGGCCCATGGGCTCCTGGGAAGTCAGGGCTGTGGTAGTTCACCTTTCCTCTTATCCCTACAGATATTACTCAACACTTTTTGGCCAAAAGAAGGAACATGCTCATGATTTCCACTCTGGTGCTAGGTCAATGGATCCTCAAAAAGATTCAGACACTTGTAGTGAAAAAGCTTCTGAACTAGTTGGAGAGATAGCAGGTTAGCACCGAAACAACAGATTATAAAAAACAAAAAGGACACATAAAAGCAGGAGAAAATGTGTCAAAAACCTTATAGGTTGATTCGAAGAGAACATGGATCACAAACTTGGAGCCCAGGGGCTGGAGTTAGGGAGGGAGTGTTCAGAATATCAAGGGGTGAATTTTGAAACAAGTAATAGATAATGATTAGCACCACCGAGGGAGACTCCATGCTAGAATGAGGAGTTAAAGGCATGAGGGCAGGGTGTGGAGAAGGGAAGAATTGTGGAGCAAGTAAATGGTAAGACTAGATTGGTGGTTCAGAAGGAGATTTTATAAAGGTTCCTGAAAGCAGTGGAGTTTAAGTTCTATAAAATGGGACCTAGTTACTGCAGTTGGTTCTTGGAAAGCAGTGACAGGACAAAAACCATGTCTCCAGGAGACTAACGGGCAGCTCCATGCAGGGTGGGCCTAAACGAGGAGAGCGTTGAGAAGGGAGGCTGGGGAAGGGATAGGCCTGGGCCAGGGGGGTGGCTGGGCAATCCTAAGGCTGGCATATTTTAGGCACTGTTGCGAATTGAATTGTGTTCCCTAAAAAAGATATGTTGAAGTCCTAACCTCTGGTACCTGTGGATGTGATCTTGTTTAGAAATAGAGTCTGTCTTGGTTATCTAGAGCTGCTATAACAGAAATACCACAAGTGCATGGCTTTAACAAAGAGAAATCTATTCTCTCACAGTCTAAGAGGCCAGAAGTCTAAATTCAGGGCACCAGCTCCAGGGGAAGGCTTTCTCTCTCTGTCGACTCTGGGGAAAGGTCCTTGTCATCAATCTTCCCCTGGTCTAGGAGCTTCTCAGTGCAGGGACCCCAGGTCCAAAGGATGCTCTCTGCTCCTGGTGCTGCTTTCTTGGTGATGTGAGGTCACCCTGTCTCTCTGCTCCCTTTTCTCTTTTATATCTCAAAAGAGATTGACTCAAGATACAACTTAATGTTGTTGATTGAGTTCTGCCTCATTAACATAACTGCCTCTAATCCTGTCTGATTAACATCATAGAGGTAGGATTTACAAAACAGGAAAATCACATCAGATGACAAAATGGTGGATAATCACACAATACTGGGAATCATGGATTAGTTATGTTGACACACATAATTTTGGGGGAACACAATTCAATCCGTAACAAGGTCACTGAAGATGTTATCAGTTCATATGAGGTCATAGTGGAGTAGGGTGGGTCCTAGCCCAATATAAGTGGTGTCCCTTAAAAGAGGAGGAGACACAGAGAGACACACAGAGGGAAGAATGCCATGTGGTGTTGTAACTACAAGCTAGGAACACCTGGGGCTACCAAAAGCTGGAAGAGACCAGAAAAGATCTTCCCCTAGAGCCTTCAGAGAGAACACAGCCCCGCCAAAACCCCGGATTTCTAGCCTCCAGAACTGTGAGACAATACATTTCTGTTTTTATGAGCCATCCAATTTGTGATACCCTGTTAACAAAAAAAAAAAAAAAAAATTTTTTTTTTTTTGTTATACAGGGTCCAAATGGAAACTGAGGAACAAAAGAGGGGAGGGGTCTTGTAGGAGTCGGGGACACCTCAGACAGTTCTCTGGTTCCCATATGGGGTGGGGGCATGGTGGGTGGAAAGACCACAGTCCTAGGCCTCAGAGAAGATGGTGTGTTCGTCATCCCAGATGAATGAGGCTGTCTCCTATTTTTAGAAACCTTTGGAGGAGATTCCACCACTTCTCTCAATAACTCATTTCAGCCTTTAATATATCTCCAGGCCAGAGGATTCCTCCGCTGTCCAAAATGGCAATTGCTCACTTTAAGCACATTTTTTTCCTCATTCTTTCCTGAGCCAAGATGAAAGATAAGAAGGTGTGGTCACTATTTCCTGTTCTGTATCCTTCCAACACTTGAGGCCCACTCTCTGGCCTCTCCTCTCCAGGACAAAAGATTTTGGTTTATTGAAGGTTTTCTCAAGGGTCTTCGTTTTCTGGCCTTTAATCATCTCTGTGGCTCTTCTCTAGTCTCTTTCTGCTTTTTGGTCACTGGGCATCAAATGAATGTTCAGAGGCAGGAAACATAGGGGAGGCTTTGGAACCCAGGGCTCTGAACTGATTCACTCCGGTTCAAACCCCTGCTGAGAATTTGCATTTCTAACAAGTTCCCAGGCAATGCTGATGCTGCTGGTTAGTGACCAATTCTGAGAACCACTAGTAGAGCAGTGGTTCTCAAAAATTATTATACATAAGAATCACCTAGGGATCTTGTAAAGTGTAGATTCTGATTCAGTATATCTAGGAGTGGAAATGCAAATTCTCAGCTGGGGTTTGAACTGGAATGAACCATTTAGAAGCCCTGTTGGAATCAAACAGACCTGCTAATAAACTAGGTATGTGGTCATGAGCAAGTTGCATAATCTCCTTGAGTCTCCATTTTCTCATTTGTAAAACAGACGGATAATGATCTTATACTTGGAGAGTTGTGCCAATTAAAACTAATGTATGTGAAATGTTTGAAAGCACTCAATAAATGATGATCAATATTGCTAATATGGAGTCCCTGAGTGCCACAGTTAAGCACTGGGCTACTAACTGAAAGGTTGGCAGCTTGAGCCCACCCAGGAGCACCTTGGAAGAAAGGCCTGGCAATCTGCTTCCAAAAGGTCACAGTCATGAAAACCCTATGGAGAAGCTCTATCTGAAACACAAGGGGTTGCTGTGAGTTGAAATTGATTGGATGGCAACTGATTTGGTTTTACTGTTAGGAGGGGCAGGAACTGTGCTTATTAGATTGGGAATCCCTATCCTTCTAAGCACCTTCTAAACACCCTCATGCTCATGCTTGCTTAAAAAACCATGCTACTTCAACATTCAGGTGGCAACTTTTGCTATCTTTGATGGCTACAAAAAATACAAACTATTCTGATATAGTAGAACTGGGAACATGTACTGAGGGAATCAGGCTTTGTATTCACCCTGTACAAAAGCAGAGCTGCAAACATACCAGAAGGTTATTTTCATCGCAAAGGGACTCGAGCAATGATTTTCTTTATCTTTAAAACTCAAATTGACTTAACACAACCACTGAGATTGTTTTAATTGGAAAAGGCAAAAAACAAACAAACAAACAAACAAAAAAAACTCCCACTGCAGATAAACTCACTCCAATCAACTCCACTGTATCTTCTTCCTTCCATAACCTGCGAATGCTATAATGTATCTCAAGTAAATAAAAACATGCAATGAACGTGCTGAAAGGCATTGTGTTACAATGCTAACTGTGTTTATTTCTTGGGGGTGGGGGTGAGATCTATTTTCCTACAATAAGCTTTTAGTGCATAAAGAAAAATATTTTAAAACTGGTACATACCACTTTATAAAAACATAAAAATTATAAATATTTCCAAAGTGCGTATATCAAGTAAACTACCAAGTGCAGCAAAATGGTAATACTGTGTTTCTGAGTGATGGGATTATGCGTGATTTTTTAACTTTTATTTTTCTGAACTTCCCAAATTATTTATAAGGATATTGCAATTTCCTCTGTAATCATACTATATTATGTGTTATTAAATTATATAATGATAGATGTGTTGCTATTGAAAAAACCATTTTCTAATTAAGATAAACGAAGGGTAAAGCACATGCCATTGATTGCTACATTAATTCAAACCCTATGACCAAGAGCTATTTATCTGTCCATCCTAGAGAGGCAGAGAAGCATAGGGGAGTAAGTGGAGGCTGTCAGAGTTTTAAGAGCTTCTGAGTCATTTAATGTGACCATTACCTGATGTAAGATCCGTCTTTGTAATATTAATAATCTTACTAACATTAATCAGAGCCGGCGTCGACTGAGCTGGCACTGCTTTCTGTATGTGCCCGCCACCATAAGTACTTTAGATGTATTGTTTAATTGAATCCTTAAAATAATGCTATGAGGTAAGTTATTTGTGGTAGGCAGAATAACGTGCACCGCCCCCCACCCCGCAAAATGTCCGTGTCCTAATCCCTGGAACCTGTGAATACGCTGGGTTACATGGCAAAAGAGAATTAAGGCAGCAGATGGAATTAATTAATGACCTGGAGATGAGGAGACGATCCCTATGATCTGAGTGGACCCCTCACAAGTGGAAGACACAGAAGGGAGAGTTCAGAGTGATATGATCTGATGTGACCATTGATGGATCTGAAGATAAAGGAAGGGGTTCATGAGCCAAGAATTGTGGGAAGTCTCTAGAAGCTGGAAAAGACGGAGAAATAGGTTCTCTCCCAGAGCTTCCAGAAAGGGACACAGCCCTCCTGACACACTGATTTTAGCCCAGTGAGACCCATGCCAGACTTCAGACTTCCAGCACGGTAAGCTAATAACTTGTGTTCTTTTAAACCACTGTTTGCGGAAATTCGTTACAATAGTCACAGAGAAGCTAACACAGCACTATGTACCTATTTTTCAGATGAGCAGACTGAGTTTAAGAAGAGTAGCACGGTCAAGGTCACACATAAGTGGTAAATGACAATCCCAGGATTTGAATCGTGGTGTCTGATGGTACAATGGGCATTCTTGGGCACTTGGCTCCATTGGAGCCCCCAAATAATTGTCCAGCACCTGCTTGAACACAAAACGTGAAAACTTACCACCACCTTCAACAGTCCACTACTCTCCAGATGGCTCTCACTGTTAGAACTGATGCACTTATTTGGGTCTCAAATTGGTTTTTTGAGTTGTTTTTCCCATTGCTTTATCATAGAAAATCATCTAATTCCTCCTTTACAAGAAAATTCTTTTAAACATTTAATGCCAATAATCATTGCTCCCTAAGTTTTCCTATCACCATTTCAGTGAAGCCCTGGTGGCACAATGGTTATGAGCTCAGCTGCTAACCAAAAGGTTGGCAGTTCAAATCCACCAGGAGCTCCTTAGAAACCCTCTGGGGCAGTTCTATTCTGTCCTGTAGGGTCACTATGAGTCAGAATGGACTCGACGGCAATAGGTTTGGTTTTTTTGGTTCAAGTCATCTTTGGGTGAGATAATCCCAGTTGCTTTAGCCCTTCTTTCCTCCTAAGACATGGTTTCAAGTTCTGACACCTTCCCGACCTCTCCTTTCTGGGAAGTTTCTGGACTGCCAATACCCACCTAAGGACCCAGCCAGTTCCTACCTTTACTTTGAATTTGTGTTATCACGCTGACCTTGATCCTTCTGAACTTTATTATATACTAAATCTTGAGCTTTTTTGATGAAAATATTTCTAGAAATCAAGAAAGAAATAGATACTGATAACTTTTGGATGATCTGGTCTAAAGATTGGAAAACATTGCTTGCTTTTCAAGTCCCTTTTGATATGATCTCAAACTGATTCCATCTTTGTTGACATAAATTATTCCTTTCTCATTCCAGCCTGCCAGGGGCTAGAAGAAAGAACCTCTTAAGCTAAAGCAAGGAAGTATTCCGGAAAACCTGCAACTTTATGGGAAGCCCAAGGTATCATAGGCTTTTTCTGAGAAGTTTTGTTGTCTGTTTCTGATAAGGACAAGGGGAACCAGAAGGAAAATGAAGGAACTATTAAGAGTCAATGTGATTTCATCATATTATTTAAAATATTATGAGTCCTTAGGGCAGAGAAACCTGCACACAAATATTAATAACAGCCTTCTAAAACCTTTGATCAACCACAGCTTTCAATGATAGATGTTGTAACTCCCTCATTTCTGCAAAGAATCAAGGGCTGACTGGTAAACAGTCGTCCAGCCAAACAAAACCTGCTCTTCTGCAATTGCGTAATGTTGAGTGCCTGGTGAAAAAAACCCATCAACCCATATTTCACTAATTTTACGCTCTGGGTCTCTCCCAGACAGGGGTGGGGGCAGCGGTGGATAAAACATTTTTGTGGGTTCGTACATAAACATGCAGGAAATCAAATGTGCTGCTCTGTCAAAGACGCTTGAGCAGGAAACGTAAGGTTTGCATTTCCTTTATAAATACCTTTGGGGATAAGAACACAAACAGAAAATGCCACAACCAACTTCATTTGAGGATTTTTCTGAATCTCAAGTATTCAAAAAATTCTTTTGATATATTGAGGGAAACAGGTGCTGACAGTGGGGCGGACCTCTGGATGCCCAGGACAGGTCTCTCTTGGGGTGCCAGGAATCAGATCAAGGAAGGCAAAGATCAACTCAGGGCACAGAGTGAAGACTCTAATGACATGCAATTTTAACCTGCTGTTGTACCTGTAGGAGCCCTGGTGGTGGCACGGTGGTTAAGCACTCAACTGCTAACCAAAAGGTCGGTGGTTCAAATCCATCAGCTGCTCCTTGGAAACCCTATAGGGCAGCTCTACCCTGTCCTATAGGGTCGCTATGAGTTGGAATTGACTCGATGCCAATGAGTTTTGTTGTACCTGTAGAAGCACTGGTGGTGGCACAGTGGTTAAGCACTCAGCTGCCGACCAGAAGGTCAGTGGTTCGAACCCACTAGCCGCTCCACAGGAGAAAGATGTGGCATTCTGCTTCCATAAAGATTACAGCCTTGGAAACCCTATGGGGCAGTTCTACTCTGTCCTATAGAGTTGCTATGAGGTGAAATTGACCCCAGGGCAATGGGTTTTGTTTTTGGGGCTGGCTGGCCCTGCATGCTTTAGGAAAGTCAAACACTTGGCCTGTAACATTGGACTACCTCACTGGGCTTCTGGGAAGAATTACTTACATTTAATTTTTAGATGGAAAATGAAAATCTTATCTAAATGGTGATACATTCTATACTCATGCCTGCAGAGCACAGCACAGGTATTTGAAAAAAAGAGAAGAGGCCTTTTCCTTTCCAGACTTCCATGAATTGAGGTTTACTGGTATCTATTTTGCCTCCAATTGAATGCCTCTGTTCATTTAAAGCAGGGAACAGGTACGCTATGGGTGAGGGGAGAGTAGGCATTAATGAAGAAAGGGCAGTCACTTACCCAGGTACCTGACTGCCTGGCCCACCCACACCCCGCCCACTAACTGTGCTCTCCATGGTTCCAGCTGGTAAGCCATAAGCATCCATGGTGCACCCAGCATCTGTCTGCATCTCCCCCACTTCCACACTGCCCTTCCTGTTACCATTTCAGCTGGGCTCTGTGATCCCCTATTGCAATCCTGCCTCCAGCCTGGACTTAGCATTTGCACTTCGAATCCCTGGTATTCAGATTCCAAACCTCTGTCTCTTGGAGGCCCATGGAGCCAGTGAAGGGGATTTCCTCTACAGCTCTAGTCCCACGGCTAGCTGGTGTGCATGCTGGTGTGCACATCCACCCGCTAAGACCAGATTTGGACAGACTGGATGCACTGTTGGAATCTCCTTAGTGTAGCAGTTCTCCAGCTTCTCAGCTTAAGGAACATGTCAATGGAGCTAAGACCCTATAATTGAATCCCACTTGCCAGTCTTTCAAAGGAGCATTTTATTGTCACAAAGGCATGCCTTCCTCACGGTTTTCACCCAACAACACTCAAAAACAAATAATTGCTGAGAGCCTCCTATGGGCCATGATCTTACATATTACTTCATTAAATACTTGCAAAATATTCAGAGGAGGAAGCAAAGGCTTAGAGAGATTAGAGAACTTGCCCAAGGTCATAAAGCTAGTAAGTGGCAGAGCCAGGTTTTGATGCCAACATGGTCTATACTCAGCTGCCTCTTTCTATAAATATCAACAAAGCGCTTAGTTATCTGCAAGATACATTTCGAACCTCTTAAGGACTCCAGCTACATTAGGGCTGCTGGGGAACCCCTTGTCAGTGACTCCGTGGGCCTGGCTCCAAGTACTCTAACACTCCAGGGTCTGTTCATTCCCCAAGGGCTTTCAGGAAAGGTGGTCAGCTTCTGGTAGGAATGAAATACCGTTGCGGTCTCTTTGAAACGCCTAACAGGAAATACCTCGCTTCAGTCTAAACTGCTGAGGGACACGTTCAAGTGAATGACACTCAGCAGGTTTGGAATAACACATTCCTCAAGTGCTCTGAGTTTTCTACCAACAATGAAAAAATTCCATGGTTAGGCCTCTCTTTCTGGACACTCGCTGACAGTGACATTGGAATTAGGTAGCTTTTATGTACATACACCTTGTGTACGAGACCATTGCCACAGACTTAATCCAGAAACATCTCAGAGAACTTGTTTTGGGGGTACCTGGAAGACCATCAAGGTGTTCTCAGCTCCTCTGCTAGTGCTGTCTGTGCCTGGCTGATGGGCTGATAATCTTGTCTCCTCCCCCACCCCCCGCTGCCAGCTGAAACCCTCTTTCCTCCATTCTTCTGCCTCTAGAGCAAACTCCTTACTCTTTGAGCCCTGGCAAATGTGTTTTCTTTTTATTAACCCCTCTTTGCTTGCCAGGGCCAGCTCAGGGATGTGAGAGAGACCTGTGTGGTTGCCCAGGGTCCTGAGCTTAGAAGGGTCTGTTACTTGGTTTATTGTTCTGTCTGCCGTCACTGTCTTCAACTTCTTAATACTTTTCGAACAAAGGGCCCCACACTTTCATTTTGTACCGGGACTCAAAAATCACGTAGCTGGTTCTGCTCCTTGCCGTGGACACTGAACCAGGGAGAAGAGTCATACCACGTAGGCTGACAGTGGGTGGTATGTCCTGTGGTATTTCCTTTGAAAGTCAGAAGGCATTTTCCTACTTAGAAGATCTATACAAGTGGGTGGAGTACGTGAGAAGTCAACCTTCCTTAGCCTCAGTTTCCTCATCTTTAAAATGAGGACAGTAGCACCTACCCTGGCAGGTTACTGTTAGTATTGAGGGGGACCATGTATAAAGTACTGTCAGAGTATTTGGTATACACCAGGTGTTCGCCAAACAAAATCCGTGGAAGATAGCAGGTGCAGCCAACTGAATTTGGACTCTGCGTTGAGAGCTAGGCTAGGATCAAATCAACTCCATTACTTAATAAGATGTACGACCTCCTTTAGCTTCTCCCAGCCTCAGTTCCTTTATCTGAAAAATGGAAATGCTACTATTGTAAGGTTGTTTGTTTGGGGATATAAAGAAATTAATGCAAACCTAGTTCACCACCTGGCATCCAATACCAAAAAACCCAAAACCAAATCTGTTGCCATCAAGTTCATTCCAACTCATAGCAACCCTATACAACAGAGTAGAACTGCCCCATAGAGTTTCCAAGGAGCGCCTGGTGGATTTGAACTATCAGCCTTTTGGCTAGCAGCCATAGCACTTCACCACCAGGATTTCTGGCATCCAATTGGAGATCAAAACATAATAACTGTTCTTATTTTGGTATCCTTGGTTTCCTCATAGGAGCCCTGGTGCTGCAGTGGTTAAGAGCTCAGCTGCTAACCACAAAGTCAGCAGTTCGAATCCACCCACTGCTCCTTGAAAACTCTATGGGGCAGTTCTACTCTGTCTTTTGGAGTCGCTATGAGTCGGAATCGACTTGATGGCAATGGAATGGGTTCCCTTTTAACATGATTTCTGCACTCTAAACAACTCATTTTCAAATGACTTTTGGGATATAACCCTTAATAAATTCCCGTATACGCTACAATTTCCTGTGTATAGTTACGACCGCCTACATGTAACCTTGTATATTGAAATAATTTTCTAAAAAATACTTCGGGACTATGTTTCCTTTTTGCTAGCCTTTGACTTCCTTGAAGGTGTGGACCAGGTCTTACTTACCCTTGTATCTTAGCACACTTTCTAACATGTTAGGAACTGAATTGAATTAAACCTCTTCTGTTGTTTGTACCAACAGTGAGATGATCATTTTCATAGCGCACCTACATGAGCAATTAATGATAGCATGTCAATGAGAGGAAAGGAAAAAGTGCAGAAAATAGCCCCGTCTCTGCCCTTAAAGACCGCTTTTCCCTTGTCCTTCACACTGGGTGCATCTTCCTGCATCCCTGGGTCTGGTTCTTGCTCCGTTAACAAAGCTATTCTATCAGGGAACATAATTTTGTTTTGTGTAACCAACCACCTTCCCTGGCAACAACCTGTATAAAGAAGCCACTGAGGGAAGACTTTCCTGAAGCCTCAACTGTGGAATCATAACTTGATGCTTCCTTGGATTCAAAGGGACCTCAGAACTGTGACTTTTAGCCATTTGGGGGTTATGGTTTCCTCTAAGGACTTTCGGAGAGTCACAGACATTCTCCTCAGAAAAATACATTCAATATTTCACATAAAATTTTTGAGGTGTTTTCAGAGTCTGCAATGCCCTTGGACTCCATGTGAAGAATTCTTGTCAGAAAATAAAGGGCAAATACATGCTACAACATGGATGAACCTTGAAAATGTTATGCTGAGTGAAATAAGTCAGTCACAACGGGACAAATATTGTATTACCCTACTTACACGAAATATCTAGAATAGGCAAATGCATAGAGACCAAAGTTTATTAGTGATTTCCTGGGGCAGGTGGGAGAGAGGGAAAAAGGGGGACTTACTGGTTAGGGGACACTGAGCTTCTTAAAGGTAATGGGAACATCCGGGAAGGGATAATGGTAACTGCTGAACAACATGATAGACATAACTAATGCCACTGAAGAAGCCCTGGTGGCACAGTGGTTAAGAGCTCGGCTGCTAACCAAAAGGTCAGCAGTTCAAGTCCACCAGCTGCTCCTTGGAAACACTATGGGGCTGTTCTACTCTGTCCTATAGAGTCGCTATGAGTCAGAATCCGCTCGACAGCAATGGGTTTAACTTCACTGAATTGTGTGTGTGAAGGATGCTGAAATGGCAAACGGTTATGTATATATTTACCACAACAAGGAAAGAAAAAGAATTCTAGTGAGAATAGTACAGGCAACTGAACGACCACTTCAAAGGATTCAAGTTTCTTGATACATTAGCTCTTGCTAGTCACTCTCCCTTACTGAAAACAAAACTAAACAAAACCAAACAATTACAACTCCCTAGATTTAACCTCAGGATCATGCCTGTGGGCCCAGGCACGGCATTAATACTAAGGGCTTCCAGCCAAGCAGTGACTACTCTTTAGAGAACCTAAGTTCAGCAGAGTAAAACGAACCCTTGTTTGATAATACCGTTTACATTTCCAAATCCTGGGTATCAAGCTTTCTTCCTATCCCTTGTGGCCCTTCCTAAGTTTAGCAGCTGGTGTAATGCGGTAACCATGGCAACAACCACCTGCCTATTTAGAATCATCTCCAACGCTAAATAAGGAAGTCTGGAGAAAATGGCTGCTCGCCTGCCTCTCCGTGGCCACACCGGGCACTCCAGGGTATTTTCCAACATGGCACGCAGGCAGGGTGGAAGCAGCGAAGACCCAAAGTTATTAATAGCAAGTGTTCTGTGACCTTGTGAAGCAGGCAGAAGCCCTTTATCCCACAGTGTTTTCACTTATTAGGCTAACACGTGGATTAACATGCAAATCCACGTGCCCAGCATCACAGGTGACCACACCACCTTGACCTCAACCAGGCGAAGGGTGAGGCACCAACCTACCCCTGAAGAGCAGTCTTGTTAATGGGAACAGTAATTCAGATCACAGTGAATTTGTACTTGCATTGAAATGCACGCTGCAGTTTTTTTTTTTCTTGACAGGTTTATTTTTCCAGTTGTGTTTAGTTCCAACTAATGTTAAAACACACGTAGGAGAAAGGTGAAGAGAAAACGAACACCCCAACTACCTTAGACAGCCCAGGTTGCATAATTCCACCTGTGGGTACCTGACAATTGCTCTACTTATATCATACGTTGACCTGTATATTGATTTTTGGAATATGGAAAAACTCTCCCTCCCTCTGCTCCTGGGCTGTCTACAAACAACAGAGGCTTTTCTTCTTTCCCATGCCAGCAGACGACGCAGTCGGCGGCCACACCCAACAACCTGCCCTTTCCCAAGCATGCCCTCTCTGTATCTTTTTCTACCCTCGGTTCCTCCTGCCCGGGCTGTCCCTCCCCTTTTACTCAGCCTAGCAAACGCATACTTACCTTCTGTGCCTTGGTTCGGACTTCTCTGTCTTTGGAAAACCCTCAAGGGCACATTCCATAGCTTGCTTTATGTTCCCATTAAAAACACAAAACAAAAAACAGTTGCCATGGCATTGACCCCAACTGATGGTGACCTTGTGTGTGTCAGGGCTCCATAGGGTTTTCAATAGCTGATTTTTTTGGACATAGATCACCAGGCCTTTCTTCTGAGGTGCTTCTGGGTGGACTTGAACCTCCAACCTTTCAGTTATCAGCTGAAAGCCTTAACTGTTTGCACCACCTAGGAGCTCCTGTATTCCTGTACCCATTGCCAACGAGTCAATTCCGACACATAGTGATGCTACAGTACAGAGTAGAACTGCCCCATAGGGTTTCCAAGAAGCAGCTGGTGGATTCGAACTGCCGACCTTTTGGTAAGCAGTAGAGCTCTTAACCACTATGTCACCAGGGCTCCTGTGTCCCTATGGCTCATTTCTGTTCACTTCACGTTACACAAATCCTCAGGCATATTTGCTTTCCAGTCTGTTGCTGCCACTGGACTGTGACCTCCCTACACAGCCCTATTTGAAACACCTGCACAGCTGTGCTTGCTGTGAGATGTTTTCAAAACGGACTGTTGAATGAATGAATGAATGAACAGAGCCCCATGGATTTCTGCAAGCGTATATACGGCATCGTCACAGGCACGGGTGCATGAGTACGTACATGGGTACCTGTGTGATGAGAGCACCTTAAGAGTCTGTGGAATGGGTGGAAGAGTGGGAGTATAAAAAGGGATCATGTGGATATATGAGAATGAGAAAGTCTGTGAGCGGGAATCGTTTGATCCGTAAATCTGTTAGTGCAGGAGGGGCAGGGACTGAAAGCGTGAGTGTTTGGGGTGTTTACTGAGCGTGTCTGGTTTGCACGTGAGACAGCAAGAAGGAAGACGCCTGGGACAGAAAGCGGACAGAAATCCCCGTAAGGCTGGTTCAGTGGCAACTACATCCCACAGGTAGCTTCATTATTTTCACTGTCTGATTCCCCCAAAGACTTTCCTCTTACTGGCTAACATCCTAGGCTGTGGGGTCAGGAGAAAGGAGCAGAAAAGAAAATGAGGGAGTTCTTTGGGGGAACCCGTTGCTGTCAAGTCAATTCCAACTCATAGTTGCTGTCAAGTCAATTCCAACTCATAGCGACCCTACAGGACAGAGTAGAAATGCCCCATAGGGTTCCCAAGGAGTGGCTGGTGGATTTGAACTGCTAACCTTTTGGTTAGCAGCCATAGCTCTTAACCACTACGCCACCAAGTCTCCTTTGGGGGTGCTGGGCCTTAAATGAATGTCTGCAGACAACTTCCTGATCTTTTCTCTGAAAAGAACCCTGCAGGCTAAATAAAAGTCAAGCCCTTCAGGCTCAAAGATGGAGTCTAAATTCTTATTCTCCCTCCTCCTTGCCTGCCTGAGGGTGGGGATGGGGTCCAGTGGTCATCTTGAAATGGTACCCCAAAGAGAAAAGAGAAGGGCTAGGAATTAACCAAGGAGAAGAAAAAGGAGAGAAGGAAGAAGGGAAATTGAACAATTCCAGGGCTAACTATGCCTGTCACAATGCAGTTCTCCCAAATTAGCTCCCCCAGGCAAGGAGGGTTTTGTTTTGTTTGTAAACGAACTGGCTTTCTCTTTCCTTTCATTTTTGGACCTGACATCCACACTTTACACAGGGTTGTCCAGGCCAAGGTTGGGACCTGGTGGGCTCCTGGTTTTGCAGGGGCCACCACAGGCCTCTCGGCTGCTGCCCTCCTCTGTCTTGGGAGGAAGAGGCAACACCCTCCTGGTGCTCTGGTACTGGCCCTGGAGGAGCTGCTGCCCTTTCCCCTTTGGTATGCAAAGAAGCTGGGGGGCTCTGAGAACCCCCTTCTACCTCTCCACTCCTTTCCTAGAAGAGTTGTAGGGGCTGGGGGTTGGGGGGCCCCATGAGAGGGGTTCCAGTGAGCCAAGGGCAAATCCGCCTCCAGGTGGGTGCCCCACGCCTCCCCCCTCCCTCACTCCAACCCCACCCTCTGCACGGCATCATTTGGGAGGGACAGTTGCCAGGCTATGGCAGGCTTCTGACATTTTTTCTACTTGGAAATGAAAACCCTTCTTCCGGCCTCATGGCAGGAAAGCAGAGTCCTTTGCCACGACAGCAGGTGGGAGGCCTCGGTCTGGCCAGGCCAGGCGGGGTGGCTGCAGAGGGCAGAGCAGCCAGGCCTGCAGGGGCCATGGCCTCTTACCTGCTGTTGAACTTTTCAGGATGTTTCTCTCTCATCAGGTGGAATCTGTGTGCAATTGAAGCATCCTGAAAGGGCAAGAGAGGACAGCAGATGCTGGGTTAGTGGCCATGCCTCCCAGACCTCAGACCCCATCTCAGACAGGACACCAAGGCTCAGACAGAAGCTGAACATCATGTCCAAGGTTGCAAGTCAGTGTAAGGAATGCTTTGAGAGCCCACTTCAGCTGACCCCAGAGCCACTGCCATGTTCACTCTGTGCCCGGCTAGTGAGAAGCAGGTAGTTCAAGGGTGAGTGAAGGGGACACCTGGGTCCTTTAAAGAGGGAGAGCAGTTACAGTACAGCAGCCTGTGTGGGGGGCTAAATGTGAGTTTTTGGAAATGCACTGTCATATTAACTGTTTTTTTTCTTAAATACTTTTTCTTCTGAAATATTTTAAGACTCAGTGGCAAAAATAGTATAGAGAGCTTTCCCCAGTGCTAACATCTTACATAACCACCGCACATTGTCAAAACTGGGAACTTGAACGTTGGTACCAGGCTGTTATATATTAGCTCTTAATCATCCATCCATATCAGTGAAAAGAATTAGTGGCATTGGGTTACCTCCTCAAAACAACAACAAAGACCAGTTGCCGCTGAGTAAACTCTGACTCTGAGCGACCCCACGTGTGTCAGAGTAGAACCGTGTCCCATACGGTTTTCAGTGGCAGGTTTTTGGGAAGTTGATCGCCAGGTATTTCTTCTGAAGTGTCTCTGGGTGGGTTCAAACCCCCAACCTTGCAGTTAGCAGCCAAGTGCGTTAACCATTGGCACCACCCAGGGATTCCATACCTCAATGAAAATCAAAAACCCAAACCCATTGCTGCGGAGTCGACTCAGACTCATAGCGACCCTACAGGACAGAGCAGAACTGCCCCATAGGGTCTCCAAGGCTGTAAATCTTTACCGAAGCAGACTGCCACATCTTTCTCCTGTGGAACATACCTCATTGGTAGATAATAAAAAAGGATGTATTCTAATTTCTGGCTTCTGCTCCTTGTCACTCCACTGAAATGACTCTTTCCAGTTATCAGTAAGAGTCTTATTACCATATCCTATGGACACTTTGGAGCCCTGCTGGCACAGTGGTTAAGAGTTTGGCTGCTAATGAAGAAGGTCAGCAGTTCCAATCCACCAGCCACTCCTTGGAAACCCTGTGGGGCAGTTCCACTCTGCCCTATAGGGTTGCTATGAGTTGAAATCTACTCACCTGCACTGAGTTTGGTTTTTTTTTCTTCTTTTTATGGACACTTTGGAGCCCTGGTGGCTCAGGGTTGCTATGAGTAGCTATGAGCTGAGATCAACTGCACGGCAATGTTTTGAGTCTGAGTATGGACATTTTACTGCGCTATTGACTACCTGCTCCTCTGAACTCAGGACAGCTCCCATGGCACTGTGCTTCTGGCTCTCCATCCACTGCCCACACCCTCTCAGCCATACACAGTGGTGCTGCCCTGAGCTCTCTTCTCTCTGTGGCTCACACTCCACTTTGAGGGCCATCTCAATAACTCTCATTTCTAGATGTTGAAGCCTCCATGGTGGGTATCTCCAAAACCAAGCCAATGCTTCAAACCTAAAACCGAGTGTCTCTCTCCTCCCCAAATGTGTCCTTCCACCCTGGTTAGTCGTCTCATTTTCTAGCATAAGAATGTGTGTCCCCCTCCTTCAGTGCTCAGGCCCCAGCGCTACCACTTGGGATGCAGGTGCTGGGCTTTGGAAATAAACAGGCCAATTGGGCTGGAGGGATGAGGCTGTACAGAAACAAGGGAGCTGATTCAGACGTGTGCAGGGAAAAAACAAACAAACAAACAAAAGGCACAAATCCAGAAACCCAATTACTAAACTATGTAACTAAAAGAGACCTGAATTCCAGGCAGTGAGTTTTCAGCAAATGCATATTAAATCTGTTCCTTGATATGGAAATGCTATAAAAGAAAACTTAGGGCTGTTGATTTTTTTTTTTTTTAAACATCGGGAGGTACAGGTTCAGTGAGGAAGCCTTTTTTGAGCAGCCACTGGGTGCAGTGGGTGGAATACAGGCTGACAGTGGGGACAGAAGGTCCAGAGGCAGGTGAGGGGGCAAGGAGAGGCTTTGTATAGTGAAACCTGTGAGAGCCGGAACACCATGGGACTGCCTTGCTTTTCCAGGTCTTGTCAATTTTCTGCCTTTGACAGGGAGCAGTCTTACCACTTTCAGTGGAAAATCTTTGAGTTTTCCTTCTCTGGAGGTTTCCGCCCTAAACAGCTTCCGGCTTTTCCAGGTTTTACTGTACTATTTGCACATGGCACAGGAGTCATTCCAGCCAGCACTGAAAGTGAGGAGAGCAATTCAAGAAGATGGGTTTAATCTGTGGTTGGGAAAGACTCTTTGCTGAAATACTGTCCTGGGAATTTAACATTTAAATTTTAGCTGTTGACTTGTAATTTCATTTCATTTTTTGGTTTAAGACATATCAAGAGTTGAAGGTCTTGGCTTGCAGACCCTGGGGTGGCCTTGCTCATAGGGGCCCATCCAGCCCGCACAGCTCTGGAGAAAGTAGACCTTCCCGCCCCTAGGCTGTGCCGCTTCCCTCTCTCTGAGCGAGCTTCTGTGAATAAGATTCACGTGACATGCGTCAACTGCTTCTCAAGAATTCAAGAAAACATTCCATCGACTTGTATTCCTTTGAAGCACTAATTTTCTTTCGTCAGGGGGAAAAGAAAAAAAGAATCACATGCTGCCAGCACGATCTGTACTTTCCGAGCCCCTGGCCCCCAGTGCTGCTGTGACGGGCTCCTGTTTTTTTTTTTATTATCTGGAATATGCACAGAGGCGTGCTCCCTCTGTGTAGTTGTTCTGTTTGTCCTCGGTTTTTTTATATTAAGGTTTTTCCCGTAGGGTTTTGCAAAGCTTCTTTTCACAGAGACCAGCCTTTACAATGTTATTAGTAAAGTGGTGTCACTGTGAATTTGAAAATGTAGTCTGTTGGTAAATACACAATGTAAAAGAGTCGAGCAGCTCCTTTGCTCTTAAAGTCTTGAAAAGGCAAAGATGGTAAACACTCTGATCGTGTTTCTCTATCTGGGGATTAAGGTGGGAGTCAAGATTCACCCTCATCCTTCATTGAGCTGCTCTGTGCCAGCCACCAAACTGGCTGTATTGACATTCCAGAGTCATTGCATTTAAATTTTGGAAACCAGTGCTACCATGGTCCAAATCCTTTCTTGGTAATAATGACAGTGAAATGCGTCTTCACAAGAAGAGAGAGAGTGTCTCTGTCCTGTCTTGTCTTCTTCCTTCAGCTTTAAATCTCTCTTCTGAAGAGGGAAGATGGGAGTTACAAACCTGGGAAAGTGATGAAGATGGATTCCTGATGGCCTTTCTGTGTGGGGTCTTTTCTATAAGGCGTTGGGTGAAGAAGAGACAAGGAGAGACATGGACACCGGCTATTCTCTCCTGAACTCAAACTCCAGGCACACGGCTGGATGAAAGATTCTTGGGAGCCCTGGTGGTGTAGTGATTAAAGAGCTTGGGTGCTAACCAAAAGGTCAGCAGTTTGAATCCACCAGCTGCTCCTTGGAAACCCTATGGGGCAGTTCTACTCTGCCCTACAGGGTCGCTATGAGTTGGAATCGATGGCAACGGGTTCGACTTGGTTTTCTAGTCATTTGAAATGTTGTAATATCTAGGCCAGCACTTTACAATAGAAATATAATGTAAGTCACATATGTAATTTAAAATATTCTAGTAACTACATTGGAAACCCTAGTGGTGTAGCGGTTGGCAGTTCGAATTTACCGGGGGCTCCTTGGAAACCCTATGGGGCAGTTTTACTCTGTCCTATAGGGTTGCTATGAGTCAGAATTGACTCAATGGCAGCAGGGCTTTAGTAGCTACATTAAAAAAAGTAAAAAACAAAAAACCCAGATCAAGTTAATTTTAATAATATATTTTAATTAACCTAATGTACCACAAGTATTATCCTAATAACATGTCATTCAATCACTAGAAAAATATTAATGAAATATTTTACATTTTTTTATATGAAGTTTTCAACATCTGCTGTATATTTTATACTTACAGCACATCTCAATTTGAACAAGACACATTTCAAGTGCCTAATGGCCACATGTGGCTAAAACCAAAAACCAAACCCGTTGCCGTCGAGTCGATTCCGAATCATAGTGACCCTATAGTACACAGTAGAACTGCTCCACAGAGTTTCCAAGGAGTGGCTGGTGGATTTGAACTGCCAACATTTTGGTTAGCAGCCGTAGCTCGCTGTAGCTCTTAACCACTAGGCCACCAGGGCTCCATATGTGGCTGGTGGCTACCATACTGGGCAATACAGGTCCAGGTTACCTTGGCAATTTATGGAGATAACAAGACAGAAAGGAGGCAACAGAACAGATTATTTGAAATTGGGATTGTTCTGAAAATGTCTGAAACAGTGGGGGATGGAAAAGAATGTAAACCCTTTGCGTAGGACCCCCTTCCATAAGTCCAACTGTCTTTGTAAGTTCAGGGCTCTTACGGGTGGGACAAGAACCCTACGTTAAGAGAATTCAAGACTTTGAAGAGAAAATGATGCTTTTTGACCCATTCGCTAATGGGCAGAAGGCTTATCATTGAGGAAACCTGGCTGGTGAATCTTAATAACCACAACACAGAAGGTGGAAGTGGTGTGTGGATTAGTGTGACAGGCCTCGGCCTCCCCTTGGCCCCTGGGTTCCCCTGGCATCAGAAATAGATTTCATTGAATCAAGGGATTAGCTGTTCACTCATCCTGTTAAGGCTTGGTGAAAGCAGAGCCTTTGAGGGCTTCAGGGTTACACATAGCCCAGGAACTGTTTTGCAGGCCTAAACTTCCTGTCACTGATACCTGGCCATCCTGACATTTCTGCAAATCCAAAAATAAAGAACAGGGAGGAGGAGGCTAGAGAAAGCAGAGGAAGTGGTGTCCTGAATGACTGTGTTTAAAATCTTCTGCCAGTGGATATCATGGGTTAAAAGGACTGATAAGGCCAACTCTCTCAACTCCTTACCAACGGGAACCTGGCATGTGGTTGATTAGAATGTGGTGGTGGGGTGGCCAAGGCTGTAGTCACTCCCTGGATAGGCTAGCAGAATCTGTTTGAAGTTTTTATTGTGATTTAAATGAAGGTTTACAGAGCAAATAAGTTTCTTATTAAACAATAGATATACATTGTTTTGTGACATTGGTTGCCAACCCTGCAACATGTCAACACTCTCTCCTTCTCGACCTTTGGTTCCCCTTTTCCACTCATCCAGCTTTCCTGTCCCTTCCTGCCTTCTCGACCTTGCCCCTGGGCTGGTGTGCCCATTTAGTCTCAAATACGTGGTTGAGCTATGTGTATTATTGTTTGTTTTATGGGCCTGTCTAAGCTTTTGCTGAAGGGTGAACCTCAGGAGTAACTTCAGTATTGAGTTAAAAGCGTGTCCAGGGGCCATATTCTCGGGGTTTCTCTAGTCTCTGTCAGACCAGTAAGTCTGGTCTTTTTTGGTGAGTTAGAATTTTGTTCTACATTTTTCTCCAGCTCTGTCCAGGACCCTCTGTTGTGATCCCTGTCAGAGCAATTGGTGGTGGTAGCTGGGCATCATCTAGTTGTGCTGGACTGAGTATGGGGGAGGCTGTGGTAGTTGTGGTCCATTAGTTAGGCTAGCAGAATCTGGACCTCCTGCCTAGTTTATCCTTCTGTCTGTTAAATGGGTCCCATTAGCATCAAGAGGGCAGAGAGAACTCAGCAGGGCAAATTCTTTACCACCAGGAATACCACGGCAGTGGTCATTGCCATCATTTTCATGAATGCAAGGCAGCAGATATTTGATATCAATAAGACATTCCCGGTCCTTCAAAAGAGGCAAAGACTTTGCACGGCTCTCTTTGCCAAAGGAGTCTGACTCTATTTAATCATCCTAAGGAAGTAAAACTGGGTTGGTTTACATATCTACTTCTCCTCTTACCAAGTTTGGGAAGTCAAATAGGGAGCAAGACCTTCTGCAAATGTCAGCCCCAGACTCTGTTAGGTTGCGTGTTGGTGATTTGTTTTCTCAAGAATTTCCCTTTCCAACTTTTAAAGAGCGAGCACATAGACCCTGCAAATATTTTACTGAGAGAAGGTGAAGGGTAGACCAACAAGAAATAGCCCCAGTTCCTCAGTTCTCTACAATAAAATGTTAAACATGCACAAGCTAAAGGTGCATAAAAAAAAATTATTAGGAAGTTATTGTGAAGTTCTTCATAACTTGAAAGATGAACAGATTGGGTTATTTTAAGTGAGCCCAGGGCAAATCAGTAGCTTGACCTTTGTGGGAGATGGGGATAACTCGTAGAACTTTCCTCTCTCTCTCCATCCCTTCTTATTTGCAAGAATGTCTTAAAACCATGATTAGTGATGAGTCTTGGTTCTTAGGTTTAGGAGGTGGTTATCTAATTGAGCCACCACTCGTCTGTCACTTTGTCCTACTGTGGTGGCTTGCATGTTGCTGTGATGCTGGAAGCTACGCCACCAGTACTTCAGATACGAGCAGGGTCACCCACGGTGGACAAGTTTCAGTGGAGCTTCAGAGTAAGACAGACTAGGAAGAAAGGCCTGGCAATTTACCTACAAAAATTAGCTAAGGAAAACCCTATGGATCACAACAGAATATTGTTTGATATAGTCCTGGAAAATGAGCCCTTTAGGTTGGAAGGCATTACACAATGGACTTGAGCATAACAATGACCATGAATATGGCACAGGATTGAACAATAACGTTTTGTTCTGTTGTACATGGGGTTACCATGAGTTAGAGCCAACTCTATGGCAGCTAACAACTAACAATCTATTGAGGGGAAGCTGTTTATTACATCTTGGTGCATTTTCCATTTGGTCAGCAATTACCCTTTTAAGGCCTGTGGGACATGGTATCCCACCCAATTTTTATGCCTGTGGTATAGTGGTTAAGAGCTCAGTTGCTAAACAAAAGGTAAAAAAAAAAAATCCACCAGCTGCTCCTTGGAAACCCTATTGGGCAGTTCTACTCTGTCCTATAGGGTTGCCATGAGTCTGAACCTACTCGATGGCACCTAACAACAACAGAGTTTTTTGGAAAGGAGGTAGCCTGATTTTAACGTGTTTAGCCTGAAGGTGGGAGCCTTTTAAGATGCTAGAAACTCAAGAACTGTGAGTTGGAGCCTCCTTATTTTGTAGATTGAACATTGTTTTAGGTGATGCCTTCCAGATGTGCTAATTTTCTAAACTTTTGACAGGTTTGCCTTTATTTCTGTGAGATAAGCTTCCTCACCATATTCGCCAGTTACTACGTTCTAATGAGAATGCACTTATCGAGAGAATAAGCTATTGCCAGTCTTCATTCAGTCATAGTGGCCATTTTCTCCTTTACGTCATTCATTATTTCCAAGTATTATGGACTCCCTTCTTTTCTAGCTTCTGAACAGTAAGTAACGCTTTTCCAATAAGGAATAATGCCTTGTAGTGGTACTTTTCAAGAGACTGGAACTCCTATAAACTATTCTTACCCTGCATTCAATCTTAGGGCCCAATCATCGCGTCCACACGTAGCAGGTGGAATGCATCGCTGTGAGCAGGTCTGCAGTACTCCAGGGCAGCTGTTTCTGCTTCTTAGCTGTTGGTACTGTTTTTGTTATAATGAAGAATACATAGTAGTGGTAATTTTCCTGAGATTCAAATTCTGTTAGTTTTATTTATTTGGCCAGTACTGCTTTTGCAGCAATGAAGAATGCACTGTAGCACTAATTTTCCTGAGATTAAAAAATCCTTTGGCTTTATTTATTTGGACTATAAGTATTGCTTTTACAGTAAGGAAGAATGCATTGTGCCATGTTTTGAAAAATTTCTTGAAAAATAATAAGAAGGCTAAGAAGAAGGAGACTAGCATAAAATGTATGTGCAATCATTTTTGCCAGGTGCCTTCATACTTTACCCGATTTTATCATTGACTCATACTGGCAGGATTTACATCATCCAGGGTCCACTGGGACACACAGGATCCCAGATAATGGGTATCAAAATCCATAATTCATCACAAAAATTCCAGATTGGTCCTTTAATCAGCATGCCTTCATTAGTGAAAACACACAGAATCATCAAAAAAAATTCAAAGTAGACAACAATTGGGCCTTGAATGGGTGACTAGGTGTGTACCATTTTTGCACATGGCTGTGTGTAGAGCCCTGGTGGCACAGTGGTTAAGAGCTATGGCTGCTAACCAAAAGGTCAGCAGTTTGAATCCATCAGCTGCTCCTTGGAAACCCTATGGGGCAGTTCTACTCTGTCCTGTAGGGTTGCTATGAGTCGGAATTGACTCAACGGCAATGAGTTTGGTGTGCAGAGACAGACAGGCAGACTGCTAGGTCTCTGTTGTGTTATTTCCGGCCGCCAGAGCTGGATAGGTTGAGGAAGGGAATGTTTGGGGCTGAAGACTTGAAAGGCAGCTGTGGCTGCAACCTGCCATCTAGAAGCTCCCAGGAAGGTAGTCCAGTTCTGCCACTCAGCTCTCTCTCAGGCTGGTCACTCCTGGAAGCCGGTTGTCCTCTTCCTTCTAGGTTCCCTCTCTGCTTCACCTATGTCCGTCTGGTTTCTGCTCCCGTGAAGAACTGCTTCCTTTGGTCACTGTTCTCTGCTCTAATGGGTTGTCACGGAGGACTTGGTTAGGACAATCTGCATCAGAATTATCTCAGGGAATCATTAAAAATGCAAATTCCCATACCCGGCCCTGACCCACTGAAACAGAGTATGAATCAGAATCTGGCCTGGGGATAGAATCTGCATTTCTGACAAGTGACACTGGTCAGCCACACTAAATTCTGAGACTTCCCTCTCCCCAAATGCTGCTGTGGTTGGCTGCATGAAGATGGAGAGGGTTGTGCAGAGGCCACATGGCTCAGTGGTCCATAGCTCAGTCAGGACGTGGAGCTAGACACTAGTGATTTCTGGCTTGACCACTCATCAGCTTGGACCTGTTTATCTTTCTAAGCTACAGGTCCTTTTTACAAAACAAAAAAGGATAATGATTGTACCTACCTCATAGGAAAGCTCTCCCTTTACGCAGTAAGAACTCTGTAAATGTTAGCAAGTTATACTGTGGCTACCGTAGGAAAAAGACACTTGAGCTTCTGTGAAACTATTATGACAGAAGTCCATGTCTAGAAGCCGCCTGAACTACAGACCTGTCAGTCATGTCTGGTTTGCAGAAGCTGAAGACGCATATGCTCCTGCTGGGAGGATGCAGGGCCTAAGCAGGGAGTCCAAAAGGAGAGGGGTCTTGAAGCAAGAACAAGAGGCAAGGAGTCTGCCTAGGTCCCTTTAGGAAGGAACCAGAAGAGGTCTAGGGAAAGATGTCTTCCCCAACTGAGGCCAGGGGGCTGGGGTGATAGATTGGAGCATAGGGATCCCTACATTTGCTCTCGGTCCACCACCCCTATCTTCTCAGAACCTGATCATGGGTCCAATAGTTCCTCTCCTGTTTTAGTAATAGAGAGAGCACTGGATTAAACCAAAACCCACTGCCACTGAGTTGATTCCAACTCATAGCAACCCCATATGTTACAGAGTAGAACTGCTCTATAGGGTTTTCTTGGCTGTAATCTTCATGCAAGCAGATTGCCAGACCTTTCTTCCATGGCACCACTGGGTAGGTTCAAACCATTAACCTTTAGGTTAATAAAAAACCCATTGATGGACAGGTGCAAACCATTTGTGCCATGCAATGACCTTGAACACTGGATTAGGAGTCAGAAAATGAAGGGAAATCTCTTAATCTCTCTGAGTCTCTGTTTCCTCATCAATAAAATGGAGCAAATAATGCCCTTCAGTGGAGTCATAAGAATCAACAAAACATGGCACAAAGGACTAACGTACCTCATGAACCACAGCCAACACCAGCCTAAGCCCGGAAGAGCTAGATGGTGCCCAACTACCACCACCAACCACTCTGACAGGGATCATAATAGAGGATCCCCGACAGAGCAGGAGAAAAATGTAGAACAAAATTCAAATTCACAAAAAAAAGACCAGACTTATTGGTCTGACAGAGACTAGAAGGACCCCCAAGACAATGGCCCTCAGATACCCTTTTAACTCAGAACTGAAGCCACTCCTGAAGTTCACCCATCGGCCAAAGATTACAGAAATCTATACGGCAAACAATAACGCACGTGAGGAATGTGTTTCTTAGTTCAGTCATGTACACATGACCAAAAGGGCAACAGCTGCCCAAAAGCAAAGACAAGAAGACAGGAAAAATGGACGTATGGAAACGAGGAATTGGGGTGTGGAAGGGGAGAGTGTTGATGTACTGCAGGGATTGCAACCAATGTCACAAAACAATCTGTGTAAAAATTGTATAAATTGTTGAACAAGAAACTAATTTCCTGCGTAAAGTTTTACCTAAAGTGCCAATATATATATGTGTGCGTGTGTGTATATACACGCGTGTATGTATATATACATGTGTGTGTATATATATACACACACACGTGCATATGAAACTGGGAAGCGTAATTCCAAAACAGGGAAGTGACCAGGGAAGAATCTGGCATCGGAATAACGCAGAGCCATGCGAGCCATCCCTCTGCGAGCCATCGTTCTACCCCTAGTCGTCGGTCCTCAGGCTTTGTCTGTGGAATGGGGACAACCATACCTACCTTGCAGGGTTGCTATGAGGGCCAGAATACATAAAGCCTGGCACAGTGGTGAGCGCACTGCACTCCCCTCCCAAAGCGCAGCTCTATTTATGAAAATGATTAATTGCCCATCCTCCTTGTCCTCACTCCAACAGCCTGGGGAGCAGTGTCCACCCCAATCCTCTTTGCACCTCAGGTTGAGTTCAAGGAAACAAACTAACTGAGCTATCCTAGGTATGTTGGGGACTAGGGGAAGGAAGACGAATGTGGCACTGTCCTTGCCTCTGCTAGTAGGCGTTGGGGGAGACGGTATGTTAAAACAATCCCTTCCATCTAACGCAGACAGTACACTTAAGGGGTGAGCACAGAGGGCTGTGCTGGCACCAATGAGGAGCAAGGACCTCCCCCTTGAGGGGTCAGCCAGGAGAGGACGTCCCTAGAGGTTTGGGAAGCACTCGTGTGATGGGGTTGAGATGAGAGGAGAGAACAGGAGACAAGGGTCCAACAAGCTAAGCAAGCCAAACCAGCTTGGAACAAGGCGGGCCTCCCTTGAGGACAGAATTCCCAACTCTGGAAGCTTAAGCAACAATCTCCTTGTGGCCTCGCTCCTTAGTTATTTCTTGGTGTTGCTTTTCTTTAATTGCTTCAAATCACAGTATTTTTACAAAAATAACGCATGCCTTCTGTGTTTGTTTGCTAGCCATATCCCCCCTTCCGCGAGAGGCATCCTTTTAAGTGCCAACATGCCAATCCTTTCCCGCGTGTTGTTGTAAAAAAATTAGCATAGCTCGTTTAGGAAAATACCTGGAGCAGGGAGGGCAAGGCTGGCAAACAAGCGCAGAAGGCACGCATTATTTGTGTAAAAACATGGTACTCAAATGGTAAATATATTTTTTGAAAAAATTCCTGATATTCTTACTTATGTTAGTTAAAATGAGAGGGGCAGGGATTTCCTTATAACCAAGGAGAGGGGGTTGGGGCAATCAGGGTGCCCACTCCCAGGCCAGATGAGAGGATGCTTGGACCTAAGTCAGGGCTGGGGACAGCTGGGACAGGTGAAGAGTAGAGACCCGGAGTGGAACAACTGAAGACTCTAACCCTTCCTGCCCACCCAGGCATTCTCTTTCCAGAAGGAAGCCAATTTCTAGCCAACTCACCACGCCAATGGAGAAATAGTTGTTCATGATGTTGTATGGGATCTGGTCCCCATTCTCCACCTCCTCTCTGGGGATGACTTCCAGATGCCAGCGGTCCAACATGACCAAAGGGCTCTGTTCGATGTCCTTCAGGATTTTTGTCAAGCTGCCCCCCTCGTATCCTGTGGAGCACAACACTGCATTTGCCACCAGAGCAGAGAGGTTAAGTGGTTGCTGATGCACAGGAAGCTGTCAGGGTAGGGAACCCCACAGGCATCTGTGATTGGGAGACTCCCCAGTGTACCTTTGTGCTGGAGATACTTACGTTCCTTGAGCCAAGGAGAAGGGGAGGGCAATAGGGGTTAATTAAAAAGAGGCTGGGTGTTTTGGGAGCAGGAGGAGCAGGGGGCGCTGGCTAAAAGTGACAGGGCTGTTTAGCTGAGTCCTAGGCAATTTTGATGGCCTGGACGGTTAGGAAGCTGTTTATGGGAGAATGACAGATCTGTTCCAGAGCCATGTCATGTCAGAGATGGACAGTGCGGTAGACAGAATTTTAAGATGGCACTCATGATTCCTGTCCCCTGGCATATACATCCTCTATAATTCCCGGGACTTGTGAGTAAGATGAGCTAGTCACTTGTGATTAGGTTATGCTATATGTCGCAGTTGACTTTAGGAAAGGAACATCATTGCAGGGGGAGGGGAACCTGACTTAATCAGGTGAGCACTTAAAAAGGACTGGGCTCTTCCTTAAAAAAGAGATTCAAAGCTTGAGAGGGATTCAGTGCGAGGGAGATTTTTCTGTTGCTGGCTTTGAAGATGGAGGGATCCATGTGGCAAGGAATGTGGGCGGCTTCTAGGAGCTGAATGTGGTCCCCAGCTGACAACCAGCAAAGACACAGGGACCTCAGTCCTACAACCACAAGGAACTGAATTTGGTCAACAACCCGAATGAGCTCACAGGCAAATTCTACTCCAGAGCTTCCAGAAGAAAACACAGCCTGACCAACTTCACGGCTTCTGCCTGAGCCCTTGAGACGAGAACCCAGCCATGCTGTGCCAGGACTTCTGACCTACAGAACTCGAGCTAATAAATGGGTGTTGTTGTAAGGTGCTAAATTTGTGGTGATTTGTTATGCAGCAATAGGAAACTAATACAGGCAGTGAACTGTAAGTGCTGAGAGGTTAGTGGGAGAGGTGGTCTTTTTCTTTCAAATCGTACTTCTATGCTCCTGTTTACTTTTAGGGCAATCTTGCCAGGTAGTTTCAAACTATCAGGGCTTTGGTTAGTTCCTTAGGGGATTCCTCACAAGATAGCAACTGTTCTGTACTGAATTGTGTCTCTGTGAGGTGCTGGCTCGCCTGACAACAAGCAGTGTGACTTCTGGTCTTGGTTCCTGACAGACTACACCTGAGGCTAATGAGTGGGGGCTGAAAGGAACAATAGGGATCACCTGGGGGACTGATGTTGACTAAGCCTCAGGAGACACCTGAGATTACCTCCAGGTAGGGAGGATGAGAAGAGCCCTGATGCCTGAGGCTTAGAAGAGTTTCCTGGCTGGTGAGAGAACATCTGCTGTGCATTCCCTCAGGACACGAAGCCTATGCATTGTAACTCTTTCTGGACCATGCCCTTTGTGTCTCTTCATTTGTATCCATTTCAGCTATGGAACCCTGGTAGCGCAGTGTGTAAGAGCTTGCCTGCTACTCAAAAGGTCAGCAGTTCGAATCCACCAGCCACTCCTTGGAAACCCTATGGGGCAGTTCTACTCTGTCCTATAGGAAATGACTCCACAGCAAGGGGTTTTTCTGGCTATAATAAATCAGTAGTTTTGTTTTACTCTCCATGAGTTCTGTGGGTCATTCCAGCGAATTAACAAATCCACAAGGGCAGGGAGAGACAGCAGGGGCTGGCATCTGCCTGTTTGGCAGTCTGAAGGAAGATGTCCTTCTAACCTGTGAGCTCTGACCCAGCTCTGGGTAGCTAGGGGCAGAGAGAGCGTGCTGTATAGAAGCTGGCAGTGAGGATAGAGAAGTGGGAAGGTGAGGACTGGATCCATGTTCACACTTTGGGAACTGAATTCATAATGATCGTTACCACGCAGTCAGCAATGAAAGTGGGATTTATCCACTTTGTGCTTTGCTCAGTGAAGTCTCCCCCAAAAGACATGTTGAAGTCCTAAGCCCTGGTACCTGAGAACGTGACCTTGTTTGGAAATAGGATCTTTGAAGATGTTATCAGTTAATGTGACATCAGACTGGAGTAGGGTGGGTCCTACCCCAACAGGAATGGCCTCTTGATAAAAGATGAAGAGAGACTCAGAGAGACACACAGAGGGAGCATGGCCTGTGAAGATGCAGCTACAAGCCAAAGAATGCCTGGGGCTACCAGAAGCTGGGAGAGACGAGAAAGGACCTTCCCCCAGAGGCCTGAGAGGGAGCATGGCTCAGTCAACATTTTGATTTAGACTTGCAACCTCCAGAACTATGAGACAATAAGCATCTGCTCCTATAAGTCAGTTTGTGGCAGCTCTAAGAAACCTATACAGCAACCATGTAGCTGAGGCCGTGGGGCTGTCTGTGAGCACACCACTGGGTTTCCTGTACAAAATTTATGCTTAGCTATGTTGCCTAGTGACCACTCATCCGTCAGTCTGTTGTACTGTGGTGGCTTCAATGTCGCTGTGATGCTGGAAGCTATGCCACTGGTATTTCAAACACCAGCAGGGTCACCCATGGTGGACAGGTATCAGCAGAGATTCCAGATTATGACAGACCAGGAAGAAAGGTCTGGCAATCTACTTCCAAAAATTAGCCAGTGGAAACTCTGTGGATCTCAACAGGATATTGTCCGACACAGCGCTGGTAGATGAGCACCCTAGGTTGGAAGACACTCAGAATACATGGTGGCCATAACAATGGACTGGAGCATGCCAATGATAATGAATATGGTGCAGGACCAGGCAGTGTTTCGTTCTGTTGTACAGGGATCGACGTGAGTTGGAGCCGACTTGACAGTGGCTAAAAACAACAATGTTCCCTAGATACCCAGAGTGTGGGACCCAGGGCACCTTGTCTTCCGCCTTTAAGGAAGAGGCTCTGCCCAGCCTCAGTGTGTGGCTAATGACCCTGGGTGCTCTTCCCATGTCTGCTAACTTCCTTCTAGGGCTGGCTCCTCCTCCTGCCCCTGCCCACGAAGCATGAGCCCATCTCTGAGCGCTGACCACTGCCCTGCCTGGTCTTGAATTGCTTACTGATTTGACTGGCCATCTGCAGTCCCCATTCCTCTTCTGTCTGCCAGACACATCTGCCGGCTCTACGTGCTGACCTGAGCTTCTCCATTCTCTGGGGCATGCTGCACCCACGTGCTGCTGCCGTTTGTCAAGTTCTCCTTAGCTTCACCTCGGCCCTATAAGCCGGTCATCTCCCCCTGTCCCTCTCAGGCAGACAGGAATTTCAAAAGGGGGCCCATGGCCATGAGAATCTAGGATAATCTGGATGTCCTTCGTGACTGTAAGCAGCTGTGATGTGGTTTTTGGGTCTGTATTCTGAGACCTAATTCAGAAAATGAGTGATTTAGGGGATGGTAATTTCTTTAATTTCAGAATGCTCCTTAGAAGCAAGGATGGTGATACTTCGGTTCATGTACTTTGGACTTGTTATTAGGAGGGGCCAGTCTCTGGAGAAGGACATCATACTTGAAAAAGTAGAGGGTCAGTGAAAGAGGACGACCTTCAACGAGATGGACTGACACAGTGGCTGCAACAATGGACTCAAGCATAACGATTGTGAGGATGGTGCAGGACTGGGTAACGTTTTGTTCTGTTGAATGCAGGGTTGCTATGAGTTGGAACTGATGCGAGGGCACTTAACAACCACAACAATTTGATGCAGAAAACACCTGTCTAAGAAAGCCCCTAACAGCCTGTGCACTGAGGAGGAGACCCTTGAGGCTGGTCACTACCCTAAAATTTTCTACATTCCACTGAGGGAGGCGAGCTCTATGCCGATGTTTTCAGGATGACAGTAAGTATGGGGACAGTGGTAAGTTGGGAGCACAGAAGGGAGATTCCTATACCAGCCTCGGCGTGGGACGGAGGGCAAGGAAAGAGCCATGGAATAGATGTGACTCCAGACCTGAGGGAGGATCACTCTCTGGAATGAGAGCCACGGAACTGCCTTGCTCTGCAGAGCAGCTGTAAACTGAACTGCCTGTCCCCAGAATAGAGCTGCTAGCATGCACTCACCTCCTCCCCAGCGGAGACAGCGGGCAAGGTCATTTCCTGTTCCAAGAGGCAGGACAGCCACCGGTGGATGCTTTGCGAAGTTAGCCTTATCTGCAAACCATTTGGAGGAAGAGAGAACCATATGCCATGGGATTACAGAATGTTCGAGTTACCTTGTTATCCTTGATCTAATGCGTGAACTCCTCCATTGCATTCTTTGTTTGAATACCTCTCATGACGGCGAACACACTACTTCCTAAATCATACATCTCATTTGCAGTATTTTAATCACTACAAAGGATTCTTTTATACTGAGCAAATCTGTCTCCCCATAACTTGCACCTCTTTATCCTAACGTCATCCCAATTCTGTCCTTTGAGGTGACAGCATACATCTCAATTTTAATCCTTAATGACAACCAGCACTTAGCCCATTTATCCCTGAGACCAACTCTTCCGAGATATTATCATCCTTCTCTTAAAGCTGAAGAAACTGAGTTTTAGAGAGGGAAAGTAAGTCCAGAGCCAGGATCCAAACCCAGATCCATGTGGCCCTCAGTCCACGCACCTCCTCTCTTTAGGAGCTAGGCAGGTACACAGACGAGTAAAACAGTGGTCTGAGATATTTGGGAGTAGTGTGGCATTTGGGAAAGGGACAACACCTCACCTAAAACCATTCAGGTTCAGAAGTTTAAAAACAGCATTGTTTCAAACAAGGAAACCCTCCAGGGGTTATTTGACTCCGAGGTACCAGTTTGCCTCTTCCGCTACCTCCCGGACTTGGAAATACACAGATTCTTAGTCTCATCTCCGATGATAGTTGTAAAGGAGCATTGAATTGAACCATCAGAGAAAGAAACATACGTGTTTTAATCCGGCCGCGAGTGTGATCTACAGTAGTTGCTGGGGAAGGCACAGGCACACACTGGGCGCGGGGGGTATCATTTACATAGACTCCCATGGGCAACGCCAGTGCCCATGGTGACCCTGGTGCTGGGCATTATTATGGCCATGGGGACGACGCAGGGATCAGCAGGTGAGGCTCATGCCAGGGCCACCCAGGCAAAGCAGGAGTTCACAGGTCATCGGGTTGTCTGACCCACACCAGAACTGGCTGAGCTGGGGAGAGAGCAGGGCCAAGAGCACCATGGAGAGAGCTGAGATGGAGGGTGATGGAATCTCTCCTTGTTCCCCGAACACCTGGTTGGCATTTATGCCTCTCTGCCTTTGCACATGCTGTTCCCTCTGCTTGGAATGCCGTTGTTCCCTTGTCTGTTCTTTCTTCTGAGGTCACCATTCCCGTAGGTGGCTCTACCATCCTCACGGTGTTGAGCCTAGAAGCCTGGAAATCATCCCAGTTTCTCCCTCATTCCACATCAATGGACACATGAATTTCTATGTGCTGTCTTCTTTGTGGAGCCCTGGTAGTGCAGTGGCTAAAAGCTCAGCTGCTAACCAAAAGGTCGGCAGTTCAAATCCACCAGCCACTCCTTGGAAACCCTATGGGGCAGTTCTACTCTGTCCTATAGGGTCACTATGAGTTGGAATCGACTCAACGGCAACGGGTTTGGATTTTTTTTTAATCTTTATAGATCTCCAAGCAATCTCTTCTCTCCATCCCCGTGACCATGGCTGGCTTCACGTATGATGGCTTCCCGCTGGAACTGCTGCAACAGCTTTCTCTCTGCTCTCTCAGCCTCCAGTTTTGCCAGTTCCTGGAGTGTCCTCTGCACTTCCACCAAGGGAGGCTATCCTTCCTAAACCAAGTCTGATCCCGTCGGTTCTCTGCTTTCACTTCTGCTGTGGCTCCCCATTGCCTCTCAGCACAGAGCAGTACACTCTTCAGGATCTAGCATCTGCCGTTCTCTCTAGCCTCGTTCTTCTACTCTCCTACCTCTCACTCGGCATGCCAACCATGCTGAAATTTTTCCAGTTTCTTTACATCAAAAGCACTTTGTTTGCTCAGCTTGGACACCGCCTTTCAGAAACCATCCCTGATTGCCCCAGGTGCCTCTCCCGAGTGTTTCCTCAGCACCATACTCTCTTGTAATTGTCTCCTTGTCTGTTCCCTGAATGCCCTGTACCCTCCCTGGGGAGAACTTGGTCTCCTTCACCACAGCATCTCCACTGCCTAAGACAGTCCCTGACTCTCTTTCCCTTTCATTCATATATTCAACACATATTTACTGAAGGCCTACTAAGTGCCAGATGCTGTGCTAGGTGCTGGGGCCTTAACGTTGGGCAAGAAAGCCATGGCCCAGGCTCTCATGGTGCTGTCTGCCTACTGAGAGACGCAGATGTTAACGAGGTCTTCACACAAAGAACGCACAATTTCAAGTTCATATTGGAAATGGGAGGAGTGTGGTCCCGTGATGAGATGACTGACGCTGGGGATGTGTGTCAGAGGAGGTTCCCTAGCAAGGCCATGCTTTAGCTGCGATCTGACATACAGGCTGATCAAGCAAAGGCTCGGGGATCATTACAGATAGGAGGAACAACGCGTGCAAAGACCCTGTGGTGAAGGGAGACTGGTACTTTCACAGGTCTGAGAAAGGGCCAGGTGGCTGGAGTCCAGAGGGAGAGGGATGGACGAATGGAATGAAGCTGGAAAAGTGGGCAGAGGCTAGACCACCCAGGGCCCTGTGGACAATTGGAAGGGTTTTTGTGTTTAATCCTAAGAACAATGGGAAGCTCACTGATGTGGCTGAGCACTGAACAAGTGCTCAATAAGTAATTTACTGAATGAATGAATGATCATTCTACAGTCATTCCTTTCACTGCTGGTTTTCCCTCTGGGCCACTAACTTGTTTTTCTTTCCGTTTTGAGCAGTTTCTATCACCTGTGTCCTCTGCAGATGAATTTTATAAAGTTTTTGCTTACATTCCCCTCCCCTGGCCTTCATGAAGGAGATGGAACCCACCAGCAGTCCCCCATACAGGGTTCACCCTTCCTCTGGGCAGCAGCTTTCCTTCCTCTGCTTCCCAAGGACACTCCCTCCTCTCACAAACAAGCCCAGAGTGGTGGTGACAGGAGCACATGGGTGGCTGCATGGCAGAGCCACGTCCAAGGAAACCAAAGCACCTGTGGGGAGCGGAGTGAGGCAGGTCTGCCTGTCCTGGAAGCCTTCTCCCCTGCCCTACAGGTGGTCTACTTGACTACCCTGGAGGCCCAGCCTTGCCCCGCCCTGTATTCAGGGTCTAGTCCTGGCCTATGGCTCCTCTCATTGCCCACATCCCATCTGTCCGAAAACCCTGTTGGCTCAATCGTCAAAAGAGATCCAGGATCTAACCACTTCTTACCATCTCCTCTGCTTCACCCTGGCCCAGACCACCATCATTTCTCACTTCGATTACTGTTGTCGTCGAGTCAAATCTGACTCATGGCGACCCCATGTATGTCAGAGTAGAACTGTGCTCCATAGGGTCTTCAACAGTTGATTTCTCAGAAGCAGATCGCCAGGCTTTTCTTCCTAGTCATCTCTGGGTAGCCGCAAACCTTCAACCTTTGGGTAGCAGCTGAGTGTTTTAACTGTTTCCAATGTCTGTAGCTGTGAGAATCATGCCATTGTTTTATTTCCTTATTTTTTTTTTTTAACCAAAGCACACACTTAGTCAAGCGTTCATCCAAGGATAAACAAGATGTAGTTCCATTTCTCTTCCTCTTTTCTTAAAAAATTTCTCCAGCAAGCCAAGTTCTTCATTTTCTTTTTTTTTATTGTGCTTTAAGTGGAAGTTTACAAATCAGTTCAGTCCCTCATAAAAAAATTTATGTACACCTTGCTATATACTCCAAGTTGCTCCCCTGCAATGAGACAGCACACTCTTCCTCTCCACCCTATATTTCCTGTGTCCATTTAGCCAGCTCCTGTCCCCCTCTGCCTTCTCATCTCACCTCCAGACAGGAGCTGCCCACACAGCCTCACATGTCTACTTGAGCCAAGAAACTCACTCCTCACCAGTATCATTTTCTGTCTTATAGTCCAGTCCAATTCCTGTCTGGAGAGTTTCACCCTCTTTTTTTTATTGTCTTCTGCTGGCTTTATGCGCTTACTGTAAGTAAACCGTAAAAGCCCTCCCAGCCCATTCTTACCAATGCAATCCAAAATCCAGCCCACAGTCCCATCTCCTCCACAGGCCAGGACACGGAAGTCTGGGGTATCACGGAAAAAGTTCAATCTGGAAAGTAGAAGAAAGGCCAAAATCTCTTGTTGACCAGGTTGTGGGTGACATTCAACACCCGTTGAGTCAGTCTCCTCTGCTCCCCAGGAGTGTGTTACGTAGGACCTTGGATCCTTTAGGCGTTGAGAGGATCTCTTGGTGTTCTAAAACTAGGACTTACTACACAATGCCGGGGAGTACCGAGGAAGATCCCAGGGAGTGGTCCTTGTGTAAGGAGAAGCTGGCTCAACATGAGCGCACACAGAAAACGTTGTTCTAGAAATCCTCTGCTGTGTGTGCGGGCGAACGCACAGTTTGCATATTTTGGCACTGATCCTACGAACTACCCATGTTTGACTCACCCCGGGGCCCCAGGCCTCTCTGCCCTCACAACCTCTCATTTAGTGAGATGCCCTTAACTGCCAGAGTCTTTATCCCACTCACGTGGGCCCAGAGCCCAGTGACCCCCAGAGACCCTTCGGCCCAACAGAGCCTTAACCCTTTAGAGCAGGGCTCTTAACCTGGGGCCCATGAACCTCCAAGGGGGCCTGTGGGTTAGAATTCAGAGGGTCGTGAATTTGGAGGGGGAAAAAATTCCACTCCTGTTGTCCCCAACCTCTACCTGAAATTTAGTGCCTCCTTCCATTATAAATGTAGGCAGCAAGTCACAGAGCTGTTAATAATGCCTGTGACTTTATCAGCCCTTGAAATCAAAGGTATTTCTATATTTTATTACAGTTGTGGCAGATATCTCATAATATAATTTGTGCTCATTAATACTATGAATTTACTGTAGTTATTATTAGTCCCCAGTCGTGGAGCCTGGTCGTGCAGTGGTTAAGAGCTTGGGTGCTTACCAAAAGGCCGACAGTTTGAATCTACCGGCTGCTCCCTGGAAACCTGATTGGGCCGTTCTATTCTGTCCTATAGGGTTGCTATGAGTTGAAATCGATGCGACAGCAACGAGTTTGGTTGTTTTTGGTTTATTAGTCCCATCAGTGAGCCCTAGTGGTGCAGTGGTTAAGCACTCAGCTGCTAACTGAAAGGTCAGAGGTTGGAACCCACCAGCTGCTCCACAGGAGAAAGATGTGGCAGTCTGCTTCTGTAAAGATTACATCCTTGGAAACCCTATGGGGCAGCTCTACGCTGTCCTCCAGGGTTGGTATGAATCAGAATCGACTCAGTGGCAAGGGGTTTGGTTTGGTTTTATTAGTCCTATCTCTGGATCTTGTTATTTAATGTGTTAGTAAAGAACATACATTCCAACTTCTTTTTTGTTCGTTTGTTTTTAAAGTGTTGATAACTACTTTTCAGTATAAATAATTTCCTTGGTAGTCTCATCTGTTCCATTTTATGAGAAAGAGAAGGAGCCCATAGGCTTCACCAGGCTGCCAAAGGGGCTCCAGACACAAAAAGAGGTTTAGACCATTTGCCTTAGGACAAATGACCTGTGAATACGCTGGGGTAGGACTTGGGAAGTTGAAGCCCAGTCCTTCCTCCCTGCCTGGGCTGGTGCTCTGACAAGACCCCTGGCTCTCTGAGCCACTGACGCCTCTGTGGGTACATCAGTGTTCCCTTTTCTTCTCTTGCAAACTTTGCTCTTCTGTAGGAAGTTCATCCTCAGTGGAGGCTCCCTTCAGCTAGACAGCCTGTCTTACTACAGACTGACGCTCACATCAGAGATACCCAGGGCATGTCCACCCTGGGAAGTAGTCTCCTGGCATATCACCCAGGACAAAACCAGTTGAGGAAGGATGAGGTTAAGCTGGAGTCCCTGGGTGATGCAACGTGCCCGGCTGCTAACTGAAAAATTGGCAGTTTGAGTCCACCCAGAGGTACCTGGCGATCTACTTCTGAAAAATCGGCCATTGAAAACCCTGTGGAGCAAGTTCTACTCTGACACACATGGGGTTGCCATGAGTTGGAGTCCACTCAACGGCGACTGGTTTGGTTTGATTTTTGGAGATTAAGCTAGTATACTGTGTTCAAGTAGGGAAATACCCTAGAAGATGGGCCGGCAAATGTATTTCCAGGCTGCTGTGCTATCACAGGCCATGGTACACAGCAGTAACTGGCAGTCAAGATGACCGTGGTGGCCACCCCAGCAGGACAGGTGGACTGTTTGGAAATAAATTTTCCAGGTAAATCATGCACTTTGTTTCTTTTTCCCTTTAACTGGGTTCTGGCCATAAATATGGCAGCCAACTGAGGTCAGCGACAGAGTCCCTTTTTAGAGCCCTTTCTTCTTCCCCTCTGAGGGTCTTGCTGAGCCCAGAGTGGAAATGATGGGTTAGGAGGTTGGACAAAGAGGCCTTGTGGTGGGAAAGCCCAGCCCAGCCTGTGCAAATCCTTGTCCCCAGGGACAAGGTGCAGCCTTGGGGATGGCCAGCAGGTGTCGCTAGTGCACCAGCCTTGCTGAAGGGTCCCCAGACCTCCCCAAAAGCTGCTGTCAAGCTGCAAAGGGGCCACCTTGTCTCCCTCCCTCTCTTTCTCTCTTCAGCTGTCTGCTAAGAAGCAGTGAAGTAAATAGCAAATGGCAAGAGCAGAGGGGTCAGGGGGAGTATAATCTCCAGACTGGATGATCCAGGAGAAAAAATTCACTGAATAGAAAATCATCTTGATCCTAAAATGCCCCATGCAACACAGCACCTATATAACTCTGAGTCGGTTATATAGGTGTCCAAACTGCTGACTGACAGTGATCAAAGAACTCTTTCCTCCTCGTAATTCAGTATGAAGACACCAGCTAACACAGCTTTGCAAATAAAACAATTTACCAGCCTGCCCTCCAGTCAATCAAATGAATGATGTATGTATAATTTTTCTCTCTTGTAAGATCAATAAACTTTTCTGGGACAAAGTACAGGAGGCTCTTTCCCAATTAGAGTTAGCCATGATGGGTGTTTCTGAGTATCTCCAGAAGAAAAGCTGGACTAGGATGTAAGAAAAAAAAAAAAAAGGAGAGAGAGAGAGAAAGGGAGTAAAATGGCAGGAAGAATAAATCCAGAGATAAAAGAGACAAGAAGAAGGTAGCTTTTTCAGAGAGTAATGGAAAAAAAAAAAAAAAGTAGGAAGTAAAGATTGTATCTCCATACCCTGGAGTAGGCCCCCCACTGTCCAGGTTGAAAACTTGTTTGGGGTTGAGCAGATAATGGAATTTCCGAAGAATTCTATGGGGAAAAAAAAGAAAAGGAGAGAGAGAGAGGGAGACAGAGAAGGAGCATGTCATCATGAGAAGTCACAGTACGGCAAACATCTGGGAGCCCATCCACGGTGGGGATGAGGGGCCATTCCAACCCGAGAGGGGAGAAGTCTGCGAGCAGGTCCTGCAGACCCTGAAGTCCCAGGTTCACCTGGCATCACCCGTGTCCTCACTCCCTGTTCAAGGCCATCCCACCATCCCACGACTCTAGCCCCAAACCCCATGAGTATCACTCCCTGCAGAAAGGACAGGGCAGAGAAACCCAGAGCACGGAGGCACCTCAAATGTTCCTTATGTTCCAGGTGATGCAATCTGGCCCTTTGTGGACTGTATAAAGGTTTCAAGGATCCCCTAGGGAAAGGCCCCCACACTCCTGGGAACAGGAGGAAATGCAGGAGGGGTGGGTTGGTTAGGGTGGGGCCGGGGCAAGGGAGGGCTGAGGGGCAGCGACCACACGTAGGCTTGGTTTCAAGGCTTCATCTTGAGAACAATCTGGTCAGTCCCAGAGGGGTATCCTGCCACCTGGACTGGAGGTAGGGTCTTCCAAGCTCTTGTTTTAACCTTACTTTGTATTTTTTAACCCAGATTTCAGGTCATTGGGTTATCTGTCCCTGAGTCCAGAGCTGGACAGGGCAGGGAGGCAGAAGCACTTTGCCACATTCTCCCCCCAGCCTCCCAGTCTACTTAGAGCCTCCAGGACCCAGCAGACTGGCATTTCTTCCACTGATGAGGGGGTTCCCACCTTCTCAGGGCTGGGGACAGGCCAGCAGGTGCCCAATCAGGTGAGTCCTGGGAGGCTAGGAAGAAACTGGCCATCTCATACTGGGTCTGACTCAGGGAGCCTTAACAGTGGCTCACGTGACAGGTTCTGGGCAAAGCACTTTGACTTTTTTAACCCTCACGAAAACCCTAAGAGAGGAGAAATTATTATCCCCCTTTTACAGAGGAGGAAACTGAGGTGCAGGGAGGTTAAGTTACTCGGACCAGGTCATAAAGCAGTAAGTGGCAGGGCTGGGATTTGAACTCAGGTCTGCCTGTCTCCACAGCTCACTGTGTTAGAGTTGAGGGGAGGAAAGGGCCCAAGTGGGGCAGTTCTAGCTTCTCCACTTTGAAAAAGAAGAGAACATACCTTTCTCCTTGTCTCCCTCCACTCTTGGGGTTCACCAAGACCAGCAGGGGATGGGTCCCTGGGGTGGGGATGATCTTATACTTAAAAAGTAAAAGAAAGAGAAATTAGCTCGGCTTCATGCAATGGGGCAGGGCGGGTGTGTGTGTGTGTGTGTGTGAGATGAGAGATGGATGGGAAGCAGTCCCAGGCATGGAAGATAGAAGCTGGGCACGGTGAGTCTTTGTCCACAGGCTGGATTTTCTGAGTGGCTAAACTAAGTGTTTCCACCTTGAGTGGCCTTTAAGTGGTGCCCACAGTGATAACAGTTTAAGGTTGGGATCAGAAATGGGGCAGTAGCACTGTAGCTGCAAATCTTTCAACAAGGGTGTGCAACTGAACCCACAGCACAATATTAGATTTTGTGAGGGATGCAACTGAATTTGATCTTAGGAGGTATGACTATCTGGCCATACGGATAAATAAACTGCCCCTTATAGAGTGGGAAACCCTAGTGGGTAAGTGCTTCAGCTACTAACCAAGAGGTAGGCAGTTCAAATCCACCAGGTGCTCCTTGGAAGCTCTATGGGGCAGTTTTGCTCTGACCTATAGGGTCACTATGAGTCAGGATCAACTGGATGGTAGTGGTTTCTCAAACAGTGAACCATCACTTCCGGCCCAGTGCCTTCAAAATTGACACTCTCAGCCCCAGTTTTCCCCTTAAGCCTTGATTACACATCTTTGACTGCCCAGTGGGTTCCCTGAACTGGACGTGTCATCATCAATACAAATTCAACATGCCCCAAACCTGACCTATCTTCTTTTCCCGTTAAACTGGCCTTCTCTCTGGACTTCCTATTTCTGTTAAAGGGGCTATTATCCACCCAATTATCCAGAGATACTGTCTTGCCAATTCTTTGCCTGGTATGTCCCTTTATCTCAGCCAGCCCTTCACTACACCTTCACAGTCCCCACAATGCTCAGGCCTTTCCCAGCCCAGGTCAGTCTTGGATGCCATCCCACGAGGTTCCTTCCCATGAGGCCATGTCAATCGTGCCACTCATGCTCAGAAACCTTTAATGGCACCTCATTGCCCGGAGGATAAAATCCAAGTCTCCTAGTCCAGCAGCCAAAGCCTTTCCAGTCTACCTGGCCACGTGCTACCATTATCACTTAATTACTCCTAACCCTCAGCCACTGGCAGCTCCAACCAAGACATAGTCTTCTCACCTCCAGTTAGCCTGTCTTGGGCATTCCCACCCCCTGGCTCTGCTCATCCTGTTTTCTTCTGCTTAGTAGCCAGAAATGCTCAATTCCTTCTTTGCATCTTCTTCAAAACCTTCTCATCTTCCAGGGTCCAGTTCAAGAGCCACTTCCTCTATGAAGTTTTCCTTGACCATGGCAACTAAAACGTTTGCACTTGAAACCTGGAAGAGCTTCTGTTTTTGTTGTGGTTCTCATTCATTTGTTTTGCTTTATCTTCTTAGGTAAATGTCTCAAAACATCAACTGGATTTTAAATGTCTGAGGAAAGGGGCTGTGTGTGTAAGCCTCCTTCAAGGACTCCCGCAGCACCAGATGCAAGAGTGGGTGCTCGATATTTGTGGATTTGGCTTCAGGTCCGCTGACACAGAGACATAGCTCTGCTCCGTGGTCAGTACGAAATGCTTGCTTTCCCAGATCTCAGACTAAAAATGCCACACAGTCCTGTCTTGTTGGGAAAAGACAGTAGCATCCTTTATGATTTTCTAAGAATTCTCTTCTTTTTGCCCAGGGTGCACCCAGAAGCATCTTAGACCCTGAGGACTAATTCCTTACCTCTGGGGTTTGTTAGGAAACCCTGGTGGCATAGTGGTTAAAAGCTATGGCTGCTAACCGAAAGGTCAGCAGTTCGAACCCACCAGGCACTCCTTGGAAACCCTATGGGGCAGTTCTGTTCTGTCCTATGGGGTCACTATGAGTCAGAATCGACTCAATGGCAACGGGTTGTGTTTGTGTTCGGCGGTTTGTTAAGTATTCAAAATATTTAACAACTTGTCCAGCATGGGCACTTCCCAATGAAACCAGATGCCAGGACAACCAGGTAGATGCCAGTTGTAAACTTGTGTACCTGCACTGGTGTGATTCATCTGGCTTTCTGTCATGGTGTCTAGAGTTTTCCCGAATATTAAGGTTTTCCCTGCCATTATCTCTTATGTTTTCAGTTTCACAGCATTTTGATCGGCGTGTTCTCATTTAATCTTACAGCACCTCTATGAGGTGGGCAACATGGGGCTTGTTAAGCCCCTTTCCAAACAAAGAAATAGAGGCTCAGAGGCTGAGGGGGAGGACGTTCTAGTTTTCTATTTCCTTTTCTAGAACGCTTTGTGCTTCACCAGGCTGTCTTTCTTGCAGTCCCTGGAACTTTGTAGAAGGCACAAAGAAAAGATGTTCATTGGTGAACCCTAGTTTAAAAAAAAAAAAGAGTCGATGGTTTCTAAAATATACATTTAAGGATTAGGAAGGATTTGGAATCTGGTTAGCTTCATTCTGGCAGATCACATTCTGCAGTCAGCTTGGCAGTCTTGGAAAACCACTGTCTATTTTTAGGCCACACATTTGTTATCATTTAAGAGGTTTACAAATTGACGTTTTACGTAACTTGTTTCTAAAGAAGGCGAAACAGCCAGTGAGGCAGGAACGGGGCCAACCAACTTCCCTTCTCACCCCTTGTCTACTAAATGGTGGTCAAAGGTAATTCCAGAGGCTGGAAATAAAGTGTCCTCCGGTGTGGCACAAATGACCAGTTGAGAAACCAAAGATTCTAGGCTCCAAACCCCGTCCTCCCTAGTACAGCTTGGACCAACTTATAATGAGGGATTCCACTCAAGGCTCGAGGAGGTACCTGCATTACAATTTCGCCTTTGGCTGAGGTGTTGCCATCAGACTTCCCGCCTTGCCTGTCCTGTGAGAAGAGAGGAGACAGAAGCATGTTTTGGAAAATGAATGGCTAATATTCAAGCAAGAGATCAGAAACAAAAATAGAAGGCCAGTAGAGTGTGGCTGAGGCTTTTCAAAATGGTGACTTTGGAATTAAAAAAAAGAATGTTCCCTGTGGGTTCTCTAGGGTTCTCCAGATCTCTGCCTTTACTAGGTCTAACTTTGACTTTGGGACACTGGCAAGGGCCATGGGGTGGGGGTGCAGAAACAGTGAAATCAGCAGAAACCTAAGTGTTGACTTAGAAGCTGGGCTCTGAGAAAGAAGGTCTTAGATCTGGCTTCTTTGCTCCACGCTAAAATCCCCTAGGAGCCCTCGTGGCGATAGTGGTTAAGAGCTTGGCGGCTAACCAAGACGGTGGCAGTTCGAATCCACCAGCTGCTCACTGGAAACCCTATGAGGCAGTTCTACTCTGTCCTATAGGGTCACTATGAGTCAGAATCAACTCAACAGCAGCGGGTTTTAAAATGTGATATTGGGCATGTTATTTTTTTAGTTTTGTTTGTTTTTCTTCTCTAGTGTTTATTATTTATTTTATTGAGGTTTATCTCACATACAGTAAAACGCTCACATCTTTAGTGTACAGCTAGATTGAGTTTTTGCATGTGCACACGCCCTTGTAACTACTACCCTTTCAAGCATAACCCCATTTGGACTCTTGACACCGTACTGGGATTGCCGGCTTTTTGAATTTTCATATAAATGGAATCGTAGAACATGGCTTCTTTTGCTTAACATTATGTCTTTGAGATTCTCCATATTTTTGTGTCTAGCATAGTTTGCTCTTTTTCTTTGTAACACAGTATCCCATTATTGCTCAATTTATGTAACCATTTCCTGTTAATAGACAATTTTTCCCCCTGGTTTTTGATTATTATGAATGAAGCTGCTATGAAAATTTTTGCATATGTCTTTTGGTGGAATAGATACTCATATCTGTCAGGTAAGTACGCAGGAGCGGAACTGTTGGGTCATGGAGTTTGCGTATTTTCAACTTGGTAAATACTGCTGAATGGTTTTCCAATGTGGTAGTTTCCCTTAGGTTTTTCATGAGGAAGGAGCAGCTGGTCAAGTCAATGGCAAGGCATGAGGAGTCTGTGGGACTGGCAACATCTCTAAGTTGAAAAGAGGGGAACAGTTAAAGTGTTTGGTGCTTGGTTTGAAAGAGAAGTCTTCTACGCAGGAGCCAGAGAAAGTTTTAGGTGGGAATAAAAGAAAAAAAAAGTTTAATTTCATTATGTTTTCATTTCCAAAATGGGGCCGAGATGCCCCAGGGGAAATCCTCAAAGCAGAGGGAGCTCCGTGACTGGACACGGCACAGAGGCCAGCAAGGGTGAGGCCTGTCCACGTGCAGAGGTGGCGGACATCCCTTGGCCTGTGCGCTGCCTGCAAGGTTCTAGAAAGGATGTACTTTCCTGGTCAGGCCATTCCAGAGACTTCTGGGTGGCTGGCTCTTGGAACCAGTTCAAACCTGAACCAAACCCACTGCCGTCGAGGAAATTCTGACTCATAGAGACCCTACCATACAGAGTAGAACTGCCCCATAGGGTTTCCAAGGAGTGGCTGGTGAATTTGAACTGCTAACCTTTTGGTTAGCAGCCAAGCTCTTAACCACTATGCCACCAGGGCTCCAGAACCAGTTTAGCTAAGGCATTTTTTTCTGGCAGTCCAGCTGGTGCAGCACTGACCTCTTGAATCGGGTCCCACAGTCCAAAAACCCCAAGAGTTGTCTGGGGAAGCCCCCTGAGGGAAGTGGCTGTCTGAACACTGTCCACCCCTGAAACGCACACTGGGAGAAGCCAGGAGCCAGGTGGAGGCAGGGGCACTTACCCGGGTGACAGGGCATATGGCAGTAGGCAGCAAAATATGGTCTCTGAGTTCCCCGCCATCACACAATGCGGACAACTCACATTTGCGGTGAAACTGGAGGAAAAAGTGAAGATAAGAGTGAGCCAAAGCGGCCAAGGAAATGTCAAGTACGAGGGTTTAGAGGTTTACTGGGGAGGCAAGCTGTTTAGTGCTCCCCCGAATCCTGACGCACTGCTGGGTTTGACAGTATGGCCGAGTGTATTTGTGTGTGTGCGTGTGTGTGGCTCGGGGTGCCAAGTGGGCCTTGGGCAGAGAAAGGAGACCACGGTGCTGTGCATGGCTGCCGCAAGGAAACAGCCACGAGCAGGCCTGTGGCCCTTCAGCACGGAACCCCTGCGTGGATTTCAGAGCCCCTTTGAAGACTGCCCGCCTCAGTCTCTGAGGCTCTGGGAGGAAGAAGGGACCGATGCGCAGGCTCATGGGGAGCTGGAAGCAAACCTCAGGACTCAGTCTCTGCACTTTGGGATTTCCGCAGTCTGGTTTGGAGAAACCTCCTTTGGAGGCTGATACCTGCTTGAAGGGACAGGCCAGGCCAGGCCACGGCACTGAGTCTGCTTTGGCCGGCAGTTTGGGCTGCTCAGTGGCTCTTAGTGGTGCTCCAGCTTTCCAGAGGAGATTTGGGCTCTAGCATTGGCTGTGCATGGTGGCAGCAGGTACAGGCCTCTGGCCAAGCCAGTGGGGCTGCTCTAAAGAATGAGCCTTTGGGGCAGGTACCCTTCCTCTGCCGCCTTGTAGAGCAGAGTCTGATTCCTCTCCCTGTCACTCCTCCCAGCCCCAGAAGATACCAGGCGAAGGAAGCTTATGGTCCATCCTGCTGTTTCCAGCTGCCCCACCACAGAGGCAGTGGACTGGCCACTTCTTAAGCTCTTGCTGCCCTGGTTCTCGTCGGTGCCCTTTTCTCTGGGCAGCTTGGTGGTCTGTTGGAAGGCACTGTTATTTATACTCAGGGCACTGAACTGGCTCTGGGCCCTCCCCAGCCTTGCTCCCCTGGCTCTGTTCACGCCCTCTGGCGAAGTGTGCACTGCTCCCTTGATGTGGCTTTGAGCAAAGACCACGTGAAAAGAACCAGGGCTGCCCTGGGCGCCAACCCACCGTCATCCGGCACCACACGCAGTGCCGCGCGGTGACACTCTGGTAGCACTTGATACTTTTGTGGCACCGGTCACACTTGACGGAGGAGTTCCCTTCCACCCACGCGTGCTGCATCACCTGCGGGAGGGAGGGAAGGATACCAGGGAAGTCCACGGACCGCGCCCCAGGGTCCTGGGCTGAGGAGGGTCCGGGAGAGTACAGGGAAGGGCGGGCCAGAGGGTGGTTGTTGCCGGTTTAGTGGATGCGTTTATTGGACTGCTGGGTCCCTTTGCTGAAATGCACTGACATGGTCCCTCCCTGCCTAACTGCCACAATGCTGATCAAGGTAGACAAGAAACCACTTTGCATGGCTTTGAGTGGCTCCTTCACCCCAGCAGGCAAACCTCTGAGCTGCGTCTTGTCTGGCAGCCCGGCTGTCTGCCTTGCGGAGCCCCTTGAAGAGTGATGTGCTCGCGTGCGCCCTCTTCTGGAAGGCCGCGCAGTGCAGGGAAACACCATAGGGCTTGGGCTGGAGACCAAACTGGTTCAGTCACTGCTCTTCCACTTGGCGGTGGGGACCTTTCACCAGCTCCGGAGCCTCTCTGAACCTCAGGCTCCTCCTCTGAAAAAACTGGCATAATAGGCTCCATCTCTGGGAGGACCTCTCTGCAATAGTGCCAGCCCTTTGCAGGTATCTACTGACGGTTAACTCCCTTCCCCTCCCATCTTCTGTAGGCTAAGGGCTCTCAGCCTGGGCTGTGCAGTAGAACCACCTGGGGAACTTATGGAAGTCCTAAAGCCCAGCCCACACTCCAGGCCAATAAATTAGAGTCGCTGGAGGTAGGACCCACCATCGTTGTTTTAAAGTGCCCTGAGTGACAATAATGTGCAGCCAAGGTTAAGAAGCAAAGTCCAAAAGCTATTAGTGAGGGCTGGCTGGTGGCTTTCCATCTGGTCTGTGGCCAGGGAAGCCTAGGAACTTGGGAAGCACATGAGAAGGTGTGTGTATGTGTGAGATGTGACCGAAATGACAGCAGCTGATCCACGATACTGATGTCTGGGGGTACAAGCTCTCAGCTTAGCTCCCTCCTCCAGGAATTCTACAGCACTTCTCCAAAATTTCTACCAAGGAATTCCTAACAGAAGAAGAATGTGGATAGGGACTCTGGGAGAATCTAGGAGCAAAGCCTGAAGTGCCCAATTACGAGCACAATATTAAAATCACATGAAATATTTGCATGATAATATCCATGCTTGCATTCAATACAAAGAAATGTGTTACGTTACATAGCAATTGAGTTACTTAATGTCCTCCCCTCCCCCCCAAATGTTTTTGGTAAAATCATTGTTGCCCTAGATGTGCCATGTTTAGTTTGTAGCTTCTAACCTTCTACCACACACCCCTCAGCATGCAAAGAACCCAATCAATTTGGCATCTACATGGTCGCATTGATTTTGGTCCAAGATTATTACGCAGAGACAGAGAGAAAAAAGAGGCTTCAGAGAGGTTAAGTGGCTGGCCCAAGGTTCCATGGCTGTTAAGTGGCGAAGCAAGGACTCATTGCCAGGCCTTCTGATTCCAGGCCTAGGGTTATTTCCTGACACCACATTGCCTTCTCTATCCCCTTCTGGGATTGGAAGAAATGATGAAGGACTTGGGTTGCCCGGCAGGCTCAGAATGTTGTAAGTGTGCCCTGCTGGCCCCTCTGCTGTCCTCCTCCATTCTGTATGGGGCAGGTGGCCAGAGTGCAGGTTAGGGCTCGAGCCCAGACTGTGTGTCTGTGTCCTGGTGAGAGGCATGAACATGGAGGGATGTGTATGGGCGTGGTGCGGAAGGAGTGGACAAAAGGCCATGCAGTGTCTCAATGGGGCATGCATGTGGGTCTTTGGAGGCGCCCTTCTCTCTTAGGAGTCCTTTTTGGGAGGACTGGGTACCACTCCCATTCGCTAACGACCTCCTAACTAAGACTCCTCAATGGAATCTTCCCTCTGCAGAAGCTAGCTGAGTGCCTTCCCTGCTTATTTTATGGAGAGTCCATTTCCAGAAATGCTGAATGGCACCACCTAATGGCCAGGTTAGGAATCCAGAGTGGTACAAATGGTGGAGCACTTGGTTGCTAAACAATAGGTTGGTGGTTCGAATCCATCTAGAGGCACCTCAGAAGAAAGGCCTGGTGATCTACTTCCAAAAGATCAGCCGTTGAAAACCTTATGGAGCACAGTTCTACTCTGACACACATGGGGTCACCAGGAGTTGGGGTTGACTCAACAGCAACTGTTTATTTTTTAGTTCTTGGCCAAGTTAGAAATTTAAGTGCCATCACAACCTCTCCTCCTCTCTTATCGCCTGCATCCTGATCACCAGGTCCTGGTGGTGGTACCTCCAAATGATCGCTCAAACTCTTCTTTCATCTCCTATACCTCAGCCTGTGTGATAGCTAAAACACTCAACACCTGCAATGGCACAGACACAGCCATGACCGTGCTACGGATCAGAGCACAGTGGGTGAATGGAGGCCCGCCTTAGTCAGCCAGAGCCTCAGAGCTGCACTGCCTGGTGCCTGAACTGTTGGAAGAGGTTTTCCCTCTAATCTCCCTTCTGCACCACAGTCAGAGTGATTAACCTAACTCACAAACCCCAATCATACTATTTATGTGCTTAAAGCTCATCAGTGGCCCTCTTAGCTGCAAAGCAAACACCTCAGCTGGCTTTGCAAGACCCTCCCCAGGCTGGATCTCACCACTCTCTGAGCACGGCTCCTGCCACTTCCCTTTCAGCATCCTCTGTTCCAGCCACACCAAACTATGTGGATCCCAGAAGAAGCCACGTCTCCATGGTTTCTTCTACCACGAGTGCCTCATCCTCTGTGGCACCTGGTGAAGTCCTCCTGACTTTGGTTCAAACACAACTCAAATGCCACTTCCTTTGTGGAATCATCCCTGACTTCCTCCTTTAAGCCTCAGCTATATATTCCACAGAGCCCTGATGAAGGTCCGCATGTCATTATTTTAGACTTTGTGGACTTGTCCGTTTCTCCCACGAGACTACACAGCTCTTGAGCAGGCTAGGGACCATCTCTCATAACCTGTGTGCCATAGCACAGATGCTGAATGGATTGACGGATGAATGGGATGGTTTCAGGGTGGTCCTTGAGGCCGAGAAGGGACTGGATAAGCTCCCACAGCCCCTTTCTGCCCAGGAGTCTGCGGTGATGGACATGTTGCCCGGGACCCAGCATGCAACAGAAAAAGGCAATGGATGTCACTAACCTCCCCGCTCCTTTTAGTTTTTGAGAACGTTTTGACACACCCAGGGATGTTTTTGGATACACAGCGTTCGTGGACAGTATATTTACAGTCTGAAAAGGAAAAAATAAAATAAGGAGAGCACTTGCGAGTGGCTATCTAGGAAAGGTTCGGCCACCCCCCAGCCCAGCGATGGCCTCTGCCTTCCTCGGGTGGCCAGATAGGGGCAGGGGACCCATGGAGCTGGCCTTGCCTATGGAAATTCAATATGATCTCCAGCTGTTGATTGGGAGGAGAGTCCAGGGATGTCTCCCAGACATCTTTCTGCCCCCTCCCCCTGCCCCCACCACATGGCCTTCCACTGTGGGCAGTGAATGCAAGCAGGAAAAACAGCCCCAGAATGGTGCTTGTCACTTAAGGAGAGCCTGAGGGGTCATCCTCCTTGTCATGCCAGTGGCATAGCATTCCACTACAGGGATGTTGGTCAGTGGATGGAAGGAGCAGGGATTTCTGGAGTTAGGCCTGGGCCTGAATTCTGGCTCTGCCATTTGTGACTACCCACAGGATGTTGGGTAAAGTGCTTCACCTTTCATAGCACCAGGGTTCCCATCTGTAAAGTGGGAATAGAAGTGCCCCTCTTGCAGGGAATTTACAGGATGTAACGAGGTAATTTGTGCAAAGCACCATGTGTCTGCGTCAGAGTAGTTATTCCACAAAATAACAACAATAATAATAATGACTACTATTACTTACTACTGGAGCCCTGGTAGCGCAGTGGTTAAGCACTCGGCTGCTAACCAAAAGGATGGCAGTTCAAATCCACCAGGCGCTGCTTGGAAATCCTATGGGGCAGTTCTGCTCTGTCCTCTAGGGTTGCTATGAGTCAGAATCAACTCAACAGTAATAGGTTTTTTACTTACTACTATGCAAAAACAGCGAAGTCCACAGGCCTAGCGCCTGATAGGAATGAGATTGGGTCCAAAAAGAATTGGGTGAGAGCTGGATCTGAATGGATGCAGGAAAGACTGGAGGACCCTTTTTTTGGCCTGCTGATGCTTGCTCTTGGTGGCCACTGGGCAAAACTTTGCTAAGAAGACTTTTGTGGCTGAGGTCACTTGCTGCCTAGCTCACATGGGCGTGATGGATGAGACACTCTGGTGACCTGGACCACACCCACGGAGCCTCCCTGCAGCAGCGGCTCCCCTGTCTCTCATGGGTTCAGGCTGAGTGTTTGCATCTGTACGGGGAGGTGGCTTTTAGGACTCTATCACCCACAGCCTGGCCCCTACAAAGCCTTCTCACTGCAGCCCCTCTCCCGTCCCCTCCTGTTCCCCGTATCCACCTTCTTTCCTACATCATCCCTCCTTTCTTCCTTCCCCTCCATCTCTTCTGTCCTCTTCTCCAGTCTCCCTTTCTCTTTTATTCCCCTCTCTCACTTGTGTTGTCTCCCTTCTCCTCTGACTTCCTGAAACGGATTTTAAAACAAAACAAATGCATTGTTTTAATTTCCTTTCTATTTAGACTATAGCTTTATGTTGCTTATTAATTAAAAAAAAAGTGCCTCTAAGAAAAAAAAAAATACGTGCCTCTAACCATGCCCCAAATAAACATTCACTAGTAAAACCTGGATGAAATTAGTGGGAGATGTACTTTAATTACGTGTCACCCTCAATAGCTTTTTTTCCCCTAGGGCGGCACTGACCCATGGTAGAACTCCAACAATAAGGCAACACTTGTCCCTTGACTTGGGGAGAACAGAAACAGGACGTGGATGTCTTGCCCTATTGCCTGGTGTTGGAACAATGTGGGTGGCTCCCCAAGCTAATTTATTTTCTGGAATGGCTCAACCATGGGCAGATCAAGATAGCTCCAGGAGGGAGAGGGGTCTGAAGGAAGTTTACTCACAAATGCAGCACAGGCCTTGCTTCCGCACGCCCATCAGCATGACGTGGCAGAAGTTGCAGTAGGTAGGTTTCTTGAAATGCTTCATGGTCCAGGCATGTCTCCCGTCCCCCTTGGAGCCCTGCAGCAGCAATAACAGGGTGGAACCCTGAGCGGGCAGCCCTAAGCTAGAGGAAATCTGGGGTCATCTCTTGCGTATTCTTGCAGTTTTCTAAGTAAGACTCTCTTCTCATATGTGGAAGACACGATATTCATCTTACTGTTTTAAGGACTCCCTTAAAAGAAATGCAAATGCAAATTAGCAAATAATAAAAACTAAGAATATCTGAGTGGGAGTGGAGACTGGGGGTGATAAAATAAGCCCTCTCCCACACAGCTGGTAAGGAACCTTGGGGGTGCAGCGGTTAAGCGCTTGGCTGCTGACCAAACCATCAATGGTTTGAACCAACCAGCTGCTCCATGGGAGAGAGATGTGGCAGTCTATTTCCATAAAGATTACAGCCTGGGAAATCCTATAGCGCAGTTCTACTCTGTCCGCTAGGGTATCTATGAGTTGGAATTGACTCTACAGCAACAGATTACAAAGCTGGTGGAAATATAAATCAGAACAAGCTTTCTGGCAAATAATTTGGAGATCTGTCTGTCCGTCAGTCTGTCCATCCATCATCATTTCTCAATCTAATCTAATCTAATTCAGTCCAATCCAATCTAATGATCCTTTAAATGTTTATACTCTTTGACTTACAAATTTTGCTTCTTGGATTCTATCCTAAAGTCATAATTTTTAAAAGGCACATTAGCATTTTTGTGCTCTGTCAGAGCTTCAACCTGGAATTACCTAAACTAACAAAAGACTGGAAATATCCAAAAGATCTCAACATTACCAAAAGTTTAATGGTGGTACATCCATATGATTTAATATTGAGCATCAAACAAAATGATATTTATAAAAATATCTAATGGTGTGGGAATGTGCTCATGACATTATGTTGCACGAAAAAAGCAGAATATAAATTTGATGGCATATTATGATCTCAGTTTTATATAGTAAGATCTTTGACGGGAAGAAATTTCACTAAACTGTTAACAGAGGTGAGCTATATATTTGGCAGCCCTAAGGATGCATTTTATTCCCTAATCTGCTTTCTTCTATATTTTCCACGATGCACAGGTATTAGTTCTATAACCCAGAGAAAATAGTTTAGTAAAAATGATGTCCTTTTTTCTGTTATCAGCCTTCCATGCTATTAGCATCATCTCATGAGCACACTCCCAGGCCATTCCCTGCTCACAGGCAGAACAGTAAAGCGATTAAGACACGGAGAGGGTTAAACCGTCCTCTCCTGACTTGGCTTAGAACTGAATACGCCTTACCCACTAGATAAATCAAACCTCTTACAATCACACACCTTTCCCGGAACCTCAGATCTCTCACCTTCCAGCTCCCGGAGCTCAGCTTGGTGGGGCTGTGGCTTCAGGAATACCCCTCCCCACGTATGCTGTCCCTGAGACTTCCTCATGCGTTCCATCGTGAGAGTAACACTCTCAGCTGGTATTGTTGTCGTTGATGTTAGGTGCCATTGAATCGGTTCTGACTCTTATCCACCCTATGTATGTACCACAGAACGAAACACTGCCCAGTCCTGCGCCACGCACACAATCGTTGTTAAACTTGAGCCCATTGTTGCAGCCACTGTGTCAATCCATCTCATTGAGGGTCTTCCTCTTTCTAAGCATAATATCCTTCTCCAGGGACTGATCTCTCGTGACAACATGTCCAAAGTATGTAAGATGCAGTCTCACCATCCTTGCTTCTAAGGAGCATTCTGGTTGTACTTCTTCCAAGGCAGATTTGTTCGTTCTTTTGGCAGTCCACGGTATATTCAATTCCCATTCTTCGCAATGTTATCCACAATTTGTTATGATCCACACAGTCAAATGCCTTTGCGTAGTCAGTAAAACACAGGTAAACATCCTTTTGGTATTCCATGCTTTTACCCAGGGTCCATCTGACATCAGCAATGATATCCCTGGTTCCATGTCCTCTTCTGAATCCGGCCTGAATTTCTGGCAGTTCCCTGCCACTTTTGAATGATATTCAACAAAATTTTGCTTGCTTGTGATATTAATGATATTATTTGATATTTTCCATATTCGATTGGATCACTTTTCTTGGTCTGGTATTAGGGGCAGTTAAAAACTACCGTAGTAAGCTGGTGAGGACTGGCAGTTAGGTGCATAGAGTCTAAAGTGCTGGACTTCAAATCCAGTTCTTACTTCTGGACACCTCTGCGCTTGGGCTGGTCACTGTACCAGGTCTATTCCTATGTCCAGGCTCTTCTGCTGAAGGTCTCTGGAGGAGTCCATGTTTTCTTTTCAAATGCTGGTCTCCTCTGTGCCTGGTTAATCTCTTTTCTTCTCACTACCCCAAAAGCTTGCTCCTTCCAAGACTTGAGTTTTATGAAATTAAAGCCTTTTTATCTGCTGTTGTTGTTGTTGTTAGGTGCCATCAAGTTGGTTCCGACTCATAGCAACCCCATGTACAACAGAACAAAACACTGCCTGGTCCTGTGCCATCCTCACAATCATTATTATGTTTGAGCCCACTGTGGCAGCCACTGTGTCAATCCCTCTCATCAAGAGTCTTCCTCTTTTTCGATGTCTACTTTACTAAGCGTGATCTCCTTCCCCAGGGACTGGTCCCTCCTGATAACACGTCCAAAGTATGTGAGATGTAGTCTCAACACCCTTGCTTCTAAGGAGCATTCTGGCTGTACTTCTTCCAAGACAGATTTGTTTGTTCTTCTTGCAGTCTATAGCATATTCAATATTCTTTGCCAACACTATAATTCAAATGTATCAATTGTTCTTCAGTCTTCCTTATTCATTGTCTAGCTTTTGCATGCATGCATATGAGGTGATTGAAAATACCCTCCATTTCGGTAACTAGCCTCACTAACTGATTAAGTGATTCATCAAAAGATCAGTTCATTCATTCAGCCAACAAACATCTACCTCAAGTGATTTTTAAAAAAATTTTTATTGTGCTTTAGGTGGAAGTTTACAGTGCAAATTAATTTCTCATTCAAAAATTTATACGCAAATTGTTTGTGACACTGGTTGCAATTCCCACAATGTATCAGCACTTTTCCCCTTTCCACCCCAGGTTCCTCAGGTCCATTCATCCAGTTTTCCTGTCCCTTCCTGCCTTCTCGTTTCACTTTTGGGCAGGTGTTGCTCATTTGGTCTCTTGTACTTGATTGAACTAAGAAGCGTGTTCCTCTTGTACTTTATTTCATGTTTTGTAGGTCTGTCTAATCTTTGGTTGAAAGGTGGACTTTGGGAGTGGCTTCAGTTCTGAGTTAGTAGGATGTCTGGGAGCCATAATCTCAGGGATTCCTCCAATGTCTGTCAGACCAGTAAGTCTGGCCTTTGTGCGTGTGTGTGTGAATTTGAATTTTGTGCTACATTTTTCTCCTGCTCTGTTGGGGACCCTCCACTGTGATCCCTGCCAGAGTGTCAGTGATGGTAGCTGGGCACCATCCAGTTCTTCTGGGCTCAGGCTAGTGATCCATTAGTCCTTTGAACTAATATTTTCCTTGTGTCTTTGGCTTTCTTCATTCTCCTTTGCTCCAGATGGGATGGGACCAATAAATGCACTTAGATGATCACTTGATAGCTTTTAAGACCCCACACACTACTCACAAAAGTAGGATGTAGAATATTTCTTTTATGAACTGTGTTATGCCAATTGACCTAGATGTTCCCTGAGACCATGGTCCCCACCCCTCAGGCCCAGTAACTTGGTCCTTCAAGGTGTTTGGATGTGTCTAGGAAGCTTCTATGACTTTGCCTTGGTCAAGTTGTACTGACTTCCCCTACATTGTGTGTTGTCTTTCCCTTCACCAAAGGTAACACTTGTCTCTCTAGTTAGTGACCTTCCCTTCCCACCCCTCCTCTCCCTAAAAAATCATCAAAGATTATTTTTTTCTGTATGTAAACATTATCTGAGTTTTTATAATAGTAGTTTCATAGAATACTTGTCCTTTTGTGAGGGACTTATTTCACTTAGCATAATGCCCTACAAATTCGTCCATGTTGTGAGCTGTTTCACAGATTCATCATTGTTCTTTATCGTTGCATAGTATTTCATTGTGTATCATAATTTGTTTATCCATTCATCTGTTGATGGGCACTTAGTTTGTTTCCATCTTTTTGCTATTGTGAATAATGCTGTAATGAACATGGGTGTGCATGTGTCTATTTGTGTCACAGCTCTTGTTTCTCTAGGATACATTCCTTAGAGTGGGATTAGTGGATAGTATGGTATTTCTATTTCTAGCTTTTTAAGGAAGTGCCACATAATTTTCCATAGTAGTTGTACCATTTTACATTCCCACCATCAGAGCATAAGAGTTCCAATCTCCCTGCAACCTCTCCAATGTTTTTTTTTTTTGTTTGTTTGTTTTTACTAGTGGATCTACTTGTATCCACAATCAACACCCATTGAAACAACAGTCAAGAAGTCAAAAGACACATTGCATTGGGCAAATCTGCTGCAAAAGACCTCTTTAAAGTGTTGAAAAGCAAAGATGTGACCTTGAAGACTAAGGTGCACCTGACCCAAGCCTTGGCATTTTCGATTGCATAATACGCATGTGAAAGCTGGACAATGAACAAGGAAGACCAAAAAAGAATTGATGCCTTTGAGTTGTGGTGTTAGCAAAGAATATTGAATACACCATGGACTGCCAAGAGAACAAACAAATCTGTCTTGGAAGAAGTACAGCCAGAATGCTCCTTAGAAGCAAGGATGGGGAGACTATGTCTTACATACTTTGGACATGTTATCAGGAGGAATCAGTCCCTGGAGAAGCACATCATCCTTGGTAAAGCAGAGGGTCATTGAAAAAAAGGAAGACCCTCAACGAGATGAATTGACACGGTGGCTGAAACAATGGGCTCGAGCATAATGATGGTGAGCATGGTGCAGGACCAGGCGGTGTTTCATTCTGTAGTACACAGGATCACTATGAGTCGGAACTGACTCAACAGCACCTAACAACAACAGTGCCAGAGATGTCAGGGTGAGATGGTATCTCGTTGTAGTTTTGATTTGCATTTTGCTAATGGCTAGTGATCTTGAGCATTTCCTCATGTGTTTGTTAGCCGCCTGAGTGTCTTCTTTGGTGAAGTGCCTGTTCTTATCCTTTGATCATTTTTTAATTGGATTATTTGTTTTTCTGTTGTTGAGGTGTTGAAGTATTTTATAGATTTTAGAGATTAGACCTTTGTCAGCTATGTCGCAGCCAAAGTTTTTTTTCCCAGTCTGTAGGTTCTCTTTTCACTCTTTTGATGAAGTCTTTTGATGAGCATAAGTGTTTAATTTTTATGAGCTCCCAGTTATCTAGTTTATCATGTGGTGTTTGTGCATTGTTAGTTATGGTTTGTATTCTGTTTATGCCATGTATTAGGGTCCCTAGCAGTATCCCTATTTTTCCTTCCATGACCTTTTTTGTTTTAGGTTTTATATTTAGGTCTTTGATCCATTTTGAATTTCCTCAAGTGATTTTTGCAAGAATTAAGTGAAATACTGTCAGTAAAGCTCCGAATCCAGTATTTGGCATGTTGCAAACATGTTCTTACTTGGTGGCAAATACTGGGAACACAAAAATAACCAAAGAGTGTTTTCTCACATGTAAGGAATTTGAGTTGCTCCTATCCTAGAAATGAAGACATGGAGACTCAGGAAGTTATGTAAATAGTTAACCCTCCCTCCCCCAAACTAGGGTTTTCCTTTAGGGTCTTAGACTTGAAGGGCAATTACAGCACTCTTCAGAAGACCCAGCTTCTTCATGTAGCCCAAAAGACGGTCATGTTATCTGAAAATACCTCTATTAGCAAAGGGAACCAGTTGGCTGACACCCCCTTTCATGGCTACTGTTGTCATAGACACAGGATGAGAAGCACGTGGATCTTGGCTTGGGATAAGGTGACATGTCTGCTTGGGTTATAGCACCATCATGTGGCTTTTTCATTTCTGCACATTGGAGGCTGCAGAACGTGGAAGTCATGCCCTTCCTTACGTGTGCTGGGTTTCATGTCACTGCTAGAATTTCACCCAGAGACAGACTGCTTCCTGCATTTGCCATTCAGAGATCCCCAGACTTTCAGTGGCCGAACACAGGTTTTGAAAAAGCAAGCTAGTAATAGAACTTTTAAGCCCATACTGTGTGGGCTCTCCCAGACTCCCCTTCTTATAGGCAGCTTCTCTGGGGTCCTATGCGTTGATTTCCCACTTCTTGGACAGGAAAAATATTAAATGTTAAAAATGTACACTTTAGTACATACTTAAAACAAATGTACACAACTTTTGATTAATTAAAACTAAACTTGCATTTGATTTTTGTTTGCAGCTTTCTTGACGTGAACTATGGCTTGCTACGAGGCTGAGTTGGCATTTGGGGGACACACTTGGGAGAATGTTGAAGAACTAGCCTCGCTCTCCCACCTCCAGCTGTAGAAGAGTAGATCCCTCCATGCAAAGAGTTGGTGGCACTTTGGACCTCAGTAGGGAAAGTACAAATTGGGTCCTTGTTCCATCTCTACTTGCGTGTTTCAGAGAAAGGACAGGTATGCTCGAATGACACCCAAGCAGAACTTGTATCTTTGATCCAAGTATAATCTTGAATGAGTATTGTTAGCAAAGATGTTATCTTATTTACCTTTGCACCCCCAGATCTGAGCCTTTGTGGATACATAGTAGCTTCTTGGTAAGGGATCATTGAAGGAGGGGTCTGATGTTACCGAAGATGGAGGCTCGCCTCTGCTACAAACTGGCATGCACCCTTGGGCTCCTTACCTCTCTGGGCCTCAGTTTGTAAAACAGGAGGGAGACTAGAGCTTCACAAAGGTCTTTTCCAGCTTTGACTTTCTAAGGAGCTAAGTAACCAGAAGGGAGTCGTGCAGGTTCCTTGATTTCTACTCATCACTTAGAAGGAGCTGAGCATGCCAGTAGATGACTGCAGAATCCTTAGTTCTTGAGTGTTGTTGGAAATGAAGGCTCAGCTTTAACCCTGAACCACAGAACTGTCAGATGGAGACACTATGGGAAATGGGCAACGACAGTCAGGTAGAGGCCAGTCCAGCTGCCCTGCCTGTTCTTCCTCTCTGTGGCATTTCAGTAATCTCAGAAACCCATGAGGCTGTCCTGGTAAATGCTTCACATCACCATTTGTGCTTTTAGTGCTAATCTTCCTATCTCAAGTACGGAAGTTAGTTCGCTTGGTAAATAAGCAGAAAATGCAGTGTCTGACTAGGTCAGATGCTAGGCATTATATGAGCACTGATTTCAAGTTAAGCTTTACATGTGTCCCCTCTCTGATCAAATGGGTAGATTTCCCTAACACGTTCGGAACTTTCCTTTGGGCCTTTGGTCAAGCCGCAAACACTCTCTTCTACCATCTTCTACCAGGCATCCTTGACAGCCAGATCAAACATCCTCCTAGGATCCCTCCATCTGATCTTTATTCTCAAGAGTGAGATATCAAAATCACACACATCCTTCAGGGCCAGGTTGACACCCTCGAAGGTTCCTTCCTGCTGGGCTTCACTCCCAAGCGTGGAGTGTTAGAAAGTGTAGCATCTTGGGAGTCAGGTACAAATCCTGGCTCCTCCTTTTGCTCTTTATGCATAGAACCTCAGTTTCCCATCTGTATAAACTGGGGTAAAAATACCTACCTATCTGGTGGTTTTGATTATCAAACAAGATACCATTCATGAAAGTCTCCCACAAAAGACTAATCTTCCTTCCTCCTTTCCTTCTTTCACCAACTCTCTTAGCATTTTTAAACCTAACTTGTGGGAAAGATAGAATTCTTCCTTGAAGTTTTTTGCCCTTTGCTGGTCAAATATAAGCTTCTTGAGGGCAAATCCTGAATCTCTGTGTCCCTTTATAACACTTATAACAGTAACTTTTCTTTAGTAATAATTTAGTAAATGTCTATTGAATGAATGAGTATATTTCAGACACCAAAAGGCGGTAAGCAATGACAAGAGAGGGGACTTTCCAGCTGGCCTAGAGTACGTGGTGTCTCCATTGGGAAGTCCAGGGTAGAAGCCAAGGCTATGTGTAGATATTGACTTCCACATGGAGCCTGAAGTACCTGTAAGGCAAGAGATCTCTGAACTCAAACTCACTGACTTACAGAGTCATCCATCCCCAGGAGGACCAGCAATGGGATGGTGGTCATTCCTCCGTGGACCCATTCCTTTAGAGACACAAAGCCGTCCTGGTCATAGTCCATCCCTTGCAACATCTCCTTCAAGATCTGTGGAATCCAAAGAGCAACAACTGTCTCTTTTCATCTTTGAATTTTCTGTCCCCCTCTGCCCTCTCTTTGTCTTTCATCCTGAATTATGTGTTTTGTGTTTTGCACCTTTCTCCTCTGATTCTGAGTGAACGAGAGTCAACAAGAACAATAGGGGAGCAGACTAGGATTCAGGAAGCCAACATTCTGGGTGTGGCTGTGCCTCAACCTGACTGTGTGGCCTTGGGGAAGCCATCCCAATTCTTTGGGTTCTGGTTTGCTCATCTGTAAAATGGAAATGATACTGCTATGTTTGCAGTATTGAAGTCAGGATTAGAGAAAATGTACATAAAATTTCTAATACAATGCCCTATACCTAGGAGCCCTAATATGTAATTATTATTATTACCATATTTTTATGCAAATAACACGCTGCTTGTACATTAGTTTGCCAACTGTTCCTTCCTCCCTTGAGGTATTTTTGTAAGCACTGCTATGCCAATTTTTTTTTTTTTTTTACTTATTGCTGTAAAAAATTAGCATAGCATGCTTAGGAAAATACCTCACGGGAGGGGGGTGGAGGGAGGGCATGGCTGGCAAACAAACGTAGAAGTCATGCATTATCTGTGTAAAAATACAGTACTAGTATTATCTGGTTATTTCTATCTTTAAATTCTCTGACCTATAAATTCCTGTTATAAAAATTTAGCTCTGGAAAAAAAGTTAGGGGAATTAATAGTTCAATTATGCCTACACTCTTCCTGCTGCCTGCAATTTTTCCTATCCAAGAAGTGGGCGGTCAAGGCATAAGACCCCAGAGAAGCTGCTTGTAGGAAGATAGGTCTGGGAAAGCCTGCACAGTAAACGCTGGCATTCAAGTCCAGAAGACGTGCCAACCTCATGTTGGTTGCTCACTTGGAAGTCACCCCATGCTTATGGACACTTACAGGTCTTAGCTCCGTGGGATCCCATTCCAGGTACTGGGCAATGTGCAGCATTTGGTTGACAATGCGATCCATCTCCTGGAAAACAACAGGGAGAGAAACCAACTGAAGGTGTGTTTTTGAGAACAAGACTCAAAATCAAACCCAACGGAAACACAAGCAGGGCTGAGCGAGAAGCAGATGGTGCCATACATCATCGTTTCACTAGGAGTTCACCATTTGTTCCCAGGCACTTTGCTTCTGCCTTGACTACAAAGCTTAGTGGAGAGAGGTGCTCACAAGAAGCATGGACAAGCCAGAGTTATATGGAAAGCCCACTGAACAATGATCTCCTTGCCCTTATTCTGTCCCTGGACTTCGAGAATATAGAAAGAAGACTCCTGGTTTCTCTTTCACTGTGTTCGTAGTACTCACAAATACTTACAAACCAAGGCAGGCCTCTCCTTACCCTTCATATCAGTCCTCATCCCCACAGCTTTAGCAACATGGGATCTATTTATACCCCTTGGGTGCCAGTTTCAGCTGGATGAAGGGCTGCTGTATTGGTTCTAGCTCAGGCACTATGATTCAGATTTATTTTGGCATCTTACCTATTTCCTTTGTCCTGTGGTCCAACCCTGGGCCCAGGACTCCACGAGTAGGAAATTTGTGAGGAGTATATCTGCCTGATGAGAGCCTTTGGTACCAAGGCCAGGCTCCATATAAAACCTCGTAGAATTGATGGATGCTAACATGTCTTTTTTTTTTTTTTTAACATGTCAGCACATGGAGAGCCCCACTGAAACATGTCTGGGTCTGGGCTTAGAAGGCATTTAGTGTCGAAGTGAGCATCTCTTGGGTACCATCTAAGATGTTTATAGTAAGGATGTTTTGATAACACATTGGTGGACTAAAGATAGGCTTAAAATTGTTACCTCCACCAGGTTGAGTGTTGGGTCAAAACAAGCAAGGTAAAACCCAACAGAGTAAAATCAAACAAAAATTATTTCATTTAAATTAAAAAATAATCCACTGCAAAATTGCAGGATGGAGCAATAGATGGGGAGAAGGACGTAGGGAGAAAGGTAGGGACAGGGCTTGGCACTTGGCAGAAGTTCCAATGCAAAAATAGCTGGGGAACTTCATTGGGTCTACGACTCAATGAGAAAGCAATGTGATTCAGGAGCCAAGAATTAGACTCGGCCCAGGGCTGTGTAAATACAAGCAGAGTGGGCAGATTTTAGGGAGAACCAATTCTCCTGATGTCTACCCTTGTCATTTGAATGCTTAAAGAGTCATGGAGCAATGGGTTCAGTTCTGTGCCATATTTTAAGAAGGGCATTGACAAACTGGAGCTTGTCCAGAGTCCATATTTAAGTCAAGCCTTATGAGAAACAGTGTAGGAACTGAGAAGTTTTAGCAGGGAGAAGATTTTAGGGGACATGGGACAGCACCTTTAAATATCTGATTGCCTATTGTGTAGAACTGGTTTTCAACTTGTCCTGATCAACAACAGAGGAGAGAACTACGCAGATGGATGGAGGGAAGGGAGGAGTTGAGTGTTGGCCTATTTTGGTCACTCTACCGGTTTTGGGAAGAGAGAGAGAACAGCAAAAGCAGGTTTTGTGTTGAAAATCACGCTGGCAGACCGAAGGGGCCTGAATGCAGGAAGGAAGCACTTTCTAACAGTTATCCACAGTAGCGGAATGGCTGTCTTAAGGTAGTGATTAGCTAACCCTGGCAACATTCAAAAAAGAGACTGGGAGTCTATTTGCTGGGGATTCCAGGTGGAAGTTAAATCTGATAACTCTTGTGAGCCTCGCTTCAGTCCACCAACCTCACCTTTAAAATATATCCAGAATTTAACCACTTCTTACCACTTCCAGTGCTTCTACTCTGGCGCAAGTTACCATCACATATTGCCTTGATCGTTTCAAAAGCCTCCTGACTGGTTTCCCTGCTCACATTCCTACAGTCTATTCTCAACACAAGTTAAGTTGACTGCGCCACTCCTCTGCTCAAAATTTCCAAAGGTTCCCCATTTCTCCAGAGTAAAAGGCAAACCCTTTCAATCACCTTACAGGCCTGATATGCTCTGCAAACTGCCCTGCGCCATTACTTCTCTGATCTCATAGCCATCACTCACTCTGATTGCGTCTGTTCGGTCATTCCACCAGTCCCCCTGGCCTCCTAGTCAATCCTCCAACATACCTGCAGCCCCTCAGGACCTTTGCACTGGCTGTTCCCTCTGCCTGGAAGGCTTTCCCCTAGATAACCCCAAGACTCACTCCTTCGCCTCCTTCAAGTCTCAGTTGAGATGTGAATTCCTCAGGGCACCCTTCATTGACTACCCTATGATAACACTGCAGCTCCCTCCAACACTTCCTTTTCCTCCTTTAGCATCCTCCTCAGCAGACGTCTCTACCTTGCACACATTTACTTACGTATGTTACCATGTCTGTGCTTGCGCTAGAAGGAAAGCTTCATGAGGGTGTGGGTTTCTGCCAGTGGCTTCACTGATGTATCCCCAGTGCTTAGAATAGTGCCTGACAGCACAGTCATGGTAGCTCCATAGACACAGCCAAACTCCCTGAGGGACCAAATTGCTGGGCTGAGGGCTGTGGGGACCATGATCTTGGGGGAATATCTAGCTCAATTGGCATAACATCATTTATAAAGAATATGTTCTACATTCTACTTTGGTGAGTAGCGCTTGGGGTCTTAAAAGCCTGCGAGTGGCCATCTAGGACACTCCACTGGTCTCACCCCTTCAGGAGCAAGGAAGAATGAAGAAAACTAAAGATACAAGGGAAAGATTAGTCCAAAGGGCTAATGGACAACATCTACCACGGCCTGCACCAGACTGAGTCCAGTACAACTAGATGGTGCCCAGCTACCACCACTGACTGCTCTGACAGGGATCACAATAGAGCGTATCAGACAAAGCTGGAGAAAAATGTAGAACATAATTCTAACTCGAAAAGAAAGACCAGACTTGCTGGCCTGACAGAGACTGGAGAAACCCTTAGAGTATGGCCCCAGGACACTCTTTTAGCTCAGTAATGAGGTCACTCCTGAGGTTCACCCTTCAGCCAAAGATTGAACAGGCCCATAAAACAAAACAAGGCTAAAGGGGCACACCAGCTCGGGGCAGGGACTGGAAGGCAGGAGGGAACAGGAAAGCTGGTAACAGGGAACCCAGGGTTGAGAAGGAAGAGTGTTGACATGTCATGGGGTTGTTCACCAATGTCATAGAACAATGTGTGTAGTAACTGTTTGATAAGAAACTAGTTTGTTCTGTAAAACTTCATCGAAAGTACAATAAAATAAAAAAAAAAAAAGGAATAGTGCTTGACATATGGTAAAAAAAAAAATATATATATATATATGGTAGACAATAAATATGTGTTGACCAAATGCTTGAAAGTCTAGGATTCTCTGGTTGTCCCCTAGCATGACCCAACCCACAGTTTTGCAGTGTGGTGGTAGAATTTCCACAGAGGCGCCCTGCCCTTTAGAGGGCCTTGGGATGGTCCAGTTCATCTAGTGGGTTTGTTCCCTTTCTTCCTTCCTTCTATTCTGACTCAGCCCCATCCACCTTGACCTCAGAGCTTTCCCATTGATAGATCCCATCTCCAACATGGCCAGCCATGAGTCAGAGCCTGTCTGATCCTATTTTTTTTCCTCTCTGCCTTCTTCCTTTTCCATCTTTCTTCCTACTCCATGATCCTGACCTATCCTGCCTCTTCCTGAGGAGCAGTGGAGTCTTAGGCTTTCCCAGGGGCAATGGAATTAAGTGCTCAGAGAAGACTTACCAGACACCCAGTGCTAGTGCCCTGAGCTATGAGAGGAAGCCAAGAGTGACGCCAAAGCATTTCAGCAGTAACCTTCTTTCTCTTGCCCTGGTCTTGCTGCTCCCCTATCCGCCTCCCCTCTACCCTCAGGCTCCAGCAGGAAACTGCAGACAAGTTCTGAACAGATTGTGAAGGTAAACTAGGTGAAATGCTAAAGCATCTCCCCATTCTGACATTTTAAGACCCCAGGCTTCTGGAACAAAAAGGCAAGTTAGAGTTGACTCTCCTCAAGGCTGGGTCTTCGGAAGTAGAAGGTGAGAAATTTATTCAGATTTCTGCAGCCCTTATTGGGACGTTTCTATTCCTGTAAAGATGGAACTGAGAGTTTTCAGATTCTTCCTCCACCTGCTTCCCGCTCACCCCGCCTCTCTTAGATCCAGGAGGGATATTTGGAAATAAAGCTTACCGCTTGGTCCAGGAGACCGTTCTCGTCCGAATCATAGAGACGGAACATGACTGCAAGAAACAGAGGAAGTGAGGCCTGAGGGGTCTTCCAGGAACCGCGACAGGCTGAGGTTTTGATGCTGCCAAGCACATAGATCAGTTCTGGCCACTAGTTCACCCACCCTCCGAGGTTCAGAGTCTGACTTCCTTACAGAGGGGGTGGGAAGAAAGAGAAGCAAGCCATCTGGCTCCCAGGACTGTCTAAGCAATGACTGTGGCTGATGAGATCCAGGCCTCGAGTGTGAATTCCTGTACAGAACTCACACCTCTCAGGGTCACTGGGCCACACTCAAAGCAAACGCCCATGGGTGGGGGCAGAGGCACCAGAAACGCACATGGGTCACTGCCTCTGCTGCACGTGGAAAGAGCACAGGCTGTGAAGTCAGGCAGACCTGGGTTCAAAGCCCGGCCCTCCCTGACCACCCCTGGGTGTCAAACGAGCCATTTAACTTTAGACTCAGTTTCCTCATCTGTAAAATGGAGATTATAATAGTTTCCTTCTCTTTGGGTTGTTATGAGAACTAACATGTAAATGATACGCCATGCCTGCAGTGATTGGAATGTAGAAAGCACTCAACGTGTATAAATAGCATTTAATATGCACCAGATGCTCTTTTAAGTACTTTATTGTTATTACTGATTTAGTCCTCAATAATGCTATGTGATAGTTACTATCATAACCAAAACCAAAAAACCAAACCCGTTGCTTTCGAGTCAATTCCCAATCTCAGTGACTCTATGGGACAGAGTAGACCTGCCCCATTGGGTTTCCAAGCAGCGGTTGGTGGATTTGAACTGCTGACCTTTTGGTTAGCAGCCAATTTCTTAACCACTATATTACTAGGGCTCCTAGTTACTATCAAAGGAGCTTTTATATCTCCTTTTATAAAATTTTTTTTTTGACATTTTTTTTTATAAAATGTCGATACGCTCTTCAGAACTTGCTCTACCACGTTCTAGATGCAGGAAAGTAGCGTAGGATAAAGAAAGTCTGGGAGAGAAATTGGGGCAAAGGATTAAATGTTCACTTAAGGGACCTGGAAACCTGCATTTTGTTCAACTAAAAGGTAGAGATCCTGTCGGTGGTCTCAGCAGTGAGCAGGGAGGGAAGCAGAGCTAAACATTTCTTTGTTTTTCTCCTATCTTTTGAAACCCTTCATCAGGCCCGTACTCTCTGTGGAGACACCTGGTGGATCCTTTCCTGATACAACCCCTGCGGGTCTCTCAGCCCATACCCAAATGATCATGCTACTCTGGCTAAGCTGCCCTTGTGTCCTCGTTTCTTTCTAAATGTTTTAATGTTTCTGTACCTTGTATTTGTCCAGTGGTACACTCCTGGCTGGAGTATAAGTTCTTTAAAAGGAGGGTCATGGTCTTTTGACTCTTCTTGACTCTGCAGAATGTCTAGGTCAGAGGCCCTAACAGACTAGAGCATTGCTCTAGGATGCTGGGTCTAGGCAACTCTGCGACACTGAGCTCTCTTTGGTCCACAGAGGCACCCTGCCCTTCAGATGGCCTTGGGATGGTCCAGTTCATCTAGTGGGCTTGTTCCCTTCCTTCCTTGAATGAGGAGCAGAACTAGAAAGGCCTGGGTCACCATCCTATGTTTTAGCAGCAAGACCTTGGGCAAGCCATTTAATCTTTCTGAGTTTCTGTTTCTTTCCATGTAAAATGAGAATAATCACATCACCCTTCTAGGACTGTTGTGAGGTTAAAATGAAGTAATGCGTGCAAAGTGCTCAGTATATATGAGGTGTTCATTCATGGGACCTATCATTGTTATTGCATGGGCAACAGGTGGGATTTTAGACCATTCTTGGCCAAAAGGTACATGTTTGGTTTTGAAGGAGAAGATCCTAACTTGTTTTCAATTGTTAAAACTAGGGCAGGATTTGGATTGATTTGGCTGGATAAAAAACTAACCAAAATGAAAACTCTACAGGTCACACAACCAAGTTTCTGTAACAAAAAATTGCAAGGGGAAAAAAAAAAGAATTAAGCAAAAGATGGAGGGGTAACTAATAGATTAAAAGAAACTGAAGAGCCCTAATAACTACTGACAATGTATGGACCTTACTTGGATCCTGATTCAAACAATTAAAAAATACATAAGATAATTGGGAAAATGTGGATACTAATTGAGTATTTGATAACAGTAAGCAATCATGTTCTAAGATGTGATAATAAGGCTGTGGTTATATTTAAGACAAAGAGTCTGTGTATTTTAGGGATATATACTAAAATATTTACAGAGTAAATTATACGATGCCTGGATTTTGCTTTCAAGTAATCTGGGGCAGAGGGGATGGGTGGGGGTATAAATAAAACAAGATTGGCCATGAGTTGATAATTGTTGAAGCCAGGTGATGGTACACGGAATTTCATTATACCGTTTATTTTATGTTCAAAATTTTCTATAATAAAAAGTAAAAAAAAAAAAAAATTCTTTTTATTGCCATAACAAGACTGAGTCTGAGACTCACTGATGTGAACAATTTACCACACTTTCTCTCTGGAAGTTATTAACAAATATGATGCCTAAAACTCAAATTGTGGCTAAATGTTGGAAATAATTTGAGATTTCAGTTTTAACATGAGCCAGAAGAAACAGAAGTTCGCTACATTTCTACCAAATCAGCACTAAAGTCTTACAGTTGTTAACACCTGAAATCTATGAGCGAAGCTTTAAGCTCAGCTATTGAGTGAAGGGTTTCATTCTGTTTTTGGCAAGAGTTAACCTTTGCCTGCCCTTCCTTGCTAATGTTTATGTTTTGTTCACTGGTCCTATTATTTACGAGAACTTTGCCTTTGCCATAATGTATATGTTTTTAAGTTCCCAAGAGAAGCAAAGACAGTACATCTTGTTTAAAAAGGCTGTGTCATCTCCTGTTTCAACAAGTTTGCCTGTAGGCTGACAGAGGCCACCTAACCCATGCCTGGAGGGAGCCATCTACAAGACTGCTGGCTGTTTCAGTGGCTGTAGACGCTCCTTTCCATCATCAGCTATTGCTTTTTCCCTGAAGACGTGTTTTTGAAACTAGTTTTAGTAGTGCCGTGAGACCAAGCTCAGTTCCCTCAATGAAGCAACTAGTCTTCTCTCTCTAGAGGTTGAAGATCTTGGAGTGTGGGCAGGGTGGAAAAACAATGTGGAGGTTAACCAGGTCTCAAGAAAAACTAATTCCTCATAGTTAAAGATTTGCTTAGGCAGGAGCCCTGGTGGCACAGTGGTTAAGAGCTCAGCTGCTAACCAAAAGGCTGGCAATTTGAATCCACCAGCCTTTCCTTGAAAACCCTATGGGGCACTTCTACTCTGTCCTATAGGGTTGCTATGAACAGAATCAACTCTACAGCAACAGGTTTTTGTTTCTTGGTCGGGCATGGACAGAGGTTGAATATGTTTCTTCGGAAAATTTACTGAGAGGAGGCAACAACTCTTTGATTGGAGGCTTCCAGGAAGTCCTGTCAGCAAAGGTAGGGAGTCTTGACCACTTGCAGAGACCCAAGGGGCTCTCAGTGCCAAGGCGTCAGAGGTCTTGCCGATACTACGCACAGCTGGAACCGTGTCCCAGGGTGGATTCTAGGAAATGTTACCACATCACTGCTGGTGACAGAACTGGAAAATCTCCCCCAAGGAGTCCTACCCATGACGCCAGACCAGTCTACAGGATGTTTAGGAATGGTGGACATGACTCTGGGTCTTCCTGTAGAAAAATACTGAAGCCCCTTGACAGGGCAAGAGCTTACATTCGAGCTTATCCTGAGGCCTCCCGGTCTCCAGCAGGGACAGATAACACACGACATCCTTCAGGTACACTATGGGGGATTGTGAGCCTGGAGGCTGAGCAGCTGGTACTCCCAGTGGGGTCGTGGCCATTGGGTCTTTCGTTGGGACTTGCTTCTCGGTCATCTTTGATTCTGCCATAGACAAAAGGACAGCATCCAAGGACGTGTGATGTTTAGCAAACATTAAACCTCCTTTGTTGCCCCATCCTCTTCATGACTAATTATGACAGCTTTAAACCAAAACCAAACTCTCTGCCATTGAGTCAATTGCAACTCATAGCGACCCTATAGAACAGAGTAGGACTGCCCCCATAGAGTTTCCAAGGAGCACCTGGTGGATTCAAGCTGCCAACCTTTTGGTTAGCAGGCGTAACAGTTAACCACTAAGCCACCAGGTTTGGTTACCTCCAAAAAAAACAAAACCCTTTGCCGTCGAGTCAATTCCAACTCATAGCAACCCTATAGGACAAGGCAGAACTGCCCCACAGGGTTTCTAAGGAGTGGCTGGTGGATTCCAACTGCCGACTTTCTGGTTGGTTATCTAGAGATGATCAAATCAATGATTTTAGAAATCCAGTTCATGGAATGCATACTCTCTGAATGGACCCACATATGACCCTTTTAAGAGTTTATTTCCTTGTAGGAAATTCACCTATACTCTGAATTTTCAGAAAGTATGGTAGTGATTCTTGTTTTTTTTTCTTTTTTTTTAGTGATTCTTAGTAATATCAATAGCCAACAGTCAAATGTCATTTGGTCTACTGTTTTTGGGACACATTTAACTTGTAGAAGAAATTTTGGCTGGGGTAATGAGAAATCATAAATGACCAAGAGTTCATGATATACTCTCTCACAACTTCTCAAATACATTTAAAGACAAATAAAAAGATAAACGTTCAAAATAGGAAACTGGAATTGACAATCAACTCATTTCCAGAGATTAGGAAGAATCTTGACTAACCGCAAGCTAATCAATTGAACTTAAAAAAAAATGCAGAAAGTGGCTTATCATGCCACAGACATTGAGTAAGTTTTCCTTTTGAAGTTTTCCTTCTCACAGATAGAAAAACTCTCTAGGTCTTGTCCATACTGCTTGTCCTCTTGTTCAGAAATGTAAGGTCTATCAAACCAAAAAACCAAACCAGTTGCTGTCGAGTTGATTATGACTCATGGTGACCCCATGTGTGCAGAGTAGAACAGTGCTCCACCGGGTTTTCAAGGCTGCGATTTTTCAGAAGCATGTATATCGCCAGGCTTTTCTTCCGAGGTGCCACTGAGTGGGCTCTAACTGGCAACCTTCCATTTAGTGGTTGAGTGCTGAACCGTTTAGGCCACCTAGGGACGCTTACAGGGTCCATACGAACCAAGAAACTGAGCACTTACACTCTCCTTTGTGAATTCTACTTTTTTTGAGGCACTGTGGGTGCTTTCTCTCTTTCCCAGCCTCTTTACCTCTATATCCATCAAAAATAGTCTTTTTTTTTTATTGTGCTTTCGATGAAGGTTTATAGAACAAACTAGTTTCTCATTAAACAATACACATATTGTTTTGTGACATTGGTTCCTAACCCCGCAACATGTCAACACTCTCCCCTTCTTGACCTTGGGTTCCCCGTTACCAGCTTTCCTGTCTCCTCCTGCTCTCTCCTCCTTGCCCCTGGGCTGGTATGTCCCTTTAGTCTCATTTTGTTTCATGGGCCTGTCTAATCTTTGGCTGAAGGGTGAACCTCAGGAATGACTTCAGTACTGATTTAAAAGGGTGTCCAGGGGCCATACTCTCAGGGTCTCTCCAGTCTCTGTCAGGCTAGAAAGTTTGGTCTTTTTTTGTGAGTTAGAATTTTGTTCTACATTTTTCTCCAGCTCTGTCTGGGACCCTCTGTCGTGATCCTTGTCAGAGCAGTCGGTGGTTATAGCTGGGCACCATCTAGTTGTACTGGACTCCGTCTGGTGGAGGCTGTGGTAAATGTGGTCCATTAGCCCTTTGGACTGATCTTTCCCTTTGGTTTTCAGAAGCAGTCTCTTAAAATCCAAAAGAAGTGTGAAATTCACAGAAAACAACTAAGCCAGGAGTAAAAGGAAGACTGGCAGCGGAAAATCTAACTTAGGTGTTTTAATACTAACAAGTAACAGAGCTAGAGGCGTGGGCAGAGGTGGGAGGCAGCCCTAAGAGTAACACCTGCCAGGCAAGGTCATGTTACCAGCACGGTCTCTCTTTAGAGTACCAAAGGGCCAAGCAGAGGGAGTGAACATTCTGTCTCAGGCCAGAAGAGCTATGCTTGAGGAAAGCCTGCCAGTCCCTAGGGGTTAGACTATGGATCTGAGAAAGGAGTTAACCATTATACAGACGGACAACGGGCAAGACCAAAGGCCATGACGCACTGTTGAAAAAACCGTTGCCGTTGAGCCAATTCCAACTCATAGCGACCCTATAGGACAGAGTAGAACGGCCCCACAGGGTTTCCAAAGAGCTGCTGGTGGATTGGAACTGCCAACCTTTTGGTTATCAGCCATAGCTCTTAACCACTGCACCACCAGGGCTCCACATATGTTGGAATGGGCCCCGTGAAAAGACCAAGGTGGAGCCTGTGAAACAGAGCGGCAGAACCAGGAAAGGAAGCTTCATTCTGCACTCTGAGAGGAACAGGTCTCTGAATGTTATTTCCTGCTGGAATGAGACCTCAGTGGGTTGCCAGAAAATATAACCTCTATTAAACAGGAGCAGAAAGCCTCAAGGGTGAGTAAGCCAAGATGACAATACAGCGGGATGAAGAAAAAACAGGCTGGTGAGACAGAGGAGGACTGTAATGAAACTCCATATGCAACAGAAGCATTAAAAATCCTCCCTGGAGGGAAAATTGGAGCCCCGCCGGGGCAGTAGGTGAGAGCTCGGCTGCTAACCAAGAGGCCAGGAGTTCGAATCCACCGACCACTCCTTGGAAACCCTCTGGGACAGTTCAACTCTGTCCTATAGGGTTGCTATGAGTTGGAATCGACTTGATGACAAAGGTTTTTTTTGGAGGAAAAATTGCGGTAAAACAAGTTAGTGATATAGAAGGCACAGGCGAGAAGTCTTTGTACTGGGTATTCCATTTTTCCCCAGGTTACCGCTATCAAAGAAAGAAAGAAACAAACAAAAAAATCAGTTGCTGTCGTCACTTCCAACTCATGGCAACCCTGTGTGTGTCAAGAGTAGAACTGTGCTCCATAGGGTTTTCAAGGCTGTGACTTTTCAGAAGCAGATTGCCAGACCTTTCTTCTGAGGTGCCTCTGGGTAGATTTGAACCGTCAATCTTTTCAGTTAGTAGCCCAGTGCTTAACCATTTGAGCCACCCAGGGACTCCAGTTACTGCCATATCCTCAGATTATTCATCCAATGGAACACTATTACAGTGACTTCTGCTTTAGCTGAAACGGAGTCACAGGGACCAGATTACCCTCCCAACTGAAACAACTAAAAAATTGGACAAAACAACATGAAAAAACAGTTCACAAGACATTGAACATCAGGACCGCCAAACAGTGATCTCTGAGAGACAGGAGACAACTGAGGTGATCCCTGCCTTTGCCACATCTCACTGTCTGAAAAGAGTTTCTAGGCTGCAGAACAGGGAGGCGGAACCCAGCACAAGCCTGTGAGTCTCTTTGAGTTGAGGAGACGGAGGTGGGAGTCCAGGGAGCCCACAGAGGCTAGCTTCACAGAGCAGAGCTGCACAGAGGAGCGAACTCCAGAGACCTTCAAAATATCCCTGCGGAGTAATGAGCAGAGAGTCCCCCTCAAGTATTCAGCTGAAGTATCTATCTCTCCAGCTGAAAAACTCATAAAAACCAAGAGACTGAAGTTCTCACTGTTCATTCCACTCAGTCCTGGGCATTTAGGGAAGGATAAATCCAGCCATGCCTGTGCTGATACTCAGACAATGACAGACTGCTCAGGGCTCTGAGCTGATGTCTGGACTCCATGGAAGCCCCTCTCTGGTGTGATTATGGACACAATCATGTATCCACCTGGTTCTGTAAATGAATAACTTGAAGGGTTGTACTAGATCTGAGCTTGGAGACTCATTTGATAGGTCCTAAACGGGCCATATCAAATGAGAACCTAGTTTCTCCCAGAGGCCTTCTGCTTGGGAAGTAGGAAAAGGCTGGAATTTCCAACAGATGGTCTGATCTCAGGAGACTCCAGGTCTGGACTCTTCCCAGCTGGCAGAGGTCCATCTCTGTGGTGTCAGCCTGGCTCTACCTGCTTGTTTCTGGTGAACAGGTGCATTTAATTAAGACATTTCTGGAAGGTGGCCTTGCAGGAAAAGAGTTTTTTCCTTTATATCTCAAGTCACAAAAGAAGATGAAAAGATGCTACACACCTCCCTGTGCCAACCGACTGCCAGCCTCTCTGTGGTTCCTAAGGCAACCAGATAATTGACCTTTCATGATCTGACCACAAGGGATTGATTTTCTCCATAGAAATGGAGAGCAGTGTATCACAAATCCCTTCTCTAGGAGGAAATCTCTGGAAGTTGCTCTCTCACCTCCAGAACCACATTATCAAAAAACCCATTGCCATCGAGTCAATTCTGACTCATAGTGACCCTACAGGACAGAGTAGAGCTGCCCCACAGGGTTTCCAAGGAGCAGCTGGTAGATTCGAATTGCCGACCTTTTGGTTAGCGGCCGAGCTCTTGACTGCTGCGCCACCAGGGTCCCCCCAGAACCATACAGGTCTTGCAAACAAGCGTAGTAGTCAACTATGTCAATCAACTTTCATTATAATTATTGATTGTCTTTTCTCAAATGTCGCATCACGACAGCATTCCCAGTAAGCCTTTCCTCGGTACTACAGGAACTTCAGTCACTCTAAAAAACCCTGCCCAGACAATCTGGGGCCTCAGGGAACAAACTATCATTTCCCCAAGGTTCCTCTTGAAGTTCTAGATACATTGACTAAGATAATCTCTGGGTAAAGAATTTTGGGCCAGCCCCTTTGCACTGCTGATTTTCTTGTTGTTGTCATTGCTAGGTGCTGTTGAGTTGGTTCTGACTCATAGGGACCCTATGTACAACAGAATGAAACACTTCTGGGTCCTGCACCATCCTCACAATTGTTGCTATGCTTGAGCCCACTGTTGCAGCCACTGGGTCAATCCATCTTGTTAAGGGTCTTCTTCTTTTTCTATGATCCTCTACTCTACCAAGTATGATGCCCGTCTCTAGGGACTGGTCCCTCATAATTTTCTTAGTGGGAGTTTAAAATCTCAAAGCTCCCAGTTTCACCTTTTACTTTCTACCATAAGAACGTTTTATGGCAGAACACCCTTCCTCTATTCCACGTGAGATTTAAGACACATTTATGCCTTAAATCCATTTATGACACCAACGGGTCATGGACCTAGCATGGCTGGGTGAGATGCTGGGCAGGAGGGTGGATGAGCCACACTTCTGTAGAGTCTTGTCCTGATGCTGTCAGGACAGCCATCAGGAAGGCACTGATGCTCTTAATCCTTACTTTTTGGAGGTCCATAAGCAGGCCTGGCATTTGTTAACTTAGGGTCCAGAGGTAAATCTCCTTTCCCCAACAGGCTCTGCTTTCCACCCATATTGAAGTTGTGATCTCCCCAGTCTTTTACTTAAGCACTAAAAAATCCTTCTAGCCATCCTTTTTTTTCTGTGAGTGAAAAAAAAAAAAAAGAAATTAGAGCTACATCTAGTGTCTACCTAAAGACACTCTCTCATCTTAGGTTCCTGTTACAATTGGTTCTCCTCCTTCAGTTACATTCCTTCTTTTAGCTATTCTGTTTTATATCCATTTAAAACCATAATAAAGCTCAGCTTTGTTCTGGAGGTAAGTAGTAACTGAATCAATGATTCGTCATGTGATCAGCTGCATTCTTTACCACTGGGCACAGCCCAAGAGTTGGAATTTGCCTCTCATATCTATAAATCTTTCCCAGATAATGATAATTACAAGACACAAGGTCTGACTCTCTGAGTCTTTGTATGTGAAGCATCAGGAGTACCTTGGGAGATACTCTTCTGGAGAAGAGTCCTTTCACAAGAACAGAATATTCAGCTGACACACTTGGATCCTGAGTGTGCAGGAAGGCTCTGAAGGAGATCTCGTCAGACTCTGATGAGTTAAGAATAGAGTGTACTTCTGGAGAGTGATGTGAATAATACTTGCTAATATTTATTATTTGCTATGTTCCAGACATAATTCTAAGCATTTTTCACATATAGTTCACTTAACATTCTGATATTTTTAGTATCCCATTTTACAGATGAGAAAACTGAGGTACAGAGACATTATTCAAACATGCCCAAGATTATAGGGACAGATAATGGTAGAGCTTGGAGTCAAACCCAGACTCTTGAGCAATGTGCTCTATTGTCTAACCCAACTTGGGTTGATAGTGCCCAGGAAATTTGTACTGGATATGAGAACAATGGTCAAAGAGGCAACCTTCACCAGTTTCCTAAAAGCACCTGGCCTTGGCCTTGGGCCTGTCAATGGCACAGAAGAGTGGCTTCTCATTGATAAATATTTCAGGAAGAATCCACATCTGTCATGGCCCAGGAGGGCCCCCTCTTAGCCAGGCACCATGACAGCAGCCCCATCTGGAGTATATTATCTCTTAAAGCCTCAGCTTCTCATGTGTAAGAAAGTTAGATGAAATATGTAATAAGCAGGTACCTGGAAAATAGTAGGAGCCCTGGTAGTACAGTGGTTAACAGTTCAGCTGCTAATCAAAAATTGGCAGTTCAAATCCACGAGCCGCCCCTTGGAAACCCTATGGGGCAGTTCTATTCTGTCGTGTAGGGTTTCTATGAGTCCGAATCAACTTGAGGGCAATGGGTTTTGGCAACTAGTAGGTCTTGAAAACACTTTTAGCGACTTCCCCCTTGCTCCTCCCACTTATTCAAGCTGGTATACATGTATGTTGTCAGAAGTCAAACAGAGCACACTCTTACCTTCTTGCCCTACCCCTGTCCAGCAATCCACTGGTAGAATCATCTGTTTCTCAGCCCTAGAGCCACCCACCTCTAAACACACACACACACACTATCTCTCACATAGTCATATCCATACTTAAAATCACACTTACATACAAACACACACACATACTCAAACTCACACCCACACTCACCCTCCCCTACCCCTCCATACTTCCTCCTGAGATGGCCCCCCTCTCCGAGCAGGCAGACCTGTTAGAGGTAAACATCTCAAGAGCTGTTCCGAGTCCTGCCCTGCCCCATTTCAGGGAACGCAAAGCAAGAACCTTCACCTAGCCTCAGAGTCCCAGAACATTCTCCTGGCAGGGACCCCAGAGATCAGGGCTCTGGAGGCCTCACAAGGACAAGATCTTCTCAAGGGCTCACAATTAGATGGACACAAAGCTGCTGGTGAGATATTCCCACTTCTCCCTGAGGATGCAGCCCGTTCAACCCTGGTACTCAAAAGACTTACCCGTATCAGGGGCACAGGCCTCGTCTGCTTTGGCAGCATTGTCTGCATTCTGTGTATTGGAATCTGGGGAGCAAAAAGAAGATTTAAAGACCAGCCCATGTCCTCCAGTTTCTTAGGGGGCAGGTAGATCTTCCCATGAGATCTGAGTCACTTGGGTTGTGCCTGTGATTCTGGGATGCTGTCCTATTGAAGATAGCTGTGTCTTCTCCACTCTAGTCCAAGTTCCAGGAAGATGCTGACCATGCCTGGCCCTTCCTCTGATGCTCCCAGGCCAGTCCTAGCCTGGGTACATGAGGTGAATGTGCACCATCATCTATGGACCTTCAGCCTCTGCTGAAGGCTCTCTCCTCGCGGCCAAGTGCCTCCCCTCCCTCCCTCCTACCCTCTGATCCTCAGTGGCAGGGATTATGCCCGTCTGTACTCTTCTTACTGAGAGATTCATCAGACAGGGCCTCCTGTGAAGCCTTGGGAGGAAAAGCATTCTGGTCCTTGGTCTCCATTCCCATCCCTAAAGCAAAGGGAGTTACCATGCTCAGGGGCCCTCTAGGAATGCAGTGTACGCCTGTGGCAAGGGGGTTAGAACTTCCCTTCCATCTTGGGGGAAGCTGGTCTACGTACCTGGGCCATTGACCTCACTGTGGCTGGTCCCCTCCCTTGGGTGGTGAGGGGTCTCCTGTCTGGGCTTCTGGCTGAAGGCTAGGAAGAGGTGCGTGCTCAGTGGCTGAGGAAGGTCCACCTCCAGGTATGCTCTCATGAACAGCTTGAAGACATCGTAGCTAACTGGCTGAGAAGCGACAAAAAGGGAAAGGTCAGTGGAGAAAGGCTAAAGGAACTGAGAGGAGGGAGGGAAGGAAAAGACATCAGGGCGAAGGCAGGTCAGAGGCATGGGGAGGGAAGCAGAAGGACGTGGAGGAAGGGACAGAGCAGGGATGAAAAGGCCAGAGAGGTGACAGAATGACAGGCACAGGGAACAGGCGGCAGGCTTAAGAAAGAGAAAGCACCATGGCTACATGTGAGGGCTTGGCGGGGCACAGACCCAGAGAAGGTTTTTTCAACAAGATATGATGTGGTATAAATTTGGGAAGAAAAGGGGGTGATGGAGAGTGAGCATCGGAGCAGAGATTCTGGCTTCATTCAGGCCCACGTGAGGGTCTTGGCTATAATTAGCAGGGACTAGGTCAGTGCCCTGGAGCCCTGGTGGCCCAGTGGTTGAGAGTTCAGCTGCTAACCAAAAGGTCGACAGTTCGAATCCACCAGCTGCTCCTCGGAAGCCCTATGGGGCAGTTCTACTCTGTCCAACAGGGCCACTATGAGTTGGAATCAACTCGACAGCAACGGGTTTGGTTTTTGGTTAGGTGAGTGCCCTGGAGTTTCAGTTAAGATGAAGAAGGATGTAGTTGAAAACATGGCAGGAAGAAATGGCTCTTCTGTGGTATCTTGGTTTTTCTCTTGTCCCCTGTGTGATGTGTTTCTGAGTACCGAGGTTCAGAAAATAGGAAAAGCCTGGAAGAGAAAAGAAACAGGCTCCATTCCTCATTGTGGAAGAAAGACCAATGAAAATCAGCCAATGAAAACCCTATGGGTCACAATGGTCTGATCTGCAACCAATCGTGGGGATGGCACAGTTCCAAGCAGCACTTTGTTTCATTGTGTGTGGGGTTGCCATGAGCTGGGGGTGGACTCAGGGATGGATTACCCAAAAAACAAGGGCTTAATTGTGCTTTCACCACATCCCCAGGTGAAATTGTGCACTACAAATTAGTAAGTAGGTACAATTAAGCCCATGAATACTTTGCTTACTATAAGCTGGTGCATACTGTGCTTACTGGTTAATCCGCCCCTGGGTCGACTGGACAGCAGCTGACAGCGCCGACTTTCCTCATGGCTTTCATACCTTTGATTTTCCCTGGACAAGCCCCAAGATAACGGGAGAGTATGTGTGTCTGACTCAGCTACTTCTTAAAACATGTCCTTGTGAAGGCTTTAGGCACCAGGAGAAGAGCAGGAAGCCAAGAACAGAAGGCAGGACGAAGGGACATGCCAAAAACAAGAACCTCTCCCTGCTGTGTCTCTGTGGCTTCTGGACCTAGGCTTGGAGCCATCATGCCAGAAAGGGCTGCTACACTAAGCAAACACTCAACAACAACAACAGTTTGCGGTGAGTCATCACTGGCTTGCGCTTTGATGGCATCAGATTTTTCATCAAATCAGCAGATGCTCCTGGAAATCATCAGCGAAAGCACCACTCCAGGATCTGCTGTGCAGGCTTTTGTGAATCATAACAGTCATGAGAATAAAAACCCTTTTGGGGAGCCTAATTAGCTTTTCCTCCAAAATGTTCAGAGCATTTAATCCCTTGTCTCTTCTGAAAGATTTGAAAGCCTTTTGTCATGGATTGAATTGTGTGTCCCTGCAAAATATCTGTCAACTTAGCTGGCCAGGAGTCCCTGTACTGTGTGATTGTTCACTATTTTATGTGATTTCCCTATGTGTTGTAAATCCTAACACTACGATGAAATGAGATGGATTAGTAGCAGTTATATTGATAAGATATACAAGATTAGATAGTGTCTTAAGCCAATCTCTTTTGCGATATAAAAGAGAGAAGTGAGCAGAGAGACATGGGGACCTCATTCCACCAAGAAAGCAGCGCCTGGAGCAGAGCATGTCCTTTGGACCTGAGGTTCCTGCACTGAGATGCTCCCAGAACAAGGGAAGACTGATGACAATGACCTTCCTTCAGAGCCAACAGAGAAAGCCTTCCCCTGGGGCTGACAGCCCAAATTTGGACTTCTAGCCCACTAGATTGTGAGAGAATAAACTTCTCTTTGTTAAAATCATCCACTTGTGGTATTTCTGTTATAGCAGCACTAGATGACTAAGATACCTTCCCAGGATCAGCAGCTGGCTTGCATGCATACAATCAGGATTGGGATATGAAGTCATGGCCCTAAAAACAAGTGAAACTCTCCATCCCATCAGGAGCTCACAAAGCAACTTCAGTCCCAGGCTGGGCTGTGTTGTACATCTTCTTTGCAGAGCGGAGAAAGCCTGATTTGTTTGGACAATGGATAGCGCAGGTTGTTACCAGATTAAAGGATCTCGAAGCAAATGGTAGACTTCCGTTTCTTTTTTTTTTTAATTGTGCTTTTTGTGAAACTTTACAGAGCAAATCAGTTTCTCATTAAATAATTTATACACAAATTGTTTTGTGACACGTTGCCAACCCCATGACGTGTCAACACTCTCCCCTTCTCCACCTCAGGTTCCCTGTTTCCATTTGTCCAGTTTCCCTGTCCCTTCCTGCTTTCCTGTCTTTGCTTTCGGGCTGGTGTGCCCGTTTCGTCTCATATACATGATTGAACTAGAAAGCACGTTCCTCACGTGTGTTATTGTTTGCCCTACAGATCTAATCTTTGGCTGACAGGTGAACCTCGGGAGTGACTTCAGTACTGAGTTAAAAGGGTGTCTGGGCACCATACTCTTGGGGTTTCTCCAGTCTGGTCTTTTTTTTTTTTTTTGGTGAATTTGAGTTTTGTTCTACATTTTTCTCTTGCTCTGTCCAGAACCCTCTATTGTGATCCCTGTCAGAACAAGATAGACTTTCATTTCTTATAGCAGCTGTCCATCTCTGTGCCCCTTCTCTGTTCCTATGTGCCTATATTTCACATTCTTTCTGTCCTTCTACGTCTCCTCAGCCTCATCAGCTCAGGATGTCCCTTCCTCACTCATCCTCTTCCCTTCAATCAGGACCCAAGAGCAAAATCTCATCCTCCTACTCTCCAAGCGTGGCCATTGATTCCACCCTCCCTATCTCTGATTGCATGTCTCAGTGTCTGCTTCTTTGCTACGTGCAAGCATGTTCAACATCCATTATTCCATATAAACTGCTGCCCTATGAGCTACTAGCCCATCTTTCTTCCCTTCTCCTTCAAATGTCTCCAAGTGGACCACATTAGCCTCCTCATCTCCTTACTCCCATTCAATTTGGAATCTAGCCCATCACTGCTGAAACGGCTCTCTTGAAGGTCACAAATTCAATCGTTTCTTTTTTAGATGTTCTCATCTTTGACTTCTCTGTCACACTTCATCCTCTCTTCTTGAAATTCTACCTTCCATGTCATTGTGCTATTTTGGTTCTCTTCCTTCCCTACTTCAATTTGGCTGAATATTTGCTGGTGGCATTGTTATTCATTAACTTGTTTCAAAAGACTCTTTTTGTATTGTCTTTTGCTTTGCACTAGTCTAATTGACAAGTGCTGTTTTACAGTGTGGTTCTGAATTCCAAAATGTATTTTTCATCTTTTTTGGTTTGTGTTAAATTGGAAACTATTAGAACATAATATTTCTGGAAAAAGACAGTATTCGATGATTGAAAAAAAGAAAGTTCAGTTAAACAGTCTAACTTGTTCAAGATCGAAAACACTGGAGCAGAAAGATCATCAAACAAGATCAGAGTGAGACTCAGGAGATCCAGTGTTGGGGCCCAGATCTACCACATTATTCCTGTCTTTTTTGGAGCTCTGTTTCTTCGTCAGCAAATTGTGAATGCTGGACTAGATCTCAGGTTCTAAACTTCTATTAGCTTCCCCCTTAAACCAGCCCTCTTCCTTACTCCCCAGTTTCTGTTAATGTCAGCAATACCATTATTCTCCCAATATCCCAGGCTCATTTTCAACTCTAGTCATCTGAGACTAGTCCTTGTTCCTTCCTTCTGTCCACTGTTCCTTGATAATGTCTCACATCCACAACTTCTTTTCTCTGTCCATGGCCCCTGCTGCCATCACGCCGAAATGGGACTACAAAAAGCCCCAAAGGTCCTGGCTTCAGACTTCTGATTCATGCAGATCTCCTGGACCATTGTAATACCTCTCAAAGGATTCCTTGCCCCAGCCCTATCTCTTGGTCCTCCAATCCATCTTATCCATCCTTGCTGGATTGATTTGATACAACTCTGATCAGAGTGCTTCTCTACTCAAAACTTTCCATTCTAATTGCCCACGGGAGAGATGAGACCAGTAGTCTCTAAACTTTTATAATCATGCACCCCATCGACAACATTTTTGAGTATGCACTCACCATATGTTTATCTTTAATTATTTATAAATTACACACACACACATATATATACCAAAAAAAGAAGAAAAAAATCAAACCCATTGTCATCGAGTTGATTCTGATTCAACAACCTTATTGGACAGAATAGAACCCCCCCCCCAATAGGGTTTCCAAGGCTGTAAATCTTTACAGAGGCAGACTGCCATATCTTTCTCCCGCAGAACAGCTAATGGGTTCTAACTGCCAACCTTCCAGTTAGCAACCGAGCGCTTTAGTCACTGTGTCACCCGGGCTGTCTCTGTCTCTATATATACATATATGAGACCTCCAGCTGTCGAGTCAATTCCAACTCATAGTGACTCCTTAGGGTTTCCAAGGCTGTAAATCTCTACGGAAGCAGACTGCCACATCTTTCTCCCACGGTTTCAAACTGCCAACTTTTTGGTTAGCAGTCGATTGCTTTAACCACTGTGCCACTGCGGCTCCTTTTACATTTATATAGCTATAAGTTGGCATTGACTTGACGGCAATGGGTTTTTTTTTTTATGCACAATACAAAATAAATAGAAAGTAAATGGAAAGTCTAATACGTAGTGTTTGCACAGTTCAATGTACCATCCTGTGCAGGTCCTGAGCCTTTGGAACTCACCACCCTCCTACGATCCCTATCCAACCTAGATTTGTAGCTGCTCAAGCTCTAAGAGCATCTAGTCTTTTCTATCACTCCCTCCGTGCACCTACACTCTGCCCATGATGATCTCCACTCTTTCCTGACTAAGCCTCCTTGCACGTTACTCCACATAACTGCTTCCTTCTCTACCTGTTAACACTCTAGCCATCCTTTAAGATCCAACTGGATGCTCCCTCCTTTAAGGTTCCTGGTATGATCTCCTCTCTGCCTGGGTTTCTACACCTTTGCACCTCGGTTCCTGTCTTGCGACACTCATGTCTGCTGCTCTGTATTATATAAAGTTGTTTGTGACATACCTTGGCTCCTCTACTAATTCAAAGCCCCTGGAGGGTAGTGAGAGGGTCTTATTTCATCTTTGTATCCCCCACACCATCTATCCCAGTGTTTGCGGATAGGTACCTGAATGGTTGATAAGTTCTAATTGGTACACTCAGGAAAAGCCTGGTGTCTGGTCTCTGGTTGTCATCAGTTACTGTGGTGCCCATTCACTCACCATGTACGGAGGCTGCTAAGTACAAGACACAGTGGTAGGTCCCACTAGGGAATACCTCAATAAATTATTCATGGGTTCCCACCTTCAAGAAACTCAGTGTAATGTAAGGGAAGTACAGGTATTGAAACAATTACAACACAGGCTCAACAGTGGCAAGCACCATAGGAAACAAACTGGCAAGCTGTTATGAGAACTTAGAAAACAATGACGGAGCACACTTCCAGCCATTCATGTTCCTGTCCTGGGGAACAGGATGGCACAGAATAAACTCCAAAACACAGAGCATGCAAACCAGAAGAGCCTCATAAGGAACTAGATTTCCTCATGTTCCTGAGGCTCAGGAGGTTCAGAGAGTTACCCCAGGTCACCCACCTGGCTAGCAGCAGAGTAAAACCTTGCCTAGTGCCTCTGCCACTGTACCCATTCCGGGTCCAGGTGTTGAGCAGGGCTTGACATGGTGTTCCCTGCCATTCCCTCCAAGCACCCCAAGCTCAGAATGGGGCTGTGTGCTACTCTCCAAGTGACAGCTGGGCTATGAGAGAGAAAGTTCTTCACATGCACAGGCCAGGCACAGACTAACTGTTTAGTAAATGAGTGATCAGTGACTCGGTAGGGAGTGGCTGGGTACTATGCCCGAATCAGATAAGCTGGCAGTTCTCTGAGCCCAGGAATAACATCATAGACATCCCCATCGTTCAGGACAAAGGAACACTGTTTTACTTCAGCAGCTGCAACTTCCATGCAAGAACCAGCTGAGCGATTGCTGAGGCTACAACCTGTGTAAAGGAGGCAGGTGCTTCTCACACGGGTGAAGAGGGAAGGAAAGTGAGGTAGGAAGTTCACCACGCACCAGGCACTTTACATACGTGATTTACTTCATTCTCAAACAACAGTGTGGGGTGGGACTTGTCGTTAGTTGCCATCTAGTTGATTCTGACTCACGGTGATGCCATGTGTGCAGAGTAGAACTGCTCCATAGGGTTTTCAGTGGCTGTGACCTTTTGGAAGGAGATCACCAGGTCTGTCTTTTAAGACACCTCTGGGTGGGTTCCAACCACCAACCTTTTGGGTAGTAGTCAAGTGCTTAACTGTTTGTGGCACCCAGGTACTCCATGGGTTGGGACTATTACCGCCATTGTGTGGATAAAACAAATTCTGGGAAGGTAAGTAACTTGCTCAAGTCATAAAGCAAGTGGCAGAGGTGGGATTTATTTGCATTCAGGTGTGTCTGTGTTCAGGCTCATGGTGCCACTAGGTCACCTGGACTTTCTGTCCACTATGTTATTGGCCACTCTCCGGCTGTCTTCAGTCACACTCTATTCTCCAGAGAACCGCTTGGTGCTGATGGGCAAAGCTGTGTTCAGCACAACCACACGCAAGCCCACTACTCTGCAAACTCTGATTCTGCCTTCTCTTTCCTAGCAACCTACCCCTTTCCATACCTAACTAATTTCTCGTTGAGACATTCTAGCAGCAAGCAGTAAGCCATCAAGCTCGAGAGAAATTAAACCCTGCTGTTTCCCTAGCCCTGTGCCATGACATTACACCTGCTAGAAGCCAGCCCCTCTGTGTGAGAGAAGGAAATCAGAGTGACAGGGCTTCCCCGGGACGCGGCACTGGCAGGCATACAAAGGGTTGGGGCCAGCCCTGACAGAGGCGTGGGTGGCAGCGCGCTCATAACAGCCACGCATCTCCTGGCTTCTGAAGGCACCTGTGGCCTTAATATCCTCGGCAGCCCTGACCAGACTGCTCCCCTCCCACTCATGAGCCCCAGGGCGGACAGGCTTGTTAGCAGCCCCCGCCTGGCTTTGTTCCTGTTTTCTTGGTGCTGGGGTAGCGGATGGGGGGAAGGCAGTGAGTTTTTTGCTGGCTTTGCCATCTTCTCTGCATGGCTTCTTCTCAGGAATGTTGTTTGAAAGGCTACATTCTGAATCTTGCCCCTGTTCAGGCAACCTCCCTCCTGTTCCATTCTTCCAGCAATTGGTACATTTTATCCGAAGCCTCTCTCAGGTGTACCTTGAGGGCACTGGTTCTGTGAACTCATTTCTTGTGCCCAGTGAAGGAGGCATTGATGCAGGGCTTGTTGAATGGATGGCAATGTGAATAGATAAACAGTCAGCCTCTTCCCAAGTTAGTCCTGCTCAGTCAGTCACTTTTATGCAATTAGCCCTCATAAAACGGCCTTAAAAAAAAAAAAAAAAAAAACCCAAACCAAACCCATTGCCATCTACTCAATTCTGACTCGTAGTGACCCTATAGGACAGAGCAGAACTGCCCCCATAGGGGTTCCAAGGGTGTAATCTTTACAGAAGCAGACTGCCACATCTTTCTCCCATACAGCAGCTGGTGAAGTTGAACTGCTGACCATTTGGTTAGCAGCTGAGCTTTTAATCACTGTGCCTAAGAGCAGAAAAAAGGGAATTTAGTTTAAGACATTCTGGGAGAGGGGGGCAGAAGAGAAGTAACGGGTGCCATTTTTTTTAGTGCTCTATAAAGTGTTAGGCACTTTGCAAAAATTACATTTAATGCAGTTATGCCCAAACTTCATGGTTTTTTTTTTTTTGTTTTTTTGCTTTTGTTATCCTCAAAGCCAAAAACTAAGCTGGTTGCCATTGAGTCAATTCTGACTCATAGCAACCCTACAGGACAGAGTAGAACTGCTCCATAGGGTTTCCAAGGAGCAGCGGATGGATTCCAACTGCTGACCTTTTGATTAGTGCCAAGCTCTTAACCACTGGGCCACCAAGGCTCCTTGCTACCCTCAGAGATGAGAAAGTTGAGGCTCAAAGAAGTGAAACATTCAAGGCCGTATTGCTGGTTGGCAGCACAAATAGGATTCTAACCTAAGGCTATAACTTTGAGATCATGGCTCTTGAACTTGACACTGCCAGTAGGAAGTAAGCTCCTTGAGGACAGAGACTGAGCTTCCTCATCTTTATATCTTTTACAGTGTCCAGCACAGTGCTTGCATGCCCCAGGGATGTTAAAAAAAAAAAAAATTCTTTTTTTTTTTTTGTTAGATGAGTTAAATTTGAAAATGGGGAGAAGCCTTGCATTCATTTATTCACTTCACAAATATTTATTGAGTGTCTGCCCTGAGTCAGACACAGTTCTGGGCATTGGGGATACAACAGTGAATAAAAATATTCTAGTCGGGGAGATAGACAATTAAATAAGTAAATTACAGAGCGTGACAAATGGTGAGAGGTATTAAGGAGGAAAAGAAGGCAGAGCAGGGGGTATCAGAAAAGTGTCAGGAAAGGGGTTTGAACTTTTTAGATAGAGAAGTGACATTCACGGAGAAGGTGACGCTTGAAGCAAAGACTCAAAGAAGGTGTGGTTACCTGTGGGAAAAAAGTCCAGGAAGAGGGAACAGCAAGCAGAAAGGTACTGGGGTTAGGGCAGCAATGGCTTGTTTGAGAGCATCATGGAAGCTAATATGGGTGGAAAACAACAAGGAGGGGGAGAGTACCAAGAGATGTGGCTGGGGAGTGGAATGGTGGTACAGATTGCAATGACCTTGAATTTTACTCTGAGTGGCAAGTGGGGGAAACCATGTGAGATTGTTGAGCAGAGTGGTGACATGGTTTAAGGTTGAACAGGTTGTTCAGCATGAGTGTGAAGAACAGACTTCAGAGTTTAAGGGCAGAAGCAGGAAGATCAGCTAGGAGACACTGCAATAATCTAGGCAAAATACAGTGCTGCCTCAGGTCAGGATAGAAGCAGCGCAGATGGTGAAATGTGTCTAGATTTTGGATATATTTTGGAGGTAGAAATAACAGGGTTTGCTGATGAATTAGATGTGGGATGTGAGAGAAAGAGAAGTGAAATGATGACTCCCAAGTTTTAGGCTGAGTAACTTGAAGAACGGAATTATCATTTCCTGAAATGGGGGAGGCTGCTGGAAAAACAGGTTTTGTAGGGTAAGTTTAGGAGCTCAGTTTAGCTCCTGTTAAGCTTGAGACGCCTCTTTAAATGGAAACATCAAGAAGAGAGGTAAGAGGAAAACCATGAGAGTGTAGGGTCCTGAGAATCTAATGAAAGTGTTTCAAGGCGGAGGATTTGATCAACTGTACCTGGTGCTGATGAGTAAAATGGTCAGTGGGCTTAGCCATGTGGAAATCCTTGGTTATCTTGATCATTTGTTTTAGTGAAGGAATGGGGATACAGGCTAACGGAAGGGCTTTCAAGAAAGTAAGAAGAGAAATTACAATCAGGGAGCATAAACAAATCTTGCTGTGAAGGGCAGGAGAGAAATGGAGTGGTAGCTGGAGGGAAAAGTGGAATCAAGAGAGAACTTTTGTTTTTAATATAAAAGAAATAACTGCATGTTTATATGTTGATGGGGGAAAACTACTATATAGGTTAAAGTTGATGATGTAAGAGAGAAAGAGAGAGGAGTAAGAGAGTGAATGGGAACACACTGTTGAAGCAATAACTTTCAAAAAGTCATGAGAGGATGGGATTAAGTGCACAAGTGGAGAGGCTGTACTTATATCGGAGCATGGACGGTCCATTGCTAGTTACAGAAGAAAAGTACAGGTAGGTGGGCAGATGAGGTGGAGGTGAAGGAACTGTGGAAGATCTCTTCTGATTGCTTCTATTTTCTCAGCGAAGTAGAAACCAAGGTTGTTAACTGAGAGTGAGGGCTCAGGAAGAGGAGTGAGAGATTCGAGGACAGAGGAGAAGGCATAATAGTTTTCTAGTAAAGTGGGAGGGCATGGACTTAGGAAATGTATGATGCCAGGTAGCACTAATGGTTCTCTTGAGAGGAGGAGAAAATATGTTGAGAAGGAAATTCTTCAGGGTGAGCTGAACCTCCAAGACGGAAACAAATTGTGGAAAGTCTGAAACAGGTTTTTTTTTTTTCTTTTTTTAAGGCTTGAAATGGAAATGTTCTTACCTCATGTGTGTCATACTTTTTGAGGCTCCCTCCCTCATTAAATTCAGTCAAGACATCCTTGATCTTCTTGGAGGAATCTGAAGAGACACAATCCACACAGAAGACACTGATGAATGACTATGGGAGATGATAAAGTCAGCTCTTCCCTGTCCAGCCATGGTTAGGATGTAGCAGCCTCTCACTCCTGGGACAATATGGGGAACTTTCACCCTTGTCTGCAGTTCTGCCCTCTCCTTTCCTTTCTCAGAGCCTATTCTCTCTCCTGCTGTCTGAACCATCTTTCTAAAACACAAATATGATCAGATCATGTCCCTCATCAAAACCCTTCTATGGCTCTCAGTTTTTCCAAGCCTAAACCCCTAGCTTGGTATATAAGTCCTTGGTGATCTGGCCTAGCCTATTCCTTATTTCTTACCTTAACCTCCCATTCACTTTTCAGCCACGTCAAATGACTTTTCTGGAATTCCCTGAATACACTGTATACCCTTCACGGAGTCCCCTCTGTGTCTTGCAAACTTCACTCAGTCCTGAACACCCAGCTCAATGTCAGCTTCTTTGTAAAGCCTTCCTTGACTGTACCAGGCAGAGTTAATCATTGTCATTCCCTGCCCTGGCTCCCACATGACCTGTATGTAACTCTATGACAGCACTTGTCATAAAACCCGTTGCCATTGAGTTGATTCCAACTCATAGCGACCCTATACTACAGAGTAGAACTGCCCCCATAGAGTTTCCAAGGAGAACCTGATGGATCCGAACTGCTGACCTTTTGGTTAGCCGCTGTAGCACTTAACCACTACGCCACCAGGGTTTCCTGCACTTGTTATAGTGTTATAATTATTCATTAACTTGCCTATATTCCTTGTCTCCTGTTTCAGTTCTAATATGGGCTCCTTGAGAGCTATCACCAGCTGGTGTGTCTTTGTATATAATACCAAGGCCTGACATGTAAACAGTGTTCAATAGAACAATATATTAGATGAGTGCAATAAACATCTGAGCAGAAATTAAAACGTATTTAAAAATACCTTAGTTATAGAGATGGGTGGGCACGAAGCCCTATGTGGCTCTGTCCTTGGTCCTGACACATTATTGCACGCGAGAGCAGGGTGATTTCTTCTAACTCTGGGATCCTGACAACTCTGCCCATTTTTCTAGATTATTTGCAGTGGTTAAGAGTTTGGCTGCTAAACAAAAAGTCAGCAGTTCAAATCCACCAAAAAGCCGCTCCTTGGAAACCCTATGAAGCAGTTCTACTCTGTCCTATAGGGTTGCTATGAGTCGGAGTTGTCTCAGTGGCAACAGGTTTGGTTTTTGATGAAGAAAATTGAGATATTCATACTGGCACATAAAAAGCATAACCTTGATTGATGTCTCATGATTAACATGGCTGATTTCATGTTCCTATGACAGCTCTATCATATTTCTCACAGCCAGAACTTCTTCCACTGGAAATTCAGTCCTCCCACACCGTGCTTTCCCTGGAATGTTACCCATATGTTCCACTTATCTTGGAAGGAGACAAAGAAATACTCAGAGAACTTATGAAGCATGGTGCTTTAGAAAATTCTGCTTTCCACAGAAAATAATTCAGAAACCACTGAAGACAATGGTGGCTTCTTCTTTTTGGAGTTTTAAGGAAATTGGGAGACAAGAAAAGGGAGTGAATAATTGTCATTAAGAACACATTGTGAGCCCAAGAGTATGGCCCTTGGACACCCTTTTAACTCCATCCTGGTCACTCCTGAAGTTCATCCTCCAGCCAAAGATTAGACAGGTCTATAAAATAAACAATAACACATGTAGTTCAACCATGTATGTGAGACTAAATGGGGACACCAGCCCAAAGGCAAAGAAAAGGAGGCAGGAAGGGACAGGAAAACTGGAAGAATGGAAATGGGGAACCCAAGGTCGAGAAGGGGAAACTGTCGACACATCACGGGGCTGGCAATCAATGTCACAAAACAATTTGTGTACTAATTGTTAAATGAGAAATGAATTTGCTCTGCAAACTTTGACCTACAGCGCACACACACACACACACACACACACACACACACAAGAACGTATTCGGAGTGCATCCTGTGTGATTATCTCCACTCTAGATATCAAAGAAAACCAAGGTCCTGTGATCTCTGCTCTCCCTGTCTGGGCAGTGTTGTAGATAATTAAGAGCTTCCTAAACTCCATCACCGCTTCTATTTAAACATCTGAGCAAAGGGCAATGCCATTAAAGGCTGACTCAGTGTTCCGTGATGTTCAGGCTCTTTGTACAGAACCATATGCTCTCTCTGGCCTAGGTAAAGTGGACATGCTCATAGACTGTGATGTTCTTCATGGCTTTGCTGACCTGGATTCTTCAAGCAAAAGTTATAATAATTTCAAGACTGAGACATGTTGAAATGCCACAGGAAAATGCTGCTGTTGTCTAAAAATGGAAATTTCTTTCTGAAATTCAAAACAGATGTCAAAAAACGAATAGCTTCGTGAGATCCAGGCAGCAGATGCCATCAATTTGGGCTGCTTACATTCAATTCAGAAAACACCACCAAGGGTAAGAGACTGCAAGGTACTGTTAATGAACCAGCGGGGGAGAGGATCTGAATAATTGTGGTAATAATAGACTCCACTTCTTGTGGAACTTTCCCGCACATTCTCATTTACTCCCACCCACCAATCTATGCAAGTTTGGTAATGTTTTCTTCAGTTTACAGATGAAGCTGAAATTCAGAAAAATGAGGTGTCATGTCTAAGAGCCAGAGTTTGAACCCAGATCTAGTCTGGCTCAAAAGTCTATACTCTTTTCCATTAAGCATTACTTACTATAACTTCCTGAACATTTGTTAACACAAGGAAAAGTGCAAGTAATGCTGCAGCAATGATACAAAGCTCTATGAAGCAGAGTGGAGAAGCAATAAAATTAAGATTAGAGAGGAGTGGGGGTAGGGACTGGGGATGCCCTGTGAAGTAGGTGGGACTTTGATTGGAAAGCACTGAACGTTATTTAAATGGTGCAAAAATATAATCAGGTCTCTGTTTTCTGAAGGCCATTATGGCAATAAAATGGAAGAGTTCAGAATCAGTTCAGAATTCAGTTAACGTCACACATGAGGTCATGGGGACGTGGGGACTTCTGGTGTGGTTTCTGCAAGGGTAGTGTAGGGTCAGCACTTGGACTGAAAACCCAGGGAATGATTCCACTTCTGACGTTATCACATTTTGAAGATCCCACAGTTCACCCTTTGGTTCTAAAGTACTGTCGATCCATTTGTCAAACCCTCTGTTATTTTTAAATGTATGTGCTGTAACAATGATTCTCTTTTAGGCACTAATTACATATACATATGCATATGTATACATATATGTATTTATCACATGGAGCCCTGGTAGTGCAGTGGTTAAGCGTTATGTCTGCTAACCAAAAGTTGGCAGTTTGAATCCATCAGCTGCTCCTTGGAAATCCTGTTGGGCAGTTTTACTCTGTCCTATAGGGTTACTATGAGCTGAAATCGGCTTGAGGGCAATGGGTTTGGTTTGGTTTATTTATCATATATTCACATTCAAGTAAACAGAGTTCTTTTTAACACCTTTTTTATTTTTTAAATTATACTTTCAGTGAAGGTTTACAGAACAAACTGGTTTCTCATTAAACAGCTAGTACACATATTGTTTTATGACATTGGTTAACAACCCCACTACTTGTCAACACTCTCCCTTCTCAACCTTGGGTTCCTATTACCAGCTTTCCTGTCCCCTCCTGCCTTCTAGTCCTTGCCCCTAGGCTGGTGTGCCCCTTTAGTCTTGTTTTATTTTATGGGCCTGTCTAACCTTTGGCTGAAGGGTGAATCTTGGGAGTGACTTCATTACTGAACTAAAAAGGTGTCCGAGGGCCATACTCTCAGGGTTTCTCCAGTCTCTGTCAGGCCAACAAGTCTGGGCTTTCTTTTTGAGTTAGAATTTTGTTCTACATTTTTCTCCAGCTCTGTCCAGAGCCCTCTATTGTGATCCCTGTCAGAGCAGTCAGTGGTGGTAGCTGGGCACCGACTAATTGTACTGGACTCAGTCTGGTGGAAGCCGTGGTAGATGTGGCCCATTAGTCCTTTGAACTAATCTTTCCCTTGTATCTTTAGTTTTCTTCATTCTCCCTTGTTCACAAAGGGATGAAACCAGTGAAGTATCCTAGATGGCCACTCACAGGCTCTTAAGACCCCATATGTAACTCACCAAAGTAGAATGTAGAACATTTTCTTTATAAACTATGTTATGCCAATTAAGCTAGATGTTCCCCAAGACCATGGTTCCTACAGCCCTCAGCCTAGCAATTCAGTCCCAGAGAATTTTTAAAAGGAAAAAAAACAAAAAACAGAGAAATCATTTACTTCAAAATCTCTGATTGATAGCCTAAAATTGAGTAGACCAAAAGATTGCTGACTCCTAACTTTCCATGAGGGGCATTTCTCACCCCATTTTTATTTCAGTTTTATTATGGGCTCTTAGAATCAGCATCTTTTTATGGGCTCATAGAATCAACCCATTTTTTATGGGCTCAGAATCAACCCTTTTTCAAAAAAGAAAAACGATCTAATTCTCAAATTACTTTCCCCTTAGATGGCCTTCGATATTTTATGCCGGTTTCCTTCTCAACAGGTTACTGGCTGGGTTCTCTTTATGTGACGAGTAAGTGGGTATTATGTCCAACTAACCCACCATGGATCACTGTCTTATTCTTTCATTTGAAAACAGTTCGCAACAGAGAGCCTTCTTCAAAGCATTCCCTGATCTTCCTTCAGGTGCCTTCTATGGACCCAATAGTAGAGCCTTAGTAGAGAACTTCTTTGTCGAAGTGTGCACCATAACACCACCACTAGACTCCGGGGAGATGGAATTCCATTTGTGAGTGGTACAAAGTAAGGCCATGTCCACAGCTCTTTGCAACAATTTCTATTTAGTGCTTACTAAATGCATTGCACTGGGCCAATCTGCTGCAAAAGATCTCTTTAAAGTGTTAAACAGCAAAGATATCATTTTAAGGACTAAGGTGCACCTGACTCAAGCCACGGTGTTTTCAATTGCCTCATATGCATGTGAATGCTGGACAATGAATAAGGAAGACTGAACAAGAATTGATGCCTTTAAATTATGGCATTGGCGAACAATACTGAATATACCATGGACTGTCAGAAGAACGAACAAATCTTTCTTGGAAGAAGTACAACCAGAATGCTCCTTAGAAGCCAGGATGGCAAGACTTCGTCTCACATACTTTGGACATGTTGTCAGGAAGGACTAGTCCCTGGAGAAGGACATCATGCTTGTAAAGTAGAGGATCAGCAAAAAAGAGGAAGACCCTCAACGAGATAGACTGACACAGTGGCTACAGCAATGGGCTCAAACATACCGACTGTGAGGCTGGTGCAGGACCAGGCAGTGCTTCATTATGTTGTACATAGGGTTGCTATGAGTTGGAAATCAACTCAACAGCACCTAACAACAAAACGACATATGCTAGGCAAGGAGCCCTGGTGGTGCAGTGGTTAAGCACTTGGCTGCTAACTGAAAGGTCAGTGGTTCGAACCCACTAGCCACTCCACAGAAAAAAGATGTGGCAGTCTGCTTCCTTAAAGACTACAGCCTTGGCAACCCTATGGGGCAGTTCTACTCTGTCCTATAGGGCCACTATGAATTGGACTCAACTTGACGGCAACAGGTCTGGTTTTTGTTTTATATGCTAGGCATTGTCCCAGTCACCTTGTATATGTTATTTAAGTCCCCACCACTATGCTCTAAGGTAGGAATAAAAAAAAAAAAAAAAAACCAAAAAACCAAACGCGTTGCCACTGAGTTGATTCTGACTCATAGCGACCCTAAAGGACAGAGTAGAACTGCCCTATAGGGTTTCTAAGGAGCGCCTGGTGGATTCAAACTGCCGACCTTTTGGTTAGCCGCCAAACGCTTTACCACTGTGCCCGTTGTCATCGAGTCGATTCCGATTCACAGCGACCTTATATTTATCCCTATTTTGCAGAAGAGGGAACTGAAGTTTATGGGATTTAAGTGATTCTTTCAAGGGCACAGAGCAAGTGAGAGGGTCACTCATATTTTTAACATATCTAAATAATGTGACACAGTGATTAGATTCACCAGATGAGAGAACATCTGTAAGTCAGAAGATAAAGTTCTTCCTCCATGACAGTGGTTCTCAACCCTGGCTGAACTTAGAATCTCACAGGGAGCACCAAAAACTGAAAACTATGCTTCAGTGCAGACGGATTAAGTCAGCGTCTCTTGGGGGACCCAGAAACCAGTATATTTTAAGGCTTCCTGGGGATTCAAATATGCAGACAAGGTTGAGCATGGCCGTTCTGTGATGGGATTTTATTGTTAGAAATGAAGATTACCTTAAGGAGCACCTGAACTTTTTGGATAATTATTGCAAAAGAAACAAAAAATGCTT